>NW_028274808.1:4542500-6942500 GCF_037043125.1 Eumetopias jubatus
AGTATTCTGCCCAAAATTCACACCTAAGGAGAATCATTTTCTAGAACTAAAGGTATCTCACTTAGTTCAAAATCTTCAACAGATACACTAGGAAACTGAGGCAGATGAAGGACAAGTGACCTTCCCAAACATGCACAGTGAGTCAATGACAAATATACACAGGCATGTCTCGGTTTTTGTGTATTCATCTTAGGTTCTGGAGAAGCACGTTTACAATTTTCTAATCACCCAAGGTATATTTGATCAGATTAAAATTCCAGACAAGAACAAAAAAAGGAGAATAAGAAGAAAACATCTGTTTTTGTTCACCTACAAATTCTTTCTCTTGCCTAGAAGAACCGCTCACAGTTTGATGCAACAACGTTTAGACTTTTCTCAATCAATTTTTGTGTATTTTCACCATAGACCTTTTGCGAATCTCAATACATCTTTATTAAGAATGTTATCTTTAACAGGATACATGGGTTGCCACGAGTGTGGCACCATGTTGTCACTGGTCTCATGTTGTGTTTGTACCTTGTGTCCAACCATAACAAGAACATGGGTTCTAGGTGAACATACGCTAAGCCCTGCACTTACTAGGCAGCCTCAACAAAAAATCTGGCATCTTCCAGTGAGTTGAGAAAAGTAAACCTTGGAGTGGCAAGCAGTTCTCAGAGTGTGGACCTCGGAGGGTCGTTAAGACACTTAAAGCAGGGATGGAAGGTCAAAATTATTTCCATAATGACATTAAGACATTATTTTGTTTTTCCACTGTGTTGGCATTGACATTGATACTGCAAAAGCAACTATGGGTAAATGGGTGGTGCCTTCGCATAATGAAGAGAGCAGGACCCAGGGGTGGTGATGTTCATTGTCTTCTTCAACACACACTCCTGTCTTACTTGTGACACAGGGCAAATCTTCTTAGTCTTAGGTGTGCCCAAACAGGAGCATGCCCAGGGCACGTCTGCTGCGTGATGAATGAGGAATGAGGCGTTTTTCAAGGAAAGAAACGTGTACAGTTGTTTGAGTTGAAAGTTCAACTCACAACTTTGCCAAGGAACACTATTTTTATTTGAAAGGAAAACTAACAAACTATGGTTATTTAGATTTGGGTATTTGACCCACATCTTCTTGAAAATGAACCTGTTCCTTCAAGGAAGACAAACGACAGTATTTGCAGGTCAGTGAAAAAAAATACCATTCAAGGGGAAAACTAGGATTTTGTTAACTTTGTGAACATTTTGTTGACTCGTTCACTATGGTGAACTTGAGAGCTTCCCATACTGAAAGACTTTTCAGAGGAGTGTGGATAGTACGGAATATGATTTTGTGCATATTGAATAATGAGATGGGGCAACAGTTGAAAGAACTGTGTAACTTAGGGGAGCAGTATGTTTTAAACAAACAATGCACATTGTAGCCAAGTTATGCATGGATAAAAGACCAATTCAAGGGGCTAAATAGATCAATAAATTTTAGTGTAGCAGAGTATGAAATGTTTATTGATATCCTTTATTATAGCACAAAAAAATTGAACACAGGGCCAGATATAAGAATCCAGGTTTATTCTCTTGAGCCAGATGTTAGAGATTTGAGAAAACATAAACCAGTGACATTATTACCACTAGTTGTTTTTGTTTGATTTAGAAAATTTTTTTTAAATAAAGTCTATGCCCAATGTGAGACTTATGACCCAAAGTTCAAGAATCCCATGTTCTACTGACTGAGCCAGCCAGATGCCCCCCAAAATATGGTTCTTTTTAATAAAAAGTGTTATTTATATTAACATGTAATCGAATCTGTAATTATAGTTTAGATGAATACATATTTTAAAATTTTCTTCGCTTTAGTTTCTAATATGATACATACTGATAGAGCCTCTCAAAATCAAAGCTTGCTGGAGTCATCAATAATTTTAAAAATAAAGATTTTACTTTGGAATAGTTGTAAATGTACAGAAAAGTTGCCAGGATAATAGAGTGAGCTGGATACCCCTAACCTTGTTTTCCAGAAAGGGAACATTTTCTATTATTGTGGTGCAGGGTGCATTTGTCAAACCTAAGAAGGCAGCATCGATACATAACCAGTAACTCTAGACTTTATTTGCTTTTCACCAGTTTCTACACTAATGCCCTTTCTCTGTCCCAGGACTGAATCCTGGATAACACACTGCATTCAGTCATCAATTTTTAAAATTATTGAAACGTCCTGAGACTAAAATTTGGAGAACCGCTTTTCTAAGAGACTGTCTCTGTATGAGTAATAATACCCACCCTCTGGCTATAGTCTAACTCTTGCCACAAACCATCCAGTTTTACCTACTTCAGTGTTTGCCTCAGGAGAGGATATAAACTAGATGAAAATATACTCGTAAATGCCCAGTTTTCCTGAGTTCAAGTTCCAGATCCACCAGCTACATTATCTTGGGCAAGTGACCCAGGCTCACTGCAAATAACTTCTTTCACCTGTGAAATGGGACCGATAATGGTACCCATTTCCCAGTTTTGCCATAACAGTTACACAATAGTTGAGCAATTCCTGGGGAATAGCAACTATTAGCCATCACTATTATTGCTAATGAGATAATTACTTTTTATTTATAAATATTTAGGCTGTGCAGAATTTTATACTCGCTGGATTTTTGTCACTTCTTGTATGTCAAGGAGTGACCATGTTAAAATACAGGACACTTGCATCCAATCCAGTTCTATTACACAGCAGATTAACTGTGGCTTTAAATGACATTTTATTCTTATTTAAATAATCAAATTGCTCTTTGAAGCAATGTGCATTCTTTTACTTTATCCCTCACATATATTATCTATCAGAACCTGCAGCTTCATACCATTCTGGAGGGAAATGGATTTGTGACCACAATTCTTGAACCAAATTTATCATTGGAACTACCCAGATAAGCGTATTAACTCAAAGTTACGGGGTGATCTAGAAAGAATGAGCTTTCCAAATCAATGGAAAATGAAGGCAGCGTTATTATTCAGGACTCTCTAGGCACGGACCGGGCTTTCTCTCAGGGTGGAGGGGGACACGGCCTTGCTAATGCTGATTTTGAATCAAGCAACTGGAGAAACTGAATTCACCATTCCCTTAAACAGAAGAGCACAGATGGTGTGTGTACACTTGTCCTGAATGGAAGTGGTGCAGGAGGAATTGTGCTTTCCAGATCTTGCCAGCCAGGGCCGTTGGCTTCTGCTCACCCCATTGGGGACTCTGGAGATGGTAACAGCTTTGCTGAGACCTGCCACCTCTGCTTCTTCATGGCCTGTTCATGGGGTTCCATGTAAGTGCAAGCAGCCTTGGCAACTTCAGTCAGGAACGTCATTACCTGTGGTCTCTTCCTGCTCATAAGGTAATACAACTGAATGCTTTTGCATGCCATCTACACAAATAAATCTCTACGAGTTTTCTCTTTTACCTGACTATGCCGTAGCCATACCACTGAGATTCCATGTGTACAATGAGGCATCTTTACCTTGGACACGAAGCAGGTTCTTTTCCAGGTGACCCTTCTTGGCTTGGGGGGGGGGTACAGTTATGTGCCTTAGCCCAAAATACTGTGGAAAATAATTAACACTCTTTGTATGACTGTTGACATTAATAAAGTATATATTTGATTCCTTAAGTCCTTCCTAGGTGTCATAAACAAAAATCAGCAGGATCTTGATTTTTTTTTTCAGATTTCATATGTGAATGTGTGTATGTCCTCAAAATTCATATGTGAGGGGTGCCTGGGTGGCTCAGTTATTAAGTGTCTGCCTTCGGCTCAGGTCATGATCCCACGGTCCTGGGATCGAGCCCTGCATCGGGCTCCCTGCTCCACAGGAAGCCTGCTTCTCCCTCTGCCACTCCCCTTGCTTGTGCTCCCTCTCTCGCTGTCTCTCTCTCTCTCTAATAAATAAATAAAAACTTTACAAAAAATTCATATGTGAAACCCCACCCCCTCATAGGAAGACATTTGAAACACATGGAGGATTAGATGAGATCATGAGGGTAGAACCCTCTTGAATGGGATTAGCGTCCTTACAAGAATCACAATAGAGCTTGCCTCTCCTCTCTGCTCTCTGCTCTCAGAGGACACAATGAGAGGTTCTCAGTCTGCCAAGTGGAAGAGTAGCCTCACCCCACCCTGACTGCACCCTGGTCTTGGAATCCAACCTCCGTGTCTGTGAGAAATGAATTTGTTGTTTATAAGCCACCTAGTCTATGGTATTTTTGTAATAGCAGGCCAATCTAAAATAGTCCCTCCTGCCAAACTCCATGCCTTCATCCGCCATGTGCACAATTTCTGGGTCACTGTCATGTAGTGAACCACAATCCTCGTGACTTTGACATGTCCTAGTATTCTATGGAATGATGGTTTTACCTTTCAGTTAGGTCAACACTGTAGTCCTTGACCAACAGCTTCAGTTAATGTGTGATGAAGCATAGTGAATTCCACATTTATTTGGTTGTGAGATTAGCTGCTGATGTCATCTTTGTTTGAACAGGACAGTTGTGACACAGGAAAAAGTTCACTCTTCCGAGATACTGTGGTACAACCATTAAAAACAGGCCTTTCTCATCAGTATACTTGAGATGGGGGCTTGATGCTGTTGGTTATTAGCTTTATCACCTGGAGAACATCCTGACCTCTTCTAAGATGGTGAAATAGAATAGCAACAATGCCTATTTTGTAGGAGTACAGAGAGAACCGAATGAGAGATTTCATGTAAAGCATTCAGTATAGTTGCTGGAGTCTGATACATGATAAACATTAGTTTTCTTTCCCAAAGTCTATTTGGCTGGAAATGTTTCCTAGAAAACCAAAAGTTTATCTTCCTGTTCCTGGTGCTGTTTCTTGTTAGAAGGTGTGTACTGGTTAAACTTGAGTCCACTGCATTCCATCTTGGAGGCAGAGGTCGCTGGATAGGGCAGCTTTAGGGTTTGATAAGCCCCCTGTCTCAAAATCAGCTGTATGACGCTGATGTTCATTCTAAGTAAATGGCCGAATTTCACTTGAGAAATGGGAAAATTGATTAAGAGTACACTAAGTCTTAATAACTTGAGAAAAAAAGAGTTCCAATCTGCTTTAACATGTAAATTAAAGGGACCAGAATTATTCAATACCTGGTTTGTTAATGTGGAATTTTGGGAACTGGTTCTGTGTAATTTGGAACTAAATGGATTAATTTCACTTACACTGCTAATTAGATGTCTTGACTCTATTTCCTGGAAAGTTCTAAAATTCTTCCCTCATGTTGCCTGACTATAATTAGTGTTTCTGTATGTCTTTATTGTCAGATAAATCAAGAACATTTGGAGAAGTTACTTTACTGATGCTGGTTAAGGTAACACAAATAATCTGGGAGAACACAATGGAAAAGAATCATGATATTCAATAACAAAGAAGGTATTTCTGACTGTAATTTATTACTTTCAATATTGCAAGGCATGCTAAAAATGACAAGCCTAGGACACTTACTTGTCTTTAGGGTCTAAGACTAACTGTGTTGACCGTACATTGTGTGCAGCTTCCCCTTACAGTATAGCTGGTCAAGATGAGAGACTGTATCTTTAAGCTCCTATGACATTACAGGGATCAGGCTCAGTACTTTACATGAACTTAAATGTACAATTGCTTCCTGTGAGCAGTATTATTATGGGCCTTTATGCCAGGGAGGTGTCTGAAACCCAGCAAGGTTAAGTGAATCACACAAACAGTCACTGGAAGGGTAGTCAGTCATTGGAGCATCCTCGACTCAGAGCATCTATCCTCTGACCTGCCCTGGCCCCTGAATGCGGTCATGGGGCCAGGCCTTCCCCCACCCCTGGGTGACATGAGGGCAGCCTCAGGCCATCCCAGCTTCTTCTGAAGCAGTAAAATGCACCATGGTCATTTTCAGTTGTAAATACTGTCTTTCTCTGGTTGGTGAATGTGCACACCATATAATAATGTGATGTAGGAATTGATTTAAAGTTAGAACTTCTTTTTTATTTTTTCTTTTTTTGCTGGGGGCATCAGAAAGAAGTGGTCTCCTGAGAGGCCCCCATTGGGAACATTCAATTCTATTTCCAGAGTGGGGATCACGTATTTTCCGTTGGCTGTCAAATCCCAGTCCCCATCCTGACAAACTATCCATTGGCACCCTGCACCTCTGCAGTTCTCTTGAGCAAACCTAATGATTCCAGGCAGATGGTCTTAAAGGGTGACCTACAAGATTCCAGCTCTGTCCACACATAGCCAGTGAAGTCTAGATGAAAGAACACAACCCTTTCTCCTGGGATGCTGATGCTGGGGTCCCAAGCTAACCCATGCAATCCTAGAGGTTTTCCAGGCTGGAGCAGACACCAGGGCATCTAACTGTAGGGAGCAGTGTGTCTGGGAGGTTGGAGCAAGATGTGTCTAAGACTAACATTTGTGTGCAGCTTCCCTTTACAGTATAGCTGGTCAAGATGAAAGACTGTATCTCTAAGCTCCTATGACATTACAGGGATCAGGCTCAATACTTTACATGAACTTAAATGTACAACTGCCATTCTGTGGCACTATGACGGGAGCAGAGAGTTCAGCTGGGTTGGGTTGGGTCACTGAGACCGTGCTGCACAGTTACCACTCTGGGACTAAACATGCCCTACTGGCTGGATACCCCACAGGGAAGGAGACACCCCCTTCTGTCCACCCTGTGTCCAGGACTCATCTAATGTATGTCCCAGAGTGGACACTCAATGAGTATCTGCTATCAAAATAACATGGAAGCATGAATGAAGCCGGCAACAATTCTGAGTCTAAGTGAGGACTTGGGGAAACTATGAATCTTGTCTTAGCAACTTCCCTCCTTCATTCAGCTTCTATGGTTAAGGAATGTGTATGTGTTAGGCACCCTCCTCATTGCAATTGCAACGGCTCAGTCAGGGCGATCACCGCATAAAGCAGCAACCGGGTATATTGCATGACTGCTTAGAGACAGACAGCTCTGCAGTAAGCACCCAGACGAGAGGAGTCTGGCATTCCCAGAGAGGCAAAGACAATCACGGGATGTCTCCTCAGGAAAGCAAGCAGGGTAGAGTTGAATCTTGATAATTAGTCAAACTTACTAACCTTGTGACTACTAATTACAAATTACTAATCCAGGAATTAGTCAAACACGTGTGTGCACATGTGTGTAACAATGCACCTGTGTGTGTGTCTGGTGGTGATATTTGTGAGAAGAAAAGCATGATTTCAGTGCCCAGGAGCATAAACGCCAAGGGTCAGAGACGTGCATCATGGCACAGCGACAGTTTAAGACGTCTGAATGTGGGGAGGTAGGTCTGAAGGTGCACCAAGTGGCCAGATTAGAAAGGTCTCTACGTTGGAATTCGAGCTCGGATGTTATACTGTAGTGGGAAAAAAAGTCAAATAGGTTTCTGAGCATTGGCAATGGCACCTTTTGTTGCACATTCTCTGGATACAGGAAAAATAGAAACAAAGATTAAAGAAGGTCGTTCACTACTCTTCTGCCTCCCACATTTCAGACAGCTTGCCGAGATCAGGTAGAAGCCACATTTGGGAATGTTTCCTTTGGCCGAATAACATTCACAATTATAATTCAGCTTCAAGTAGCCGCTTCAACTACCAAATAATGGGCCTATGTTGTAGATAATGCTCATTCACTTTCTCCACATATCTATAGTATTATAAAGGGATTCTTTTTCTGTACATTCAATTTTCCTTGTAGCAGAAAATTGTAGTTTGTAATTAAAAAAAATTAAAAAAAAAGATTTTCCAGCAGAGTGAAAATACCCATCTGTCCCTGGTGACTCAGTCTCCATCTTTCTGTCTTCTACAATTCTAGCAGCTCACAACTTCAAATAAACTCCTATTAATTCATTCTTTCTGAAACTGGCAGGAAAAAAATTTCATCTTTTGACAACATTTATTAAATGTATCTGTCATGTCAACATAAGAGTTTATTTGTATTCTCATCTAAAATAGTACAATCAGAATTGAATTTCATATTTCATTTTGAATAGAAATATAATTTCTAAAGGCTTCTATAATAAGAGTTTATGTCTATTGTAATTAATAAGCTTGGGGGAGGGTCCGCATTCTCTTCAGTGTTACTCTAATATATGTTATTATGATTTAGATTTAAAAAAAAAACTTAAAATGGTACTATACCTGCACATATGTTTATGCTAAGTAGTGAAGGAATGAATAATTACAGGGATAAATATGGATTAAGTCAAGAAAATTGAATACAGGATAATGAGTGTAATACTTTAATTCAGTATAACATAAAATATAGAAGCATGATATAATTGATTCTTATATGTTTAAAAAACGCCATGATAAAAATAGATCCTCTAAACCATGGCAGACTTTGGATTGGCAGTGCTAAAGCATATCTTTATTCCACTAATTTCCACAGGTTTTATTTTGACCATTTTTTTTAATAGCACATGTTTCATTTAATTAAAGCTGCATCATCTAAATCAACATCTTATTTGTATGGTCATTTTCCATATGACGTATTTTTTTTTCTGAAATTGAACCTCAGTGTGGAGACTCTATTTAAAAAAAGAATTTTTCACTTATTTGGTGGTAAAACCCATAAACATAGGCAAATCAATGATATGGGAAGATAAAAGTTAAAGACTGTTTGATAAGCTATTTTTAAGTTATGTATCAGAACAAAGTAATATGGAGTTGTTATTTTCCATATAAGACATATGTCCTTTACAAAATCATTTTGAAATTATTCCAGATTTCGAAATGATTTCAAAACAAGTGTGAAATTAAAAGGATCATATAAAATTAACTTTGCCTTTCAAGTGGACGATTGTTTTGTATCAAAAAGAAACAGAACTTACTGTCGTTTATTTGAAATAGGGCAGAAAACTAGTTTCTGAAAAGAACTTCTTCCACCAGACACAGTATGAAATCCATCATTTCTTTTGTGCTGGTGGTGTAATTCCATTGTTACCTGGTTAGTATGCAAGTTTAGAAATTTTATCAGATAATGAAACACCAGAGGGCTATAGGAGAGAAAGGGAACATTTGTTTTCCTGGTCATTTTGCCTTATTAGTTTTTATTTATTTATTTTTTTAATTTATAAACTTAAGCCAGGTCACAGTTTTTAGAATGGATAGACATATTTATTTATATGTGCTCTTTTTCCCCCTTGCTTTTTTTTAATTTTTATTGTTATGTTAATCACCATATATTACATTATTTGTTTTGGTGTACTGTTCCATGATTCATTGTTTGTTCATAACACCCAGGGCTCCATGCAGAATGTGCCCTCTTTAATACCCATCACCAGGCTAACCCATCCCCCCTCCCTCCTCCCCTCTAGAAACCTCAGTTTGTTTTTCAGAGTCCATCATCTCTCCTGGTTCGTCTCCCCCTCTGACTTACTCCCCTTCATTCTTCCTCTCCTGCTATCTTCTTCTTTTTCTTTTTTCTTAAAATATGTTGCATTATTTGTTTCCCCCTTGCTTTTTAGAGAATTTTTCAATTGAGTAGAATTTGTAATAACTCACTCTGGGACAAGTACCTATAGAGGGAAATGTTAGGAAAACAAAATATTTTAGTTTACTTTTCCTATATCATAATCTTATTGCCATTACCCCAAGCATTCTCATTATCATTCAAATTGACTTTTTTAAATGCTGTATCCAATACTTCCAATAATGACATCTTATTATATAAAGACAAAAACTGGCCTAAGTCAATCTGAATGCTAAGATATATCAGGTCATTTTAGCATAAGAATCCTTTATAATACTTACAAAAGTGATGACATCGTTGACACACTAAAATAATGCTCTGAGTAAGATAGTGATAAAATACAGAAGAATTCTTATGAGTCAGGGTACCATGGATATTGACTCAAATGGGTCAACTGAAGGGGATTTAAAAAAAAATTAAGATGTTATTTCTTTATAGTAGTTTTAGGTCAGGGCAAAATGAAGCAGAAGACACAGAGATTTCCCATACCCTCCCTGCCCCAAGGAATACACAGCCTCTCCCACTATCAACATCCCCACCAGAGGGCACACTGATTATAACGGAACCTGAATTGACGTATCATCACCCCCCAAACTCGATAGCTTACGCTACGGGTCATTCTTTATGTTCTATGTTCCTTGAGTTTGGGCAAATGTATAACTAAAGTATAATGGAGTGGTTTTCCTGCCCTAAAAACCCTCTGCTCCAGCTTAGTTGTCCTTTCCTCCCCATAACCCTTGACTATTTCTGACGTGTTTCTATAGTTTTGCCTTTTCCAAAACACCACAGAGTTGGAATCATACAGTATGTGGTCTTTTCAAATTGGCTTCTTTCACTTAAGTGATAGGCATTTAGGTCTCCTCCATGTCTCTTCATGGCTTGAGAACCCATTTCTTTTTAGTAGTGAATAATACTCCCATGTCAGGATGGCTCAGTTTATTTACCCTTTCCCCTAAATGAAGGGCATCTTGGTTGGGGATTTTTCTGAAAGATAATTAATATATTAATTCTGCAAGAGTGTGGGAAGAGTTAATGGAAACCAAAAGGAACCAGGAAGCATACCAGAGCCAGAACATGTGGATACTCTACTTCCTTTCAGTCCAAAGGGGCAAGGAAGAGAGAGAGTGGCTGCCCCCATAGAAGACATCTTCTCAGCAAGAGCTGTGCCTGCAATAAAGGCACACACTGGCTATACAGGAAGAGTAAGGGAGGTCCTAGGGCACCTTCCATCTCCTCTTATGCACTGTTCTTTGTCTAATAGTTCTCACTGACTGACTCAGTCTGGTAGCCCAAGAGGGAAGATGCTTATCGATGCCATCCTGAAAGCCAACTCCAAGGGCACAGAGTGATACAGAGGAGAGACAGAGTTTGAAGCAACCAGTGAAACCTAGCCAGCTCAATGGCAAACATACTATGCTGAAACTATTAATTCCTTATTAATAAACCAAATTTAATATATTAAGCAACTTTTCAGTTCTTACCTTATTAACCAAAGCTATGGGTTAAACAGTGTTGAAAACAAATTATACAAATATGTCGAAATGATTGTTTATGGTCTGGCTCAGTATTTTTTTTTCTACTCTAATTTAAAATAACTCAAACCATGAGAAAAATAGACTTGCCATCCTTTTGCCATATTGTCCAAATTAGAAATGATCAAAAAACCTATCAAGAACTAAGCAATGCTGCAATATTATATTTTGATTATATGATACATTAAAGATAGATTAAGATTATAAGTAAATTATAACTCACATTACTCAGAATGTTGTTTTATAATGTAAAAGAAGTATTTTATACACATTTACATACAGAGATTTATTATATAGCTGTTCTGTGTATAGAAAACATAAGTAAAACAAACATGTATTCTTAAGCATCTTTTCATTTGGTATCCTAAGCTTTTCTACCACTTTTTGACACAGTAGTATTCTTGATGATAGGGAAAGCTTTAGAGATTTAACATTTGACAAAGAACTGTTCCATTAGGGTCTCCTGGATAGTTCTCACAACACGAACGCTTTTTGCAAGTTTTGATGCCAGTGCCTTTTTGAACTTACCAAGTAGTGTGTATGAAAATTTGTTTGAAAACCATCAGTATTCACATACTTCCACAAATGTTGCTAGATGGTTTATGGCTAGAATATGAAGGATTTGTGGTTGTGCAGTCCTGTCACCAGGAATAACAATCCGGCAATAGCAGCCTTCCTCTGACTGCCATCTGGCCAACTGCAACTAGAAGCTGCCACTAATGGTCAGCATCCTTACCCCCAGCTCCAGAGATGTTTCAAGAGGAGAGAAAACTCTAGGTCTTAGAGTTAATGAAACAGATTGTTACAAATTATCTGTGTACAAATAGAGGTTTTGGTGTTTTACATCCTTTCGTTAAATAATCATCTTATTGCCATTTTGCAAAACAAACCTAACAATACAAGGGCAGGATTTGAAGAGAGCAGACACCTGTATTTCCTCCTGAATATGATACTGACGGGGGGAACTTTATGTGATAGACAGTGATCTACTTAATAATTATGTATCCATCTCAGAGATGCATTTGACAAATGTTTATTGTTATTGCCTCCATTTTGCTGATGCGGACACAAAAATAACTTGTCCAAGTTCACCTGTTTAGGGAAAAAAATGATATTGGAAACCAGGCCTAATGGACTTTTCATAATGAAACCAAGGGAATGTCTACTCATACCTCTCGGTATAATAGAATTTTAAAATACTTTTAATATGACCACATAAGCAGGTCTATTCTAAAAGAAAGTACGAACCTGATAATTTTTCTTATTGTGATTACATGACTTTCCAAAGTTCTTTATGTGTAATAATCACTGGTAAAACAAAGACCTGAAAAAAGTGTGCTTAACTTCCAATTATCAATATTTTTGAAATAATTCTATAAGATTTACTGCTGCTTCTTTATTTTGTCTTTCATTTGCTATCAAAAGTCTACAGAATGAAAACTCACACAAACATGGGACCCCAGAGATTCTCTCTTCTCTCAGATCAAGTGCCTGGGATATTTCTACGATCTTAATTCACCAAGTTTACCCATCTTAACCTGGGTCAACTTCTTCTTCTTTATTTGGTATCTAACTTGGGAGAAAATCGAGAGGTAACACCCCCATTCCTTACCCCCTCCTCTGTTATCCCAGTCTAGCAATTTATGGCCTTCATCTTTTCTCCAGTCCCTGCTTCACTATTTCATCCCTCCTCAGAAACAAAGTATGCTCCAGACTCACTGAGTCATCAGAAAAAAGGATCTTGTTTATTACCAACAACAGTGAAGGGACCCTCTACTTCTCTCTCTGTAAGTACAGAAATCTTCATCAAACCTCCCAAATGAATCAGTGACAAAGAAGGCTGTGGCAGGCCAATCTTCAGAGCCACCCCGTTCTTCCCTACCCCTCTGGGGTCTCAGATGCTGACTCATCCCCCACCGGATCCCATTTAGAACCCCAATCAGTGGTTAGAGAAGGATTTCTGCCACCACATGCTTGAAGTTACCAGGGCAGGAAGAAGTCTGCAGTCCAAATGCTTATAGATCATACAGTTCAGGCATTTCATCCTGTGAACTTATATGTGTATATTCAAGTACCACATACTTTCTTTCTAAACATAATAATGATTAAAAATAAAGGATCATCATAAGAGTATGAAATTGTATGGCATTTGGATTCATGGCCAAGGATGAGATTTAAATATTTAAATAATTAATCTCTTTTTCTTTAAAGAGAACTGTTTGGTTTTGCTGCTAAGCATTATTCATTATTCATAATACAAAGGATGAATGCATTGCTATATATAAAATGGAAGCAAATTTAATTTCTATTTTATTATGTTTCATTGATTAAGCAAATATTCCTCAATTAATTACTATGTGCAAGGCCCCTTGCTGGGTGCCATGGAAACAAGGACAGATGAGGGTCGGTTCCTATCTTAAGGTCTATCCTAATGGGTATGTTTTATTGCTATAAAAATTTCCAAATCATAGCTTCATGCTGGTGGAAAATCAAGACAAAATATTGCTAATGAACTCATTCAAAAAATATTTGAGGAGGGCCTACTCTGTACCAGATCTGTCCTAGCTCACAGTCTAGTTATGAAAATGGATAGTGATCAAGAAAGAAATAAAGGAAAGATACAGTCCTGTAAGTCAGATGGGAAAAATAAGGCAGAGAGAGGTAAGGAAGAGAAATGCATAGATAGCAAGTTGCCCGTTGGGGTAGATGGAGTAGCTTGGGGGACGTTCTAGGGTATCACAGGTCACACCGAAGACTTGTTTTTTTTTACTGTAAGTGCAGCAAATATATGAAAAATATATAAAATAGCCATGTAAGTATTCTAAAAATGTAGGAATCATGAAATGCATGACTCAGAATTTACCCAGGCTATGTGAAGGAGGAGCCCTATAACCTACATGTGATATCAAGAGGGTCTTGATCAGAAAGCTTCTGTTAACCCAAATCTCAGAAAAAGAAATGAGCTATTTCAGGGTCTTCCTCTGATGTGTACACCTCATCATTATTGACTCCCAAGTGAAGACTCTGTGGAACCGAATGAAAACTATTAGTTACTAGAGATTTAGAAACTGATATTTTTATTCATAGTAAATGAAAGTCTCATTCAGATCCCTCTTACCTCTTTAGCTGTAAGTCTCTCACAGATAATAGATTCATAATGCCAAGCATAGGGGAGGGGGTCTTTAAATTCTAGAACACTCAATTTCTGGAAAAGCTGAGAATGAATATTTCCTATTACAAGTTCACACGAGGGGTTTGGATTTGACCACTTTCTGCTGTTGTTTTAGCATTAAACTTAAGACACTATTTATCCCCTCTCTCTTGGGACAATGGTACTAATTAAGAACAAACAGCCTGTAAGGGTTATGTTTCAGAAAGATTTTGAGTTATTTTCATGATTAAGTTAAAGTTGACATCTGAATATGTCACTGCATACACTGCTAATAATCTGAAAGCTTTTTATGAGTGAAGAAAGTTCACCAAATATCAAAAAATACATTTAATCAGAAAGATTTTATTAGCAAAAGAAAGTAAGAAGTCGTGTGATTGAGGACCCAACGCATTTCTTCCCTGTGTCAGTCATGATATCATCTAACATGAGGTCAAGCCTCGTAGCTCACTGATGCTCAAAAGCACTAATCTCTACTGGGCTTGTCCGTGTGTGTGTCAGGTGTTTAAAATGCTTGTCCTCATCTAAAATCACTTAATTTCTTACTGAACACCAAATGTAATCCCACTGATTCCATATAGAGTTGACACTACGTTTATCTAGAACCACTGATTCCATACAGAGTTGACACTACGTTTATCTAGAACCACTGATTCCATATAGAGTTGACACTATGTTTATCTAGAAGCAAGACCATGGACCAGTGGGCCGTGGTGATCCATTGTTTGTCAGGGCAGAGTGACAGATCCAGCTGTGAAATGTTTGGTCTCAAGATTGATTCACCATTCAAACCAAAAGACAGATTTTTTTTTCTAGAAAAAAAAACTGTGTATGTGAATGTGTCCAGAACCTCACCACTGCTTGTGTCAAATTGATTCCAAACTCAAACAAAAACAACAAAAACCCAAGACAAACAAAAAACAAAAACCTGATTTTTTTATAAAATGAGGGAAAATAAAAGGAAGTAGCTATGAAAGATTATATAATGTTGAAAATTTTTGAGTGACTTAAAGAAAATTAGAGTACATTATGATTCTCTCTAGAAGTTTTTCTCAAAGTTACATAGGACATAAATATTATAGGCTTACTAATTAATGTAACCTCTAACAATAGAGGCACCATCTGTTCCAGATTTCTGCTTTCTACTCTCAGTAAACATAATGGAAGAAACCCGTCAATATTTGTTACGTTTACTTAGTTATAGTGAGGTACTGAGCAAACATTTTTGAAAAAGGCAGCAAGAATTAGTATCTTATCACCTTTTCACAGAGACCAAAAATCTTTAAATAATTTATTGATATACATCTATTTAACAACTTATTGATATATATTTAATAAATATGATAGATTTAATATATACATTGAATCAATATATATAATTAATAATATATTTAATATATTTAATTCTCTCAGTTATACATCAAGCAAGAAGCCACTTGTTGTAATCCTTCTGCTGACCCAATATTGGTTTTCAGCATCTTTACCACCTCTGTATTTCAAGAAAGATGCCATAAAAGGAAAATCCTTTCTGAGCCTTTTTAACAGTGAGGGTGACCCTGGGCTACATTCTAGACAGGGTGATACACAGAGAATCCTACTGGATTGGACAGGGAGAGCCGCTTTTCCTGTTCTTCCTTCCCCCTGACCTTCGTGCCTAGAGCTGCATCTGTGAAGGACCTCGGGACGGGTGAAGGGACAGAAGAAGCCAGTGAACTATAAAGACATCACTGAACTATGTGTACCACCACCTTCCAATGTCAGAAAAACAAACCACGATTGCTTAAGCTGTGATGTGAATTTTCTGGTGGGCATGCCAAACTAAGGATTTTTCTTTATTAACAGGGATCATGTTTGTTGTAGATTATAATATAATATTATCCAGGATACTGATTTTACATGCTAAACTGATTTCTTAGACCCATCCTGTGTGATTATCGCAATAAGCTCGTGAAGGAAATAAAGAAGCTGTTATCACCCAAGTCATATAGCAGAAGAATAGGAGCCCCTAATTGAGGCTGCTCTAGGTTACCCAGCCAGTGGGGCGTCAAAGCCTGATCCCAGCTGATGTTTTATTCTTCTCATTTCAGGGATTTTGCATGAATGCCCCTTTCTCTTTCTATAACATGTCCTGACTACATGTACAGTCAGATTTCTCTAATTGTCTTTCATACCCAAATGGTATATCTATCAGCTAGGAAATGACTCCTATCCAGAGCCAGTGATCCCCTCTAATGGAGAATCAATTAGACCATTTGAGAAAATAATCCACCAATGAATTAGAACATATTTAATTAGAATACTTACCCACATCTTAGTTCTGATTATCATTTGGAAATCATTCAAATTTTTGTCTTTAGACTCTATGTCACCTTATTCTATCAATCATCTAACAGTAACAACAACAAAAGTCCCTTAATCCATCAAAAGTACACATTAAAATAATGTTTAATAGTGAAATGATGGGGGCCATCCCTTGTAGCAGGCTGCACTTGTGTTTCTGTTTTAAACTAATTCCTAGGGGCGCCTGCATGACTCAGTCATTAAACGTCTGCCTTCGGCTCAAGTCATGATGATCGAGTCTCACATGGGGCTCCCTGCTCCTTGGGGAGCCTGCTTCTCCCTCTCCCTCTGCTGCCCCCCCTACTGTGCTTGCTCTCTCTCAAATAAATAAAATGTTTAAAAACACTATTAAACTAATTCCTGAATGATAATGCCAACTGTCCATTTTAGGATCACTCTCCTGTGTCAGCTTTACTTCTCAACAAAGGGACATATTCGTTTTAGAGAATGGAAGGGACACAGTAGGTTTTGTGGCTCCTGGATAAAATAAGAAGAATGAAAACCAATAGCCTACAGAATAAAAAATGATACCCTAAAAAATGTATGCTGTACTTTTTTTTTTAATTGAGGGTTTTTTTTTGTTTTGTTTTGTTTTGTTTTGTTTTGTTTTAAACCCAAGTAGAGCAGGGGCGCCTGGGTGGCTCAGTTGGTTAAGTGACTGCCTTCGGCTCAGGTCATGATCCTGGAGTCCCGGGATTGAGTCCCGCATCAGGCTCCCTGCTCGGCGGGGAGTCTGCTTCTCCCTCTGACCCTCTTCCCTCTCATGCTCTCTCTCTATCTCATTCTCTCTCTCAAATAAATAAATAAAGTCTTAAAAAAAAATAAACCCAAGTAGAGCAAGTGCTTTTATAAATGTGCTTCCAAAAGTGGAAGGACAAAGCTCATGTGAACTTTGGGACTTAAGAAAATTGGCCATTTCCAATACCTGGGAACAGAGCTGAAACAATTACCCACAGTTGACAAGTTGGGCAGACACAAAGCCAGGCAGTGACAGAGGTGTGACTTGATCTTGATTCTAAAGACCTCCACAGTGATCACAGCATGAGATTAGCATACTTCTTCATCAGCTTAAGTGCAAGGCATAATTGATTAAACTTGAAGTAAGGCAAGCCACTGGGCAGCCACAATCATTGTAAAATTAATGTGCTTTTATGGGCAGTGGGTTCCCTGAGGATCACATGGTTTTGAAGAACACTTTATAGTATTGGCGTTCTCTCTATAAGGAAAGGAAGGAATAAACAAGCAAGAGCAAAAATTAACCTTTCAATACAGAATCCACTTAAGATTCTATTATTTGAAAGACTCATGAAGACATTAAATGACATCCTAAAATCTCAGAGCACGTATTACACAAAAAGTATACTTCTGTATGGAGCAATCTCATTCATATACAGATGCCAAGCAAGCCTTAAAAACTGATAATGACAACAACTTATATTTTAAGTTTTGCATCATGAAAATAATATGTGGAATTCTAAAACCTGAAAAATAGCGCCCAACTCTCTAACAAGACTATCATATCATGTATATCCCCTTCCAGTGTTTTCTTATGCTCATATTTGTACATATTTTCACATGTTATCAGAATGCTTACCATTTGATAGCCTTTTTATACTACCAAATAGTACTGCACAATAATGTTCATACTGCTACATAATATTTACAGATATTCTCTTAATGGATATTACATTCAGTAGATTTGCCATAATTATCTTAACCATTTAACATTACTGGACATTTAGATTGCTTACATTTCTTCATGATTGTGAACAGCGCTATAGTGAGCATTGCTTTTAATTTTAAAATATTTAAGATATATGTAAATATTTTCTTTTTTTTAATTTTAAAATATGATTTAGTTAGGGTAAATTCCTAGGGGAAAGATTATGGATTATGTTTCAAAACATCCTAAATTGTCTGGAATAAAAGGCTAATGTGCTCTCCAAAAGGGTTCCTGCAATGTACCTACCATGAGTAGCAGATAGTAGCCCTGTTATACCACTGACCTCCCTAATTTTAGATCTTTGATGACATACCTGAAGGGGAATAGCCAACTCTACTCTTTCACTGTCACTATTTATATAGTCTTCACTTCTCTGTATTGTCAGCCCCTTAGCTTAGAACTCTTAAAATGTCAAATTAAAATAAATACTGAATAGAATGGAAATATGTACAGTCTCACTATGAAAGCTCAGTCAATCAAGAATATTTTATCACCTTCATATATTGAATGCCTCAGAACTGGGGGATCTTGTCTCTCCAAACATTAGTATTCAGTGTTCACCTTGAAAATTAAACTTGTCATCTTTATGCAAAATAAAGAGCTCCCTGCCTGCCCCATTGTATATTAATTGTTCTACCCCTTTCTTTGCTGTGCGTATTTTGGATTCCTGCAGTCTCATTTATGTACCCAGAGGTATCCAGATATTGACTGCATGCCATTGATACCACACTTAAAATGGCCCTGCTTCCCCAAATCCTTTCTCAGGTGATGGGCACAGCCTATGTGAGCACCTGACCCCCTGCAGGTGGTGCTGCTGGAAGGCTGCCCTGGTCGGCCCTTCCTTCTTCTGCTCTTGATACCCCATTCGATCCCTAAAATCTCCATATTAAAAATCATCTAATCGTTTTTCACTCTCCATTGGCAAAATCTGCAGTGATCCCCCCCCACCAATCCTTGCAAAATGACTTCAAACTCTGCAGTCATGATCCATCTGTTGATTCCACCCTGCACATCACTCACATCTACTCCTTTCCCATGTCATTGCCTTGGTCCCATCCACCATTATTTCTACCCGCATCATGACAGCGATAAGGTCTGCTGTACCACTGTCTCAACCTGTTCCTGCTGCTGCCAACAGAAATTGTTCATCACTGCAAGCCCAGTGTCCCCCTGCCTCTTCCATGAGCTCTCATTTCTAGTGCTGGTCTTTAGTGCATACTGTTTTCCTCACAGCCCTGTCCCTCCCATATAATTGTCATTCTTAACAATTCAGGTCATTCATCAATCTAAGATCTGAGATGAACTAATCAGACACATAGTGTGCCAGAAAGCCCTACCACATACTAATATCCTAGGATGGGAATAATGCATATCTACATTGGGGTACAAAGGCAGTCACATCTGTGGGAGATTGAATGGAACCCAGCTTGCCTTGGGACAGGTATCAAATCATCTGCTTCCTGCAAACTTTCCCCATCACACTTCCTATATCACACCAAGTTGAGAGGCTATAATGAATATCTGATACCACATGCATTAGGACATGTATTAGGATGAACAGCTTAACTGCTCTACTGAGTCAGCTGTTTCAAAACATTGCCTCTCCTAATTTGAGGTGGAGCCTATGTATAAAACTGATTTGTGCAATAAACAAATTTATATAATTTTGAGTCCCATGAACTACAGGAGAGAGGATAGAAAATGGATTGGGGGTCACTTTTTAAATGTACAGTGATGCTTTTGGTAAGGAATGGGAGTGAAAGCCTATGAAGGCAGCTAGAGATTTCAATCAGGGTGGAATAACACCCAGTTGATTTATCTAGTTACACCACACTCTGGGAGATCATAAGATGATTTAACTGCTTTGAAATTTAAGAGAAAGCCTCATTGAGGAAAAGTAAGAGTTAAGCAAAAAGGAGCCACAGGAAGACCAATATTTTAGGAAGAGTGCCCTTCAAGATACCAGGCCTCTTGGTTGGGAAAGAGCAAGGATGCCTCTGAAGAACATGCAGAAGATCATTATGTCTGGAGCCTAAATGGTGAAGGCGGTCATGCAGTAGCATGACCCCAGAGAAATGGACCCATCTTCCAGACCACATTCCATAACATGGTCTCTATGCTGAGAACAGTGACAGAAGAGAAAGAGTATGGCAAAAACAGTTTGATGAACATGATTTATACAAAAACATGATTTTTAGAGCATTGTCCTTTTCTCTATGAGATAGGAGATAGGGTCCTTTCAGGTAATATGGGTGTGGTGCTTTGCCTGCATGTGCAGTTCGTAGTGTGTGTGTGTGTGTGTGTGTGTGTGTATGTGTGCGCGTGCGCGCGCGTGCGTGTGAACACGCGCGTGCGTGTGCTATGGTGTGTGTCTGGTGTCTGGTTTGTGATGTGTGCAGTTTGTGGGGTGTGCACACATGCATACTGGCGTATATATGTTGTGTGGAATGTCTGATGACAGTGAAGAAGGTTTGGAAAATATTTTATCCTCAGCAAAGACCAATGTGAAAAACGGAGAAACATGGGGTCCGGCCATCTGAGACCTTCCAGTACTTAGCACAGATGACCCTCCCTTTGAAATTTCCTCCTTTGTTCTTCCAGGAAATGTTCCTTGGAGCAATAAAGACAATTTGCTAGACAGGGTTTTGAAAGTCAGTAATTTGTTTCCAAAAAAAAAAAAAAAAATCTATAATAGGTTTCACAAAAATGTCCAAAATTTTTGGAATTGGCCCGTGTGTGTCTGCCCATGTTAGGCTACCTTACTAGGACACGGCCTCAAATGAAACAAGGTGGCATCTGAGATTGGTTGTTTGAATATGATGACTGCAGAATATTCACAAAACTGCAGTTGACAAATTAGTATTTAAACAGCTAGGTTTCCTTCATTGGTAAAACAATGATATTACATAGCAAATATAAATTGTAATTATATTCAGCAAGGAAAAAGAACATGGCAAAAGCAATCAGAAAAATACAAAGGTTATATCTCTCCTCTTTGTTTTTTTGTTTTGTTTTGTTTTGTTTTGTTTTTTAAGAATGTCATATACAATCATATGGAGCCATATGTCCTAAAAATCTCTCACATACTGTTGAAGGAAATTCTAAAGCTAAAGCAATACATGCATAACAGCCAATGATTATACATTGGATGCTGTTCTTCAGGCCTATATTATCTTTTATCAGTGTCATTTTAGTAATGACTACTCCTATTCTATTTATTTTCATCTATGCCAGGGAGGACTTTCTGAACATCTACAAGAGTATGAAGAGTTAAGTTCAATTTTAGGGTCAGTTTAACATTCTGCTTAAGTGCAAGTCTCATAAGTTTAATTAATTCACCAGAATACTAATCATTCAGCTCCTTGAGAAACAATAATGGCATTATGTAGCACATTATTTTATCAATTGAGATGTAAAATCCCTAAGAAAGAGCTTAATGTTATTTTTGTGGTTTTTGGTTGTTTAGAAAAGGTACTCAAATGGCTTAGAAATATAAACAGGAAGTAAATCCAGGGTCTGTAAGTGATATTAAAATGTGGACCATTATAAATAATAGTGGAAAGAATAATTTCAATATTGTATAATATCCAAATTCAAATTTACAGATAAAAAATGAAAATACTGACTATTTATTTCTGTTATCAAATTCTTAAGCTAAAATATAAATCAGATGGTCACACACACAAAGTATAAATTATGTGTTCACACTGAGAAATCAAGCTCTCAGTTGCTATGATATTCCCTGGTACTATTCCCCTGTTGGCACAGTGATCCTGGCAGGCTACCTCTGCTGAAATAAGACGGTTTCTGAGTACATCTATATAGTTTTTTAAGTCATTTCTCTAGGATTACCATATATGTAATACATACAATATAATTTGTCACAGCCTTTTGAAATCAGGGTTTTACCACATTAAGTACACTGTAGAAACCTTTTTTCCATATTTTAAATATAATTGTCTTCAGTATTTCTTCTGCATACAGAGTGCCACTTTGGATGATCTAAAATGTGCTTCAACAATAAAATTTAAGAAACTTATAAATAGTATGATAGCCTGTTGTAGTTACCCCTGTGTTTATCCATGCTGATTTCTTTTTTCTTGCTAAAATTTCAAGACATTTTCTGTTATAATTTTCTGTTTGGAGAACCTGGCTTCAGTCATCTCTAAAGGGAGATTTGCTAAGCAAATCCTCTTACTTATCTCTGTCTGAGAATTTACTTACTCCCGCTTCATTCCTGAACATACTTTGGTCTGATAGAAACTTTGCTGTTGACAATGCTTTTCCCTTAGCACAGGACAAATGTGGTACCACTTCCTCCTGGGATCCAAGGTTTCAGAGGAGAAATCTGCTGTCAGCAGTTGGTTTCCCAATAGGTAACATCATTTCTCTGCGGCTGCTTTTAAGACTGTTTCTTTGTCTTTCATTTTCATATGGCTAATTATGTGGTATGTTTTGGTGTGATGTTTTTGTTGATGGTGGTTTATCCTTTTTGGGGTTCACTCAATTTCTTGAATCTGCAGGCTTGTGCTTTTTGTCAAATTTGAGAATTTTGTAGTGATTTCTTTGAATACTTCCCCAACATCTTTCTGTCTCTCCCTCTTTCTGTGTCTCGCTCTGTCTCTGTCTGTCTGTCTGTTTGTCATTACTATGATGATTCAGGTCCCTGAGACTCTGGGGACAGTGTTAAACTTTATCAGACCTGTGATCCTGAAAAACAATGGGGAGTTAAGAACTTCTGCTACCCCTTTTGTGTCTGGAAACAGCTTATAGCAAAGAACCACCCCTACCCACATGATCTAGATAAGAGCCACCCTGTGTTTTGGTTTGCCTATGACCAGACCAGACATAAATCTTTCAAATTCTCATTCTTTGTCTCAGAAACGTTAGCTGAACTGCTCGTTCCCACTGATGAATCAGAACAAAACGCATGTTAACCAACACTGGGCTCTCCTTTCACCAGATCCTTGTACTTCACCCCCCTCAGTTGAGCCAGCAGACAAAGCTCCTGCAAGCAGGCTGGCCTCAGGGTAAAACATTCTCTGACCTACCACCCACCATGGCCTCTCCTGCTCACCTCACTCACTGTCCCTGACTCACCCCAGCTCATTCTGCCTACCTGGTTAGGGTAGAGACTCAGCCACTCATGGACCCCAGTGTCACTGCCTTTATTGGAAAAAATGGAGTGAGTGACCACCAGATTCCATGGAATGGGAATGGAAGGTCACTCCCCCTAGGTCCCACTGAAATGGCTGGTGGTAGAAAGCTTTTCAACAGGTATTCGGCTGGAGTAGAGTAAGTATTGCCAAAAAGCTAAAAAGCTTCTCATTTTCTAAAAAAAAAAAAAAAAAAAAATGTAGGCGCCTGGGTGGCTCAGTTAGTTAAGCAACTGCCTTTGGCTCAGGTCATGATCCCGGAGTCCTGGGATCGAGTCCCACATCGGGCTCCCAGCTCAGCAGGGAGCCTGTTTCTCCCTCTGACCCTCCCCCTCTCATGCTGTTTCTCTCTCTCTCAAATAAATAAATAAATAAATAAATAAATAAATAAATAAATAAATAAAATCTTTAAAGAAATAAAAATAAAATAAAATAAATTTTAAAAAATGTATAAGATAAAGAGGATTTAAAGCCTAGGAAAGTTAAATGTGTCATGTATACATTTAACATCTTATTAGCTTTTTTGAACCCTCTTACTCTCTTAACTTTCTTTCTTGAATTTTGCCCCAGTAATGCCCCACCTAGA
Organism: Eumetopias jubatus; assembly: GCF_037043125.1. Taxonomy (NCBI): domain Eukaryota; kingdom Metazoa; phylum Chordata; class Mammalia; order Carnivora; family Otariidae; genus Eumetopias; species Eumetopias jubatus. Next base: position 4,566,483 of record NW_028274808.1, read on the forward strand.
GAACAATGACAAACTCAGTACAATCTAAGTTGTGCTTATTTTTCTTGGCCTGTAACTTAGGGACTATCACAGACAGGAAATATTTCTTAATATTCTCCCCTAGACCAGCAAGCACTGAGAAACTGAATTTACAAATAGAAAATGGCCAGGCCAAATATGAAAGCAGAACTGTGACCCACAGCCTGCACCAACCTGTCCAGGTAACCAATCAATGCATTATCTACAATTATCAGCCAAGAGAGCCAGCCTGCTGGAAATCGGATTTATAGGAAGTCAGACTTGTATGAGGTCAGACTGCTCCCTCTCACAATAATCTGGGAAGCCAAATAATAACTTCTGTAACAATTGTCCCAAATTGGCAGGGACGTGAATGAATAACTGACAGCTTTCTTAATTTTGTCCTTGCTTTCAACTTAAAACCAACCAGAGAAAGCCAAATACACACCCATAACCAAGCGCATAGGATATCCTCCTTCTAACAGCTCCACCTACAGCTCCCTCAGGCCGATGGCCTGCAATCAGAGCATCTCTGAAGCTTCCCCTGTTTCACTATAAAGCTCCCCCCACTCCTCTGTCTTCTTCGAGTCTTTGCCAAACACAAGTGATGGTGGCTAACTTCCTTTCAATAGCAAGCTTTGAATAAACAGCCTGTGCTTTTCTCATCTGGTTTGTGTTCATTTATTTCTACATACTGAATATTTGCTGTTTTTCCATTTCTCTTTTGGGGTTCTATGTTTATAAGAGTCTTAAATGTCTATCTCTACATTATCTCCACACTCTTTCAATCATCTATGAAGCAACTAGAGAGCAAGAGCCAGCTATTACATGTAAGAGATTTCCCAAAATCATATTTGTACAAAACTCAAACTTTAGTATTGAGTACAAAGTGGAGTTTTAGTACAAAACTCAAAATTAGCCAGTGTCTACTAACAAAGCTTTCTAAATTACATTGAAAATCTTAAAAAAAAAAATAAGTGGTATGTTGTTTGAAGACATCATGCTAAGCCTTTGGGGGATACAATTTTTTTTTTTTTTAACTGAAACTGTTTTCATAGACTCACAAATAGGAAAAAAGACCGTTTATTTTTTCATTTCTTTCATCCATTCCCTTCTTTTTATAGATATATATAAGTCATTATCTATTTTCCAGGATGTACTTTACATATTAAGGGAAAACAAAACAAAATGCAAACCAACAAATGAACAAGAACATGTGCTCTCTAAAATTTAGAGATTGAAGGAGAAAAAATTATATGGTTACAAAACATGTAAAATGCATTCAAATGAGGGAAGGCAGGCAATGACCTGGTAGCATGGTGGGGTCTGCGTGCAGATCAGAAGGCTCCCCAAGACATAATGTCCAAGTTAGTGGCAGAAAAGGGGGGACATTCCAGGAAAAGAGTGACGAAAGTTGCAAAATTATGCCAATGTCAAAGAACACTTTATATAAGATTCCAGATTCCAAAGTGTCTTAATTTTACACCAAACTAAGGAGCTTGCAAGATGCTATAAATGGTGTGAGAAGTTTTTAAAGGTGAAGTGGGATGGAAAGACAAGGTAATCATGACTGGTGAGATCTGCAGTGATTACCTATCAGACATAAGATTCATTCATTCATTCATTTAACCAATCATGCATCCATACATCCATGCATGCATCCATCTATTATCCATCTCTGCTACCAATTCTTGCTGTATGTTTATTACATTCCAGACACTGCATTAGGCCACAGAGAAACAATGGTGATCAACAGTCTTCTGTCTAGCAGAGGATACTGGCATTATCAATCAAGTTTTCATCTGGTAAAGTATTAAATTAGAATTGTGATCATTGTTACTAGAGCTAAAACTTTTACAGGTGGGCGTAGAAGGGGAAATGCCCTCCACACAAATATGGGCTGACCTCATAAATAGGGTTCTCACACGGTAGTCATCACAGATAAACTATATCATGCTCAATAACTGTCATTGTGGTATTTGGGAAAGCTATGAAAATTGTGTTCAGGTGTTTGAAGGATGAATGACATACATTTATTTTATCTGATGTTCATCAACTTGAGATTTCTTCCTGCTACATTAAATTAAATTGCTTTGTTAAGACAGAATGAAAATCTCAACAATTGTATCTCACCCAAGTTTTTGATACTTTTCAAAGTTCTCAATGATATCAAATCAACATGATGTGTTTGGAAAAAAAACTCTATGAGGCCCTTGAATAAATCCACAAAATGTAGGTGAAGACAGGCATAACAAACAGAATATGACACAAATACGAACATTTATACCATGAAGAAAGTAGATGAGTCATGGCAAAGAGATTCCATTTATTCATAGCCTTGCAAAAGGAATAAATTATTATCAAATCTTACCTTTGCTTATTTCAACCAACAGACTATTTTGAAAGAAATGCATTTCCATGAAATATTTAGAGAATATTAAAATTTCTTTCATTTCTAGCTACTAAAAAATAAGTTTTATAGAAAATGCGTCAATGATTTCCAGGAGTTTAAATAGAGAGTTATCAATTGTCTCGTTACAAGCATCGTATTTTTAAATATTTTATGATTATTTTTACAAATGTTTTCCATGTGTACATACTGAAGAAATATCTATAGTATCTGTAGGTATATAGAGAATACAAAGACATATACACTCACATTTATATGTATGTAAGGAATATATAGATACATTCTAAGACGTTTATATACCCTAATTTATAGCTATAGATGAAGTTCACACTTAGTGAGCACAACGTAATAGGTAACTTATTGGGTGATGTTTTGTTGTTATATGTCAAATCTTATGAAAGGGGCGGAATCTTCTTCCTCAAGAAAATAAAAGTAAAAACAGAATCAACATATGAAAGCCTGCATGCGGAATAAAAGTATAATGCACACCAAATTAATTCTAAAACTTCAATTAACACAAGTTTTCCTTAGATGAGTTCAAAGAAAAATCATTGATTTATATTCGCATAGGCACTTTTAACACACATGCACACACCTCACACCTACTTTTTTTTTAGTGATTTACACTTTAGAGATCAATTACATTTATCATTTTTAAAGATTTTCCTTATTTGAGAGAGAGAGAGAAAGAAAGAGCAGGAGGAAGGGCAGAGTTAGAGGGAGAAGCAGACTCCCTGCTGAGCAGGGAGACTGACCTGGGGCTCAATCCTAGGACCCTGGCATCATGACCTGAGCTGAAGGCAGACATTTAACTGACTGAGCCACCCAGGTGCCCCAAGATCAATTACATTTAATTGAGGAAACATAGTTAGAGCATTTTTATGAATCAAATTTGATTTAAAATGTTAGGACAAAAAGATGATGAAACTCAGGACGTCACAGCTATGTCACAAGGCAACAGTTATGATAAAAGAGTTGGCAGGATGTGGTGAGTACAGTGATTAAAAATTGGTGTAGATAATTATGGCAGCACAGAGGGGAGGCACACATAACCTGACCTGGAGGCAAGGTGTGCCAGGAATAGTGGTGGGCGATGGAAATCAGAGAATAAGAATACTTTCATATAAATTTCCGGAGCAGAAACTACACAAGAATCTAGTCCCAAGATAGCAATGGAACTAATGGAGAAAAGCAACATCCTCATGGTCCCTTAGACAGTGAGAAAACTGGACCGGCTATTAATTTCTAACCTACTGGATGGACAGATTTTTTCTCACCTAGGGGATAATAACAGGAAAAGGTTAACAACCTTAAAAAACTACTTTGCCAAATGTTCAACCACTTTCCTCTGGTGCCCCTTGAAGGGACAGAGAAGGATCCAGTTACTACATTCAAGGGACTGTGTCAAAGAGGTAGGTATCCAATATGTCAGCACCAAACAACCTCACTATCATAGAACACCTAGATTCTGCTTTGGGGAAGTCTATCTGGTGCAAATATGACCGACAGGACTCAGATGCTATTTAAATCTACTCTTGAAAAATGTTTGCAAAGCAGGACCCCAAAGAGCTCTTCAAGGAAAAGAAAAAAAGAAAACAGAATAAGGCATAGGTTACATCACAAAATCTTTATTATAGGAGGAAGTGAAGACTTTTGGAATTATCTTGTGGACATTTGCTATGGGCTAGCAGAAACTTTTTAAACATCACCACACTTAATCCTCCCAAGCCCAGACGAGATGAGATAAAGTTCATTTTAAAGAAGAAAACTGGGAGTTCAGAAAATTTCAGAAACCCAACTCAAGGTTATATAACTTAAGAGGTAGAGGTGAAATTTCCAGTGGTTTTGTCTACGCCAAAGGCAGTGTGTTCTTTCTATCTTGCAAGCTGTGTTTTTTGTGGAAGAATAGAAACTAACAGACCCTTTCACTGAGAAATTTAGTTTTCCTTGGGTATGAACTCCATGTAGAAAAAAAATGTAATAGAGTATATGTTCAAGTACTAAACAGTTTGATAGCTCACAAAAGCTACAGTAATGAGCCTCCACAGGAGAGTTCTTGAAGTGAATCTCTGAGTACTAATTGAACCTCCAATGAAAAAGATGAGAACTCCCTCTCCTGTCCTCACTGCCCTGCCAAGTGGGAGAGATCACCACCATCACATGAGCTGTGGCAGCAGCGAGACTGGATTCTTATAGCTCTTCTGAGACATTCTATTCAAAGATCAGGAGGGGCTCCCTTTTTCCTTTTTATACCCCCAATTAATGAATACATCTCATTTATTAGTTAGTAAATGAAAGATTTAGAACTTCAGGGAGGCAACATTTCTTACCAAAGGGACCTACAACAAATTGAAGTTTCTACTTAAGGCAAAACCAAGGAATAATTAGGTTTACTCGCACTAAGTTGTCAGCACCCTGTGGTCTTTCTCCCTGACCACTTAACAACTACACGGTGTTTTCAGACCCTTGACTGTCTCTGCAGAGGAAGTAACAGCTTTGGCCTCTAATGAGCTCATGGACACAATATGATCCATGCCTCCTCCACGATGTCACCGCTCCCCGCGAAGTTAGAAGGGATGGCAACTGGCAGTAAGATATCCAGTTAAACATTGTGTTTCTTACCAGGGCCCTGAGGGGGCAAGTCAACACAGATCCAACCCTACAAGAATCCCCAACTTGTGTAAGCTCTAAAAACTAAAGTACATCTCATCTTTTGGTTCCCCTGTTCATACTTTTTATGATTTAACTCATGTTAGAGTGAAGTCATAACATAACAGGAGGGAACATATCATAACTTTCACAGTGACCATTGACCGAGTATATCGAGCAACTGGCGAAAGAAACACCTGTCAACGGCAAATGGACAATGTCTTCATCTGCCACACGAGAACTTCCAATATGCTCCTGGCAGGGCGAGCATTCAAAGGCAAACTAATAGGGGCGCCTGGGTGGCTCAGTTGGTTAAGCGACTGCCTTCGGCTCGGGTCATGATTCTGGAGTCCCGGGATCGGAGCCCCGCCATCGGGCTCTCTGCCACTCAGCGGGGAGTCTGCTTCTCCCTCTGACCCTCCCCCCTCTCATGTGCTCTCTCTCTCTCTCTCATTCTCGCTCTCTCAAATAAATAAAATCTTAAAAACAAAAAACAAAAAACAAAGGCAAACTAACAGAAATATAAGTTTTGTGTTAGGAAGTAGTAGGAGATACCTTAAAATACATGCTAATTATCAGTTCCTTGAATACCTAAGAAGTAATGGGTTTGCTAATGCCTTGGGTACCCTTCCAAGAAATTAGAACTGATTTTCACCCCCAGGGACACTATCAGTTTCACATAAGCATTTTATTAAAACATGCAGTTTAACTATACTATTTGTGAATTATGTATTATGCCAAAATGCCTTTAAAAAACGTTATTTACGCACATATGACTACAAGTTATTTTTCACATTTATGCATCTGACCCACATCTTCCAATGCTTTAAACCCAGAAAAGATTCAGTGCATAACATGAGAATGAAAAATGAATGAAACAGTGAGCCAATAAATTAAAAAGTCAGGTTTCTAGAAATCAACTAACAAACATACAGTATTTACCCAGAACTCTGCCAGACACTAAGAAATATAAAAGATGATCTTGGTCTCCAAATATAAAACCATTTTATTGAATAGTCAAAGTTAATAGCAACATGATGATTTTCATAAAATGGCCATTGAAGATATGTTTGTATAAAATGGATTGAGCTGGGGCACCTGGGTGGCTCAGTTGGTTAAGCATCTGCCTTCAGATCAGGTCGTGATCCCAGGGTCCTGGGATCGAGCCCTGCATCAGGCTCCCTGCTCAGTGGGAGGCCTGCTTCTCCCTCTCCCACTCCCCCTGCTTGTGTTCCCTCTCTCACACTCTCTCTCTGTCAAATAAATAAATAAAATCTTTAAAAAAAATGGATTGAGCTGTACCAAAAAAAAATATAAAACCAAAGTTTATAATGTTCAAGGTGCACTAGAATATACAAAATAATATATGACCTCTTAAATCATAAGTAATACAGAATGAGAAATTGCATGATTGTCTTCTTTTGTTCTTATTTTCTCTTTTGTGAAAATTCAAGCATTGTTGAAATTTGGAAAAAGCAGTCTGAGAAATATATTAATCTTAGACTAGAAAAAGTGGTTTTTAAAAGGCAAACACTTATGGGGTGCCTGGGTGGCCCAATCGGTTAAGCGTCTGACTTCAGCTCAGGTCATGATCCCAGCATCCTGGGATCAAGTCCCGCATCGGACTCCCTGTTCTGCGGGAAGCCTGCTTCTCCCTCTCCCTCTGCTGCTCCCCCTACTTGTTCTTGCTCTCTCTCTCTCAAATAAATAAACAAACAAACAAAAATAAATAAAGGGCAAACACTTATTATGGTTAATCTTTTGAATAACTACTCGAAAATCTTAAGCAATCTAGATATTCCCTCTAAACTCTAGAAGTTATTTAGACTCCAAGACAGCAAGATCACAGATTCTGAAATTTTGATTTTTTTGCATGGTCTTCCACGTGCACTATGTTTCCCCCCTATGAACATGCTTTTGTTGTGATCTGTAGATATTTCAAGCATTATTTAAAGTAAATGAATTACACATTAGTGTTTTCTGATGTAAAGACCCTACATCCTAGGGTAAGACAGATCTGCATTAGTTCTCAGTTTTACCAGCTATTTCCTTGTTTATAGAGAGATTACCTCCACAATGGGTTTTTGTTGGGTTATACGTGATAGAAACAGTGAGTCTCCGATAATGTTCACAGAACCCTAAAGATTCACAGAGACACGGCAGAGATGATATAACATGAGACAAGGGGAGGGGTGCCCTGTGTTTGGATGCAGGATACTGCCATGCAATGACCCTGAAAAGTAAACCCCCTTTTATGTGTTTAAAAATAAGGATGATAATTATTTTTTTTTTAAAAAGAGGAGTCCCACATACATAAAGCATTTTTCAAACCACGAGATAAATGTATAGACTACTTCCCAAAATATCAATGCTTAGTGAGTGAGGTACCAGTGGTCACTGTTGTTCTTGCTGCACTGTTGCCCACCAAATGTCAGGGAGAGGAGGAATCTTCCTCCTCAGAAAGATGAAAACAAAATCCAGATGTGAAATCCTGGTTACAGAATGAAAGTATGATGCACCAAATTAATTTTAAATTTCAATTAGCACACATTTTTCTTAGATCAATTCAAGAGAAAAAGCATTAACACGAGTAAGTAGCGTTAACGCTTGTGAAGCATGCCAATACACTTGTGTGGCTGGGCACTGAGGGTGTAAGTGGCTCAAGGATGTGTGAGCGTGGGGCACTGGTCCCCTAGAACTGATCACTTGCACAAGCTTTCTGACGCGCTGAACACACTGTAGCAACATAATTGTGAGGACTAATCTCTAAGTCCCCTGGCATAATTTAACCTTGTAGTTTATAAGGCTCCCTCAATATATGAGATTTTATTTTCATATCAAACTACACAAGAGGCAGAACAGTATTTTTCTACTGTACGTAGTTTAAAAGTGAAGCTGAAGGGGGTCTGTATGACCCATCTGGCTTGGCCAGTTGGGGCATGCTGGACAGAGGGAAGGGAGAGGGACCCCCACCTTTCCTTTCCAACTTACTGCTTTTCCCATTCAGTCATGTTGGGAAACACAGAAGATGACAAGAGCATCTGCAAGTACATCTCTGCTGCCCTCTACCAGAATGTCATTTCTGTAAGCTGCCTAAATCCTGTATGCAAACCCTGCACGCTCAATGAGGTAAGGGACTTTCCTTAGCTGTTTCTGTTTCTATATTTTCCGGAGACAGAATTAAAGCATCCAGTTGAAGTGCCAGTCATTTAAAAGGAGACACACAAGCAGATAAAGGCAGACATGGAGGGGGGTTGGGGAGGAGGGAGAGAAAGAGTGGGGACCATTTTAGGTACCAAAGAGCTGCAAATTTGAACCAGTAGTTCTTGACAGAGGTTGAGATGAAGTACACTATTGGGTGGGCGAGAGGTGCTATCCCAGCCAAGACACATCTGTATCACTTAGGAGGCTTTCACACTTTCAAATTTTCCCTTTTTTTTTCTGCCTACTTCCTCCAGAAGTGTTCTTTTATATAGCAAAGTAGCTGCTATATTTTAGGCATTCACCAAACATTTGTTTAATGCATTTTCACCAAATCAAACCATTTGGGTTGGGGAAGATGACAGTACGTTCCATCCTACAAGTGTGTTGCTGAGGAAATATAGGTTGATGTTGGCATAGCACACTGCTCAGGATTTAATATTTTTGAGATGCTACAGCAGTTATGGAATAAATATGTGGAGACACAACTGAAAGTCAGAATGAATTCTGTTATGAACGCATAAAATGATGTGTTGATTTTTCTCCTATGAGTTTACAACTCAGTTGTCCCTATCTGTAAAGAAGCACCAATCCCAAACTTTTATCCAGCTACACTGTTAGTGACATTGTGTAACATCTATACCTATGAATAACCAAGTGACATTAACATTTGAATAACTAAATCTGAATAACTAACATTCACCCCTGTGGAAGTGTAATAACAATACTTAGTTATATTATTATGCTTCCACAAGTTTGGATGCCTATGATAATTATTACAACAATTGGGATAACTTTTTTTTTTCAATTTAGAAGGAGATAGTATTTGGTTATTGTTTAAGATTTTTCCATAAATATATAGTAAAAATTCCACTCTCTTTATCTCCACAAACAAAACCCAAGATCTTTGCCATTACTTTGCCAGTTCCTCTCTCACATATCTGTCCTTCCATCTGTGCCTCTATCCTGTGTGTGTGTTTTGGGGGGTGGGTATAATAGGTAAAAATTGCACTGAGGGAAACAGGTCATTTGCAAGTAATGGAATAAATCTTGCATTTGGGATCTAAAGTCAAGAGAAAATTCAGATAAGCACTCATTAATTAACAAAGTCATTTAAAGAGCTTTTAGGTTGAAGCATAAGAGTAAAAACAACTTGACTGAGATGTTTATCCTTCTTGAATTAGTAAGTAATTAAAAATGAAATGCCTTTTAAACTCCAGACTCTTACCAACTCTGTTTTTGATGTCACTGATTTTCAATTCAAGGTTTAATATTATTTTTCTGAAATCTCGAACAGTGCATTTCACTGTATTGGTTGTGATTCTCAATCAATAGTTAACACACACACACAAAATAGCTAGCACACATTGATACAGTCCTTACAAGCAAGTTAATTGTAAACTATTTGAAAAGCTAACTTTTACCCACAAGTCATAGTGCAACTGACAGAGAAGATGTCAGAGTTCTGTTCTAAAGGAAGATGTCAGAGTTCTGTTCTAAAGGAAGGTAAATTCTAAAAACTTTCTCAACTGCAAGACTGCAAAGTCAGAGGCAAGGTTTTAATTTTGTTCTCTGTGATAAAAACAAAGCAAGATTGCAATCAGGATAGCAATGCTGTGTTACCCATTCAGTGAATATCTTGAGGGCTTACATTATCAGAGCACATTGATACGCAAAGTGTTCACTGCTTAACTGAATAAACCTCTTCTAGTTTGATCAGTGGACCTTGCATATGGATGCACATTATAATAAAATGAGGAATGTATTAATAGTTACTGAAGCACGGGCCACACTCCAGATCAATTAATTCAAAATCTCTCTGGACACCGACATTTTTTGCAAAGTTCCCCAAGTGATTCCAATTATAGACTTGACTGAAAAGTTATTTAAACTATGGCTATAATAATTCCATTTTGCTTTTCTTCAGTTCCCACCTTGCTTTTACACACTAGTTTCTTCTAAATGTCCCCAAATATCTTAACATACTCTGATGCTCGCTCTTTCTTTTTAATAAACCTGTTTCATAGAAATATGTTGCCTCTGGCTTCTGTCATCTGTATGTGAGCCTCAGCCAACATAATCTTCTTTCAAAAATGGAAATAACTGATATTTCTATTTATGGCTTTGATAGGGTAGTAGGGCCCAGACTTACCCTCCAACCTGAAACTACAAAAAGAAAGAAAGAAAGAAAGAAAGAAAGAAAGAAAGAAAGAAAGAAAGAAAGAAAGAAAGAAAGAAAGAGAAAGAAAGAAAGAAAGAAAGAAAGAAAGAAAGAAAGAAAGAAAGAAAGAAAGAAAGAAAAATATAGGCAACAATCCTTTTTAGATGTTGAATAATAGGTAATTCAGGGCATTGATTCATGAGGGAAGAAAAACAAGTGAGTCTATCATTGCCCTGTGTATTGCCTAGCAAGAGTTTGCAGAGAGCAGAGAGGGGAAGGGGACCCAGACAGGATCTGGCAGTTTCGCTGATTAGAGGAGACAGGGTTGACATGGGGTAGAGCAAGGTGAGGGGCTTGAACTACAGGGCAAAGTACAGAGGGGAGAGAGCCACATAGAGAGATACAGAGGATTTCCTAAGTTTCCAATTGAGAACCATCAGCATAGCCATGGGACAAAATTGCCCCAGACAAGACAGTCACTGAGCTGAAGCTGGAGAAAGAGCAATCAGAAGGAGCAGAGGAATTTACTCTCAGATTTCACACTGAGCCAGGTATTTCTGTTCTCACAGCCAGAGTGGGAAAATCCCATAATACAGGAGCATTGGGTAAAGTGTTCAGGTTATTGCCTCAGTAACAAGGAAAAAAAAAAATAGTTCTAGAATAGAGACTTCTCTAGTCCCACTTAGGGTTTAAAAGCAATTTCAAAAGGATCCAACTGTTTGCAAGTAACTTAACTGTGCACCAGAACAAACCATGAAGTTTTAACTATTTAAAGAAATCCAAAAATATACAGCACCTGAAAAGGTAAAATTCACAATGTCGGGCATCTAAGCAAAAATTACCAGGCATGCAAAGAAGCAAGAAAATATGACTCATAATGAGGAGAAAAATAAAACCAATAACACAATCATCATCCTCTGATAAGGTCACACTATTTGTTTTCCTTCAATGAATCACTTATACCAACAAATCTATTTTTTTGCTTAAAATTGCTTTCCCTTCTCATCTGCTTCCTCCCAATGTAAGGCACTTCCCTCTTCTGAAGGTCCTGTTTAAGTATTACCTCCATATATAGTTCCTCTATAAATTATTTTCTCATGTGTATTCACATTACGTCTTACATACACCTCCATTAACACTCATCATAATCCCTTATGTTACACTAAATTTTTGTCTTTCTTTCCTCTGTGCCAGTCAAAGGAAGGAATAGTGTCATACACATTTGTGTCCTAACACCTAGCATATTAACTGGAACACAGTGTCCAAAATATTTGCCAAATGCATAAATAAATCAATGAAGGATGCTTCAGGTTCCCTTGCTTATTATTCATACTCTCGGTGTTGATATGTTCAGAGTTTACCAAGTCTCTTTTCTATTATTTCCTCCAGAAATGGCTTTCTCCCCTGTCTCATCTCATTAGTCAAAAGACACGGACTTAGCAATTAGAAATTATTTTTATCTGAAACCTGTTTCTAGCACTTTTTGACTTGTGGCATTGAGAACTTATTTTCTCTTACTTTTCCATGTATATGATCTAGGCAAATAATCCAAAGGCAAAGGATGTTTTAAAGACTAAAGGGGAGGATGTGTGTGTGTCTGGTACATAAAAGGAACTGAGCAAACTCCCCTTGATGCTCTTCCTCGGCATAGTTTAGTGATGATGAACATGAAAGTGTTGCTCCAAATTTCTTGTTAAAATAGTGATAGAAATCAGTGGATTTGTTGATAAATATTTCCATAGTCAAGGAACATCTAATAATATTGTCTACAGAATATTACTTATTTTTAAAGATATGGCAACAAAGTTGAAAGTACAGTAAGAACCTGGAAAGGGTAGGGTAGCGTCCAGCCTGAAAATATATATGTACAGACTTAAGTGAAAATAAATGAGAAGCTAGAGAAGTTTAGGTAATTATTCTGAAGCTGTTTCTTCCTTTTTGCAATTTGAAAAGGGGTTATGTTCACACTGACTATCCGTTTCTAGTTCTAAAGATTTTTGTCCGCTGATGTAAGATAAGATAATTTGGGTGTCATTTTAAGTCAATTCTGCTTAAAGGATTCTGTAGCAAGGAGAAAATTATTACAGTCATAGTCTATATAGTAATTAAGCCTATTAAAATTATGAAAAGTGAGAAATACAAATATAATATACATATAAATTCTTCCTGGATAACAAGGCACTCAATGTCATAGCCACATTCTTGTCTCCTTGATAGGAAGTTGCCCTACACAGAGGTCAGACCATTTTGCACCAACTGAGCCTCCTGGCAGGCCCAGGGACCTCTGCAGACAAACACAGACATGAGAATCCCACCTGGGGAGATGATCTGGTTGGGGCCACACATCTGTGCTCCAGAGAGTCTATGTGGCTGATCTAGAAACTGCAAGACAGAAGAGAAAGGACAGTGAACAGAAGCCAAGAGGTAACAGAATCTATGAGAAAAGACAGTGAACAGAAGCCAAGAGGTAACAGAATCTATGAGAAAGATAAAGAAAAATGTAAAATAGAGTAGAGTGAAGTGGAGGGATAGAGAGTGGGGTGTCGATGTTTGAATTCGGCTCCCTAAGGTTCCTCTTTCCCATTGCCACATGGCCTCCTTCTAGCTCCACTTCCTGGGCTACAACAGGTGGAAACCAGAGTGTCCCGTGGTGAGGTACTGCTTGCTGGGCAGCTTCTACCAAGAAAGCGTACCTTCAGAGTCTCGAAGGAAGGAAATGAGCCATGCACTTGGAGAGAACATGTCTTCTGGCCCCAGGCACTGGCACTGGGCAGCCAGGGGCACCACTTCTTGCTGCCAGGGCTCCCACGGTTCCAGACGCAGACCACTCCCTGAACAGCCCAGGACCACTGTGCAGTTCTACAGCCTTCCATGAGACAGCATAGACTGGATAGCCTTCGCCTTCCCAACTAGACCCCCTCCAAAATCTTCTGCTTAAACTGCTCACATGCAGCTGGGAATGCGGAACAATGAACCGGCACATGGAGAGAGGAGAAGGGACATCACAACAGGGGAGTCTGTGGGATGTGTGAGGAGATGCATCTTCAGGTAGTTCCCTGAACCTGGGATGTGTGACTTCAGAGAACTCCTATTTTACCACACTAAGAGTGCATCTTACCAATGAATTAGCTCCATCACAGTGGTCAGTACTTGGAAGAGCTCTGAATAGCAGCCATTAAATCAATGAGCCGCCAGGGAGGAAAGAAGAGAGACCCTTCTTCCCAGCAGGGAGGTTAAAAGCCAGTGTTTCTAAGTGTAAAAGAGCTAATTAAGCCCCTCTCCCAAAGACTCTTTGGAAACAGATAACATGGCCTTAAAAGAGGGGTGCTTCTCCACCTCAATTGCCCTCTCCCAAGAATTGGATCCTAGGGGCCACTGTTGTGGAGCAATTTCAAAGGACGGATGAATAAAGAAAGAGTGAAATGGGCTAGTTCCCTCTTACAGCCTTAGGAACTATACAGAAGAAAACAGAACAACACGGCCTGTCAGACCAGCCCAGAGAATGTAAGGACAATTCTATCTATCATGTCATCCCCAAGACATGGTGATAGAGGAGTCAAGGTTTGGGGTTTATTTTGGTTTTATCACCTGAAATGAAAGTTGAAGCACTGTTGGCTAAGAGTCTACTGTTATATTTTGGAGAGAGCCCAAGCTTGGCAAAGAAGGGCCTGTGGACGTCTCAGACCCACACATTACAGAACATTGGCTCCTCAGAAATTTGCAGTCCTGAGTTAAATTTAGATCTAGCGCCTCCTAAATGAAAGGAGGGCAATCATATTTGGACAAGATTCCACTGCCTGACCCACTGAACACTGCCCCATCTTTCTAAAGCACTCTGGCTATGCACCTAGGGAGAGCAGGGGAGAGTAATCAGAGGCTGAACCGGAGGTAAGCCCAGAGCACACGCCTCCAAATGCCACTGTGATCTGTTGCAGAAGCAACTCTGCGGAGGCCAGGTAATGAAGGGAGCTTGTTTCATGTGAGAACAGTGAGTCCTCCAATCCCCCCGTGTGTAACATCTCTCTATTGATTTTCACCTGTTTACATGGGATCAATATCTTTGGCAACTGAAAGAATACATATGTTGTTACTTCTAACTGTGAAGAAATAATTATTATAGAAGGGAGGAAGACATGAAAGCATGTGAATATTTTCTCAACCCACCAAAATGACAAAACAACCACCATCTATCTGTGGGGCTAGAGAGTAGTGTGTATGTTAGATGAGATGTAACATAAGGAAAAGTGAAAGTTGGAAGCATCTCTAACATTTTCTGTCTCCCTGACCAACAAAAACAATAGGGAACCACAGAAAATGCAGGATTAAAAGATGTGCTAAATATAGCTCAAAGACAGAAGACGTGAACAGGTCTGGACCTAAGAAGATGGAACATTTACTTTGGGTAATATGAAATGGGCAACACTGGAAGGTCTAATATAATTTAATGGAAGGTTGAACATGCAGGGGTAGAATTCAGAAAATAAATCACAAACAGAAGTTTGGCTTTGAGAGTCCTTGACCAAAGGGTCATAGTTGAAGCTTTGGAAAAGATTTAGTCTACAAAGGACTGTATATAAGGAGAAGAAAGAGAGTTATGAGCCGTAACCTTAAAGAGTGTCTACTTTTGAAGTGCAGGCAGACAGAAAGGAGTCAATAAAGGCAACAGAGGGGAAGTGAGGGAGAGCCAAGGAAGGTCGATGTCATGGACCCCACCAGAGGAGAAAATCCCAAATAAGAGACAGAATATAGCATAGTCCTATGAAGAAAGAGTGGGGAATCCACCTATCACATCTGCTGTCATTGATAGCCAGCCCTGATAGAATATAGACATGCCCTACATTGTTATGTATGTAACCTAGAAATGATACAACTCTTCTCTTAAAAACGATATAAAACTTCATTTTCTTTGGTCTTCAGTACAAATTCCTATTTTATAATCATTTGTTCTCTCAGCGTTTTTTTTTTTTTTCTTACATTTTTGTCTCCTTCCTTTGTGAGAACAATTTGAAAAGAAAATAAAAATAGGCAGGAAGCTAAAAGGAAGGTTAATGAGAAAACAAAACAAAACAAAACACAAAACTCTGACAGAGTTCATTGTGCAAATCACAGAGACATCACCCAATCAGTGAAATTGTTTGTGACTTCCAGGTTGCTGTCTGTTGGTACCTAGCAGCCAACCATCCCCTGCGCCACCTGCATTCATCCCTGTGTGATGCGCTGCGTTTCCTAGCTTCAATGTTAGGTCTCCACTGAGCGTGCATCATGGTCATCCGCACTGCAAAGACATTAGGAAATCAGAAGGGGGAAAAACGACCCAACATCTGTTCATAGAATGTAGTTTTAGTCTAGACACAGATAATAAAATTATAAAATAAATTATGGCAAGAAATCTAGAGTTGAAGAAAATTAGTTAAATATATTAACTTTGTAATCCAAAGATGAAATTCAGCTCTCCTTTTGCTAAAATATCTCTGTAGGTATAAAACAAGGCAAAATTTTGGGACGCCTGTGTGACTCCGTTGGTTGGGCATCCGACTCTTGATTTTGGCTCAGGTTATGATCCCAGGGTCCTGGGATTGAGCCCTGCGTCGGGCTATGCACTCAGCAGAGAGTCGGCTTGAGGTTCTTTCTCTCTCCTTCTGCCCCTCCTTCATGTGCACTTTCTCTCTCAAGTAAATAAATAAATCTTTAAAAAATAAATAAAATAAGGCAAAATTTGGTTTGAAAATTAAAACATTTTGTAAAGAACTTTTCATTCTTCCTTTTCATTTTGTGCCTCTCATGTGTAATAGTAACTCCGCAGGTAGATATCCCCATGTCCATTTATGCACAAAGAAATAAATGCTCAGCGATGTTACAGTCTTATTCAAGGTCATGTTAGAAGACAGTAACTATTCTGGTTTTCATATTCTATGCATTTTCTGTTATGGTGCACCCACTTACTACAAAAATTCCTTGTCATGTAGAACAATTCTCTCCTTATCTGTGCAATCTAGCTTCCCATATCTCAGTTAAGCCAAATGTGAGGTCTCAGACTTCAATCTTTCTCAGCATTAATAACCTTTTGAACCATGATTTCTTATTTTTTCTACCTTCTGAACAGTTTGGACTCCTTAATTTTCATAAATTTCTGTTTTCATGTAGAAGGCAAAAGTTGACAGACCTATGAAAAGTATAAAATGTTGTTCCTGTAGTTTAATTCTAAGTAAAGTCACTTTGTTTAGAAATATCTGTAGTTTGTTAATGATAAAATGATCTTTCCTCTTTGAGTGGTACATCCACATGTTCTTCCTACTTGAAAGTGCTCTCAAAGCTCCACTGAGGCCTGAAATCCATTGTTGTGGTTTCTTTACAGTTACCAAGTTGTTTTTGTCTTTGTTTTTTTTTTTTAAGTTGGAATTCTGACAAAGCATCCTCTCTTCTTTAAAGAAACTTTGAATAATGCCACCATGGTTTTAGAAGTTTAAGCAAGTCTGCAGACTGCACAACTTCTCCTGCTGCCTTACACCAAACACATTGTTTACACCAAGCCCTTAACAGGTGCTAAATGTACAGATTCTGAAGTACAAATCATTTTGGCCCTGCTCATTGAAAGATACACACAATACAAACAGAAATTCACATCGCTCAATCCTTGAAAGAAAATGCTTGTCAGTAAAACACTTTTAGCTGACTCTTCCTCGGTCCCCATTGAGGCAACTGCACAAACTAACCTTGCTCCAGGCATCACCTCATGATACATACATGTACCAAATCGTCATGCCTGATATCTTAAACTGATACAATGTCATATGTGAGTTCTATCTCAGTAAAGCGGGGGGAAAGACTTTACAAGGATGGGTATCCAAGCAAATATTCAGTAGAAGTGGAAGACTTGGATTACAGCCACTTGAAGTGGTTTCGTGTTAACCAACATCTGGTCCAGTGGGACCCAACATATCTTGTGGCACTCTTTTACAAACTGCACTGCATTATGGATAATATTTATTGTCTGCATTAAAATAATTATTACTTAAGCATTTGAATTATGGAAATATCTGATCTTTTAAATTTTATTTATGTAAATATTTGAATATTTAAATTTTAATTATTCAAATCTTCACAAACTTAAATCTGTCATTTCAAGGGCCACCACATCACGGATTTAGCGTTTTTGTAATAATCTTAAATTGAGAAGGCATTACTTTATAGGTCATAAATCTAATTATATTTTACCTGCTTTTACATCTTCCCATGTCTTTGTATTTTCTACCCTCCTACCCCCTTACTCAACTTTCTGGATATTGAAGACACCTCTAAGTGAATTTGTGACTTACCTATTTCCAGGTGTCTCCACGGGCAGTTTCCTTATGCCCAGCTTCTTCCATATCTGTTTTCTGAAGTTCTGTTCATCTTTCCAGACACAGTTCCTATATTACCTCACCAGTTCTACCAATTAGCAGGAACTTCAGTTTCTCTTGTAAGCCTCTTTATGTATGCTCAATGCCTTGTGCAGGACTCACTTACACAGGGGTTAATCTTTGTAACTAGACATACACCCTGTAACCAGATGCAAGACACATAGACACATACCCTACTTGCTTTTGTTAATCTGCTATAGCTCTTAGCATAATACCTTACACATACCACATGCCGAATAGATGGTTATTCATTGTTTAATAATGTACTTTTCTTACTCTCCAGTATGCAGCTATATAGAAATGAAAATAATATTCTTCCCAATCTAAGCTGTTGTGATGCCAAATAACCTCCCCCTCACACACACACAAATACTGTGCCTGAGAACAATAAATCAGAAAAAAACTTTCCAAAAAGAACTGACAAGATTATTGTAACATCAATGAATCCCTGTGGTCACCCACCCTGAGAGCCACAAGCTCGAGGAAAGAGCCTGCAGAGGCCCATGGGTGGTGAGCTGCATGCTGTATGCTGCTATTTCCCTTTTCCAGACATCTACATGTCATTTCAAGGGAGGAATCTATCTTTGAAATCAATAATTACAAATGTGATGCAAAAAAAACCAGAAAAACGAAATTTAAAAAATGTTCTGCAAATGTACTGTTCTTAAGCATAAGAATTTTCTCTAGAGGCTTTAATCTGTATTAGTTGCAAGGTACTTAAAACTTTGTCTAGTGGCTGTTGGCTTTCAGGGTCCTGAAAAGGCACCCCAGTTTCTGGTCATGAGAACCATGCTAAGCCTCTTGTGGGTTTTGTGTTTTGTTTTTCAAACTAGTCTTAATGTTTACATCTCATTGGTAGTTGGGCAGGATGGGGGGTTGGATTAAATACACATCTTGGAGCAGGCAAAGTGCAAGGCCAAACCTGTGGGGGGGCCCCCGTGGCTTTCTCTTGCTACTGAAGTCTCAGCTATAATCAATAAAGCTAAAAGGTAGCTGTCCCAAGTGCCCCTGCTTAGGTCATTTCAATGCTCCTTGTTTCCCTAAAGGTTTCAGAATGACCTTTCTAAATATTAATCAGCTCCAGTCATGTGTCAAATCTTCCCAGGAGAAGCTTGCACATTTGACTCGGTATTTTTCTTCCAAGCAAAGAATTAATCCTCACTCCTCATAATGCAGGAAATTTGTTTAAAAAAATACTTAACACATACCTTAAGGACTTAACTATTTACAGACCCACATAGTGACTATCTTTGAAAGCCTTCATGGCCACAGCACAGAAATGCATTTTCTGTCATTTTATGCACAGCGCATCTGAAATAAACATTTTAAGTGATTTCCTCAAACCCACAAACAATTATTGATACTTGGGCCTTTTTATCTTATCAGTTTGGCTTAAGTGAATCACCTATTTTCGGTTTTGCCAAAATGTGTGTATAATCCTGCCCCAAAGTTGTCACGAAAATGTCAGGTTGCTCTGGTAACAATGAGTCAGTGGACAGAAATAATCAGGAGGTTTGAGTGAACAGGTGTGGAGGCCTCTGAGCACTGCTATTGGCTACCATCACCAGAGCCCACTACCAATGAGCCAGAGGGCTGCTCTCCAAGGCTCTCCGGGGCAGGATTGCAATCCTTTTCAATATTCGGATAGCTAAATGGCTAAAAAAAGATAATAGCACTTCACTCAAATTAACTACCCCCACCATGATGCAGGTGGGTATTATGGATTCTTTTCAGGCACCAGCGAGTAAGGACTAAAGAGCTAAAAACAGAGTGTTTATCATCGTCCCAAATGAGCTCAGGAAAATGTGTGTTCTCCTGTTTTCTGCTATTTTCTCCCAGCATTCCCCTTTCCCACCGCACAACACACAGAGACACCCTATGACACGCAAAGAAGTTGAGACACACAAACACACATAGTGTTTCTCATGATTTTTGCTATTTGTTAACCCTGGAAGAGTATTAGTTTCTGTGCATATGAAGTAGTAAGTGCTGCTTCAGTGTGAGGTATTACTCTTAGATATGCATCTGATTGTGTATAGTATTTTTCAAGTTTAAAATTATGTGTGTAGAAATATGAAGATTTCGGGGCACTTGGGTGGCTCAGTCGGTTAAGCGGCTCCCTATGGCTCAGGTCACGATCCCACGGTCCTGTGATCTAGCCCCACCTCCGGCTCCCCGCTCGGCGGAAAGCCTGCTTCTCCCTCTCCCTCTGCCTGCCATTCTGCCTGCTTGTGCTGTCTCTCTATCTGTCAAAAAAATAAATAAAATTAAAAAAGAAAAAGAAATATGAAGATTTCATGAAAACTGTGTTTATATGATTTAATGATTTTTCTCCAATCATCTACTGTCCTAAACAAAGTATTTTTAATAAAGACAATGGAATGAGTTGGTAATATCACATTTTTTATAAGGATGTAAAAAAAAATGCTCTAAGTTTAGCGCCTATGATTTCAAGGTGAACGCAATGTGAAAGACCCTAGCAACATCAATGCATTTCTCACATCCCATGCAGCGACCACTTTCAATGTCAAGATTGTTTCATAAAAGTACTACTTTTTTTTTTTCAGGCTAGCGCTGTGTTTAGAAGATTTGAAAGTAGCAGGTGAAATCTAATGACACACAAGTTGAAATCAGAACACCCCCAGAAAAATCCTTTGTGAGGTGGGAGGCCATTTCACTTAGGATTCTGAACACAACAGAAGTGATGCCCTGCCTTGTGACCCTGGCCACAATTCTGTCAAAGTCAAGCTGAAAGCTATGCCCCCATCTGAAAGGAGCTTCTCAGATTTTGTTGAATATATAGTTCTAGGAGAGATAATAGACAAGAATTTAGAGTAAAGTCACCAGCACAGGCCCAAGAGACGTGTTTTCCAGGGTTGACTTTCTGCCTCCCCACGCTCCTGTCCCATAAAGCTTGAATAACTTACTCAAACCCTCTGAGTCTCAGTTTCCTACTCTGGGAAATGAGGATAGTACTACTCTGTACTTGAGACTATTGTAATTGTACGAAGTACTTCAAACAGGGGAATAGAGGACAATAGCCCTTAACACACAGTGAGAATGCAATGTACATTAGCAATTGTTCGCCTTACTGCTGTGGCTCTCAGTCCTATGAATATGTGAAAAGACACTAATCTAAGTGCATAAGAACATACCCATTGACAGAAAGCCCTTTTCTCCAATGCCATCTAACTGGAAAGAATTATAGAATCAGCTGCCTAAAATCAGGAGATTCCAACATCTGGTCCACCAGCTAAAGTGTGTAGGGAACCTTGAATCATGCTCTGAGAGAAGCCTCTGGAATCACACTACCTGAGTGCACATCTCACCTCTGCCCTCCCTGGTTCTAAGATTCTAGTAGAATTTCCTTTAGATCACCAAATGGTGTAATGTTTACAGCAAGGTGCTTAGAACTGTGTCTTATAGTTAGTGCTAAGAATGATTTAGATATTTCTGATATTATGATTAGGACTAGAAGGATCATCTGTCACCTTATAGATTGCAGGACTGATTTCATTAATCTTCATACCTTCCTATTCCCTAGATCTTTATCCATATCCCTTACCTGGCTGGGTCACTCTTACATACTTCATGCATCTTACCTTGACATCTCCACCCATCTGTTTACTCTCATATCAATCCATGTATGTGTTTTCATTGTACTTATATAATTACCTACTAAAGAATATTTTCTACTATTAGACAATCAATAGGAACCATTCCCAGTACCTAATCACCTTTATACCTTCAGTGATAGTTAATTTTATTTGTCCAATCAGCTAGGCTATGGTGCCCAGTTGTTTGGTCAAACACTAGTCTAGAGGTTGCTGTGAAGTTTTTTTGTGGATGTGATTAACATTGATTATCGGTAAAGCAGATTCCCTGCCATGATGTGAGTGGCTTCATCCAATCAGTTGAAAACCTTAAGAGCAAAGACTGAGATTTTCTGAAAAAGAAAGAATTCTATCTCCAGACTACAACACAGAGATGCTGCCTGAGTTTCCTACCTGCTGGCCTGCCTTATAGATTTTGGACTTCTCAGCCCCCAAAATTGGATGAGCCAATTATCCCAATCTCTTCCTCTCACTCTTTATATATAAGCCCATAACATGTATTATATATAATAAGATACACACAGTTTCTCAGGAGAACCTCAACTAATATTCATCTTTATATTTTCTTTGCTCAGGAAAGTTGTAGGCAACCAAACTGTGTACTACCCACTTCCTATCACGAAAAATATATTTTATTTGCATAGGTGTGTCAACAATGTGGAAGATTCTACCATAGTTTAAGCTGGGTTTAGTGATCTTCTGATTATACAAGGACAGCACCATCTTCATCAGAAAGCACAAATTACTTAACAGTGCCACTTTTTGAAATCAATGAATTTATTGGGACTCTGGAATACAACAATTCCTGGAAGCCTGAAAATGTCACATCTATGTAAGAGCACCTGAATTAGCTTACAAATCCCCATCCAACCTGAGCTGTCTCCTCTCTCTGATCTAACTTTCCTATGAATTATTCTATCATTGTAGTTACTTCCTTTATTTATTCAGACATTTAATAAAATTAAAAATTGCCTGGAGCATAGAGTGAATCATATACAGTGACACACGTGAGCCCCAAGTGACAAAGGCTATAAATTATCTCCCCTAGAGGAATTCCTGGTACCCCAAGTGTCAACTCCTAATGTGGATTTGGTCTGGTGGAAGGTGCTGAACCTATTCAGTCTTGCATTTGGTTAGGTTATAATTGGAAATACATGTTCTCAGATTTCTGAACTTCTTCCATGCCCTCATTTAAGTAATTTAGTCAGTTCCAGGAATTCCAAAAACAGCTCCCCAATCCATGAGAAATGATGTGAAAATCTCTCTTGTTAAATTTTAACTTCTCATCTTAAAATCTATCTTGGACAAACACAGTCCTCATTTTCATATTGCCCTGCTTAACTCAGTGATTGCAAACTATAGGAATCTATCTGGTTACAGTTCCAAAGTCCTTTAGGGTCTCCTTAAATTCCAAAAATAGATGATTTTTATAGCAGAGGCCTTACCTTTCATCACAAAACACCTCTTCCTGGGGGGGGGGGGTGGCCTCCATTGCTAGTCAGAAGAATGAGGAACAGAGCAATAAGAACCAAATTGTCAAAAGTACGTAAAACAGAAGTCTGAGCATTCTGACTCTGATGAAGCAACTCTGCGGCGGCCAGCCAGTCCGTGTTAGCATCTTTGACATACATACGTGTTTGCACATCGGGTTATATAGACACAGACACATTTCTATGGTGTCCGACTCATGTTCTGGCGGAGGCTCAATAAGTGTGTTCAATGAGCATGTTAATATCATGCCTTTTTCTAGAAGGCCTGAAGTGACACAGCAAAAGTTGCATTCATTTTAGATGGGGAACACACATACAGTCAATGTTAGCCGTGCAGTGCCAATAAATAAGCATATGTGTGTGCTTTATTTCTCTCCTCTTTCCTTGATGATATATGTCATCACTAATACCAAACATGGGATGAAGCCATGTATTCTCTCTAGGGGCCGTTGCTGCCTGAGGAACTTGGCCCCTGGGATCCCAGAGGGCATAGCTGTGCCAGGATGAGTACATTAACCAACTGAAAGGCGGGCCTTGTGACATGCATAACTGGGAGTAGGGATAAGCATATGGCTGAGGCTCATTTCCAATGACAAACTCTATTGAAAAACACAGGAAAATAAGAATACATTATATTTTAATTGAATTTAAATTTAAAAAACAATTGAAAAAAGAAAAAAATGCATGGGAAAAAGAAAAAAGCTGTAGGGTTCACACTTCTTGGTTTTAAAACTTACAACAGAGCTACACAGTAATCAAAACAATATGCTACTGGCATAAAGGCAGACACATAAATCAATGAATAGAATAGAGAGCCCAGAGATAAACTCTCATATATATAGTCAAATTATTTTTGGGTACCAGGGTACCAAGATCATTCAGTGGGAAAAGACAGTCTTTTCAAAAACTGGTGCTGGTAAAACTGGATATCCAACATTAAAAAAAAAAAAAAAAAAATAGAAGAGGAAGAGGAAGAAGAAGAAAAGTTCAGCCCTTACTTAATACCGTATACAAAAATTAACTAAAGATTGATCAAAGTCCTAAATATGAAACATAAAATTATAAGACTCTTATAAGAAAACATAGGACAGAAACTCCAACACATTGCATTTGATGAAGATTTCTTGGATATGACAGTAAAGGCACAGGCAAGCAAAGAAAAAACACAAATTGTACACTTAATAGAAATTAAAAAAATATGCACCAAAGAAAATATCAACAAAGTAAAAAGGTAATCCACAGAATGGGGAAAAATGTAAATTATATATCTGACAAAGGATTAATACCCAGAATATACAGAAAATTCAGTAACAATAAAGATATTTGAACATGGGCAAAGGATTTGAATAGATAGTCTCCAAATAAGATGGAGAAATGTCCAATAAGTGCACAAAAAGATACTCAACATCACTCATCATTAGGGAAATGCAAATCAAAACTGTAGGGGCACATGGGTAGCTCAGTTAGTTAAGCATCAGTCTTTTGATTTCAGCTCAGGTCATGATCTCAGGTTCATGAAATTGAGCCCTGAATGGGGCTCCGAGCTCAGTGCAGAGTTTGCTTGAGATCCTCTCCCTCTGCCCCTCCCCCTACTCATGCACTCTCTCTCTCTCAAATAAATAAATGAAAAAAATCCTTAAAAAAACAAAACAAAAAATTATGAGATGGCAACTCATATCAGGATGCCTACTGTTAATAAAAAAAAAAAAAAACAGAAAATACTAAGCATTAGTGAGAATGTGGTGAAGCTGGAATCCCTGTGTACTATTGGTGGGAATATAAAATGGTACAGTGGTTGTACTGAAAACAGTATGATGGTTCCTCAAAAAATTAAAAATATAATTACCATGTGATCCAGCAATTCCCCTTCTGGGCTTTTAATTGAAGGAATTGAAAGCAGAATATCAAAGAGATATTTGTACACTCATGTTTATAACAGCATTATTTACAATAGCTAAAACATTAAAGCAACCCAAATGTTCATCAAAAGATGAATGGATAAACAAAATATGGTAAGTACATACAATGGAATATAATTCAGCCTTAAAGAGGAAGGGAATTCTGGGGCGCCTGAGTGGCTCAGTCTTTAAGTGTCTGCCTTCGGCTCAGGTCATGATCCCAGGGTCCTGGGATCGAGCCCCCCATCGGGCTCCCTGCTCCGCGGGAAGTCGGCTTCTCCCTCTCCCACTCCCCCTGCTCGTGCTCCCTCTCTCGCTGTGTCTCTCTCTGTCAAACAAATAAATAAAATCTTAAAAAATTAAAAAAATAAAAAGAGGAAGGGAATTCTGATATAGAGATTCTAGAACATGGATGAACCTGGAAGACATTATGCTAAGTGAAATAAGCAAGTCACAAAAAGACAAATACTTTATGATTCCACGCTGTTTTTTTGTTGTTGTTTTTCTTTTTTTTTTTTTTTTTTAAGAGGGAAAGAGAGAGAGGCAGAGGGAGAGAAAGGATCTCAAGCAGACTCTCCGCTGAGCACAGAGTGCAATGTGGGGCTCGATCTCATGACCCTGAGATCATGACCTGAGCCAAAATCAAGAGTCTGATGCTTAACCAACTGAGCCACCCCGGGGGCCCCTGTATGGTTCCATTTCTATGAGGTACTTAGAATAATCAGAGTCATAGAGAGAGAAATGGCAGTTGCCAGGGGTTGGGGAAGTAGCAAATGTGGAGTTTGTGTCTAATGGATATGGAGATTTAGTTTTACAAGATAAAAAGTGTTCTATAGATGGACAGTGGGGATGGTTGCATATTATAAATATAAATAATACCACTGAACCAGACACTTAAAAATGGTTGATATGGCAAATTTTACATATATTTTTACCATAATAAAAATTTGGGAAATATTTAAAATATCAAAATTAGAACAAAAAACATATGGGGAATGTAATTACTTAATTTCCATCATAAATAATAGTGATATTGAAATATGCTAAGCTGTAATGTTTAAACTGAACAAAAGACTTGAAATCTGGTATGTACATATATCTCACAAGAATGATGGATTATCCATCTTGTTTACTAAATCTACAATGATCAATGTAATTTTGTCAACAAATTGTGTTCCAAGCCTGATTCCTGTCCCAGGACACAGAGGGCTCCCGGCCCGGGGCAGGAGACCAGGCCATATACTTAGGCACTTCCCTTATAACTCTGTCTGTCCCTCCATCTTGATCAGTTTCCCTCAAAAGAGGTGACTTACTCTGTTTGCGCAGAAGGCAGAAAACTCCAGTGCCTGATAAAATGTAACAATCACTGCAACTAAATGCTTATTTTCTCCTTGACATTTTTCTCTGCCATCAAGATCAAAGTTTATCTCCGTTACCACAGCAACTGACAATTGTTGCATGCTTCAAGCCAACTCATTTTTTGCCCCCTCTCCTCAGATCAATAGACCATTTAGTTTCAAAACGCTGTCCCATTTGAGCCTCCTGTTTCACATCCAGAGTCTTTTGCTGACAGAACGGTAAGTGGTCTTTGTTTTCCTTGTTTAATACACGTGCATGCATTCCCGTGATAGTTCACGCTCAGACCGTAGCACCATTTTTAAAACAATAAACTAGGCCATGAGGTACACATGAGCCCTATCGATTCTTCAAGCTCAGAATCGTTATAAAAATTTAATGAAGGATTTTAGACACGTGTCATTCTGAGCCACTCTGTTGACTTACAGCAAAACATTCTTACCTTTGTTCCATAGGCCTGCCCATTTTTTTAAAATGGTATATTCAAGTATTTCACATTAAAGCAGAGTGGGCGAGGGACACAACTTTCACACTAGGTTGTGGTTCTTGTAGACCACATGCAACTTGATGCATTTCCAATCAGTAACGTAAACAAGGTCATCACAACACTTCTTGACCCTCAGTGAATTGCTTGGAAGTCAACATAGGGCACTCTCATTCTCTAGTCTTAAGTGACCCCATAGCTACTTA
Source organism: Eumetopias jubatus (assembly GCF_037043125.1). Lineage (NCBI taxonomy): Eukaryota > Metazoa > Chordata > Mammalia > Carnivora > Otariidae > Eumetopias > Eumetopias jubatus. The sequence goes on from NW_028274808.1 coordinate 4,593,349, forward strand.
ATACTTGACTGGTCATCTGTCTGTTTCTTACCCTTTAAATTTCTGTTTCCTCAACTGGAAAATGTCATAATTTTCACCAAACAAAGCTCTTCTGAGTATTCAATGAGAAAATGTAAGTCAATCGTTTGTTTCAATAAGGAGCAATCATATTATTTTCTTCAATATATGTTTTAATGTATAATTTTGGTCTACGATTAATTTGAGAGTTACTATGATTTTTATGCCAAAGCATGGTAGTAAAGGATTACAGAATGTAAGAACTAGTGATAAAGATTATAACAGAAACCATGTAGACATATAATTACAATTCTTGCTGATTTCTAATACTGCATTGGAATCATGGCATTACTCCACAGTTGAATAAATGTAATATTTGAAAGGGGCAATTGAATAAAGTTATGTACACATTTGCTTTACATTTGGCATATTCAGCCACCCTCTTCAAGATTAAGAATACAAAAAAAAAAAAAAAAATCTTACATTTGTGAATTATACCAGGGCCTGCAACTGTGGATATGTGGTTGAGGTTTCTCCCAGGGCCGTGCAAATGAGATTTTTATAACTTGAAAGTTCTCTCATGTCTTCCAGTTTATTCTGTTCTCACAATAACAATTACTAGGCTTTATAAAGCCTCTGATAAACTTGCAGTGGAAACAACAACTAAATAAAAGTTTAAATTATGTCCATCCATTTGACAGACGTAAAATGTGTTCATAGTGGAGCCAGAGACAGGACTGGCAATTCCTGCCTCCTAGAGCCCAAGGTATTTCTTAACTTGGATTCCTTTCTTCCTAATCCATAGTCAAGATATTAAACCTCCCAAAAGGAAGTGAAATTACATTTCTATTATTTATATGCCATAGCAGCTCTTAACATTGTTCTCAAAGTTCAGGCTTTCTTCTTCTTCTTCTTCTTCTTCTTCTTCTTCTTCTTCTTCTTCTTCTTCTTCTTCTTCTTCTTCTTCTTTTTTGGAAAGGAAAAATTGTGGAAGGTTAAGAAGGGCTTCTTATATTGAAGGCTGACGTGTGACAGTAAACATGTATCTGACAAGTGGTCCGATTCCACAGTACATGCTCGAAAATTCTTTGAGATAGTATGAAAGAGAAAATGAAATCAATTAACGTGCAGCTCCGTGGCCCCAAAGATATCAGGAATCACTCCTTGGGTGTTGGTGGCCCAGGTGCCAACTTCTCAGCAAAAACCTCATCTCCCAGACAGAAAAGCATTCTAACTGCAAATGTTATCAGCTACAGGAAGGAATTCGTGAGCCAGGCTTTATCTCCTTCAAGAGAGATCTGCAAGAATACCACAGGCAATCATCCATGGGGAGAAACATTGAGTTATGGTCTTGCCTAGAGACAAAAGGAGAGGGTTGATAACTACTTCAAACCCTTTCAATTCTTACCATTCTGTGATTTAAATTCACAAGCTATACTGGCAGGCCCATCAGCTGGTCAAATAATGAATCTATTTTTTATCTTGTCATGCCCTGTGCTAATCTGAGCCCAGGCTCTCTCTCATGGAAATGAGAGCCTGGTGTTTGACTCAGCTGTACAAAGCAGCATCAGAATGAGATATTGGAGCTGAGTGACAAAAAGTTTCAATTTATAAAACTTCAGATGTAGTCTAAAGACTGAAGAATATTTCCCAAATTACGTTTGGCTGTTCAGTTTATAGTGCAGAGAACAGGTGGGGAATCTTGGCCATTGATTACCTGTGCATGTAGGAAAACAGATATCAGATTCTTCAATATGTTATGCATTTATTTATCAAATTGTTCAGATTCTTCAATATGTTATATGAGGATGGCAAAATGTTGCCCAGGTTTGAGTAGGTGAGAGAACAGAATGAGAGCTGAAGGTATCAGAAGAGGATATGAGGAACAGAGTGAGAATTAACATGGGGGTGCAAGTGACCCTTAAACTTTTTGATCAGGGGTATCTCTTTCAAGATTTCAAGATTCTTTCAAGACAAATATGATCTGAGCTTCAAGATAGCCAAAATAAAATGAGAAACACGATCACTTATATGATTTATATGACCCCAGAAGAGAAAGATGTACCCCTTACACACACCCAACAAAGACTTACTGAGTTCTTAGCAAGGACAGAAATTTCTTGGGAGACATTTCAATTAGAAACACCAAGAAGTGGGACCCCTGGGTGGCTCAGTTTGTTGAGAAGCTGACTCTTTATTTCAGTCAAGAAATCAAGGTCATGAGTTCAGGGTCCTGAGATCGAGCCCTGCACCAGGCTCCATGCTCAGCAAGGAGTCTGCTTGTCTCTCTCCCTCCCCACTCCCTCTTCCCCTGCCCCCTCTCTAAAATAAATAAATAAAATCTTAAAAAAAAGAAATACCAAGAAATTGTCATAGTACCATTTTTTTTTAAACTTCTTACTAACACCCTTATGGTTTCTCTGTGATGATCAGATTTGAAAATAAACTCTCACTTAGTTACAATATGTTAATGTTAATATTTTGTTTACAATGTAGCTCTTAGTATATGTTCAGTGTACTTTCTAAATTAATATAATGCATTATCAGAGTCCACCTGGCTCAAGAGCAGAGTAGGAACTGCCAAGCAAGAGCAGTATAAAGAACTCAGCATGACTGTTTTTCCATCAGGATTGTTCTTGGACAACTTCCCCACTGATTCATTCAACATACATTAAACAATGTTCAATCATGACACTGGGGACCCATTCATGGACAATTCATAATCTCTACAGAAACTCACAAATTATTTCCATCAAGGAATGCACAGTCTTCATGGGGGAGGTTGTTGTTTAACCAATGGTCAAAAGCAAACTCATCAAGAGTTCTTAACACATGTTTTACATTAGCGATGGTGGCCAGAAAACCTCATCCCAGGCAATTTAGAGTTTGGATGGCAACATATTGAAAATGCAGAGCTAGCCTCAAAGAAAAGTGACACAACTTCCATGTTTCATTTAGAAGAAAAGGGGAGAGAGTACAACAAGCTTTTTTTGGCAGGAGTGTCATTGTTTTTTGTTTTGTTTTGTTTTTTCTGCATTTTTTGGATCAGAAAGGTGGTATGAAGGAAATGAAATAGGAGGTGAGAAGCCTGAGGGATAAGTTTTGCATGTGTGTTAAAATTTATTTTTTTATTATCTTAATTCCATTATAGTTCAACATACATTAGTTTCAGGTGTACAATATAGTGATTCAACATTCTGTACATTACTCAGGGCTCATCATGATAAGTGTACTCTTAATCACCATCATCTATTTCCCCCATCTCCCCACCCACCTCCCCTCTGGTGCCCATCACTGTGTTCTCTACAATTAAGAGTCTGTTTCTTGGTTTGTTTCTCTTTTTCTTTGTTCATTTTGTTTTCTTAAATTCCACTTACAAGTGAAATCATGTGGTATTTGTCTTTCACTGACTGACATTTCACTGAGCATCATACCCTCGAGATCCATCCATGTTGTTCCAAATGGAAAGATTTCACTCTTTTCTATGGCTGAATAATATTCCATTTGTATATATACTACCTCTTTTTCATCCATTCATCTATCAATGGACACTTGGGCTGTTTCCATAATTTGGCTATTGTAAATAATGCTGCTATAAATTTACAGGTACATATATCTTTCTTTTAATTTTTTGGGTAACCACTCAGTAGAGGAATTACTGGATCATATTGTAGTTCTATTTTTAATTTTTTCAGGAACCTTCATGCTGTTTCCACAGTGGCTACAACCAGTTTGAATTCCTACCACCAGTGCAAGAGGTTTCCTTTTTTTCCACATCCTCACAACACTACTTGTTTCTTGTGTTGTTGACGTTAGCCATTCTGACAGGTGTGAGGTGATATATCATTGTAGTCATTTGCTTTTGCATTTCCCTGATGATGAGTATTATTGAGCACTTTTTCATGTGTCTTGTGGCCATTTGGATGTCTTCTCTGAAGAAAGGTCCATTATGTCTTCTGCTCATTTTTAATTGGATTATTTGCGTGTGTTTCATTGAATTATATGTTATTTATATATTTTGGATATCAATCTCTTATTGGATATGTCATTTGCAAACATCTTCTCCCAATCAGAAGGTTGTCTTTTACTTTGGTTGATTATTTCCTTTGATGTGCAGAGGCTTTTTATTTTGATGTAGTCCCAGTAATTTGAAGGGGGGAGTTTTAACAAAGTCTCTGAGATAAATTCTACTACTGTAATGCTTGTTTGCGTTGCCCATGTCAATCTTAAGACTCACAGTTGCTACACACTCTAAGACAAATTACATATAAAAAGAAACCTGACTATTCTACATACCCACTTCTAGAGGCTCAGTGATTTGGTTTCTATTTAGACTACTATGTTTGTTATTAACGATTACAAAATACTACCTACTATTCAAAGAGAAACTCAAATGGAGAGATTTCTAGGTTTTATTTCTAGGGCTTATTACAAGCTGGTGGATTTCAAGATTGTCATAAGCATCCTATTTTTCAGAAAATTATATATTCAACATTAAAATATGTGCTCTAAAACTACATAAAAGGTAAAATTTGGGAAATAAATTTGAGAGAATACAGATATCTTATTTCTAATACACTGTTGCCTAGGTGACAAGGCCTATCTAAGCATTTTGAATTGGTAGGCGTTGATCATCTATATTTGGGGATTCAAATCTGCAATGAAGGCAAGTTTCCATGGTACTAGCAATTGCATAACTGTTTTCCCAGTATTTTTTAGAACAAAGTTGTATGTCATACCCGCATATTTCAGGTGCAAATATATTAGGCAATCAATCATAACACTAGGCAAAAGTCTTTCACATGAAATTCAGAAATGAATGTTTGCTTATGGTAGAAAAACTTTTAGTGCTATAGGCCCTGAATTGAAAATGTAGCAGGAGATGACTGGACAAAAGGCTAAATCATTAAGGTTGAGAAGCAGTATCCTCTGTGATAAAAGCACAGACTAACTGGTATACCAGGACTGCAACCCTCTGGAAGAAGCAAAGTCAGGAATGATTTTTTCTTTTCTAGAGTATGTTTTCAGAAGAAATGCTGATATTCCATGGTGCCTTATTTACCCAACAAGTATTTCACTTGTGGAAAAATATTTGGGAATTCATAATGTGCTCTAGAAGAATCTTTCAACATAGCAAGGCAATGTTTTCAGGACAACTGGAAACAGATAAAGATGAGTCAACATGGTATATAACCAAGTTAGAATTAGATATTGGGGTGGATTAATAATGGTCAAGAATATTCTGGCGACTGGGGATGCGCCCACACATCTCTTTGGTTGATTTAATAAACACATCTGTAGAATTTAAAAAGGTTATTTTATCCAGCAGCCATAGTCATTTGCCTTATGATTCTCTAATGCCCAATATTGTGATTATTCATTTTTTTGAAACTTGGTCTTCGAACAGAGTATTGTCCTAATGGACATAGCACCACAGCTTAACAGGTAGTATTGGCCCTATTTCCACCATGGACGTTTTATGAATGGGTTTCAAATATATAAATATTTTGAGCATCCTAGAAATCCTGATGATTTGAGTAGTAGGAGCTCACCTCTCCATGTTTCTATGGTAACTCCGAAACATCTAACAGGCAGAGGGATCCAAACTAAACCAGTCAACTATGGCTACATTGTTGCTTCCCTTATGAAAACCTTGGGGGTAATGGGGCATGTGTGTATGGGGTGTGTGTATGAGTATGGTGTGTGTGTGTGTGTGTGTGTGTGTGTGTGTGTGTGTATAGGGGTATTTTTAACTCAAGGCAAACTTCAGAGAAAGATGTTCTCTATAGACACACTACATGTACTATATACAGAGAAACCCGTGTGTATGCATTGTCACTATCACACACGTATTTGTATGATACACGTGAACAAAGAGGTGATTACTTTCCCAAATGCTGAAAGCTATTCCGACTACCTCCAGAACAGATAATAAACTGGTGGAAAACGCACAGGACTGAGTCAAAAGATGTAAGTTCAAGAATGAGCTTAAAGGTTATCCTGACTTTTGATATTTAGCAAATCAGTGTTTTTTTTCTCTCAACCACTTCCTCGTAAAGCTACTGAGAAAATAATGCAAATGCACACACACACACACACACACACACACACACACACACACACACACACCCTTTGCATACCATACAAAATCTGTAAATAAACTGGCTGGCCAGGAATAAAGAAAAAGCTTTCCATGAGAAAGTGTCCCATGTGGTGAGGCTGGAGGATTGTTGGAAAGAATCTCAAAGGAAAAGGAGGAAGGCAATCTTTTCCTACCAAACCATCCCAGGAGGAGAAGGAAAAGGGCCACCCTCTATACTGAAGATCATCTATGTACCAGGTGCATTGACACAGATAGGAAAACAAACAATTTGTCTTTTTTTTTTTTTTTAATTTCATTTCAGGGGACCCTGCTTGTGATCTGTAAGTTTCACACCCTGAAAGACAGATGTCAGAGGGAAATGTCCAAGGGAGAGGGTAGACTGGAGTGCTTAGTTTCTCCCAACCATGTAAGAATATTTAACCTCTTATGTTGCCCCCAACATCATAAGGGATCCCAGGGTCCATGGTGGGGATGGTATTTTACAATTCTCCTGCACATAACAGAATGTGAAACTAGATGTCACTTGAAATAAGTAATATATACTGTGAAACGCAAATGGTTTTGCTTTCAGTTTGCTTTGTCAGAGCATAAAAGCATAGTTTTATCAAAGAGAAACTAAAACAGGAAGTAATCTAAGTGTACCAGTTTATTGAACGATCCACTGCGAGAACATCAAATTTCGTCCCCTTCTCTCATGTCTTCACCCCACCTCGGGCATTTCAAGAGAACTTCCTCCTATGGATGCCAGGTGGCCTGAGGGTGGGGTCCCAAGTGAGCCCCCACAGGACTTGTCAGGGGAGAGCAGAGTGTCATCAGATACACAGCACAGAGGGTGCATCCTGCCCAAGGCGGCTCCATCATGGCTGTCATGGGAGCCAAGGGAAAGTACCAGATGCATGAGGTCCATGTGCATGAAGAGAAGGGCTTGGTTGATCTTATACCTGCTAGTAGCCCCAAGTTCATTGCACATGACTTAGTCACTCTCAGTTAATACAGCTAAGTTCTAGGAGGACTTTCAAATCACATAGATGAGGGATTTCCCTTTCCAATTTGTCTTCCTTCCTGTCATATTGGAGCCCCCAGATTAACACTCAGAGGGAAGCTTATGAAACTCACAATACTTTTTAATGATTGAATATCGACCCTCCCAGTTTGTAGATGGACACTGACATTTTAAAAATCCTCTATCATCTATGCTGTGCAGCTCTAACAAGGTAATTAATATAAAAACGTATTTTAAATGGAAAAATGTTAATGAAAACATAAATCCATGTAATTATTATCTATTATTGCCAATATCATTTCGGTGTGAAATGACATTGTTTCCAAAGACACCAGTGTTGATATTGTTAGTAAAGAAAATGGCAGAAAAGGGAGTGTGTGAAAAAAAATATTGTGAAATAAATGAAAACCCTGTGAGACATTCTTCTCATTTCTTTCTTTCTTCTTTCTTCCTTCTTTCTTTCTTTCTTTCTTTCTTTCTTTCTTTCTTTCTTTCTTTCTTTCTTTCTTTCTTTTTCTTCTTTCTTTTTCTCTTTCTCATTTGTTCATTCATTCATTCATTCATTCCACGCTTTCAAATAGGAAGCACAGAAGTAAGATGTGTACTTTTCTAAGACAACTTAGGTATTTTTTTCTGCTCTGCTCAGGATCTGCAATAGGATCCAGATACCATGTTTGGACCTGGAGATTTCCACTAGGTTTACACAGGTCCTCCAGGTTTAAAAGGTAGCTAAACATTAGCAACTCATGGTTTACATCCTAGATAGAAAGGTATTACCAATATCTCCAAGAGTGATTGAGAAAATGTAAAAAACAAGGCTGAGACGACGTGGATGGAACTGGAGGGTGTTATGCTGAGCGAAATAAGTCAATCAGAGAAAGACATGTATCATATGACCTCACTGATATGAGGAATTCTTAATCTCAGGAAACAAACTGAGTGTTGCTGGAGTGGTGGGGGTGGGAGGGATGGGGTGGCTGGGTGATAGACATTGGGGAGGGTATGTGCTATGGTGAGTGCTGTGAATTGTGCAAGACTGTTGAATCACAGATCTGTACCCCTGAAACAAATAATACACTATACGTTAAAAAAAAACAAAAAAAGAAGATAGCAGGAGGGGAAGAATGAAGGGGAGTAAGTCAGAGGGGGAGATGAACCATGAGAGATGATGGACTCTGAAAAACAAACTGAGGGTTTTAGAGGGGAGGGGGGTGGGGGGATGGGTTAGCCTGGTGATGGGTATTAAAGAGGGCACATTCTGCGTGGAGCACTGGGTGTTATGCACAAACAATGAATCATGGAACACTACATCAAAAGCTAATGATGTAATGTATGGTGATTAACATAACAATAAAAAGACAGTAAACAAACAAACCAAAAAAACAATGCTGAGAGGAATCTGTCCTCCCTGAAGGAAGAACTACCTGCATACCTTTGAAGGAACATTTTTGTGATGATTTTTTAAAAATAAAGTTATGCAAAAGGGATACAAAATGTAGTCTAGGACTGTGCCGTAAAGCAAAAGAAACATTGAATGACTTTGAGACCGAAGGTCTCATTTTTTATGTCTGTGGGACAGTGAGAGGTTTTCTAGTGTCCATTTGATGCTAACATTTTATTTTATTTTTATTTTTTTTATTTTTTAAAGATTTTATTTATTTGACAGAGAGAGACACAGTGAGAGAGGGAACACAAGCAGGGGGAGTGGGAGAGGGAGAAGCAGGCCCCCCGCGGAGCAGGGAGCACCACACGGGGCTCAATCCCAGGACCTGGGATCATGACCTGAGCCGAAGGCAGACGTTTAACGACTGAGCCACCCAGGTGCCCCAATGCTAACATTTTAAAATTAAGTAAAATTTACTACTTTTCTATTTTTCCTCATCTTTGCAGAAAAATGGTTGTTGAATTTTTCCTTCTATGTAAAATAAATAATGATCTATTAATGCTTACTTCCTAATGAGAATAATAGCAAAAACAGAGCACCATGCTCGGAGCACCATGTAGCTTATATGTAAGGGATGAGAAAGTGGATACAGGATATTAGCCAACAGTGTGGCCAGTATTTAAATGTGTGTGTACATTTGCAATAATGCAGACAGAAGAGTTGCCTCAACAGATTATTTGAAAGACAGTTATAAGACATATTACTAATCTCTCCTCAATGATATTTATGTGGTTTTCACTCACACTACATATTTTTTGAAATGTCCATCCATTACAATTAGTAGTGAAGTGATGCTCCCTATTTCTGTGTATGTAATATCTGATATATCTGATATATAAAGAAAGCAACAAATTATCCTTCTCAGAAAAATACAGGAAGATGGTTGGCGCACGTTTACATAGGGAAGACATAAAGCGATGTCACCTGAGGAAGTGAGGATGCTTCAGCTAGCATATGAAACAAGCTAGAGAACAATTATTGTTTTTTGAAAAATTTCTTCAAAAACATTGAAAAACAACAAGTGTGAAACCAAAAAAAAAATGTTCAAGAGGGCATATCTTGAATATTAGGGTGCATGACAAGGAACAATGAAGCAGTACTAACATTATATATTTTTTTCTTAAACTAAAAAGTGCTTCTAGAATCTAAAGAAATTATAATTCTTTTCAGGCCAGCATAAAGTTTCATAAATCATAGTTTCACTGCTCTGTAAAAAAAAAAAAAAAGAAAGTCTACCTTCCTAATATGTTTTCATAAAGCCTTTATTAAATTCTTTGTTTTAGCCTCATTACGGATGACATATACTTGCAGATAAATCAGGGGTCGGGTTGAGGCAAGGGTCCAGCCTGCTCTTTGTCATTCCCTGTCATTGTGGTATATTTTTCACGGGGATGTGACTTCAAATGCATCAAGTACCGCACTTCAAGATGGCACTGAATGCCAAGGGCCGCCGAGTCTGAAGGTTTAGCCTCTGGTCAGGGGTATCGTCAATGTGGTCTCTAGGGCATTCCTCAGTGTTCTGGGTGGGCTCCCTCAGACTTTTTCTGAGTTGCTACTCAGTGTCAGCATCCACGTACTGAGTAATGATAAACTAAGGCATCCCCCAGGTCTGTTCAAGAGAAGTCAGTGGAGAGAAGGGAAGTGAAGGATTATCTGAGCACCTCTCCCTTTTTGAGGATTCTTGGGAGAAGTGTCTGCCTGACTCCATTTGCTGGTCATTTTCCAAGGAAAGTGGGTCTGTTCATCTCCCAGAAGAAGGAATGAGGTCACAGGTTCCTGCCTGTAGGAAGTGACAGCAATGTCCTGTATTTTGGGCAGGAATTGAGTGTAATTAGATGACACACACCGGATGAACCGGGCCCTGGAAGGTAAGTCACTGCCCTCTATGAAGGAGCATGCATTGCCTTCAATGTCCAGTGACCTGGTCATCACCACTCTCCCTTTGTTCTGCTGGCAACCAGTGGAGCTTCTTGGGGTAACAAATACACACCACCCTTGGCATATGTTGCTTAGGCTGGGGACAATGTTCTCCACTTCAATTTGGTTTTTCTCTCCCATATCTTAGCGTGTGCTTCCTGGTTAAGTACAATAACTAATGATTTGGTTTTTAACACTGCCAAGAAAACTATCATAAAAAATCACAATAAGTGCTTTTCATATGCAAAATAAATGCTGTTACATCTGCTGCCAACACCAGAAGCAGTGGGGCAGTTTTTAGTCTATTAAAAAATACACTCTTAGGTCATTTGAGAGAGATTGTCTTGATCTGTTTTTTGGGTTTTTCATACTCATGGTTTGAGATTTATCTTTAATTTTCTTCGTAGAGATTCCCTCTCCCTGTCTTTTCATTTTCCCATAGGCATGTCCTGCACGATCATCTGGGAACTGTGTTCATTCCCTTGTTCACCATCTTGAGTCCACTTGAAGCAAATGTTTAAGATGTGGCTTTCAGATCAATTTCACATCTCCCAGATTTATTGCCTTCTTTCTAAATATTTCCATAAGCTGTAACTGCAAGACTGCTTATTATCTTCTCTCAAACTAAGGAAGAAACTTTGTTTAAAACTGTAAATTTTTCTCAAAGATGTTTTTTATTCCAACTTTTGATCTATTTCTGTGTATTTTGTTCATGATTTTCATCAAAATGATTGTTAGAAGTACACATACATAAAAATAACTTGCCGAGGTAGGGGTTACATAAGAGCTAATCCCTCAAGACAGATGTATTAATAAAAATACTCAAGAATCAAAGCAATGAATACAAAAATTTTTAAAAATCCCAAAATAAAAATGGGTATCCTTCATGATGCAAAAATAACTAGATAAAAATTAATTATCATGTACATGTAACACATACAGAGCTAGTACGTTTATTAGCCAGAGAGATACAGCAGGTGCATATGCTATAGGGCATCTGTACTTGAAACCATTTTTGAGAATCTTTTAAAAGTATTTCCCTAGGTGGTGCCTGGGGGGCTCAGGCAGTTAAGCATCTGACTTCAGCTCAGGTCATGATCCTTGGGGCCTGGGATCAAGTCTCGAATCGGGCTCCCTGCTCAGCTGCAGTTTGCTTCTCCCTCTGCCCCTCCCCCCCTTGCGCATGTGCACGCAGGCTCTCTCTCTCTCTCTCTCTCTCTCTCTTTCAAATAAATAAATAAAATCTTTTAAAAAAATATTTCCCTAGAGATAATGACAATCTGTTAACTTCACGGGGAATAAGAGTCACCACAGGGCAGATATGGTCCATTGGAACCTGTGTGAATGTCCACAGAGAAATTCTGTGCAAACTGTAAAACAAGAAAAGAAAAAAGTGGACAGCAAACTTGTACTGCTTCTTAAGGCAGCATCAGCCTAGGCCATCACACTCAGCACTTTGTGATTAAACACAGCCAGGCAAGGAGGCTTACAAAGAGGTGAAATGATGAGCAGCCTCGAGGAACCACCTGGATGGTTGGGCTAAGGAAAGGGGGAGGAGCAGAGCCATCCTGCAGCTCCCCTGGAAGAAACCACCCTGAGGACTAGTTTTGAAATATGCTAGCAACCCCTGCTATCTGGAGGTGAAATGGGAAGTGAGAATCAGGTGTGAACCTATGCTTTTCTAGGAGTTTTCAAGGATTTTTTGAACATCCTCGCAGGTGACAGAGGACAAGTCTTCCACAAAACTGGTCTCTGTCTTCACAGAGAGTTGATTCCTGAGCTGCATCCCACCTTAGAGCATTCCACCATGAGCTGTGCTGATGGATGGGAGGCCGATGCATCCAGGAAAGGGTAGAACAAATGGACTTTTCTTCCTCCGTATTATTAAAACGTGTCCCTATAGTGCGTAGGTATCACTTAGAAGTCATGTAATCCACACTGGTGTAAAATAATAGAGTAGTCCTGCCATGTCATCATCACACGCAGATTATTCTCGGCAATGTCAGAAAGCCTACATAATTCCCCATTGCTATGTTGTGTGAAGTACTTCCAAACACGGAAATTGGAAATATGCAGTGTCAGGAAGACCATGAAGGCTTCCAAGCCCACCCTCTTGCCCTGAGGTGGAACCCAGTGTTAGTAAACTTCAGCCCACAGGTCAAACCTGGACTATCTTTTCTGCATAGCTCCTGAGCTAATAATGTCTTGTTTTGTTTTGTTTTGTTTTGTTTTTTGCTCAATTAATCAAAAGAACAATGAAATTTTGTGACACTTGAAAAACTATGCAAAATTTGAATTTGAGGGTCCACAAATAAGGTTTTGTTGCAACCCACCCAAGCTCCTCCGTCATGTAGTATCTGTGATTTTGTCCATGCCCCAAGAGCTGGGGTGAGTGAGCAGAACAGAGACAGAAGAGACCGGGCAATATCTGGTCTTTAAAAAATGTTTGCTGACTCCAGATATCTACCTCCACTACAATAGGTGCATGAAATCATTACCTGAACCTAATTAAAATCCAGTTATAGGGATCTTGCTGCTCTTTGGGCCCATGTGAATTTCTGGTTGATTGATTTTACCTAGATCTTCACGGAGAATGAAGTTTAGGAGAATACAAATGAGATACAAAACCTCCACTTCAGTTGGAATATTTTTCTAATTTGCTTCCTAGCAGTGTTCCAGTGGGTTATGTCATAGTCCTTGTAATGAGGTCAAGGTGTGGAAAAATACCAGGAGCCACTGAAGACTTACATATTCAAGTAGCACAGGTCGCCAGGAAGAGCCAGAACACTAAGCTCTATTGTAGAAATCGGTGAGATGGACATCAAGACTGGACTCCTCTGTATCTCTGGAAGCCCTACTGTCCTGAGTGAACTATGAGATCTGACTGGACCTTCATGTTTTTTTTTTTTTTTTTTTTTTTTTTTTCTCAACTACTACCTTCCAAGTACCATCACTAGAGATCTCACATGTTAGAAAGACCTCAAAATGAGTCTAACGGTGCCCAGCTGTCTTGGAAAAGGAGGATGCCTAAGGCAGGGAGAGCCAGCCAGCACAGCACTGGTGTTTCTGAGTCTTTAGACTGGACGGCACTATAGGCAATTTTTTGTTCTTTTACTCTGATTTCTAATATATTCCCGTATCTCCAAGCAAGCAAGATGAACGATTTTAGCATTCAGACTGACAGTGTAGATTTGTGTTCAAATATGGTTTTTAAGTAGCTAGAGTCCCCCTGAACCTCTCCCAACACAAGACAAAGAACATGTAAAGTTCCTCATTGTAGAGTCAAAGGCACAACTAACAATGTCACAGCACTTTTTGCTCTTTGGCTTTTCGGTATAGCTCTCCAAGACTTCATTCTTTTGAATATGTAAGATTATTTAAATATCTCTAGCCAAACATAGACACAAGGTCATACACAGCCTCTATATAAGAGAATAAAACCAAAATTCTAAGAAAGATGAAATTATAATCTATTGAGAATTTATTAGGAAAAGGCTGTTCTGAAATAGAGAGAAATTCTTCCCCTTTGCCCATTGTGAGAGCTGACCAAAGAGAAGGTGGCATTGGCAATCCGCTCTCCACTCTTTTTTGGAAAGGCAGTGCTCGCTTGGGTATAATTTGCTGTCAGTATGCAACTGCAATGTCTCTTCTATTAATATTAACTCCTCCTGTATCTCCTGCAGCACGTAACTCAATTCTGAGTGCCTAGTAGGTGTCTACTGCCAAGTCTTACTGGACTGAATTTTAGTAACGTCAAATGAAATCAAATCACATCAAAAGATGCTATGCCTTTATTGTTCAAAAAAACAGGTTTAAGGCAATTTCCAAACACATGACAAGGAGATAACAAATTAAAACAAGAAAAGAAAGGTTGACCAAAAAAGAGGCATACAAATAAAGTGGAGGCACCAATGAACTTATACACAGGAAACACCATCCACAGTGCTAAACATGGACCACTTACTTGGCCTATACACTGAGAGAAGGGGGTGGGGATGATCAGTTACAAGATGATCCCAAATCCACAAGTCTAGTCCCTCAGAGAATGATGGGTTTATTGCATTTAGAAAGTATTAATGGAGAGAATCTTTTTATTTATTTAACAAATCAATACTGAATGTGAACTCTGTATGAGGTACTATACATTTGGTAAAATATATGCCAAAAATAAAGAAAGAAAAACTGTCATATATGCTGGTTATCTAGCTTGCAGTGTCTGAGGGGGATGCAGTCTTGCACAGGCTCACGTGCAAACACTGTAGATCCTGCATGAGTGTGATGACTTCAGGACCAGGAGGGAAGAGGATCAGACCTGTGTAGAGAGGTTGAGAGCTGCAGGCCAAGAACAGCACTGGAGATGGCCCCACAATGTGAGTAAGAGGTCACCAAACCCCACAAACCACATGAAGCATGACAGCATCAGTGACTCTGTACTTCAAGTAACATTTTACCATATCAACCACATTAATATCATCACTGCTTTCATTGGGCCCGAGAGATGCTAGACTTCACATTAGCTTATAGGTCACACATATTGTAATATTTGTAATTCTGGTTTTTAAATGAGGAACTGAGTCCAAACATATCTAAGCAAACTTGAGCTGACAGAAATCAAAAGGTGTCTATAGTAAAACAAACAAATCGAAATCATAAAGTCAGTCCTTTTTGATTGTTTGCTACATGAAATATCTTCATGGTGTGTCTTTCCACAAAAGGGTACGTAATTATGTCTGGAGAATTGATCTGACCTTTATTTTAAAGAACAAGGCAATTTGCATTGGTAGTAAACCTACTACAACTGACTTTCAAAGACAACCCATGACCCTCTAACTCTTCCAACACCCTGTTCCATCAATAACATGCTTAATAAACAAACATCTTCCCTTACTTATCTCCTCTTGGTGTGTGTTTCTCAGTCACAGACCTTCCTCCCTGTGGCAGGACAGTCACTGTTCTTTAACCAGCCTGCACACGGGGACAGTCCTGGGACCGTACCATACGCAGAGACCATTTGAAACAGCAAGAATCCAACTGCTCATAGAGGCCAAAACCTTCCATTCTCGCTAACTCGGGAATTATTAACATCACTCATGAAGTGCTCACGTTTTGCATAAATGGAGGAATGAGCTTAACTGTGAAGATAAGTGGAATTCAGTTGGATTCAAAGGAGGAGATGGTACACATGCCATTTTGGTGTCATTTCTGCAAATAACCTGACTTTCCCTAGAGAACTAATTTAAGACTTGCATTCGAATGCCTGCGTAAAAGGGCTTGTTTACTGACTAATCATCTTTGTGATGTTTGGTGTATATCCATGGTGTTCTAAAACAAGTTAGGAACCACAGAAAGCTGTTTTCTACGCCTTAGGCAGAAGCCTAAGAACACAATAGAATCGAACCTGATAAGATGCGAGTGTCATGGTATTTTACATTTTCCTTAAGTATCCTCTTGTGCTGAGCAGAGAAAATATTGCCACCCTCACTTAGTAAAGAGAAGTCAGATCCAGACACAGTGGTTTGCCTAAGGTCACAGGGTTAGAAAGTGGGGGGGTCTGAAACCAATCTACCTCGTTTTTTCCTTTTCAAAGGCCTTTCCCTTATTTCAGTGTTTTCTTCTAATAAATGACAAGGGAAGCCTCAACACTGAGCCATCAAATAATCTGAGCAAACTACTGTGTCTCCCTGAAATCTCATTTTCAGGGGCTAAACCGATTGAGAAGAATGACGAATTTTGAAACGCAGCCAGTTTATATCATACTTCTGCATAAGATGTTTAGTTGCAAGATAATTTATTTTACATTTCTAAAATAACCTACAGGACCTTTCATGCATTATGATGCTCATTTCTCTAAAGTTAGATTTTTTTTTTAGCCTCATACTTTATTTTGGTATTTAGGTTACTTTTTAACTATGCAGGGGTTACCTTTAAGAGAAGGCAGGGCACCAACATTCTCATGTTGGAGAAAATGTCGAAAGATGACCTTTAGAACACCAAAATTTAACAAAACAAATGTGTGCTGTAGACTTAAGGGATACAAAGTAATAGCTTTGGTCCCTCAGCTCTGGAACCCTGCCTTTTTCTTGACTCGGGAGGCTTACTTTTAGCTTATTTCCAATAAAAATCTCTGAAAGGCAAAAAATGGCATATGAGTGGCTATTTGGTGCTCATTTTGTTGCATTCTAGTCTGCATCGTGAACTCTTGATGCTCCTTCTATCTCGTCACGAGCCCCCTTCAATATCCCTGCACTGGTGCAAGCTGTGTTCCCGGGAACCCTGAGTTGGGCATGCCAGGAGCGCACCTGTGTGTCAGCAGTGGGGAAGTCTCGTGCAGAAGGGACACCCGGACAGCTCCGGATGACAGAGCCCTACTTTAGGTCCAATGGACTGAAACGCCCGATGGGCACATGGACTTTGAAACCAAGAGATAGAGAAGGATCAAGCTAGGATTGTGAAGGAAAGGTGATGCTTAGAATTTATTCAGATTTACTTCATTGACCCAACCACGATTCAGCAACTCACACTGCCCTCCTGGCCTACGCTATGCCAATGTGTACCAGAACCACAGAGCTCACAGAGCTCACAGAGCTGCAGCAATGGGCTCACAGCCTGGGGGCGGGCGGGGGGGTGGGCAATGCAAGGCTTCACTCCACATTTATTCAACTACTATTTCAGCACTTACCATGTGGAAAAACACCTAGGCAGTGGTCAAGGAAATGAAGAGGTGAAGTGAGCAATTAAACTCCAAGGAATGCAGAATGTAATGGAATTTATAAAATAGTTAAGCTGGTAATTAATTGCTAAGTGTTATCACAAAGGTGTACCCTTATTTATTAGCCAGGGTGCCTGTCATCTGAGTCTCCTCAAATTTCTCCTTCTGGGCCAGTCTTATTTGTTTTCCCAAAATCCAGTGAGAGGTCAGGTCACTGACTTCTTATATCCCTTATTTCTCTGCAGCTAATCATTTTAGGAAAAGGACTTTGCTTCCCTCTGACTTGGAGAAGCTGTCTGTCAATCCTTATGTGTGTAGGAGAGAAGGCTGGCGATCCAGGCTGTCTACACTGTGATGGCTGCCCACCCTGAAACACACTTGCTTCCTCCAAGGCATCTGTGTTATGCTTCTTTCTTTCATAACACACTCCTTGCCTCTCTGGTCGATAGGGATTCAAGTTCTGTTTAGGCTTCTTCTAAGGACAAGACAATTTCTAGGAGAAGTGAATAAAATTTACCAAGGTCCATCCTCTCTCCTGGTTCTCCTGGCTCACCCTGCCTGTTCCCAAGAAGGGGATGTTATGAAATATTTCCCTTAATAAGAGATTATTTTTCCTCAGAGTAAAATGCTAAATGGAAACTTAGTGTATGTCCCTGCTGCTCTTGCTCTCATCTCTCGTTCCTGCCCTCAGAGCTCATGTTTAATGGGTAACATGAGCTGGGGATTCTATCAAATGTGTGAAATGTGTTAAGAAGAGTTAGTCGGCTAAAACTTTCAAGAATATCAAGAATACAGCTCCATGGATATAACTGTGCCCGATGTATAGATTAGGACACACATTCAAAGAAACTAAATAAATTGTGAAACTCATAAGATTAAAAGTGGTGGGTCAGGGTTTTGAATGCATGTTTTGTGTGAAATTCTGAAGGAAGCTTAATTCTGGGGGTGATAAAAAGGTAGGGGAAGGTTTCCAGGAAAGATTTCCTGAGGGTGGATGTCTTCTGAGAGGAGTCTTGAGTCTTTAGGAGGAAGTAGCCAGACGTGGGGAGGAAAAAGGCATCTAGTCAAATAGCTCCCACTTGATATCCTGATGGCCATTCCCCTGTGCACGGGGAACTCGGGGCCCGACGAGGGGCAGAGAAGATGCCAGCCCGGGGCGATGACGGAGATCTCTTGTCAATCACAAACTGTACAGACCACAAACCGACATATAAAAACACTAACATTCAAAGGAAGTTTGATTTTGTGTGACAAAAGATGATTTCAAGAAAGCAATAATCAATGACTTGGAACACGAACACGGAGCTGATACTAAGGAAGAATGTAAGTGTCACTGTGACTGTAACTTTGTTTACCCTCCCCTCCCGTCCACTACTGGACTCATGGGATGGGCTCTTGTTCCATGGAACGGGGTGACATTTGGCCATCACTGAGGATCAAGGCATCGTTTTCCTACAGGGCCCATTTTGGTTCATACAGGAAGAAACAAATAAACCATCCCCACTTGGAGTGAATGAAATTGTGAGCACCAATACAAGGATGTGAGGTCAAAGGTCCTCATGTGTGTATGAAAAGTTTCCAGACGATTTAGGGAATCTTAAAATCATTTCTCAGACTATCATCAAAATTAAAATTTGATATTAAATAAATATCTCAGATAATTCACAAAACACCAGTACGTCTGTAGATCCACAGAACCAGAGGAACATCACTAGAAATCCTTTTGTTTTTATTTGCCAATTCAGAAAGTATTAAAAAAAGGAAATATATCCAAAAACACTCTGAGTTTCAAGAAATATTAAATTTGCCACCTGGAAAGAAGTACAGACGTCATGATCCCCGGATTTTGCATATACTTAATAAAAGATTGGAAATATCGTTTACCCAGAGTGACACAGAGAGAATGGTAGCAAATTAACGTTACAATTTTTCTATAAAAACTATTAGTAACAGCTTCTACATTGCAAGTTTTGCAGTCCAGAATAAAAATATGGCGCTTTGGTTCTGAGATTTATTTCACAGCATTTGGCGGGAACCATCTATGAAATGTAGATGTGGCTGATGTGGTCAATTTCAAAAAGATTAAAATGAACTTAACTTAAATAAGGGTGTACCCGTTCCTCTTTGTTTTGTGTGGCCTGTTAGTCATAACTTCCTTAGAAGAGGGTTTAAGAAAGAAGTAGGCAAAATAGTTAATAATGTATGTGATGACAAGTTATAGAGTAAATTACGGTGATGCTAGTAAGTATCTGGATACAAAATTAAGAAGACAGGAATTAATTTCTTGAGGACACTATCTCCCGAGTCATATTAGGTAGTATTAACAATGAAAGAACAGACAGCAACTTCAGTTAAGTTTTAGAAGAAACAGATTCTCTAATTGACAAAGTTCGAATGCATCCACTGACTATGAACTCTTCATATAATATATCACCATTCCTAAGAAACCTGACAAAAAATGAATAAAATCTGTAGAAGAATGCTTTGAGATGCATGAATTGGTCCACCAGGAGGCAAAGACATGCTCAGTATGAAGCCCACTAACATGGACGTGTTTTTAGCAATTTAAGATGTTTTCTTCCATTATTAGGAAACATCGTGTTATGAGATACATAGACTATATTTTGAAATTGGTTCTGAATTCTATAAGTAAACAATAGAAGGAGGGGAAATCTTGAGCTGAATAAACCAAGGGGGAAAAATAACAAAATGTGAATGTTCTCTGAAGTGTGAGTCCTGGGGAAGTGCAACAAAGCCTTGAAGAGATTTGCTACATCCTGATGCTGGATAAACAGCTAAAACAGACTTTAAATTACTCTCATTGTTTTCTCCCAAAATTCAAAATCAGAAATACAGAGTATTTTCTTCATGAGCAATGATTTCTGCTGGGGCTCACACAGATTTCTTTTCTGCCCTTCACACTGCACATTTGGTTTACTTATTTGCTGGCATATAAATGGTTCGATCATTAAAACCACTGTTTCTCTCCTCAGTGACCCACACTTAATTATGGCTCATCTGGTTATAGCAACAGTGCCAGGGAAAAGAGCATGTTCAGCAAGCTGTTTTTACACAATGTTCATTTGAGGACATTAGGGACCTTCATCAGTCTTCTATGATGATACATGTTTCACTTTTCCCCAACACCTGGGCAGTTGTTCAGCACATTCCTTAGGCTTTTTTCTCATGATGCCAGTCTTTACACATCTATACATTAATACATGGTAACACTGCTCCCCTATTGTTGTTAACTCTCCTATACACTTGCCTGAAGGTGAATTTTTAAATTTAAATGTAAATATAATAGCAAAGTCCCAGGCAGCATGGCTCCAATCATATCTACAAAGCTTCTATTTTGAAGTTTCTATATCACCAACAATCTTCTAGAGCGAGTTTTTATACGCCTAAGTAGCCAACTATTGAGTATTAAGGTCAAGGAATATTTTGAGGATTTAATCTCTTTTTGGGGTTGGAAAAGCCACTCTAATATTCACTGAGCCATTCATTTCGTAACTATTAAAATAGACAGTCTCCCAATAGAACAAGTGAAATGGCATGCTACAAGAGAAACCAACATCTGCTTTAGCTAAAATTATAATATATGGCTTTGAATGTCAGAGAGGAAATCAGAGTCATGAATGTTTAATCACTGAATGTTGTAGAAAAAGCCTGTGGCTGCATGAGCACTAAACATAGATGCTAGGCTTCACCATGACTCACTGTCACACCTTCTTGAACATGGGAGAACCATGTCTACTCAGAAAGACATCAATGTTTATTTATAATTTTCACGTTTCAAAACACTTTTGGATCTTATCCGTATAACAGCCCCATGATATAAGTGGGGCAGGTGTTTGAATTCCTGTGACGGATCCAAAGCCAAAAGCACACAGAGTTTACCGAACTTCACCAGGATCAGGTTAGCTGGTGTCCCAGTTCTGACTGGAGGCCAGGGCAATGAGGAACACATAGTAGGAGAACCTTTATCCCATATGTTATCCTCTTATGGAGGAAATCATATTAATGACATAATAATTTCCTCTATATTCACATTTAGTTCTTTTGGGGACCTCTATAACAAGCTAATATTCACATATATAAACGTAGGTCTCTACATAATACAGGAATGATTCTCTAACCTTAAAAGTAGTAAATTCAGTGTATCTTTTTCATGTGTTTACATAAAGGAAAGCATAACAAAAGAGCTATAACCCATTTACAATCAAGTAAATGGGGGGAGATCTTTCAATAATTTAGCAAAATAGGTTCTCCATAAAAATAATTAAAGAAGAAGAAAATGAGATCCAGCGTGTTTAGCGAGAAAATAAGTGATGGCATCATTCCATACAGACATCACCTGATGATAAGCATGATCTTCACAAAAGGAAGGGTACTACTTAAAACTGCAGTGGTAATCAAAAGTCCAAATTCACCGCAGTGTATAATCATGGATAGGATTTCATATATAAATTCTCACACAAGTAATGGCCTCTTGTTTTAAGTAGTTAGATGTTTTCAACTGAAAGATCCTATCACGGTGTTAGAATTAGAGGCTCCCCAGGCTAAAATGAACATTGACGATCAAATCTGGCCATCTTTCTCTTCACGCTCCTGCCATATTACCTGGCTTGTCAAAGGCACTCACAGAGAAGCAGAAGAAGACCTGCTGCATTTCACCAAGTAACCAAAGTATTTGAAACAGCAGATATTCATCCTAGATCTAGAATAGTAAGTTTGCATTTTGACAATCCTGAGCCTTTTCCCTTCCACCACCCCTCCCACAACATGGAGTGGCTTTATCAAAGGTCACTCGGCATTGTTATTTTTAAATAAGCTGAAAATGTGCAACTGGAAAAGAAAATCTGTCAACCAGCATGGTCTGCATGATGTTAGGCTCCTTGGATTTAAAAAAAAGAAGCAAATCCAAATGAATATCAGATATACTGATTAAATATAGCTATGTTTTGTTCATTGTAAGACTTCAAAAATTTTTCACATGGTCAGAATCCTTGGAGGTCCAGAGATAAACAGGGTCAATTATTTTAGGATGTATATGAAAAAACAAGAACAGGAAAGAAGAAGATGGGGAGAGAGAGGAGAAAGAATACCAAAATGGTGTTGCCAAACAGAAAGGTGTGATGACATAGCTCAGGTACTTATCATATCTTAATACAAAATGATAGTTAATGTAACTGTGATATGCATAAAAGTTAGAGGATATATTTAAGCATTAAATAATAGCCATTAGTAATGGTAAAACGCATGGGAGGGATTCAGTTTTAAGATGCATTAACAAACATCTCCTACTTCCTCTTCTCATGAGATTGTTGCCCCAAGAAGCACATTATACCTGCTGTTTCATTTGCATAAAGGCATAGGCATGAATATGCATCATATATATTGCACACACAAAAAATAATATATGTTGCAGACATACACATTACAGAAAAAGAACATATTCCATTCTATTTAGAATATAATATAATAATGAGCATATTCTATATAAAATATAAAAATTAAAAACTGAATATGCATATGTTAAATACATAGTTGACTCTTGAACAACATGGGTTTGAACTACAGGCATCCAAATACATGTGGATTTTTATCAATAAATACAATCAATATCAATAAGTACTATAAATGTGTTTTCTCTTTTAGTTTTCTTAATAACATGTTCTTTATTGTAAGAATACAATATAGAATATATATAACAGACAAAAAGTGTTAATCAACAGCTTACATTATTGACAAGGCTTCTAGGCAACAGGAGGCTGCTAGCAGTTAAATTTTTGGGGAGTTGAAAGTGATGTGGTGACTTTCAACTCAGCTAGGGTCAGGAGCCCTAATGGCTGAGCTGCTCAAGGGTCAACTGTGTTCTCTAATTTCCCCATAAAGCCCTTGGCTGCATTCAAGGATGGATGTCTTCTGGAGTATTGTCACTTAAGCTTAAGTATCAAATGAGTGTCACTCTGGATCTTACCAGACTTTCACTTTAAGCACTGGCTACTCTAACTGGCATCATCTGGTTGCTGCCTAATTCTGTGAGGCCGATGAGTTAAAAATGTTTTTTCCCTTTTAAATGTTTGTGAAGAAAAAGAAGAGGATTACATAATGCATGAAAAATACATGAAATTCACCTGTGAGTGTGCACGCTTAGCGTCTGTTTGGAGCAGTGCTTCCCTCATGCATGTATGTGTTGTCTGCATCTGCGTATGTTGAGAAGACACAACAGACACTGGACAGCCCACAAAAATCTACAGTATTTCCTCTCTGGCCCTTTAAAGAAAAAGTTTGGTGGAAAGAATAGACTAATAGGGCATTTAATCACACTATGAAATAATTTATGAACTCTTTTTATTGCTGACTTGTTTTCTTTTACATATTCTTTCTAGTTATGAAGAGTCAGATATTTGTAGTATAATCATTAAAATAATTCTCAAGGTAAGTGTATGTGACTTCAAGAAGCAATTAAGTTGCAATACAGCTCTGTTAGCCAAGGTGAGGATAAACAAGTTATAAATCAAATAAGAGTGGCTTTATTTCAAAGCTGTAAGGACTTTTAAGCATAGGGTTTTTTTTTTCTTACCAATGATCACGATAAACCTGAAAATACAAAATACTGAATTTAAAAAAATATATATTAATGTATTTTACACAACGATTCCACAATTTTTAATAGGCACATATGTGCACACATATTCATCTATTTACACAGAACATATAGACATATACATGCATTGCAACGTTAATACAAATAGAATGCAAGTGAAATATTCATCAGTAAACGTGGAATACTGACTGATATGTGCAGGGGATACTGGGTTAAAAATCAAGAAATCAGATTTCCAGGTCCAGTTCATTACAAACCCCCATGTGAGTTTCATCATCTGTAGAAAGAATTAAATCCCACCTTCTGAGGTTCCTACTCTTTAGGGGTATTTAATCCAATAAATGGGCACTAGGCATATGTGGCTCTAATGCTTTTTTTTTATGCAGGATACACTGTTATTTTATAGGGTCAGTAAGGTGCAGTGTGTGTGAACACTAGAATTATCAGTGGAATTTTACCACTGGGATTAAAGTTAAAATCAGCTCCTACCAATTGGGAGAAGATATTTGCAAATGACATATCCAATAAGATATTAGTATTCAAAATATAAAAAGAACTTATAAAACTCAACACCTAAAAAACAAATAATCCAATTAAAAATGGCAGAAGCCATGAACAGACATTTCTCCAATGAAGACATTCAGATGGCCAACAGACACATGAAAAGGTACTCAACATCACTCATCATCAGGGAAATGCAAATCAAAACTACAACGAGATACAACCTCACACCTGTCACAAATGTTTTCGTGTTTTTTGTGTTGTTAAAGTCAACAACACAAGAAACAACAGTTGTTGATGAGGATGCAGAGAAAGAAGAACGCTCTTGCACTGTTGGTGGGAATGCAAACTGGTACAGCCACTGTGGAAAACAGTATGGAGGTTCCTCAGAAAGTTAAAAATAGAGCTATCCTGTGATCTAGTAATCACACTATTGCATGATTATACAAATAATACAAAGACACTAATTCAAAGGGAAACATGCAGTCTTATGTTTATTGCAGCATTGTATACAATAACCAAATTATGGAAATAACCCAAGTCTCAGGTGTCCATCATTAGATAAATGAATAACGAAGATGTGATACACACACACATACACACACACACACAATGAAATATTACACAGCCATATAAAAGAATGAAATCTTGCCATTTGCAACGACATGGATGGAGCTAGAGAGTATAATGCTAAGTGAAATGAATCAGTCAGAGAAAGACAAATACCATATGATCTCATTCCTATGTGGGATTTTAGAAACAAAACAAATGAACAAAGGGAAAAAGAGAGAGAGAGAGAGCCAAACCAAGAAACAGAATTTTAACTATAGAGAACAAACTAATGGTCCAGGGGGCCTAGGGGTGGGGGGATGGGAGTAACAGGTGATGGCGATGAAGGCGTACACCTGTCATGATGAGCACAGGCTAATGTATGGAAGTGTTGAATCACTATGTTGTTTAATAAACCTCTTGTATCATTTTGTGAAAAAAATAATACACTATATGTTAACTACACTGAAATTAAAATTAAAACTTAATAAAAAAAAGAAAAAAGTTACATCAGCGTACTAATTAAAGAAACTGTTCCTCTTACCCTTGTTTTCTCTGGAAATTGAAAGCTAAGCCACCCTTTAGAGATAAGATAGAATCCCTCATCTTCCACACGGAGGTCCCTAATCACT
The DNA here is from genome assembly GCF_037043125.1 of Eumetopias jubatus. NCBI lineage: Eukaryota > Metazoa > Chordata > Mammalia > Carnivora > Otariidae > Eumetopias > Eumetopias jubatus. Next base: position 4,618,817 of record NW_028274808.1, read on the forward strand.
CTGGTAGACAGCACTGTCTCCCCCACCCCATGAATAGAAGACCTAGAATCCTCCTGTGCTGACGAGAACTTTGGTCTTTGAACATTACATGATGCTGTAAAAGACCGAATTAATTCAAGCATCAGTGCACATGCAGTTTATGTGGTAGTCCCACGGTCAACGTTTGCATTGATTCTGACATGAACCTCGAGAACTCCCACGTTTTCGCGTAAGCATCTGCAAGCGGGGTAAGTGTGGCCCGGCCCTACTCCACGCTCTTGTCTATGCCACTGGTCTATGCCAGGGAGCAGGCAAAAGATGCCTCGTAAGCACATGTTCGTTGTAATCAGCTCATTAGCTCTGCTATTGTATGAAGCAACACTTTCTGTGACCACATAGTTCAAGGACAGATCACAAGCCCCAAATCCTAACGGTTCTGGAATTTTAACAGTGGGCTAAAATATCCACATTTGACTAAGCGTTCTCTTCTACTTGAGACCCCACATGTGCTTAGCATGTTTAATTAGGCAAATCCCACCGCATCCCTATTTTGGAGTCCCATATCACTTACCTATTAGCATCTTCAGGCCACTTTTCTAGTTTCTAAGTGGGATCTGGGGCAAATTACTGAACTCTGTAAGCTTGGTTTCCTCCTCTATAAACTGATATACTTTGCAGCTTTGTGTGTGCAGATGATATAAGAGAACAAACCATATATCATAGTGAACGCCACCTAGTAAATAAATGTATTTATCATATTTCAGCAAGTGACCTTTTTCATCTAATGCTGATTCCCTGATGAAGTAGACAATTGCCTCCCCAAATCTGCTCTTTTCACAGGTTTTTCCAAAGAATATCCAGAACAGAAAGCACAAATTAACCTTTGCTCATTTGGCTTTTGGTGTTATTAACACTACTTCTCCACCCTACTGGAAATTACTGCAAAGCTCTACTATTACAACACTATCTTTAAAATTAAATAATTATACTTTATAAAATTCTGTAAGATCTTGCTGTCACAAGCTCTTTTTTACTGCTCTTACTTCCTGCTTCAATCTCCTGGTTCTTAATCTTATACTTAATTGCAAAACTGATTGCCAAGTTTATGGTCTCTTTTATTTTTAATACTGCTGAAGTATTGACAGGTCTCTTCAAATTAGAATTAGGTTTCTGAGGGTGGGTGATTCTTTTTTATTTTTTTATTTTGTTTTTTTTTTTTTTATCATTCTGTATCTCTCCTGGGATTTCAAGAGTGCTTAGCTGACAGTGGGTGTTTGATTAATATTTATTGAGTGCATTTCATATAAAAATATTTGTTAACTAATGCTGTAAAGAGAAGAAAGCATGGATTGTTGGCATCTGACAGACGTCCTCACATCCCCGATCTCCTGACATCAACTGTCTAGAAGATGAGATAGTTAATAACTCCAAGCCCCACCTTGATCACTTGTAGAGTGGGCAAAATCACCTGATGCTATGGAACTGTGAGGATTAAGTCAGAAAACATATTTTCAGCATCATATCTGTTACCCACAAAAAGCAGGAAGAAAAAAAGCATAATTAGAAAAGAAGCATTACTACATGTTCAGAAATAATACAAGATAAGAGTATTAAAAAAAAAAAAAAAAACTTTGGTAATGACGTATCCCGTGGCTGGCATCCTCTGCAGTTGATCTATTAACTGATCTAATACACAGTGCTTACTGTGTGCCGAGTGCTGTTTCTAAGTACTTTAAAATGTTAACTCATTTTATTCGTAGGACATCCTGATGAGATAGATACTACACTCATGTCCATCTCACAGATGAGAAAGCTGGGGTCCAGACTGTTGGCTAAACTGCCCATGGTCGTATAAACTAAAAAACGGATGGAATTCAAGTCAAAAACGTCAATTCTTTATTCCGTGCTCCTAACTTTACGCTCTCCTCTCTCTTTTCTGGTCCCCCCTGCCTTTAAAAAGTTTTCCTGTGGAAGACTAAGAAAGAACAAGCTAAGGAACGGAAATATAGTACTTAAGGAACCCATGAAGAAAACCTGAGATAATTTAATCGATATCAAGAATGAGAAGATTAAAATTCCAAGCAGTACTTTATAAAAACGGAATTATGACAGAAGATAATTCTATTTAAATGAGTATAGTGAAGAACAAGTCCGTTTAGTCTGTATTTTTTAAAGGATGTACGGGATTTAGGGGATCTAATAAATAGGTAGATGGGGCCAGGCAGGAGCAGGCTGAATTTCAGGATTTTAAAGGGGAAGTAAGCAGAAATTCCTTGAGGAAATGAACCATATTATTGATGAAAACTTGTCTTTTAAGTGAGATAAGGGGTTTTAATCAGAAAGAGTGGGAGACTCCTTTATTAGAGTGGACCAGTTGGCTGTGGTTGTTTAACTGGACATTCAGCTCTGCAGTCTGCATCCATCCACCTGCTGTCCATGCACTTTGCTTCTGGTCTGCTCAGCGGAGCCCATGTCTGCAGCCACTGACACCCAAGGGGTAGGCTGGGCTTCAGAAAGGAAAAGTAATTTTAAAAGAATAAGAGCATTGCTATTTATTTCAAAGTACTCTTTATATTTGTTTGCTTTTCAATTTGTAGAACAGAGAGAACAAGATCTTGAATTTATTGTGGAAAGTAGATGAGACCTGTGTACAGAGTAGCAAAGAGAAGGGGCTCAATAAATTTCCCTTCCTTTTACCACTGGCTTGGGATCCTCTCCACCCACTACAAGATGAAGGAGCAGGAGGGAAAGGGAGGGGAGGTGGAGGGAGAGAAAACTTACAGAATGGCTGATAGGCTGATAAGATTTTCAAAGGCAGACCACTTTGTTACATAATTTTATAACCAGTTTTTCTTTATTGAGTCTGAAAGAAAGCCACCAAGCATGTATTTTCAGTTGAAATAGATAAAATAAATACGTATAGACTTTTGGTTAAATTTCAGAATGAAAGGGGATTGCTCTGTACTTTGATTCCCCAATATTGGCTATTTCTCCCCCCGCCAATATACTGGCATCGAGGCCACTTAAATCCATGGCTCACAATGGTTACAAAAATCGTTTTTAAGTGCTCAAATACAAAGAATTCTTTCTGAAACTGTTAGATGGGATGAGATCATATAACAACCCGAGCATTCAAAATTAAACCTAACATCTCAGTAACAAACTTTAAAAAAGAATTGTAATCATAAATGTTTGTTTCCCCTTTTACAGAAGAGGCAAAATTCAGTGTTTTCCTACCCACAGTGGATCATGGTGTCATTCTTCAGTGTACTTTTTCTAGAACAAATATCAGGTGAGCGTTTCAAACAGAACAGAGACACATATAGAAGCTGCTCCCATTTATTGTCACCTGGTAGGTCTTCCGGAATGGCCCAAGCCAACCTTTCTCCATCTTTTTTATTCATCATCACCCCCTGAAGGAGTCTTTCTAGATTTTTAACCCCAATCACCCTCCCCCCAGCCACGAATTTTAATAACACAGGTTCACAGAATAACAGTTTATGCACTCTGAGTGTATGTGCATATCTATGTCTCTTTAAAGATTTTTTCATGGTTTTATTGAAATATCATCGACATACGACTATGTGAGTTCAAGCTATACAACCTGTTGATTTGATACATTTATATATTATGAAATGAACACACCATAGCTAGTTAACACCTGTGTCTTGTCACATAATTATCATTTCTGTGGCGAGAACATATAAGATCTGCTCTCTTAACAACTTCCCAGTACACAAAATAGTATTATTAACTATAGTTACCACGCTGTGCACTAGATCCCCAGAACTTATTCGTCTTATACCTGGAAGTTTGTAGCCTTTGGCCAATATCTCCCCACCCCCCTCCCCAGCCCCTGGTAATGACCGTTCTCCCGTTGCTACGAGTTCAGCTTTTCTAAGATTCCACAAATAAGTGAGGTCCTACAGTAGTTGTCCCTCCCTGACTTACCTCACTTAGCACAATACCCTCAAGCTGCATCCATGCTGTCGCAAAGAGTAGGATTCCCTACTCCCTCATGGCTGCAATGCGATCCTCTGTGTGTGCACGCCATGTGTACCATGCCTTCATCCTCGTATCTCTGAGGGACACTCAGGTTGTTTCTGTGTCTTGGCTGTTATAAATAATGCAGGACTGAGAATGTAGATAGCTCTTCGATACCCTGTTTTCACTTCCTTTGGATATATGCCCAGAAGGAGGATAGATGGATCATAGGGTAGTTTCACTTTTAATGTTTTGTGGAGCCTTTATATTTTCCATAGTGGCCAAACCAATTTACATTCCCATCAACAGTGCACAAGATTTGGGAACCCCTGTACAACTGAGCTTCATATACAAAAAAGGCTTTTTCTCCTGCTCTCTAATATTCCCTTGCCCCAGTGTGAGGATTTTATCATCCTACCTTCTTCCTCCCCGCTGCCCTCTGAGGGACATGAAAGACACTTCTAAGATTTGCAAAGCTAATAAAGTAGAAAAATAACCCATTCCCGGCCTGCCCTACTCCCTAGTCTTCTCACCCCACAGAGACTGAAGCAGGGGCTCCTTCTCCCCTGATGGTCACATTTCAAAGTGATGGCTCCAAGGTTCTTCAGGAAGACATTCCTAATCTGTAAAACTGTCTAGAGGCTTCTAAGAAGATTTACATCTCAAAGGGGCAGATAAAGGACTCACAATTACAAGTTTATTCAAGATGTGGGGAACCTTAAAGGCCCTTTAGTCAAATTCATTCCCTTAAAATGACCAGAAATCTCACCTGAGAAAGTAATGTACCCCTCTTTAGTTCCTGCTTACAGGTCATCATTACCCTACCCTATACCTTAGTACTTTCATCACTGTTACCCTAGTTGATATAATAAGATATAATTTGCTTTCCAAAATTTTTTTCTAAAGAATGCATTTTTAGTAACGCAATCTCCTGTCTTGCTTTCTAGAAGAACCTGCATTTTCTCAGCTTAAAAAAAGAAATCATGAAAATAATGCAGCATAACAGAATGTCTCCAGCTAGAATGATTAGCAGCGTGAAAACCGAATCAAGACACCCAACAAAAACACGGGAAGGGATTTAAAATGTTTAAATTTTACTTGAAAACACCTATGCTGTAATAGAACTCCAATGAAATTTCACTCAATATATTCACTTTCAATTGTGAGGACATTTTCCCTTTTAATCAGTGGCTATGGGAAGTTAACAAAAAGAGCTCAAATATTTTTAATGCCTTTAGAAATAGGACATGAACTTATACATAGACTATTCATACATTTATTTTTAATTTTGTAATTCTGCTCAAAATAAATACCTTGCCCCTTGTATGGAGATGGAAAATACGTGGATATTGTTAATGCTCGTACTATGCACTTTAACTCAACTTTCTTTAAGAAAGGCTATAAATGCAAATACATTCTGCATTACACGGACCCCCTGGAAATTGCACAGCTAATTGCAATGCCGAGGTAATCAAACTGTACATGAGTTTTTTGTTTGTTTGTTTGTTTGTTTTTTCTCACATTTCTCTATGTTTGGTTTTCTTTTAGGATTTTTAAATCTGCCTGGCTAGGGTCTGGGGGAGGGGAAGAAAAGAGGAAAACTCTCTTCTAGTGGACTCGATTCTCTCTTTCCAGCCAAAGCTGCTGGCCTTAGGGGAGGTCTTCCCAGCCTGGCACTGTAACAAAATTCTCTATGAATCATCTTGCCTCTTATGTGGAAGACATCAAGTGATCAAGTGGATACTTAAGTTTCTCTCTCTCTCTTTCCTTGATTTGTTTACTTTGAATACTAATGAAGAGTGTGGACATTTGCTTCCCACAATCACAGTTAAAACCTAAGGCAAACGCCAGCCTGGCTTGGCCCCTCCCTCCTGCCACAGTGCTTTTTGCCTGAAGTATCATATTTGAAACATTGACTCCAACAGTCAAAACTGATACTTTAAAAAAACAAAAAATTAAAAATAATAATAATAAAAAGACAGACACTTTAGTCCAGTTTGTTCTTGGAATCACCATCCAGATTATTTTTCCCTTAGATTCCATTGAGGACAGAGTTCTAAAAATCTATCCATATCATAGTTTTTATTTGATGTGTGAATCTTTTTTGAGGTTTTAAACATGATGTTTCAAGATAATCTTTTTGTTATATTTTGTTTTAAACATTTTTTTTTAATCTGTTGAATGAAATTAAGCCCTGGATTTTTATGGAGGAAATTGGAGAAGACAGGCAGGGGGAAAATCTCAATAAATATAAGTCTCAAATGTTTAGACAGGAGATATGTCCTTTGGCAAGAAACAGCATCATTGCAAATAGCTTAAAGCAATGCACTTTTTTTTTTTTCATTCAAGGACTGGAAATATGGATTTCTCTTCTTCATTAAAAAAACATCTTATTGCTCACATGAGTTTACTTTCTTTCTTCTATCTTAAAGTTAATAGGATCACAACTGGGTGATCGTCACAATTGCATAGGTATGTACATGTGTGTTGTGTATTTTTCAAAGGCCTGAGATAGTAGCACAGTAGGGCAAATTTTGGTTTCTAACTCTTGCCAGGCAATTTTAGACAAAGGGATTGCACAGTTAAGAAGGGATGTGAGGACTTCAGAACAGTGAAGCCAATGAAATATAAATAAATTGTAGTGACAGAGACTGTATGAGCAGTAGTTCTTACCGATTCAAATACAGGGCATTTGAACCCCTATACGGGACATAACTCAGTTATGGATCATGGCAAGGTTTGGTGGTGAGTGAAGAGGTTGTGGCTGAGGTGTGGAAGGAAAGACAGTTCTGCCTTAATTCAAAGTACACTTGCTGGATGTTAGCACTTCTCTAACTGAATTTCTCTAATCTTCTATAAATCTACAAAGAGATAATTATGTTTCAGTATTAGCCATTAAGGTATAATCTCAAGCAAAAAAGTAAAATCGTGTTTAAAGTAAAAATACATAACATCTGCTTTACATTTCATTTAACTGATTCCATGGAATAAAGAATATCATGAGAATGGTCTCTGATGGCAATAAAATGAAGTAAGAATGTTTAATGATTTGCATTCAATAAACTGTTTTCCACTGTTGATCTCAAAAAGTAATCACTACATCTGCCTTTAACAGTCATATCTTCACACAACGAATTAGTAAACTTGATTTATTAGCAATGGATAAATGTCAGTTAAAAAAGCTCCAATAGCACACCTAGTGGCCAGATGTGGGTTTCATTCTCCCATCAAAGGAACCAGGGGCGCTTGGAGAAATGGCGGCTTCTAGGATTGGGGGAAGGCATATACAAGATGAGTCTTCCAGAAAGTAAGAAAGTGTTCAAAACCAACCAAACCAAACCAAACACCCCTGTTAATGGGGTATGTTGACTAACACAGAGCCAACTGGAAGAGCTTCCGATGATCTAAGGTGGCACAATTACAGCAAAAAATAAAGAATTACTATACTTTAATCTGATGTATAACATGTTCTTGAGTTCATATTGAGTTCAATAAATACATGAGGAGAAACAGAAATTTCCAGTGTTGAAGCATACAAAATAATGGATGTAGACACTTCACCCTCAAGGAGGTTGAGCATGACTCCCCATCCCCTAGGCTTGGACTTGCTCTCAAAAAGTGAGGTACAGAATGGGGACCACACGGGGAATGTACAGAGGAGGAACCTGACAAACTCTACCTCAGTCATGTGTGTGAGGTCAACATCAACAGCGATCCATCGGAGTGTCAGTGAGATCACATAATGTAATGAGAATAGCACATCACCTCCGAGATTTTCCTCCCCCAAACTCCTCCTCCAGACCAATTACAAGATAAACAGACAAATCCCAATTGAAGGTCATTCTGCAGAATTCCCGACTGTCGTCAAAACTGTCAAGGTCGTCGAAAACATGGACAGTCTAAGAAACTGTGACACCTAAGAGGAGCCTAAGGAGACATGAGGACTAAATGTACTTTGGCACCTAGGAAGACTTGGAGAAAAAGCAAGGAATGTCTGCTATTTAGTTAATAATAGTGTAATGATGCTGGTTTATTAATTCCTACTGTAAGATCTTAATAACAGAGGAAAATGGGCAGGGAGTATATGAGACCTCCATTCTAAATTTCTCTATAAATTGAAAACTGTTCCAAAAATAAGTTTATTTCAAAAAGAAAAAACTTACAGAACTACTGCATTGCCAGCTTATTTCTATTAAGTCCTCAAGTCTTATCATTTAATTTTATCTTATTTAATTTTCCTATGTGCAAGAGCGATTCTTGAACATAGCAAAGATTTCTAAAAATATTATGGAGCTATGATACTCTAATAAAAGCTTTCACTTTAATTAAATTAGAAGGAAATCCTCTATCCTCTTTTTTTTCCCTCCAGGGAGGGAACGTTGTGTCATCTTATTAGCAGGATTTCTTTTAGGGCCCTTTCCCTCTTTGATGGATTTGTTGTAGGCAAGGAACCCTGGAAGATAGGGCTAGCCAAGGGATATCTCATTTATATATAGATGCATGAAAATGCTTATTTTTTCTTTTCCTTTAAATCAGAAGCTATTAATGAGGAATTAGGAAGGAAACTCTCACTTTATTTATTTGTTTAAAAGACTTTGGGTGTCTTTTCTGAATAGATTCGATAAATACTATTAAGGGAAAACCAATACACTCTGATGAAAACCCCAAATAATTCTTAGTGAAATGACATGACCACGTTGAATTGAAACATCGATAATACAATCAATCATCAAGCACATATATGATAGAAACATAGCATTAGCATCTGTCACTTTCTTGACCCACCTGCTAGACAAGTGCCCCCCTACCCCTCTCCTTTGAGGTTGCCCCCATAAGCTACATACAGGACTAGACATGACAGAGGATTGACAGTGGTCCCTCAACATCACCACTGTTACAACATATACATTCACAGTGTTTTCTAGTTGAGAAAGAGAAAAGCAAACCAAAATAAGAGACCTATCAAAAGACTCAAGTCAGAAATAACTACTTTAGTGTAAACCTCAGTTAGATTATAGGTACTGAAGGACATCAGGAAAAAAAAAAACAAAGAAGAGTCACCCTCGGGTCAAGTAACCCAAAAACTCTCTGTAGAGGAAATGGGAATCAATCTCTCTTGGAGAACAAAAAAACCTGGCTTACCAGCTAGCACGCCCAAGGTGAGAGTGACCACAGAAAGTCTAGAAAAAAGTGGGCTTGTCAGCCTGATTGAAGTGACTCTTGCTGTTAGGAAATGAGAAGAAACACCAAAGACATAAACAGAAACACATAGATAGAGTCTTGAAAGCAAGGTGAGGGAAGTTGGTTTTCACCCTGACATTTTTACGTTAGGGGGCTGGAGGACAAGGCAGTTACGAGACACTCATCAGTGTCGGGATGGAACAAGAGTGAGCAGGGAAGACTTCGGAGTGATTCCTCCTTAAGTAATGGAACCTGGCTATAGAATGGCCACAGTGGGGGTGAAGGGCGGGGCCTTTCAGGGTGATTCGGGGACAAAGGTGGGAGGAAGGGAACGAAGTCATACAAGAATCAACAACGTGTCCCAGGTTCTCAGTCTGAGGAGCTTGAAGAACCATCACAAAACTAAGAAAGAAAGAGAGATTTGTGAGCATCCAAGACCTGCTATGGACAGATTGGAGCGGGTCACATCTTCGGGCACGTTTATTGGTAGGTGTGACAAGCTTGTTCAGAAACAATTGCCACAGAGAGGTTAAAACACGGTAATAGCATCTAAGATGAGCTGCCATAAAACCTTAACTGTAGCTAACATGTAATTATACAACATTAGGGTCAAATAATGAAGAAAAGGAATATTCAGAGTCTCCAAGAATCAGTACGTGAGACAGTTCAGATGGTCTTTTGATGATAGAGAATCTGCAATTACCTACTCAGTGATTTGAGGAAAACACAGTGTCATCTCTCCAAAACAACGGGTCTCATGGTCTAGGGTGAGGGTAAGCATGTTATTCATCGTCCAAACAGGGACCCTTCCGAAAGGAAAAGGGGGCACTATTTTTAGCTATTTTTCATTATAATAGGCATGAATTTGTACTCTTGCTGAGCTTCTAGAAACCACGTCAGCCAGTCTCCGTGACCAGCAAAACCCGGGACCATTAGAATAAAAGTTTTTATCCTAAAACACCGTAGCCAACGTCTTAGTGGAACTAGCCTCCAACTGGCAGCTTCCCTAGAGGCCTGAGGGTCACTGGCTAAACCACACAGAATAGCGGCCATGGATCAGGACAGATGGAAAGACAGGAAAGTGTGACCCTGGGAGCAAGGGGATGGAGCCACAAGTGAAGAGCAGAGCCGTAAAGACAAGTTGTCTCCATTTTCACCGTCTGGGTCCCCCTCCCTGTCTCCCTGCACTGTCCCTGCTGCATTATCTCTGTCACTAATGTCCTGTGGCTAATGTCCTGTGTCAGCTGGACTGGCTAAGGGAGGCCCAGAGAGCTGATAAAGCATTACTTCTGGGTGTGTCTATGAGGCTGTTTCTGGAGGGCGTCAGCAACTGAGACAGTACAGTGAGTAAAGACGACCGTCCCCAGAGCAGGCGGGTGTCATACAATCCACTGAGGGCCAGAATGGAAGAGAAAGGGGAAGGGAGGGGCATTTACTTTTTCTGCTTGAGCTGAGACCCCCCCATTTCCTTCCCCCGACATCAGAGCTCCTGGTTCTCAAGCCTTCCCGTTTGGACTGGAGCTGCACCCCAGGCCCCTGGCTTTTAGCTTGCAGATTGGTTGGTGGAACTTCTCAGAGTCCATAATCCTGTGAGAGAAACCCTCATCCTAAACCCCTCTCCGTGCACATCTGGACAGGTGCTATGGGCTCCGAGTCCCTAGAGAACCCTGGCTGAACAACTCTGTTGCCCATTTGGCCTCTCTGCCACTTTCTTGCATTTTTAACTACTTCATTTTTTTTTTTTTAAATCAAAATAGCATTCACTGTTATCTGAAGAAAAGATACGTGAAACTCGGCTGCAAATCTGAACGCTGGCAAAATGCCCTTTGGATCCTGCCCGACGCGCTCGCTCCTGACTCTGCAGGGACAGGGCAGGCGGGCAGCCCGGAGGCCCCTCTGCCACTGGTTACTCCATGGTGTTCCAGCAGCAAAAGTTCATCGCTGGTAGAAAATGCCTGCCCTCCGGTCTTGATATCTGTTCTGAAGCCAGAGAGGCACATTTCCATAATGTAATGCATCCTAACTATGTAGTACTTCTCTTTATCAAAAGAAATGGAAATAGTTGTTGGATTTATGCTGCAACATAAAGTACACTTAACAATCGTGGCAAAAGAATTTATTTTCAGTGGGCTCTTTTTGTCAACCATCTTTCCTGTCATTTTTCCACATCTGACAATGAATGTACTGATATCATTTAATCTGATGGGAGGAAAAAAAGAAGAAGATGACCTGTAGCCATTACAGAAAATTTAGGAAGTCAGTGATTTTCAAGAAAGAAATAAAAATTAGCTTTCATCCCATTTCCTTGAAATGCCTACTGTCGACAGCCATTCATGACCTCTACTTCAGCATAATTTCTGCCAACTCTGTAAACTCATTTTAAATTCTCAATAAACGCATTAAAAAATTCTATGTGCAGATGTGTCATCATTTGCTCTGTTACATATCTAATAATTTTTATATTATGTTATGTTATATATCTGCCTATTTGTTGTTGCTATCCCACTGTGTTAGGTGGTCTGGTACTTTTTTAGGGGACAATGGATAAAGCTCTCTTCTGTTCGAAAATGCTACGACCATTTATATCCCCACCCAACACTGTCCAACAGTGAGGGGACCCTAACACTGTCCTTAGCATATGAAATTTTAAATCTCTGCAAACTTGATTATAACTTGCATTGTCATTCATAACATATTGTTATGTTATTGAAACATAGTTTCAATAAGTCTGATAAGCAGAGATGTTTTCTCATTGGATCTGCATGCTGATGCCCTTAACCAGCAACATCATCTCTCATTTGTAAGAGTTTGTGTGTCACACACTTGGACACCTACTTGACATTAAGTTTGCTCACGTGCTGCTGTAGATTTTTATACAACTGATTTAATGATCGCCCCTTCACCCAGCATATGGTTCCTGAGCACCCACAAAGCAGGAAGAACTGCACGCAGTACAGGGTTCCCGCAATGAATGGGATGGACGTAATTCGTTTCAGAGCTCTCTCCTTTACCATTTGTTCGACTGCTTTTAAGCATTTAATTCTGCATCCTTGTGAATTTTGACATAGAGCCATTCCTCTTTTATTTTGCATTTGATGAGTTTTAAACAGTGGGGTTTTAATGCATGGAATTGCTTACATGTCTTTGGAAGAGCTGAGAGAGCAAAGGGGGAAGAGAATTCATCAGAGATCAGTAACTACAGAAAGCCGCGCTCACCTCTGGGGTGAGAAGGAGGGAGAGGAGGAGACGGTGTTGCCAGCGCCCAGAAGCTGGTGGTCCCATGGAGAGGCTCACGGGGACAGGGCAGGGGCTGGATGTGCGGAGGAGGGCAGCGTCCCTGCTGGAACCTTCTTTTACTTCTCTATTAATGACTGTATTTAAACGACTTGGGATCTATTTCGTTTTGCCATGTGACGTGAGCATTAACCCCCATCTCTAATAAATTGACTTGGGTTTATTTTAAAAGTACACGTTGCTGGAGTGGTGGGGGGTGGGAGGGATGGGGTGGCTGGGTGATAGACATTGGGTAGTGTATGTGCTATGGTGAGCGCTGTGAATTGTGCAAGACTGTTGAATCACAGACCTGTACCTCTGAAACAAATAATGCAACATATGTTAAGAAAAAAAAAAAGAAGAGAGCAGGAGGGGAAAAATGAAGTAGGGGAATAAGAGGGGGAAATGAACCATGAGAGACGATGGACTCTGAGAAACAAACTGAGGGTTCTAGAGGGGAGGAGGGCGATGGGTTAGCCTGGTGATGGGTATTAAAGAGGGCACGTTCTGCATGGAGCACTGGGTGTTATATGCAAACAATGAATCATGGAACACTACATCAAAAACTAATGATCTAATGTATGGTGATTAACATACATAATAAAATTAAATTTAAAAAAAAAAGTACATGAAGATCACACTCAGACACAGGAAAGCCTGACATAGAGCTGATTCAGTCACTTTTTGGACCAGGTCAGGTAATTTCTCAGTGTCTCAGCTTTATCTTCTGTAAAACTAGGAGTTTTGTGAAATTATTTAGAAGGTTATTGTTTAGCTAAATATGTAAATGTCTTTTTACTAAGCTTTTAAAAATTTCGTCTATTCCATAATTTGGATGTATAATATTTCTTAGGCTGCTCACAGAAACTATGACACTATAGAGTTTGGCACCTTTTAAAATTGAAGTTCTACAAAATTATCTCTTTGTGTGAATGAATATTTTTGCCCTAATTAGTACACTTCTATAATTGTGGCAAGTGCCTAAGAGAGGTAAGCAAATGATCATGAGCTACTCTGTATAATACTTTAATAGAATGGTACTTAGATATGATGCTCACAATATTGATTATGGCAAATGATGATAGAATTCTAGTGCTCTCAACAATATTTTAATACATTTGTAACTCCCTTGTTTGCGTTCTTTCTAAACTATAGGCAAATGTAACTCCTACTATGCATCTGATTACAAGATTTGCAGGTGAAGTAGATGAAAATTCCAGAAGCCCAATTTTACTGAAGGCATATCATGTGTGTTACACATTTTCACTGATCCTGTATGCTCTAGGTACTGTATGATTCTAATCGGATTCCAACAGATTAACTGTGTTATGTATTGACTATTGAGGTTTTTATTTCTTTTAAGATTATTTATTTATTTGAGAGAGAGAGAGAGAGAGCATGGGGCGGGGTAGAGTCACAGGGAGAAACAGACTCCCCGCTGAGCAGGGAGCCCGACACGGGACTCGATCCCGGGACTCCAGGACCATGACCTGAGCTGAAGGCAGTTGCCTAACCAACTGAGCCACCCAGGTGCCAGACTAGTGAGGTTTTTAAAAAAAAAATTCCACTTTGCTCCCTATTCATATTTGAAAATAAATTGTTCTAAATCTTCTATGCTATGTAAGCCATGCAAAGCCTTTAGTAGTTATGAATTACTAGGTGCTGATTAAGTCTTAGACATTTAATTAACATAGGTGTAACATATCCCTGAGAAATTAGCTTCATCATTTGCATACAAGTTGATCTGAAACAAGAATAAACATGGTGTGATTTAGAGAAATTTCTGAATTATCCCCTTTCTTCCTCTCTCTCTCTCTCACACACACACATACACACACACATACACACACATACATACACACACTCATACACACATTCTTTCTCTTCTAATATACAACAATAGCTACAATGTAACTATTCCTTCTTTCAAATTTACACTTTCCTTCAATAAGTTTTAGGTATCTTTGGTCAAAAAAATATTAAGAAAAAGTTTGAGGACTAATAGGCTATTTGGATGGTAGTGAAGTCTCTCCCTCAAGAGGTTCATTAATTTTAAAAAGAAACAATGGTAACTTCACAGTGGAGCCACTCCCCAGACCCCAGCTTAACCAAGTAGTCAATGTCAGCTTCAACAGTGAAAAGCCATATTGACATCACGTGCCTGTGGAAAGAATTGATCACTTCTGTGTTATTCTGGCCCAAAATACATAATTCAACCAAATCATGAGAAAACATTAGACCCAAATTGAGAAACATCCTATAAAGTAAGAGATCAGTAATCTTCCAAACTCTCAAGGTCATAACAAACAAGGCAAGACAGAGGACCAGCCACAAATTAGAGGGGATCAGGAGAGGTGATGGTTTACCGTCACATTGGGACCATGATGCAAGCCTGGAACTGAAAAGTGATGCAGGAAAATGGGAGAAATCTCAGAATTTAGGTAATAATAATGTGTCAACATGAACATTATGATAGCTGCACTGTGGGTGTGTAAGATTTTAACACACTGACATTCCCAAAGCTGATGCCGTCAGGCATGGACATCAGGGCTTGAAGGTGATGGTCTTTCTGGTTGGTCTCTCTCTAGGGGGCTGGTCATCTCATGTTTTCCACCTCCCGCTCACCATGGCTCAGCCTTACCCTGTCTCTCCCTGGTCGACCTTGACTGACTCATTTGCTTCGTTCTTAGAGTGTACAAGACTCATGGTCATTACATGAAAGAAAATATGTGTAGAAATATTCTATTAGATGTGACTGTAGGAAATAAAAGAACTTGTCTTTGGAGGTCCCTCAAAAAGGTGGTATATATGGGATTTGAATTTCTTTTATCTGACACCAAAACCAGGATGTCAGAATACTTATGTTCTCACTGACAGATGGCAGCATAATTAATACAGAATAAACCCCAGTCAACTAAAGACATATTGGACAAAGTAAAATATGTATTTTTGCATGGTACTATTATAGCATTGGGCACAATGAAAGATTTCCCTTCAAAAAGATACTCAATTCCATTAAACAAACATTACCAAAGACATCAAGGTTACTGACCTAACAGTAGTAAGGCCTATTGAGTTCTTTCTCCAGAAAGTAGGGTGGAGTTACTCTGAACTACCCCGGGGCTGACCTCATTAGGCTTCAGTCCAGACCCTTAACTCTCCACTCATACCTAAGCTCTCTGCTCCCAGCTCATCGTTTAAGCTCTATTGAATAGCTATAATAAATACCCTTTTGAGTATAAATTTCTCGAGAGAAAAAGGTAAAAGACTTGGATATCCATTAGATCTTAAGAAGGATATATACTTTGGTTTTTAAGTGTAGAAGAAAAAATAAATTTCCACATCAGCTTTTAGCATACATGATGTAAATGAAATTGATTTGAATTTACTATTTTTTATGCTTTAACACTATTGGATCCATTAACTTTTTGTGTCTAACAGAAAGAAGAAACTAGCAACTCCAAGTTTCAGATGCTTTAAAATGATCTCAAGGAATCCTCAGAACCACCTCCCACATTTGTCTAGGCGGAACTCCAGACTCAGAACTATTCAATGCTTCAAAATTACCTTGTGTATAAGTGGGCAAGTGCACACTCATTTTATCATCTAGTTGGTGTATACAAAGGTTTATAGAAACAACTGAGAGGCCCCAGCATCTAGGTGCACATCAGTGGCTTCAGTGTGAACTATGGGAATATTCCAAGCCCCATTTAAGCAGGAGGATTCTGGAGTAATAGCTGTTCCACAATTAAACAATACTACCATCCTCTGTTCTGTGTTTCTATGTGTATTAATGTTCACAACCTGATGATTCCTTTGTTTAATAATATTTCAGCTTAACTCCAGACGATGTGCAGGGCTATATAATTTGAATTACAATTGACCCTTGAACAACAAAGGTTTGAACTGCAAGGGTCCGTTTATGTGAAGATTTTTTTTGATACATACATTGAAGTAAATGTATTTCTCTTCATTTTGATTTTCCTAATAACAGTTTCTTTTCTCTGGCTTACTTTATTGTAACAACTCAGCATATAACACATCTATAATATACATAACACAACATACAAAATAAGCGTTAAATGTTGACGTTTTCGGTAAGGCTTCTGGTCAGCAGGAGGCTATTAGAATATTATAGTTAAGTTTGCGGGGAGTCAAAGTCATATGTGAATTTTCCACTGCACAAGGGTCAGTGCCTCTAACCCCCACATTGTTCTGACCTGGTATGTTAACAGAGGATGTGGAACAAGATCCTAAGCACCAGAGTCTACTGAGCACATGCCCCTTTCCAAGGAGAAGAAAAGGACGGGGCATAGGTGTGGAGAATCTCTGAGTCAGTGAAGAATAGTTCATGTTAAAAGTATTTTTTTTTTTTTACGTACTTACAGAAGATATGATTCAGAATGTCTAGAACTGCATTTAAGATACGCATGCCCTCATTCACATGAACCTTACCTGGATAGCATGAATTCAACAGTCGTTCCTAATACTATACAAAGTAGAATAGGGGCACCTGGTATTATATAGACTAGCATAGGGGCACCTGGGTGGCTCAGTCGGATGAGCACCCAACTCTTGATTTTGGCTCAGGTCATGATCTCAGTTTCGTGAGATCAAGCCCTGGGTCTGGCTCTCTGCTCTGCATGGAGTCTGCTTGTCTCTCTCCCTCTGCTCCTCACTACCCCCCCCCCACAACTCTCTGAAATAAATAAATAAAATCTCTAAAAAAAATAGAGTAATCTGTCCTCTGTTTTGCTATCCCAGGAAACATAAATGCTGCTGACACTGGCAGAGTGCTCAAACCAGAAATATTTATGAACATCAGATCCTAAAATGGGTCCCTTAACATGGAGTGTTTAATAGATGTTCACTGGATTGTACTGTATGTGAGCCATCTCCATACTTCAATGTTCACAGAAATATCCCAGGTTGAGAAACCAAATCATTAGAATGAGGGAAACCTAGTAAAAACTATACCCTATGAGAAACATAGGGTGGATAAAATGATTTCCTTTACAAAGATAAATCACCAGTTCCCCCAAAGTCAAATGTCACCATACCAAATATTTACCAAAGTGGAACTTGAAAATTGTAACACTGAAATTACAGAATTTTAAAAAGAAAACCTCTTCCTAAGTATATGGCAGATCCTCACCTAAGTGTTCATTAATATTACACTCTGGAAAAAAATATTTTTATGGAAATTGCTCTCAGTAGTGTACTGTTTAGATAGAAATTGCGAAAGAAAGTTCTCAGGGACACTTCAGCTCCTTGGTAGATGTTTGTTATTGGTCAGAGTGATTTTCTTGGCTCAAGCTCAAAAGGAGGGGTGCTCCCATCATCACTAAATCACCAACACGGTCTCCAGTCTCACCCACATCTGAACCTATCCATCCTGCAAAGGACAGAATGATCTCAGAAATGCAATTTGCCCATTTCCAAGCTGGTTTCTATGACACCTAAGCATATCCGCCCCTCCTGAAATTCAGAGTCCCCACCTTCTTTCCTTTTGGCTGATTTTCTCTGTTTTTTTTTTTTTTTTTTTTTTTTCTTTGTGTCTTTGATCATAATGATTCCTCCAGGCTGGTCTCACTGCTGATGCCCTGTGAATCAGATCCATCCTACCCTCGCTGTGGCACCTTATTATGTTGGCTGTTCCCCAGCCTCAATGGGAATCTTGATTTTTGCCCAGGAATCTGAAATGCTTCCTTCACTCGTCATTGTTTTCCTTCCTCTCAAATGTCCAGCACCGGACATTCTTTACCTCTCCATCAAAATCCATCTTGCATCCCAATGTCCGACAATCTCCATTCTATTAGTTTTTGGCCTCTATAGAATTCAAAGACAAGTCTGGAAGAGCGAAGAGGACCCCGAGTAGAGAAAGACCTAATATGGCAGGTAAATAGTTTACATTTAAGCAGAGGGACCACGGTAAATCACACAAGGTGTTTAGTCTTAGGAAGACTACCCTGACAGTTGTTTTTGGAGAATATATTGCAGACAAGGGGTACAGATGGTGAGATAGCTAGGAAGATAGTGCTAATGGAGGCCTTCATTAGGGTAAAAACAGTAGGCTTGACTGAGGGTTGGAATAAAATGAATCTGGGTCTTGGGATTTAAGGGAAAAAAGAGAGCACCAAATTTTGAAGCCCAGATGGTATCGTTAATGGTAAAAATAATCTTCCAGGCATGTGCTATTGCTAAAAGAAAAAGAAAATCATGAAGAGTAATGTGTGATGATTTATATTATTTGTTGGAGTGGAGTAGCAGCAGTAATAGGCATCATTTGAAATAGACTCTTTAAGATGCTGGTGGTATATCTAGATAAAAAAATAAAATGTTTGAAAAAAATTAAAAAGGCAATTGCTGGGTTTAGAATAAACTGAGCTTTTCATAAAACAGACTGAAGGGGAAGTTCTTAATTTGGAATATGAGCTAACAGAATGCCATCTGGTGGATAGGAGGTATCACAGTGTTAATCACTTTGTCTAAACAAATTTAAATAATGTAAATTTCAACTCTTACTTACTCAAACTGTGGGAGTGGATTATTTTAAAATTGACTAACTATAATGCTTGATACTGAGTCTTTAAAAAATGTGTAATAAATCCTGTATTCACCTATATTCGGTGGTGCAAACATTTCTCCAGTTTTTCCTAAATAGTAATTCAAAATATTTTATGATAGTCAAGTCACAATTCAAAGCCAAATGTCAAGGTGTGTTTGATCTACATAATCAGGAAATTCTGCCTATTTTAGCATCATATTTGCACAATTGCTCACCGAAAATCTTTTCCACGTGAGCTTGTCTTTTACAACACACAGAAGAGACTTACAAATCTAAGATGGTTTAAAAAATATTAAACATTTAGTAATATTCTTTAAGGACTTAATATAAAAATAGTTATAATAAATTAAAATGGAAAACTACAGCAATGAAGGGATTTCCCAAAGAGGCAGCCTTGAGGCAATAGTACTTTATTTCAGTTAAAATGGGCATATTCGTTCAACTTATATCAAATGATAATCCAAAAGCTTACAAGACTTAAAAAGAAGAGTCTCAGATACTTCAGAGAGTTGTAGGTTTATGTTTATAGTCATGAATGACAGTTGTCAACAAATCCTCTTTACTGTCATTCAAAAGCATATCCGCCAGGATCCCACAAAATACAAAACATGATTAGCAAGTAACAGCTGTGGGTTTTAAGCCTGGTAAGTTAAAAGATTAGGATCTGAGAATAGGAAGGCATGTCAGGGATACCAAGTCCAAATCTATTCACACTAAGCCTCTAGGGTCTAGGCACAACGGATTCAGTAAAGAGTCCTTTCTGCTAATGGGTCAAAAATCTGCCTTTGTGTGTTTATGCCTTTTCCTGCCTTTACGTCTGGAACCTCACAGTGCAAGCCTGACTTCTCTTGGGCATGAGAACCATTTAAAGCCTGGAAGGTGGCAAGAATGACTCTTTCCACCTTTCCTCATTGATCCCAATTTGTTCAAAGTCATCACAGTTTCCAAAACCCATGGCCATCCCAGAATCTCTCATCTCACAGACTTTAATGCATCCCTGTTCTTTGTCACGGAACGTGCATATCCATAGGCGAGAAGCGAGATAGCACACTCTTGGCTTAGATATCCTAATTTACATCTTCTTTTCTCCCTTATCCTACATCATCGGAATATTTCCAGGGAAAGCCTGCACAGGGTGATAAATACTAAAACACATGTAGTCATTATAAAATTTTTCACTGATGTATGATACAAAATAACATCATCAACTGACCAATTTCTTTTTTGGGGGGACCAGACAATTTCTACTGATACATTCTGTCCTTGCATTCATACCATATACTGAGCATAAACAAAGAACTTAGAACTACAAGAATTTCAAAAATGCTGTCATATGCCTCTATTTTATCCTTATCATCCTCATCTGGTTGTGTTCCCCAGGCTCTTATCTGGAGGAAGTACTTAAAAATTACAATCAATAAGGTCCCTGGAATTAGAACAAAGGAGGCACAGGAAAAATGGTTCCAAGATACCAAGAAAAACATTATTTGCATAGTTTTTCTTCTTAGACATTTAATAGAAAAATGTGAAGGACATCATGTCACTCGTGTACTCGACAGGAGAAATTTAAAATGTTAGCATTTGATCAAAAGGGCATCAGATGATTTTTTAAGAAATAATTATTTCAGGTCAACTCAAAGCATATTTTCTTCCCTCCCTGGAAACAATAAAGATGCAGTTACATCTCTATTGTTAATTTGGTGTAAACACATCCTAGGTGTTTATAATTTTACTCACAAAATTCATATTTTAAATTTGTGAAAATAGTCACACATATCTTATTCTGCCACCTCTTCTTTTGTTTTTTGAAATCTACTCAACATTGAAAGTTATTCAACTACTTTGTCTTAACCGCTCTAAAGTATGATGTGTATGTGAATATTATAGAACTTATATATCTACCACCCTGATGACAGACATGTGGGCCATTTCCAATTTCCCACTATTGCAAATAGTTCTGGAATGAACAATCTTGTACGTGTCTTATGACGTGCGTGAATAATAACTGGTTCATCAGGTACAAACATTTTTAACTTTTTTTTAAAGATTTTATTTAATTATTTGAGAGAGAAAGAGAGGGTGAGAAACAGTATGAGAGGGGAGAGTGTCAGAGGGAGAAGCAGGCTCCCCAGTGAGCCAGGACCCCAATATGGGACTCCATCCCAGGATTCCAGGATCATGACCTGAGCCGGAGGCAGTTGCTTAACCAGTTGAGCCACCCAGGTGCCCCAAGAACACTTAATTTTTTAAAATGTCCCATGTATGTTTTAGAAAATAATGTATATTCTGTATATATCAAGTAAAACATTCATTAAAGCAAGACAGTTAATTGTTACTCAGGACTTCTAACTTAAGTTTTGTCTGCTTTATTTACAAGTTTCTGATAATAGATGTTTTAACCTCTCACCTCAGAATTGTCAATTTCTCCTTATTTTTCTGCCAGTTCACACTTTATATATTCTGTCTACTTCAAAGCTATGTTGTTAGGTGAATACAAGTTTATAATGTTTATATAATTTAGTAGACTGATCTTTTCATCCTGGTGTACAACTTCTGTGTCTCTATTAATGCATTTTGCTGAAGTTCTGTGTTGTCATGTTTGGGCATTTCTAAACCTAGTTGTTTTTAGCTGGCCTATTTTCCTTGACTTTATTTGTGACTCTTATCTTGCATCCTCTTTTCACTGCCTCTCTGTTAAGGGAGTAGTTGCATTTTGTTGCTTTACCCTGTGGGGTATTTTGAAAACAAAAATGAGGGCGCCTGGGTGGCTCAGTTGGTTAAGCGACTGCCTTCGGCTCAGGTCATGATCCTGGAGTCCCGGGATCAAGTCCCACATCTGGCTTCCTGCTCAGCAGGGAGTCTGCTTCTCCCTCTGACCCTCTTCCCTCTCGTGCTTTCTATCTCTTGTTCTCTCTCTCTCAAATAAATAAATAAAATCTTTAAAAAAAAAAAGAAAACAAAAATGAATCATGTGAATCAACATCTTGTTTTCTGTTTATTTTCTTTTATCTTTCTTTTCTTTTTTTTTTTTACTTTCTCATCAATTTTTTCTACTGAAACAACA
This sequence comes from Eumetopias jubatus, assembly GCF_037043125.1. Classification (NCBI taxonomy): domain Eukaryota; kingdom Metazoa; phylum Chordata; class Mammalia; order Carnivora; family Otariidae; genus Eumetopias; species Eumetopias jubatus. The sequence continues at coordinate 4,640,866 of NW_028274808.1, forward strand.
ATATTTTCTTTGCTTTTTTGTATACACTTAGCTTGTGTACAAGTCAGGGGCCATATTTCTATCAATGCAATAATTTATGTTCTTAACACACTTATGACTTTTATAACAAAGTTGGTAGTTGTTTAGTATCTCTATCCTGATAGAACTTTAGAACATTTACAAACTCTGTGGATTGTTTTTTACTCAAATTATCCTCTGTCTCTCCTGGGGTGCAGATACAAAAAAAGAAAGAAAATAGTATATACACAGATAGATAGTGTACTTATGTGTGTATGCATATGATAGATAATACACAATATGATATTTGCCCATAGCATATAATTATACCAAAGCAAAGGAAAGGTAAAATGAGACAGGTTTTCCAGAGAATACTATGGACTAGATATATATTCAAACATGATTGGAAGTTAATACATGGTGTGTGGAAGATTATCACATGGAGAGATTTCCACAAATATGAAAAACAGATTGGAAAGAGAAGGTCATACATTTGCAAAGGCCAAAAATCTTCAGAACATTAATAGTTGTGAACACAGTTTTGCTGTGAGGCATGGGTTTTATGAGCACTGATCATAAACCGTGTAACTTTGATTATTTTCTGAAGAAAAATAAGGTGGCATTCTTATCTGTTGTTGTTGCATGTTACGGTTTGAAGGAAAGTCGTGCATTTTGTTTGTTTGTTTGTTTGTTTGTCTGTTTTGTTTTGAAGATTTTTTTTTATTTATTTGACAGAGAGAGAAAGACAGTGAGAAAGGGAACAAAGCAGGGGGAGCGGGAGAGGGAGAAGCAGGCTTCCCGCCGAGCAGGGAGACCGACGCAGGGCTCGATCCCAGGACCCTGGGATCATGACCTGAGCCGAAGGCAGACACTTAGCGACTGAGCCACCCAGGCGCCCCAGAGTCGTGCATTGTTAAATGAATCTGGACAAAATCACCAAATGTGAAGAACTGATGGTTTGTGGAGGAGGAGCTGAAGTTCTAGAAGCTAAAACACTGATTTCCTGAGGTTTTGATTTTCATCTTGCCAAACCTGTATCAACATAGAACAGAACTCAGTAAATAACGTGTTGCTTAAATGTGAAGAAAGAGCTATTATAATAATTAAGTCTCATTTCAGTCCTGAATTAATGCAGCATTGATGGAAAATGGTAAAAAAAAAAAAAAAAAGGAGAGAGAGAGAAACCAGATATAAAAAGGGGGAAGAATAATCAAGTTATCAGTTACTGAGGTTCATTGAAAACACAAGAAAAAGACAAGCAATGGTCAAAAATAACACTGCATTTCCAATTCAGTAAGACCTAGAAAACTGTCAAGATCACAGTAAGGAAAAAAAAAAAGTCTTAACAGTGACATGGCAAGTTAGGTTTTGGGCATGCTTTGTCCTCCAGTCTCTGCATGGCTTTGTGATTAACTGAAACTTTCCTTCCATTGAGAAGTAGTCTATTCCCTTCTTGTCCCTTGAACCGGGTTCTCCTGGTGACTTGCTTTTACCGATGAATACAAAAGAATTGACATTATGGGGCTTCTGAGATTTGACTCAAGAGTCTTGATTGAGAGAATGAATACACAAACGACCCATCACCCGAATACAGATGACAACAGAACCCTAACCCACAACTGGTCCAGGAAACAAAGCACCACTTCTGTAGCAGTTGGCCCAGAAAGATTAGGACTCAGGAAATGACTGTCAGTTTTGCTATATCGTCTTACCCCAGCTTTCAGCCCATTATAAGCAGAGAAAGCCAAATACGTTCCCCAAACCAGTCACATAGGATGCCTCTCTCCTAGTTAGCACACCACCTCCAGGCTCCCTGAGCCAACAACCTATATTGTTAGAACCTACCTACTACCTTTCCTTTTTTCCACTGTAAAGCTTTCCCACTCCCTTCCACCCCCAAGGGTCTGCCAAACACAATGATGGTAGCTGGTTCCCTTGCTAGAGTGGACTCTGAATAAATAGGATCTGTTTGTTGTCATTACAGTGGTACTGTTTCTTTCAACCAGCTTCTGCTCAGACCTCCTGCAATCCTGCAGAAAAAGAGACAGAGTCAACTATCAGCACCAACTCCTAAACACATGGGTGAGGTCACTTGAGACAACCCTGCCCTACTTGGGCCACTACACACCTGCAGCTGTCTGAGTGATACCAAGAAGACCAGCAGAGGAACCAACAGTGAGTGGAGTCCATGTTACGGACCTGTGGTTTTGTAACAGAAGGTGGCTTTTTTCCTTTTTGTTTTTTTTTTTTTTTTTGGGTAAGCTATTAAGTCCTGAGGTCATTTGTTACACAACAACAGGGAGCTATAACACACGGCAGTTTGGTTTTGGGGATGTGAATATAGGAATAACAATCATAGAGATACAATGATATTCAAATTCCTCCCAATCAAAGGAAGCCAGAGACTCTAAACATTTAGGAAGAATGTGTGTTCAATGATATCAAACATTGGCAGGCCAAAGAAAAACTGAGGAAACAGGTGAAAACTTGTGAGAATTGCTTCCAAGAAAACTGGAATGCATTTTGCTATGAGAAGAATAGGTGATGTGAAAAAAAAAAAAACTTGGTTTTAATTAGGTTCTTTAGAAGAGACAGAAAGATGAAGAACACAGGGTGATAGAAAAAGCAAAATTATTTTTTTCTAAAATGAAAGTCCAAGGAATCGAAATAGAAATTGACCTATGGTTATGAAATCATCCATTTTAGAGGAAAATATGTAGAACCAGCAATGCAATCTTGTAACTATCCCATATCTGGTTATATTGAGATCATAGCAATACCTAAACAGATGTAAGCCAATCTCATCCATCTAGGAGGCCAATTTGACTTGAATACAACTACATAAGCATACAATAAAGAAACATCATTCTGGTCAGCGTCTTCAGTTAACAAGGTAGGTAAAGTGCCATCATTTGAGTATATCAGTGATGACAAGATGTTGACACCAACTTAGCCACCCACATATATAATTAACCAAGAGGTTGGAACTCTAGGTCTGACCTCAGATACAATCCCCAATCCATTTTTCCCAATAACATCAATCACCTTAGAAAGACAATGAGCTTCAGACCTTAAGTAGGCATCTACGTATGCCATATTTTCCAAAGATATTCAGGAACCTTTGTAGAAGTACAGAGATGTTCAGCTCTCCATCTAGATACACCATATAAAACAACTAAAAAACATATGAAACATAACTTTCCATTTTAAATCTCTTAGTAAAATTGTAATATATTGACTATATCTGAGGGCCAAGCATGGAATATGTGAATGCTAGTTTGATAGGTAATGAAGCAGTAAAATGGGATGGCTGTGCTCAAGGAACTCACCAATGAAGGACGAATGTTCTACAGTTGCTTATACCCAAAATAAATTTCTCCACCTCTTCAGAAGACACTGGAGATAAAGTTTCCAAGAATGCTACAAGTAGTACATTGAGAGCTACCTAAAGTACTATTAGATCTTCAGATATGCATTATGTACTTACCAGAAAAGGTAGCCATGGTTCTAAAAAGAAATGGTAATCTATTTTTTTTCTTTTTTAGTAAGTGAAAACTTAATTTGAGAACTGTCCTATGTAGGGCAACAATGTTTACCCTCCTGCATTTTGAATTATGCAGAGAATGTATTCTGTTGGACACTAATGTCTTTCTCAGGAGCCCTACTCGCACTTAGGAAACAAACATTTGATCCACATGGTCATTTATAAAGGATCTTGCATGTTCAGTTAGAGGAAAACTGTTCAGTTTCCCTTATTTATGAGGTTAGATCTGAGTATAGTTGGAGAGGTTTTAGGTTTTCATTCGGCCCAAACTTGCTGCTTTGGTCCAGTGGGGCTTTTGGACACTCGTAGCATAGCTGTGGGGAAGCTGTCTGTGTCCCCGCGGCTATAAATCCTGTGAGAGCAGAAGGATTTCTCCTTTTCCTTACTTATTCCCTTGGGCATCTGGCTGGCATCCACTGTTGCTATCAGCTTTGGATAACAGCCAATCCCCAGTTCTATATTTTCCTCTGCTAAGCTGAGATCCATTAGCATCTCCCTGCTGACTCAGCTTCACCTTGGTTTCTGAATGGACTCGAGAACACTGTGAATTTCCACCAGGTCTTTTGTGCTTCCCCTGGACCAAAGGGCCCATCCCTCCTTGGCTGTGGGGCCATTCTGTCCCAATCACAGCATTCCTAGGGTAGACCCACTGAATCTTAACTCACGATGAAGAATTTAAGAAAGGGAGGATTTGGGAAAGCAAGCCAGACCCTTTCTCTCTCGATGGGCATATTGCCCTTAACTGTGCCAGACAGTGTTTTCTTTGAGGACTGTTTAAGGCAACCCTCCTCTCTCGGCCAGGTCCCCGAGGAAGTCATACACCTGGCTGAGTGTCTTCTCCAGACTGCCTCTACCTCCTCTCTACATTCCCTTCCCAAAACTACCGCACAGAAGGACCATTCTCCAACTGCTTGATCTTAGCCCCTTTGCTATCCTTGGTGTCTGAAAGGGTTGTCCCCATAAGGATTAAGAGAGAAGTCGCGATACAGTGTCCACCAAGCCAGGCTCCTGAAATGCTCAGCAACAATGGAAAGAAAGTAAAACATCCTCTCTCTCTCTTGCTCAAGAATGGTGCCAAGCTTATCTTGCTGACCTCTTTTACACACTAACCTCTTACCTCTTACTCCTACCTCTGCCCTTGGCCCCGACCCCACACTTTTTCCTGCCCAGGGGCTCCAACTATCTGGAATAAAATCTAAGAGAAGCTAAGATTTCAGGAGAAAATTACAAATGCTGTCCCTATTCCACTAATACTTCTATCTGAATGTTTGATGAAGAACCCCTTCTCTGGAACAGGAATGGTGCTAAGTGCACAGAAGACACAAACACTACTGAAATACGTCTCAATGAAGACTCTCAGTACAAAGCAAATTAGCTATTGCAAATGCAGGTGCTGTGGAAGCGTTTGTAAAAAACAAAATGCTAAGTGGAAAAAGAAAACACAATTCAACTGTGTGTGTGTGTGTGTTTAACTTCAAAGCAGGCACATACTTTGACTCAGAAAACAGTAACATGACGAAAATGACAGGTAGCATGTCTAGGAAAGTACTAAAAGTAACTGTTTAAAAGGAACCGAGATCAAAAATACGTATAATTGAAAGGAATTCCTCTGTAATCTTGTCACTTGGAAAATGGTGAAATACACCTCAGTTATGTCATTAATTTATAAAGAAATATTATTTGGTTACCTTTTGGAAATTTAAAAGTAAGTAATGTTGAGTCATGCATGTTGTTGCTGATGGTACAGAGGTGGGTACTGAGCTATGATGCTGTCATCTGTCACCTGTTTCTATTTTACTTATTTTTTTTTAATTTGACAGAGAGAGAGAGAGACAGCGAGAGAAGGAACACAAGCAGGGGGAGTGGGAGAGGAAGAAGCAGGCTCCCCGCCGAGCAGGGAGCCCGATGTGGGGCTCGATCCCAGGACCCTGGGATCATGACCTGAGCCGAAGGCAGACGCCCAATGACTGAGCCACCCAGGCGCCCCACCTGTTTCTTTTTTAAACTATCTCCGTCTGTGTTAAATAGTTTTAATTTCTACTTCTATACTAATAATATATTCTGAATTTAAAGTAAATGAGTGCTGTAAGAATAATTTTTGTGTGGTGTTTACTCTGCAATGAGAATTCAAATTATCACAAAAACTGAGCAAGAATTACTTAAGCACTAAATTATTGTTTTTGAATCATGAATATATAAGCATATTCCACTGCAGATTACCTGTCCAGAAAGCCTAAAAATGTATTATCTTAAGTGAGAAAGAGAAATTATTTCATTAAGTACAAGAAAACATTAGGGACACTGTTATAAGGAAAACCTTGCTCATCTGGAAGTTAAGGCACATGTGTCCTACTGCAGATTATTCACTGACCTTCAGTGTAACCTTGAGCAAAGCCACTGCTTGTTAAAGACTCATTATTTTTTGCAATAAAACAGAGACCATATATACCACTCGTCCTAAAGTTATGCTAGGAATTATGTCAATATAAATTAAGGGAACAGAAATGGCAACGTTTTCAAAGTAATATCTCTATTCAAATATAAAAACATGTTTTTAGAACACAGAATAAATAGATGAAGAAAAACCTCTAACAGTGACACCTGTCTAGAACTTACATACTAATCACACAACGGTTGTAACCACAAAATATAATAACGTTGGGATATTGTTGTAATTAAAAAACTTTCCTTCCAATATTATAATGACTTTCGATGTTGTAGATTGCCGTGATTTCAAGCTTACTCTAAAACATTCTGTGGCGGGTTGAAAGGGTTGTCATACATCTACTTAAAAGTCTTTGATGGTTTTTATATACTTTCACAGCCTTTGGCTAGGCTATACTCAGACTGTTAGTAATTTCCTACTTGGCATCGCTCTAGAAATATCAAATAGGTAGTAATAGTGTCAGTATCAATCAAGGGCAGGATTTGCAATCTTTCATGCTCCGAATACCATGTCTGGCAATGTGTTTCTAGCAGGCAATGCCCTGACACCAATCTGCAAGTGGGTCTGATGGAGGAGGCTGACCCGCACTGTGGGGAAACACATGCCAGCAAGGCATGAGGTACAGTGTGCCCAAGGTGATCTCTGCCTCGTCCACTCTGTGCCTAGAAGCCCAAGGACTGCTTAGGACTAGGAGCTTTAAACATCCTTAAGTATCCTCCTTTTAATTCCTTGCTGCGACATTCAGCTTTCATTCTCAAAACGAATCCTAGCAGATTATTGAATTTCTCATTTATCAAATGTATTGGTCAACACAGATCTTTCCCCTGTGAAACTATGGGCTTTTCTTTCTCTTGAAAGTCTTTATACATGAAATTTGGGACTTTAAGTCATTGAAATTGGCATTCTTATTAAAAAAAAGCCTCCCATTCACAGATTCATTTGCAAAGCTACAAAACACATTCTGGGGGATGGGGGATTTTTGGAATAGCTTTCATTAGGTACCAGTCAAAATTATTTACTGAGCACCTAGTACCTACACAGCCCAAGAGGCGCTGTGCAGAGAAGCTCATTTCTGATATGGGCTGGTTCCTGGCTTCCTGGTAGCCATGCACACTCTCAGAGCTTTAGAAGTGTCCTATCTGAAATGAAGAGATAGCCCAAACTCTAAAGTATTATTATGGAGACTGACAAAAAATGGCTCTAAGGAAGGCAGTGTGAGACACAGTACGGTGTTTCAAACACACGGGGAACCATTTGGTTTTTCCCTCCAGTGTAACCCTCCCCCAGGAACTCAACAATGAACGGACCACCATCGCTCACCAGAGAGCTTCCATCGTTCTGCCCTGGGAAGACAAAGGACACCACCAGCCCCCGGTAGAGCAAAGTGCTCGATTTTGGAAAACACTGTCAAAAATGCATGACTTCCAAAGTGGACAATGACTAAAGAGGTGGAGGTTATGATGCAAGAGCTGTCTGGAGTATAGGAAATGGCAATGACGTTGGTGGCCTTTCCCCGACTTCCAGCAGAAGTCCAGTTTCCTGGAGCACAACAAAGGAGACTGTCTATGCTGTAAACCCTGCTGGCCAGTCTTCCTCATGTTCACCTACCCCCAGAACTCGCCATAGAGGTTTTGATGCCCAATTGCTACGCTCTATCCATTTGACTTTTACTCACAGCATGGTGGTCTGAAGCTAAATTTATTCCCACTGAAATTCACTTGGAAGGAGCTCCTGGGATTTAAGCCCAGGGCTGCTCCTTGCACGGGTCTCTTCAAGGCCCTTGGAAGGGGCTGGCAATGGGGTGGCATGGTCACTGATGCTCGAAACCTGACCCCCCTCCGTCCCCCAGAAACCTGCCTTTCCTGTCAGTGGCCTCGGCAGGGCAATTTTGGAGTCCCAGTTACAGAGAAGTTCTCGTGAACTGAATTCCATTGAGTTAGGTTTGGGTGGGATCTGTTTATGTGGTTTACAGTCATGTCTCTGTGGTGTTAATGTCTCCCTAGTCCCTCCACCCCACACACACACATTCAGGGAAGCCTTTCAGGATTACTCCCCCCGCTTCCTGGGTTTGACTTTCTTGCTCTCTGGCCATAAAGGTGGAAGGTTTGGGGTTATATTGGCATGTACACAGACAAAGAACCTAGCATTGGAAGTATGTGGGTGGCCAAGGAGAAATAATTTTGAAATGATGCAAGACGTTAGTTTGTAGAAAATTCTTCTAGTCATCAAGTGTGCAAAACATAAGCTGAGGATTTGGGGTCTCACACCACTGGTGTCTGGTTAAAACAGAATGTTTCTCTTGTCAAGAATATCCTTGATAAGGCAGCATAAACAATTCTAAAGCTCCATGCAATTTTTTTCTCTTTTTTGATGAGAATCACATACAAAGAATTTAGGAGAATTCCTGTGTGTCTAGAGTATCACCCAGGAGAAAGACTGGTGTATGCATCATAGCTGTGAGTAATAACTGTATCTGATCAGCCATCCTAGGGAAAAAAATAAAAACACAACAAAACAACTCTGAATTATCTTTCATTCTCTAATGAAACTATTAAAATACCCTTTTATGCAGAAGTGGTCAAAGAATAAGGCCACCAGAAATTTCAGGGAAAAAAATAAACACATGCAGTTGAATCAAGAAGTTAAAAAATATTGTTTTTTCTGCATGTGCTTTTCTTTGTGATGTCTCTGTGCTACTTATTTGCATTTTTAAATTTTGTAATTTGCTGCAATTTTTCTCAAATATTTGATTTCATAATTATGACTTTGTACTCTTTTTCTTAAAAACAGCCTCCCAAATTCTATATACTCCAGACTACAAAATCTAGACTCCAGCTTCATACATCTTTGGATTTAAGTGCTTAACCTTGGAACCTGAATCCCAACTCTGCTATTTCTTGTGGGAATGGGGAGGTTGCTTAATCACCACAAATTCTAGTTTGCCTGTATTTCTCTCTAGCTGCTGAATGATAACTCTCTCTGGGTGAGTGTGAGGATTAAGTCAGACCCTTTATACTAAGAGTGCTCTGTCTGGTGCAGATGGTGGTAACTCTCTGCAAGCAGAAACCCTCACAGAAATGAGTTAGAAACACCGAAGGGACAATAGCATCACCCCTGCCTAGGTCTTACTTTCAGAGTTACTCCATAGCTACTGGTAACTTTCCTTTGATACACTGGTCGGGCGTGTGAAGATTGCTGATATTTGCCCCCATGAGGAATCATTTTTTTGTTTGGTTTGGTTTTTGGTGTTTCTTTCCCTACTTTTCATCCTCCACTCCCCTGAAAATATTATTCTTAGATGGTAATCTATTCAATGATGTGCTCTTCATAGATACATGATCTCCAATTCTGCTACCAAAATGTCATTTATCACACACCCTTTCTTCTTTCTTTAGAGAAGACACTTAGTAAGTATTTGTTAAAGAATAAATTGCACCCCTTCCTGGCCATCTTGTAAACATGACATAGCTTTCTCACATATGACTGCCCATTAACATAGGACAAATGAGTGTGACAATTCTAGGTCTCATTGTAAGGTGACAGACTGGCATGTGTGTTTTATATACTGGGCTCTGATCTTCTGTAAGGTGAGTCTACCTCCAAAAAAATGCCTCTGCTTTCAGTAGGCTGTTAAAATAAATCTTCCAAGTTATCAAAGTGAGGGAACGACCCCGTGCTAAAAATTCACCAAGATAATCAATATCACCCTGATCAGGTCTCATGGGAAATGGACTTGGACCTACCCCTCACCCCTCACCTGTAGCTCCACACCATGACATTAGACCATAGTTGGTAAGCCTTTCCTCCAAATTGATTTTCCACACCATCTAGTGGAGGTAGATGGACATATACATAAATAACTTATGTATTCTATCACCGTGCCAAAATAGAGATTTAAAGATGAGTAAAGTAGAACATGGTCTCTGTTCTATAATAATTTATATTTGAGCAAAGTATAGCCATGAGTACGGAAGTAATTACAGATTAAAGACAAGCCGTATAGACAAAGCTACTTGGAAGGAAAGAAGCTGCAAATGTGTGAACTTGGAAGAAGTTACGGCTCTCCGGTCCTGTGAATTCAAATAAGCAAGATTCAATCCACTTGGATTTCTCGGTTCCAGGTCCCACTGAAAACTGTTTCACGTGTGTGCTCTAAACTTGTGAGTGCTTCCTGACACGGTGCCTTTATATCCTCATGCTGTGCTTGCAGTTCTAGAGCGTATGAGCTTGCTCACATGCCTGTGCACGGGGATCTAGATTTACCCACGTGTTCCAGTAAATTCTTGGATTCAGCGACATCGCAGGTCCAACTGAAGTCAATAAAAGCTGCCCTCACCGTGCCTTTTGTGCAAGGCAGAGGGCCAGCCACGTCAGCAACTACTTCCATGAGAGCTGGTGGAATTGAATACCGTGGCTGGAATCCAGGCTGACCCGCAGTCTTGAAGTCCTTAAATTTAATATAACCCATAATTTGCGCTGGTTCAGACTAATTTGCCTTTTATTTCAGATTTTTTAATGGGCACTTTGTTTCTAAGAGCTCTGAGAGAGGGTGGTGTTTCTTTTTTTTTATTTTTTATTTTAAGAAATGTCTTCATGAGTAAACGCTTTCAAAAGATCATTGGGTCGTTTGAAGTACAATGTTTATTTAACAGCAGGAGAAATGTACCAAACATGGGCTTAGCAGGTGCCCAGCTTTTGTGCTGTATACGCGAGGTACAGAACACTAACCTCATGGTTTTATTTCCAGTAATATTGTAAGGTTTGTATTCCAAAAGTATTTTAACAAGAGATGATTCTTAAACTGAAATTTACTCTTCTTACATTAAAATCTGAGAGTTAATACATCACTGAGTTTGCCATATGATCTCTTTGATGCTAAGGAAATGATTTTTTATAAAGTGAAAACATGTTAAAGAGAAGACTTCTTTATCAGCTCCATGTAAACCTTGTCTTTTAAGCTGGAAGGATGTGTTCATTTACTGTTTTAGTCAAGATATTTCTCAATCTAATTATAAGAAAATATCTTCAAATGTTTTTTTTGAGATTTTATTTATTTATTTGAGAGAGAGAAAGAGAGTGAGCAGGAGCAGGGGGAGGGGCAGAGCGAGAGGAAGAGGGAGAAGCAGGCTCCCCACTTGGTGCAGAGCCCCAGGAGGGGCTCCATTAAAGGACCCTGAGATCATGACCTGAGCTGAAGTTGTATGCTTAACCGACTGAGCCACCCAGATGCCCGAAATTGTTTTTGAAACAGCTTTATGAATTTAGGCTTTATTTGTTTATTTCAAATCTTGCAGGCACTATGCCTTCAAATCTGTAAAAGGAGAGTAAGAGGTACAAACTTCCTGTTAAAAAATAAATAAGTCATGGAGATGAAAAGCAGAGCACAGGGAATAGGGTCAGTAATATTGTAATAACATAGTTTGGTGACATGGCTATACTTATGGTGAGCACTGAGCAATGTATCGAATTGTGGAGTCAATCTGTTGCACACCTGAAACTAATACAACATTATATATTAATTATACATCAATTGTACTATATACTGGCTAACTGAACATAATAAAAAATAGCAACATATCTATACAAGAATATAATTAAATGTGCTCCAAGTGAACCCACACATATCATTACAGTTTGTTCACAACATAATGATTTCAAATGTTAGTATATTGGGCCATAACATTATTTTAAAGTGTATATGTGTACTACATTTTGTAAACATACATACATAATTTCACGGTAATGGTGCCTTGGCCAGCCCCTTTACTCATCCCAAAAAGGAGCCTCTAGATTTCTAGGAACATCCAGCTTTCACTGTTCCTTCCATCCTGGCTTTGAGTCCAGTCACATTTATCAGCCTGAGTCTAGAGTTACCTCACTGTGTCCCCCAAGGTACCCGGTACTTTCCCAACACTCATCTCAATTTAGTCTCATCCCAACCCCATGGAACTGTCCCTCCCCCACCCCGCCAACCCTCTCTCCTGCACTTTGAATGCCCCCTTCAGCTTCTTGCTAAAGCTGGGGCTGCCTTCCTTGAGGCATTGCTTCTCCCCATCCCTCCAGGTGGTACATGTTGTCTTAGGCACCCCCTCCATGTTCCTGGGAAGTGGCTCCTATCATTTTCAGCTGGTTTCCCTAAATCCCCAGCTCTGCAGCTTACATCTTCAGACTATTGTGACTCTGAGACTCTGCACAGTGAATTGATTCATCCCTCTCCAGCCCTCTTATTTCATGCAGCCTTGCTCTTTGACAATCCTTGGCCCCTGGTCAGTGCCACACTTCCTCACACTGCTCCTGATGTGGTTCTTGGCGGCTGCACCATCCTTGCAAACAGTCCTTCCAAAATCCCCAGGTTCCTGGGTCCCCCACCTCCTGTCCTCTGATCAACTTTCCTTCTATCCTATGCCATCAATTACTCCCATGGTCACGGGACTGGGTCACAAACCACAGATATTTCTCCAAAACTCTGTCTCCAACATCCCATGCTCTCGCTTGCATTTACGTTTCTCACCCACTCCTCAGTGATCTGTACTTAATGGTCCTTCTTATCTCCCTGGTGTCCAAACCCTGGAGTAACCAAGATGTAGTGCCTTGACCTCTTCACTTCATGGTCTTCTTCCTTCTTGATGACCTCATCCTGTGACTGGCAACTCCAACACTTCCATTTCCATCCTGCTCCTCTCTCTTGACTTGCCATATATAGATCCATTTCCCACATGACATCAGCCTTTGGATGTGTGATTGACACTTGGATTTACCCTGCCTACAAATGAACTCTTGATCCCCACTCCCAACCTGTCATTAAACCTAACATCATCCTTTGAATATGTTCTCCACCTCCAAAACCTTGAAGTCATCACTAACTTCTCATTTCTCATATCTTACATTTATTCAATTAGTAAAGCCCACTGATTCCCATGCTAAAATATATCCAGAACTAATTCAGTCCCAGGGCTGTTCACCTGCTCTTACTGCTTCCCAGAATGGGATGCCCCCAGAAGTCCATGTGCTGTATCCTTCAACCCTCTCCTGGTGAAGAGCTTTGCCAAACACCCTATTTAACATTGCAACTCAATCCCCTAGGCTGACAACCCTATACATCTCCCCTGATGAGTACTTTTCATAGCACGGGGCACCATGTAATATACTATATATTTCAATTACACAATTGTTTATGATATGGCTCCCTCCACTAGAGTTAGGACGCATGAGCCCTGGGACATTCCTCTGCTTTGTTGAATGTTGTATATCTAAGCCCCAGAAAATGTCTAGCATATAGCAGGTGGTCAAAACATATTTGTAGAATAAAAAGTATTAATTTTATTGAGGGCCCAATATAATAAATGTATGTTTCTATTCTGACAATTTTACTACTGGCCATCTATGACAGTACAGAAGTAACCTTCAGTGCTAACTTAAATTTAACATAATTTTCTACTTCAGGTGCTGTAAACACCTTTTCAGCAATGCAATATTCCACATTCTGAGTGAATATACCTAATAAATTCATTCTTGTTTACAGCGTCTTTACATTTCTCTAAAATGGATTAATAAAAACAGGTGTTGATGTGAAAATCTTCCCCCTTTATATATCATGAGCAAAAGGAAATTAAATTTTCTTTTCAAAATGATGATACAGACATGGGTGATTGAAGTAGATTTTTAACTCATTAGCCTCTATCACTTAATATATGTAAATGACCTCTTTCACATTTTAGTCACACTGCTTTAGCAATTATAATCTTTTTTCTCATTATTCACATCATATTTTAACGACTACTTATACTGTCTTTATTTATACTGTATCTTTCCTGAAATGATCATTCTACAATCTGTTAAGACCCAACCCACATCTCACTGAGCAATTTTTCTCCTCACTTTGACTGTCTCTCCAGTGAAATGCTGAGTCCCGATTTCCTGGGCAGGGTCTGTCTGGCCAGGAGTCAGAGTGCAGGAACACCCAGAGGTTATGCTCTGAAAACTGCTGGCTTCCTCCAGTCCCACTAAAAGACATTCTCTAGAAAGGGTCTCTTTAATGTGTGAACAGCTCTGGACCAGAATCCAGGGAAGAAGCGTATAGATGGGAAGTGACTTCCGCAGTGACGGTCGTGGTGTGCAGACCAGAGGCAGCAAGCAGAGCAAGACCAAGTGCCCCACCTCTTGGACCAATGCCGTCCTGACTGTACCCAGGTGACATTCATCAGAGAGCATCAAAACAGGGCAGCCACGTGCCCTGCGTGTGGCTGTTATGGGATTGAATAGGGTTGGGGTTCCTGGAGTTGGCTCAGGAAACTAGGGAAGAAAATGGGGAGGCTTTAGAGCACTTTTTTTCCCCCAACCTCATGAGATGCTCCAGGAAAATTAACTTCTATGTCCAATCACGTTTGGGAAACACTGCTACAAAAGCCCCGTCTTAGAAACCTAGATGATCATGGGAATATTAAAGATGGTTCTTCAGTACCACCTCTAACTTTAACTTTACCATCTTGTCAAGAAACTTGTTTAACTTTATTTCATACTGTATTTTCCAATTATTTCACTTTTAGTCTTTTATTAAAATCCCATGCAAGTGTTTTGCATGAAACACGTTTATGCAAAAATCGTTACAGAGCACAGACATGTATTCAATGATGAGATATAAATATGAATATGGGGAAAGTGGGAGCAGAGAAAATAAGTTTATAAAGGTGATGTTTCCTATCATTAAATATAAAAAATTTAAAACCCAGTTGAGTTTTAGCTAGTAGTAAGATAGGAATTTACATTAAATTCATGATTAACGTTTCTATTATACTATATACTTACATTTATATTATACTCATAGTACTGATATTATATTTTATTTATATTATTCTTTTCTTGTTTAAAATCCATTTAGATTATGTTTAATATTATTATGTTTAATATCGTTAAATATAAATTGAATTTGAAGGCTGTAAGCAGGAACTAAACCAAGAACCTTCTATCACTACCCATTAAGCCAGTGATAACAAGGTATGGCACTCACTCTGGACCAGGCATACTGCTAAGCAGCTTACATTTAATTCACCCATGCAGGGGCGCCTGGTGGCTCAGATGGTTAAGCATCTACCTTCGGCTCGGTTCATGACTCCAGGGTGTTGGGCTCCCTGCTCATCGGGGAGTCTGCTTATCCCTCTCCCTCTGCTGCTCCCCCTGATCATGTTCTCTCTCTCTCTCTCTCTCAAATAAATAAAATCTTTTTAAAAATTAAAAAAAAAATCACCTATGCAATTCTTCCAAATGGGCTATGAAGCCACTAATTCTATCATCATCCCAGTTTTAAAATGTGGAAACTCAGGCACAAAGGGGTTCAGTAATTTGCCCAAGGCACAACAGAAAGCAATAAAATAGAAGTTCACGCACAGGTGGTCTACTCCTGAGCTCATACAGCATGACTGCTTGCCATGCGCTTGTTCTATCAATGCAGCACTGGTGGTATATTATTCAGACAAGGGAATCCTAGACCACTGATCTCCCCATCGGCCAGCTAACATCTGGGATGTACTTTCACTTCAGAAAAGACATAGCAACCCAACGTGTTTTATTCAAAGGAGGGTGGTGGACTATTATTTATTCAAAGTCATGGTTTTGCATGAACTGGGAATGTTTAGCTTGGGGAAAAAAAAAGATACGGAAAGGGAAACTATAGTTACCTTAATAGATTGAAGGGCTTGCCATCTATTTTTAGACTCAGCATGTTTTTGCTTCTCCGTTGTCTAAAAGTAGGTTTTAAGTCTGGCAGCAGCCCCCTACTAGCTGTGTGAGCATGAACACATTGCTTAGCTTCACTTCCTTACTTGTAAAATGGGGATTTTAATTCCCATCTCTATCAGGGTGTCTTACAAAGTAAAATGAGACCATGAAAACACCTAGCGGTTCAGTGAATAATTTTAAGTGCCATGAAACAATAAACCCAGGTTTGGAATTCTGCTAAAACATTGGGGGTTTTGTTGTTGCTGCTTACATCAAAAAGAACACAGTGGCTTGGTATAGCGTTGCATCATCCCTGTGCAAGACATGTAACCCTTCTCCTCGGTACACTCTGAGAGACAGCACATGGTTTTCCCAAAACCATCCTTAGAGTTAGCCCAAGCATAAAACACACTTCAGATGTATTTGAGTTTGGTGAGTGATCGCTGACAAATCCTCCTCGCCAGGGCGGTGCTTGCACGACAGTCACCGTAAGAGAGAGCTACTCAGTGGTCTGCAAAGAGCCGAGGTTATTCTTCACCAGCCCATGGTAATACTCGCTATGCGGAGTGTTTTGCTTACCTCAGTCAGTATTCTGAGTCATGCCTTAGGTTCTGATAGCCTGTCCTGGAACAGGCATGACTGTGACCAGGGAGAGGGCAATTCATTCAGACGGGCTTCTGGTCGAACTGGCTGCTGGAAACCATGCCAGCAACTTTATTTTTGGTCTATTAGTAAAATGACAGCACAAATTCATCTCCCAGAGGGACCGAGCAGCTGTCAGATGGCAGCGAGCATCATCGTGCACATAATACAATTTAGTTATGCTGAGTAGGATGTTTCCACCGGCACGGTTTTATACTGTAAAGGGCTGCAAACCCTTCCCAGACACTGCAAGTGGCTTTGGTCCTGCACGTGTCCTCAGA
Organism: Eumetopias jubatus; assembly: GCF_037043125.1. Classification (NCBI taxonomy): domain Eukaryota; kingdom Metazoa; phylum Chordata; class Mammalia; order Carnivora; family Otariidae; genus Eumetopias; species Eumetopias jubatus. The sequence goes on from NW_028274808.1 coordinate 4,657,490, forward strand.
GGATACAAGTCTCAACCCGAGAAGCTATTCACCACTGAGCCTCCAGTTGCTCATTCACCACATTCAAAAAGACAAGGCATCGGGAAACATAAAAGACAAAGAGATGTTCTATGAAAATGATTATTAAAACTCAATGTTTCCCCCAACCTCATAAAAATCATACCTCACAGTATCCTTTTTCCTCTACATCTCCTGCTAACTGTTCCCTGGGCATGGATGGGTTGGAAGTCCGGACCTGATGAGCTGACCTAATGTTTCAGATGAAGAAGTTTAAGGAGTGCCTCTGGGGTTGAAATCCAAGGGCAATGCCTGTGGGCCTGGGAGCTTCTGAGAAGGAAAGGAAACCCGAAAGCTATCACCGGACAGTCAACAGCAAATGTACGCACTCGCCCTGGCCATGTCTCACACACAAAATACAAAAGCGAAAATGTAAGCAAGCTCTGCGAAAAGTATCAGCAGACAATGTGTTAATCACCAACTTCAAAAGAATTTACTATCCTAAAGCCCTGAGTCTCATGGTGATTGAGTCAGGGGACTCACAAGGTTGTCCTGTCAATCACAGTCTAACGATTAGCCTGGCAATCACAGGGAGCCCTTTGTAAGGATCACTGACTTTTGCTACCGCATATATAGAGGGCGGGTTAAATAATGAAGCCAAATGACCACAGCAGGAAAGACTATTGGGCTTCCAAGAGAAGGAAAGAACTCTGGCTTTCAGGCAGGGGTCCCACACAATGGCCGCTCATGTTTGTAAATAAAGATTTATTGGAACACAAGCATGCTCATTCATGCAACCATTGTGCAGAGCTATGTTCATACTATAGCAGCAGACCTGCATAGTTGAGACAGAGACCAGACCAACTGGAAGCCAAAAGACATTACAATCTGGCCCTTTACAGAAGTTTGCCAGTTGTTCTCCTCAGAGTGATCACACTGGAATTCTAGTTCTTCTCTGTCACTGCATGGCAATGTCACATTTGGAGAGTTACCTTACCTCTGAGGGTAACTCTACAGGAGTTAAGTCCTTACTTACAAAGTTGTAAGGATTAAATGAAACTTAATGTATAATAAACGATTTTTTTTTAATTAGAAAGTGTTGATGTGACTCCGTGGTTTACCAAGCTTGATGGCATTTTGTACTGAAGTTGTTGAAAACTGAAACAGTTGCACTGTCTGTGGTTAACATACCGCCTAAAGTCTGTTGTGTAATGTGAATGTTGTATGTAATGTTGTATTTCATTGTAATGCTGTATTCTGTTCATTGTTTACACTGAAAGTACAAATTGCCTTATTTTATAGGGTAGTTTACAAATGAAATAATACTTCAATTTTGCAGGAACTCTGGCAATAAACGTATAAAGATTAATTATAAACAAATGTCAGCTAGTTCCTCTGACTTGGTGAACTTAATATAAAAATAATTCATTATCACTGTTCTTATGATTCATGCATCTGAAGTTCTTTTCCAAAAAAGAGTCAAGTAAATACGTAAATTTTGATACACATGTCAGAATTGTGCCATATGGGAAGGTTTTGAGCAAGTGTGAAAGTCTTCAAAAATGAAAAATAAGATGTGGAATGTTAAAATCCCATTTCTATGAGTTAAGACGGATAAGGCGTCCAAAGCTGAAATTGTTCAGCATCTTATTCCTGCACAAAATCTCCCATTTGTTACCCTCCTACACTCGGGCAAAACTGCAGGAGGAAATTGCAATGTCCCCCACACACCAGCTGTCTGCTCACCCACCCTCCTCTCTTTCCAAATGGAATTTTCCATTCCATTATTCTAATATTTAAAAACATATTTTAGGAAAAAGAGATGCCTGATTTGAAAAAACAAAATTAAAATTTGAAGATGTATTTGACTAAATGACTACAGAAGCTTAATGGGATGTGTATAAATTAATGTTGCAAGTTGACAGTCCCCAGGCCACTCTTTTTTGCATTAAGTGATATTTTTTTCTCCCTGAGGATATGAAAGAAATATAAGGTTATATTTTGTAAGAACCAATGTCAAGAATGTCTGCAAGGAAGTTAGTTAAAACAAACACAGAGGCCGAGTAGAAAGGGCATTTAAACCTCTACTGTCTTGAAATGGATAGTTGAGCAGCACAAGATTTTCCGTAATTGTTTTTTAGAGAAAAGATTTGGGAGAACACAAATAGAAGACAAAGTTATTCATTTTCTTAATTTATAAGCTTAATTTCACCTCTGAGTTTTAATCATTTGATCAATACTTGGGTACAATCAAAGGTATTTCCTATTTTGGTTTCTGCCCCTCTGATTAGCACCAAGGAATGAGAGGTGACATAAGCATTTAAAATAATAAGAGATGAGTTATTTTCTATAAACCTAAAACTGTTCTAAAAATATAGAAAAATGTACCAACTCATAATACAACTCTATATGATGCTGTTTCCAGTTAATCAATAGAATCAGTGCCTCGTTTGGTTGAAACTAAGAATAAACCCATAATGGACCATCTCTTGAAATATAAAATCTATAGAGGTCGCCATCATATCTATTATTCAGAAGAGATTGTAAATGGCCATTTTCTGACTACAATTAAGCAATAAAAATGAAGAAACTGCCCAATAAGGTTGGAAACATTTTAGACTAACATATCCTTTGAAAACTATGCTTAGATTTAGCAACACAGATGGCTGTTTGACACTCAGTGACCCGTCAACCTTAGGTAGCAAGAATATCAGAAATGATAATAAATTTACATGCTAAATGCAAAGTCAGGAATGGAAATGAATTCTGAATCTCCTGTAGACTGATTTAAGAACTCTGCAGATAAACATTTATATCCCGTTTTATCATTTGGATGCATATTTGGTGTTTATGCCACCATACATCAGAGTGTGAAGCATTGTTTAGAGTTTAAGTTTTCCATATAGCTACAGACTGATAATATTTAATGTAACATATATATCTTTCACAGAAGGATCTGATTAGGGGAGGTGTTTCACTATCTTTAAAACTAAAATGGTTTTGATATATCTATCACATTGTAATATTTTTGTTCTAATTTAAATATTTAACATTTCTTTCCAACATTCTTGGATCCTTCTGGTTTCAGAAGGATCCTGTTTTTTTTGTCTTTTCATAATCCAAATCAACTTCATTCTTTCACATCTTTTCCTTATGTTAGCTCAGACTAACCAACTATAACCAGCAGCAACTTAAAAAAAGTGTAATTTTGCCTTTCCTCCATTTTCTCTATCTTATACTCCTGTTATTTTAAAATAATGATCAACAACAAAACAAGAGCAAAGATACCCACATACATGAGTTGAGATTTGAGAAAAATTAAGAAGTAACCCTGACCACAAGGTCGAATTTCCAAGCTTGTCCTAAAACCAACAAGTACCACCCAACCTCTTACCTGGGATAAAATGGCATTTTGCATTCTCACTTGGAAAAACAAAAAATCATCAACATCTGGCAATTTTTTTTTACTAAGTAAAAAAGACAAAGAGACACAAAGCAGAGAGAAGGTGAGATAGAGGCAGACACAGGTGTCCAGGAATAGGGTGGCAAAAGGATATTAGCAAGAGAGAGAGGGGCATAAGCATTAAAGAAGGATATTATACAATTCACAATTTAAAGAAATAATAACACACTATACCTATTGAGGGCATCTTCAATGCCAGTCTGCAGAACGAGAAGCATAGATTAAAATTTTTACAAACCGGAGACTGAGCCAAACCTTTGCAGTAGCTAATTTTCTGTCTCTCAGCAACTCTCTGAGGCCAGTGCCATTTATTCTTCATCTCAGAAGGTTAGACGCTATCAATGCATATGTTATACGTGTGAGGGGCACACTTGTAGTGATTGGGAAACTGGATCACACCAGACCTCAGGATCTATGCCCTCATCCACATGTAGACATTTATGTAATTAGTTTCCCCAGAAACTAATTTGCCATCCTCGGTACCCAAATAATAGCCAGCCAATGGTTGACAGTCTTTCAATGGAGAGAGAGAGAGGTCATCTGATTTTCACTGTATTGAGTCACACGTTGCAGATCCCTGGCAGCAAAAAATGGGAGATTATTCAAAAATCACTCAGTCTCATAATTTTTATTTGTAAAGGTTCATCTTAAATAATGATCAATTTTTATTTTTCAAACATTACCTGAGATGAGTTATTTCCATATATTGTGTGTATATATGCTTACAAGCTTGAAGCAATTTGACACAAGAAACTGGTTAAAAACAAACAAACAAATAAACAAACAAATAAATAATCAATCTTGGGAGATGAGTGGGTACAAAGAATAAAACAGATTATAATCAAGATAAAATATCTTAAGAAATGCAAGTACATTATTCATGGTTTGGGAATTCCCAGTAAGGACAAATATTGACCAATCCTTATTTTGTTACCAAATAATGATCTGGAAGATGCCTTTTCTATGGAATTAGTTTGCCTTTTATCATGTCCCTGTTAGGCTACTATTTCTGTATGTGGACTTTCGTGAGTATGCATTGTTTTCTCTTATTTTCAAATGATGGAAACATTTCAGCTGCAGTGATGGTCTTTGAAGGCAGTAAGTCACCCATTTGAAAACCATATGATATCGAAGAACTTTTGATCACCTGGTTCAACTTTTCATTCTACTTCCAGGTGAGTCAGAGATTCACTTAAGTATACTGATTTCCACATTCTCTTCAGAAATAGCTTCCTCTATGATGCTCATTATTTATTTTTTTAATGCTCCTTGCAACAAGCTAAACGATGTAACTATACAGAGAAAATTCAAGCAATCCTTCTTCCTAATTCTTCCCATCAATTCCTCCCCAAAGTAACGTGCTGTAACAATTCCCTGAATTTTCACACAAGTGTGAATGTATGCAATGCATATACATGATACATGGATACTCACTCACACACACACACACACACACACACACACACACGTGAAGACACATTTGTGTAAGTACTTAAAAACACATTTTTCACCAAAATGGGATTATACTGCCTTTTCTTCCCTTTCATATATTATGGTCATCCCTTTATATCAATACATGCAGGATTAGAACTAACTGAATCTTTTTAATAGTATGAGCAATTGGAAAAAAAATTCCTTATAGCGGTGCTTGAAAGAATATTATACATAGTAAAATAATGAGGGTGTGTGTGTGTGTACATGTGTGCACGTGTGTGTTGTCAGGGCAAAAGCCTGGCTCAGTCTCTCTCCATAGGCCTCCCTGCAGAATGTATTATTTTAATGAATTCATAGTAATCTACTACTGAATCAGAAACTAGATTTTCTAATGCACAGAAAGCAGATTTCATCTCTCTCGGGTAAATACACATTAATTAAGTTCACAGAACCAATATATATATAATCAAAATGCCAAATTAATAAATTGCAATTCACAGGAACTAGACCACTTACACCAATGTAACATTCCTTTTTCTCTCACTTTAGACCAATATGTGATGCCACATTGTAACCTGAAGGCTTCTTGCTTAAACGTGGAGGCAGACAGAACAACAGAAATGAGAAATAAGGGAAGTGATAGAAATCAGATAAAAGAGCATTTGATGCCACAGGTGAGCAGAGCTTTATCATCCATCTACACAAGTCATTCCGACCTTTTCATTCGTTATGGAATTCCTGAGAACTTGCTGAAGCCTGAGAAATGTTTTCCACCGAAAAAACACACCCACACCAAATCGTACATGTCATTTCCCAGCCGTGTAGGAATTGAGATGATCCATGACCCCTACATTGAGAAGGTCAGAGATACAGGATAGGGAAAGATTCAAGTGGACTCCCTGCATCCACACGCCCACAGGCATGGCTGTTCAGTGGACTCTCAGACTCAATGCTCTCATCTCAGATTGTGCGACTCCTCTTGGTGGAGCTGGACTGAACGTGGCTTTGCCTCTGGCGATGTGTTTTGCCTCTGGCACTCATTTTATCTTTTTTTCTTTCATCAAGTGTGTCAATAGCCATGGGTTATATATATCCCTCCTAGATTGGTGAAACTCATTTCTTTATGGCAGGTCTGCATCTCTTTTACTCCGCCCTGTTATCTGATTGCCTTAACATTGTACTTTCAGAAAGGAATCCTATTTCTCCTATGCCTGTGCTCTTTGAAAGTGTTAGTATTGATAGTACTAACAGCAATGATTATTTTCGAGTGCCGTTCTAAGATCTCTGCTTAGCAGTTCTCATGCAGCAGCTGTTGAAAACCCCTGCAAATCAGATACCAAGTCTCTGACAAGTGCACCCAGACAAGGTCTGCTATGAGGGCCAAGAGCTTTGCTCACTCTAAGGTAAAGGTGTGTCCTTACCTGGGTTCACCGACCCACAGGACCAAAATAGTCGGGAGGAAAGGGATTCTAGAAGTTCCCATCTGTTCCAGCCTCAGTCCCTGTTATAAACCCAAGATGACGTTCGAGGGTCAGCTAATGGACAGCTAAGTGCTGTCACTTTGACATCCCGTTCTTGGTCAGAAAGCTTTCTCTCCTGCCAGGTGGGTCATTCATGTCCCATGCTTTAATTCAGGTTAAGTTCGGATAATCACTTCAAGGGAGAAATAAATCAGTGCTGACATTCTAAATAAAGCTTTGAGCTTGAAGGGTAATAATCTAGATGCTCTTTCTAAGTCCAGATCCATGCGTGTTAAAGGAAAGAAAATTCTGCTTGAGGGATGTGTCAGAGGGAAATGCCAAATATATTCAGCCAACAAGAGACACACGGTCTGTCTGGAGCCCCACCACAGCCCCAGAGTTACTGACTTGGTGAACCCCAGAACGAAAGAACTGCCCTGTAGCCAAGATCCCCTGCTCCCCGAGGAAAAACTAAGGAGTACATGAAAATGTTGGCCATTTGCATCCATGACATAAATGTATAATAAATGAAATTAATTCATTTTAAGTCCTTGCAAGCTTAATTTAATGGCCTGTATTAAGTCTATTATTTTTTAGACATGAACAGTTTGAGCACATTGTGGACCACCTAATCTCTTTGTCTTTAAATCATTTCAGTGCTGTTTTAGAAACTTCTAGATGAGAGGATGTGCTAACCAGAAGGAAAATCAAATTCACATCAGTTAATTGGGACACTTACTAGTGGTTTTCCTTTTAGGGATTGAGGGGGAAAAAAGAGAAGAAAAATACTAGATGAAATTAAGTTGTGGTCAAAGGTAGATTTCTTATCAAAAACTAGTTTTGAGGGGCGCCTGGGTGGTTCAATCATTAAGCGTCTGCCTTCGGCTCAGGTCAAGATCCCAGGGTCCTGGGATTGAGCCCCGCATCGGGCTCCCTGCTCCGCGGGAAGCCTGCTTCTCCCTCTCCCACTCCCCCTGCTTGTGTTCCCTCTCTCGTTGTGTCTCTCTCTGTCAAATAAATAAAATCTTAAAAAAAAAAACTAGTTTTGAATATTTACATGGTGACTAATGTCGAGGAGTCAAATTTTCCTTCAGAGTCCATTAGTGCCCTTGAGGACATGGAAACAGGGGAGCTTAGAGATGGTACCGAAGGCCAGCCAGTCTGAAGGTGAAAATGCTGTGGGAATTCGGAACTTACCAGATCCATATCTCCCCTCTCCTTGCATGGTTTCCAACACTACAGCCATGATTTAAAGGCCCAAAGGTGACAAATTGTGAAATGGAAGCACAGATTAAAATGCTATTTATTTAATAGTCCAGTGGAATTCATTCAGCCTTTCTTTCTGAATGGCATGGAGGAAGTGCTGTAAGCCACAGATGAAACCATGTAAACCCGACCTCCTTGAGTGAGGGGGGCAGAGGTGCTGTGCTCCAGGCCCCCATGAACCCTGAGGACAATGGAGGCCTGGCATCTCCCCCTCCAGGAAGTCCTCCATCAACCTCCCCTTGCTTTGCATTCCTAAACACGGTAATCGGTTTTCTCCATAGTCTTGTACATGACTCTTCCTCGCTCAGAAAGATCCCCCCATTCCTATCTTCCTGCAGAGCTTCTATTCAGCGCCTGAAACGATGAAGTCACTTGCCACATGAGTTTTTTAAACACGTTATCTGAGATAGAGCCCAAGCATTAATTCTGTAATGACCTGTACCTGGCCCCCAAGGGCAGCTGGCCTTCCTTCTTTGCCCGACCTTGTCAAACACCAACTACTCTCTATGTTCCCTTGAATGGGGCCATTTTCACCTTCACTATGGCTTCAGAACCAACACCCCCCTTCTCAACTTTGTATTCCTATCACTTAGCTCAGCACTGGGTCTCTGGGAGATGCTCATGAATGCTAAGTAAATAAATGAGAGAAAGAATGAATGAGGACATCTGTGTGTCCATTTGAGTAACCCCATACACGTTCTCAGGTGTGCACATATGTGCATCCATGCACACACATATGTATTTGTGTATGTATATATACAAAATATAATTCTTTGTGTGTATGCACATATGTATCAAAGCACACATTCATGAGCGTGCATTTGCATATGCATACACAAGTAAACATAAGTATATGGGAGGCTATGTGGTAAGTGGTTAAGAATTATAACCTCAGGGGTCGCCTGAGTGGCTCAGTCATTAAGCATCTGCCTTCAGCTCAGGTCATGATCCCAAGGGTCCTGCACAGGGGGAAGCCTGCTTCTCCCTCTCCCACTCCCCCTTTGCTTGTGTTCCCTTTCTTGCTGTGTCTCTCTCTATCAAATAAATAAATAAAATCTTTAAAAAAAAAGAATTACAACCTCGGGAAAGAGGTGGACTTGTGTTTAATCTCTGCTTTCACAATTCTGTAGCTATGGGGTCTTGGCCAACTAAATTACTGTAAGTTATGACCTCACTTTCTCTACCTGATAATGTTAGGCAACTTTATTTCACTTATAAGAATCTCGTGAGAATTTAATAAGAAAATATACACAGGAGTTCATACCATCTTACACATACACATATGCATCACGTACCTATCATCTATTGATCCACAGAGATACATACACCTTAGTAAGCAGAGCATGTCATAATTGATAGAATGAATGATTTTAAGACAATAAACCTTGAAAAAAATCCTTTAGAAGAGTATTTAATAACCCAGGGGAGGTTCTTAAACTATCTTAATGGACAATTGTTTTTCTCATTCCAATTAATGAACTGTTTTGTATGAAACACGATTTCCTGCCACAAGTAAATTTTTACTATTTAGCATGTCAAATTCCTCCTCATTATACTACCAGTATTTGTTTCATTCAAATAGATTCTGACACTCAGCTTCTTATATTACATGCATAAAATAGAAGTCCGGTACATTCTAAGATGGAAATGTGGAAAGACAAATCCTCAGTGTGTAAAATCAGCGTCTTATGATCAAAATGTATGACTATCTACATTTGTCATTAAAGTGCTCCCTTTTCAGCTACCATGTCAGCAAATATTTTTAAAGAAATCTTGAAAAGAATAGTGTCCCACCATTTATCAATTTTGCCTTAGACAAGAATCCAGTGTAACCTTCCTTCTACCTTACCAGATATAAATATCCATGTCAAAATATGCATATGATTTTCATTCTGATTCCTTTGAAACATCTGCTCTCCCATAGATAAAAAACCTTTGCCAATTGTTCAAAGAAAATTTGGTTCCCAACCGATGAAATTGCCCTAGACTTTTGAAAAATGTTCTATACAAGGAAACTATTGATTCTAATGAATACACATTGGACTCATTAATTTGAATCACAGAGTTGGTGTTTTCTACCCAAATGTAAATGGTATTAGACAAAAAAAAAAAAAAAAGAAGGTATTAGACAAAAAAAAAAAAATGAAGTGGGGGAAATCAAGGGGGAGATGAACCATGAGAGACTATGGACTCTGAGAAACAAACTGAGGGTTCCAGAGGGGAGGGGGGTGGGGGGATGGGTTAGCCTGGTGATGAGTATTAAAGAGGGCACGTTCTGCATGGAGCACTGGGTGTTATATGCAAAGAATGAATCATGGAACACTACATCAGAAACTAATGATGTATTGTATGGTGACTGACATAACATAATAAAATAAAATAAAATAAAAAACTCTATCTCACAGAAAATATAGAATTATAAAAAATACAACCAATGTCCAAGAAAACTTACTTCACCTTCAAAAATGTCTAAAAAGTCAACCTAAGTTATGGTAAATAATTTGTGAAAACTACATTTAAACAAAATTAATCAAGAATAAAATGATTAAACATCAGCAAATAAAAATTAGGAAATAGACTGCAAAATATTTGAATGATATCCAGAACAAAAGCAAACATGTGCATTAACACAAGAAAAGTCATTTAAAAATAAATCAGACTTCAGACCAAAATAACTAAAATGTCATGTTGAAAAGTTTTCATGATATATACGTGAGTGTTTCTAACATTTACTTTGTCACGAATAAAAAAATCCATTAGAAATAGAGGCATCTCAGAAAGAAAGAAAGAAAGAAAGAGGGAGGGAAGGAGGAAGGAAGGAAGGGAGGAAGGGAAAGGCAAAAAGAAAGAAAAAGAAAGGAAGAAAGAAAGAGGAATCTCCTTTTAAAAAGTGAAAAAAATCAAAAGAGAGACAGGTTCTTTGTGTCACATTGTCTAGATTTTCATGTCACCAAATTGATTTATTCTCCTTGTCCTCAAGTCAATTGATGGCCATGCCTTGTCATGCATGTTTGTCATTGCATAATATTCGCCATGCCTTGACATGCCATGTTAATTTTCTGGTCTCCGAAATGATATTTTCTTAAGTCATACATAATCTTTATGAAATAAATGAAGCATTTTGTTGGTAATTGAAATCTTAGTGAAATAAATTTGGCAAATAGAAATATATGAATAAATCCTATTTACATACATAATACTTCAATACTGGGCAAATACAGAAGGTCTGATAGTAATCCATGTCATGGTACATTATGTGTAGTCTCTGTGTTTTCTGTTATAAATTTACCAAAAAATATGCAAATTCTTTGGTTTACTATAAAGAACAATGTTCAGTGATGAACTTCAATTTTACTGAAGTATGTATGCATTGGAATATGTTGATTTAACTGATAGTCTATAAATTTACTAAGACCCTGAAGGTCTCTCCACATTTAGAGAGTCAATTACTATAGATGAGCAATGTTACTCTGAAATTTATAAATATTTCCATTTAATTTCCAGGGTTAAACTCAATGACTGAATGTATTAATTAGAATTTTTAAATTATTGTTTTCATACTCATTATGTAGTTTAATATTTCCATACATGAATAATAATTTATGTAAATAATGCCTATTCCAAATTACTGCCAGAAAACCACAAAGTTCAGGGCTCGGATTAAGCTTGTTATCAAGGTTATCATGTTTAGACAGATTTTAAAAGTTTGAAACATTTTCTCCAATTTAACCAAAAGAACTTAAATTAAAAATTTAAACATCAATCTGGTAATATTAAATAAATTCTAATTTTAACTGAAAAACATAGTACTAGTTTAAGGCTACAGAATATTATTTTTTTGAACAAGCTGATCTATTGTTTTATATCTAAATTAAATTTCCTTTAGAGATCTTGGGCAAAACATTAGAATTTTATTACATCATTTGGCTTATATTAATTACTTGATGGACAGTATCATCAAAATAAAAACTTGTGGGAAACAAGGAAATCTGAGTCCCTCAGAGGATTCTGTGTTCTGGTTCCCCCCAAAAAATTTATATGATTTTCTGACCATTATCATTGGTTCTGCTTTATATTTTATTTGACTAGGTATTTTTGAATATTTTATGCAGTATTTTTCATAAAATCTCACTTTTTTTCAGTGGCATTGCCTACAGCTGTATCTAATGTCCATGTGGGAAATTAGACTACTGATAAATCAGTTGGTGCTTGCAGTGAAAGCTTTACTCTTTTCTGGATAAATTCTCCAGGACTTAATCCTCTGCTGAGACCACAATTAACTTTATTTCTCCAGATAGTACATATTGATTTTCTCAGGAGACCTTAAAGCTAATGGAGAAATACTTTTAAAATAGAGATAGTAAATATTATATACAATTTTGGTTTTGCTGACAAACTTTTAATGCAGTATCTTTTTTTTTTCCATTCAAGAAAAAGGCTTGTATCTGCTTTTAAATATCAGATTATATTATAATGTCATTATTTAAACTATAAATTTCAAAAAGAGCATGTCCACAGATCAACAATTTTAAAATGCACATTTAACTTAACTCCTGGTCCTGCTTACCTTTATCCTCATTTTTTAAAATTCATAAATATTCTTTCCAACAGAGAGACAATCTCACCAATTGTGTGTTATATACCATCATGGCAACCAATAATACCAGCAACAATAGTGCGGAAAGAGTCAACAGAATTACTCATTTGGCAATCATTCAACATCAACTGAGTTTCCACATGTGTCTTAGGAAATTGAGCAAAATGTAATATTCAAGTACCAACTTTGTCAGGAAGAAGAGGAAGGTCGCCAGATTCTAAAATATTGAAGCATTATCAACCATCTGAGCAAATACCAGGTATGGTGACTGGACGAGTTATGCTTCACAGGTAGCTAGAACAGGGTGCCTTAGAAATACTTTCGTAATGTTGAGCAAAAAAGAAATTATGTGAAGTTAGTGTATGTAGGAAGTGGTAGGTATATGCACATTTGAAAGCTAAAAGCACCTATTAACCTTAAATTAGCTTGTTACTCTCCAAAGATTAAATTGCTTCCCAATGGTAATAGACTTAAACACCTTTAAGTATAATAAATATACTGATATCAGTTTATATATAAATGCAGTGGCCTGAAAGACACTGGAGTCAGAAGAGTAAACAATCTTAAACATCATTCCATCTGAAACACGGAATAAAAGGATAAATTGGTCTGACTGTGCAAACACGAAATTCTACCCTCATGTTTTCTGATAATTGTATAGTAGCCAAGTTCAGCTGCACAAAGCACACTAGATTTTATCTTTCCACAAAGAATGATTTTTCCCCAAGTGCACTGAGTACTCCAAACAAAAGCCTATGCAGAGGTGACTTAATCCAGAACAACATCCTAAGTAAAGGAGGTGAAACTAGGGATTAGTTTATACCCCTACTTCTAGCCTATTGTCACTTCACAGGCTCTGGGGTATACTTATATTAAAAATAATACTCTCTGTATTACACAGGAAAGAAAATCTTAACTATCCCTGAAAATCAAGGCAAAAACAGACACACCTCAGCATTTATGCTTAAAGAATTACTAGTAATTTCTTAAAACTGAATTCCTGAAAAGATCATTATTATTACTTCCTCTCTCAAAGGTTGAATTCTCTTTCATCTTTTTAAAATTTCCATCCCCAAGTTCAACAATAGTTCAACAATATCAAGATTCCAAAGGGTTCCTAGGCACAAAATCTGAAAACACAAACAAAATCTAGACGCCTTGCAATGACCAAACGGTAAAACCAAAGTAATCTTCTCAATTAAAAGTTTCGGCTTTGACAAGAAAAACATGTCATGGAATTATCTTTACTTTAGCACTAACAGTATTACTGTCCAGCGAAAAGTTTAAGAATTACATTCTTAAAACACTTCTGAGTTAAAAATGATTTTTTCACAGAACAGCAGTGCTGTGAGTTCGTATTCAAAATTTTCAAAACTCCTCTGCCACACATCAAAAGAAAAACCACTTCTCCAACAAAAAAGAGTACTGCCAATAAAGGAAAATAGTAAACACACGTTTTTGCCCTGGAAAGTTTGGCAGTTAATAGTAGACAGTATTCTGCAATCAATATATTACACAAGAGTCAAGTGTTTATAACATCAAACCACCTCTGAAATAGCGGCTTGTGTTTGCATTGAAATCTTGAATCCCGTGTGGCAAGTAGGAGATGGTCTGGACAGTATGTGTGTCCAGAGCCCAGAAATGTCCTACCTTCATACAGGGCTTTGAAGCCTTGGGCACTCACGGCGAAGTCTGTCGTGAACCACAACGTGAGGATAGATCCCGTGCTGACTATTGAGGATGGCAGCTGGAATCCCGATAATCTAAACCATAAAAAATATAGGAACAGAGTGAAAAAGCATAAATTTGTGATTCAAGCTTATTTGATGAAGTCATTGTATTTCTTTTTTCATGGCGGTATGTTTATTTGAGATATGTCACTAAACAATTACATGATTCACACTTAAGGTGTTGCCAGGTGATTGAAATTAAGCATGTTCAAGTAATAGTTCATTTAAACAACTTTTTGAGAAAATTCTTTATTGAAGGAATTGTGCAATACAGCATTGCATGAAACAGGGGACATGAAACTTAATGCAAAGTCATCCTTATACATGTTACATGAAAAAATATGATTTTACATGTACTTTGATTTATTATTGTCCTCCTAAATTATTTGATGGTGGGTTGTCTCATCTCATAGTTAATGTGCTTATTCTTATTATCTGCCCCAAATAAATCATAGCTTTCTTGAAAAGAAAACATATACTAGTCACAGCATAATAAACAAAAATCAATTACTACCTTGAGCAGAGGTCAAATGAATTGATTTTAATGTTTGGGTTTCAAGGCAAGTCTTTTGGATTCTTACATATGTTTTTCCCCTATCACTAGGTTTATATATATTTAGAAATGTTAATGATGATAAAGTCAGCAGTCTGAATGAGTGAACTAGGATAATAATATATATTTTATGCATAATGCTTTATAAAGTAACAGCTTTCTAAAACGTCAAAGAAATGTTTCGTCAATTTGTATTTTACAAATACAAACTAACTTTGCTAATTAAGTAGGTTGTCTCTAGATAGGTGGTTTAGTATAGTCTGAACACAACTCTCTGATTCCAAAAAGAATAAGTCTGAACGTTCATTCTTTGTAGAGAAATTCTGGCTTGCCAGTAAGTCTATGGTATTGAATATCTAATTCCAGCTGCCGTAGGTTTCAGAATCAAACTAGAAATTCATAAGAGAAAAATGACAGGACAATCCCCAGTCACCAAAGAGCACACTTCTAAATATCCACGGATCAAAGAGGAACTCTCAAGGGAAAATGAAGAAAAAAATACATTGAAATGAATGAAAATAAAAAGACAAGCTATCAAAAGTTAGAGGACTCAGCTAAGCAGTGATGAGAGGGAAGTTAATAATATTAAAAATATACATTAGAAAAGAGGAGACTTCTCACATTAGCAACCCAAACTCCCATCTCAAGAACTTAGAAAAGGAAGAAGAAAATAAACCCAAAGCAAAGAGAAGGCAAGAAATATAAATTTAGAAATCAAAGAAACCCAAAACAGAAGAACAGAGAAAAATAATGAAACAGAAGCTAATTCTTTGCAAAGGTCAACAAAATTAACAAACATCTAGCAAGACTGACACAAAAAGTGGGGGGAAGTAGAAGACACAAATACCTAATATCAGGAATAAAATAGAAAATATTACTATAGACCCCAAAGACATAAAATAGTAAAGAAAAATACAAATAATGTACACATAAATTTAATAACTTACAGGAAATAGGCTGCTTCCTTAAAAAAAACCACACACACACACTACCACAACTTATTGAATACAAAATAGAAAATTTGAATAATAACTATTAAAACTCCCCCAAAAGAAGTCTACAGGTCCCAGTGATTTTACAGATTTCTACTGGCATAGATTGCATGTTTGTGTCCCCCAAAAGTCATATGTTGAAACCTAACTCCCAAGGTGATGATGTTTGGAGGTGGGTCCTTCTCATTGGAATTAGAACATGAGGGCAAAGCCCCCCAAAATGGGATTAGCACCCTTTTCAAAGAGATTCCAGAATATTCCCCCACCCCTTCTGCCATGTGTGGATCAAGACAGCAACAAGATGCTGTCTATGTAACATAAAAAGTTAACGCTAGACACCAAATCAGCTGGCACCATGATCTTGGACTTCCCTGTCTCAAGAACTGTGAGAAATAAATCTGTGTTGTTTATAAACCACTTGGTCTATGCTATTCCATTATATACACTTAGACATCTACCCAAATGCACTAAGACATCGACCAAACATTTGAAAAATTAACATCAATTTTACAGAGTTTCTTCCAAAAAATGGAAGTAGATGGGCACCTTCCTTGTCTACTTTATAGAACTAAATTACCCTGTGCTATGGATTGAATGATTGCCCCAAAATTCATATATTGAAGCCCTACCTCTCAGTGTAACTGTATTTGGAGTCAGGGCTTTTAGGAGATAGTTAAGATGAAATAAGGTCAGAGCATGAGGTGCTAATCTGATAGGATTGGTGGTTTCATGAGAGCAATAGAAGAGAAAGAGATGCCCCTCCAGCCCCCAACATGCATTCACTGAGCAGAGGCCATATGAGCAATGGTGAGAAGGCAGGTATCTGCAAGCCAGGAAGAGTCCTCACCAGAACGTGATCATGCTGCCCTCTGATACCGGGTATCCAACCCCCAGAAAATAGAATCTCTGTGAAAAATCTGTGTGAGAAAATAGATCTCTGCTGTTTAAGCCACTCAGTGTAAGATATTTCATTGTGGCAGCTCAGGATAAGATAACCAGATACTAAAACCAGACAAAAAGTTTGCAAGAAAAGAAAACAACAAACCAATAATGGCTCTAATATATATGGATATGAAAATTTTTAACAAAGTAAGAACAAATAAAAGCAATATATAAAAAGAATTCTCCCACATGACCAAGTGGTATTTATTCCAGGGATGTAAACATGGTTCAGTATTTGGAAAATCAATCAATATGATCTGCCATCATGACAGCCTAAAGAATAAAATCACTAGATCATGATAATCTGTGCAGGAATAAAAAAAAAAAAAAAAACATTGCACATATTTAAACATTCAATCATGAGAAAAATTTCCAGTAAAATATGAAGAGGAAAACTTCCCCAACTTGACAACGAATATCCTAAAAAACCTACAGCTAACATGACATTTGGTGGTGTAAGACTGAATGCTTCCTCCTAAGACTGAGAACAAGGCAAGAATGTCTTGTCTCACCACTTTTATTCAAAATTGTGCTGGAAGATCTAGCCAGAGCAGTAAGCCAAGAAGAGAAAATAATGCATATGATTAGGATGCAAGAAATAAAATTGCCCCTCTTTGCAGGTGACACAATTATCTACACAGATAATGCCAATGAGTCTATAAGAAAATTCCTGGAGCTAATACTTGAGATGAGCAAGTGCACAGGATACACAATGAACATACAAAATTCAACTGTATTTCTGCATACTAGCATTGAACACATTGACACCAAAATTAAATATTACAATGCCACTTATAATCATTTAAAAAATGCTTAGCTGTAGGGTAAGGGTAGAAAACTATACCCTTGAAACTGTGCTATGTTGAGGAAAGAAACCAGTATGAAACTAAACAAATGGAGAAATATACCATGCTAAAAGTTTGGAAACCTCAAAACTATAAAGATATCAATTCTCCTCAAACAGGTTTAACATTATCTCTATCAAAATCCCAACAAGATTTTTTGAAGATATGGGCAAGATTCTTCTAAAATATGTTTCAGAAGAAAGCCTAGACCTGGGGTGGCTGGGTGGCTCAGTCAGTTAAGTGTCTGCCTTCTGCTCAGGTCACGATCTCAGGGTCCTGGGGTTGAGCACCACATCAGGATCCCTGCTCGGCGGGAAGCCTGCTTCTCCCTCTCTCTGCTGCTCTCCCTGCTTGTGCACGCTCTCTCTCTCTTCCCCCCAGCCCATCAAATAAATAAATAATTAAAAAAAAGAAAGCCTTCAAGACCCAATAGAATAGTTTAAGTAATTTCAAAAAAAAAAAATAAAATAAATCAGGCTACTCATTTTCAAAACTTATTTTATAAATTCAGTAATCAAGATCATGTGGAACTGTCAAATTAACAGATCCATACATCAATGGATGAGAACAGAAAATCCAAAAACAAAGCCACATAAATAAACCCAATTGATTTCAAGGTGCTAAGGCAACTCAGTGGAGTAAAGTTAATATTTTGACAATGATGCTGGAACAAATGGTTGTCCACAAGCAAGAACAACAAAAATGAGCCTATACCAAAATCTAAACCTTATATAATATTTAACTCAATATGAATCATCGACATAAACGTAAAACTATAAAAAATTAGAAAACACATAGGACTATGGAAAATGTAGGACTAGGTAAAGAATTCCTAGACTGGACACCAAAAGCAAAGGAAGCGGACATATCAGACTTTATAAAAATTGAACACTTTTTTATGGAAGACCACACTGAGAAGATGAAAAGGCATGCTATACACTGGTAGGAAGTATTTGCAAACCACATATCTGACAATGGATAAGCATCTAGAATATATGAAGAATGTTAAAGACTCAATACGTGAAAGAACAAACAATCCAGTCAGAAAACAGGCAAAAGACATGAAGAATCATGTCATATAAAAGGATACAGAGATGGCAAATAAGTACATGAAAAGATTTTTAACATTATTAGTTATTAGGGAAATGCAAATTAAAGCCACAAAGAAATATCACTACATACATGTGCAGAATGGCTAAAATAAAAAAGGAGTGACCATACCAAAGCTGGCAAGAATGTGGAGAAAATTGCTTGTTCGTATGTCATTAGTGGGCACAACCACTCTGGAAAACAGTTTGATAGTTTCTTAAAAAATTAAATATGTAACAACCAAACAATTGCTCTCCTGGACATTTACCCCAGAGAACTGATTTATGGTCAAAACCTGCACACAATTGTTTATAAGGCTTCATTCTTAGTAATCAAAAATTGGGAGCTATAGTATTTAAAACAGGATGGTACTGGTACAAATATACACATAGATTGATGGAAAGGAATACAGAGCCCAGAAATAAACCCACGATTATATGGCCAATTACACTTCAGCAAAGGAGACAAGAATATACACTGGGGAAAAGACAGTCTCTTCAACAAATGGTGTTGGGAAAACTGGACAACCACATATAAAAGAATAAAACTGGACCACTTTCTTATGCCACACACAAAAATAAACTTAAAATGGACAAAATATCTAAATGTGAGACTTGAAATTATAAAACTCCTAGAAAAAAACATAGGCAGTAATCTCTCTGACATGGGCCATAGCAACATTTTTCTAGATACATCTCCTGAGGCAAGAGACACAAAAGGAAAATTAAACTTTGGGAATGCACCAAAATAAGCTTTTGCACGGTGAAAGGAACCATCAACAAAATGAAAAGGTGACCACTGAATGGGAGAAAATATTTGTCAATCATATATTCCATGGGGAGTTAATATTCAAAATATAAAAAGAATTTACATAACTTAACACCCAAAATCCAATTAAAAAATGAGTAGAGGACCTAAATAGACTTTTTTTTCCAAAAATGATATACAGATGGCCAACATGAAAAGATGCCCAGTGTCACTAATCATCAGGGAAATGCAAATCAAACCACAATGAGATTTTGCCTTACACCAGGCAGAACAGCTAGAATCAAAATGACAAGAAATAAGAAGTGGCGGTGAGGATGTGGAGAAAAGGAATGCTCACGCATGGCTGGTGGGCACATGAACTGGTGCAGCCACTGTGGAAAGCAGTGCTGAGATTCCTCAAAAAAGTTAAAATAGACATGCCATATAGTCCAGTAATTCTACCATTGGGTATTTGCCCAAAGAAAACTAAAACAATAATAAACACTATGTTTATTGCAGCATTATTTATAATGGCCAAGATATGGAAGCAACCCAAGTTTCCATCAATAGATGAATGGATAAAGAAGATGTGATGTGTACATATGTGAGTGTGTACATGTGTGTGGTGTGTGTGTGTATACGTGGAATGGAATGGTATACATGCACACACACACACACACACACACACATACACATACATATACCATGGACCATTAGTCATAAAAAAGGATGAAATCTTGCCTTTTGTGGCAACTTGGATGGACCTAGAGGGTATAGTGCTAAGTAAAATTAAGTCAGATACAGAAAGACAAATACCATATGATTTCACTTATATGTGGAATCTAAAAAACAAAACAAATAAACAAACAAAAAACAGAAACAGACCCAGAAACCAGAGAACAAACAGGTGGTTGTCAGAGGAGGGGGTGGAAGGAAGATGGGCAAAATAGGTGAAGGGGAGTGGGAGGTACAGGCTTTCAGTGATGGAACAAATAAGTCATTGGGATGAAAGGCACATAGGGAATAAGGTCAATGGTATTATAATAGGGCTGCCATATGGGGACAGACAGTTGCTATACTTGTGGGGGGCATAGCATAATGTATACACTTGTCAAATCACTGTGTTGTACGCCTGAAACTAATATAACATTGTATGTCAACTATACTTCAATTTTTTAAAAAAAGAAATAAAAAATTGGAAATAACTCAAAAGTAAATGGTTCACATATTGTGGCACATCTATATCATATATTGCTATTCAGTGATAAAGAGAAATGAACTATTGATGTGCGCCACCTGGATGAATCTCCAGAAAATTATGCATAGTGAAAAAAAAGTCAACCCTTAAAGGTTACAGACCACAGGATTCCATTTTTAAAACATTCTTGAAATGGCAATATTATTGAAAACAGGAACAGAGTTTTTTGTGGCCAGCAATTAAGGAGGTTATAGGGGCAGAAGGGAAGTGTGTGTGGCTATAAAAGAAGTAAATGAGGGATTCTCATGGGGCTGCAAAGTGGCCTGTATCTCTACTGATTCAATGTCAATATTCTATAGTGTTATTGCACTATTGTTTTGTGAGAGGTTACCTTTGTGGGAACCAGGTAAAGAGTATGCAGAATCTCCCTGGTATTTCTTCCAACGGTGTGGAAATCTATAATTACCTTAAAGAGTTTAATAAAACAATAGATTGGAGGGTTGGGACTGAGAAGCAGTCAAGAAAATATTAACAGATGAAAATAATCAAATCAGTAAAAAATCAAGAAAAGAGTATTTAATAACAAAACATTCTCTCATTAGTTTCCAAAACTAAATTGAACAAAAATTGTTGTGGACCATTTCATTTGGTCATTTACAAATTTTAAATGTTTATTAGCATAGGTTTAGATATCACATAATGTGGTAGCACTTTAAAATAAATACAAACTTGTGTTTTCTTTAACGAGTTTGGTAAAGAATTGTGATTTTGAAAGGACATAGTCAAACAGTATTATTAGCTCAGAAAAAAATGTATCATGAGGCTAAGAGTTCTAAAAACAATGTTACATGACTACCTTTGGAGAGTCTGGGGAAGTTTAGCATGTGCAGCTGTAGATAAAATATATACCTATGATCTGTTTCAAATAGTTGAAATGGAACAGACACAGTAATATTTGAGTACAAAAGAATGGAATCCAACATTGGTTGAGGCATGGGGAGAGGATGAGTCGATCCATTTGACCAGAAAGTACATTCAAGAGCTAAATGTGATTTTGGTGTTTATAGCCATTCCTCCATCGTACCAGCTGAGGAACGCTGGGGAGTGAGGAATGTTACAAAAAAGACCAGTAACACACTCTTCCATCTCTCTACAAATTCGCTGTTGAGGACACTCTTTACTTCATCACTTACATCATTTCCATGCGGACCCTGGGGACTAATGTTGTTGTCTTTCTCAGATGAATACCTGTTCTTAGGAACAACTGGTCTATTTTTAACACCCAGGAAATCATGGAGCTGTTCAAGTATTTCCCTTAGCATCGACTAAAACACAAAACAAAACAGAACAACTTAGAGCCAAATTTCTGGCCTTTACGAAACAACACGTGAATTTGTGGAGTGGCCTCATTCCAGATTCTATACATCTGTATCCTTTCTAATTCTTACCATGCTGCCAAGCAGGTCTCTTTCTATCTTGGTAAGCCACCTTAATTCTGGCTATAAGGAATCAGAGATTAATGAAATGGTAAGTTAATGAAAGCAAACAAGAAAGAAAATAAGACCATCTTTCCCATCCCCATTTCCATCAGACCCAATTGCCTACCACCATTTTACCTCTTCCTCATACATTGTGATTCAGAATACTGGTATTTCAGAAGATTGAAGCTATAATATATTTCAACCACTTTGAGATGGAATGAAAATCAATCCACAAATACGTAGGGTCCATCTGTATATAGCAACTTTTCTGCCATAATTCTGCCTAATGAGACTAAGCAGGCTTTACTATGCAGTGTGGTCAGCTTGGACAGCAGCTGGACCCAGGATGGGCTAGAAGAAGATGAATCTACCCCAACATCCATTCCAAGGTCACCCCTGGAGAAAACAACCCTATTATCCCTATTCAAAACATTAGGGGTTTTCTTTGTTTGCTTGCGTGTTTCTGACACCCTAATTGAATCATTTGCAGGGAAAAGAAGAGCATAATTAATCAAGGGGATGGAGTATGAGAACAGTAACAAGAAAGCCATTTCATTCTCAGTAAAAAGCAAAGTGTGGCCCCTAGTGGTCCAAATATGCCTCTCTCTCTCCCTCCCTCCCTCTCTCTCCCTTTCTTTCTCTCTCTCTTTTCCCAGTGACGTCCCTGGTGTCCTATAGAATCTCATTTACTCTACTTTCTGAGCCGAGGAGAAAGTAATCGCGTCTCACATGCAACAATCTGGGGAAACAACAGAGCATGTGTTTGGAAGGTGAGAGGGCGTGGGGGAAAGCAGGGCGTGGAGAAGTGGCTGCACCAACACATGCCTGATCCATGCTCACTTGGCAGAAACACGAGTCTCAAAATCGAAAAAGCTCATTCCGTTTCCACTCTCAAGAAATTACTAGGATGAATTGCATGCAGAAATAGATATGGAATATTTCTACTCCACTATCATGCAAGATACTCAAATCACTGATACCCAGAGAATAATCTTGAATATTGGACATGGTATTGTTGAAGGAAAAAAGAAAAAAAAAGCAGATTCAGTGAAAAGCTAAACAGAAACAGATGACTGGTATGAGTGTAGTTTATTTCCCAGAAATTAATGAGCAAGTTATGACTCCATCAAACAGACGCTCACTCCCAAATTACACACTGTACATACTGCATAATCTATGGTTTTTATGATTTTAAAATGTCAAATATCTTTAAAACTACAGTTTAGTTAAAATGTCAAGTGAATGCTTTAAGTAATTTAGGAAAAAAAATCCCTAACTTAAATCTTTTCTCAGTGAATGTAATTGCTTTAAAGAAAATCTCTGCAAAGCCAAATGTTGCCAAAATCACATTAATACTCCATAATTGATAACATCAAATTTCATACCATATGCCAGTGTGGATATCCTCATAATATAGGTTATAAAAAAGTTTGGCCTGACATGAGGAGTGAGATTAGAATCATACCCTAGGAGTTAGCAATGATCTAACAGATTAATGTATCCAATATTTCACCTATCAAATTAATTTCCTTGCAAAAAGTCTCAGTTAGCCCCTGCCCAAGACCTGAGTGAATGCATCCAAGGCTGAGAAGTAAACATCCCACAAAGCAGTTAATTACGTTACTAACTAATAACTTAGATTTTTTTAGGAATCTTTCTCTCTATGATGCTCAAGTACTGGTCCCATTACTGGTACTTCGCATATTTTATTCTGAAGGTTTTTTTTTTTTTTTAATGTTATGTTAGTCGCCATACGTTACATCATTAGTTTTTTTTTTCATTTTTTATTGTTATGTTAATCACCATATATTACATCATTAGTTTTTGATGTAGTGTTCCACGATCCATTGTTTGCGTATAACACCCAGTGCTCCATGCAGAACGTGCCCTCCTTAATACCCATCACCAGGCTAACCCATCCCCCCACCCCTCTCCCCTCTAGAACCCTCAGTTTGTTTCTCAGAGTCCATCGTCTCTCATGGTTCGTCTCCCCATCTGATTCCCCCCCCCTTCATTTTTCCCTTCCTGCTATCACTTTGCATAGTTTTCATGCCACAGAATAAAATATGAGGCTTCATGTTTTTCAAAAAAACATCCATTGTGTGTTTATTATTACTCTTTTAAGACTTGTGTCTCTCTAGGTGTTTTATTGGAGCCCGAACATGACTATATGTTTAGTTTGCAGTACAATACTGGGTAATGAGAATCAATTATTTATCAACTCAAAATCACTCCTGGACATCTACTAAAAGTCATATTCAGGATTAACACATTTTAGGCATTCAAGAAGCTTCTAGTGTAGAGTGAAGGATAAGAAAATACATGGAAGTAAATCAGAATAATCCACATAGAAGTCTCACAGCAGCCAGATTTGGTGGTGGGGATATGGTGCTATAAACAAAGCTCTTGATTGTTGAACTGAATGCTCAACAAAACACAAAATCTGGGATGTTCTCCAAAAATCCCATAAATACCTTTTCAGTGTTTTAAAAAAATAATGCAGGATCTCAGACAGGTAGACACAGCCCCCAAATTAAAAAGGTATACATTAAGGGCGCCTGGGTGGCTCAGTTGGTTAAGCGACTGCCTTCCTTCCGCTCAGGTCATGATCCTGGAGTCCCGGGATCGGGTCCCGCATCAGGCTTCCCACTCAGTGGGGAGTCTGCCTCTCCCTCTGACCCTCTTCCCTCTCGTGCTTTCTATCTCTCATTCTCTCTCTCTCTCAAATAAATAAATAAAATCTTAAAAATAAATAAATAAATAAAAAGGTATACATTAAAATTTGGGGGGAAGTGACCATCATCAAAAGATTATATAATTATAAAGTGATAAAACCGCCTATAAATAAAATGAACTAATTTTTAATAGAAATACCAATCTTATAGTCACCTATAGATGTGGCAGAAAAACTGGGAGTAATTTCCAGGTGATGTATTCTTATGTTGAATAATAAAACATATTGTCAGTGAATTCTATAGTTTTATATCTCCAGTTACTAGGCATATACTTTGAAGTTAACTAATTATTGGCTGAAAGTTATTCAAGATCATGCATTAGAATTTGTCCAAGATTGGTTGCAGGTATAGGAAAGTGTTCTTTATTGGAGCAGAATCTTAAAGTAGTAGGTAGCATAAAATAACATTAGATGTCAGTTATTTCAGCTTTTTGTTTTATGGAGGAAAGAATGGATGCCGAGAGAGAGACTCAGCGACCTAGCCGGAGCCGTGCACACAGTGCCAGAGCCCACGCTGAAAACTGAGCTCATCTTCCTCCCAAGCCAGTGGTTTTGCCACTTAGTCATTTCAAGGTGACTTGTCCAGTGGGATAAAGTATTGAAGTTTTCCTTTCTTTTCTCCTCACCAGCCTCCTTTTTTTCCCCCATTGGTCCCTCTTTTTTTTTTCAGAAAGTAATTACCACTGAACGTAAGGAGCAAAGAATCGAGTTCATGGCTTCTGAACAGACTCTTGAAACTCAGAGCATCGGCAGCTATGTTCATTGCTTAAATTGTTAGTGCCTCAGGTTTGTGCCACAAGCCGTAAACCTGAAAGAATATGGCATCAGCCCCCTTTTCTTAGAGACTTGATAATGGTTTCCTGGTCTAGGGATAAGGACAGTTTGGGTAGCAAGAGGTGATCTGGAACATCAGAATGTCCCTGAGAGAACTGAGGTGGATGGAAGAACCTAAGGAGACCGATTTCTATTGCAGGTAGAGCCCTGTGAGGCAGCCACCCTCATGAGGAGCCCCTCATGCCAGGTCAGAGCGAGAGCCATGGGATGTGCATGCAAGCGCCACAGGGTATGTCCCTGTCTGATGACATGCCAGCGTGCAAGAGTGAGCTAAAGACTCTGCCATCCAAGAGAGGTAAGGGCCATGTCCTTCATGGTCTTGAATGCATGAGAGCACATGGCTAATGTGGAAGCTCAGCCTCTGCGAGCAGGTCTAGACACTCCTGACAAAGACCCGCACAATTACGTCTCAGATGGTGTCAGGAGGAGACAGGTAGGGGCTGTGGGATCCTACGAGACCCCTGGATTCAGATACCATCTAAAGAGGGTGGAAGCAAGTAGGTAAAACTTTGAAAAGGTGGAATTACACACACACATGCACACACACACACCTACCACACACACATATACAAACATACCTACTCACTCCTACACACACACATGCATACACCTGCACACACATCCACACTGAAGTGAGGAATCTACTTGGCTTTACCAAATGAAAATTTCTGTCATCATTTGGAAAGAGACTCTATGTAGAAATTACTGTAAAATCCAATTTAAGAAGTTATGTATTATCATCACATCTTAACTTCTGGCCTTTCAAAATAATGCCTATTTTTCTGTTCCGTTCAACATACCACTTATTTCTAACAATTAAGATAAAATATACAAATCCACTCACAGTATCAATTTAAATTGCACATTTTATCTTAGCAGGCAGACCATAAATACACACACTCAAGCTGTTGTGTAATTCCATTGCTAAAAAAATATGTTGGATTTTAACCTCAGGGACCATCGGTTTATTTCATCTTTCTTGGTCAAAGACTGAGTTAAATACCTTCTAATTTCTTTAAGAGTTTTCAAAATTTTTTGGCCTCTTTGGTAGGTCAAATGATTGGCCCAGCTGCAAAGATAGTTGAAGAAGCTACTATACTCAATTGTTACTGCACTATAATTAATTGTAACAATTTATTGTTACTGTCATTAAGAAATTAAAGCTGCAAGTCCTGTTTACATGAGACAATTTCAAGCACAGATGTGGCCACGTCTACACCTCCTGCTTCCCCTTGACAAGTTCTCCTTACATCTCTCTGAGTCTGATTGACTTAGGAAGAAGAAAGTTATCTGGTCATCTGGTTTTATTACTTTATCTCAGCCTGACCCTGGGTTTTTGAAAATACTAAGTTGCAATTATTAGTAGATCAAAAGAGTCCAGAGGCAAAACATTTCATAAAATCCTGCATTTACAAAGCCTAAGAAAAAGGCCTGGTGTTCACCTGCTGTCCATTCACTAAAGGACAAGTAATACACACAACAGAACCAGGGGAGCAATCAATGTTAACAAAGGAAAATCAGGGCATCCTGTCATAAGACAGCAATCTTTTGTCCAAGAGTCAAGACATCTTTTCCTATTGCCTAGTGCTTACTAGGAGCTAAGTCATTCTAGGTAGCTCATCATCTGCCTTTGAAGTCATAACACAGGTGGAATGCCTAAACGATTTGCTGGTACCACTTTGAAATAGCTTTTCATAGTAATTTCGGGAATAAAAAATTCATATGCTTAATGGATATATGTGTTTATATCTACATAACTAAGGATGAAGGGATATATGCATATGCAATAGTATTTTTTCCTATGATAAGCTAGACATTTTCCCCATAATTTATTTAATAATGTACGTATGTTCAAGCTGCTTTAAACAATACACATACTCCAGAAATTTCAGGGCTTCTATTCACATCTATGAAAATTGACATGTATATAATTTACAGAACTCTTAAAAACAAGAATTGAAGCCCTGAAACATATAGACACACAGTTGATGTTATAAGGCATAATTAACTTTCTTCTCAGAAGTTCTATGCGAGAGACAGATTGCTTTCTTAAAGGATCATCTCTCTCTTACATTAATATATTTGGCACTATTTTGAAAATGTCATGTTTCTAGTAGCCTTCTTGATCATGAGAATACTCTGTCCAATTTATCCTGATAATTTTGGTTTTATTGCTTTTCAACAGCTCTGCATGCATGTATATATAGATATATGTGTGTATATATACACATACGTGTAAACATACAAAATACAGTATGTGTATATATACACATACGTGTAAACATACAAAATACAGTATGTGTATATATACACATGTGTATACACATACATTCTAGTGAATGAAGAAACATCAAACTCCCCGCTTCAAAATGCTTTAGAAATAATGGCTGAGTTTGACCTGTTGCCAGTTCCTTCAAGCAATTACGAAAAATAAAGAGGTTATTGTAATTTAAATTATAGAATCCAAATTGGATCAGAGTTGAAAAAGGGGAGGGCTCCTTTCAATGCAGAAGGCCCGGTTATGCATTGATGAAGGAGACAAAGTTGGGCTAGATATGAGAACAGAATGAATACGCAGAGGACTGGCCTTTGCACTGGGTCCCCCTCGGGTTGGACCCCACCCTTGGACAGGAACAGAAACTCGAGGAAGGTGGGGGGATGCTCAGTGTGGCCCACAGCCACCCCTGAGCTCCCAGGAGGCAGGTGTCTACAGCCCACTGGTTGAAATATCACCATGACTCTCTCCCATCAGAGAGGGAGCCAAAGAATAAAGGAATTAAAAAAATAAATCATGGAAATGATTTTGATGGTACTGATTGTTCTGATTCCGCACAACAAGGCTCTGTGCAGATCTATCCGGCATGCCCCCCTCTGATCTGCTAAGGCAAAATTACTTTTGTCAGTCAGGCTCCACAACCCCCACCCTCAACAGGGCCCCAGGGAGTTAGGCAGGGGTTTCTCACACAGTGTTAAATGCTGTGGAGGAAAATTTGTCTAAAATCACATTTCTCGTTTTGGTGTTTAATATTTTATAGAGAGAACAATTAAACCACTGCATTTGCTTTAACTTACACCTTGCCTTCCAAAGAGGTTTATGCCATAAAAAATTAAAAAAAGAAAAAGAAAAAAGCCTTTCATTTTTGCACCTACTCCTGCTCACATCCCGGTTACTCCGTGGGTTCCTCCTTCCCAGAATCCTGAGCGGGCTCTCATTCGGTTATGGGGACTTAGCGCTTGTTTTACCTCACCGCACTAAACAAAACTTGGCTCCTGAGGGAGCGCACTCTCTCCTCAAGCACTACTCTAATAAAACTGCCTCTGGGAAAAATAAACTTTCCCCAGATTGCATTCTAAACAAATTTGCCAAGAATTAATTCCACTGATCCTCTTTTTCTACCAATGCATCAAGTTATTTTGAGAAAGTTATTTCATAATTACAGTGTCTGTAATACACTACTGGAAACAAAAATCTAAGCAGATTTTGCCCCCAAGCATGAAAGAACTTCCTCTCAATGTGACTCTATTATGACAATAGAAACAGCATCATTTATAAATAACATTAAAATAGTAACAGCATTTCCCACTCATAAATATGACTGTAAATAGTCTACTCCAGTGTCCTCCTCCTCTGCTCCGGACGCTTCTAAGCTGTTAACGTCATTTGCACCTGACTGATAAGGGTCCATAAATTGTCTTTCTAGGGCAAAATCCATTAGTAGGATTTTTCTATCGAGATCTTTTCATACTGTTTTCACCCAGATATGCCACTTTTCCATGTTAGGATTGTAGATAAGCCCTGTGCTATCTTAGAATACCTCATAGCATTCCTGCTTGATGTTCTCATCTGAGGGCTAGAATATTTAATGCTCATGGCCGTGAAAGATGAGGTGAGTCCTTAAAGGAGTCCCTCTCTGGTTGGGGAGTGAAGGGATTGGGTAATCACCCCCTGGAGTTTACTCCAGTCTCAATCATATTAAGAAAATCATTCAAGGACCTGAAAAAGGATGTGCAAATTTATTTATTTTACTGTGATACCTGACAAAGAATAATTTGAAATAGAGATTTTGGTCTTGATTTGAACCTAAGTTCAACATTCAATTAACATTGAAATTCAAATCCAGTCGTTAGGTAGAATCCATTGCATTTAAAATTGAGAGAGAGAGAAAGAGAGAGTAGAGCTCCTGACTCTCACAATACACAATGGCCCATCACAGCGTTTTCTCCTACCCCTCTGCTCTAACTTTGGAGTGACTGCCTGGGCAACACCCAGAAGCTACCTGAAAGGAGGAAAAGAGGAGAGAAACAGAAGAATCTGTGCATCCTGACACAGAAATGAAGAATCTCTGCTAATGATTTGGAAACCAAGCTTTTTTGATGAGTCTGATGTGTCTTAGAAACACAGCACATGCTTCCTGAGTTCATGAAGTGCACAGACAAGAGAAGGTTCTAGGGAAATCAGCTTTGCTATTTCCGTTGTGGAAATAATAAAATGTATATATCCTTTTTAAATGAATCTTATGTAACAATTGTGTAAATGGGAATTATTTCAAATAAACGGTATATTTTTTCAAAGGCCTTAAAGATAATCTACCTGTCTACACTTCCTTATATCTCCATGTGTTCTCAGAGGGCCTGTACAAATACCTGCAGGGTTTCGGTAAAGCTCACAAACTAGAACAGACACAGACAGGACTAGACTCTGGAAATATTGGCTACTCGGAAAAGAAATCACTTGTTGTATGAATAACAAGTGACTAGTAATTATTTCTGAACTCCTGGCTTATCAGAGGACTGTAGCGTGACAAAGAGCCAGCAGCTGTGGCTCCGGCCAGAGGTCAGGGAGCAGCAGAGCTAAAATCATGTATTCGAAGGGCTGGTTGCAGAATTCCCTTCCCTGACGCTAAACAAGGGATCATTATATGTCAGGAAGGCTTTCACACTGAGTGGATTTTCTAGAACTGGGTCACAACACGCATGCACCAGATCTCATGCCAGCTAACTTTACGGAGCATTTACTGTCAGTGCTCCGACTTTGCCGCCTTTGCACGCAGCACTTAAAATAATGTCCTGTTGGGTGGGTGAGGAAAGTAAACCTCGGGCACCTTCCACTATTTGTCTAAGACCACACAGTGAGTGAAGACCAGAGCCAAGAATCGAATCGGGAGTCACTCTCTAGAGCCTGTGTTTTGAGCTCTGGGAACATGAGGGATTTCAAATGGGGGTCCTAGGGACATAAGAAACACTGAGCCAGGCAGTTAACTTTGGTTACTGACTGGGAAACAATCAATAATCTAGGCTTCATTAGAACAGCATTCCATACATGCAGATGATCAAATTATTGAAATGATATCATTAGGGACACCAATGGTGAAAGAATCAAGCTGCAAACAAAAAGTAGGGAAGATACTGAAGGGAATCCCCTCTCCTGTGAGGTTACCTCACTAGTTGTGAAGTTCCACGAGAGGGGACGGCCCCTCCAGGTGAAGCGTCCACCCCTGGCCCCTCACACAGAACCCCGCTCCTTCCAAGGCCCAGGAGCGGAAGGGCATGCTCATGCGCATAGGCTTAAACCACAGAAAGCAAATTTAATAAAGCCAATTCTCTTCCCTTGGCATTATTTTGTTAAAAAGCAAAAGAATGTGTCTCATTTTCTCACACCCAGATCTGTCCCAGTACTAAAACTTTCTAGTCATTCCCCTGGTATTTGAACATGCAAAATTCCCACCTTCTGATTGGAAAAGACTATCCCCTGCACCCTTATGAATGTACGGATGGAGTTTGGAATTTGCATACATTGACCTATCTCTTTCACAAGGTAGAACCTTAGCGGACCTGAGAAAAGGAAAACCAGATGGAAGCGGAGAGCCCAAGAGCAAAGTGACATTTCTTGGGCAATATCACAGAAGTCGGGAGGACAGGAAGGAGACGTGACAGAACACTCACATGCCTGGGGAGCCTGTGTGTGACCCTGGGTTCAAGGAAGGGATGTCACTTCCCATATCTCAGAGTTAGCAGCTTCCATCTTTCACCAACAAGGACAAGGGAGTTAAATGTTTGGGTCTAGGACACCCAAACGTGAAGAACTGCCAGCAGAAGCCCACTTTCTCAACTCAGCTGTCATTCTCATGAGCCTGTCATGCTGCGGTCCGCACACCTCCCACACACAGAACAAAAGCAATAGGACCCTCTGTACATTAACACGGAGAAAGAAGGAAGCCAACTGTGATGTAGTCATCAATGCAAACAAAACACTGTTGCTGAATAGAATAAGGAAGAATTCTGACTCATCTGATTTGTCCGCTCCGGTCAGAAAGGTACAGAGTGAACAGCACTCTGCCTGCTGTTTGGGTTCTTCCTTCTCAGGCTGGATGTCACACACAGCCTTGCCCCTCTCCTGACCATGGTCCCCTGCACTCCCCCGCCCAAGCCCCACCTCTCTGGGGCCCAACCATCGCAAGGCTCTCCCCACCGTGAAGGCAGGAATGAAACAGGTCTATCCCTCCAAGAAAGTACTGAAAGCCTCCTTCGCATGTCTCTGCAAGCCAAAACATGGCAACTTGTTAAAACCAATTATTCCCCATAGAAAAATGTATGTATTCTAATCACCTCTATTTGTTTCACACTTTCATCTATTCTTGGAGAAATTTAAGAACTTATGCTGTTGAACAGATTCTAATTAGCCTCCCAGGTAATATACACCTGTTCTGGGCAAAGGTAAGCAATTAATGGGAGAGGCTACAAATAAGGAGGACCAATGAGTTTTTTAAAGGGTTAGTGAAATATTATTAGTCTTTAAAAAGAAATAATAGGGCTCAAATACGGAATGTAAACTGATGTATAAACACATTGGCCACTTTGATTTTTGGGAAAAATAAACCTTGGGGAAAAAATCTGTTATCAGTAACATCCTTGTTTTCACTACATGTCTATAAATAATTGTCTCACACCTAATTTTGAGAGTATTATTAGGAGACACAGAAGATGCGGGGTGATGAAGTATCAAGGCCTTATTTCAGTTTTTAGACCAAAACGTACAGCTTCAAGAATGTGAGAATCCTTTTAGAGTAGTCACCACGCAAATCTGGAGTTTATAGATTCTGTGAACCTCATCAAAAGCTTCCCGGGGAAATCGCTGAATCCTGAGTACCAACCTCTTTCAACTTGCGGGGATTTCTGTCACTCCTCACATGCTCCTCTGCTTGGAACACTGAGCCTTCAACCTCACACATCAATATCTGGAAACTAACTGTTAGATCCTTCCGTGCCCCGTCCAAGTGGCTAATCTAGCATTAGCTTTCCCAGAGGGAGAGTCGGGTTTGGTAGCAGATACCACATGGGGCTGGTTTCTGTTGATGGGGCTCCAGATGCTGGGGTGGCGTGGCGGGGTGTGTTGTGCGAGGCGTGTGCCTACATGAACAGCTGTCTTAGCTGGGTGCTAAATGAAGCACCACACTTGTATCAGCCGAAGGAAGCAAGGAAACGGTGCCCACGGCTGGACCAGCCCTCAGAGCCAGCGTGTGACACACCCGGCATCTCACAAGTGCTGGAAATCGTGAAACCTTGGTCAAGGTAAAGGATGCACTGCACATAGATTTGGAGGAGAATGTTTGGAATTTTACCCCAGATCTCTGTTCCTAGCCTTGAGTCCCATACATCACCACCCATAATTCCACTTTTTTCTACCACGAAGAATAAAATGAATTCGTTTCGTGTTAAAAAAAAAAAAAAGGTCAAATCACAACCATTCACAGACTTCTAATTCCAAGTTTGCAGACTAAAACCAACACATCCCACTGAGGTGAATGTATTCTTCGTTTCACCATAAGGAACAGAAGTCACAGAAACTGAGAGGTGGCGATTTCAAGACGTCATTGTTTTATAGAAACAGGCTGTTGGTGGTGTTTATGGCTGTCTATGCAGCCTCTTCCTGTAGCAGAAAATTAGTTCTTGGGTGCCTGGGTGGCTCAGTTGGTTAAGCGACTGCCTTCGGCTCAGGTCATGATCCTGGAGTCCCGTGATCGAGTCCCGCATCGGGCTCCCTGCTCAGCAGAAAGTCTGCTTCTCCCTCTGACCCTCCCCCCTCTCATGCTCTCTCTCTCTCATTCTCTCTCTCAAATAAATAAATAAAATCTTAAAAAGAAAAGAAAATTAGTTCTTACTTGAATAGGAATATTTTGAAAATCCACCCTGCATTAAGATTTGTTTTGTCAGTTTGTAATGAGAACGTCAACCTCTCCTTATTACAGAGGTTAATTGCCTGCTTTATGAAATAAGCAGCACAGCATGGCTCGAATATGTACAGACCCCATGCCTCCCGGGACCCCTCTCCAAATTTCTATGGTCCCCAGGGTCACTGTTCTCCAGCTCAGGCACCCAGTGATTTTTCCTCAAGGTCCTCTAACACAGTATTCTATGGGATGGCTAGTTATGGAAAAAAAGAATAATGTTTATTTCTGTCCAGATAATTCTTGTAGAATTTTACGCATTTTATTTTGTAGGCATTTTGTTTGGGAAATGACAAACACAATCAAACAAAACAAAGAAAAACTGCTCTCTTGACAAAATAAATGATGGATCAAGATCTCAAACTGAAGAACTATTTGTGAAATAAGAATAGTAGGAAAAATTAATCTTTCTTTCAAGTAGCTGGCTAATGAGTGTTTAGTTGGAGAGAAAAATCTAAGTTGATTTTAAAAAGGAAATATGTTTTAAGGCATTTCTGGAAAACTTAAAGGTGAACAGTGCGGAAATTGAACCACATTTTCTGGTAATGATTAAACTATCTGGAAAATTGGAAACATGGTCAGAAAAAAAGAAATAAGATGAAATTTTTCCTGTCAAGATTTCTTTCACCTAGCCCTGTATGTATTTCTGTGATCTTGTTTACATATGTACTACAGATGTCTGTAGATACTTGGAACAGGATTGAAGGGTATTTTTTCTATATTTTACCAGTGTCTGTTTGCCTGGCCTCTCTCAGACCCACAGTTACACAAAGGAGTTCTTTATTTTCACCTAATGTATAGAAGAGCCTTAGCATATCTTATCACAATATTCTGTATTATTTTCCATATGATCACAAAGGCTGCTTCTGAGTTCAGTGTTTGTAGCACAGAGAGAGGAGGATCTGTATTTGGCTCTCATCCCTGTCACCGACAAGCAGGGTAATCAATCACGGCCCATGGTAGATTTTGTGAGCTCACAAGCAAAATGGCGCAGGTCTACCCACAGCCTACCCAATAGTCAGAGAACTCAAAGAGCCTCCTCTGAGAATCTAGCCACTAGGCAGGAAATTGAACCTGATTAAACTAATTCTCCAAGAGTTTTCCACATATTTTCTCCTAAATTCTCACAGCAACACACTGAAATGACTTCTCTCCCACTTCATGTGGACAAAGATTAGTCCAGAGGCTCTTTGTATATCACACCCAGCTCATCTGGCCTCCAAATTTGTTTCTTTCTAACATGCCACGCTGCATTCAATTAAAAAAAAAAATTGAGTGTGCTTACTCAGATACTGCTAATTAAAAATATTAAACACATGAAGATAGTTAGATTTTCAAGAACATCTTAAAATAATCTTGCCAAAACAGATTTACTTTTTAGAGAGAAGTTCCCTCAGATCTTGGGAACCTGTTAGGTGCCTAAATTCTCACAGATTTAGTGCCTAAGCACCAAATCGCCAGGCTCTGGACACTTTCTGACTTCATCCCTTTCCTAATGAGGCATACCACCTAACAATAAAGACAGCTGAAATTGGTACTTAAACTCAACCCATTCACATGATGCTGAATGCACACCACCTAAGACAGCAATATGCCAAAGCCTCACTTCTACAGCACCTGCTCTAGGAAGAGGCAATGAGAAAGTCCCAGTTTGATTCATGGACTTTACTTTTCCATCTCTAGGCCAAAGGAGTTTGAGGAGCAGAGAGACTTTGTGCATAATAACTTCCTATCATTTTATACCCACATTATCCCATCGAGGACTTAGTATTGACTCGGAACTCCTGGAGATTGAACCACTTATGCAAACCCTCGTGGCCTTAATACTCGATTTAGCTTACCTAACATTACCTGCAAATATTTGACTACAAATGAAACCATTCAAATAAGCTACCTTCATTCACAAGTTACTTTAAGGATGAAAAGGCTTTATTATTCAAGATCTAATTCTTGAAATTGAGGGAAGTATTATCTGAAACTAAATTGTTGTCTCTTAAAAGCATTAAAATAGCAAATACTTGTTCTAACAGAGTTTAAATAAGCATAAGATGCTTGAAAGTTTCCATAAATAAACCAATATGCAATTCTGGATGTTTCATCAGCCTTAGGCATTTGGGGTACACTTTCATTTTAGTACTAAATTACATATGATGTTCTGTTCATTGATCTTAGCTACTATGGGTCTCACTGTTGCCATCCTAATTTCATTATTTTTATATGGGTCATACCAATTAATCATCTAAACACAAAATCAATCACTTATATCTTCCTTAGTGCTTTGCTAATTCTTCTTCAATTTCTTAATAAAATTATCATTTTAGACTAAATTGAAGTATATTACTTTTCTTAAACTAAAAACAGAGGAAAATTGGAAATAACTTCCTCCTAAGGCCAAAATTACTACAGCAATCAACATGTTCAAGGTGTATTTCTTTTAATTAAGGAAATTGGAAAATGTATATTACTATACAATTTTGTGTCTTGTTAAACTGTTTCACATAAGTTCATTACTTAATAAAATCTTTAATAATTCAGCAATTCCTTTCATTTAACTTCTTTCTAACATCCTTTCTAATCTTTCTATCTTCTCACATTTGAATGCTGAACTAAGATAGTTACATACATATATAGTTGAAAGTGTATATATGAAGTGTTTGTATATAAACATGTAAGTATTTAAAAGAATATATATTTAACTATATTTTTCAATGTGAATATTTATTTATTCACCTATTTCAAGGTTAAAGAAAAAAGACAGTATTGTGAGGCAAGGCAGAATAAAGTTATGTGGAAATGCATATCATAAAGGCTTACATCTACTAAAGGCAGGCTTAAATTTAATTCAACATTTCTTTTTTTTTAGTTTTTTATTGTTATGTTAATCACCATATATTACATCATTAACTTTGATGTAGTGTTCCATGATTCATTGTTTGTGCATAACACCCAGTGCTCCATGCAGAACGTGCCCTCTTTAATACCCATCACCGGGCTAACCCATCCCCCTACCCTCCTCCCCTCTAGAACCCTCAGTTTGTTTTTCAGAGTCCATCATCTCTCATGGTTCATCAACATTTCTTTTTTTTTTAAAGATTTTATTTATTTATTTGACAGAGACAGAGACAGCGAGAGCAGGAACACAAGCAGGGGGGAGTGGGAGAGGGAGAAGCAGGCCTCCCGCAGACAGGGAGCCCGATGTGGGACTCGATCCCAGGACCCTGAGACCATGACCTGAGCCGAAGGCAGACGCTTAATGACTGAGCCACCCAGGTGCCCTAATTCAACGTTTCTTAATAGTAAAGCAAAGAAAGAATACAAATCAGCTTTAGGTTACTGATGAGGAAACCTAGACCCACAAATGCTGATTTGGACAAGAGTGAATCCAAGGTACAAAAATCAAAGGAACTCATAAAAAATGCCATCTTTTAAAGATAATAGGACAGTATAATCACAGGAGAACTCCAAAACGTTTAGCAAATACAATAGCAATCAATAGTGTATGCTTGCGAGTTTTAGTAAATGAATTAATACGATGTCCTAGACACATTATCAACCTCAACATTTCTATATATTTTTATTTTCATAAGAATTAAAAATCTTAATGTAAACATAATATATGTAAAATAACAGTAGTCAACCATTCAAAACACAGGTGTTTTTTTTAAGATTTTGTTTGTTTATTTGACAGAGAAAGACACAGCGAGAGGGGGAACACAAGCAGGGGGAGTGTGAGAGGGAGAAGCAGGCTTCCCGCGGAGCAGGGAGCCCGATGTGGCTCGAGCCCAGGACCCTGGGATCATGACCTGAGCCAAAGGCAGTCGCTTAAGGACTGAGCCACCCAGGTGCCCCAAAACACAGTTTTGATATTGGAGACACTCATTCTTTCAGAAATACAATTTTGTGTAACTTTTTTTTTACTAATTTAGATATATCTTTCAAGATCTAAAATGCAGAAATCCTTTGACCCAAAAGTAATATTGAAAAATGCGACCTATATATACACATATAGATTGACATTATATACATGTGTATATATAGGTACATTTACATATATATACACACATATATATGTATTCATGATACTATCAAAGCATTGTTACTATAACCAAAATGTGGAACCAACTTAAAAGTACATTAATTGGGGGGTGCTTAAATAAATTATAATGCATTTTCACATTGATAATACAAATAACACAAAGACATAAAGGACTACACACACATATACACACAAACACACATGTATCTAATCATCACCTCACCCCACAGGTAAAATGCTTCTGCATCTTATTGTTTACACAAAAAAATCTATCTTGGCAAATATTCTCTGTCTGCCCCTTTCTCTATATAAATATATATCCAAAACATCTTATGTTATGGGGAGATGCAGGAGAAACTTTAATAGCCATGGTCATTCTCTCTGAAGAGACAAAGGCAGTTGCCTGGCAGGATAGGGAAAGAGAATTTCATCGTATGCTTTTGTTTCTGCTTTTTGAAGTCTTTATTATGTGAGTGTATTATTTTTAAAACTACATTATTTTAAAACATTAATTGAAATAAATGTATCTGATTTAAGTTCTAAAAAATACATTATTTTTGTAATTTTTCTTGACCACGTGACTATTCAGAAAAAATGCTATATTTAATATTATTGCCTTAGAATAAAATCAATGATAGTAGATGTTGTTATGAATTATACATGAGGTACTTTGTAAGAGGCAGAATATAGCATAGCATTATAAAAAACTTTCAAGGTCTAAAAGTTGACTGGAACATAAAAACAGTTTCAATCAATATGTAGTTCATGTAAACAATTTATATACAATGCTCTTGTTAATGCTAAAGTTCTTCTTTACCTAGGTATTTGATTTATCTCAAGGGAACTCACAATTTTTTTAACAAAAATAAACTATTTTCAAGGATGATAAGAATATGAATTAAAATGTTTGAGGTATAGGAAAGATATGGAATATTTTATTCAGATACTGCAGTGCAATCTATTTTACTAATTTTGAGTATATCACAGTTCAGCCCAATAGCAGTGTTCAAGCAAATACTGAAGAGTGAATAAATAATAACAAAGTGAATAAGGAAAACAAAAGCAAAGATAAACTCTTGGGACTACATCAAAATAAAAAAAAAACTTCTGAAGCAAAGAAAACAACCAACAAAACAAAAAGGCAAAAGGGAGAAAATATTTGCAAACGATATATATAGTAAGAGATAAGTATCTAAAATACATAGAGAACTTATACAATTCAACACCAAAAAAGCCCAAATAATCCAAATAAAGAATGGGCAGAAGACATGAGCATCCATTTCTCCAAAGAAGACATCCAGATAGTCAACAGACACATGAAAAGATGCTCAGCATCACTCATCATCAAGGAAATGCAAATGAAAACCACAAAAAGATGTCACCATACAACTGTAGGAATGGTTAAAATCAAAAACAGAAGAAACAAGTGGTGGTGAGGATGTGGAAAAAGGGGAACCCTACTGCACTGCTGGTGGGAATGCAAACTGGTGCAGCCACTCTTGGAAACAGTAAGGAGATTCCTCAAAACATTAAAAATAGAACTACCCTACAATTCAGTAATTCTACCACTGGCTTTCTATCCAGAGAATATGAAAACACTAATTCAAAAAGAACATGCACCCCTATGTTTATAGCAGCATTACTTACAACAGCCACAATATGGAAGCAACCCAAGTGTCCATCAATAGATGAATGGATAAAGATGTGATGTGTGTGTATAAACACACACACACACACACACACACACACACACACACGCAGAGAGAGATATACACAAAGGAATATTTATTACTCAGCCATAAAAAATAATGAAATCTTGCCATTTGCAACAACATGGATGGAAGTACAGAGTACAATGCTAAGTGAAGTCAGTCACAGAAAGACAAAAACCTTATGATTTCACTTACATGTGGAATTTAAAAAATAAGATAAACAAAGAAAAAAGTGACAAAGCAAGAAACAGACTCTTAACTTTAAAGAACTGAGGGTTAGCATGGGGGAGGGGGTGGGGGGATGGGTGAAGCAGGCAAAGGGAATTAAGAGGGCACTTAGCTTGATGAGCACTGAGTAATGTATGGAATTGTTGAATCACTATTTTCTACACCTGAAACTAACATAACACTGTATGTTAATTATACTGGAATTTAAAAAAAATAAACATTTTTTTTTAAAGATTTTATTTATTTATTTGAGAGAGAGAGAATGAGAGAGAGCACGAGAGGGAAGAGGGTCAGATGGAGAAGCAGACTCCCTGCCGAGCAGGGAGCCCGATGCGGGACTCGATCCCGGGACTCCAGGATCATGACCTGAGCCGAAGGCAGTCGCTTAACCAACTGAGCCACCCAGGCGCCCAAAAAATAAACATATTTTTAAAGTGAACAGAAAATCAAGGAAAGAACTCTGAGTCTCTGTATTTTGTTAGAGTTTTAGAAATTTTCTTTATAAACCTATTTCAGCCTCTGACATAATCTACCATTGTACCAGCAAACGCAGTTGCAAAATAATTCTTCAACAAAAACATAAAAACCAAAGTAAATTTGAGTCATTTCTATGGATACTTTTCTCTTAGAGACTCTGAAAAATCATTTTGTTTATAAGCTGGCCAAAGTTTGAGTTATTGGACCATGCAGCTAAATTCGTTCTCTTCTCTGAGCCTTTTATCTCTTGCAGCCATTCAGCAGAACCTGGGAAACACAGATTCGAATGAGCTCACGTGGGAAGCCAACCCCATTGCGAGCCTTCACTGCAGCACATGATATCACATACGGAGTTAGGGCCATTTCTAAATGCATTTCCTTTAAAACATCTTGCTGTTTATGTTTTTATTTCTATAACAGTAATACAAAATTTTAAAAAGTTAGAAATCAAAAGTATATAGAGTAAAAGATGGAAGTTCTTCAAAACCTACTGCAGCCTCACATTACTGCTTCTTATTAACAGTGTCCATACTTCAGATCCTCCCACACACACAAACATCTATAAATTTTAATACATGTACTTATATGTTTATATATAAGCATATTACCTATATTTAGATATAAGCCATATATTTTTTTACCTCTGTTTACCTAGAATACCAGCTCAAAGAGTATGTGCCTGAAGAGATTTTGTCTTGCTTTACTTTCAGATCTTACCCAAAATAGCTAGAAAAATATATATACCAGCCCTCTGATTTTCTATAAACTCCAGGATATTTATATAACTGGGTTGATTTTTTCCTTATTCCATGTCACTGAAAGCTTATACCCTAAAGGTGTTTTTTGATACTAGAATAAGTAATATTTTTTGTACATAATTTGAAGACAATAACGGTCTATGACAACTTACATTTCTTGAATTTAATTTTTGAAACTGAAATACATATTTTTTTTCCTTTGAGGGATTTGAGATCAGACTATAAATTAACATTAGTATTTAATCAACATATAAATGTAGAGAGTTGACCGTCCAAGTAATGCATCTACAGCTACACACACATCTTCGAAGTACTGCCCAGTCTTCATATCCCTCCAGCCCAGGAGACCACCATCGATTTTTAAGGTTTTGGTTCTAATTTGGGATAAAGAATCAGCAGTACTATTTGCCTTACTTAGTTATATAAAAGGACAATAAGATCGGATAGCCAATATAACAGTAGTATTTATTGCCCCATATACGTTTTAGAATTATTATGGAGATGAGCTTTGCCAAACACATTACTGTGTATATAATAGGTGTTCAATATTGTGTCTGTAATCGATGTGTAACTAAGGAATGGTTCACATCCAATCATCAGCATAGAATTTTTACTGAAAAGTTTTGCATTTGCTAG
Organism: Eumetopias jubatus; assembly: GCF_037043125.1. Taxonomy (NCBI): domain Eukaryota; kingdom Metazoa; phylum Chordata; class Mammalia; order Carnivora; family Otariidae; genus Eumetopias; species Eumetopias jubatus. The sequence goes on from NW_028274808.1 coordinate 4,698,924, forward strand.
AAAATAATGTTAATTTATTTTTGATTAAATCTGCCATACATATGTATGAACACCAGCTTTCATCAAAATGGTGAATTGTTTTAATTTTAATTTTTATTACTGAAGTGTAGTTTGAAATACAATGTTCTATAATTTCAGATGTGCAACATAGTGATTCAGTAACTCTATACATTACTCCATGCTCACCACAATAAGTGTAGTCACTTTCTGTCACCAAACGTTATTACGATATTCCTGACTATATTATATTCCCTATGCTGTACTTTTCATATTCATGACTTATTTATTTTATGAGTGGAGATTTATAAATCTTAATCCCTTTCATCTATTTTTCCACCCTCCCCACAACCACTAGTTTATATTCTGTATTTTTAGTCTGTTTCTGTTTTTCTGTTTTTTTTTTAAGATTTTATTTCTTTATTTGACAGAGAGAGACACAGTGAGAGAGGGAACACAAGCAGGGGGAGTGAGAGAGGGAGAAGCAGGCCTCCCATGGAGCAGGGAGCCTGTTGGGGGCTCGATCCCAGGACCCTGGAATCATGACCTGAGCTGAAGGCAGACGCTTAACGACTGAGCCACCCAGGCACCCCTGTTTTTTTTTTTTATTTGTTTTTTTCTTCATTTATTTTTTAGATTCCACATACAAGTGAAATTGTCATACAGTATTTGTCTTTCTATGTCTGTGTTATTTCACTTGGCATAATACTGTCAAGGCCCATCCATGTGGTCACAAATGTCAAGACCTTATTATTTTTCATGGCTGAGTAATATCCCAAAGTATATAGAGACCACATTTTCTTTATCCATTCATCCGCTGATGGACACCTGGGCTGCTTTCATAATTTGGCTATTATAAATAATGTTGCAATAAACACAGAGGTGCATATATCTCTTCAAATGAGTGTTTTTGTTTTCTTTGGGTAAATACCAAGGAATGGGATTAGAATTACTGAATTCCACACTTCTATTTTTAATTTTTTTGAGGAACCTCCATACTGTTTTCCATAGTGGCTGCATGGATTTACATCCCACCAACAATGGACAAGGGTTCTTTTTTTCTCTGCAGCCTTGCCAACACTTGTTATTTCTCTCTCTCTCTCTTTTTTTTTAATCTGGCCATTTATGGTTTCTAGGAATTTTATAGTTTCAGGTCTCACATGTAGGTCTTTAATCCATTTTTAGTTTATTTTTCTGTATGGTGTTAGACAGTGGTCCAGTTCCATTCTTTTGCATGTGGCTCTTCAGTTTACCGAGCACCATTCATTGAAGAGACTGTCTTCCCCATTTTATATTCTTGCCTCCTTTGTCCCAGATTGCCAATATGGTGAAATTTACTTTATAATAAGGACAATCAAAACACACTTCCAATAAATTGCAACAATAATTATTCATCATTTCAACACAGTGTACAGTGTAATAATGATTCATCGTTTTACCTTATCTAGATGTTCATGTACTACATACAGTAGCACAAAAATATAAGATACCTCAACAAAAATCGCAGTCTTATGTGGCTAAATGGAGGAAGGATTTCCTAGTCAAAGACATGCCTGCAGTCTTAGGCAATACCAAAATTTATTGGAGTAGCTGTTCAGTTCTCAGTCCAAAGAAATAGCAATTATATCATTTGCTAATGTAATTCAACACTCTGATCTCTGGTGGTCAGCTGAAGGTGATTCAAATCTGAATAGAATTTTCTCAAACTATAACCAAATCTGATCTCTCCCATGTGTGATCTGTGTGATGTCAAGCCAATAACTTAAATGATGACGTCACCGTGTCTACATACAAATGGATAAATGAGCTAACAGATGAAAATTCACCCAACTTTCTTATGTCTGGCATATAGTATCTAACTTATGTGCCTTCTCTACATGAAATGTTTATATATATGTATTTTATACATTGTGTATTTGTGTATATGTGTGTCTATATGTATTATAATATACATGAAATAGATGAACTACCTACCATATACAATATTCATTACATATGAGATAAATCATTGATATATATGACTTGAATAGCTCTATTATGAGGTGGAAATTATAATTAGAACAAGTAAAGATTAGCATGATGGAAGACTGGGAGAGGACAGATGTTCTACCTTTTAGAATGAGGTAGAGCTTCATGGCATAGGCAATGCTGATTTTATGTAATGCCCTAAAACATGGATGGTGTTTAGATAAATAACATGGGAGAAAGTGACCTTAGCAAAGCATAGAACCAGTAAAGCACAGGGTGCCTGGGTGGTTCAGTCGGTTAAACACCCAACTCTTGGTTTCAGCTCAGGCCATGATCTCAGGGTTAAGAATTTGAGCACCACATCAGGCTCTGTGCTCAGCATGGAGTCTACTCGACATTCTCTCTCTCTCTCCCTCTGCCCCTCCTGCTTATGCTCTCTATTCCTCTCTCTCTCTCTAAAAATAAATGAATAAATCTTTAAGGAAAAAAAAACACAGTAAAGCGCGATCATGCTGTACTTTTGCAGACAAGTTTACTCAGTAGTGAGAAGCAACAATAATAGTGCTTGTTTCAGGGGTTCTGTTAGAATTGCATCAGATAATGAACATGAAATGCTGAGCACACTGCACAATGAATGTTATCTGTAGATATGGTTATTATTAATAGTAATAGCATTACTGTTATTGTTTTACCCTGTTGATAATAACAAGGACTCAGGCTCACTGAAAGCACAGATGCATAAAAGGAAATAATGGTTAAGATGGATGTGCAAAGTGTAACTGTCTAATATCCCCAGATTTAGCTAAGAAAGTATTTTTCTGGATACTGATGGGAGCTCATGACCACCACATCCTTTCTGGTGTAAACACATCACAAGTCTCAATGCCCCAGGTCCTGCAGAGGTAATTCTGTGTTCTTCAAGTCAACTGTGTCTGCTTTTTTCTGTCCATTCCTTGGCTCCTTCAAGGATAAAGTAGGCGTTAATATGCAATTTGGCAAAATGTGAGAACCTGGAGAAACCATCCTCCTCACCCTGATGGTCTAGTCCTTTGGAAATGACCGAATTCTACTGAGCTACACATAATTTGATTCTAAAATGCCAACAGTGGACATGATAAGTAAAATTACTGCTCATCAAGGGTAAAGATCAAGTTTAACATCAGTTAGGGACAGTCCAAGCAGAGGTTCTTTTGAAAGAGAACATTTTAGTATATCAGTTTCTAAGAGCCAAATGATACAAAACTTGTGTGTATATTTTGAAGACTATAAGGAGAAATGTTTTACCTTTAAACAGTATAAGGGATTCTATTGGTTAACTTATCATTAATTAATTGGTTAACTTGAAAAATACCCATCTTATTTCCACTGTGACAAAGAGACATGATCTCCCTTCTGCTGCATCTGGTGTTCAGGAGTTAAAAGGATGATCTGTGTCTACATTGATGCCATTGCCTATTCGTGCACTCACACTAGAATATGCATGTTTAACGTGTTAGCTCTGTGAACTAGGGCAGAGGACATGAGGACTACATAATAGATATCATAGTACTTTGAGGTTGGATGAGGGTGCTAGAAGGAAATGAAGAAGCTGACACCTCTTTCTTACATTCCCAATCCTGGCTAAGACTTTCTTCATCGTGTGCATGATTTTCCACTTGTTCGCTTGCTAGTCAGTTTCATCTGTCATCACCTAAGACATTCTTTTAGTCATATTTGACTCATTAAATTAACATTTTCTGTACTCTTTAGAACCACATAAAGTCTCTTCCATTAGACTGCATATCTAAAAAAAAAACTGAATAATTCTATACTTTTGGATAATATTTTCCTAATACGGTTTTTTCCCGTACTAACTACTCTTTCAGAATTTATACTCTCCAGTGAGTCACTTAGGAAAGCCAATGTCTTCACTTTAATGAAATCAATTTTATACTTCATTGGCTTTGTTTTCATATGGATAACTTGCATGATATAAGTAGATTTCAATGAATCAAAATAACATGTCAGTATTGAAGTTCCTCACTAAAGAACTGCATGATTACAGTCGAGCTGGGTGCAATATATATCCACAGAAGTTCGGGTTACTGAAAGTACTACAGAATATTTCATAGTCATTTTCCCTACCACTTGGGGAATTTCTATTTGGTGATATATTATATCACCATCGATGATACCACATTGTTTCCAGCAGGTAGGTGGCAAGACCACAGAGAGAAAAGTGCTTGAGTGTCGAGGCAGGTGAGATTATGGAAACATGTCAACCCCTTTTTCCTGGCAGTGCCCGAATATGACAGAGGCTCTCAGGAACCTCACACAGCACAGGAAAAAGAGGTGAACATGTCTCACCAGGCTGACGGGTCCAGGGCTCACTGAAGAAAATAAGTTTTGATTTTTTTTTTAAGTTATAATTCTTGTACCCTTGATCTTTGGACTGGAGTACATACTTCACAAATGAGACATAATAAGACACAGAAGTTTCGTGTCTTCAACAAACATCTGTCTGTCGGATAAAAGAAGAGGAGGTGGCCGAAGAGCAGCCCTAAGTGGAGAGGAGGAAAGAAGGGCTGGAGAGACAGGGACCTCAGAAGCAGCCAGAGAACCTCAGCTTCCTGTCTGGGAAGGGAGCCTACTTATAACAACACTGTTTTTCTGGGAAATGAAACTCTTACTTTAAGTGGACAATTAAAAGTATTCATGGCAAACAAAATTTTAATAAATTATGGACTCCATATTAGTTCCCAATTTTTATGAACAAGGGAAAACGTGTAAATAAAAGGTCAAGTTCTTGCCCCCCTGAGAGTCACTCCCCTGCTGGTTATATGGGGTCACTCCAACCAAGTGGCAGAGACACTGTGTGATGGTTATTAGAACAGCGGTGTATTCTAAATGCCATAAAAGTTCAGAGAAAAGAGAAAACCTGTTCAACTTCTTGAATGATTGGAAATCATGAAGTAGGTGCATTTGATCTGGACCTCAGGAGATGAGCAGAATTATATTATTCAGAGCTGGTAAACAAAATCCTTAAATCTAAGATCTGAAAATTCCTTGGAGAGGTTCTAATCCAAATCCCTGACTTTGAAGATAAGAAAACAGAATAACACTACCAATACCAGTGATCTGCCAACAAAAAATGCTTTAACATAAGACTTTATACTAAGCTTATTTCAAGAAGACAGGCTAACTCAAAAGGAAGAGATGTTTTAAAATTTCCTGACCTCTTGTAGGAGAACCAGCACCCACAAGTTAATGGAATCAAAATTAGATCTCCAAATTAAGATTCAGGAATCTTTCTTGAAGTTATGCATACATTTTAAAAGTTGAGAAAGGAGAAGAAGGAAATACAACTGAGAAAACACAGCATTCCTAAGATTTGAGGGATTAAAGTAAAAAAAAAAAATTGACAGACAATGCTTGGCTAATATACAATTTTATGCCTCAGGCACTTGGTTCACAGAAATGAAGACAATTATGAAACTCACAATATTATCTTAAAGACAAACGATGTCGGACATAAAGAGTACTGTGGAAATCTTTGGCAGAGGCATGTGATAACAATTTTAAAAAGCATAGTTAAGTGTTTCTGCTTGAGGTTTCTTGAGGCATGACCCCTGAGCTGAGCTGTCCAATGGGACCTTCCTCCTTCTCTGTCTCTTCTGGCCTCTTCAAGATGTCTCCTCTTTATTTTCAGTCTGCACAACTTGCATCATCCCAAGATGAGCATATAACTATAATATCTATTTTAAACATTTTGCTCACCCTTACTAAGATGAAAGACTCAAAAATGCCCATTTAATATAACACTTCCCAATAGAGCTTACAAAAAGGGAGTACATTCTATTTATCAGCCTAGGAGGATTTTCAACCAAAAGCATTCTGCAGAGCCTAAACTAAGATGAGCTAAAATTTGCTATCGGGACACTTCCCTGCTTTCCTCAGTAACTCTATGTACCCTAATCCAGATTGGAGAAAATTTTCACTTTGGAATTATTTTCCACTAATTAATGATCCAGACAACAGCACATAAGAGCCTCACCAGTTTTCCAGACTTGCATATAATTCTACTTATCACATTCTGACAATGCAACCATTTCCTTGAGATCTCTGACATTTTCCCTGTCATGTATTTTGAATTTAAAGTCTGAGGATCATTCTTCTGAAAAATGATGTGATTGGCAAAAGAATAATTTATCCAGCATCCTTTGATATTTGGATTCCATTTCCCACCAATACTGACATCTAACTTGTCCTCTGAATGTGAATGATAATATATATCATTTTCCACATAAAGCTCATCCCATCTTAATTTCACCTTTGAATTTTTCTCATCAATGATACACTGACAGCCCTGTTTAAGAGTTTTAAATGTTGTCATTGACAAATGACAGAAGGATATATAAACCAGACATTAGGACAACGTAAAGGATAATTTCTCCCTCTTCTCTCTGATAGGTGTCCAATTTTCTTATTTACCCAGTAAGCATACACATGCAGACACATCCCATCTATATAATTTAAATCACACTGATAAATTACTGGTTTTCTTTTTTCTCTTTGGATTCTAAACTATAAATGGATTTTAGTCCATAGTATTTACTATTTGTGTACATTTTGCCTAATTTATGGTTCTTGACTTAACAATTGCAGTGAGGATACTGCAAACTTCTTTCTAAACAGGTTGAATCCCTTCTAAGGGATTTACAAACAAGAAAAGAATGCCACACACTAATGAAGCCTATTCAGACACTGCAAATAGTTTGTAAGATAGATCACACCAACAAAAGTATGTTCTTTCACAAATAGTTTATTTCCACTTCCTCGGCATTATTAAACTGTCTTCTGAGAAAATATGCTATGTCAGGCTGGGGTTTTAATTACTGGAAGAAAATTCAGAAATGTTTAACTACAAAGAGTTGCAAAAAGACTCAAATGGGTGTTTGGCAGCACCCCCCCCCCCACCTTGTCAGAATGTCTGTAATGTTTTATAGCCTAAGGACGCAGTGGATATATTTAAAACGAGTGTATACAAGTTCCCAGTTTTGTTCCAGTTTTACTTATAATTCAGTAGTTAAAACCATCACCACCGAGTGTAACATGACCTGAGTTATTTGCCATGTTCTCTCTCTGGCCTGCTGAGACCACGTAATCTGGCAATGAGTGCTTCATTTAATGATTTAGCCATTCTCCTAAGAGGGGTGGCTGGGAGTCATCCTTGTAGCCAGAAGGCACCTTGGAGCCATGTGGGTGAGGCCTGGAGGTAATCACACTGTGAGGCCTGGGTTGGGGGTGGATAAGGAGGTTGGGATGGGGGGAAGGAGGAAGGAGGCGAATACTTAGAGACTCACGGAGGGAGAGAAACAAGAGTGGCTCTGAAGTTCGCAACTATGTTTACACTTGGTTACATAAAGTATCTTCCAAGCTTCTTCCTCCCACGTTCCCTGTCCCAGTCCATGACTTCATCCTTTACCCAGTTTCTTTACTTAGAAATCTCAACCTCCCAACATATGTAAGAAACCCGGGCACCATGCCCAATGGAGAGAAGATGCTCAACTTTGTTCCTTCCCTCGCCTTCTGCCTGCATCCCGCTTCCCTCTGTGGCTGACCCCCACTTCCCAGCTCTCCTGCCGAAGCCTCGGCCTCACATCCATTTTCCGCTGGGTCCAGACAGGGGCCCCAGCCTCCCTGTCCTGCACAATTCGCCCCCTAACGTCAGTGCCTCTTACTCAATGATCTTCCAAATCCTGAGCCCTTGACAGTCTCCATACACACCATGGAATGGAAATGGACAGCAATCAAAACAATTTTGTATGTGAGAAAGCCACATGAGTTCCAAGCTTCAAGCAAAAAGACAGCATCTATCCGTCCATCAGGAGCACACACTTAGCAGGAAGCAGGGCCCCTGCCCACAGAACTGAAGCAAGTGTTCTATTTTCATTTTGTTTCTGTTAAGAGAAACATAAACAGGGGCACCTGGGTGGCTCAGTCGTTAAGCGTCTGCCTTTGGCTCAGGTCATGGTCCCAGGGTCCTGGGATCCAGCCCCGCGTCGGGCTCCCTGCTCAGCAGGAAGCCAGCTTCTCCCTCTCCCACTCCCCCTGCTTCTGTTCCTGCTCTCGCTAGCTCTCTCTCTGTCAAATAAATAAAATCTTTTTTAAAAAAAGAGAGAAACATAAACATATTCTATAGGTGGGGAGGGGCCTGGACTATAGGAGGAAAGATTTCTTCTGTTTCCAAAAATTCATATAGGCAGTGGGAACTAAATTGGCGTAAGAAGCTTGGACAGAAGGTTGTTACAGTTTAATCGCAGGATGCTGGGGGGAAATCAAACAGGCAAATGCCTCAGCAAAAGTATGGGTGGAATATCGATCTTTTCTCCTGTATAAGCCTGGAATAAACACTAGCCCATGAAAATTAATATTTGTGAGTGTGATTCATCTCTTTTTAAAGACTATTTTTAGAGTAGTTTTAGGTTCACAGCAAAATTGGAAACTAGAGAGCTTTTCCATAGACGCCCCCTGGCCCCCACACATGCACAGACTCCCCCAAAATCAACATCTCGCATCAGATGGTACATCCATTACAGCTGATGAACCTACATGGCTGTAGTTTATCTTAGGTTTCGCTCTGGATGTTGTACATCTTATGGGTTTTGACAAATGTGTAATGCCATGTCCATCATTATAATAATACAAAGTATTATCGCCACCTTAAAAACTCTCTGTGTTTAGCTTATTCATCCTTCCCCTACCCAACCTCTGGCAACTAACGATCATTTTACTTTCTCTATAGTTTTGCCTTTTCCAGAATGTCCTAGGGTTGTAATCACAGTATGTAATCTTTTCAGACTGGTTTCTTTCATTAAGTAAGATACATTTACGATTCCTCCATGTCTTTCATTGGCTGGATAGCTCATTTATTTTTTTACTTTTTTTTTTTCTCTTTTGCTCATTTCTTTTTAGTAGTGAATATTATTCCACTGTCTGGATATATCATTGTTTATTTATCCACTCGCCTATTAAAGAACATCTTGGTTACTTCCCAGTTTTGGCAATTAAGCTGCTTCGGGCGCCTGGGTGGCTCAGTTGGTTAAGCGACTGCCTTCGGCTCAGGTCATGATCCTGGAGTCCCGGGATCGAGTCCCACATCGGGCTCCCTGCTCGGAAGGGAGTCTGCTTCTCCCTCTGTCCCTCTTCCCTCGTGCTCTCTATCTCTCATTCTCTCTCTCTCAAATAAATAAATAAAATCTTAAAAAAAATAAAGCTGTTTCAAATGTCAGTGTGCAGGTTTTTCTGCAGACACACGTTTTCAACTCTTTTGGGTGAATATTGTGATAAGAGTATGTTTGATTTATAAGAAACTGTCAAACAATTCTCCGAAGTGGCTGTACATTTTACATTTCTACCAGAATGAATGAGCTCCTGTTCTTCTACATCCTCACCACCATCTTGTGATGCCCGCGTTCTGGATTTTGGTTAATATAAAAGATATGTAGACACTTAGTATTTGAATTAAAGTATCTATATACTTAACATTCTTCCAATCAGGCTGTGTTAAGATTAAAAAAAACATGGAAAGGAAAATCAATATAAGTATACAAAGGAATTGTAAAATTATATATTTCATTTGGACAATAAATTTAGAGCTAATTTTTTGGTTAACAAAAGTAAAAAGGAGACTAGAGGGATGCCTGCGTGGCTCAGTTGGTTAAGCATCCCAGGGTCCTGGGATCGATCCCTGCACCGGGCTCCTTGCTCAGCGGGGAGTCTCCTTCTTCCTCTCCCTCTGCCACTCCCCCTGCTTGTGCTCTCTGTCTCTCTGTCTCAAATAAATAAATAAATAAATAAATAAAATCTTTAAATAAAAGGAGGGGGAATAGAATGAGTTCTTCAGTACTCAATTAGACAATCACAAATATTTATGGAACATACTTATTAAGCATGGACTAGGCACGAGAAATCACACTATTTTGCACACTGGAGACAAAGTAGTCAAAATATTCAGAAGCCCTACCCTCATGGAGTTTACATGATAGTAGAGGAGAGAGATATTACACAAATATATGTGTGACAGAAATTCCAGTTCACTGTCAAGATTCTGAAAATAACAGGATTGAGCAACAGAGTGAAGACAAAGAACAAGACAAAAGGAGACTTATATTGGAACAAACAGGACAAAGAAGGGCTCTCGTTGAGGTGATATCTGGACATATTTCTGAATGAACTGAGTCCACTGGAAAACATGAAATATGAGTTCCCTCAGATGAGCTCTTTTTGGATTACATATAATTATGAAAACAGGGCCTCAAATGATAGAAATGCCTCCATCAACAGCACATTACAGGACCTGCAAAGTCATCTTACAGGGGGAAAATTTATCATAATTAGTTTTATGTGTTAATTCTATAATTCAGTGTTTTATACTTTCCCTTTCATATCTAATGTGGTTTAATCTTCTTTCCACACCAAGTAGAAACCTATCACTGTCTGTGTTGTCTGCTATTCTTTCATGAAAAGTTGTCTGTCAGAAACCTGCCCTCCCCTGAGGAAGTCATGAGGTGGAACACAAGGGGCCACAATGATCTTAAAATCATGCCCCAGATGGTTAATGAGGTTGAAACTAGCAGAAAATTTAAAGTTTGTTTTTCAGAGAATTATTTCTCCGTAGTCGGCCATTGTGTCTTTTTAGACCGCACTAACAAACCCACCAGCTCTCTCTGCAGAAATCTGGACTCAGGGTCAACTGATATGGTTCTTGCCTGGGAATAAGCATTCCTTATTCAAGATAACAAGCCAAGACCCCACCTGGTTTACACCTACTCTGAGAGCATGCCCACAGCCGTTTCCCTTGTCCTAAGTGGACCCCCTGACATCAGGAGCTGAATTTTGCCTTCTTCTGATGTTTAGTCTCCATCTCCAAGTGAACATGGGATATATGCTACATACATGTTTACTCAGTGTGCATGCTCCATCTTTCTTCATGAATAGTCATAAATTCCCCATACCTTTCATGCAAATGCATGCTCCCTTAGCTTAAAACTTCCCCATTTTGTTGTTTGGGGAGTAATGGATTTGAGAATCATTCCCTATGATCTCCTTATTTACTGCAAATAAAGACTCCTTTGTGTGACCACTCCCCCTGGCATAATCTCTACCTGTAACTCCCAGGGGAGGGAACTCACCTTAGTTGGGTTATAATCTCATGCCCTTTCCTTAGTGACTTGGGACAGCATGGGACTCCCAACATCAGGAGTTTCTCTACCTGGCACCTCCTGGCACATCACATCACTCTGCTTTATTCAGTTCAGGTCACTGAGGCAGGGGAGAGACAGGGCGGACCGCTGGGCTCCTCCTTCACACCTGGCTTCTTGCCCCTCTCTGCATCAGTGAAGTGATTCATTTCAGGGTCTCTGAACATCACTGATACCATCTAAAGTAATCTTATTTTCCGTTTGGAACAAATTGCTTCTTATGGATGACTTACCTTAACAATGGTATTTAGGTGACTTATTTCAGCAGCTTTTGACAGCAATGGTGATAACACAAATTCTACTCAGAGGCAGGAGTTGACCGTGTGTGTGTGTGTGTGTGTGTGTGTGTGTGTGTGTGTGTGTGTGTGTGTGTAGCCCGGAGGGCTCTGGGGTTATTTCAGGGGGCCAGGCTGTTACATCTTAGGTGGGGGCAAATCAGTCATTAAATTCCAGCAGGCACCCCTGTTCCTACTAATTCTGATCATTACACTCCTAACTATGACTTCACTGTTAGACCATCATCTCTACAATTATAACATCCAATTCTTTAGTTCTTTCCATCAGTTCTCAAGTGTTAAAGAATATTAAATATCAGGAAATGGACAATAAAATAACTATTTTAGATAACTTCTTAAGGAGACCCACAAAAATGAAAAATTCTTGAGAGCTAGGTTAAATAGGATATAAACGTGACTCATTTTCTTCAGAAAGACAAGCTAAATCTTGGTATTCTTGTCGATGTTGAAGTTAGTGAAACAACCAATACATAAACACAAACCCATGGGTGTCTGTTCATCTTTCAACATATCATGATAATGAAAGTCCCAGAAATTGTATTGGATTTAAAACAAGAGGTCCCTGAGTCCTAAGGACCAGTTGAAAACTGAAGGCAAATTGATGACAAAGGTGCCCAGGACAAGCAGATGGGGAGCATAGTACGTGGAGAAACAAACACTGATGCTGTGGTACAGCCTTTTTATTTTAGTTAAATTGTGAGGATTTTCAGTTTAAAATTTCTTTTCTGGGGTTCCATTGATGGTTTCTCACAAAACTCTGTAGAATGAGATTTGGGGATAAATTGACGACAGACTCCTGATCTGCAGAGAGAGGGCTCTGGGACCACAAAGGGCGAAACGAGAGATGGGGGAAGCCAGGAGATGATTCTGAATTCCCCTGGTACATTTGTCCCCATCGCTCCTCCTCCGTGTTTGTCACACACCCAGTCCTTCCACTGCAGCTCCTGGCTATACTTACATACACTTGCAACACGACTTCACAACCCCTGGTGACCAGCTGCCCCAGTGTCCCAGGAACTGAGGGGTTTCCAGGGGGCAGGACTTAGGGCTCAAGTCAGTAAGTCCCAGGCAAAGCAGGACAGCTGGTCCCGTGTGTACGTGTGCAAGCAAAGAACACCTGACTCAAAGTCTAGCTAAATTAAAAGTCCTCATTTCATTTGAACTCCCAGCATTGTAGTTCGGCAGAGTGAATAAACCCATGAGCATCAGCAGGACAACATGATTCCCTAAAATCAATTGAAGTATTGAATGGCTATGAATTGGTTGCTCAATACTGAGAAATACACTTTTAAAAAACTCAAAGGGGTGAAAAGGATTAAGCAGCACAAACTCCCAGCTAAAAAATAAAAAGTCATGGAGATGAGAAGTACAGTGCAAGGAATATCATCAATAAAATGGTAATACACTTGTTATGGTGAACTCTTCATAAAGTATATACTTGCCATATCACTATGTTGTGCATCTGAAACTAATTTATTATGTCAACTATACCTCAATTAAAAATTTAAAAAAGAAAAATAATCTTTAAAAAAAACCCTTCAAATGTGTATCTCCAGCCCAAAACACTTTCATGTACGCCACACCTGCATACCCAAGAGTCTACTGGTTAGCTGCACTTGGTTATCAGACAGACTTCTCAGACTCATCGAGTCCAAAACAGGACCAACTAGTCTTTGTAAATGGCATACCTTTCACCCAGATTGCATTCCCTTTGTGATTTCTTTTATTCTCTTACTAGATCCAGCATATCACCAGTTTCCAGGCAATTCTACACTAATGCTCCAAATTTCCTTAACTACACCCATTGCTGTGCTTTCCAGAAGTCCTCAGTGTTTCTCATGATCTGCCAACTGGCCTCCTGCCCTCAGCTGGTGTCAAATGAGAACTCTTCCACAGCCTTGTCTTCAGATATGCGGCTTCATCTTCCTTTTCTTATTTATTGAATGCATTCCTCTTGGTTTTCAAAATCTAGCTCAGATCTGACCTCTGGGGAACCCTCTGTGAATATGTGGCCTGGCCCCAGTCACTCCAGGATGTATGATGGCTCAGCTCCCTCATGCCCCTAGGAGAATGGAAGTTCCTTGGAGGCAGGGACAATGTGCCATCTGTGTCCTGTCCAGTGCGGAGCACCATGGCCCAGAACAGACACAGTACAGCTAGGATTGGAGCTGACCGGGGGGAGGGGGACATAGTAGGGCCAAGCTGGTGAAGGGGCTGAGCCAGCAGCCTGCAGACAGTCTCCCAGATGCCACCATCTTGCCATTTTTCCTACTCAGCATCTATTCTACCTCAAGCATGTGGTAAGTGTTTAAGAATACACTTTTTCAGGGGTTCTGGGTGGCTCAGTCGGTTAAGCGTCAGACTCTTGGTTTCAGCTCAGGCCATGATCTCATGGGTCCTGGGATTGAGCCCCAAACTAGACTCTGTGCTCAGGAGGGAGTCTGCTTAAGATTCTCTCCCTCTGCCCCACCCCCCGGTGCACTCACTCTAAAATAAACAAATAAATCTTAGAAAAAAAAATACACTTTTTCAGAGAAAAAAAATGAAGTATATGGCCATTCTAATTTCACTTAAGCCCCAACTAAGAAGTCAAGATTCAATCACTGGAGGAATAGAAAACTTCTTTGATATTTTATTCTTCAAGAAACTGAATGTAAATGGACTCGTGCTGATAAGACTATAGAAATGTAACTTGCGCTAACCCATATCACCCCAGATTTACAGAGTATGTAAACTTCATTTCCACGTAGACCTGGGAAGACAGTTTTAAAAGGGATCCCCTGCCCAACATGGCTCCGCCACCCTCCCCGGGAAGAGCCACCGTCCTGCTCCAAGCCAGCTTGTAATCGCCAGAGCCAGCACCAGCCACACTTAAGAGAGGCAGTGCAAGGCCCCGTGAGAATGTCTTCTCAGGGCCTGACACCAAGCTAAATGTAACTGACATCCAAGGGGCCTTGAACACTAGCAAGAAGGAGGATGGTATTTTGGAATCAAAGATGCAATAAACACAACAACCAATGACCTTTATTCTGTGCTGAGATATTTCAGAAGACTCTTCTAAAATATTCTCCAGCTGTTTTTCCAGAAGGAAAATTAAGAACAGGACAACTCCACAGCAGATTTTTACATCAATTAGCAACAAAGAGGGTCCCGAATCCATTTGACAAGCAAGCAAAATGAGAATCTCAGAAGCTGGGAAATTCTGGTCATCAATTCTGAATAGATTTTATGGCTAACTTTCAGGTAGATGGTGGGGGGCACAGAACAGAGAAACAACACAGGGTATGCACGCCCAAGAAAAGAGGCAGCTAATCTCCATTTGTCTCTACAGCTGAACTGGCAACACAAAGTGTGACTCATTTTATAGATTATTTCCTCCAGCTCATCAGACTGTACTGTCAGCCAAGTAAGTGACACATGGAATTGTGATCATCTGTAATTCATCTTATTTTCTCTTTAAGGAGGAAAACCATCAACATGCAATTGGTGTCAGGTATTAGAAGACAAACAATAAATTGCTTAACTCTTACCCTTAATGCAACGCATTCTCCTCATTAGCTTCTACAATACTGCTATTGTTTAAAACATACTTTCAAAGTATTAATTGCACCCTTATGGGAAGGCCATTATGCCAAAGTGCTGAAAACCAGCAGAGCAAGGCACCTGTCTTTTGAAAAGTGCATCATCTGCACTTTATGAATAAATGTTTCTAAAGCTTGGAGAAATTCTTTCAGAAAATCCACTTTAAAACGCGAAGTCACTATGCACCAGGGAAGATGTTATTTGGGAACTAAATGTGAAAGCCTATATGTGATAAAGACTATGATAATATCAAGAAAATTATATTAATCATGGAGTTGGAATACGTGGGTTAAAATATTTCATCCTAAACAAAGAGATAAGGACCAAGGATGAAATACTGACTCACTGTAAAATCCTTTTTTTTCCTCTTTGATTGCAAATAATAGTAATACTACCAATAATAACTGGCAACACTTATTGGGCCCTTGGGTTCTTCATAAATACAACACAGGGGGTTTAGTAGCTAGATCACTTTGGATAGAAATAAAAGTAGAGCTATCTTCTTATACACATACTATACTGAGAGCTGAGGAGATATTTAACTTGTTTAAAAGTCAGTATGACAGAAGGATCATGAAACCAAACCACCAATCCAATGGCGGTGGCCCTGGGAGGCCTGAGGGAAGGATCTGGGGCCCCCTGCTGGCCAGCCCTTACTCCGACCATGGCTAGATCCGGGGAGGAGACTGGACTGACAAGGTGAGGAAGCAGAGCTAATCACAGTGCTCAGACAGGGGCTCTTTACCATCTGCTGCAAAAGAAATTTAATACCTTAGTAACTGTGACAGCTATCCCAGTGTGCACTGGGTGAATAGATTCAGACTAAGGGTGGCCATGGGCATGAACATCCATCTAAGGACAGACCTGCATTTGAAGTCAGTTTCCACTACATCCCC
This sequence comes from Eumetopias jubatus, assembly GCF_037043125.1. Classification (NCBI taxonomy): domain Eukaryota; kingdom Metazoa; phylum Chordata; class Mammalia; order Carnivora; family Otariidae; genus Eumetopias; species Eumetopias jubatus. The sequence continues at coordinate 4,714,905 of NW_028274808.1, forward strand.
TGTTTACCCCAAGCAGGGCAATTGCTCTCATTTTTCAGAAGGTTTTTATGAGCTCTGTAAAAATTAATGTGATAATCCTTGATTCTCAGGGCTCGTGGGAGAATGAAACTCCGTTCCGGATGTATCTAGCACAGAACAAAATGAAAATGATGGCCACCATTTTTAGTTGTGACTGTTACAAAGTGACCCCACACCTTTTAGTACGATGGTCTGTCTTTCACGGTCCATGGTTTAAAATGTGCTATCTGAGGAGATGTGGAGGAGGTTTGGAATCTGTATTTCTCATTCTCAACCAAGTGGTTTTATCTATTTGCTCATCTTACTTCCACATCTCCTTTGAATTGGGGCTAACTCGGGATACATTAGTATTTGGGGAGAGCTTTGGAGTTGAGAAGCAGGTTGGGGAGAGAATATTAGTGAATGGGGCCTCTTGACAACTAACAAATGATTGAGATGTTTCAGTCCACCCAGAGAAGCATCAAGGAAGAAATCAGGAAGCCAGGAAGGAAAACTACATAATGCATTTAAAATTCTTGTCTATTTGAACAGAGTAAGAAAAAGAAAATAATAGCTAGGGTAGCCCACACAGTGAAGAAAAGATGACTTATACACTAGATGTGCCAATTAATTTATTGCCTCTTTGTTTCAGGTCCACTTGACATCCCCTGCTCTGTGATGATGGCACTGAACGTGGTAAATATTTCTCTTTGCCTGAGTGGTGTGGTGTTAAGCTTTGTCAGAGAAGGTACAGGAAGGATCCTGGAGGAGGAAGGAGCTTCCCTTCTTTTTGTCTCTGCATACAGGAGAGCTTGCAGTAGCAAGCAGCACCTGTCGCCTCTCCACCGGCAGCTTCTCCAAAGCTTGCCCTTTCCCCATAAACAGATTTTATGCCCTCTCAGACAGCTTTGTGGTCAGCAAGGCATAGTGCCTCCCAATTTCAGCACAACACAAAATCACCGTGGACTCGCCCATATTTCCATGAACCATGGCTGCACCGTATAGATAGATCTCATTCTGGGAGCGGAGCCCCACCCCATCCCACCATTTGTTTCTTCTTTGGGTGCATGTGACTCAGTCCAAGAGGCAGTAACTTCTCCCTACCTCTGCGGTTTCTGTATTCTTTTACCCCTGAGTACCCAGGGCCCAATTTTCCTAATTCCTAATATACTGAAGAGGATTGTATATCAAACTTTCTCTTTTCAAATTATTCTGTGATTTCTGCCTCTTGAGGGGACTTTGACCGATACGGTAGATATTAAAACTGATATAGCTAACATTAGAAAGGAACCTGGCAGCTAAAACAATAAATCTGGGATGTAGATAAATGGTTGAAGGGTAAGATAAAAATGAGACCTGGTGAGGAATCCCTTTCTTTTTTTCTTTTACATACAAGGGGAGAGTTAGCTGAGTGTTGTATCAGCAAATGTAATAATGAAATTAATTTAGAGAGTTATATTCATAACTATTCATTTATTAGAAATTTATAGGAATTCTTGGGTAATGATTATTATCCAGTGGTCTGTAAAAACAATGTGAAGTGAGAGTCCAGCTTGCTTGCTGTTGCTAAACCTGCATGTAATTAGAACTACATGATGAAAATATTATATAATGTAGATACATATTCTTTTCCTAGTGTGAAGAGTCACTTTTTTTTTTAACAAGATAATTTGGGCAATAGATTACAGGAGAAAGAAAGAAAGAAGAAAGAAAGAAAGAAAGAAAGAAAGAAAGAAAGAAAGAAAGAAAGAAAGAGAAGGAAGGAAGGAAGGAAGGAAGGAAGGAAGGAAGGAAGGAAGGAAAGAAAGAAAGAAAGAAAGAAAGAAAGAAAGAAAGAAAGAAAGAAAGAGAAAGAAAGAAAGAAAGAAAGAAAGAAAGAAAGAGAAAGAAAGAAAGAAAGAAAGAAAGAAAGAAAGAAAGAAAGAAAGAAAGAAAGAAAGAAGAAAGAAAGAAAGAAAGAAAGAAAGAAAGAAAGAAAGAAAGAAAGAAAGAAAGAAAGAAAGAAAGAAAGAGAAAGGTAGGAAGGAAGGAAGGAAGGAAGGAAAGAAGAAAGAGAAAATAAAAGAAAAAAATACCACCCCCCACCACAACAAAATCAAGGAACACATGCTTTGTATTCTCAAATCGCCTTGTCTGAAATGAGAAACAAATACAAAAAAATAATTAATTTGATTTCTTTAGGCATGGAAATATCGCTTTCCTCTGCTGTGTATAAAAAGATACTCTAGGTATTTGAAGATGCAATGGTTGAGGATATTTAATTTATTTTAACAACTTTAACATTGAATCCAGAGATCTACATCCAGAATAGTGGCAGCAGGGGTATGGAATATAACCTCCATAGAAAAACAATAATTAGGGTGCCTGGGTGGCTCAATCCATTAAACGTCTGCCTTCGGCTCAGGTCATGATCACAGCATCCTGGGATTGAGTCCCACATCGGGCTCCCTGCTCCACAGGAAGCCTGTTTCTCCCTCTCCCCCTCCCCCTGCTTGTGTTCCCTCTCTCGCTGTGTCTCTCTGTCAAATAAATAAATAAAACCTTAACAAAAAAGAAAAAAGATAAACAACAATAACTGGTGAGAAGTATCAGAAAAATAGTCTCTGGAAATTGTCCCATAAACCTAAATCAAAAGAAGGAACATTTAATCTGGAAAATCTTGCTGATTCACAGAAATTGACAAGATGATCCTAAAATTCTTATGGATATTCAAAGAGTCTAGAATAACCAAAACCATCTTGAAAAACAAGGAAAAAAAAAAAAGGAGGGACTCACATCTCCTATTCCAATACTTTCTACAAAGCTATGGTAATCATGATTATGTCATATGAGCATAGAAATTGACATGTTGATAAATAGGTAGAATTCAGAGCCCAGAAATAAAGTTCACATTACAGTCCATTGATTTTTGATAAGAGTGCCAAAACAATGCAGTGGAAAATTAATGGGCTTTTCAGAATATGGTGCTGAGACCACTGGGTATCCACCATGAAAAGAATGAAGTGGACCCCTTCCACACATCACACAAAAATCAATTGATAATGAATCACAGGTCTAAGTATAAAAAATAAATCTATATAACTCTTTCAGAAAAATATAGGAGTAAATCCTTATGATCTTGGATTAAGGCAAGTCTTCATAGATATGACATAAAAAGCCTAGTAAACAAAGAAAAAAAAATTGGACCTCATCAAAATTAAATACCTTGTGTTTCCAAGAACATCAACAAAAAAGTGAAATGACAACTCCCAAAATTGTGGAACATTTTTGCAACCATTTGATATGATAAGAGACTTCTAGCTACAATATATAAAGGTCTCTCACAACTTAAGATAAAAAGGCAAATTACTCAATTAAAAATTGGGCGAAAGTCTAAATAGACGTTGCTCCAGAGAAGATATACATCTGGCCACAAAGCACATGAAAAGATGCTCAACATCATTAACTATCAAGGAAATGCAAATGAAAGCCCACAATTATATCAGTTCAAATCCACTAGAATAACTATATTCAAAAACATCCTAAATAAGAAGTATTGATGAAAACGCAGAGAAATTTAAACACTAATATACAGCTAGTAGAAATGTAAAATGATATAACCATTTTTGGAAAACACTCTGGAAGATCCTGAAAACGTGGCCATATTATCCAGCAAATCCATTCCTAGTTATCTACGCAAAAATAAAAACACGTCAACACAAGAACTTGTACACATTTATACCATTATTCATAATTGCAAAGAGTGGCAAGAACCCAAATGTCCAACAGATGAGTAAACGTGGTATATGTCCATAAATTTGAACAGTATTCAGAAATACAAAGAATCAGTAGATTCATTCTGTAACATGAATGAAGCTTGAAAACCATATCTAATAAAAGAAACTACTCTAAAAGACCACCTTTTGTGTGACTGCACTTATATGAAATGTCCAGAAGAGGCAGATCCATCATGACAGAAAGAGGTCAGTGTTTGCCTAGGCTTGAAGGTGTTGAGGGAACATGGAGAGTGATAGAAAATGGGTCCAAGGCTTCTTTTTGGCTTGATGAAAGTGTTATAAAAACCGATTGTGGCGATGGTTGCATGACTCTGGGACTATATTAAAAACCACTGAATTGTACACTTTAAATAGGTGAATTTTATGGTATGAATTATATTTCAGTAGCTATTATTAAAGGAAATACAGCTTGGGACTGGGGAACAGAGTATAACAGAGGATATTGAAATTCAAATTGACTATAATTTCCACTTCTACATTACTTATATTGAAAAACATCTATGTTAATTAAATTTCAGAATGAAAAAAATGGAATGGAAAACATCTGCATTAATTCAGTTTGAGAATGAATAAAGAAGAGTGGTCAGAAGACTGAAAATGTTTCTTGGTTTTCCAAAGGAAGAATGAGGAAGAACTCAGAATCTTCCAATGGATGAGATTCACCCTCTACCTGGAGTTCTTTTTCCTCCCTACTGCCCTTGAAAGACTCCCAAGATCCCATTCAGATATCACCTCCTCTTCCTTAGCATGTCCTCAACCGTAGAGCTTCCCATGCTACTAACTCTATCAGTATATGTAATTATATATATTGACTCTATATGTATACAATATAGCCAATACTGGTATCAGGTCAGTCTCTATGTTTTTCATTGTTTATGTATCCACACCCATTTGATCATTGGTGTCCATTGCCTGAAGGAGGGCAGGGGAGGGGCCAGACAATAGAAGTGCCTCAGGTAAATCAAGTAGAGAGCTGTGATTCCCTTTTGACATTAAGGGAGGAAACTATCTCATAAGTCCAATTCACACCCTCTTCCACTCTCAAAGCTGTTCTAATATAGAGGGTTAATTAGTCACATTTAACTGTACCATGATCCACACTAACATGAATTGGCAAGAGCAGGACAGAAGTCATACTGTGGTGCTTAGGCACTGAGAGGGTGTGAGCCAGTGACCCTTGGTTCCCTACTGTCCACATACAGCATAGAGGAGATGCAGAAGTTCCCACATTGCGGAGTGGAAGCACATGGGAGACAACTGAATCCTGCATCACAGGAACAGGGACCACGAAGAAGCAGCTCCGGTATGGACGGCTCAATTCCAGCGGCCTGATGGAGTCTTTAGCTGGGTTAGCAGAATGAACAAGAACCAAGATAGGTTGCTTAGCCATTAGCAGTTGTATGGAACCTATCATGCTTCTGAAGGACTCGATCACAAATCAGTCCATCCGTGGACACTTTGACCAAGAACAAGGAAAGGACATCAGCAGGTTGCCAAAAACCTAGCATATACCTCTACTGGAGATCAGCCCAAATAGCATCAAACCGGACATGCCTCTTGCCACTGTCAGGATGCCACAATAGAGCCTTTCTTTATTTCTTTTTTTTCTTTCTCTCCCTCTTTCCTTTCCCTTTCTCCTCCTTTCCTTCCTCCCTTCCTCCCCTTCCTCCCTTCCTCCCCTTCCTCCCCTTCCTTCCCTTCCTTCCTTCCTTCCTTCCTTCCTTCCTTCCTTCCTCTCCCTCCCTTCCTTCCTTCCTCTCCCTCCCTTCCTTCCTCTCCTTCCCTTTCCTCCCTTCTTTCCCCTCTTTCCCTTCTTTTCCTTCCTTTTTCTTTTTTTCCAGTGCCCACATGTTGGGAAAGGAAAAGGAGGGTAAAGGAGAGAAACCCTAAAAGGTGGAGAATTTACTCAAGAGGCTAAATTTGCCTGAAACATAATAGTTTTCCCTAGGAGAGACTACGAGTTAATTTTCAGGTTTACAGCTAATAGTATCACGCAGACCACTCTCAGTACATGTCGTCAGAGGGAATAGGGGGTTCAAAGGACAGTGGGGCCATAAACAGAAAATAGTTTGAGGTTTAGGAAGTATCTTATTCATCTTTTGTTTCCAGTGCCTGGGTCCTAGGTGCCACCATAGACACTAGGGTACACTGGTGAAAAAGAGAGTCCATATGCTTCCCAAATTTGCACTCTGACTAGGTAGGAACACTTAATAAAGACTTATTAAGATAAATGAGCAAATCTTGGGCAAAATTCCATTTTGCTGTGCTAAACATATCCCCTGTATGTTCCGTGTTTATACTGTTGGGCGTATTACGGTAAAGTAGGAGGATCATGTGAGGTATTGATGTAGGTTGATTTGTCTTCTTCCCAAGAGGTTGCCAACAGTGGGGGATAGAGGAGCACACCCTACTCGCAGAATGGGAAGAAAATGCAGCAATATCTGCTTTGCTAGCTCACTGCCAAAGACAGAACTCAGACATATAGGACTATAAGCTTACCCAAAGCCCTATTAGAGTCAGATTTTAGAACCCCAAGTACTGGGAGAGATGAAATTGGTTTTATTATTTTTACCTTTCAAATGTGCAGGAGGAGAAATGGAAAGAAAGAACGTTAGTGTTTGGGGAACTGAGGTTGTAGAAGTTCGACGGTTAGTCATCATGGGTATCTGACTGACCGACACACCCACATGCCTGCAGTATCTGAGGCCAAACAGATGTTACATCATTCACTGATGAGGCTATCCAAAACCTTCTGCATTATTGCACAAAGAAATCCATGCACAGGGGAAAGGACAAAAGCCAAAAGAGGCACATAGGAAATAGAAAGGGGTAGAGAAAGAGAGGTTAGAAAGTATCAGGGTGACAATACATAAAGATGTTTAGAATGACACAATATTATTTTCATTACCATTTGGTGATCTCAAAAGGCACTCCTCCACCACTGAGGAGGAATGACCCCACATTCTTGATTCAATGGAAGTAGAGTTTAATATAGACTAGTCTTTTGAGGGAAAGCATCCCACTCTCTGTGGTTTTAAAAACTCTTTTAAGACTGGTCACTGCTTTAAAATTGGCTTCATAAGAGTGAGATGAGGTCTCTCCTGTCGATTCTTTCCAGGAATTATTGGACCACTTAAGGAATAAGCCATGATGAGGAAGAAGATGCAAGAGAGAAAAGAGAGAAAGGGGAAAGGAGGTTGAGGAAGAGGGAATATGAGAAGGAAGAAATTTTGACAGGGCTTAAAACCCAGCTGCTCTTTGTTTTAGCAGAAGGGAGCTCAAGCTCTCTCCCTTTTTGCAATAGTCATGAAAGAAGTCTTCTTTGCCCATTTAACTTTGTCTGATACAATTATTGCTTTGACACCAGACTGGATCACATAAAACAAATGAGAGAGATCATGCAAACTTATTTTTTTTTTCTGTCAACTTTTCCAGTAGGAACTCAAGAAAACACATTTCTGGAAATATTCATATTATGAATAGTATGAATATTCCCAGATTATCATACAAACCTAAACATTAGGATAAAATGAATAGCCTATTACCACATATTTTTTTGTTTTATTAATATTTAATTTTATTAAAATATGTGAAACAGAAACATTCACCAAACTGAAAAGAAGCTGAAACTTCATTCCCAAATTTCAATAATCTTTCTCTTTAAAGGAATATCGAACAATTGATTTCATTTTGGTAGATACGCAGTTTTCATCTATCATTCAAAGAAGCTGTGTCTTGTGCTGTTAGTAATGTAATGTAAACATGTATCACTAAAATGTTAGGCATAGGGGCGCCTGGGTGGCTCAGTCATTAAGCGTCTGCCTTCGGCTCAGGTCATGATCCCACGGTCCTGGGATCAAGCCCTGCTCAGCGGGGGAGACTGCTTCTCCCTCTCCCACTCGCCCTGCTTGTGTTTCCTCTCTCACTGTGATTCTCTCTGTCAAATAAATAAATAAAATCTTAAAAAAATGTAAAATGTTAGGCACAGTATCTTTACCACTGCATATAAAAGGGGAAAGAAACTGGCAAAGAAACATACCAAACATTAAAAATCATTTATCTGATAATAAGTATTAATTTTTAAATATGAATGATTGAACAGTACTTTCTACTACATTGGTATTACAAATTGCCTTTCCAATGTGATGCTTTGATTTGCATTTGACACATTTAAAATGTTTATATAGAGTATAATAAATAAATATATCCCAAAGGTTATACCATATTTAATACTGTATATTAAACTATGGGTTAAACTAACATATGTTAAATTATAGTAATGAAAAGACCCTCAATTGAAAGAAATCTAAATAAATATGTAGGAAAATAACTAGCCACTGAAACTTTAAATCCAAAGAACACAGTTTGAAGAGTAGAGATACTACTTGATACTATTTCAAGATGACTCCAGCAATGAGATCTTCCATGGTTATTTTTTTAAATTATAATGAAATTTTACAATGTGTTTTTACAACACTGAAGCTAGAATTTCATGTGCAAATCTCCTCATTCCCTCAGCTGTTAGGAAACATTCAGCTGGGAGCGCTTTCTAAACATCCCTCGACTGGCCTCGGAAAGGCAACAAAAAGTCTGTCTCTTGGCAGAAAAACAAAAAGAAAAGTGATTAGCTTTGATTTCTTTTCACATTTCTACTTATTCTTGCCCCAGATTCTTTAGAGTAAAGAAAAAAAAAATTAACAAGTCACTCTGTAAACAATGTTGAAAGTCCTTAACAATTTCCTCATGTCTGCACAAAGCTCCTGGGGACGAGTTCCAGCTAATAATCTACTTCAATTCACATTCAATTAAACCAATTCATGGCAAGGAAATAAGGAGTCGTTGTACAGATTATTTAATTGACCTGTTACTGAATGTGTAGTTTTTGCACCTGGATCAGTTCAGATGTCCTCATTCTGTGCTCATCCCTTTCCTCATTTTTCCCATAGACTTCCTAGTGGTCATGCTTCTAAACTGTTAATCAGTTGGAGCTGTTTTTGTGCATGTAAATCACCCACTGGGATTAACCAATGCAGACAGAGATTCTGACTTAGGAGCAGAAAACTGCTTTCTCTACTGAGCTTATCAAACCTGCTGAGAAATCGTAATTTTAGGGAAAAAAATATTAATCTCTCTTTTTCTCCTTCAACATCCTGGTAAAAATGACCAATTTTTTTTCCTGTCCATATTAACCAAACCAAGTCAAAGCAAAACATGGTAGGTCTGGGAAACTAGCATGTCATAAATCTCAAGCCCTGTGATAAAAATAATAAAAACATATACCTTAGAAAACATTTTCTATATTTTTGGAAATTTCTTTTTTTTTATGTTAAGTTTTGTTTAAATGCTTTGGGAAAGAACTACAGGGGGGAGAAATGGAGAAACCAAGGAAAAGTAGCCCTGAAAAGCAGAAGGATGTAGTTGATTGAGCACTGGTTTTATAGTCAGTAGAGTAGGGAGTCTAATCCTGAACTAACAATTTAGTATTATGATTTATCAAGGCTTGATTGTGAAGTCTTAAACTTTAGATTTCTGTAGTGACAAGTCCACCTCTCAGTGGCTTACTGACTGCAATAGCCCTGCCTCATCCCCTTGCTCCTCTTCCCAGCTTCTGAATTCGATTGTCTACACTTGTCTCCTGAGGAACTAATAAGATGCAAATATTCAAATGTAACTCTTCTGCTTAAAAAGCCTACCACTCTCTATCTTCTGTACTGCTTTTTTTTTTTTTTTAAGAGATTTATTATTTGAGAGAGAGACCGCACATGAGCAGGGAGGGACAAAGTGAGAGGAAGAAAGAGAATCTCAAGCAGACTCCTTGCTGCGTAGGAAGCCTGATGTGGGGCTCTATCCCACAACCCTGAGATCATGACCTGAGCCAAAATCAAGAGTTGGATCCTTTACCAACTGAGCCACCCAGGTGCCCCTGTACTACCTTTTATAGAACAGGGGTGCCTGCCAGGCTAAGTTCAGTAAAGGAGTGGAGGTGCCTCAAGGCTTGACCCGGGGAAAGAAAGGGAGAGCTGGCCGACTTTGCTTTGGAACCCACCAGCTATCAGGAAGAGAACCTGAGAAAGTATCTCATTTGTTATTCATTGTGTTATAGTCCTTTTTGAAGGAATTACCATGTTAGGGGGAAAAAACATTTAAAAACATGGAAGAATAAGAGAACATATAAAGCGTTTAGCGTAGCAGGCAAGACTTGCCTTGGTGAGACCAAGGACAAAATTTCAAACTTTCTGCTTTAAGCCCTTGGTATACTGAAAGATTTATATCCTCTTAATAGGTACCATTCTATCTCTTCTTAGGTGAATGAACTACACACTCCTTCCCCCCAGCTAAGTCCCACTTCATCTATTCGTTCCTGTGGCCACAGGACTTTTCAAGTTGTAATTTATAAAAACAACAAAATAGTCCATACCCTTCTCAAGCTGAATGCATGGTTCTTCCTCTGTGTCTTCTTGTGTGTTTATAACAATAGTGCTTAGCATACCTGAGAGAACACTGCTTAGGATGAGTCCCACTCAATGCTTCCTGCTATGTCTTAATCACCTTAGCATGTCCTGTGTTTTTCACATAATGGATAATCAGTAATTATTGAATTGAATGTAGCCCAAAGGGTAATTAAATTATCAATTGGGTTGATTATAAATTAGAACAGTGTGAGGGATTTTCCAGTGTGCTGGCTGATTGGAAGGAAATGCTGCCAACAATCAGGGGAGCACCCAGAGTTCTCACGGAGTCAGGCTCAATGGGTCTGACACAAGACAGCAAGGAATCTCTCAGCAGCAGACTCTGAGAAAGAAGAAAACTCAGTGACAGTACCAGGGTCTTTAAGGGACATTCTAATAGTAAAAGCGTAACTGTTCTTATGGGGAAGGAAAAGAAGAGCAGTTTGTGTAGACTGGTGTGGCCTTTGGAACTCTCTGGATGAGCTCAGACTACAGGGACCCAAGTAGGAAGGTAGGACTGGCCATGCTTACCCAGAGGCTTATACAGAAGAAGAGCAGAGACCCGCACAATAGCCTCCCCACAGGTGGAAAAAAATGAGGAGAGCCAAAGCTCCTGAATGGGTTGGGCATGAGGGTGAGCCAAAGTTCTGGGAGGAATCTGTCAGTGGGATTAAACAGGAGTGTAAATGCTTTGCTTGGGGCTGAGAGATCGGAGTGTAAGAGAGAAAGCAAACTGGTCTCAGGATGCTACTATATTATCAGATTAGGAGTACGAACTGGGGCTAAACACTGTGGAACTCACTGCATTGAGAGAGCAAATTCAGATGGAGACAGGGAAGCAGTTTTTACCTAGAACAAAGCCCCCACGTGTTTGTGTGGAATTCTTCAAGTCCCCGCTGACGATGCCTTGCTGTCTCAAATACAGTGCATTTGGGAGCAGCCTCCTCACCACTCTCTCTGCTGCTGACCCACAGTAAACGACTGCCTCCGGACCTGCTCTCCCAGTGCCTGCCATCCACCCTCCACGGGTGATGCACAAAGCAGCAGTCAGAACCACCCTTCTGAATACCCAAATCACACCGCCCTCAGCCTTTTCCAATGGAGCAAAACCAAAGCCCTTCTCGGGACTCGCAGTGCTGACGTGCTCTGGCCCTTGGTGCTCTTGACCTCCCCCTAATGCTCTCCCCTCAGTTCTCCTCCCTCCCCTGCCTCTAGCTTCTGACATTTTCAGTCCCACCAGGTAGAATTCTCCTCAGGGGAGATTCCCCTCTTCAGGGCCCTCTGCCCCCAGGCATGCAAAAGATCCCTCTTCCTCTCTTTCAAAATTTGTGTGGCTTCAACTTCTCTAGTGCGGCATAAACTGGCTGCCATATTGTCAGTTAACCTTCCTCTGGCCTTTTCTCTTTCTTCTCTCTTTTATTTTTCTCTGTAGAATTATTACCTGAAAATAATTCCTTTGCAAGATTAGAAGTGCTGCATTTCTGACACTCCAAGCTTGTAGCAGGCACTCAATAAATACTTACTGGGATAATGAATGAATGAGAATAATGCGTGAATAGAATTACTGAATTTATATGAAATGAATTCAAGACTGTGTGGACATTACATTGCAAACATTGAGAGTATATGTAGAACCAGATATTATAAAATCAAACACTGGTCTACAGATGACAGCTCATAAACTACTTTCCCATACATTAACCATCTTTTCTTTTTTTTAAGATTTTACTTATTTATTTGACACAGAGAGACACAGTGAGAGAGGGAACACAAGCAGGGGGAGTGGGAAAGGGAGAAGCAGGCTTCCTGCAGAGCAGGGAGCCCGATGCAGGGCTTGATCCCAGGACCCTGGGATCACGACCTGAGCCAAAGGCAGTCGCTTAACCAACTGAGCCATCCAGGTGCCCCCATACATTAACCATCTTAATAATGAGATTACTGAACTCTACTCATGATCTTTGAGGACTTGCAAAGAACAGGAAATACTAGAATAAGGCAAAAAATAACACAAGGTAAAATAAGATGAGGAAAACATTACAAATGACTCTGAAATGGACCCAGATCTGGAGACAGCACTCCATGACTAAGCACACTCCACTGCTCGATCCCCACCTGGGTTTTCCTTGGCCTAAATCCTTTGCTTGTTTTGAGCAATTTTAAACTCTACAAATTATAGATAACTCATAGCAATGCAAATAATTCCATTCTGCAGCCATGTAAAGGAATGTTTTTGGGATATCCCTCCCCAAGTTACAATAAGCCAGTTTTATATCTACATGTAATTTATTTTGGCATTACAACCTGCTTATATGGGTGGTTTTCTGGATTCTCTTTTGAACGATTTGTCACGTCATATTAATTTCCTTCTTAACCATATAAACATACTCATTTTCTATCTGCAGGAAACACCTAATTATATTATTTTAAAAGTTACCTTTAACAGAACTGAGATGTTATTCCATGCCAGGCCCTAACTGACTTAATCCTAACTACAATATTATGAAGATACAGGGACTTAAAGTCTTATGTTCCCCAAGCTCACAGAAATGGCATCCTATTTAAGAAAATCAAGAACAAAATATTTTATAAAATGTCAAACATACTAGTAAAAGCTAGAGGAGGAAATAGTGATCACTAAAATGGAGCGTGTTTCTGAAAAAAACATTTACCATTTACTCAATTTACTCTTTTGGGAAAGTTTTTAGACAGGTTGACCATCAGAGTACTACACATAGCTTGTCAGCAAGCCCTTTGACCCAGCAAGGAGAACAGGACAAGTGTGCAGAGGTTGAGAGGGTAATAGATGTTTCCACTGATTAGAATTATCAGACCACTTGACACGGGTTATAGACAAGATGTAAAAACCTTAAATAAGAGGTATTCTAAATAATTAGTACCATTTCCTTGAACCCTGAGAATTAATGTTTCTTTCAAAGTTTTCAAAAGAATTAATTGGAAACCGTGATTTAACATTTAGATGAAAAATCTGTTCTATACAGATTTGTCAGAAGACACAGATTTTGAAGCATGCTTTTTTTCCCCTCCAAGTTGATGAATTTTGATTCTTGTCACCCTTCATTAAAATTCATTTATACTGTTATTTTCCTTATACATAGAAAATCTCAAAAATTACTTCAAAATAGAATAAAGCATTTAGTCTCTAGTTACTCTTTTGTGTAGCCTAAAATATTGCCTTCTCCAATTTAAAAGAAAATGAGTTCTATTTTTTACTTGCAACCTATGTATAAAGAAGGAAAACATGGAATATAGAGAGGGAGCCTGGGGAGATGGCAGAGTAGGAGGATCTGTAGGTCACCTGGTTCCATGAACACACTTAGTCACAGCCACGGTAGTGCCAGCAACACAGAAAACAAACCAAAGAAAGGCAGAACACATGCTCCACAGTTCATCATAGAAAAGAGGTTACATAAAAAATAGTAGGAGGGGCAGAAAACCAGTTGGGAACCAAACTCTGGGCCAGACTCACCACAACTGGAGGGACCCCACCAGCAAGGAGAAGGGAGAGGAGCAAACTCCATACCAGACACCCCAGACATGGGGGTGGGCAACAAGTCCCTGGGAAAACAAGTCCGCATAACATTTGGTTTTAAGAATCAGAGGGCTTCATTACATGAGTTTTTACAATCAGTGAGGCTTAACTCCTGGATACTTTGAAAATCAGTGGGCTTAGCTCTGGGAGAGGCAGAGGGCTATAGGAAACAGTCCTTGACCCTAAAGACACAGCATAACAAACAACCTTGCCCACATACTGCATAGAAGCAGCAGTTAGAAAAGCACATGGAGTTATACAGGAAGGAGATTTATTTACTAATCTCAGAGTGTGCCCTAGAAGGGCAGGGATTTTTGGAGACTTCTCCAAGAACAATAGAATTGGGGGCACCATTTCTTCTGGGTCACTGCAACCCTAGTGGATGGACTGGGGGCACACATCGTCTCTGACCACTGGCCCTGCCCACCTGAAAGCCTCTCAAGGAGATGAGAGGCCCCTGCAGATCAGTGTCACCACAGCCCTTACAAACAGTCTGAGGGCAGGCACCAGGCCTAACCCAACTATAAGCCCAAGACAGCCCCAGACTGGCCTCCCCCTTGTTTTTTTTTTTTTTTGACTGTTTTTTTTTTTTTAGAAGTTTTTATTTAAACTTCCAATTATTTAAATTCCAATTAGTCAGCATACAGTGTAATAGTAGTTTCAGGTGTACAATAAAGTGATTCAACACTTTCATACATCACCTAATGTTCCTCATGACAGGTTCACGGCTTAGTACCCATCACCTATTTAACTCCTTCACACACCCGCCTCCCCTCTGATAAGACTGGCCTCTTAAGAACACAGGGACCAAACTTTGCCCACAAAATCAGGCAAAATGAGCCATTGCAGCTGGCCAGACCAAAGAAAAATGCAGTTCAACCACTGTAACAGGGTGCATGCAACACTCGTAGAAGACACCTCTGAAGCACCTGCTTCTGGTGAACAGGAGACGCTGCACTGCAGGGCACTATAAGAACCTTCTTTATAAGGCCACTAGTTTCAAGATCAGGAGACATAGCTGAGTTTCTTACTAACAAAGAAATACAAAAAATTAAAACAAAAAATGAGGAGACGGAGGGTATGTCCCAAATGAAAGAACAGGTTAAAATCATAGGAAAAGAGCTCAATGAAATGGAGATAAGCAATGTGGCTGGTAGAGAATTCAAAGTAATCATCATAAAGATACTCACTGGACTTGAGAAGTAATGGCCTCAGTGAGACCTTCAACAAAGTGATAAAAAATATAAAATAGAACCAATCAGAGATGAAGGCTTCAAACACTGAAATTAAAAATACACTAGTGGAACTCAATAATTGATTAGAGGAAGCAAAAGAATGGATCAGCAAGCTGGGAAACAGAGTAATTTAAAACAGTCTAGTTGAACAGCACAAAGAAAAAAGAATTATAAAAGAGGGAATAGGTTAAGTGCTACCATCAAGCATATTAACATTCACATTATAGGGTTCTTAGAAGGAGAAGAGACATAAAAGGAAGCAGATAATTTATTTGAAGAAATAATAGCTGAAAATTTCTCTCATGTGGGGAAGGAAACAGAAATCCCAATCTAGAAGGCACAGAGAACCCCAACAAAATCAACCCAAAGAGGTCCATACCCAAACATGTAATAATTAAAATGGCAAAAAATAGTGATAGAGAATTTTATACAAAGAAGCAATTTAAGAGCAGGGGAAAAAAAGAATAAAAGAATAAAACAGAACAAAACAAAACAAAATATCCAGTTACACACAAGGGAAACCTCATAAGGCTATCAGTTGATTTTTCAGCAGAAACTCTATAAGCTGGAAGAAAGTGGCATGATATATTCAAAGTGCTGGATGGAAAAAGAAAATAATAATAACAAAAACCCTCCAACCAAGGATACTCTATCCAGAAATACTATCATTCAGAATAGAAGAAGAGATAAAAGAGTTTCCTAGGCAAATGAAAGTTAAAGGATCTCATCACTACTAAACAAATCTTTAAAGAAACATTAAAGGGACTTCTTTAAATGGAAACAAAGGTCATAATCAGGAGTAAGAACATGGGGAAATGAAAAAATTTCACATATAAATACAAATATAATAAAAGTAGTAGATTGATCACTTATAACACTAGTACAGAGGTTAAAGCACAAAAGGATTAAACTCAACTATATCTATAAAAATCAGTGAAGGAATTCACAAAATAAAAGGATGTAAAGTATGACATGATATACATAAAACGTGGGGGAAGGGGATAAAAATGTTGTGCTTTTAGAATGCGACCATTAACTTAATTCTTAATATAGACACTCTATAGGATGTTATATATAAACTTGATGGCAACCATATATCAAAAACCTATAATAGACATGCAAAAACAAATCCAGTATATCATGAAAGAAAGCCATCAAACCACAAGAGAAGAAAGCAAGAGAAGAAAGGAACAGAAAAGCTCTACAAAAACAACCACAAAAGAAGTAACAAAATGGCAATGAGTATATAGCTATCAATAATTACTTTGAATGTAAATGTAATAAATGTTCCAGTCAAAAGATATAGAGTGACTGAGGAGATTTAAAAAAAAAAAACATCTATATGCTGCCTGTAAGAGACTGACTTCAAACCTAAAGACACCTGCAGATTGAAAGTGAGAGAATGGAAAAATAACAAACAAATATTTCTCATGCAAATGGGAGTGAAAAGAGAGCTGGGGAAGCAATAATTATATTGGACAAATTAGATCTCGAAACAAAGACTGTCACAAGAGACAAAGAAGGACACCATATAATAATAAAGGGAACAATACAACAAAAAGATATAACAATTGTAAATATAACAATTGTAAATATTTATGCACCCAACATAGGAGCACCCAAATACATAAAGGAACTAGTAACAGATATAAAAGAAATCAATAGTATACAATAATAGTAGGAACTTTAACACCCCACTTCCATCAATAGATAGATCATCTAAATAGAATATCAACAAGGAAACAATGGCTTTTTTTTTAAACAATGGCTTTGAATATCACATCAGAACAGATGGATCTAACAAATATATTCAGAACATTCCATCCTAAAATGGAAGAATACTTATTGTTCACAATTGCACAAGGAATATTCTCCAGAACAGATCACATGTTAGGCCACAAAACAAGTCTCAACAAATTTTTTAAAGAATTGAAATCGTATTGTGCATCTATTCCAATCACAGCAATATGACGCTAGAAGCAACAACAAGAAAAAATCTGGAAAGAGCACAAATATATGGAGGTTAAATGATATGCTACTAAACAATGAATGGGTGGAACAAGAAATTAAAGAATAAATCAAAAAAATACATGGAAACAAATGAAAATTAAAACACAATGGTCCAAAATCTTTGGGATGATGCAAAAACTGTTATAGAGGGAAGCAATACAAGCCTTCCTTGAGAAGCAAGAACAGAATCAAAGAAACAACCTAACATTACACCTAAAGAGCTAGGAAAAGAAAGATAAACAAAACCCAAAGCCAGGGAAAGGAAGGCAATTTTAAAGATTAGAGCAGAATATATTAAATAGAGACCAAATAAACAATAGAACAGATCAAAGAAACCAGGAATGTTTCTCTGAAAAGATCAACAAAATTGATAGAACGTTTAGCCAGACTCATTAAGAAAGAGAGAGAGAGAGAGGACTCAAATAAATAAAATAAAATAAAATAAAATAAAAGAGAGAAAGAACAACTGACACCACAGAAATTCAAAGGATTATAAGAGAACATCATGAAAAATTATATTCCAACAAACTGGACAACCTAGAAGTAATCATTAAATTTCAAGAAACACACAACCTTCCAAAACTGAATCAGGAAAAAATAGAAAATTTGTACAGACCAATTACTAGCAATGAAACTGAATCAGTAATCAAACAACTGCCCATAAACAAAAGTCCAGGACCAGATGGCTTCATGGATCAATTCTACCAAACATTTAAAGAGAGTTAATACCTATTCTTCTCAAACTATTCCAAAACAGAGAGAAAGAGAGAGGAAGCATAGATTCCAAACTCATTCTACAAGGCTAGCATTGCCCTGATACCAAAACTAGACACAGACACTGCAAAAACAAAACCGAACAACCAAACAAACAAACAAAAAAACTATAGGCCACTATCTCTGATGAAAACAGATGCAAAATCCTCAAAAAAATATTAGCAAACCAAATCCATCAGTACATTAAAAAAATCATTCATCACCATCAAGTGGGATTTATACCAGGGATGCAAGTGTGGTTCAACATTCACAAATAAATTTGCAAATCAATTACCATGATATATCGCATCAACAAAAGGATAAAAATATATGATTATTTCTTTTTTTTAAGATTTTAGTTATTTATTTGAGAGATAAAGAGCACGAGAGGGAAGAGGGTCAGAGGGAGAAGCAGACTCCCCGCCGAGCAGGGAGCCCGATGTGGGACTCGATCCCAGGCCTCCTGGATCATGACCTGAGCCGAAGGCAGTCGCTTAACCAACTGAGCCACCCAGGCGCCCAATATATGATTATTTCAATAGATGCAGAAAAAGCATTTGACAAACTACAGCACCCATTCATGATAAAAGCTCTCAACAAAGTGGTTTTAGAGGAAACATACTCAACCTAATAAAGGATATATATATATATATAAAACACCAAAAACACAGCTAACATCATATTCAATGATGAAAACCTGAAAGATTTTCCTCCAAAATCAGGAATAAGACAAAAATGTCTACTCTCACAACTTTCAATCAACCTAGTACTAAAAGTCTTAGCCACAGCAAGTTGAAGCTGGCCCAAAACAAGACTGCTGATGGTATTATGGTTAACTATAAAACAGGGATACTAATATATACCTCAAAAGTTGTTGAGGGAATTCAATAGTGTCTCTCTCATCTCCTCCTCCCTCTCTGTTCATAATAATATGAAATTTAAATATTAAAAGCATGGTGTCTCCAAATTGTGGTAGCTTCGTTAATGAAAACTAGAATACATAAATATACATATATATGTATTTATATTTGTATATATTTATAAATAGACATGCATACATATATAAAATACATAAATGATATTAACTATATTAGGAACCTGGTAGCTTGTTGCTTATTTTCTTTCATCTTGATGTATGGCCATAATATGGATGTCAACAGCATTTGTTTCCTTATATAGAGAACCCAGAATCATATTATATATGTTTCTTTATTTCTAGGGAGAGAGAATCTCAAGAAGGCTCCATGCCCAGCACAAAGCCTGACACAGAGCTCGATCTCACAACCCTGAGATCATGACCTGAGCCAAAATCAAGAGTGGGACACTTAAATGACTGAGCCACCCAGGAACCTCCAGATTCATATTTTTATAGTAGAAATATGGGCTCAGGGATAACTAGAAAGTTTCAGTGATCCTGTAAGTTGTAGAGCATAAAGTGCAATCCAGGTATGACATTATTTTGGTTTTGTTTGTTGTTGTTGTTACTGCGGGTTTCATTTTGTTGTTTATTTGAGGATTTTTGTAAATTGAATTTTCCATATTGTGTAATTAATAAGCAAACAAAAGCAATCTATTATTTAGAAAGTTTGTCACTGGAAGAGTGTGATTATGTTTGATTTAATTATATACATTTATTAAATCATGTGGATTAAAATTTTAAATTAATTACATTGACTACTAAAAGGCTCTTGGGTAACCCTTCAATAGAAATATGGTTTGCTTCACCAACATAATTCATAATTCATATTTTTTCACAGAAGATGAGAAAATAAAACTTTTAAAAAGGGATATGCTGACAGGCATTTTTGTAATTTCTTAATCACCATTATAATACAGACAGGATGCAATCGAGCATGAATGTGATCTAATACAGAATGTCATGTAAATTTAGAGTCATGAGAATATAATATTAGAATATGATGTCATTCGGTTTTAAATTTTGGTAGTTTATATCATTGGTTAAGCTCATTTTGAATGTAGCCATATCTACTTCAGTTAAAACCATGTATTTTGGAAATGCTTTATCATCTAAACACTGAGAACAAGAGAACATTATTGAAAGATATTGAAGAAGACACAAACAAATGGAAAGATAGCCATGCTTATGGACGGGAAGAGTTAATATTGTGAAAATGTCCATACTAACCAAAACAATTTACAGATTCAGTGCAATCCTTATCAAAATTCCGATTCCATTTTTTACAGAAATAGAACAATCCTAAACTTTATGTTAAACCACAAAAGATCTCAAATAGCCAAACCATCTTAATAAAGACCAAAGCTGGAGGCATCATGCTCCCTAATGTCAAATTATGTTACAAAGCTACAATAATCAAAACAGCATAGTGCTGACATAAAAATAGACACATAGATCTATCAACAGTATAGAGCACCCAGAAATAAGCCCATGCCTATATAGTCAATTAATTTAAGACAAGGGAGGCAAGAATATACGATGGTGAAATCTTCAGTTAACAGTGATGGGAAAACTTCACAACTCCATGCAAAAGAATGAAACTGGACCACAATCTTTCACCATACGTAAAAATTAACTTAACATTAAAGACATGAATGTAAGACCTGAAGCCACAAAACTCCTAGAAGAAAACATAGGCAGGGGCGCCTGGGTGTCTCGGTCGTTAAACGTCTACTTTCAGCTCAGGTCATGATCCCATGGTCCTAGGATCGAGCCCTGCATTGGGCTCCCTGCTCGACGGGAAGCCTGCTTCTCCCTCTCCCACTCCCCCTGCTTGTGTTCTTGCTCTCGCAGTCTCTCTCTCTGTCAAATAAATAAATAAAATCTTAAAAATAAAAAAAAAAGAAAGAAAGAAAACACAGGCAGTAAGCTCTTTGACATTGGTCTTGGCAATGATTTTTTTGGAAATGACACCAAGAGCAAAGGCCACAAAAGGAAAAATAACCAAGTGAGGCCCACCCAAATTGAAAATTTCTGCAAAGCAAAGGAAAGCATCAGCAAAATGAAAAGATAGCTTACAGAATAAAATACGTGCAAATTATATCTTCAGGAAGGGGTTAATATCCAAAACATATTTTAAAAACTTATACAACTCAATAACAAAACAAACAATCCGATTTTTAAAAAAATTGGGCAGAAGACATGAAAAGACATTTTTTTCCAAAGAAGACATCCAGACCAGATGGCCAACAAGTACATAAAAAGATACTCAAAATCATTCATCATCAGGGGAATGCAAATCAAAACTACAGTGAGAGATCACCTCACACCTGTCAGAATGGCTAGAATCAAAAAGACAACATTTAAGGAGTGTTGACAATGATGTAGAGAAAAGGGGACCCTCATTCACTGTTGGTGGGAATGTAAATTGGTGTAGCCAATTTATTATGGAAAACAGTACAGCGTTCTTCAAAAAATTAAAAATAGAAATACCTTACAGTCTAGTAATTCTACTTCTAGGTATTTATTGAAAGAAAATGAAAACACTAATTCAAAAAGATATATGCACCCTCATGTTTATAACAGCATGATTTACAATAGCCAATATATGGAAATAATCTAAATGACTATCAATGGATGAATGGATATAGAAAACAAATATACCATGGAATTTTATTCATCCATAAAGAAAGAATGAAATTTTGCCATTGATGCTATGGATGGAATTTGAGGACATTTGGCCAAATGAAGTAATTCAGAAAGAGAAAGACAAATACTGGATATCTTATGTATTGTCACACTTATTTGTGGAAGCTAAAAACAAACAGGGGTGGTTGTTGGGTGGCTCAGTGGGTTGAGTGTCAAGCTCTTGATTTCCATTTGGGTCATGATCTTGGGGTCCTGGGATTGAGGTCCACCATCTGGCTCCATGCTCAGCAGGAATTCTGTTTGGGATTCTCTCCCTTCGCCTCTCACCTCCCCGCCTCCCCCACCCCCTGCTCTCCCTCTCAAAATAAATAAATAAATCTTTAAAGAAGAATAAAGACAAAGAACAACCAAGCTCATAGGTAGAGAGAGCAGATTTGTGGCTGTGAGAGTTGAGGGGTTACGGGAGGGCAAAATGGGTGAAGGGAGTCAAAAGGTACAGACTTCCTGTTACAAAATAAGCAAGTCATGGGGATGAAACATACAGCACGGTGACTATAGTTAAAAATACTGTATTGCATAATTGAATACTACTAAACGAATACAGACAGCCTAGAAATTCTCACCAAAAAGGAAAAACATCCTAACAGCATGGTCATGAATGTCAGCTAGATTTATTGTGGTGATAAGTTTGCAATATATACAAATATCAAATAATTACATTGTACACCTGAAACTATATAATATAATGTCTCAATTATACATCAAGTTAAAAGAGAGAGAGAATTACTAACTCAAAGTGTAAAAGTCCTTAATTCCGTTAACTCTGTGGTCAAATCCTGACTCACCACTTACTTCATGGACAACTTTCTTAACTTCGATGCTTCCATTTGGTCATTTTTAAAGGATTAAATGGAATAAACCCTAAATCATGTTTAGAAGAATCCCCAACACAGGAGCACTCAACAAAAATTCATCACTCTCTCACCTTGCTTTCCTTATGGAAACCAAGCTCGAGCCAAAACTTAAGGGATGAGGCCTTTGGGGGAACCAAAATCCCAGAGCATGATGAGTGGAGCTGAAAATGGGACAAGCAAAGGAGTGAGCAGCACAGGTGCTATTCACTGCCTATCCCAGCCCATAGGACACACAGGTGCTTAATGCTCACCGCAAGTCCCTCCCACAGGTGGTGGGAGGGGGCCACCAGGCCTGGGAATTGTCTGGGAGAGAAAGGGAGGTCTGTTTTTAGTTCCTACCTCTTGGCTGTCCAAGTTCATCACTGGACACTAGGGTCCTCACACCCTCAGGCTGTGCCCTGGGCGGGTACCTCCAGCTGAGCCAGACCTGCCTAGGGCTTGAGGGGCTCTGTTTCTCCCTAACGTGGGTCCTCACCACAGGACAGCCAGCTGAGAGTGCACTGGTGGGAGGGGAGGACCCTGGAGCAGCAGAAGCTGGGGTCTCCGTTAGGTCATTGGCCATATCCAGACTAGGGGGCGAAGGTGCTGGGGAAAACCAGACAGCCTCAGAAAGACGTGGCAGCTGATAAACACTCTGTTCTTAGCCAGTCTCTAGCCAGGCATCTCTAAGCCCTTACCCCTGAAATTTCCTCATAGTAATATTCCATCCACTGGCCTCACCTGCTTCTCGGCCATGAACCCCCACTTGCCCTTGCTGCGTTCTGAATGGAACCCTCTTTCTAGACTGAGGTCTCTTTCCCTCTGTTGCAGTGGTTCCTGAAGAAAATCCGTTTTACGGCTCTAACTACTTACTGTCTAGCTGTGGTTCTCTTTAACAGATATCATATCATGTTAATATCATAACAGATTTTTTGAGTGTTTATAATTAACAACTATAATTAAAACACAGCATTGTGTGAATGTCCTGGAATTTCTATTTGGAGGTCAGTGACCCTCATCATCCATTGCAATATGTGAAGTTCCTATTCAGAGTAATTTCTATCCTCAGAAAGAGGCTGGGGCAGTTCAAGAAGCAGTTTCCTGGGTACTTGGAGAGGCACAGAGGTGTGTCCCCAAAGGGTAGAATGAAACAACCCTTACCTAACTACAGATTTGTGTAAAACCATCGTTGTCCAAAATTCTTATTCACTAAAGTTCTGTACTGTATGTGAGAAGTTTTATGAAGGTGCCTACATATTTCGTTACTATGTATTGAATTATGATTCTTTAGCCAAACATTTATTTCAAGGGGCTAATTAACTGTATCACTTACTAGAAATAAAATGAATGTTGCCATGCTTACAATATCTGTGTCCCCCCAAATCCATACGTCGAATCTTAAGTCCCCCCAGGTGATGGCATTAGGAGGTGAGGCTTCTAGGAGGTGATTAGGTGATTAGGAAGAGCCCACATGAAAGGGATGAGGCCCCCTATAAAACAGACACACAGAGCTCCTCACCTCCTCCACCATGTGCGGACACAGTGAGAACACTGCCATCTACAAACCAGGAAACAGGTTTGCACCACACACCGAATCTGCTGGTGCCTTGATCTTGGAACTTTCCAGCCTCCAGGACCATGAGAAATACATGTCTGTTGTTTACAAGTCAACCGGTCTATGGTATCGTGTTCTAGCTGCCTGGATAGACTAAAACGAAATATCTAACAATGTAAACACAAGGCCTTTTATTTTTATGTCTCTGGACCAAAAACCGTAAAATTCCACACCTACTATCAATTTCAGTGACAACACAGGGTGAAGATAAAGCCCTTCTTGTATTAATCACACTTCTAATTTCAGTAAATTGATGTTGTAACATCCACCAAAAGGCATCTTAGGCACCTCTATGCTTATTGTGACTCACTTAGAGTCATCTGGAGCCCTAGGGTAGCACGAAGCTGGGCACCCCATTCAACACAGAAACATGGATTGCATGGGATCACCATCCTCACAGGGGGCTAGCCCAGCCCAGGCCTGCCTGCCCTGCCTCACCTGTTCTGTCCAGAGAAAACCGTAACAAAGGGACTTGCCCGTAGTTCCCCGGTCCCTTCCCTCCTTCTCTGCCCCATGAGCAACCCCGGGTTTTATGAGTACTGGCTTACATTGGCTGTTAGCCAAGGCTGACATATGTCTATACCTGTGACCATCTCCACGCCTCTATCTGTATCTGTTTTAGTCTCCTTGGGCTGCTATAACAAAATATCATAGCCTGAGTGGCTTATAAGCAACACAAATTTACTCCTCACAGCTTTGGAGGATGAAGTCCTCTGCCTGGGTTCAGGGTTTCTGCTCCTTCCTGGAGAAGTTTTAGAGAACCTGGCCAGTCATGGAGTCCTGAAGACAGAAGCCTGGGTTTTGAAAGTCAGCTCCCTCACTTGGTAGCTGAGACACCAAATCCATAAATCCAACAGTCTCATCTCGGACAGAGGATAAACCTGCCGCCTGCCCACGTTGTGCCTGGCACACGACTGGTGTCCAATAAATATCCATTCATTTCTTTCATCCATCACGTACAAAACTGTTAAGTATATGAACTGAATTCTATCACTGTTCAGGCCATCCCTTCCATGTCACACACTACAGTAAAATTGATTTTAACAAATGTTATGGGGCCATAAACCTACTCCCAAGGGTGTTCCTATTCACAAGCCTGGTACCTATAATTTGGCAGCACAGGTGAGAGATTCCCTTCCTTCTCTTCCCTGTTTACATTCTTCCACTAGCCAAATGGTTCACTTAATTTTAATATCAAAACGCCTCTTTATAAAAACGTATTTCCTGGTTTACTCTCAAAAATAGTAAAAAGCAACTCAAATCAACATGAAGTGCTTCCCTTTACAGTGTAATTTATTTTGACATCTTCTAAGTTGTGAGAAATATGAAGATTTGAAACATAAGTTCAAACTATTGAACTGTACTATAAAGGTAAATACTGTACATCAATAAGTGACAAAATCCTTTTGATGAAAAATCGAATCAATTATTTTCTGCGTTAGAACTTCTCTTTCAAATACTCTTAAAAAAAAGTCATACGTGTAAAGCAAAGACAAAACTCAATGGACAGCCTTCTATTTTATTTACCAATATTGATGACCGCAAATAGCATCATCAATGAGGCATAAAATTTCAATCGGCAGACTGTACTATGCTGCCTCAGAGCAGACCACTTAACTCCCGAAAGGAGTGGATTTTATGTGGCCATCAGGCATGTTAAGGTGAAGCTTCTTGTGAAGCTGGCCTGCCATAAAATGCACCTGCCCTTTACCTTAGCTAACAGCCACATCCCAAAGCATTACTTCACAAATGCTAATGCATTGAAAATATCTAAACAGTCTTTGGAGAATAACATTAATACACTTTCTCTGCTTTAACATCAGGCAGTCTTTTGAAACAGGCCAGACTTGAAAGGGCAGATGCAAACTCCCTTTAGTTGCCGGCAGGTAGAACTGTTTGACAGGAAGCCATGTGCTTACCTTCCCTCAAGCTCTGCCTATTCATCATGTACACGGGGATAATCGCCTCCTACAGCATCCTCGGGATGCTTGGGAAAGCTAGTGTATGTGAAACACAAGGAGTATGACAGACACTCCATGGATGTTATGTGGACTTTGAAATCTTCAAGGAAACAAGAAGGAGAGAGTAAAATTATTTTTCTGGCATATAGGAAATGCAGAATTCTGTAACATCTAGCGGCTTCACGGATTTGTGAAGTAATGAAGTGATAATGAAGCCACAACCCTGAAATGAGTTCAGAGCCCTGGGAGGATGTCCTTGGAATTATAGATTATCATTACCAACATATCACCTTATTAGTAAATCAAGGTTCTTCTTGCTTGTGTTTGTTTTGTTTTACAAAAAAAAAAAAAAAAAAAAAAAAGGAATTTGCTACAATTGAACCACAGCACTTTGCTTCCTGTGTCCAGTCACAAAACCAGGAAGCCCTGGCGTGTATAACCTTCCCTGTAGTAACTCAGCAAGGAAACCATTCAAAAACTGCAAAAAACAAACAAACAAACAAACAAACCCAAACCAGTTTATTTAGTGCAACTTTGCATGCTATCAAAATAATAAAGATGTGAATGGATTCCACAAACCTCCTACATACCTCCCCTTCGAATTCATAACACATTTGATTTCCACTGTACAAAGAACATATTTTTTTTCATAAAAATTTTGGCTGTTGCTTTTCAAACTGATTTTCTAAAGTCAAATATGGCAACTATCTACATCTCATTTGGTAAAAGTCTCTCTATTTTTAATATAAATGCTTTTAAGAATCTTCTGTGGAGAGATTGCAACTAATGTCAGATTTTTTTTAAAAGTGCTTTCCCTCCCCCCGCCCCCCACATAGATACAAAGCATCAAACACTGATCCGGAATTTTCACGTAAATTCTTGGATGCACTTAAGCCAAATCATCTTGTGAATTTGCAGTGTCAGACACTTTAAAGAGGATAGGCGTCTATACTCAAGAGATGCTTCCTGGTATGAGCTGTCATCCTATAAAGCAGAGGGAGATGCACGTTAGGATCATGGATGCCTCCAGAGGAAAAACCTTCAGGGAACTGACCCTCTCGTCTCTTAAAAGTGATTTCTTAACTTCTGTTATATGAATATATAATTTCTCCAGGAAATGTGAGTCATATGCAATATGAACAGGGATCATTTAAGAATGGGTTTCCAGTTGGAGTTTATGAGAAGGCTTAGTTTGCTCTTAATCTCACTATATGATGAGTTAGGACATATTATGACAATACAACACTTCCAATCTTGGAAACATTAACAAAATCCTTAAGTAGTAGTAACAGAGCATCTTATAAATAGTAACAGTAAAAGAAACAAAAAGACAAATGATAAGGAATATCTATAATTTCCCCCAAGTACCTTTTTTAAAGAGCTAGATGAATAAAAACCTGAAACATGAAGAAATCCGATGTTGCAGACTCCCCACACATTCTAGGTGAGGATGTTTCCTTCTCTTCAGGTCAAGAAGGGAAAGGAACAGACACCAACAGTGGGAAAGGGGCTGTGATCATTGCTATTTCACCGTGAATCTCTGTCTTCTATGATTTGCCTAATACCGTGAGAGGGAGTGCATTGTTCTCTCATGAAAAATGCAAGGAGGAACTCATGCCCAGAGAAAAAGCAGGACTCCTTGATCTGGGGCAAGCTCACCACTAACCCCCAGAATGAATTTTCACAAAACACTTAACCTCTTTGTTTCTGCCCCTTGGAGAGACTGGTTCACCTGTTCTCTGAGAAAATTACTTTCCTCACTAGAATATCTGAGTCCTAACTGAAGTTTGTAAAGCGCTGTGACATCCTTATTTCAAGTATATTGCGAGCATAACCTTCACTCTGATAAGGAAACAGGGGCCTCCTCTGACATCTAGACACTCAGCCTGAGTGAAAACCTTGTCCCTTCCAGTTCCCCTGATGCTGCAGGTGGAAGCTGGCCACAGCACACGGGGGACGGTTCAGGCGGTGGCTTGCACCATAAAACCCAGACTGCCTCAGAGGCAAACCTATGCACATTTCTCCCAAACACGCTCATCCTCGCTACCTGGCAGTGGGGTCCCCGCACAGGTACGCATCCATTTTGGAGGGAAAACCTGACATAGAATCACCATTTTTTTGAGATTTCAAAATACATTGCATTAGGTGTTAAGTAAAGAGCCCACCAACCAAACCACAGTGAGCCGGGATTTTTAAGGCTGATTGAAACTCTTGGGTCCTCTCACACTCTTGTCACTACAACCGAGATCACTTGTTACATGTCTAGAGTTTGGGGATGAACCCCTGTCTCTGAGTCAAGATCTTCTTAGGGACTGGACCCAGAAATCTGCATTTAAACTGGATTTTCAGATGATTTTTTTTCTTGCACTGACTTGTAAAAATCTTTAGACTCTAATGCATTATTATTTTAAAATTTTATTTCTTTATCTGACAGAGAGAGCACAAGCAGGGGGAGTGGCAAAGGGAGAGGGAGAAGCAGACTCCCCTCTGAGCAGAGAGCCTGAGGACACAGAACTTGATCCCAGGACCCTGAGATCATGACCTGAGCCGAAGGCAGATGCTTAACTCACTGAGCTGCCCAGGAGTCCTTAAAACATTTTTTTTTCCATTTCTCCCTTACCCCAAGTAGGACTACACACACACACACACACACACACACACACACACACACACACACACACACAGATACTTATTATGGATGAACTGTGTATCTCCCCAATGTTCATATGCTGAAACCTAACCCAATAAGTGATGGTGTTAGGAGGTGGGTCTTTGGGAGGTGATGAGATCATTATGGGATTAGTGCCATTATAAAGGAGATCCCTTAGAGTTCCTCACCCTCCACCATGTGAGGGCACTGGGAGAAGACATCATCATCCATGAACCAGGAAGCCCTCACCAGGCACCAAATCCGTGAGCACATTGATCCTGGACTTCCTAGGCTCCATAAATGTGAAAAATAAATTTCTGTTGTTTATAGGCCACCCAGGTTATGGCATTTTGTTAAAGCAGCCCAAACAGACTAGGAATATATATGAAACTATTTCCACTTCAGTCTTATTTATAATATTTGTATTATAATTATAATGTTATAATGAGCTTCTAGAGATATCAAAGACACACACCTGAGATTCAGTACAAGTATCAATTCCAGATTATCATCACTTATGCTTACCTATTCCTACCTTCTTAGCAGCAGAGTTAGGGATTTAAAAACAACAAAGTCCAAATTTAGATTTGTATGTGTCCATGTGCATTTCCCCACTTGTCCCAGCCCAATGGGAGTGACAATCACTTTTTTTCATTTTTATGGGCACCAAGAATAATACATTAAAGTCTATAGCTTCATTAACCTAAAAGAGTTGTTTCAATACATAGAAATGAAAAATCTCAATGATGAGAAAACATTGGCTCATAATTTAATTGATAATATTTTTCCTTTCCTGGGGGTGGTAAAATAATGATATATTTTTGGTTAGAAGACATCTTAGCTTTGATCAAATATCTTAACCATTAGCTCTTTTAAAGAAAGAGAGGAATTAGCCTCTTT
The DNA here is from genome assembly GCF_037043125.1 of Eumetopias jubatus. Lineage (NCBI taxonomy): Eukaryota > Metazoa > Chordata > Mammalia > Carnivora > Otariidae > Eumetopias > Eumetopias jubatus. The sequence goes on from NW_028274808.1 coordinate 4,744,259, forward strand.
TTATCTGGCAAAGTACTACGCTAAAACTTTTCATAGGTTATCTCATCTGATATTTACAAATAAGCTTTTAACACATGAAGAAGGGAAGGAAGTTAAGTATCTAGGACCACAGGGCTTGTAAATGTTGCAATGTGAGTATTCTTCTGGCTGAAAGGCATGTATAGTAACTACTCTGCCCACATTATGCCTGGCACTGTTCTAAACACCTGACAGGATTTACAAACTTAACTTTTAACAATCCTTATTACCCCCATTTTAGAAGTGAGGAAATTATGCCACAAAAAGATTTGCACAATGTGGCACATGGTTTGGAAATGCCAAATCACTGTAGGTTCTAGAATATCTACTCTTAGTATCTATGCAATACTACCTTCATCAGTACAGGTTTTTCCAGAGATTCACAAATTATCTTGAAAGATCATTCCAGGAGCAGCTTTGTTACTGTGCATGGTAATAGTCTGATGTGAAGCTAGCCACAGTCTAACTCTATCTTCCCTCTTTTTTTAAACTTTAATTAAATGGGTGACAGTATCAAGCATGTACATGACATTTTTCCAAATAATATATTTTTAGTAAATTTTAATAGCAAAATAATTTATTATAATAGTATAATAATATAACATTATAACATAGCAGTATAATAAATTATAGCAAAAATAATACTTAAGAGTCTCATGCTCTACCAACTGAGCTAGCCAGGCACCCAATAATAGCGAAACTAATAATAGAGTTAGGTAGGATATTATTTTCCCAGTATATACACTATTCCAATTAACATTGTTTTATTTTTTTATTTTTATTTTTTTAAAGATTTTATTTATTTATTCATAAGAGACAGAGAGAGAAAGCAGGCTCCCTACTGAGCAGGGAGCCTGATGCGGGACTCGATCCCAGGACCCTGGGATCGTGACCTGAGCCTAAGGCAGATGCTTAAGCATCTGAGCCACCCAGGCACCCAACATTGCTTTGTTTTCTAAAGTTTATCACATGAAAAGATAAAAACAATTAATTGCTATTTAAAAATGTTTATTCTTTGATATAACACAATTCTAATCAGTAAAATCCCAAGGCAAGAAAATATGATCATGAGAATATATGCAACAAAGATAGTAAAACTGATGGTGGTTTTCTTTCATGAATATTGAAATCAGATTGTTGATGCATTTTCAAGAGAAGCATAGGTGAAGACTAATTTAAAACAAACATGATTAATGAGCACATTTAATACATTTTTATATGAAAACAAGCTGATTTGGTTGTCATGGAGAAAGAGAGAGAAAGGTTCAAAAAGTTCCAGGAGATAATCGTGGAAAATATTAATAATGGATAATGGCTCTGCATTTAATTTTCCAATAATATCATTGTGTGGTTTGTGAGAGTTTCCAATAACTTTAGAAAAATGTCAAAAATATTGTCTGGGCATGTTACAATAATGTGAATAAACAGAAAGTAAACTGAAGTGATCTGTTTCCTCAAACAAAATCATGACTTACTTAGCTGTGTTTTGGGGTTTTGTTTTCTTTTGTTTTGTCTCTCCTTAAATGTTCTACAGTTTACGAGGGATTCATATTTCTAGCTGTTGCCCCAGGATACACTCAAGTTCATCACTGGGCTACTTACACTGTGCATTTTCCATGCCTGTCAAGGGATGTCTTAACATCAGTCCAGGATGAAAGAAACCGTTTCTGTTAAATGGGAAAATGAAGTCAAAGGAGGCTGAAAGGATTTGAAGACAGCCGTCACTTAGACCCAGAGAGACTGGACTGTAGCTAAGATAACTTGAAAGAACTGTTGCTTTTTGTACGATTATTTGCCATAATTCTATGGAAAAACTTTTCTATTAAAAAAGTTTTTTTTTTTGTTTTATTTTGTTTTGTTTTTGCTTCCTCTGTCCTGTTAAGTTTTCTGTGTAAATTCTGTGGAATTTAAAAAAAAATTAATACTGGGTAAGAAAAAAGAAAATCATAGAAAGGTGGCAGTTACTTATAATATACCAAACATATTCCTTACAGAATAGTCTATCACTAAATGTATTGATCCAGAAGAGATGAAGAGTGTTTGGGGTTTTCTTTATTTTTGCACAGGGATGATTTGGAGGAGGCACAAAACAGAATAAAGGGTTTCTAAGCGAGTTTTTAAAGTCCTTCTCACAACACCCCACCTTCAGAGTAAAACCAAAGAAATGATTCCCTGCACATTGACTCAGTCACTGACGGTGAGCGAGCGATGCACCAGCCCCACTATGACTGGTGCTAGAGAGGAAGATAGCGTCAGATCTTCCTGAGGCAGCTCTAGGCTAGGCAGATGGTCGAAGCATCCTCATATTGCATGATTTCTTTTTTCTCCTTTTTCTATTCATTTCTATACAGAGAGATGGTCCATATGGGGATTTTTTCCAAACAGGTTTTAGACATGGACTGAGCTTTCTTCCTTTGGATTTCTTCTGTTCTATGGAAAAGACAGCGTCCTTAACAGCTCTTGACCACTAGGATCCTAGCGGTACCCCTCTGAGAAAGGGGCTCCCACAGCCCCATGAACTGCCCGCGAAAGAACAGAACATGACCACGTTTAAATCTGCGTGGACAGTCTCTTACAAACTGAGAAACTTCCACCACGATTTAGAAGTTAACTTGATTTACTCCAGTTGATATTTTACCAAACCAAACTTCTCAATCTGTCCTCATTTTAATTTCTCATGTGAGTTTGCACCGGAAGAAAGATCTGTCCTGTCTATGGAGCCTGATTCATGGACTTTCACACTCAGAGACACTAGGGAAGATGACCCCGATACTGCAGACTTGTTTCCTGGCTGGGCTGAAATCCTGGTTGAATTCCTAATCTTAACATCAATAGTCAGTTAATAGAATTTAATATTCTTATAAGTTTTCTCCTGCCTCTCCACTCCTTGGATGGTTAAACTGGAAAATTTCTCTTGTTTTATACTGTCAGGATTGACCTTCTATGCTACAGTACAGCCCAGATTAGTTAGGTGGTTGAAAATCAATGTGATAATTAGCAATTAAAAAAATAAGACACAATCCCAGTCCTGAGAAGTTGGCTAAATTTTTCCAAATGCTGGAGGGATGGATGCGTCTACACATGTACATGGACTCACACTTTTGCTGGCCATGAAAGAAAAAAGGAATTCTGAAATGTGGCAAAATCCAGACACAGATGTCGCAACCCTCACCACAGTGACATCCCTCCCTGACTAGACTGTAAGAAATTGACTTCCTGCCTGGCAGGAAATTTTCTCCAAGTTTTTTATGGCCACAAAATGCATCTTCCTGGTATTGACAGTCATTAGGAGATCCACTTCATATGAAATACCCATTATTTGTTTCTAGTAATCTGGATTTGGCCAAGAAATAATAATAATATTTAAGTATTAAAATCACATTTCTCTCTTCTACACACATTTGCGCACAAACATATGGACACACAGATTTTTTTCACATTAAAAAAGAATGGTCACTTGCTATGATTTTGTTGGGTGTGTTACAGGTGTAGATAGCCCCCTCTCACTTTTACTTCCAGGAATCACAAAATAAATAAATAAATAAATAAATAAATAAATAAATAAATAAATAAATAATTATACTCCATGATGGTATAATTATATCCTATCTTATATTTTCAAAGTTTTCTTCTTTCATATTGATTTAGATTCTTAAAAATAATTATAATCTTATGTTTTTACATGTGTTCACCATTAAAATCTGTTTTGAAGCAAGCATAATAAAAGCTTACCAACACATAATCAGTCATGCCTTCCAGGACTTTATTAGTACAAATATAACTCAGTGATCTAAACTTTGTGAAATAAATAGAGACTAGGAGCCTGCAGCTTAGACTCTGTGAAATTAAGAAAAATGAGATACAAAGCAAGAAGTGCAAGGAAAATGTCACTTGTGGAAGAAAGCAATCCCCTGATACAAAATAACCAAAGTGATAGATGATCCTGAAAACTTCCACTGCTCTAATGAAAAGATGTGAGCACAAGTTTCACCTGCTCATTGTTATTAATTACACATCAAGCTTTCTATACTGCATTTGAGACCAAACTGGAGAAGAGCGAATTATCACCTGATTAAAGCTTGTCAGGGAAGAAGAGCCCTAACAGTTACTCATAAAGAGGTGCCCACAGCCGACAGCGTCCCTGACTCCACTTTCAGTACCTTCTCTGTGAAGGTGTGGAGGCTACAGGAAACACCACAGAAGGGAATTTTCATTTATTTCTTTCTCTAATTAAGTTGGAGACTCTTTTATTTTGTCATTTTAGCCTCAAGGAAGATCATATAATGAACTATTTTAACAATGTGTAATAAAGATGAGTGTTTTCCAAATTAAAGTAAAAATAAGGCGAAAATCCAGATTTTGTTTTAAAAAGGATTTTTTGGTAATTAAATCAATTTTCAAAATGTTCCTAAAGTACCTGCTCAGAGGCTATAAAAATAACTATACTTGGTCTAACTGCCTTAATTACCTAAAAAAGATTCATGTCCTCAATGTACTTATGAAAAATTAATTAACTTATGCAACATTGAGATAGCAAGGCTAAGCATACCTTTCCATTTATCTGTAAAATCAGAGTCTTGATGTTGGGAGGATCTAAGTGGAAAGAAAATAAAATGAAAAAATAGGAGGCCCTGTGGATTGCAGTGTCTTGTTGAAGGCGTTTACTTAATACAACCATAAAATTAGTTAATATTTGTATAGTGCTTAAAATACAGTAAGTACTGTCCAAACACTTTGTATGTGGAAACTCATTCAATCTTTACCATAATCCTGTAGGGAATATTATCGTCCTGATTTTACATAAGGCTGATGTTAGGTGACTTGCCCAAATTCACACCAAAAAATACATGGTGAAGCCAGAAATTGAACCCAGACAATATATCTGTAGATTTGATACTTTTGGTTACTACACTGTAACACATGCCAACCATAGCAAAATAGCTCCTTTTATCCTCTAAAAATAAAAACCAAAGAGTTACATGATCACACTGGGATGGAAAGGGTTGATCTCTGAGGCTCTCTCAGTGTCCCAACACCAAAACGGGTCCTTGCCATTTGTGATAGCATGGATGACCCTGGACAACATTATGCTAAATGAAATAAAGCAGACACACAGAGACTCACACTGCATGACCCCACTGACAGGTGGAATCTGAAATAGTCCACCTAAAGAAGTAGAGGGTGGAATGGTGCTTGCCAGGGACCTGGAAGTGAGGGAAATGCGAAGATGTTGGCCAACCAGTAGAAATTTCCTTGATAGGATGAATGAGTGCTGTGGTTCTAATATAGAGCATGGTGACCAAAGTTAATAATACTGTATTGCATACTCAAAATTTACTAAGAGAGTTGATCCAAAGTGTTCTTACCACAAAGTAAATAAGTAAAAACAAATGACTGTATAACGGGATAGATTTGTTTGTTAACTTGATTATGGTAATCATTTTGCAATGCATACATATACCAAAATATAACATTGCGCACCTTAATACAATTTTTACTTGTCAAGTATACCTCAATGAAGCTGGAGAAAAAAATAAAATAAAATTAGACCTCAGAAATCATCAACAGCATGCCTCTTGTATATCCAGCAAGGATATATTATGTTTACATATTTTCTCTCTGTAACTTTCTTTCTGCAAAGGAACCCAAATCTTTTATCCCTATGATAAAATAATACAAATACTTCATATAGAATTTACATGCCTTAAATAATTACTTAACTAAACACTCTAATTTTTTTCTACTGAAGGAGCCCTCATGTTTAGAAGAACAAGAATATAGCTGCAAGAGGCCTAGAAAAATATTCCAAAAAAATGAATTTATAAGGAAAAATTTCCTTGAGATTTTTGTTTGTGTGTTTGCTGTTTGCTTAAACACATCTGTGTGTATTTGGCATTCATCTTCATCAAAAAGCTTTATCATTCTCCAAAATGATACTCAAAATTTTCATTTGCTGGAAAATCATAAAACAGGAACATCATATACCCTGACAATGAGTGACAGGATGTTGAGCCAACTGTCTTGAAAATTATTCCCAATATTGTATGGTGGACAGATGATTTAGGCATTGCCCTTCTTGGTCCCACCTCATGGGATTTGCACCCTTCTCTTTACTATGGTCATGAGCATGACTTGTGACTTGCACAGAATGAACAGAACACAGTCCAGATGATGGAATGTGTGTGCTTACCTTGACACACACTAAGACCATGGCCCCCTCACTGTCACACCCCTTGTTGGCTTTGGAGGAGCATGGCACCATGTTGTGGGCTGTCTGTGCTATGAGCCCCAGGACTTGAGGGCTGATCTCCAACAAAAAACCATGAAGCCCTATGACTGAAAGGAATTTAATTCTGCCAATAAAAGTTGAGTCTTCTTTAGCTGAGACTCACATGAGACCACAGCCCAGCTAACACCTTGACTGCAGCCTTGGGAGGTCCTGAGCAGAAGACCCAAGTAAGCTGTGCCCAGACACCTGACCCATGGAGACTATGGGTAATGTTAAGCCTCTGTGTTAGTGGTCAGTTGTTAAGTAGCAAAAGTAAACTAATGCAGATTGCCTTTGCCTCAAATTTCCAAAGCCTTTCTTCCCATAGCAATCCCATGGTGCCATTATCATCATGAACACTGTGCCATCTCTTCTAGTTCTCTAGCTTAGTTTCTAAGGAATAAAATGTGTATTGCAAACCAGTCCAAACTTACCGGTTTGAATTTTTAATTCTATTTTTTTTGTATTGCAAACTACTAATTCATTTTAATAATTTTAGATTATGCATTCATCAATCACATTTTTAAACACTCTATGTTCTGTGAACTAGATGTTCTGTGTACTAGGTGGTGAGGATATGAGATGCATAACTGCTCATAATTCTTCTCTTAAAGGAGATCACAGACAATGGAAGGAAAAACAATGCTTTAAATCAAGTGGGAACAATGCCAATTTGACACATGCACTCATTGCTATGGATGTAACCCTGACTCTGTCAGTAACTAGCTGAATGATGCTGGGAATATGAATTCAATTCCCTGAGTCTCTATTTCTTCTAAGATGGAATTGGAAAAAACATTATTCCTTCCTTTATAGTGTTGTAGCAAATAAGTTAATATAAATGAATGGTTGGCGTGGCCATAACTTATCACAGGAGTGGTTAAGGAAGATTTCCCCAGGAAGAAACTCCAGAGCTGGTTTGTGACTAGCAGGAGTCAGTCCGCAGGCTCAGGGTGGACTGAGGAGCAGGAGAACACAGGGACCCGCTGCAGCTCTGCGCAGGGGCACAGAGGCTGCTGCTGAGCAGGTGGTTGGAAATGAGCCTGGAGGGGCAGTCAGGGGAGGATTCTGAGAGGCCACCCCTAATGTGTCAAGGAGTGTGGCTTTATCTGGAAGGCGACAAGCCTAGATGCACCTGTCCTGACTTTTCTCAGCAACTCTTTTTACAACTGTCAGTTTTAAATGTACGATAGAATTCCTCTTGTGTTCTCTCCATGATAAGAACAGCAAAAGTGCCAGTGAAGGGTATACCAGATAACTATAGATGGTGTCCCATGAGCCGTCTTGGCAATTTCACATCTCTGTTCTAAAAGATCATAGTTTGTCTCCTAGAAAATGATTTTCCAGGGCAAAACATTATTTAACAAAAAGTGGGCAGAAGACCTTAATGATACCTCACCAAAGAAGATACATCGATGGCAAATAAGCTTATGAAAAGATGCCCCACCTCCCATGTCTTTAGGGAGAGAGTTACTGCTGTAATTCTAGTAGCATGGTGAAGATCCAGAAGAGTCCGAACACCAAGTGCTGGTGAGGATGTGCAGCAATAGGCACTCTTCCTCACTGATGGTGGGAACGCAAATCACGCAGTCACTTCGGAAGACAATTTGGCAGTTCCTTACAAAGTGAAACATAATTAGACTATCTAATCTAGCAAATGCATTCCTACGTATTTACCCAAATCAGTTAAAAACTTATGTTCACACAAAATCTGAACAAAATATTTACAGCAGCTTTATCCATGATTGCCAAAACTTGTAAGCAACCAAAATGTCCTTTAATAATAGGTGAATAGGTAAACAAACCATGGTAAATCCTTAGAGTGGAATACTATTCAGCTAAATCAAGAAATGAGCTATCATACCACAGAAAGAGAAGGAAGGATTTTAAATGTGTTTTTCTAAGTGAAAGAACCTAGTACGTATGATTCCAACTATATGACATTCTGGAAGAGACAAAACCACAGAAAGGTGAGTTCAAGTTTTATTTTACAGCACAAGTAAAAATGAGCTTAGATGCCTCAGTATATAACAAGGTGATATACTTTTCTATTAAGATGTAATTGGCATGTAACATTGTATAAGTTTGAGCAGTGAAAAATGTTGGTTTGAATGTATATATTGCAATATGAAGGAGTCCCTTCTTTTTAACTGAATCTGATAATTGTCATATTGACCATCCTACCATTTGCTTCTATTTTATTTTTAGAAGAGAAAAACATAATCATTTTAATAGAATAATTAAATATTCCCATTTAATTATACCTACTGAGCACTGTATTGCTTTTGGAATTATCTTTAACCAAAAGCAAAAGACAGCTGACAGGTAATAAGATTTTGAGAATAAGATACCATTAGTAGACCCACAAACACTGCTCAAGAACATAAGTGCCCTTCAGGTACATCTGGAACCCTTTTTCCATAGAACTGTGAATCCTAATTCAAGACTACACAGTGATTTGGCCCAATTCCCACCACTAACACGTACTTTGCCATTGAGAACATGCTTGAAAAATACATTTTTCATATAACATGGGCCTATGCTATCATTCGGTAGAAGAAAATATCACAGACAGTGAAGATTCTTACTAAAAATTGATTTTGGTCTAGTTAGGCTCAACACACAACTCTGATCTGAAGATCAAAGTTGTGTCAGAATAAAGGCCAAAAGAAAAAGAGATCAATATCAAACATTTTAGTCTTGAGGTTAATACATTTGTTTATAGAAGCCACACTGAACCATCCATTTTAAGGAAGAAGCTAGTTTGGTACCATAAAGAGATTGTAGATATTTTTAAGGGCAACAATATTTCTTTGCTCAAGGTAGTAATAATTACATACCTACATTTGATGTGCAAAGATATTATGGATAAAAAGAGTTTAAAATTCCTTTAACAAATAACTGTTAATCTAGAACTACTTAAAGAGAGTGCTGTGTGTGTGTGTGTGTGTGTTTGTGTGTGTGTGTGTTCACCACTATTTCCCTTGTTGTTAGTCTTTTAGGGTGTTACTACCTGATACAAATACCTTCCCCCAAATCAGTGATTATCCTCTTCACTATTAATATAAATAGAATTCACTGTATCACAAAGATTGTGTTTACTGAGCTAAGGTGGAACCACTAAATGATATCTCAGGATAGTAAGTACAAGTTTTATATGTAGTTACAACCATGTCTCATCTCATATTACAGGGGCAATGACCTAGAAAAGCAAATGTTAGGCAGTAAATACTGACTTAATTTTTAACAATTATTTTCATAATACAAAGACCAACTTGATCCTATCCTTCCCCTTCAATTAAGTATACCAACCCTCTAAGCATCTACAGACAAAAGAGAAGAGAAGCAAAGATCAGAGCCTATTGGGGGCGGAAAGTGAATGACGTCACTGGGCCCTGCACTATCAGTTGAGGCTTCCAAATGGAGATTCTGGAAAATGGATAGTCAGGGAGAGCAGAGAACGTCAGAGAATGGAGTCCGGGAGGGGAAACCACCTCATGTTTCTAAAACCAATATTCTTGTCAGCAGCATAAATGTGAGGAAAACAACTCTAATTTAAAGATTCTCAGCTAGATATAGATTTCAATGTAAATTTAACAAACGTAATGGAGAAATGTCATTTCTTCTATTCTAATAACTTTTGTATGCACAAATGCATAGGTTAGTAGTTATATTCATGCCCATGATGAATTGCCCAATGAAATTTAAGACTTTCCAAAATGAAATATGAATAGCTTTTATATTTTAATATTCACAAGTCAGTTTGCTAAGACTAGTTTATAGCATATGTTATTTTTAAAACATTACTACTATCATTTGAAGACAGGCCTGTCCAAATTTTATCAAAATACATTATTCCCATCTATTAAATACTACTGGAGATTTACCTAGGGTATGGTTTAAAAAGATTTCAAGGTAGTGAAACTCCACAAGCTGCATTAGAATACAGGTTTGAATAGAAAGTTTACTTTATCCGCATTCACATTACTTGGAATCTTTGCTGCTATTCTTATCATGTAAAAAATTAATTTGTTGAATCACAATCAGTGGAGTTAAAATATGCAAAAATGGTGGCATACGTTGCCTTGTTGATTACCTATTCTCTATTGTGAATATATCTTTTTTTTTATAATTTTGAGGAAAATAACCTATGACAATGAATAAATTAGGAAAGACAGAGTAGGTAGCAATTCTACCTGAAATAGGGAAAGAAAAGCCCCAAATACTAATTGTTAAGTGTGAATTGAAAGAAAAGAAATGCAAATGCAGGAATATCCATGATGAAGTTTGGAAGACGTCAGAAAAAGTGGAGAAATGAAGGCTGGAATTGCCAAGGAGAGAACAGAGCAACAAATGAGTAAGAAACCAGTAACAACGTGACAGTAAAGCACCAGGGACAAACAGAAAATAAAATAGACCCAGTTTGCTCTTTAGCCATGCTTCTGAACACACGAACCATAGGAGGTGTTCCCGTAAATACACTAACTAAAACTCAGTATTTCTCTCCTATTTAGCATTACCCCGGATTTCACAAGAATTCTCTGGGAATTTTAATAAAAACACGAATAGAAGGATAATACTTCAAAAATTATTACTACAGGCCATAAAAAGTTGACAAAGATGAAGCGATTTCTCTTTGAAAACTACAAGAGAATACAGGCACTAAAGTATCTGTAAAATATATCGACCGCAGAGCCCCAAGTATGGACTGCATACGGAACACAGCTTCCTTGGCCGTTCCCAGCCTGTGTCCCTACCTGGCACAGCTCCTCCTACCCTCTGCAAGGTGGGGCTTCTCAAGCACCATTTCTCTCCCCGGTACGGTGTGGATTCCCCTGCTTGTGGTTGTGTATGAGGAGTCATTTATTTAGTGTGACTTCACGTGTGTAGGTATGTATGTCTGCATGCACATATGTGTGCTGCAGGTGGAAATCCGCCTCCCCCGCAAAATACGTTGAAGTCCCTGGCCCTGGCCCATCACGTGTGGCCTCATCTGCAAATAGGGTCATTGCAGATGTGGTTCCAAGGAGGTCATGCGGGATTAAGGTGGGACTTAATCCAGTGTTCTTCAGATAAAACTGAAATGAGGACAGAGACACACGCTTAGGGGGAAAAAAAAAATACACGAAGGAGGCAGACATTAGAGCGATGTCCCCAGGAGCCAAAGGAAATCTGTGAGCAGCAGCCAGGGGCAGGCCAAGAAGGATACTCCCCTAGAGTCACCAGTGAGGGGAGGCCCTGCCCATGCCATGGCCTCAGACTTCTGGCCTCCAGACTGCAGAGACAACATTTCTGTGTTAGGCCACCCAGTCTCTGGTACTTTGTTATGGCAGCCCTCTGAAATTAATACTGCTGGTTTGTCATTCATTCATTCATTCCCTTATTTATGGCAGGAGCCCCAGGAGAGTAGGAGGGCAGGGCAGGGCCAGACCATCCAGCCCCAAGCATGACAAGTAATGGGAGAAGGATGGATGCCTGTTGAGTCAATGATTACTCAAGATGCAGGTATTAAGATGGGTACTTGAGGAAGAAAGAAATGAGATAAAAATGTAAATAAAATACAAGTGATCCAGCTTGAGAAAAGTCAGCTACCTTCTTCAGAGAGATAACTCTCCACCAAGGATCTTTTTCTTTTTTTTTTTAAGATTTTTTTATTTATTTGAGAAAGAGAGAGAGAATGAGTGGGGGCAGGACTGGAAGGAGAGGGAGAAGCAGGCTTCCCCCTGAGCAGGGAGCCCGATGCGGGACTTGATCCCAGGACCCTGGGATCATGACCTGAGCCGAAGGCAGACGCTTAACCGACTGAGCCACCCAGGCGCCCCTCTACCAAGTATCATTTAATGTTTACATGCATTTTTTTGAAAGCCCATTCTAGCTGATACTTCCTATTTCATCCAAATCCTATCTTTTCTGTTGATGAATATTCTTATGTTCCAAAGAGAAGAGGGCATCATGGAAAGGTAAACTTTCAGTTCCTAAGACCTCATAGCCTCTACATATTTTGACTGAGAAATATTACAACCAGTGATGGAAGTAGTCTTTCATGTCCTTACCCTCACAAACCCAGGCACAGATGAAGGCTACGTTGCAAAACATGAATACAATGGTCTGAGTATTCCAGTGTGCAAATAATCAAGCCTTACTCAGATGAAATCCTTGCAGAGATATTAATTTGAACTTAATTGGTACCATTATTTTATCCTACTTAAATGATGCCAAATTTTGGCACCCATGACTTAAGTCAGAGAAAAATAAGAATACCTACTCTTGTCTACTTGCAGTTTCTGTGAAGCTATAATGTGAAGAGAGAACTTCAAATTCTATGCTCATTCTGCTCATTTTCATTTTTGCAAGAAAAAAAAAAAAACACCTTGGTTTTGCTATCTGCGCACAACAGCGGTGCACTGAAGTGTAAGCAATGGGTAAAGATCACCGGATGTGTTCCTTCTGTTCCACCCACACCATGCCGAGTAATCGGCTGCACAGGCTCCACGCAGACTAAAGTCTGGAAATGACAACTGGATCCATGTGTCTTCTCAGGAAGAAAACAAAACAAAAACAGGACATTCTGTGCAAAGCAAGCCAAAAAACTGTGGGATGTAGTTTTGTGGAACTTCTCAGTCAGGTGACATATTTGGAGGTAGGCCCAACATCCAGATGACTGGCCCTGTTCTGATCTTGTGTCCCCTGTCACCTCTCTGCTGGCTGTCTTTGCCTTGCTGCTCCTCAGGGTGTGTCCCCTCCCACCCGTGGCCCCGTCCCCCAACTTGGTGCCACACTGACAAAGTGAACACAGGGCTTGCATTCAATCACCAGATGAGGAGAAGCTACTTACTTGGAGCAAAGCTGGGAGTCCTGGTGAAAACACCTGAGCTGAGTCATGGTGGGGACAAGATTTGATGGGTAATCAAGGTTTGCAAAACTGAGTTCACAGGTTTACAATATCAAGACACCTCTTTCCCAGGCCTGTTTTGTGAATCAAAGTGATGAAGTTTTAGAATATATGTGGGGTTCGGTGGGCTGAGGTCCAGAGTCAACGACCAAGAAAGAATTCTTGAGGCATCTTTGGTGCAAAAAGGTGGTTTATTAAAGCATGGGGGGACAGGACCTGTGGGCAGAAAGAGCTGCTGCCCTGTGGTCTTGAGGAGTGGTGATTATATACGCAAGAGTTGGGGAGGTGAGGACAAAGGGTGTCCAGAAGGACTGTCATATGCTAAAGAAGACTTTCAGGTTAATGGAGAGCTGGTTATTGTCAAGCCAAGCTGTTTTTCCCTCTAAAGAGGCACTAACATGAAGACAGTTGGGAATTTCCTGGAGGGATGTTACATTCCTCCTATCACATGTCCTTGTCAATGGGCTTCAGGTTTAGAAGAAATTCAATTTTATTTACAGTTCCTTCTGCCTCAGCCTCCCTCAATTTTATGGAGTGGAGGGTGATGTTAGGACTTTAGGAAACAGAGTTATGGGTCTCTGAAAGTTAGGCTATTGATAAAAAAAAACTTCTTCCTTGTCAATCACGAAGACATTTGTAAACTGACGGAGACTCCTATCCTGCAGGACTGTGATCTCTATCGGTTAACCATTTGTTTCTCCTTTAGGTCAGCCAGGAGTGCCTGAGGAATGTCACACATACCACATGGGTGGGGTATAGGGTTCTAGCTTCTACTTTATCCTCAGTGAGCCTTCTGCTCCCTCATCAAAAGACCACAGGCACAGAAGCTGGAGGAAGCAGACTAACAGCTCACCACTTACAATGGGACAGTGAGGGAAGAAAGTTGGGAAAAGAAAGACTTTTAAAAAAAAAAAGAAAGAAAGAAAACATCAGCTTCCCCTCTCTCTCTCCTGATTCAAGAACTCTCCAGAGATGTCATCAGCATCTCAGCTACCAAGACACACCAGGTAGCTGGTCTATTAGCCTTGGCTCAATCTTTTTTTTTTTTTTTTTAAGATTTTATTTATTATTTATTTGAGAGAGAGAGGGCATGAGCTGGGGGTAGGAGGGAGAAGGAGAAGCAGACTCCCCACTGAGCAGGGAGCCCAATGAGGAACTTGATCCCAGGATCCTGAGATCATGACCTGAGCAGAAGGCAGATGCTTAACTGACTGAGCCGCCCCTGTACCCCTTGACTCAATCCTTTATGGCTTCTCTTTACAGAATATTCCAGAGCATATGGTGCTTCTCCTTCACTTGACCTCCAGCCTGTGCTACTCAGGGATGCACTCTTTCTCAAACTCAACTTCACCATGACCTTGAATGCCATCACTTCTTTGAAACCCAAAGCAAGGCATCTTGAAATTATTTTCTATTAAGTGACAGAGTAAATCTATTTATACAGCCACTGGCTTGGTGCTACAGAAAAAGTCCTTCATAAACGCTGGTGATGATAATATTTTGGGGGAAAATATTAAGTGCTTTTCAATTTATGCATAACCTTCCCAGGCCCAACTGTATTTAATGGAGTTATAACCTGTCATAGCTCTTTATTCTCCTTACTCTATTTATAACCACAAAGCCAATCTCCTCTGTACATAGTGGGTGCCCTGAGGAGCTGGGGAAAAGACAGGTGAGTCAGGAAGAACTGGTGGCTGCTGCCAGGCATTCAAGTAAAGACAGATGAGAGAGGGAACTCGTGCCTGAGTGAGGACATTACCACACTCCAATTAAATGGCAGCCAGAAAATGAAGAGAGTGCCAGGCAAAAATACAAAACTCTTGGCAGCACAAAGCTCCTGGAGAGAGCTATGCAAGAAATATGTGGAAGGTCTGAGGCTTGGCAGGAGGATTGGTAGGAGGCACAACTCTCAAAAATCAATGCTAGAAAAATAATATCTTCTTCCTGGGTGCAGCTTTGGAAATGTGCAGGTGTCCCATTGCCTTCTGAATGCATTGGCCCTCAAGTGCCCTTGTAGACACACAGGGGGAGAAACAGCAAAGTGAGGGGTGCACCCAAAGGTGGGCAGCCATTTCACATCAAAGCTTGATCACAACACAGGTCCTACACACCGGAGCTGCAGTGTCGCCTGCTAGAAGCCATCCTCTGTGTCTGCACAACACCCTGGGGACACATCTATTCTGGCACTCAAAAATTGAAATTATCTATCTCCTCCTTGGGAACACAGTAAACCCATCAAGAAGGGGTTGTGTCCCGATCATCCTCACACTGTAGTGCCTGGCCCAGAGTTTAGCACACAGGGAGTTTGCAGATTTGCCTCTTGTTTGGAGTCAATACATATAAACTCCTTGTTTCCCAGGGTTATATGTTGGTGAGGCTGATTGATTTCTATTTTTTTATGTGTATGTATATATATTTACTTATATATATTTTGGTGAAATTTGACCCATCCTATACATATTATGTATATATCATATGGTTCTGTATGAGTTTATATTCACATATTTCATTTATGTAGTGAAGGAAGGGGAGAAATGTTCAGAGTCTAATATGGAGAAAGATGACTCAAGTTTAAAATAGTAAATTCAAAATATGAAGTATGACCATGGTAAAAAAGAGTTGCATTTTTCTAACTCTATCTGGTAAAGGAAACTAGTGTTTATTGAGTTCCTATTATACTGTTCCAGGCACTTAGCTAAGTCCTCAAAATGCATTAAATCTAATCCTCCAAAGAATCCTTGAGGCAGATTCAACCTTCATTTTACAGATGAGGAAATTGACCAATAAAACACTTTGGTCTCAGATTCTTCAGTGTCAACTCCAATGGCAATCTCTGCAATAACTCAGAGATTTTATAGCTAAGAGTATTTGTCTTCCACTTTGTGCCTCAACCCTGAAAATCAAAATAATACATATGAAGAATAAAATTATTTAGACCAGAGGGCTCAGCACTGTATTAACATGGCCCTTGATTCTACACCAATTGTGAGCTAAATCTTTCTTAGAGAAGGAAGGAAGGAAGGAAGGAAGGAAGGAAGGAAGGAAGGAAGGAAGGAAGGAAGGAAAGGGAATGAAAGAAAAGAAAAGAAAAGAAAAGAAAAGAAAAGAAAAGAAAAGAAGAATCTTGAAGCTTTTTTCCCAACTTAGTCACAGAATACCTAACAACAATCTACTAAGGACATGGCATCTGCTGAAAGAGACGCAAATGGAATAGGAAATGTAGTCACTTCTGTTTAGGGATGTAAATCAAGTTGAAGAAATAAAAGAAATATTGGGATGCTATCCAAGAAGAAGGCAAAGAAGTAAATAAATTAAGGAGCATGAGAAAGACTGCATAGAGAAAGCACATCTTCAATGTACCCTAGGATTCTGGATACGTACAGGTCAGGAGAAGGCAGCACAGCTAAGAGAAACTTCCTGAAAAAGAACTGGGAACAAGAACAAGACAGATGCATGTGGGGGGAGGTCCATCCATGCTGCACCAGGTAATGACAGAGTAGGCAAGTCTCCATGGAGGTGCTCAAGACCGCTCAATGCCTTGCTAACACATGAGCAAGCCTAACACCGAAAACCGTTTTATGAAACACATTTGTGAAGTTTGGAGATGGACTGCAAATGAGCAAACATTCAAGGAGCCTACATTACAAAGTTTTTTCTTTTTTTTTTTTTTTAAGATTTTATTTATTTGAGAGAGAGAGAATGAGAGATAGAGAGCATGAGAGGGAAGAGGGTCAGAGGGAGAAGCAGACTCCCTGCTGAGCAGGGAGCCCGATGTTGGACTCGATCCCGGGACTCCAGGATCATGACCTGAGCTGAAGGCAGTCGCTTAACCAACTGAGCCACCCAGGCGCCCAAAGTGTTTTCAACAATGAAAGAATAAGTGGTAAAACACATGATGTCAATAATGAAACAAGAGTGTACACTCTAGGGGTGCCTGGGTGGCTCAGGTGGTGATGCAACCGGATCTTGGTTTCTGCCCAGGTCGTGATCTCATGGCCAAGTAAAGCTAGCTGTAAGAGGAGAATGGGAAGGATTGAGTGGGAAGCCACTGGTTAGTATTATTCCTTGACATACATTTGAGTATTGAGGATGTGGGGATTAACTCTCTCGGGGTGGAGGGACGGAGAGTGAGCAGATATCTGTGGGCTGAATGAATCCCAGAGGGCATCCCAGGAGAGGAAGAAGAGAGACTGATTATAGGAGGTAGAGAATTGAAAGGAAGAGGACAAAACAGCACCAAAGAAAATCACAAGGGGAGACCACCTCAGTTAATATAAGCATCAATATGGAGAGATCACGGAAATGCTATGTAGTGCATAGCATGCTATGTAGTGCATGTCAATTATTCAAGTTGTTATATGTACATTACCAGGCATATTCTAAGACCGTGGCTCGGGACGACTCATACATCTATGGTGATAAATTCATATAGATGTGTTCACATGACACTGTGATAAAATGTAATCAACTATCATTTTACACAAACACATGGGTGGATCTCATCATTAGGCAAAGTGTCAGACACAACACAACACAGATAGTATGATTTCTTTTGTACAAATTTAAACATTTAAGGCAAAGTAAAGTACTGATTTTATTAATGCAATCTCAGATGTTGTAGATTTTTCACTAAAATGAACAAGGTAGTTATTACTGAGAAGTTCAGTAGAATGGTTATGGTTGGGAGCAGGACAGAGGTTAGGGAGTGGCCTTTTGGGTGTTGGTAATGTTCCATTCCTGGACAAGCCATAGGAGTTAGTCTGGTTTTCAACATGTGATAAAAAATTGACGTGTAAAACTCAGTTTTGGCCCCTTTCTGAGTGTGAGTTAGGTTTTCACAATTTTTTAGAGAGATTTTTTAAAAGGGAGGCAAGTTGATTTACTATAAAAGTGGGTGAGGAGGTCTATTGCTTGGAGGATTTCTGTTCATCTATTTGTGGAGTGATCTCATTCTGTTCCATACTAAATAAGTATTTCTATAACTAGTGATCTTTTACAACTTGAGTACCATTGCCTTAGTTTGTAGCCCCTTGGTCTATATCCACTGAGAGGTTGATGGTGTTCAAATGGATGTTGTTAGCATTTGAGAGTAATTGTTGTGGGTTAACACATCACAGACAGTGGGCCATGAAGAAAACGTGTGTGTGTACACACACACACACACACACACACGAAGTGACAACTCTGCAGGAAAGGATTACCACTATTCATATATATGTTCATCCCAATTGTGATCCTTGAGCCGAATGCTTCAAAAGATAAAAGCCATGTTTTTTTCTGAATATAAGTCTAAAATTCATTATCTCATTTAAATATTATTAGGATTTTTATTAAGCTTTATTTAAGAAACTATTTTAAATAACACAACATAAATACCCAGTAGTGGAATTATTGGATCACATAGTAGTTCTATTTCTAACTTTTTGAGGAACCTCCACAGTGGCCACACCAATTTCCATTCCCACCAACAGTGCACAGTGTTCCTTTTAATCCACATCCTTGCCATTGATGTGGGGAACAAAGACAAAAAGGAAATGTGGACAGAATTAAATTTCCTTGCAACCTGCAGCCCATTGACAAGTGCTTGAGACAGGTAGAATACGACCTTTCCCCACTGTCTTCATGTTCATGCTTTGCTAGAGGGAAAAGTAACCTTAGCTTGACAATAGCCCTTATCCTGGCTCTAGTATCCTGTGAGTTTTCTTTAGTGTATGACAATCTTTTTGGATACTTACCTTGTTTTTCCCTCCCCCAACGCCATAGTATATAATCAATTGTTCCTCATAATCTCAGGGCAGCAGCCCTTTCCACCCACAGGCCCTATCCCTGGGCTTTAATAAAACCACCTTTTTGCATCAAAGATGTCTCAAGACTTCTTTCTTGGCCGTTGGCTCTAAACCCCAACGCTTCAAACTGCATCAAAATAATTTTTGAAGCACAACACTTGTTTCTTGTGTTTTTGTTTTTAGCCATTCTTGCACCAGTCAGAAGATATTGTGATCTTCATTTGCTTCCCCCCAGTCATGAGTGATGTTGAGCATCTTTTCATGTGTCTGTTGGCCACCTGTGTATCTTCGTGGAGGAAATGTCTGTTCATTTCTTCTGCCCATTTTTAAGTGAAATAAGTCAGTCAAAGACAAATGCCATGTGATTTCACTCATATGTGCAGCTTAGGAAACAAAGCAAATGAAAAAAGAAAAAAAGAGACAAAAAAACCCCCAAACTCTTAAATATATAGCACAAAGTGGTGGTTGCCAGAGGGGAGGCAGGTGGGGGTTGGCTGAAATACAGGGGATTGAGGCTGCACTTATCGTGATAAGCACTCACATGTAGAATTGTTGAATCGCTGTACTGTACATCGGAAACTAATAGAACATCATAGACTAACTTTACTGGAGTTAAAAAAGTCAATAACAAACATAAAATAGCAAAGGGAAAACATCAAAGATGAAAAATGTACAAACTGCATGAGCGCTCATGTCAAATAAACTCTATTAAAAGATTCCGGTATATTTCACTAAGCGTAGATTTACAGATACAATTAAAACACATTTTCACGGTGGGTATATGCAAGATTGCGGTTCTAACCTTTGCAGTCTAAAATCAAAGTTAGTAGTGTATACAAACATTTCTGAAACTATGTATGAATATGTTCCTTACAAACCTACAAGCTTACAATCCCCAAATTCTAATTATGGATTGTATTTGAAAAAAAAAATAATCTTTTCTTTGAAAAGAATAAACATTCTTGAGAACAGCATCATTTTTATTCCTGTAAAAATAAAAATAAAGGGCATAGACTCACAACTAGAAAGTTCTGGGTTCAAATTCTTGCACTTATAAGATGTCAGTCTTTAGAGTCTATGACCCTCAGTCTTTGTGCTAATAAAAGGACAGTTGTGTGGATCAATTGATAAATCCATAAAGTACCTAGTTTCCAGCATATGGTTTCTGCTCAAAGCAAAACAACAGCAAACCCCTTTTCATATCTCACAGTTTCTTATACTTACTGTTGGTCATTATAGCTGAAGAAGTAATATTCCCTCAGGAGGCATTGCCACTGAATTGAGGGTCATGTCCCATATGAACTATGTTGTCCCATACGACTACACATTAAACTCAGTAAATACTCTTCATTACTCTTCATTAGTCATTTTCTATATTTCTCCCTTTAGTCACTCTTTCACAGAATTGTTCTAGATCCCATCAAGTTGTAACATCAGGTCCTTATTATTTGTATATGGCTGTTGACGGTAAATTCCATGACATTAAGGACCATATCTGTTTTGTTCAACGATAAATCCCAGGATCTATCACAGTGTGGTGCACATAGTAGGTATTCAATTTTTGAAAGAAAGAGATAGAAAAACACCTCCAGAGAGCCCCTCAGTTGGTTTTCTGGTCTCTCCAAGATTCCATAGCTAGTTGGCTTCTGTTTTTATTTATTTATTTTAAAGATTTTATTTATTCATTTGACAGAGTGGGAGAGAGAAAGAGAGGGAGAGAGTACACAAGCAGTGGGAGTGGCAGGCAGAGGGAGAAGCAGGCTCTCCTCTGAGCAAGGATCCTGATGCGGGACTCAATTCCAGAATTCTGGGATCATGACCTGAGCTGAAGGCAGACACTTAACCAACTGAGCCAATCAGGTGTCCCTGGCTTCTGTTTTTGAATACCACTTCAAAGTTAAATAGCCTGAGAATCAGTATTTCTGCTACAAGGGAAAAGTTATCAAAATTGAAGCTATTATAAAAAATGCCCCTGGGGCACCTGTGTGGCTCAGTTGTTAAGCGTCTGCCTCTGGCTCAGGTCATGATCCCAGGGTCCTGGGATCAAGCCCTGCATCAGGCTCCCTGCTCAGCGGGAAGCCTGCTTCTCCCTCTCCCACTCCCCCTGCTTGTGTTCCTGCTCTCACTGTGTCTGTCTCTGTCAAATAAATAAATAAAATATTTTTAAAAATGCCCTCTACTTCAATAAAGAGCCTTAGTTCTACAAAGTAATCCAGCATTCATGGGCAATAATTGTGAATTTAAAATTTAGAAAAGTACATGTAATTATTATGCTCTTTATATATTAAATAGCTTTTCACTATATTCTGTCTTATTATCCCTCTAAAATGGATAATTTCTCTCATTCTGTACAAGTCCACAGTGCCTATAATTATTGTCCTCTCCTATAGCAAGCTGATTGATATTTTATTATATGAAAGGTTTTGATGTTCTTTTATTTAATAGATCCTGGGGTTCTACTGTCTAACATTGCTTTGTCACCTGAAACTAATATGTCAACTACACATCAATAAAAATAAATAAACAAATAACATTGCTTTGTGACTGCTATCCCATTTTTATTTTTTTGGAGATATCAACTAATGAAATAAGATAAGAAAATAAGTTTATATAACCAATTTATTCCCAAATAAATTTGGAAAGAGAAAAACATTATTTGTACATGATATAATTGTATCCTTAGAAAACCCAAGAGAATACAATGAAAGCACTGTTAAAACCAATATGTGATTTTGCCAAATGTTTTGGTATATGAAAAAAAATATAAAAATCAAGATAACTTACCAATGCAACCAGTTTAAAAAACAAAATCACTATGACAAAAGTAGTAAGTCATCATTCTTTGCTAAATTGACCAGATGCATTCAAGCAAGACCTCAAATTATGGGGAAAACATAGGAAGCTACAGAAAGGCACTCTTGCCACATCCCCTGTAAATTATAACTCAGTGTAAGATTGTTAATTATCATCACTATAATGTGACTTTTAAAGGAATTTCTAGGGACGCCTGGGTGGCTCAGTCAGTTAAGCATCTACCTTGAGTTCAGGTCATGATCTCAGAGTCCTGGGATCTAGTCCCACATCAGGCTTCCCACTCAGTGAGGGGCCTACTTCACCCTCTCCCTCTGCTACTCCCCCTACTTGTGCTGTCAAACAAATAAATAAATAAAACTTTTAAATTAAAAAAATAAAAATAAAAAAATAAAGGAATTTCTATAAGAGTGACTCTTCTTGGTAGAATCATTGGTTTAGGAAGAGATTTGTCCTCTCCCATATGATTCTACTTTAAAACTGAAATAACCCTCTGCAGTCCCTCTAGAAAGAGGATGGTGGTTCCTCAAGAAATTAATAACAGAGATCCACATGATCTAGAAATCCCATTTCTGGGAAAATAACTGAAATCAGAATCTTGAAGAAATATTTGCCCTCCCATGTTCACTACAGCATTAATCACAATAGTCAAGATGTCCAAACAACCCAAATGACCTTTGACAGATAGCATATATACAACAGAGTATTTTCTGGCCTTAAGAAAAGATAGAAGCTTTACCTGGCTCTGTATCTTCTTGTATATTTGATGAAATCAGTGAACCCTGGATTTGTGGAAAAAAGCATTCCATGATTTTGTTATAAAATGATGATGAGGATAATGATGATTATAAGTGTTTTCTTTAAAAAAAACATAATGGGAAAATTACTAATCATCAGGGAAATGCAAATCAAAGCCACAATGAGATACCACCTCACACCTGGAAGAATGGCTAAAATCAACAACAGAAGAAACAACAGGTGTTGGCGAGGATGTGGAGAAAGGGGAACCCTCTTGAATTGTTGGTGGAAATGCAAACTGGTGCAGCCACTCTGGAAAACAGTATGAAGGTTCCTCAAAAAGTTAACAAAGGAACTACACTATAATCTAGCAATCGCACTACTGGGTATTTACCCAAAGAATACAAAAACACTAATTCTAAAAGATATACACACGCCCATGGTTATTACACCATTATTTTTTTTAATTATGTTATATTAATCACCATATATTATATCATTAGTTTTGATGTAGTGTTCCATGATTCATTGTTTGCATATAACACCCAGTGCTCCATGCAGAACGTGCCCTCTTTAATACCCATCACCAGGCTAACCCATCCCCCCACTCTCCTCCCCTCTAGAACCCTCAGTTTGTTTTTCAGGGTCCATAGTCTCTCATGGTTCATCTCCCCCTCCGATTCCCCCCCTTCATTCTTCCCCTACACCATTATGTTTTTTAAAGATTATTTATTTATTTATTTGAGAGAGAGAGAATGAGAGAGAGAGAGAACATGAGAGGGGGGAGGGTCAGAGGACGAAGCAGACTCCCTGCCGAGCAGGGAACCTGATGCGGGACTCGATCCAGGGACTCCAGGATCATGACCTGAGCCGAAGGCAGTTGCTTAACCAACTGAGCCACCCAGGCGCCCAACACCATTATTTTTTTTATACCATTATTGGCAATAGTCAAACCACAGAAGCGGCCCAAGTGTCCATCAACTGATGAATGGATAAAGAAGATGAGGTATATGTGTATATATATTTTTTATATAATGGAATATTATTTAGTCATAAAAAAGAACAAAATCTTGCCACTTGCAACAACATGGAAGGATCTAGAGAGTATAATGCTAACTGAAATAAGTCCATGAGAGAAAGACAACTACCATATGATCTCACTCATGTGTGAAATTTAAGGAACAAAACAAAGAGTAAAAGAGACAAACCAAGAAACAGACTCTTAACTATAGAGAACAAACACATGGTTACCAGCGGGGAGGTGGGAGGGAGGAATGGGTGAAATAGGTGATAGGGATTAAGAGTACATTTACTGTGATGAGTAATGAGTAATATCTAGAATTTTTCAATCACTACATTATATACCTGAGATTAATATAACTACTCTATATTAATTATACTGGGATTAAAATTTAAAAACAAAATAAAATAAAAAAAGATTTAACCAGGGAAGGGAAAGTCCAGTACTATTCACAGACATCATTATGTAGGTGTTTGACTCACATTTTAAATTTCATAGAATCATCAATTTTTGTACATGGGAGGGGTCTTTAAGATCAATTATTCAAATGGCTTTCTAATGTTTTTCCTTAGTAATAAAAGCTTCTCTTCAAATAGTACCTTACATAGAAATCTAAAAATCTCCATGATAGAGTCAGGATGGCCCTTCAAAGTTGAAGTGGATGTCAGGAGGTAGAACCCTAACAGCTTGGTATCTCCTAAATATCCTCTTATATCCTTTTCCAAAAGTGACCCCCAAGAATCATTTCTCAAGCCACTGGAGCAAACTAATGCAGAATTTTAAGAGTTTAAGCCCAGCTCCAGCCCCTTCACCTGATGAGGAACCCAAAGCCCAGAGACTTACTCGTAATCCCCCCAACAGGCTGGTGTCAGAGCTGGCCCAGACCCAGTCACTGATATGCTGGAGCTCACTGACACTGCTTCCCAAGAGCCAAGTGTTACATCTTCAGAAATTTTTCAAGCCAACTGACATCATGTTGGTAGCTGGAAATCAGCCATGGTGAAAATATTTAAATCACAGAAATCAGCAAATGCTACAAATCAGGACTTCCCCCAGAGAACTGGTTCTGAAAGTTTTACCAGCACACTCTGTATCACTGAGTTTCTATGCTACGCAGTGCCCCTGAAAACAGATCCACTGCCTTTTGGTAAGAAATATAATTTTAAGTTAATAAAAAACTTAAAAATCTAAATAACAAAAATGAAATTAAGGGAAAAGTAGTGAAGTAAGGAAGATACTGAAAATAAGTAATCAATCTTATCTATGGAACATCAAAGCTAATGCTGTTGATGATGATAAACAAAAGTTTAAAAAATCAATAAAACCATTTAAGCAAAAACATCTCTATTTAAATAGTAATAGTTGGTATTTCCTTTCTCAGCTAGTATGCTATCATGAATTGCTTCATTTAATCCTTTGATTCCTCAAAGTCCCAATATTTACAAAATATAAAATTATAGGATCATTTGGTGACTTTGTCCTGCATTTTGAAGACAGGAGTTTGTTTCTTTCTATCAGAACCAAATCAGAGTGGGCTCTGGAATCCATGTTGCCCCATTTTGCTGAGCGATGTTCTGAGACTTCAGATTCCTCTAAACAGAACTGTAAGCTTTGGCCAAAACTCTAAAGCTATGATACCATGACTTGTAAGTTCTGTTTCGACCAACCTAGAAGCTACCAATTCAAGGAAAACAATTTATTGTCTGATAAAATGTGTAACATCTGTGTCATAAAGTGAGAGGCACCACTGACATTTCTGAGAAAGCATCACAACTTATATTTTTGATCATCCATGATGTTAAGAAATATAAAGAGGATTTAATAACCCAAACTCATAACTGCTCTCCCAGGAGCCAACACCTCAGTAATTGTTTTCTCCGACAGTGAAGATCTTCTGTCTTCTCAGTAACTAATGTGGTAGGGAAACCATGAGTTCATGCTTTGAGGATTAATAGGGTAGTGCAGAGGTCTAGCAGTCTGTCTCCTGAAAACCCCATGAGTTGGATTCCAGGCACAGACTCCTTAACATGAGACAAAGTCCCATCCACGGAGAGTGAGCGGAAGTGATGAATGCCACCTTGTGGACCTGTCATCTGCCCCTTGCTGCTTCCCTCTGCTGACTGCTTACTGTGGATGAGATGGGGCCCCAGGGGAAGGACCCCAGATCCCTGGATGGTGCATGGAGAACAGATATTGCTCTGACACCAACACTACCCCGGACTCTTACCAGAGCAACACACTATCTTGCAGGTAGACCCTGAGATTCCAGTCCCCTTTGGGAAAGCCTCCTTTCACTGACTTATATGGTCAGCTTCTCCATTTTCTGCAAAATATATTGTTCTATCAGTTTACCCATGGTTAAGTAAGTATAAACACTTCAGTAAACTTTCCTAAAAGGGGAACCTCTAATGTAAAGAATAATCACACAACTTTTTAATTAAGAAAGAACTTCTGATATGTCTAAGAATTATAACTCTATAAAATGAATAAAAAGGGAACCATCAACTTCTGTATTTTAGGTAGTTTTCCTGTCCTTAAATTATATAGAAAGAATGATACCTTTTTGTTTCTAAAGAAATTGAATCAATTATGAAATTTCTAACAGTATTTTTCTAAGATAATCTCATAAAGTCTTACCTTTTCGCGAGGAAAAAGCACCTCTTTAACAATGCTGATTTTAATACTGATTCATTTTTATTATCCTATAATTCAATACATTTCATTAGACTAAATTTAGACACTCAGAATTTCTGCAAGTTTCCTGAAAGAAGTTATTGCCACTTGTTTGTTACCTAATACAGAAGCTCCCATTAACAGTCTCCCATGTAAAAGTTAACATTATCATGCTTCTTATAAAAACAATTTCTCTTCATATTCTAGCTCCACACACACCTCATGAAAAAAAAAGTAATTGTTAATAAATTCTACCTTGCTCCTTTCACTAGTTTCTCCCTCAGATAATGTCAGGGCAATACAGAGTCTATGCTCAAATGTACTTGTTTTGCAGACATTACCAAGGGCTTAGTTGACGCCAGGAACTGTGCCTCACTCTGAATAGTGATTATCAAAACAAATACATAAATAAAAACCATGAGACAAGGTCCTTACTCTTAAGAAGCTCTTGACAGTGATGGGGAAAATGTCAATATTTAATTACCATTCATGGAGACATGAATTATAATAGTGGCTTGTAAAAAGCACACCTATTTCGAACTGAAAGAAATAAGAAATTTTCATAGAAAGGGAGATCATTGGACATGGATAAATGTCCGATGGACAGATGAGAAAGAGGAGACATTTTCAAGCTAAGAGGTAGACCATTTATCCAAAAACTTCCTGATGACTGTCAGTAGGAACCACAATGGGACAGAATGTCATGTGCATATGTGTATCTTCATGATCAAGGGTCTCTTCAGAAAGGACGGGAAGGATATCGGACACCAGCCAGTTTTAGTCTAAAATCTTTACCATGTAAGTGGAAGATATTTGGAATTATGAGAAAGAGAAGAGAAAATCATATCAGCAGGAGAGAACATATAGGGGTGTGACAAGAGGGAGGGCATGGAGAAGACAGAACTGAACCTTTCTCAGTCCTCATATCAGAACTGTCTTCATGGAAAGGACATCTGGAGACTGAGCACTGTCTAGAAAAGACAAAAACCAGTGATAGAGCAGATCTAGGAGGCAGTGAAAAATAAAACAACCTTCTTTTTTCGGCTCCTAGGAGGGGTCATTTTTAGCATCTCTATGATGCTGCTTAAAGTCAGTTCATCTAACAGGCATTTATTTTCCATCAGCTGTGTGTCTTGCTTTGCTAGATGCTCCAGGGTGAATAATGATGAAGATAATACAAGGTTTTGCCTTTAAGGAAGCTACAAGTCTGTGTAGGATGGAGCTTCCAGGTAGTTCAAATAGTAGTGTTAATGATTTTGATATAGAATTTAGGTATATCCAATTAGATGTCTATGAAATAAGTAAAAAGTTCTATTCTAGAATTTAATTCAGTAATATTTTCATTTTTTAAAGAGATCAAGGAAAACAAGGGATATGCCATATCTTCTATTAAAAAAATGAGTCACAGGGGGCACCTGGGTTGCTCAGTTGGTTAAGCGACTGCCTTTGGCTCAGGTCATGATCCTGGAGTCCCGGGATCGAGTCCCACATCAGGCTCCCTGCTCAGCAGGGAGTCTGCTTCTCCCTCTGACCCTCTTCCCTCTTGTGTTCTCTGTCTCTCATTCTCTCTCTCTCAAATAAATAAATAAAATCTTAAAAAAAAAGAATCACAGGGTGGGGAGATGTCCCACCTCCCCAAACCCAAAAGAAGAATCCTTTGTCCCAGGAAAACTGGAACTGGGTCTGGAATAGTTTTTAGCTGCTTCAAAGACAAATCAGATGTATTTAAATGTAAATATATAAAACACTCATAAATTATTTCAGTGGGATGTCAAAAGAGTGAGTCATGATATGTCAACTATTTAAAAAATTAACTTTTACTTTTTTTTTTTAGAAATGCAAAGCTTTCTGGAAGCTTTCAGCAGCATCTCTGTCTTAAAGAAAACACCCAAATAACCTGAGGCACACTGGGGTGTAAATCCCACAGGACAGCCTAAAGGTCAAGTGTGAGGCAAATCTTCGAGCTTCCCTGGGGCTTTGCCATAACATGCTAACAAGCTCAGGGGACCCTGCTTCTTCTCTGTGGTCTTTCCCCAGCCCACCCCTAATAAACCAACTATACAAGAAAAGCAATGGCCCTTCCCACGCTGTGGAGCATTAGCAAAAGTTGAGCAGCCCCTGCTGACAGAAGGAAGCCAGCAGGGCAGCCTACCCTGCACTTCTGTGTTACCAGAATGAGAGAAGGTAATGCTGCAAAGTGATGATCCCAGAAGTGTGCCAAGAGAAAGCGAGTTCAATGACAAAGACAGTGGAAAACAAGGCAGAGCAGAAAGAAAAACACTGAGCACTAGAGTCGGGTAAGCAACAGAATTGTGGAGAACTGAAGTGCTAGAATACATTGATAGTCCCAAGATTTGCAGCAAAGGTAACAAACCTAGGCAATGGAATTCCTACCGGACAGTGTGATGTCTATTACTTCTGCAAAGTGAGAGAACATCACACAGAAATGGGAAAGATGGTGGTCACTAGAGCCAGGGTTAAAGAGCAAAAGGGACACAATCAGCCTGGGTACCCTGGCTGAACATGTTACCAATCCTTGCTGAGGGGGAACAGTGCTCAGTACTTGCTTCAGTGGTGACATAAGACATGTAGGACAGCTATGCCATGCATCATTGAATGTTTGGCAAACATGTCCATCTGTGTCTGTCTTTAGTCTCACATTATTGCATAGATGTTGAAGATGTGAATTGTGATGACCCGTTCATTCCAAGATGGGGTCAATCTGGGACCACTGCTCATTCAGTGAGTGAGAATCATCATAGTAATACTAATAATGGCCAACAGTTTTGAAGGCTTACTAAGCACTATCCCAAGTTATTTATAGCTAGTACTTTACTTAATTATCACAAAAAAAAATAGCATTACCACCTCCCTTTACAGATATGGAACCTAGAACATAGGGGAGTTAAGTTGCCCCAAAACACACAGCTGATCCTTGGCAGGATAATGAACCAACATTTTTCTCCTAGCAGGAATGGGATTGGAGTCCTCATAGAATAATCTCTCCTCCTCCACACTCCCCAGGTTATCTGTGCACTTATCCTTACGTTTTTGCCGTCCAATAAAAAGCAGCTTACATGAAAAAAAAAAAAAAAACATGTATGTTGTTGCAAAACAAACTGTGCTAAGAGCCAACAGAAGAGACTTCAAGTTCCATAAATTATCAGATGATAATCTGCTTCAGTATCTTAAAGGACTTGGTTTCTTGCCATAAACTTCCCAAACTCCCAACCTTCTTCCCTCTCCTTTTCAGAGTGAAGAGCTTATACTAGCTCATCTCTAAGGGATGTTCCAAAGTGTCCTTCACCCCATAGAGCTCTCTTACTCGGTCTTTCCTAAATTCCATTTCTTTTTTTGTTTTTGTTTTTTTTAAGATTTTATTTATTTATTTGAGAGAGAAAGAGAGGAAAATCATGGAGGGAGAGAGTTAGAGGGAGAAGCAGACTCCCTGCTGAGCGGAGAGCCCTATGTGGGGCTCGATCCCAGGACACTGAGATCATGACCTGAGCCAAAGGCAGCCGCTTAACTGTGCCACCAGGCGCCCCATAAATTCCATTTCTCTGAGCCCTCCTTCAGCTGGGTTAGCACGACTCCCACTGTTCAGTTCTCATTTGAACAGAGTATCAATGTGAGATTTAAAAAGTTCTCAAGATTTTGCTAATTTTTTTGCAGGCATAGCAAGCCTGTAACAGGGTCCAGTCCCTGTAATGACCCATTTTTCACTTGTACCAAAAGAAAGTAAATTCTCAGGGTTGCTCAGACAGCCAGCTTCGAGTCATATTCCAAAGGCTGCAAGTAGTTGGCCCCTCCTCCCCACAGGAACTCACACATAGCAGAATGAAGTACTTAGAAGGGAGGGATGCAAATCTCTGTCCTTTTCAAATCAAAGGAGAATACAAATCAACCTTGTTACAGACTTGTGAGTTTCAGTTTTCTGGTTTATACAGAATTATTGTTTTAAAAAAAATGGAAAAAATGAAGAGCTTCAAAGCTCTTACAAGCTATTCATTTAAACACAAATCCCCAAATATCACCTGTGAAATTATAATTGTACTAGGGATCACCTTTAAATTATGTTGCTAAATAGATTCTGGGCCTTCCAGATGCAGGGGATGGATTAAATGTCTAACCTAGAGCATTTACCTTTTGCTTTCAGGAGGAACTCCTGTTTTCTGAAGTTAACCAGAGAATCGCATCAGGTCAATATATTGTTTAAGTTAATGTTAGTGTTCCATGGAGAAATGAGAAGAAAAGGAAGAGTCTTTTAGACCTACACTGTATAGCTGGAATGGCATACAGTTTTGTTTTCTCAGGCACTTTAAAGATAATGACAACAAAAGCACACTTAATTGACCAAAATGCATAAATTTTGATTAATAAATACTTTAGTTACAGGTAGGGATATTGGCTCAGCAATGTTTGTTCAATAATGGACTGCTCTCAGTCATAGAATTTTTTATTCACTAGGTCTGATTCTTATGATTACTCAAGTTTGGGGAATGCTGGCCTCAGTGGTTCCCAGGCACTCCTGATGTTGGAATCTGAGGTCAAGAATTTCCTACACTTGAGTGATGATGAGTTACCTGGGACCACTGTTAGAGCTGGAGGCTTCTGATGCATCTTAGTCTGCTTAAGCTGCTGTAACAAAATACCGTATGCCAGGGTAGGGATGGGGGCGCTTAGATAGCAGACATTTATGTTCTCATGGTTCTAGAGGCTGGAAAGTCTACGATCGAGGCACTGGCAGAGCTAATATAGGGTGAAGGCTCTCCCCTTGGGTTGCAGACCACCACCTGCCTTCTTCCTGTGTCCTCACATGACCTTTCTCCCGTGCATGTGTGTGCACACACACACAGAGAAGGAGACAGACTGATTCTCTGCTGCTACTCTGATAAAGACACTAATCCTCTCAGCCCCACCCATAGGACATCCTTTGGCACTAATTACTTCCAGAGAGGCTCATTTCCAAATAGAGCCACACTGGGCTTTAGCATTTGGCTTTTGGACACAAACATCCAGTTCATAACACCATCCTATAGGATGAGAAGAGAAGAGAAGCCTGATGACAAGCTTGTTTCACAAGTACCCCAGATGACCATCAAAGTCAGGCATAGGTAGGGATCGCTGAAGAGGATAAATTATGAGTTAGAAAGTCAGAAAAATTGATGCAAAGTCCAACTCCACACGTAGCCATTGAGGCCACTTGACCCAACCAACCTCAAGAGAACTCAGTTTTCTTAGTTTTTAAACAGTAAAACCAGTATAAGCCCTGGAAAGCTTATAAAAGGGGAAAGCTCAACTGCCCCAAAAACCACATCAGTACTGTATATCAGCCCAATAGTAGCATCAGTAAATTCTTCAAAATATGATTGTGGATGTGATAGGAATCTTGTAGAAACTCCTTGGCTCTTAGTACTAGCTGCCGTTATTATATTTCAATTTGTACCAGTAGAAAAAGTGCACCTCCTCCCCCAAAAGATACAAACCAGAGACAAAGCTAGCTCATTATAAAGCAAGCAGGAAGAATGCAGATCCATTACAAATCTCACCCAAGAAATGGATTTAGAGCCTTTTAAGCCTCACTAGAAATAATTTACATTTTATTTCCATGAGTTTTGTTCTTAAAAAGAAGCAATTTCAATCCGTGCCTTCCATACTCAGAAGGCAAATGGCATTTTGTACCCCATTCTTTGTCGACATGATTCATAACAAAAGTTCTGGAAAGGAACGGGATGTGGGGTGGCTGCCATTGTGTCTTAGTTTGGTGGCTGCTCCCTCACCCTGCTTATTCAACTGCTCAGTAGTATTTAATGAGTACCTATGATGTGTTGGGTTATCTGCTAGGAAATGGAACTGTCTGCAGAGACCACAGTCCCTGATCTGATGTAGCCCATAGATTCAGGGAATCACACATGCAAATAGGCAGTAGTTCTGCTACAATGTCGTGGGTGCGTGAGTAGTAGAGAAGATGTTAAATGCTATGCGAGCACTGAAGATGGGAAATGCTCTGCTTGAGGAAATCAGAGAAGGTGTCAGAGCAGAGTTAATATCTGAGCTGGGTTTAAAACAATGTCTAGAAATATGAATTTAATGAAATACAGTTTTATTGAAAACTTCATATAGTTATTCAAAATTGAGTAAGGGTAAAGCCAGTTAAATTCAAGTCTGGATGTACAGCCTTAGACAAGACATCTAAAGTGGGTGTGCAGGAGCCCAAGGGAGGGGTAGTTTATCAACAGCATGACAGAAACCAAATAAAAAGAGAAACACTTCTCCTGGGGTGCTTGCCCCTTGTAAGCCAACTGATGCAATTTCAGGGAGGCAGGGGTTGGTACTGAGGCTTCCTGACCCTGTGTCATATAAATGAGCATGGATTCCCCCTACCCTTCTCCCATTCTGGGTGGTGGCTCTGTAGCCTCTACAGGAAGCCTCCAGATGGTCTCATGCTACCAGGGACATTCCCTTTCGTGCAACCCCATCCATGTGTCAACTTATCATACCTGCTTTGTTTTCGGACCTCTTCTGGTTCTATCTTTCTCTCTGACCAGCTCCAATCCCTTAAACTCCCCACACATTCTTTCGACTCCACGAATTCCTGTCTCTCCACCAACAAGGTACCTTTGAAGTTGGATAAATTCATGCAAATGTGCTGTTGATCAACCCAGGAAGTATTTATTAACTACATTTATGTTGGTTATTTTCAGTAAGTTAGAGCAAAATTCTTGCCTTTACCATAGCTATGGGGCAAATACAAATGTAACATTTTTATAGGAACATGAACCTCATGACTCAAGAATTATTTATTCAGCATGCTATTGCTATTCTCTAGGAAAAATGAAAACCTAGGATAAGGGAAGCCAAGTATTGT
This sequence comes from Eumetopias jubatus, assembly GCF_037043125.1. Lineage (NCBI taxonomy): Eukaryota > Metazoa > Chordata > Mammalia > Carnivora > Otariidae > Eumetopias > Eumetopias jubatus. Next base: position 4,777,334 of record NW_028274808.1, read on the forward strand.
ACAAGATTTGGAAGGTTAATTATTCAGATCTCTATTTTTCTGAATTTTATTGTGAATGCAGAAATTAAGATTATGCTTTGGCTTTTTCATATAAGAGGTCGTTTAATGAAATAAAACAATAAATTACATATAAATCATAGAAAATGATTCATATTAGAAAACATCTAGTTTGTGAGGCATAATGGATGTTATGATCAGGTTCTAGGGATGAATTAAGAAATTATCTGTTATGGCATAATTTTAGACAAATGCAGTATGGAAACTGCAAATCCTTTAAATGTCAAGCAAGACCTGGTTTTGAATTCATCAATTTCATCAAACTTCCTGTCAGTGTAACCATGGGCTAATTAAACCCCCATAGTCTTCTCACCCTCAAAATGAGAACACAGTACACTATTTATGGAGTTGAGACAATTCAGTTGGAGACATAGGTAATGCTTCCAAAACAGTAACTGTGGCCCAGTAAGTGCTTAATAAATATTGACTTCTAAATCCCTTCCCTCCTTTATCCTAAAGCATGTTCCTTTTGCAGAGAGTTGATAACAAATATTTATAATATATTTAGTATGTATGAGCCTTTAAATACCTAAGGGGACCATGTTATTCAAACTGGATACATTGAAATGAATATATTTTAGGAATAAAACTTTCAATGGACAAATACCTATCCTTAAAGGACTTCTTTATACAACACAAAGGGCATCTCAATGCCTCAAGGAGTTGCCTTTCAACACCAAATGAATTGGTCACCATAAAAAAATCTAGTTCTAAAGCGAGTATATAAGAATATATATTCAACAACTGTGAAATGAAAAAAAAAATACAGATATTGTCTAGTCCATACAATTTGCATTGTGTAGGGGGCTTATGAGCATCCTAAGAGTATATATGACACTTGCATGTTCTTTCTGATCATTTCAAGTACCTACTGCAAAATTCCAGTCCCATTCCAGGCACTACTGATTTTCATTAAACTGATACATAAGCTGTTTCAGAAAGGAAAATACTGCATAGCTCACTGCAAACCTTATTAGGACTTTTAAACATCTAAAATCATACAAAAATCTAGTTAAAACATTCTGAATTATGTTTTTACTGGAAATATAACTTGGTGCAAGACAAGAAGACAGAGTATGACACTAATGGTATTCATGCGATTGACTCAATACATCATGTTGTCACAAGGCTGGCATTTTCATTTCTCACTCCCACAGACACAAAATAGCAGCACCCAATGCCCTGTGAGAGCAGTGAAGAGTCGTGGCAAGAAGCACGAAGCTTAAGTCTCTAGAACAAGGGACACTCTTCTAGAAGCAATTTGGGACTCTCTAAAATCATGAGGACTGCATAAAAAAACTATATTGCATGCTAATTTTTTGAATGTATGAGGGAAGCAAATAAATGATAGAGTTGATGGCCTTTTCTGAGATATAAACATATTACTGGTATTTTATTACGTCAAAATAAAGTCTAAGTGAATTATAGAAAATTTGTTGGCATGGTCAAAAGGTAAAGCCATTCCTCTTCAAAAGTCTCCAAGTAAATATTCCTAAGATACAATAACAAAGGAGTTGAAGAATTTATCAACCTAATAATCACATTATTAATAATTCATTAGCAAGAAACACCCCACTCTCTCTGCCTCACTACAATCCAGTTTTTTTTTTCTTTTGTAGTCATTCCCTATGACTCTTTCTTCCTCATTTTTTTGAACACCAAGAATCCATTCAGACAAATTTATCTAAGCTGGCTCTCCTCATCCTATTGTTATCTATCAAAGACCCCTATTTATAATCTTAATCATGGTTGATATTTTATAATATTATACATTAAATTATTTACCTCTTAAAAATCAGGGTTCCCTCAAGAAATGATTTGTTCTTTGAAGGCTAGCAATGAGTTTGTTTTGCTACTCAGTGCATACTCAGTGTCAAATACATACACAAAAATTAATACATGTGTAGCAAATTTAAAATAGTTAATATAAGGTCTTATGTGAGCACAGGAAAGGGAATGGCTCCTTGCTTTTTAGAGCCAAGGATAGCTCCATGGTATGACATACAGTTGAAGAGATCTTACAGGATGATGGCATTCTCTAGATTTGGATCATGGGGAAGAGAATTCCAGGCAGTTTTGTGTTCTCTCCCTATATATATATATATATATATATATATATATATATATATATATATATATATATATATATACACATTTTTTTCTGTGCATGATTTTCATTATACCAAAGGTTATCACAAAACAATGAAGAGAATGCCCAGAAAGAAACCAGAATACATTCTCTACTTTTTCAACACTCAAAATTCTTTTTAGAAAAGTTTAAATAAATTGCATGCTGTCCTGATGTTCTGGTTTTTATTTTTACATTCCCCTGAAAGAGAAAACATGGTGGGGCCAAAATCATTTAACTTAGCTCTGTTTCCATATTCATAAAAACATGAGTATGATAGCAGCGAGATCATTATTGCCTTTCCTATTTTACCCATGCTTTTGAATTTCACATGAGAATATCTGAAAAATAAGACTCACAAGATTTAAGTACCATACAACGCTACTTGAGAGTATTTGCTATAGATAATCGTCAATGAATTTGGCATTTCATTTTACACCCTGGAGAAAGATATTCCCTCAAATAACTCTAACTAGACAGCAGAAAAATCAAGGCTTACTGGATTTTCATTGTCAATGGGCAAGAAATCTGGAATTTAGTAAGTCAAGGGAGGATAAAATAAGTCACAATCATTAACACAGGTGGAATCATGAAGCAGGGACTCCTACAACTTGACAGAATCTTTTCTTAGAGGTCACTTACTCCCTCCATTTTGTGACAGACCTTCATCAGAATGATCATACATTGGAGACAAAGACCCTGGTGAAACTCAGGAGTCTCTGGTTTACTTATAACAATACAAAAGGAGCAGACTTGACTGGCTGATATGTATGAGTCGGAACTCTGGAGATATTTGGACCATCTTCTCTAATAGCTCTACATTGACTGAAGATATCCTTCAGGTAATTCTGTCTGAGGCCAAAGGGCTTTGTGGTAGAGAGGCTTTAGAAGCTCCCCCATAGTCTATGTCATCTTCCCCTAACACCAAATGAACATAACACCTAAGAAAGTAGAGCAAGCAGCAAGCAAGTGACGCTTCAATGCAGCTACTACAAACGTTTCCTCCCCTTGGCTCCCAACCTCAGCTCACAGTCCTGAATGTGTGAAGATTCTAGAGCTGCCCCTGCAAAGGGTAAAAGCTCAGGCGTCATGCTAGGGGTCTATTAAATCTGATTTTCAGATGAGATTCTGCCAATTCCCAGAAGATTTGCTCCTGACAGGGGGCACCAAATCACAAACAAATATCACTTCTTCAGAGAAGCTACAGGTTTTAGTTTGGCTTCCCCAAAATATCAGTCTCATCTTTTCCTTAAGAGGGGTGGATTTCCTAACACAAGCACCATGAATGAAAGCTATGGGAAGTAGAATCTGTCAGAATATAAGAAGTGTCTTCCTAGAATTAATGGTATCTGAAATTAGAATGGCTTTTCTCATAAAGTACTGCCAAAGTGGATGTTCAGAGTTTCCTTAAACACCATTTTTTTTTTTTTTGGTGTGGTTTTGTTTTTTAAAGATAGTTGGATTAGAGTAGCTACAGTCTCTTTTTGTTAATTTTCCCTAAGAAACTATTTGTACCCATCTCAACTTCCGTTAGCCCCTCATGCCCACATAGGGCATAATTTCTGGTGACCTCCCAGACAACTGCTACCATTTTCCTGATGGCTTCTGATCCCCCGATGCTCATAAGTGGCAGAACTTTCCTCTTCTCATGGTCCACAATTCACTTTATGACACAGAATGCACAGATCACATTCAGAGCATTATTTTTGAATTCACTGGAGTCTCCTGGGTGTTTCTGGGAGGTTACCATATCACCTCCTGCAGTATTTCCTGTAGAGATGCCAATAGATCTGCATTTTCCCCAACCCCTTTCAGTCTAGATTCTGCCAATGTGGTCATCCCAGTTCTTTCTCCCATTTCCTGTCTCTCACTCTGAAAGGAAATTCTACTCTGTCAATTAAAAACTATGACTCTGATTTTCATGGCCATAAGTCAGCTTGTGTTGTGGGCTGCTTTACATCTTGAGGATGCTACCATTTTCCCTACTTAGTTGAGCCTTGCCAGACCTTCCTGGGAAACAAAGAAGTCAGGGGAGAACAAATGATGGTCCCTGCTTTCAACATTTACAACCAAGATAAGCTCCTTGGAGCCCTGGCTGGGGTAGGGGTACAGGTCAGGGTCAGGGTGGGGGTAGAGGTCAGGGATGCAGATCTGCAAGCTCAGTCACGGCACATAGGCTCTCTCATTTCTTCCACACTGTGTCACATGTATCAGTCAATGAGAGATTAAGTTGGTGTTTTCTCCTTTTTCAACCTTCTAGCTGCATGTGACTGTGGACCCCTTAAAATGCAGCTAGGGTGACTAAATGAATTTTCAATTATATCCAATTGTAATCCATGTATGTGTAAATTTTACAACTAATATTTGATTCAGTTTTTGGAAAACTTTGGAAAAGCATGTTTGGAAGAACAGGAGTATAAACATCACATCTTTCAATTTAATTTTTTTATGAATGCTAAATATCAATCATCTACTTTCACTGAAAATTGGAGATTGAATTGAAACATGTTGTACATGTAAAGCACACACCAGATTTTGACAAGTTCTTTGGAAAGGAAAAATACATGTTGAAATAACATTTTGTACAAATTTGGGTTAAATAAATTATTAAATTAGTCACATCTGTTTCTTTTTTTGTTTCTTAAAATGTGGCTTTATTATTTTATTTTATTTTATTTATTTTATTTTACACATGTGGCTCTCACTCTATTTCTGTTGGGCAGACAGCACTGCTTTACCTCTGCCACACAGAATTATTTATAATAAGAAGGACTGTGGCAGCTATTAAATAGCTGCTGTTTTCCTCTGAAATTATTTTCTTATTTACACTCCATGTCTTTCCACGAAGTCCACCTATGGAAGCAATTCTCAAAATCCACAGTGACTTACAGAGTTAAATAAATATGTACATTTTAAAAAATTTGTTTTGGGGGCACCTGGGTGGCTCAGTCGGTTAAGTGTCTGCCTTTGGCTCAGGTCATGATCTCAGAGTCCTGGGATCAAGACACTCATCAGGCTCCCTGCTCAGTGGGGAGCCTGCTTCTTCCTCTGCCTCTGCCCCTCCCTACCACTCAAGCTCTCTCAAATAAACAAATAATTTTTTTAAAAAAATTAAATTAAATTAAATTTTGTTTTCTATACAACAAAATTAAATTTTGTTTTCTATACCACATGAACCTTAGTCATGAGGTCATGGGGCTCAAAGACACTGCTGGGAAGACAGAATGGGGTTTCCTTCTGGAAGATGGAAGACAGGAAATGGGAAAATGAGCTGGGATGACAGAAAGTAAAAGAGATGGTGCTGAAATAGGGAGGAAAAAGATTAAAGATTAAGATGACATGCATTATTTGTATTTTTATACAAATGATATACCTCTTGCATTCTTATGGTACTCTTGAGAAATTTGCATTTATATAAGAAAATTCTACTTCAAAGATTTCATTGATGAATATTTCCTTCTTGCCTAATACAGGAGTGATAAATGATATAAATGTGATACAGAAATGTTTCTCATTTTATTTCATCTAATAGATACAAATAAAGAGACAGATAATTCCAAGATAATATTATCCATGAAAAATGTGGCCCTCAGGTCCTACTGTAAAGAAAAATTGTCCGTTGAAGTACCCCTTTGTTACAAGCCCAACATCTTGACAGGCATCTTCATAGGAATGGAGAGCTGGATGAGGGAGGAGGGAGGAAGGCAGGAAGGCAGGGGACAAGATATGGGGGGGAGGGGGAGTGGAAAGGGGGCAGGAGGTAGGGCGGGGAGTGGGGGAGGAAGGCTGGGGGGAGCAGGGGCAGCAACAGTAACAAACATGAACTGAGCACTCAAAAGGCACCAGGCACTGCTTCCAATGCTCTCCACATACTTCACAAAGTAGGGTATTATTGTTATCCTCTCTTTTTTCATGAGAAAACTGGAATGGAAAAGTTAAGGACTTACTCCAAAGTCACACAAGTACTAAGTAATAGGCAGGATCTGGTTGGATTGTAAAATGTGCAGATTTTCATCAATTCTGCAGAGCTTTGAAACTCATAGATGTAGAGCCTCCCAACTCTTAGGTAGAAGATAGTAGGACAATATAATTTTCATTATACAGCTTTTTTAAAGATTTTATCTATTTATTTGAGAGAATGAGAGAGAGAGTGAGAGAACACAAGCAGGGGGAGCAGCAGAGGCAGAGGGAGAAGCAGACTCCCCACTGAGCAGGGAGCATGATGAGGGTCTTGATCCCAGGACCCTGAGATCATGACCTGAGCTGAAGGCAGACGCTTCACCAACTGAGCCACCCAGGCGTCCCTTGTTATTCATCTTTTGATGCTTTTCATAATGGTAATGATCCTTCCACTTATTAATTCAAAATATGAACTAAATGATGGTCATATCTATAATCTCATGTGGGCACTGAAAATTTAAACACAAACACATCATCAATGCTCATATTTTTTTGTACCTGGTTTTCATGGTATACAATTTCTCTTTAAAAAAAAAAGGAAAAGAACAAAGAACAGATTTAGCATAAGCTGCTTCTTCATCACAGTGAGTTTTTGTTGTAGTTGTTTCTTTATTCTAGCTGTTATTCCCTATTTTTATCCTATGTATACTGGTTGCCAAGGCATAAAAACTTATTTTAAAAAAGTATATAAAAGTATCTGTTATAGGAGGAGTGCTGGCTGGCATTTGCTAGTTCTCACTCACACACAGGCATGCACAAAGAAAGAATGTGTAAAATTCGTTGTCTAAAAAAAAAAAAAATCAGAAGAATGGCATGCTGGAAGAAATGAAGTCAGAACCTGGATTCCCACTGTACTCCTGAGGTTGGCTGAACAACAGCAGTCTCAAAGACTTGCTTAGAAAATGGGCCGATGGTCCCTTCTTCTCCAACCTAACTGGGTTCTTGTGAGTCATAAAAAAGTAACACATATTGAAATGGTCTACACAAGGCAACATTTTAGAAACACCATGTTAGCAATAAGCCTTTAATTATGTTATTTCTAGTACCATCTTCCCCTCCCCTGTCTTTCTTTGGTCTTTAAAAGTGATTCTTCTGAAACCAATCACGGTGTCAATTTCTTTCTTGCTTTCTTTCTCCCTTTTTTTAAGATTGTATTCATTTATTTGAGAACGAGAAAACACAAGCGGGGGGGTAGTAGAGGGAGAGGAAAAAGCAGGCTCCCTGCTGAGCAGGAAGCCTCATGTGGGACTTGATCCCAGGACTGCAGAATCCCAGGGGATCTGGGATTTCTTGACCTGAGCTGAAGGCAGACACTTAACAGACTGAGCCACTCAGGTGCCTCATAACATTAATTTCTAATTCAAGTCTGCCCTCGGGGCTCCTGGGAAGCCTGATGTTTCCCCAGCCAGCACTTCTTCCTCTCTCCTCAAGTGAGTGCATGTGGTGTTGGATTATAGATCTCCAACGCTAAATGTAGTTTCTGGTATGGTGAATCCCCCACACATGTTTTTAGAATGAATGAACAAATGGATTCTGGAATATTTCTAAGAAATAACTCCCATGGGTTGAATTGGAAAAGAAATCCAATTCTATGCGTGGATCTTTCATTGTGTAAAGAAGCCAGAGGGTGAAACTACAGGAGAATAAAAAGGGTATCTCACACATGGAAATGCATGCATTGAAGAAGCAATTTTGGCAACACACAAACTACAATTTTATTAAGCACACACATATGTGTTGACTCCCGGCTAGGTAGAAGGTACTATTCTCCTCTGCTAAGAGCCAGAAGATAGCACAAGGAAGACATATCCTGTTTTCAAACAGTAGTAGATAATATATACTGTGTTCAACCAATCATTTCTGCGCAGATAATGGATGATATTTGTGATTGGAAATGACACTAGTAAAGCCCACGAAGCCTAGGATGGGGCAACACAGATGATAACACATCTGTGAACCTGTCAGCTTGGTGATACATTTCATCAATGCTTAGTAGTTTTGTTTTTTTTTTTAATACTATACAGCAAGATATGTGGCATCCAAAAAAAATCCAGTGTTGGTGAAACATGCCTGTCTCATAAGGCAATATACAAATAGACTCAGTGTTTTTTAAATCAAATCTGGTATTTGACTGAAAATACCTCCAAGCTAAATTATTACACGTTATTCTGTAGATACCTTATTTCAAAAATTACCCAGGAAATAAGTCAGTCAAAATGTTTTGTTTTTATCATTTTCAATAAATACTTATACAATAAATAAAAATTTATTAAATAAAAATTATGTAAAATACATAATGCAAATAACATTATTTATTAGAAAATAAAAAAGCTGACTCTGCTCTTTTAATGTTACTATGGGTTCTAAGTATTCAAAAAAACTAAAAATCAGCATTACCATTCTTGAAACCAGATTATGAGGAAACAAGGGCAAATGGCATCGCAGAACAACTTGAGAGGTTTGAGGAGGGTTTTTGTTCTTTTGTTTTTTGTTTTTTTCCTTGATTCTAGACATTCAATGTCTTCTACTAAAGATGCCAATAAAATGCAAATCAAATACATCAGATTCTCTACAAAATAGAGCAGGTCAAATGCAAACTTTTCAATCAACTTTAAAATGATTCTATGAGAAAAGTGACCAGCAAAAGAAAAATGAAAGGAAGGAAGAAAGAGAGAAGGGAAGTGTATGTGGGGAGGTCCGCAGGGTGCTGTGACCTCACACTGACAAGAATGTCACCATAACTCCCACTTGAGCATCTGAAGAACAGGAGAGTTTTACCTCACCTTCAGTGGTGACATCTTACACATCACAACAATCTCATAATGATGTGCCCTCAGAACAAGGTAACCTCAATGCTTTGGCAAAAGAATATTAATTCTTCTTCAAACAACATTTAAAATAAGTTATAGCAGACATTTATAGCAAGAATTTTTAATTCACTGATGCATAAATGAAATAAATGATGAAAGTCTTCTGGCAAGTCAGGTTGTCACCCTGTCATCACATTTTGGCAGTGATGAGTTCTGAGGGGCCAACAGCTGACATTTCACACAGGTGTTCCTGGAAGAACCCATGACATTCGGCTGGGCTTTCACTGTGATTCCTCCAGTCCAGGACCTGCCCTGTACCTCAGACCATGAGTGGAATATTCCTTATGGAATCAGCACCCATCCAGGTGGCTGCCTGTACTGTCACTCACGAGAGCACCTGGGAGCTCTTGTTTTGCTCAACAAGACAGAGGTAGGTGGTGAATACATCTCTGTGCTAGACTATTCTTTGTCTTTGGGACGTACTTTACAAACAATTATTTGCAGAATGAGAGCAGCTAAATAAGAACACATACACAATAAAGGGGAAAATATGGTGTTAAGAGATAACGTTTGTGATTTTTGAGTACCAACTTTATAATTTAGAGTACTTTCTCGTGTACTTCTGTTCTATGATAATACTAGTACATGAGAGATTAAAAATTTTTAAAAACGTATTTTGTAAGCACCAAACTATACCTAATATGACACTTTCTGTTCAATGTTAGAAATACTTTTGCAAAATTATTGAGTATTACATAGACTCCTATCATAAACACTGGTGATAGAGGAACTACATCTTACTTGTGTTTGCTCAGTGGCAAATGCCTAGTACTTAATAATCACACAATAAATGCTTGACAATTTTTGTATTGATTTTTTTTAAGATTTTTATTTATTTATTGGAGAGAGAGAGAATGAGAGATAGCACAAGAGGGAAGAGGGTCAGAGGTAGAAGCAGACTCCCTGCTGAGCAGAGAGCCCGATGTGGGACTTGATCCCGGGACTCCAGGATCATGACCTGAGCCGAAGGCAGTCGCTTAACCAACTGAGCCACCCAGGCGCCCTGTATTAATTTTTGTACAAACGAGAATACACATTCATGAAAAAGATAGTGGAAACCAGTAAAATAATTGAAACATTTTGTGTTCTATTGGGAAAGCAATTGGCAAAAATACTGGTAGGCATCTGTCATGTCTGTTTCCTTGACTTGACTTCACTCTCAGGAATAAAAACACAACTTTCTGAGCCTCATCCACCAACAATAGTCTAAAGCATACAAAACCAAAAAGAGTGAGTTTATCATAATAGTCTTAATTGAAATAGTCTTTTTTTTATTTTTTTAAAGATTTTATTTATTTATTTGAGAAAGCGAGAATGAGAGAGAGAGAGAGAGCACATGAGAGGGGGGAGGGTCAGAGGAAGAAGCAGACTCCCCACTGAGCAGGGAGCCCGATGCGGGACTCGATCCCAGGACTCCAGGATCATGACCTGAGCCGAAGGCAGTTGCTGAACCAACTGAGCCACCCAGGTGCCCCTGAAATAGTCTTAATAGAAAGGTGAAGTCTGATTTCAAATTTTATAAATAACAGGTTATGTTAAAAGAGTCAACCTGAATTTTTTATCAAATGACTATAACATTAGAGAATAAATCTGATGAACAATTTCATTTTCCCAAAGAGACATAGGACAAGTGAGCCTGTTTCTGGAAGATGACTGCAATTGATCAAAGCTTAGTAGAGTTTAGACCATTTAGCCCGGCTGTTGACATCATCTATCCACTTCCTCTTGCCTACAAAGTCTAAGACAAAGTCTTCCTAAGCGCTGTTGAGCTGGAGAATTTCACATTTGTCTTTGCCTTTCCTTGTGCATCTGGATGTACACGAAAAGCTTTTCAGAATAATCTAATCTGCTTTCCCTTTAGATCTTTTCCAAAAAAGGTAAGTTACCTGATGACTTAAGCAATTCATAATTCTTAGTAGATGCTTCCCAAAACAGAATTAACTGCTTTAGACATTTCAGTTACTGTAATTTTATGAAACATTAGTATTAGTATTCTTTTGCTTATCGTTTATAAGCAGAGATGAATGCTACAAGAAAACATCCATTATTTTGTTATACAAGTCTTCCCCTGCCATTTTATCCAAAACAATAAAGTCTGACTGGAAATTTACTATTTGGTTTCATATTGCCAAGTTATGCCTTTTCCCTGAATATACTATTAGGCCATCTGATAGCCTCTAACCATCCTTCCAGCAGATCCTGTTTGCACAGTTGGTGCGTTGCCAGTGTCAAGATATAAAGAATGGATATCACTTTTCCGAAACACAGATTATCTGTAGCAGCAGGTGTTTGGAGAGATAAGTTGTCCTTCGTACAAAGATGCTTTTTTTTTTTTTTTTTTTTGCTTAAGAAGTTGGTAGGGTCTCATATTGCAGCAATATATCCAAGAACAGCAGATAAAATTTGAATACTGCAGGTGCATAGTATCATGTAGAAATTTATAAAATATACTATTTGTCTCTAGGTGCAGGGACAATGAAATTTATCATATTAGTGTCTTTGGACACACCTAGATCATGGCTATTCTTCTTGCTGATGAGTTCTGGACAGTCTCTTACAGAAAGTGGAAAGATTAATTTGTTCCCTCAGACTGTGTCTTTTTGGACCCTATGAGCTCTCCCTCCCATAAAAACAGAGGCTACAGGGAAGAGAAGGCATCCTAAAGTGTGCACTCGCCTTCTGAGCGTGCAGTGACCTTGGCCACATCAGACCATGTTGTTCTAATATTCTTGAGTGTCCACTGGCCTCACTCATGACCCTGACATGGGGCCAAGTAAATGCTTTGGAACACATGCACACAAGTCCAGAGTTTCCCCACTACATTTGGTAGCATATGCTCAGATTATTTAACATTTTATATCCTGCTTCTGACTTTCACCCTCTTGAACATGATTTCTAAACCACCTCATAGGACTGATCAATGTCCTTCTTTTGACTTTATTCCCTTGGTTCATGGATCCTGTAACCAAACTGATATTCCATCATCAATGATAAGACAAAGTCCAAACATGTATAGCTCACCACGTCCATTGCATCCCTACATTTCTGGAGGGAGATCGATGAATTGCAACAACAAAAGTTGCTTTATAGGACTAGAGAAGGTGAGATGAAGGAAGGCATATATGGGCATTCCAAGGGTCTCCTCTATTCCAGGAAGTAAGTGGAATATGAAGAACACATGGGGACTATTCCCATACCCACCACAGATCTAAGTACGTTATGTAAAAGGAGAATATTGTATTTTCAGACAAGAGAGACAAACACAGACATACACACACTGAAATAGTTTACCATCTAAGGATTCTAAGAAAAGTTGTAGTATTTAAATGTCACAAACTGCATGTTTGGTACAGCAAATGAAATTGTGTTCAACAAGTCATAGAAAATACCCCCAAAACATTTTTGACTTCTGCTGGGTCTTTGTAGGACTTATTAATGAGTGATGATTCCTGCAACATCATTATCTTTGTGATAGCAGATGTGAGAAATATACTGTATAAAGATGATTTGAAAGCTGATCAGAAGATAAAGCATTCTCTATCATGAAAATAAGTTAAAGCCATAGAGGCTTGATTCTCAAAGTGTGCTCTGGGTGCCCCAGGGAGTCCCTGGGATACTTTCAGAAATCTCTGAAATCAAAACTGCTATCATAACAATATTAACATGCTATCTGCCCCTTTCTCATTCTCTCAAGAGTACACAATGGACTTTTTACCAAAAGCTCTACTGTGTATAATACTACAACAGATCAAATGCAAAAGCAGCTATGACTAATCTGCCTTCTACAAAACCAGGCAGTAAGAACATTGTCCACATATAAATCAGTGTTACACCTCCTACTAAATTGATTTTGCTTTGGGAAAGCTATTTTCTTAACAATGTGTTATTTCTTTTTTTTCCAAGTAAAGAACAATGTGTTATTTCTTAAAAATATGTTATTAATAATAATGTCCAATGGAACACTGTTATTTTTAAATTAATGAATAAATATTTAAGAATATTCAGCCTTAATTTTTGAAAAGTTACATAAAAATTACATAAGCAAAACTCTTTGGGTCAGAGCTTCCAGATATAGCAAAAATAAACACACAAAACCAAAACAGGATACCCAATTATATAAGTTACACATAAAAAATGTTTTGAGTTTAAGTATGTCCCATGAAATATTTTGCAATCCTAATTTAGGGGTCTTAAACATCTTTCAGAGTATCAGGATGCCCTGACACCAAAGGTTTGGGAATTACTGCCACAGAAAACATTGAGGTGTGAACTAAATAGAAATTAAAACCCACATGCAGGTTCTGCATTTCCAGCAAGGCTGGCTGCCATGCTCTGCTCAATCCATGCATCACCCAGATTCCAATGAACGCATTATTGATAATTTGCTTTAGCTCCAATGCCATCTTATCCTAGTTCCTCTTCACAAACCAGAAAGTGAGGCTCATCCACCCCACTGCACAGAAACTGTGGTTGAAGCAAGAAAGTAATACACAAGACAAGGCAGAGCCAGAATCAGACCATGTCCTCTGACCTCAAGACGTGGGATCCAGTTCACCGCCTGTCCACTCCCTGTTGGTTTCCTGTCAACTTACATGGACTGCATGACATCCTGCTTTATTTATTTACTTTTTATTATTACCTGTAGAACCAGTGGACAAAACCTGGCTGAATAATCACAAACAGGAAGGAGATGCACCGCTAGACATGGTAAGTAGACAAGTCTCTGCAGGATCTGTGCCCAAACTTATAGTCACGCAATCAGTGTCACTAGAGTTGATTTGCCATTTTTAGCCACCTTGATAGATGATCTCCTTACAGGCCCTGTGACAATCCATTAATTAAAACAACGAAAATAACCAAACCAGATGTGCTGTGAGGGGAGTCTTGTCTCTATCCACTGCCAGCCATGAGCCCTTTGGCAGCTCTGTTTTCTCAGGTATGTAATAAACATAACATCACCAGGCCCACAGACAGCAAGCTGGTATGAGGACATAATTAAATTACAAGTGTTTGTGAAATGTAAAGCTCTGGATAAATGTAATAATCTCGTGTTACACTAAAACTGGGGTGTCCTTGTCTTTATTTTCAGAAAGAGATAACGCATTTCTCTCTTACTGACATAGTAGCCAACAACTTATTTTCTAAGACCCACTGTTTATTTTTTTAAGACTTGATATTTTTAAAGCCATTTTAGGTTCACAGATAAAATTGAGAGGAAGACACAGAGCTTTCCCATATGCTCTCCTCACCGTCCCCCAGGCACAGCCTCCCCCACTATGCATATCCCCCACCGGAAGGTGAACCCACATGACCATGTCACAATCACCAGGAGTCCATCATTTATTTACTTATGAACTCAGGGTTCACTCTTGGTGGTGGACGTCCTATGGGTTTGCGCAAATGTGTAATGATATGTATCCATCACATGGTATCACATGGAGTAATTTCCCTGCTCTAAAAATCCTCTGTGCTCAGCATATTTGTCCCACTATTTTTAATATAAATCAACTTTAAGTCTATGAGGTGCCCAACAAACCTGTAACATGCTCTCCACACCTGGGAGACACGGAGTCGTTGCTTTACCATGGAGTCCTCCCAGGCCCGCAACTCTACATATCCTGCCCGTTGCAACTGTCCTTCCAAAATCCCCTGCAGGTCTTGGTAGGGCTTCAAGGTCACCATGTCTCTAATGTCCTCACGGTGCCCTGCAGTAGCTCCGTGGCAGTTGTCTCATCTGTCGGGTGGAATGCTACTGGTGGATGTGTTTTCTAGCAGCGGTACTGAGCTAACACTCCCAGCCCATCAGATTTTCCTTCTTACACTGTACCAGGTGGTACTAGGCAGTGTCTGCAGATTTAGAGCCGTTGCCACAATCTTCCTTCAGAGAGTATCATCACCCCACCAAGAAATCCTGTCCCCGTTAGTATCAGTCTCTGCTCCCTTCCTCCACCAGGCCCTGGCAACCATGGCCTTTTTCTCTTGATAGATTTGCCAGGTCCATATAGATCAGATAAATGGAACCATACCATATGTAACATTTGTAACTGGCTTCTTTCAATGAGCATAATATTTTCAAGGTATTCCCATATTGTGGCATGTATCGGTACTTCATTCCTCTTCCTGTTTTATTTTTTTTAGGATTTTATTTATTTGAGAGCAAGAGAGCATGAGCAGGGGAGGCAGCAGAGGGAGAGGGAGAAACAGGCTTCCCACTGAGCAGGGAGACCGACATGCAGCTCAATCCCAGGACCCTGAGATCATGACCTGAGCCCAAGGCAGACGCTTAACCAATTGAGCTACACAGGTGCCCCTCCTTTTTTGTACTTAAACATTTACATAGTTCAGTAGTGTCCCAAGAAGCCAGGCTTTGGTAGAGACCATTGCTTGCTCCAAAATATTATGTTTAGGAAAGCAGATTGTCATTACCCAAAGTCAAGTCTTATAGAATGTTCAGAGTTAATTCATTCGGAAAGGTATGTGTTTTTGATCATGGAGCTTCGAGGTGCATCTCCTCAGGATGCTGAGGTAAAAGAAGCCTCCGTTTTCCAGTTATCCACATGAGCTGACTTTCGCTAATATTCCCATTCCTGAAGAACATAGCTAGAGGTCTTATGTGAAGACAGTACTTGTTTTAGGTAAAGCAGGAAAAAATCCCCACAAGTAGCAAGTCTGGAAAGCAGATGTTAAGGAAGAAAAACCAACTACAGGTGATTATCTGGCAGGAGCTGAAATGGTATCCTAGTGAGTACAATGCAGGTTCAAAGGAGAAAAGTCCTCTAAATATTTATAAAGTATTCACAGATGAAAAACTAAAAAGACAACAGAATGAGCAATAGTATTATACTTGGTCACTTTAACAAAAGCGATCTGTAATTTCTCAGGGTTTCATTACGAAATATGTTTCTATTTATATAATCCCTCTTAATTGTACACTTCTAGAGGGCAGATTTGTCAGTTTGAATGTATGAAATGTGTAGGTGAACTGACCAATCTCCCACTGTATGGAAATTTAAATTCAAGGGATGTATAAGGAGTGGATTAAAAGGATTAGATAGATAATTACTATAATCTATATAATAGACTTAAATCTATCATTAAGCTATCTTAAAGACCTTGGTGAGGACTTTTGAGCTGAAAGAACAGAGAGAAAGAGCAGGGATTCAGTAGAAAACATTTTATTGGTCACACCTGATATCATGCCAGATGTCATCCTGATTTATACAAATTTTCTCTGTTCCCACCTTCTAGTGTGTTTTTAAATAACCATATTTTTACTGTAAAAGCCAGCCTTTCCATGAATGATTAATCAGGTAAAACTTCACCTTCACACACTGGCCTTTATTCTCTTACCAGCTTCTGTACTACCTGGTTCTGTATTGTTTTCCTCCTTACAGGACAACATTGAAAATTAGATGATGTAGTGAAATCTAGCTAGGTTACATAAAGAAATGCTTGAAACACCATCACTTTTGAGAATAACTATATTTTACTTTTTAACTGGTTTCTTTATAATTTTTATGAAATGTAATTGCAATTTACCTATCTGTTGAAAAATTAAGCCTGCATTAATACCTTTATCTGTATTTATACTGAAAATCAATCATAAATAAAAGATAATTCTCCAAAAATAATAGTCAGAAATAATCAAAAAAATTCTCCGAAATACCCCAAATTTGCCATTTGACTCTATTGAAGTAGGAACGTCCAATAGTCGGAACAAACAAAAATTGGGGGGAGAGAATCACTTATTTGTGTTCTTGAATAATCCGGTTCATTTTTTTGCCAAAGCCCTGAATTCAGCCATTTCCAAGGTGACCTGATCCTTTTGCATAGAAAATGGTATTTAGAGACAATAATCTGGGGGCCAGGAGTGCTCATCTTAATGGGTTATTATTCCTAGGCCTTTTCAGTAGAACTATAGAAAGTATATTTTTAAAAGGAAGTATAACATGAGTTCATCCTTACACTTCCAGTTCAAACGTAGGATTACTGAGTTTTCCTGTTTTTAATTTTATACTTATACTAAGAATCAAGAAACTTGGATTTTAACAATATTAACTTAATTACTTGTTTCACATTAAAGATACATAAACAAAAGTCTCAATACTAATGTGAAAATAGTTATTAATATTTTCAAGAGTTGAAAATTTCTTCAAGGTCTTTTTATTTGGGGGGGGTTATGCTCCACTATATCAGCAAATCTAATTACTATATTTATAACTCACTGGACATGATTCTTTTCTATATGAGTAAGCCCCCAATTCCAGGGCTTGATCCCAGGACCCTGAGATGATGACCTGAGCCAAATGCAGAAGCTTAACTGACTGAGCCTCACAGGCGTCCCTAACTAGGTTTTGTTTGTTTCCCCATCTTTTTTGTTTTCTCTTAAACAATCTTGACTATTACTGGAGAGTATATATAGAAATGTCACCCTCCTTTTTATAGCCACATACTGTAAACAGCAGTCCTTTTATCATATTTCACTGTGGGTGTAGTACTGGTTCCACAGGTGGATATTTAGGGGACAGTCAGGTTATTTATTTATATCTCGCTATCATAAATCATGCTGGAATGAAAGCCTGGGTATATATCACTACTGCTTTTACCACTTATATATTGTGGAATGGATTCCCAGAAGTTAGTTTCTGGTGTCAGTGCATGATGATTATGTAAATTTACTAAATGCTGCCAAATTTCCTTTTATAGGGGGCGTAGAAATTATCATTCTCAACAATGTGTGAGAAGGCCAGTCTTTCCAGAATCTCACCAACAGATGCCATTGTCAAACTTCGTATTTTTCAAATTAAATATGTGAGAAATGGCATGTCGTAGTTTTAATTATGAATTAAATGATTTTACATGCCAGGAGTGGGTTATCTAAATGAGACTTGGTAATCAAACAAAGTTCAAAGAAAACGAAGAAAGAGAACACTTTAAAATGTGCATTCAAAATAGTGGTTTTATTATACTTTGGGCCCTATTGAACTTTTCAAAAATAAGACTATTATTTAGGCTTTGTAATTCAAGGAAAATGTAATTTATTAAAATATATTTGAATTAGAGGCAACTTATGAATGCAACAGTTTTGTTTAAATAAAGTATATGGTACTTATACCTTTATGAATGCTATATTGCTAAATGATGTAATGAATGTTTAAAAAGAAAGATTAGGTTAGGAAAATATGTCCAATTTCTGGAGGACAGTATTGTTTAAAGTTTTTTTTATTTCTATTCTTATTATTATTAACAAGCCAATATATATGTGGCTAAGACATGTATATTCCAGAATCACTGTATGTGATCCCAGAATAGTTTTTAGTTTACTCTGATTAAAAAACTAGCTTTGATGCAATATATGTTAAGAAAAAAAAAAGAAGAAGAAGAAGATAGCAGGAGGGGAAGAATGAAGGGGGGAATCAGAGGGGGAGACGAACCATGAGAGACGATGGACTCTGAAAAACAAACTGAGGGTTCTAGAGGGGAGGGGTTTGGGGGGATGGGTTAGCCTGGTGATGGGTATTAAAGAGGGCATGTTCTGCATGGAGCACTGGGTGTTATGCACAAACAATGAATCATGGAACACTACATCAAAAACTAATGATGTAATGTATGGTGATTAACATAACAATAAAATTTTTTTAAAAATTAGCTTTGAGAATCCACTGAGGATTTTGTGGTCTTGGATTTTCTTGGCCCATTACTCTATACTATTCTATGAACATCTCAAGTTTGGTATTGATTTGTCTTTCTTTCATTCTTGCTTGAGGATTCAATCAGATTGTGTTGAAGTATTGATCCTTCAGCAAAGCCATGGAAAAATTGGAAAGAAAAGATACGTGGGCTTGCCTCCATGGGCTAGTATTAACATTCAAGGCTACATCTACCCAACAAAGTTATATATGATCTCAGTGAGAGCAAGGCTTTTGCATTGCATTGACATATCACACATGATTTAGAATGCTTATTTTCTCATTATTCTCTTTGTGAGGAAAGCCTTAAGTACATTAACTTACCCTGACAGACCAATTTGCTTCTAACATCTGTACTCATAGACATATACTATGCTCTATAGTCATAGCTTTTCATTTGAACCATACTATTGAATGTAAATATAGCTGTCAATTGTCTCATATTTCCAATAAATCTGAGAAATATATTTGCTATATAACAACTATCTAAAGCAAAATGACCGAAACCTGTTATATTATGTAGTCATTAGGTACAGGTATCTGATGGCTCCCGTGTCACCTGTAATTGGAGATGATCCCATTTTCTTTGCCTTTTCCTTATATTTCTTACCTTGATTTGCTGAGAGTCTTTAATCTTAATGAGTTCAATTTCTGATCCTACAACTTATACCACACATGTAATAGCCTCTCTAAGTTCCCTATCTTCTCTGAAGGTCAAAAATGAAGACAAAACAATAACAACCCCTACCTCATGTCAGCCTTTGGGTTGGAACTTGACAATCATCTTACCAATTGATCCTCCAAGTAGTTTAGAGAAGTGATTTTTACAGATAAGACATTAGAGAATCAAAGAAGTAACCTGCTTCATGTTGCTTAGCTGGCGAGAGCATAGAGAGGATTTTTGAAGGTACCTCTGTCAGTGACCAAAGGTGCTTGTTACTTTTAAATAATATTTCAATCTAAAAATTTATATTGAATATAGAAAGCTTCACTTGTTCATCAAAATATGCTAAATCTGTCTTGAGCTCTAAACTTAGCTAAAATACATAAAGGATCTTCTCTCTTCTCAGATATTATTGTATTTATAACAAGTGGTAGGTGCCAAAAAAAATGTTTTGGCATTTTTTTCATTTAAGAAATGCTATATAATGACCTTTAGCTTAGCATATTCTCTGGAAGAAGCTAAAAATGGATTTTCTTGAATTAGCATGCAATTTGAATTATTTTGCAGTGTTTCTGCACTTGAGGTTTGCCAGTGCCGTAAGTCACCAGATATTAAATATTGTGTTGAGCTTTCACATGCAATATTTCTGGAAGATAGTATGCATATGTGAGTGTAAAATATAGCTTTTGAGACATTTTTAGACTAAATGGACTTAGAAATCACTTTCACTAATCCCATGGATCAGCAGTAATGTTTTTGGAGTGTGCCTATAGAAAAATCATTTCACCTGTGATGGGATTACATATTTAATCAGCCTCCAAACAACTCATGTTTGAAATTATGTGAAAAAAAAATTAGCAAGTAGCTTCCCCCCTCAACTCTTCTACCACTGAAATCTTAATTTCATTAGCCTTGTGAAATGAGGTTACCATAATATTTAGCAAACTTCACCTGCTTTTTAACACTACACTGGCCTATAGTGTTAAAAGGGACCTGAGAAAAGGTGAGCTGAAAAACCATAAGTACACAGTCAATATAAATGATTAAGTCATTGAGAATGTTGCTTATGAAGACTCACAGGGAAAAATAACCTCACTCTTTCCTGAATTATTGAGATCTTAGGGAAAATGTGTTTTACCTGTAGTCATTTAATCTACAATATTTTAGGATACTTTCATTTTGGTTTCTTCCCCAAATGGGTTTAGGCTTATACTTATCAAAATTGAAATAGTTAGGATTCTAAAATAGACTGTGAAATATTTTTCTTAAACTCACTCTCTTTTCTGGGTCAACTTCTGCCTCAGGATATGGGCTGCAAAGAGAGGCTCGGAGTGACAAAACCTCAGAGCTACTTTTCTGTTCCTTCTCCCTGCCCTAACCACCACACAGAGCTCTGAAGTAACACACCTGGCACTATTCCAACTCCTGGTTTGTCAAGAGTGAAGCTAAACATGTCTTGGGCTTCTTTTTTACTCTCTCATCTTCCAAACCCATTTAGTGGACACTATCCATAGATGCTACTGACAGTTTCCTATTTTTTATCTCACGCTCTCCATTTCTTGGTCATTAATGCAGGTCAAGCTTCAATTAATTAGTATTTAGGTCACCCAACACTTCTGTCTCCCTCAGATTAGTGGCACATTGCCAATCTACACACAAGTTTCTAAGTTCTAATTGTTGGACTTATATGAATTTTCTGCCCAAGAATCTCCAATAACTTTATATTGTCTACCTAGCACCATGAAACTCTTTCCCCTGAAAACCCAAGTCATTCACAATCTGGGTCAGTTGGGTATTTTCAATTCTATCTCTTTCCAAACTCTCTCCAGCCAAATTAGACTACTTGCCTCCATTTTCTATAAATGTTCTGTGCTTTATTCTCCCTAAATATGGTTTGTTGATTTTATTCCATGGTTTCTTTTTTCATTATTATTAAGAATATGCACATTAGGGAGCTCAGAAGATGGCAGAGTGGGAGGACCCTGGGCTCACCCCATTCCACTTTTTCAACTAGCTATCATCCACATCCAAGTCAATAAGCCAGAGAGCAATCCAAAGACTGGGAGAACAAACTCCACAACTAAATTTAGAGAAGAAGCTGCATTTGAAATATTAGGAAACTCATAAAGGTGGAGAGAGGCTGCCCATAGGAGGGAGGGAGCTGGATGCCCAGAGAAGGCAGAGAAATGGGCCCTCACATGAGGGAGCTCCCAAGGGCAAGATTAATCCACATAACATTTGGTTTTAAAAATCAGAGGGGCTGGGCACCTGGGTGGCTCAGTTGGTTAAGCAACTGCCTTTGTCTCAGGTCATGATACTGGAGTCCCAGGACTGAGTTCTGCATCGGGCTCCCTGCTCAGCAGGGAGTCTGCTTCTCCCTCTGACCCTGCCCCTCTCATGCTCTTTCTCTCTCATTCTCTCTCTCTCAAATAAATAAATTTTTAAAAATCTTAAAAAAAAAAAAAAAAAAAAAAACAGCAGCACTGAATTCTCTAAGTTTGTAAAACCAGTGGGACTTGGAGCCTGGAGCTTTAAAAGTCAGCTGACTCAGCACAGAGTCAGCCAGGAGGGCAAGTGATGGCCGGGTCACCACCCTTAAAAAGATAGCATCTTTTATAGAGAGGCAACAAAACATGGCAGCTTACAAAATACCAAGGGCAAACTGGAGACATATCTGATGGTGCTGATTTCAGAGTGCACTGAAAGTCTTCTCCAAAAATGAGGGAGCTGGCAGGGGCCATTTTCTTCTCCTGCACTCCAGCATAAACACCGGGTCATCTGTGGGATGTGGGGATCAACAGACACTTTCTACCTAACCAGTGAGCAGTGAGTGAGCCATGCCTACAAATTCTCCTGTGGACTAGCCCACTCCAAACCTGCTAGCCTCAACCCTGGGCTCAGCTCAAATTTTTTTTAAAAAGCGTATGTGCCCTAACCCCCCACTGGGGACACAGCTGTTGCAGCCAGCTATGCCCAGATGCTACACTGCAGCCAGCCACTGTGCCCCCAGCCACCTTCATGCATCAGGCCCAGCCTTCTCAACCATTGCAGGGTGCTATGCCCAGCGTTGCACACTAGGCATGCAGGCCCAAGCCACTGAGGCACTTCAGTGATCCAGCATAGGGCTAGTGGCCCAGTACAAATTTTGCTACCCCCTGCCCAGTTCCCAAGTTCCCCTGCAGGCATTTCTCTCAGAGCTGTCCTGCCTGGTTCCCACTAACCACACAAAGAGTAAGCACAGCCCAAAACAGGCAGAGAGTCAGTGCAGACCATTGAACTGAAAGGAAAAGTGACTCAGACACAACAGCAGGGAATAAGCAACATACATAGGATACTCTCCTAAATTGCCAGGTTCTCATGAATAGGGGACACTGCACTGATGTGTCCTCTAGGACCTCTTCTTCATAAAGTCACTAATTTCAAGAGCAGAATACACAGTGACTTATTAACATATAGAAACAGACACAAACAAGTAGACAAAATGAGAAAACAGAGAAATTAATCCCAAATGAAAGAACAGGACAAGGCCACAGCCAGATATCTAAATGAAACAAATATAAATATCATGTCTGGTAGAAAATTTAAAGCAATGCTCATAAGGATGCTCACTGCACTTGAGAAAAGAGTGGAAGACCTGAGTGAGACCCTTAGCACAGAGATAAGGAATACTATAGCAGAGATAAAGTGCTCAATAAATGAAAAAGAAACATGCTTGGTGGAATGAACAGCACACTGGAAGAAAAAAAGGAATGAATTAGTGGCCTAGAAGACAGAGTAATGGAAAGTAATCAAGCTGAACAAAAGAGAGAGAAAAAAATTATGCAAAATGAGAATAGACTTAGGTAACTCAATGACTCCATCAACCATAATAACATTTGTGTTATAGGAGTCCCAGAAGAGAAAAGTGGGCAGAAAATTTATTTGAAGAAATATAGCTGAAAACTTCCCTAATCTGGGGAAGAAAACAGAGATCCAGATGCAGGAGGTACAGGGAACTCCCATCAAAATCAACAAAAGCAGAACCACACCAAGACATATTGTAATTAAACTGGCAAAATATAGTGATAAACAAATTTAAAAGCACCAACACAAAACAAGACAGTAACTTACAAGGGAAAACACAAAAGCCTAGCAGGAGATTTTTCAATAGCAATTTTGCAAGCCAGGAGGGAGTAGCTTGATATATTCAAAGAGCTGAAGGGGGAAAATCTGTAGTCAAGAATGCTCCATCTAGCAAGGCTTTCATTCAGAATAGAAGGAGAGATAAAGGGTTTCCCAGACAAACAGAAATTAAGAGTCCATGACCACTAAACCAGTCCTGCAAGAAATACTAAAAAGGACTCTCTGAGTGGAAAGAAGAGACCAAAAGTGAGAGTATATAGGTAGGAAGCACAAAAGAAGTAAAAATGAATATTACTGTAAAAAATCAGTCAAGGAACTTACAAAATAAAAGGTTGTAAAATATGACAACATATACCTAAAACGTGAGGTGGAAAGGAGTAAAGAATGCATTCAAACTTCAATGACTGTCAACTTAAAATAAACTGCGCTGTGCAGAAAAGCTTAAATACAAACTGAATGTAGCCACGTGTCAAAAATCACTATAAATATGCAAAGAAGAATGAGAAAGAAATCCAAATAAATCACCAAAGAAAATCAGAAAACCATGAATGAGGGATAGATGG
Source organism: Eumetopias jubatus (assembly GCF_037043125.1). Taxonomy (NCBI): domain Eukaryota; kingdom Metazoa; phylum Chordata; class Mammalia; order Carnivora; family Otariidae; genus Eumetopias; species Eumetopias jubatus. Next base: position 4,801,387 of record NW_028274808.1, read on the forward strand.
GATCAGAGAAAATCTTCAGAAACAACCATGAAACAAATAATAAAATGACAACAAATACATATCTATCAATAATTACTTTAAATGTAAATGGACTAAACACTCCATTCAAAAACCACAGGGTAACAAAATGGATTTAAAAAAAAAAAAAAGAAGACGACCCATCTATATGCTGCCGCAGACTAAATTTAGACCCAAAGACACCTGCAGATGACAGTGAGCGGGTGGAGAACATCTATCATGAAAAGGATATCAAAATAAAGCTGGAGTAGCAATACTTATTTCAGACAAGATAGACATTAAAATGGACTGTAACAAGAGACAAAGGGCACCATCTAATAATAAAGAGGGCAATCCAAAATGAAGATATAACAAAGGTAAATATAAATATTTATATTTATAATTTTTATGTTACTAACATAAAATAGTAACAAACATAAAGGAACTAATCAATAATAGTACAATAGTAGGGGATTGTAACACCCCACTTATATCAATACATAGATAATCAAAACTGAAAACCAACAAGGAAATAATGACTTTGAATGACACACTGGACCAGAGGGACTTAATATATTCAGAACATTCCCTCCTAAAGCAGATACACATTCAAGTGCACACTGAGTATTCTCCAGAATAGATCACATATTAGTCCACAAAACAGGCCTCAACAAATTCAAGAATCAAAGTCCTACCATGCATTTTTCTGACCACAGTGCTATGAAAATAGAAGACAACCACACACACACACACACAAAATAGACCACAAATACTTGGAGGTTAGACAACATGCTACTAAATAATGAATGGATCAATAAGGAAATCAAGGAAGAAATACAAAAGTACATGGAAACAAACGAAATCACAACAGTCCGATACCTTTGGGATGCAGCAAAATGGTTCAAAGAGGGAAGTATATAACAATACAGGCCTACCTCAAGAAAAAAAAAAAATCTCAAACAACCTAACATTACACCCAAAGGAAATAGATAAAGAACAACAAACCAAACATAAGCCAACAGAAAGAAGTAATAATAAAGATTAGAGCAGAAATAAATTATACGGAAACTAAACAAGAGAACCGATCAATGAAATCAGGAAGTGATTCTTTGAAAAAAAAATCAATAAAATTGATAAACATCTAGCCAGACTCAAGAAAGAAATGGGGACTGAAATAAATAAAATTACAAATGAGAGAGGAGAGATCACATCCAACACCACAGAAATAGAAACAATTATAAAGAGAATATTATGAAAAACTTTATTCTGAAAAATGGAACAACCTAGAAGAAATGGATAAATTCCTAGACACATATATATTACCAAAAGTGAAACAGGAAGAAATAGAAAATTTGAACAGACTGATAACCAGCAAAGAAATTGAATCAGTAATCAAAAATCCCCCGCCAAAAAAAAAAAAAAAAATGTCCAAGGCCAGATGGCTTCACAAGTGAATCTACCAAACAGTTAAAGAATTAATACCTATTCTTCTCAAACTATTCCAAAAAATAGAAAACGATGAAAAACTTCCAGATTCATCCTACGAAGCCAGCATTACCCTGATGCCAAAACCAGATAAAGGCACCACTGAAAAGAACTACAGGATAATATCCCTGATGAAGACAGATGCAAAAATCTGCAACAAAATACTAGCAAACCCAATCCAATAATATGTTAAAAAAAATCATGTACAGCAATCAAGTGGGATTTATTCCTGGGTTGCAAGGATAGTTCAATATTTGCAAATCGATCAATATGATATATCACATGAAGAAGAAGAAGGATAAGAACCATATGAAAATTTCAATAGATACAGAAAAAAATCATTTGATAAAGTACAACATCCATCCATGATAAAAACTCTCAGCAAAGTAGGTTTAAAGGGAACATACCTCCACACAATAAGGCCATATATGAAAATCCCATAGCTAATGTCATCCTCAATGGAGAAAAACAGAACTTTTTCCCTAAGGTCAAGAACAAGACAAGGATGTTCATTCTCACCACTTTCATTCAACATAGTACTGGAAGTCCCAGCCACAAACAATCAGACAACAAAAAGAAATAAAAAGCATCCAACTCCATAAGAAGAAGTAAAACTTTCACTATATGAAGATGACATGATACTATATATAGAAAACCCAAAAGACTCCACCAAAACAACTGCTAGAACTGAGAAATGAATTCAGTAAATTTGCGGGATACAAAACCAATGTACAGAAATCTGTTGCATTTCTATATACTAAACAGAAAGCAGCAGAAAGAGAATTTAAGAAAACAAACCCATTTACAATTGCACAAAAACAGTAAGATATTTAGGAATAAACCTAACCGGAGGTGAGAGACCTGTACTATGAAAATTATAAAACACTGATGAAAGAAACTGAAGATGACACAAAGTTGTGGAAAGACATTCCATGCTCATGGATCAGAAGAACAAATATTGCATATGTCATTCTGTAGAAAAGACAGATAATCCGCTTTTTCTCTAAATGATGTTAGAATTTGGTAGTGGTTGGGGGATGGAAATCTACTTGAATATTTCTAGTATGCTTTTCCAAGGTTATTTTCATGTACTATTACCTTTGTACCCTATATGAGGGTGCCTGAATGTATAGATATTGGAGGTTGGGGTGGGAGGTGAGACACCACAGACACCATTCAAGTCAGGAGTAAAGAGTTTGAAGGAAAATAATCAGTTGTGAACTTCCGCTACGTGTCAGACAAAATGGTAGGTTCCAGTCAAAAAATGGAGAATAAGGCATGATTCCCTGATACAAAATCTAATAGGAAGGGCAGAAACAGAAACAGATTATTTTAATTAAACATAGTAAGTACCACAATAAAGGAGAGGCAACGAATAACAGCATCTAAAGTCAGGAAACACTTCACTGAGTTCTTGAGAAGTTAGGAGTTTATCTTAATTGCCAACATTTATCAAGGTTCTAACATGTGCCAATACTAAGTGCCGTCCATTCACCACACGCAATCCTGCTACCCCACGACAGAAGTGTTATTCTTTTTTTGGGGGGTGGGTAGTGGGTGGAGGGGGAGAGAGAGAAAGAATCTCAAGCAGACAACCCACTGAGAGCAGAACCTGATGCCAGGCTCAATCCCATAACCCTGACACCATGACCTGAGCTAAAATCAAGAGTTGGAGGCTTAACCAACTGAGCCACCCAGGCGCCCCATGTAGGTGTTATTCTTATTTCCATTTTACAGATGATAAAACTGAAACACAGGTAAGGACTTGCCCAAAAGGCAAGGACACAGGGAGTCTGGCTCTGAACCGGCATGTTCTTCTGCCTTTAATTGTGTAAGACACTAAGATAAACAGATTTGGGTCCTATGTCACATGGCATCACTAGGATAGGTAAAGGGTCTTGGGGAATTGGAAACATAAAAAGATACAGCTCTTCAAATGCTTCATGTTCCTTAAAATTTTCTACAAATTCAACTGTTTTAAACACTAAGAACACACTTGCATTACCAACAATTGCTACTCTAAGTAGAGTGGAGAATTACATGAATTGATTTTCCACCCACTGATTTTCAAAATGAGCCAATGCTGGTGCCTGGGCTAAATTCCATGCCATTACAAAATATTTCTGACTGTTCATCTAGGCACTGGATGTCAGGCCCCAGCTTTGTCATGAACTGGCTTGGGATTTAGCATACATCCATATACCTCGCTTGTCCTCCATGCCCTAATCTGCAGTGATGGGACATTGATAATATGTACTCTGTGGTACTGATTTTGCAATTTTTTTATTTATGTTAAAGTACATTTATTTATCTTGTACATTTTGCCTGAACTCCTGTGCTCCCAAGTGGACTTCATTGGCACCAAGGTGTCACATGAGAAATCACTTTCATATTGTCTGGCTTGACAAATATTAGCAGATTTCTCAATAAATCCTGACAAAACTGCAGAGCTAGCAATGTCAAATGCCAAAGGAGACATGGAGACACTTCACCTTTAGATGTGCCCCATCTGCTTTTATAGGATTAATGTTGCCAAGTTTGGGTGTCACGTTGAAGACCAACAGCCTGGACACAGAAGAGCAGTTGTCACAGAGCTGGCTGCATGGACACATGGGACAAATGTAGTCCCAGAGAGCGACATTGCTGTAAGGAATGGGGCCTCCCTAGCTTCTCCCCAAGTGAAGTAAACACTCTTTTCTGGAAATCCACTACTTGGCAAAGAACTACGATGGAGAATTCAAATCCTCACAACATTTAGCTCTAAATCTTTGGCAAGCTTTCTAAATCTTTCAGTGTTTCTCAATGAAAATATACCACTACAGGATTTATGGAAAAGAGATCCAAATTCAGCTATGTTTTGGGGGAAAAATTAGAATAAACAAAGCCACATTGAGTCATTAATATATTAATATAAGCTGCCATTTTCCAAAAGAGAATAGGAGTTTCCAAATTAATTTTTAATTTTTAATTGTTTTCCTTATGGAAGAATAATCATTAAAAATTTCACAGTTTGGGGGCGACTGCATGGCTCAGTTGGTTAAGCATCTGCCTTCCTCTCAGGTCATGATCCTGGGGTCCTGGGATCAAGCCCCACCTCAGACTCCCTGCTCAGTGGGGAGCCTGCTTCTCCCTCTCCTCCCTGTTCATGCTCTCTCTCACTATCTCTGTCTCTCTCTCTCTAAAATAAATAAAATCTTTAAAAAAAATCTCACAGTTTGGAGGCAGAGCAAGATGGCGGAGGAGTAGGAGACCTGGATTTCGTCTGGTCTCAGGAATTCAGTTGAATGGGGATCAAACCATTCTGAACACCTACAAACTCAATAGGAGATCGAAGAAAAGAATAACAGCAACTCTGAACAGAAAAGCCACCACTTCCTGGAAGGTAGGACGTGCAGAGAAGTGAATCCCAGGCAATATTCGGGAGGACAGACGGCGGGGGAGGGGGCCTCCGTCGGCTGCTTCTGGCAAGTGATAAGAGCCGCGGAGCACAAAATCGGAACTTTTAGAAGTCGGCTCCACGGAGGGACGTCACTTCAGTGGCTAAGCGGGGGGTGGAACCCTCGTGGGACAGTGTGGTCTCAGGACCCTCGGGGTCACAGAAAGACTGGGGGTGCCTGAGTGCGACAGAGCTCCCAGGGATCAGAGCGGGGAAGCCGGCTGCAGAGACAGAGCCAAGGCGCGGGCTCTCAGCTCGGGGTGGCCATAAACTGTGATCCACGGCCCAGTCGGGCCACTGCTCCTCCAGCAGGGACCCAACAAGCAGCAGAGCCGGGGAGACTCCCCTTCCTACCCCGGGAGGAGTGGCGTGAGAGCGCACAGCAGGGATCTGCTGGGTTTGGAGACTCCACACGGGGTCGGGTGCCAGAGATAGAAACGTTTGGTCACAGGCCGGGTGAGCACAGAGTGTGGCCGGAGACCGGGGACACGGGAGTGACTGCTTTTCTCTGGGGGCACACTGAGGAGCAGGGCCCCAAGTTCTCGGCTCCTCTGGGCGGAGATTGGGAGGCCACCATTTTCACTCTCATCCTCCAAAGGTGTACCGAGAGCTTGCAGGGAAAAAAAGCTCCCAAGAGCAAACCCGAGCAGCTTGCTTAGCCGGGAATCACAAGGGTGGGGCAATTCCGCCTCCAGCAAAGATATCTGGGAACCATGGCAACAGGCCCCTCCCCCAGAAGATCAGCACGAACAGCCAGCCAAGAGCAAGTTTACCGATCAAGGAGAACGGGAGAACTCCAGCACTAGGGGAATACTGCACATAGAATTCATGGCTTTTTTTTTACCATGATTCATTAGTTTTTCAAAGTTAATTTTTTTAACTGTTTTTTTTTTAATTTTTCTTTTTCCCTTTTTCAACCAACATCTTATCAATCCCTTTAAAAAAAAAGCATATTTATTTTTCATTTTTAGAGTCAGATTCTATACCTTCATAGTAGTTACCCTTATTTTTGGCATATATATATAAGTTGTTCTCTCCTTAAAATTTTGAGATACAGTTTCTACTAACAGATCAAAACATACCCTAAATCTCTAGTGTATGGCTTTGTACTAGTCTCCTGCCTGATCACATTCTCTCCTTTCTGTTTTTTTTTTTTAATCTTCTTCTTTTTTCAAACAACTTATCAATTCCTTTTATAAAATCTTTTATAATTTTCATCTTTACCGTCATCATCCATCCTTTCATTGTACCAACCCTTATTTTGTACATATATAAGTCTTTCTTTACAATTTTAGGAGGCACTATCTTCTAAGAGACCAAAATGCCCAAAATCTAGTGTGTGGCACTGATCTATGCACTAGCCTGATCATATTTGATCATATTCTGATCTTTTTTTGTTGTTGTTTTTTCTGTTTTTGTTTGTTTTTATCTTTCTCTTTAACTTCTTTTTTCTCTTTCTTTTTTCTTTCTTTCCCTTTTCCCCTCATTTCAGGTCTTTTCTGAATTGTTTAGAGTATATTATCTGGGGACGTTGTTAACCTGTTAGCATTTTGTTCTCTCATTCATCTATTCTCCTCTGGACAGGATGACAAGACGAAAGAAATCACCTCAGCAAAAAGAACAAGAGGTAGGACCATCTGCCAGGGAACTACTCAATATGGATATTAGTACGATGTCAGACCTAGAGTTCAGAATCATGATTTTAAATACTAGCTGGGCTTAAAAAAGCATGGAAGTTATTAGAGACACCCTTCCTGGAGAAATAAAAGAACTAAAATCTAACCAAATCGAAATCAAAAAGGCTATTAATGAGGTACAATTAAAAAATGGGGGCACTAACTGCTAGGATAAATGAGGCAGAGGAGTGAAGCAGTGATATAGAAGACCAAATGATGGAAAATAAAGAAGCTGAGAAAGAGAGATAAACAACTACAGGATCACGAGGGCAGAATTCGAGAGATAAGCGATACCATAAGACGAAACAACATTAGAATAATTGGGATTCCAGAAGAAGAAGAAAGAGAGAGGGGGGCAGAAGGTATATTGGAGCAAATAATAGCAGAGAACTTCCCTAAAGTGGGGAAGGAAACAGGCATCAAAATCCAGGAGGCACAGAGAACCCCTCTCAAAATCAATAAAAATAGGTCAGCACCCCAACATCTAATAGTAAAACTTACGAGTCTCAGAGACAAAGAGAAAATCTTGAAAGCAGCTCAGAAGAGATATGTAACCTACATTGGTAGAAACATTAGATTGGCAACAGACCTATCCACAGAGACCTGGCAGGCCAGAAAGGACTGGCAAGATATCTTCAGAGCACTAAATGAGAAAAATATGCAGCCAAGAATACTATATCCAGCTAGGCTCTCATTGAAAATTGAAGGAGAGATAAAAATCTTCCAGGACAAACAAAAACTAAAGGAATTTGCAAACACGAAACCAGCCCTCCAAGAAATATTGAAAGGGGTCCTCTAAGCCAAGAGAGAGCCTAAAAGCAGCATAGACCAGAAAGGAACACAGACAATATACAGTAACAGTCACCTACAGGCAATACAATGGCACTAACTTCATATCTTTCAATAGTTACCCTGAATGTAAATGGGCTAAATGCCCCAATCAAAAGACACAGGTTATCAGATTGGATTAAAAAACAAGACCCATCAATATGCTGGCTGCAAGAGACTCATTTTGGACCCAAAGACACCCCCATATTGAAAGTGAAGGGGTCGAAAACCATTTACCATGCTAATGGACACCAAAAGAAAGCTGGGGTGGCAATCCTTATTATCAGACAAATTAGATTTTTAAAACAAAGACTGTAATAAGAGATGAGGAAGGACACTACATCCTACTTAAAGGGTCTATCCAACAAGAAGATCTAACAATTGTAAATATCTATGCCCCTAACTTGGGAGAAGCCAATTATATAAGGCAATTAATAGCAAAAGCAAAGAAACACATCGACAGCAATACAATAATAGTGGGGGACTTTAACACCCCCCTACTGAAATGGACAGATCATCTAAGCCAAAGATCAACAAGGAAATAAAGACTTTAAATGACACACTGGACCAAATGGACTTCACAGACATATTCAGAATATTCCATCCCAAAGCAACAGAATACACATTCTTCTCTAGTGCCCATGGAACATTCTCCAGTATAGATCACATCCTAGACACAAATCAGGTCTCAACCACTACCAAAAGACTGGGATTATTCCCGGCATATTTTCAGACCACAATGCTTTGAAACTAGAACTCAATCACAAGAGGAAAGTCAGAAAGAACTCAAATATATGGAGGCTAAAGAGCATCCTAGTGAAGAATGAATGGGTCAACCAGGAAATTAAAGAAGAATTAAAAAAAATCATGGAAACCAATGAAAATGAAAACACAACTGTTCAAAATCTTTGGGTTACAGCAAAGGCAGTCCTGAGAGGAAAGTATATAGCAATACAAGCCTTTCTCAAGAAACAAGAAAGGTCTCAAATACACAACCTAATCCTACACCTAGGGGAGGTAGAGAAAGAACAGCAAATGAAGCCTAAATCCAGCAGGAGAAGAGAAATAATAAAGATCAGAGCAGAAATCAATGAAATAGAAACCAAAAGAAGAGTAGAATAGATCAACGAAACTAGGAGCTGGTTCTTTGAAAGAATTAACAAGATTGATAACCCCCTGGCCAGACTTACCAAAAAGAAAAGAGAAATGACCCAAATCAACAAAATCATGAATGAAAGAGGAGAGATCACAACCAACACCAAAGAAATACAAACAATTCTAAGAACATATTATGAGCAACTCTATGCCAGCAAATTAGATAACCGGGAAGAAATGGATGCATTCCTAGAGGTGTATCAACTACCAAAATTGAACCAGGAAGAAATAGAAAACCTGAACAGACCTATAACCACTAAGGAAATTGAAGCAGTCATCAAAAATCTCCCAACAAACAAAAGCCCAGGGCCAGATGGCTTCCCAAGGGAATTCTATCAAACATTTAAAGAAGAATTAATACCTGTTTCTCCTGAAACTGTTCCAAAAAAGAGAAATGGAAGGAAAACTTCCAATCTCATTCTCATTTTATGAGGCCAGCATTACCTTGATCCCAAAACCAGACAAAGACCCCATCAAAAAGGAGAATTACAGACCACTATCCTTGATGAACATGGATGCAAAAATTCTCATCAAAATACTAGCCAGTAGGATCCAACAGTACATTAAAAGGATTATTCACCATGACCAAGTGGGATTTATCCCTGGACTGCAAGGTTGGTTCAACATCCGGAAATCAATCAACGTGATACAGTACATTAACAAAAGAAAGAAAAAGAATCCTATGATCCTCTCAATAGATGCAGAAAAAGCATTTGAACAAAGTACAGCATCCTTTCTTGATCAAAACTCTTCAGAGTATAGGGATAGAGGGTACATACCTCAATATCATAAAAGCCATCTATGAAAAACCTACAGCAAATATCATTCTCAATGGGGAAAAGCTGAGAGCTTTCCCCCTAAGGTCAGGAATGTAGCAGGGATGTCCACTATCACCACTGCTATTCAACAGAGTATTAGAAGTCCTAGCCTCAGCAATCAGACAACAAAAAGAAATCAAAGGCATCCAAATCGCCAAAGAGGAAGTCAAACTCTCACTCTTTGCAGATGCTATGATACTTTATGTGGAAAATCCAAAAAACTCCACTCCAAAACTGCTAGAACGCATACAGGAATTCAGTAAAGTGGCAGGATATAAAATCAATGGGCAGAAATCAGGGGCATTCCTATACACCAACAACAAGACAGAAGAGAATTTAAGGAGTCGATCCCATTTACAATTGCACCCAAAACCATAAGATACCTAGGAATAAATTTAACCAAAGAGGCAAAGGATCTGTACTCAGAAAACTATAAAATACTCATGAAAGAAATTGAAGAAGACACAAAGAAATGGAAAAACGTTCCATGCTCATGGATCGGAAGAACCAACATTGTGAAGATGTCAATGCTACCTAGAGCAATCTACACAATCAATGCAATCCCCATCAAAAACCAACGACTTTTTTCAAAGAAATGGAACAAATAATCCAAAAATTTATATGGAACCAGAAGAGACCCCGAATAGCCAGAGGAATGTTGAAAAAGAAAAGCAAAGCGGGCGGCATCACAATTCCGGACTTCCAGCTCTATTACAAAGCTGCCATCATCAAGACAGTATGGTACTGGCACAAACACCAACTCATAGATCAATGAAACAGAATAGAGAGCCCTGAAATGGACCCTCAACTCTATGGTCAACTAATCTTTGACAAAGCAGGAAAGAATGTCCAATGGCAAAAAGACAGTCTCTTCAACAAATGGTGTTGGGAAAATTGGACAGCCACATGCAGAAGAATGAAACTGGACCATTTCCTTACACCACACACAAAAATAGACTCCAAATGGTTGAAAGACCTAAACGTGAACAGGAGTCCATCAAAATCCTAAAGGAGAAAACAGGCAGCAACCTCTTTGACCTCAGCTGCAGCAACTTCTTCCTAGAAACATCACCAAAGGCAAGGGAAGCCAGTGCAAAAATGAACTATTGGGATTTCATCAAGATAAAAAGCTTTTGCACAGCAAAAGAAACGTCAACAAAACAAAAAGACAACTTGACAGAATGTGATAAAATATTTGCAAATGACCTATCAGATAAAGGGCTAGTATCCAAAATCTATAAAGAACTTATCAAACTCAACACCCAAAGAACAAATAATCCAATCAAGAAATGGGCAGACGACATGGACAGACATTTTTCCAAAGAAGACATCCAAATGGCCAACAGACATATGAAAAAGTGCTCAACACAACATCAGGGGAATCCAAATCAAAACCTCAATGAGATACCACCTCACACCAGTCAGAATGGCTAAAATTAACAAGTCAGGAAACGACAGATGTTGGTCGGGATGCAGAGAAAGGGGAATCCCCCTCCTACACTGTTGGTGGGAATGCAAGCTGGTGCAACCACTCTCGAAAACAGTATGGAGGTTCCTCACACAGTTGAAAATAGAGCTACCATACGACCCAGCAATTGCCCTACTGGGTATTTACCACAAAGATACAAATGTAGGGACCCGAAGGGGTACGTGTACCCCAATGTTTATAGCAGCAATGTCCACAATAGCCAAACTGTGGAAAGAGCCAAGATGTCCATCGACAGATGAATGGATAAAGAAGAAGTGGTATATATACACAATGGAATATTATGCAGCCATCAAAAGGAATGAGATCTTGCCATTTGCAACGACGTGGATGGAACTGGAGGGTGTTATGCTGAGTGAAATAAGTCAATCAGAGAAAGGCATGTATCACATGACCTCACTGATATGAGGAATTCTTAATCTCAGGAAACAAACTGAGGGTTGCTGGAGTGGTCGGGGCTGGGAGGGATGGGGTGGCTGGGTGATAGACATTGGGGAGGGTATGTGCCACGGTGAGCGCTGTGAATTGTGCAAGACTGTTGAATCACAGATCTGTACCTCTGAAACAAATAATGCAATATATGTTAAGAAAAAAAAAATCTCACTGTTTGGGGCAGAGGGATAGAAAATGCTCCACATGGTTAATAAAAAAGAGCAAACGAAGTAGAAGTTGAATATAATGCCAAATCAGTTTTTCAAAACTCTCACTTAAATACTGTTCTTGAAGACATCTTTAGCAATCGGTACTCTAAGTTAGAGGATAAAAGAACGGTGTCATTTTAATCCAGTGTTTTATGTATACTATAGATGCTATTTTTCAGTGAACTTCTTCACTCTGCTCCAAGACAAGTTGATGGGGAAAAATGTAAGTCATTATATATCAACAGTATTTGACAGGGTAGAACACATTTTGAGTCAATTAGAAACAAGTAATTATTTTTATTAGAAATAATTCTGTGGATATCCATGAGAAATGATGAAGCCCATGATAAACACTTGGTAGCTATAAATATTTTAAAATATTACATATAACACGATCATACTACTAAATATTAACAAAAGACTAACTCATTCATATTTCTACAACCCTAACACAAATATATTATCATGCTTGTATATTTCTCTAGCACTTTTCCAGTACACCTGCCTCCATAGAGTTGTAATCATAGAATATTTGTAATTTGTAGCCCACTTTTTAAAAATGAATAGATTTTTAGAACAGATTTAGGTTTACAGAAGAATTAAACAGAAAGTATGGAGAATTCCCATACAAACATCTGGCCTTCACAGTTACCCCTATTCTTACCATCCTGCATGAGTGTGGTACATTTGTTACAATCAATGAGTCAATATTGATGCATTAGTATTAACTAAAGTCCACAGTGTATCTTAGGGTTCACTCTTGTCCTACCATTCTGTAGGTTTTGCCAATTGCTCATTATCCTGTATCAACCTTTAGAGCATCAGAATTGTTTTGCTGTTCTTTTTTTGTCTCCATAGCTTTTCTTTTCCAGAATGTGATATGGTTGGAATCATATAATATGTAGCCTTTTCATATTGGCTTCTTTCACTTCAGGATATGCATTTAAAGTTCTTCAATGTCTTTTCATGGCTTGATATTTCATTTCTTTTTATTGTTGAATACTATTCCATTGTCTGGATGCAGCACAGTTGCTTTATCCTTCTGCCTACTGAAGAACATCTTGGTTGCTTCCAATTTTTGACAATTATGAATAAAGTTGCTGTAAACATTCGTGTACAGATTTCTATGTGGCCATAAAGTTTGAACTTATTTGGGGAAATATCTCACATTGCTGGACTGTATGGTTAGATTCTGTCTAGCTCTGTAAAAATCTGCCAGACTGTTTTCCAAAGTGGCTGGACCATTGTGCATTCCGAGGGATGGGGACTGAGAGTCCCTGTTGCTTCACATCCTTGCAGTGTTTGGTTTCCTGCTTGAGATGTTAGCCCTTCTGAGAGATGTTGTTTTAATTTCAATTCACTAATGAAACATCATGTTTAACCTCTTTTCATATATTTAGTTGCCACCTATGTATCTTTTTTGGTGAGACATCTGATACTCTGCCTATTTTTAAATCGGATTGTTTCTTTTCCTAGTGTAGCATTTTGAGGATTTTTTCTATTATCTGGGACACAGGTCTTTATCAGAAATATGTTTTGCAACTATTGCTCCCACCCTGGCTCATCTTCTCATTCTCTTAACATTGTCTTTTATGGAATAGAATTTTAATTTAAAATGAAGTCCAATTTTTCAATTTTTATTTTTTATTTCATGGATTGTGCTTTGGTATTTTATCCTAAAAAGTCATTGCAAAAGCCAAGACCACCTAGGTTTTCTCTTATGTTATACTTTAGAACTTTAACAGTTTCATATTTTACATTTAGGTCTATGATCCATTCTGAATTAATTTTATGAAAAGTAGATCAGTGTCTAAATTTTGGGGGGGGGCGCCTGGGTGACTCAGTTGGTTGGGCAACTGCCTTCGGCTCAGGTCATGATCCTGGAGTCACGGGATCGAGTGCCACATCAGGCTCCCTGCTCAGCAGGGAGTCTACTTCTCCCTCTGACCCTCTTCCCTCTTGTGCTCTCTCTCTCTCATTCTCTCTCTCTCTCAAATAAATAAATAAAGTCTAAAAAAAATAAAAAAAATAAATTTTGGGGGGGTGAGTGGGTGGGGGAACGCATATGGCTATCCACTTGTTGTTGAATCAAATTCTTTTTAAAAAACAGTGTTAGCCCTGGTAATCATTATAATAGTTTCAAATATTCTAATAATTGTGTAACTTATTTTTTTCTTGCAATTTGACACAGAAATTATCTTAAATTTTTACTGACATATATCCATTGTGATCAAACGGTGATAAAAGAGAAAAAAATGATTTTTTTCAATTAAGAGACAGAAATTTCTATCTAGAAATAAAAGGATGTACCTTAATTACACTTGATAAGATGTATTCATGTGTTCTACATCCAACTTTAAACCAGAATGCATTACCATGTATCCGTTAAAACTCATTTTTGGGCATAGATTTATCCTCTTAGTAGAAGAAAAAATCCATTTCTTAGAAATATTACATTGGTCTTCAACTTTCCACTTATGTTTAAATTCAAAAAAATGGAAAGTAGAAAATTATAATTTGCCATTACGTATAAGTATGTGTGATGTATTTTGTTTATTCATTATATACATATCTGATTATATACATTTAAACTATGTGTTTGTGATTTGTATATAAAATTATGTTCTTATAAGGGAACACAACATAGGCTTTAAAATCAAATAGATTTTTGCTTAAATCATATTTGCAAGTAATAGCTACATGAACCTGGACAACTGAGTTTGAGTTTTACTAACTGTAAAATGAGAGGAAATTTACAGTTACTTCATGGTGCTATTGTCAGTACAAAATAAAATACTCATAATCTGACTCAACAGTTTCTAATAGCATGAAAGCTCTTAATAAATATGTATTCTTCACTCATTTCATTGCCCCCCAATATGGAATTTTTAGTTCCCGAAATGTGAATTTAGACATTGATTAACCAAAACACTAAATATTAGGAAAGCTTTGAACATGGGAGGGAAGAGATTTAGTACCTACCATTCAAGGTATTTTTATTCAAAATAAATAGGTACATAGACCTTAAAATAGCAAATAACCAACATATATAAGAATCCAGCACAGAGGTAAGGTTCTTTTAAACAGTGATACTTGTAAAAGAAAAGTCTCTGGAGACACATGAAGTGGGTGTGTGGTCGGTCCATGGCTGAAGGCAGAAGGACATCTTCACAGGTCCCAACTGTGTCATGAGATATGCTATTTTTTTTTTCATGAAAACTGATGTCATCAGGGGCACCTGGATCACACAGTCAGTTAAGCATCCGACTCTTGGTTTCGGCTTAGGTCATCATCTCAGGGTGGTGAGATCAAGCCCCATGATGGGCTCTGTGCTCAGTGCAGAGTCTGCTTGAGATTTTCTTTCCCTCTCCCTCTGCCCCTCCCATTAGTGTGTGCATGCTCTTTCTCTCTCTCTCAAATAAATAAATCTTTTTTTTAAAAATGTGATGTCATCAGATAGGAAATTCTTCAAGTTTGCAGTCATTCACTGAAACATGCGCCTAGAACCATCCACCATGTTGAAACCTGTTTCAAGACGGAAATATTCTCCATCCAGCTGGTGAAAACTTTCATGTCTGGACCACACAGTGTATACTTCCTAGGAAGTTCATCACATCAGGTATCCCCTCTACTTTTATTCATAACTTCTTCCTCTCTTTTCCCCACCACCTAATACATTCACAGCCATCCCTCCTCAACAAGAGCATTTCTTCCATATCACTAGTATGGTTTCTGATGGCCACCTCACTTGCCTCCTGTTCACAGGTGAGCCTCTTTGCCTGACACCCCAACTTTCTCACACTCAGCTCACCGTATCCAGTCTCCCCGATCTCATTTCCTGACACATTCAGAAACTCAGCCAAGACGTTCTGGAAATGAAATTCAGTGAATGCCCTCCAGCCTCTGAAGTCCCTAAATTCTACAGCCCAGAACTGCAAGAGGATCTCACCCACCCTCGTGGCATAGGTGTCATCTGCTTGCATTCCACACTTATCTATAGTTTATGGACAAATATCTTACTTGAGTTCCAAATTCATATATTCAAATTCCTTGAAGTCTTGTCCATGTATACATTTCACAGTCCTATGAATTCATTCATATTCAACATATGCATGCCCTTTCACCAGGTTCAAAATAACACCATTTCCTTGCATCTCTGTCCCAACCCATCCAGTTGCCAAACTGGACACTTTATCAGCAAGTGCTTCATCATGTCTCTCTAGCTCCAACCCCAGGGCATCTCTCTCAATCCAGGGGCTCATCACGTTTCACATAATGAACTATAAAAGCCCCATGACAGGACTTTCTCTGATTCATTTTCCATATTGCCATAGCAGTGAACCTTCTAAAATAGACACCTGAAAATATTAGTCTCCAGCTTTAAATCTGTAAGTGGCTTTTCAAAAAAAAATTAGAATAGATTTAAAAAAAAAAAACCCTTCATTACATGTATTAGCCCACAGCTTTGTCCCTCATGTTTTAGCAGCCCCCCCACCCCTCCGCCACACACACTCTGCTCTAGTTGGACAGAACTATTTTGAAATATTTTAATAGACTATGATCTCTCAAATAATGCCAGTTTCACTAATTACTGTTTCTCCAGGAGTAAAAATAAAAAAAAATACACGGACATATAATATTCAATGATTGTTGTGAAATGCCCTGTGTTCTATATAAGAAATAGAGAAGAAAAAGTCTCATCTAGAGTGGAAGCTCTAAGCAGGTGATTCATATAAAAGTGATTTTGTAAGTTTTTGAAGTAAGCTTAATCTTCAAAATTGTATCTTCTGGAAAACAGAGAGCTCAGATAGCAGAGGAAAACAGAAATAGTTACGTTTTGTTATTGCTGTTAATGGGGATTGGACCAGATATCCCAGCAGAAGTTGAGACAATAATTCAGTCACGACAAAATAAAGGCCTAAAAAGCAATTTTGGTTTAGGTCTGGAAAACAAAAGAAGAGTAGTTACATTTATTGAGCATATGTAGGCTATGCACTCCAACCAATCCACTACCCTCTACATGAAACACCGTGGATTATGGCCAAGACTTGCAGTTTATTAATAGGCAGAATGTTAAAAAAGAACTGGAACTTTTCTGAGTTTATTTGTTTGATGATGATGGTGTACTGGATAGTGCTGAACTTCGAGGATTATAGACACCTAGGAGAGCCAATGTTGAGCCTACCAGAGCCCCATCCAAAACTGGTATTTAATAAATACTTTATGCTGAGTATAAAAGTAAATGATTACTGCTATGAAAACCACTAAGAGGGATACATTTTTTCCATTTACTCCTGTCTATGTTTCATTTTTATTTTAATAATATCACCATGAGAAACAAACTATCAGTTTTAGTTGTTCATTGAATATTTATGTTGCTCATTTAGATGCATAGTCTCTTACTTTGTTATGTTATAACATTCCCAACTTTCATATAAATATAAAATCAATCTAATTGCATTCATATAAAGAGATAAGCCCTCAGAATGGAAATGTTACAAAAAAAAGGAATGTCTTGCTTTTCACAGTGAATTCAAAGCTCAAGCTTTTCTTTTTAAATATATAATTAAATATGATTTGATTAGTAATAGATGCAAATGGCTTTCTCCCCCCACTGAATGATTTAAAAAATCATTGCAATTAGGTATTTGATTTTCCATCTACCTGTCTTCAAAGCATTTCTCTTTTTTAACTGATCCCCGATTGTCAGTGTAATTACAGAGCCCTTTTGAAACCAGCTGGATTCCCAGGTGCATTCCTGACAGCGCCCATGAAATCAGGTAACGACCTCATACGCTGGAAGCACACCTTGTCTGTCCTAGGATGATATGTGACTACGGGGAAAGGTCAAGAATTTCTTCACACCTTAAAAACAACAACAACAACAACAAATGCTCTAACCTGGGAAATTGGTTTTACTCCAAATTTCACCCCAGAAAGCTGATTTTTGCATGAAGCTTTAAGATTCAATTTTACTTTGTATTTTCAAGTTTATAAGATTATGAATGACTGAGTACATTTTGTTCTTTCCTACTGTTTATTAAGTTTCATAAAAAAAATTTAAAACTTACCTAACTTTGAGGTTTAATAAAAATACATGCACATTAAAACCAAATCATTATGTCCCAAATATCTTCTTTGCTCCATCTGAGTCAAGGGGAACCCACCAGGTTGGCCTGGAATCTGAAAAATGTGCTCTTGGTAGCAATATAATTCCATCAATTATATCACCTTCCAGAATGCTAAAAAAGAAAAATGGAAGACCAGGGGCGCCTGGGTGGCTCAGTCGGTTAAGGGTCTGACTCTTGATTTCGGCTCAGGTTATGATCTCATGGTCTTGAGACTGAGCCCTACCTCGGGCTCTGTGCTCAGTGTGGAGTCTGCTTGAGGTTCTCTCTCCCTCTTCTCTTCTCCCTATTCTCTCTGTCTTGCTGTCTCTCAATAAATAAAATCTTAAAAACAAACATTTGGGGTCTTTGGGAGAGAGAAAGAAGAGAGGAGAGGAGAAATCATCCTAGAAATAAGAAAAAAATAAACTTCTGGTCTTATAATGGAGTATATGAATTAATCCCAATGAAAGAAACTAAATTATATTTTTCTAATTAGAGTTTCTTCCAACCTACCTTCTTTGGCTATTCTAACTGCTCCTATTAATCAAGCTTCCAGTAACCCCCATACTTCCAGCAGCTTTTCAATCTATAAATGAGTCTGTCAATCCCCACCTACCCAAGAAAACCAGCCTTTTGCTTTTAATAGTATTGGTGCTTTTTGGGTCTCTGGGGAAGATATATGCCTGTGCTATGAGACATTTACAACACACTCTTGCATCAGTGGCTTTCAAGTCAGGTGTTTACGTTGATCCAGCACAAGCAAGGAGCCAAAAGATAGTTGTACCATTCCTTTGTATATTCTTTAATAGCAGAACATTCTCAGGTGTTGCTAGGCAAGTGGCCACCTAGTTAGAAACTAATTTTCCTTCAGCTCTCCTTTTCTCCAGGTGTGACAATGTAGCCAAGGCATTGTCAATAGAACGCCATAGGGGATGTTGTCTATGACTTTTACATCACCTCTTCAAAGAATAGGACTTAGCCTCCACCTTTTCTACCTTCCATTCCCATGGATGTGGTTTGGGAGCTGACTCTGGTCATGCACTGGAGTAAAACACCCTTTGGAAATGGAGGACCACAACAGAAAATAATCTCGGATCCCTGAATGGTCCATGGATTGAGTATCTCTGCCAGCCTTGGATGACTCATTTGTGTACTGTATGGATAGAGGTTTCTGTGATTTGTCCTGCATTACCAACCACTCCGACCTGCATGCACGCATACAGAAGAATGTTGTTTGTGAGACTCGTGCTGCATGAGTGACCTCGGGAGCCTGGCTAGTGGACATTAGCTGGTGTCCAAGTCAGAACTGGCCCTTTTAGTCTGGACACCAAGAGCTGTAAGTCTTACCTTATATCCCCTCTGGCTTCAGGCTGGAGTGGTCCCCCAGGAATGGAATCCAGAAGGGGAAGCAAGCACACCTAGCCCAGGCTCCTTGAGGATGTAAAGACATGATAACAGGAATGCAGCTCGCTCCAAAGCGCACATAAGCAAACAAATGTTTAACTTCAGACCCCATCATTTGCCCTATAAATAGGCCCTTATGGGGATGGTCATTTGGAAGTCCCTCCTGAGGGGAGGACGGTCCACCCAGGCCTCTCCATCGGGACTGCAGCCCGGCTATCTCCACGGGGCTTATCCAGCTGATAAGGTTGGATGTTGTAAATACCTGATTTTCTTTTAAGATTTTATTTATTTATTTATTTGAGAGAGAGAGAGCAAGAAAGAGAGAGAGTACACAAGTAGGGGGAGCTGCAGAGGGAGAGGGAGAAGCAGCTCCCCACCGAACAGAGCCCAATGGAGGACTTGATCCCAGGACCCTGGGATGATGACCTGAGCCAAAGGCAAACGCTTAGCCGACTGTGCCACCCGGGCGTCCCTTAAGTAACCGATTTGATGTAACTCTGTCTCATTCTCTTTTATTGCTTACTATTGCCTTCATCTATGTGCAGATTTCCCTTTTCTTCTTTCAGTTTCTATTAGACTTTTATAATATAATAATATATATTTATATATAAAATATATAAAAATAATAATTTTCTCCCCTTTGAAACAGAGTATGGCTGCCGTGAATCTTTTCTTCAGAACAATCTGTGGACTATTATTTGGAGGGAAAAAGAAACTATAGCCACTGTTTTGTCTTGTTTTGTTTTAATCTCTTTGATATATCAGCTTAATTTATATCCTAATTAAGGAAGAGGTAATAACTAAAACCTCCATTTTTGCAGGATGTACATTACTCAATTTTTTTTAAATTTTTACTTAAATTTTGCAGGTAGAGGAAGAAGCAGGCTCCCCACTGAGTAAGGAGCCTGATGAGGTGCTCGAACCCAGGACCCTGGGATCATGACTTGAGCTGAAGGCAGACGCTTAACCCACTGAGCCACCCAGGTGTCCCAGCAAGTGATTTTTTTAAAAGTGCTAAGTCATAGACACTTGGATTGGAAAGGAACTCTAATAGATTACCTAGTCCACGATGGCAAATGTAGAGGGCTCTCCCCTGACTCCTTCTCCATTATCCTGCCCATGGTGCCACATACTTTGAATCAGTCTTGACAATTTTCCCTTCAGAGTCTGAAAGGTAGTTTTATCATCATTCCCAATACAGTTCCTCATGCAACCACCACTGATTGATTGCAGTAGTTGCCGAAATCGAAAACTATCTGCTCTCCCTGAAATAGTTTGATCTTGTCTTTTTACATAAGAGAATATGGAGACCAGTAATTCAGTTCAGATTAGTTTCCTGAGTTTCTGAACATGAGGATACGCAGCATGTCATCATAAAAGAGAAGCAGACCAAAGTCTATGTGAGTTGATAGCTGGATGTATAGAATTCTCAATTTTGAAATAGTTCTTGATAAACTCTCAAAATGAAGCTCACTGTTTGGAAACATCTGGCCTGGATCTGGCAACGCACGTGGTGCTCCTCCTCACCTGACATTCCACAGAGACAGCCATACAATCCGGCTCCACAGAGGAGCCTATGCCAGTGAAAATCTGGGAACACAGAGGCCGTGTTGTCTTTTTACACCTTAAATGAAATCGGCTCAAATTCTTTGTGGATGATAGCCCTTTGTATGCCTTCTCTCAGATCCTCTCATACTTTTCATTTTTTACACTTATTAAAACAAATTTATTGCAATGTAATCAACATATAACACTATGTTGGTTTCAGATGTACAATATAATGATTCTCTATTTGTATGTATTGCAAAATGATCACGTCAGTAAGTCTGGTTGACCTTTATCATCACATGCAGTTATATATATATATATATATATATATATATATATATATATATATTTTTTTTTTTTTTTTTTTTTGCTTGTGATCAGAAACTTAAGATCTACTCATGCTTTTAAAATCCTCTCATGCTTTTTCAAAATTTTTGACCTGGTGGTGATAATTTAGTTTATAGAAAAAAGTTCAAAGTGAATACTGGCCATCCCAGATGTTGACAGACTTGGAATCTCATCCTCCTGTGGCCTTCCTACTGGCTAACGTTCTTCCACTCCCCAATCCCAATATTACCCCTCACCTCCAGGTTGCTTGATTTAATACCCAGGGCAGTGCTGGTCATGGCCCTTCCCTGGGTCACATTCTTGTGCATTATAGAACATCTGGAAGAAACTTTAATAATTCAGTTTTAAAATCACTGTTCCCATAGTTTCCTGTATTGGCATTAAATAGCCAAGTGTTATATTTTCTGATTTTAATGCTGCATCTTAGAAGGCAGAAGATCTAATATCTATAATTTTAAACATTCTTTTTCTTCATTTTGAGATATTACCATATGATCACATTTGACTAGAACTTTATGTACTCCTCCCTTTCAAAGTTAGGGATCTGACTGCTCTGTTTCTGCTCTTGAAAGACCTGGAAAAATCCTTCCTTAAAATTTCGTGAATATCCCAACACTAAGATCTCTAATCCTTTGTTTTGGCTTCAGTGTTCCCTAATTAAGTAAGAGCCAACTGGGGCGCCCGGGTGGCTCAGTTGTTAAGCATCTGCCTTTGGCTCAGGTCATGACCCCAGGGTCCTGGAATTGAGCCCTGCTTTGGGCTCTCTACTCGGTGGGGAACCTGCTTCTCCTTCTCCCTCTGCCACTCCCCCTGCTTGAGCTCACACTCTTTCTCTGTGTCAGAAAAATAAATAAAATCATAAATAAATAAAATCACAAATAAATAAATAAATAGATAAATAAATAGATAAATAACAACTAATGTCCAAGATCCTATCTCAAGCTGTTGCGTCTACAGACCTGGCTTAAGGTTTGGCACCTGGGGAGGTGTGGAAATGGTGTGAGGACAATAGAGGGGCCGGGGGGCCATTTCCACCTGTACATCACCTGGACTCTCAAGGGGACTGGGGGAGTCAGCCCTCATTCACACAGGAACAACAGTATCCAACATTCATTTCTCCGGAAATGTACTCCCTTTAGAGTCACAGTCCATTTCAATAAAAAAAACTGTTTTCTGAGGTACTAGGCGTAACTGTGTATCTTAAAGATGTAGGTTCATTCCATGACTATGAAGATTGCTCAGAAGTATTAAATTTCAAAGTGGAACTAGATAGCCACCATTTGAACAATTTTCTCACGAGTGCAGTAAAGTGCTTTTCATGGCTGTAATGCAATAGCCCATGTGAATTACACTTAGGTTGGAAGTATGGAAAAACCCAGCCAGGAAACTCTTCTTTTAAACAGTTTCTGTGGGAACAGGTTTGCAAATGTCAATTTCACAATCCCGTAAAGAGTGAGGGGCCCCTCCTCTTCTCACTCAGCCCGGTCTGTGCCTTCGCGGTCCAAGCTGGCTACTGGCACATCCCATAAAGTCCGAATGTGAAGCACATAATGAGGTCATATTTAAAACATATAAAAACCAACGTCAGTCTCCAGGTACAGCCTACTTCTTTCAAAGGTAATTTTCTAGATGACTTTGCTCCCATCAGCCTATGACAACAGCAGTTTCGCTCCTGGTTATCTTTGCTGCATTCTCCCTCCCAGGTCAGACATGCATAGATAAAGTCAGCACTAAGCCTACCCACCTGCACCTGTTACTCTGTCACTGCTAGAAGAGGTACTTATTCTGGTTAACCCTGAAGCCTACTATGGCATGCATGAGATGTTGGTACCACTGTGTGCAAAGCTGCCCCACTCTTTTGCTTTCATTAATTACACATGCAAGGCCTTTCTAAATCAAAAAATAAATGTTGAAAAAACCTGGAAGGTAAACCAGACTATTCAAAGCCAAGAGAGGGAGAGACAGGTAAAGAAAGAAAAAGAGGATTTTGCTTTCCTTCATATGATGAATATTTTAGCTGTGACATTGAGGAGCATATTCACAATTCCTAAATTAGATTATATTGGACTGAGCAGGTTAGACACCAAAGTTAAGCTCTACCAATCCAGCATGAAAAGCATCAGTGAGATCATAACCATCTTGAGCTCATTCTCAGCATATTGACAATCGAAAATGATGCTCATTTTGCCTTACAGTGGTCCTCTTACTGTATAGAATATTCCTACCTGGTGAGACTAGCATACCTAACAGGGCTACTCCCACATCAAGAAGACATCCAAGAGCATGGATGTTTACCAGGGGCATGCATGGGTTCCCTGCGATCCTACAGGGCTAGGTTAGCATCAACCAAAAGAAGATGCTACAAAGTTGCAGGAAAAACCAGATGGTCAGTTCAGCTAGAACTACCTTCAGTGTTAAGGTCCTTTTGGCCAAATGCTTATCTACCGGTAATTCAGCATGAGACAATCTTTGTTAAAGGTGAATGTTCAGTTCAATTTAATCACTCAATGTTTCTTATTATATCACTGCTGCCCTATCACTGCTAAAATTTAGATTTTTGACATTCCACAGTTCATTGTGGTTATTTTACCAGTCACTTCTAGGAGTTTTCTCTCAGTCATTTTTCACTGATAGAATATTCATCATCATCATCATCATCATCATCATCATCATTTCATTCCTATAATTTGAGAACTTGGCATATTTTTCCCTTTGAAATACTAATTTGACACTTTATAAAAATAACCACTATTGATAACCGTTAACTTGTATTGAAGAATTATATATCATGCTCTTCTCTGTATGTGATTTTACCTTATTTTAAAATTAGGAGCACTGGGTGTTGTATGCAAACAATGAATCATGGAACACTACATCAAAAACTAATGATGTATGTAATGTATGGTGACTAACATAATAAAATAATAAACAAATAAATAAATAAATTAGTGTGTTCAACATTTGCCTTAAACATTGAATACAGTGTGGTAGCATTACAAATATGTAAATATTGGATTCCCAAGATGTTTTTTCCTTTGTTGATTTATTCAAAAATCCATTAAATGATGGTCATCAGTGAGGCCAAGTCATGAGCAAGCAGAATGTGTGTACCCGGCCTGTGGAGCTGTGAATTCTTCAGTGTGTTATTAGTAATGGGGCTGAATGCTGAATATACATGGGATGTAAGTGGACCAAGCAGTGGTAACTGTGTGCATGGGTGTGGGATGCTGTTCTCCAAGAAACAGGATGATAAACACGACCAGCCCTGTGTTAGGGAGCCCGTACGGCCCAATGGAAGGGCCCCAGTGTTCATGAAGACCTCAGAACAGGGTGGCCATGCGCAGGTAAGACAGAAATATTGGTCAGGGCAGGACGATGCCATCCTCAGGAGGCCACAGCAGGGATATGGGTGTTTATTTTAGGACAAATGGGATGTTGTTTAAAAGTTTTAATCAGTGAGGAAGGTGGTCACTGTTGGAAGAGATCATTTTGATTCAGCAGCAGACAGATGGAGAGGGGGTGAGCACGGATGCAGGGGGACTTGGCAGAAATCTAAACAG
Organism: Eumetopias jubatus; assembly: GCF_037043125.1. Classification (NCBI taxonomy): domain Eukaryota; kingdom Metazoa; phylum Chordata; class Mammalia; order Carnivora; family Otariidae; genus Eumetopias; species Eumetopias jubatus. The sequence goes on from NW_028274808.1 coordinate 4,825,879, forward strand.
GACTGGGTGTGAACATGAAGGGCCAGGAGTGGGGCGGCATAAGTGCATGAGCAGAAAGGAAAACATGTGGACCTGGACATGGTAAGGGACTGGACATGAGTGGTGAGGAGAGAGAGTCATGGGTGACTTGGGGAGTTTCTGATTTGTGATGCTGAATAGAAGACAGCTTGGGGCAGGTGTAGTTGGGGGCCGTACCACATCAGGGGCCATTCTGAATCTGATGAGGGCTGTGGCCCTTCAGGCAGGGGCTCCTGCCACTCCACCTGCACCCCAACTCCTTCTTCCAGTAAAATTGTCTCCCGGAGGCATCAGGGTTTAGAGCCATGTGTCACTCCCCTTGTGGATTTGTAATTCTTCATGGGAAAATGCTACCCATGTCAGTGGAACTCAAGCAGGAAAGGAGAGAGGTCACTTTAGCAGCAGGGTGCTCTCAGGAGCCTGTACTGCCTAGTGGCCTCCAGTTCTGAGTCAGACTCAAACAGAAAATGATGCTATTTTGGTTCTCAAATGATAGATAGATAGATAGATAGATAGATAGATAGATAGATAGATAGATGATAGATAGATGATAGATAGCCAGCCAGCCCATTGTCTTTATATATAATTTCAACCAGAGTTATGGAAAAGAAAATCATATCTAATTTTCCTTAAAGGAGATTTTATGAGAGTATGTGTTTTATAAAATATGACTAACTAACTTTTTAAACACTCCTTTAAAAAAGCATTTTTTTTTCTGTATAAAACTAGTCCCTTTCTGGAGCAAAGTATATTTTTTGAACTTCAAAATGTTTCCACTAGAAACAATGGATTAAAAATACACTGTAATTAAAGTAGTGAATTTGCCCATTGTTTAGCTGATGTTCAGCAAAAAAAGGGGCCAATAAAACCCCTAATACATTAAGATTACATTAGTCTGCTATCTTTGGAACTAATTTTTTATTAATTCTTTTGAATTTGGACATTTTATCACACACACTTTTTTTTCTTCAAGTCACAGAAAAGTTTTGATTTCTTTTGGGAAACAAACTCATTATGCTATACTTTTCTCTAAAAATTAATCTTGACCATTTGCATAAATTTCAGTAACAAGATAGTTTATAATAACTAGTTTAAAATAATTTTGGAGGTCATGAAAATGGCTGAGAATGGTATTATAAATCTAAAACACAGCGATAGCTCATAAGACTACTAAGAGACCCCTGGTGGCAGAGTCCACATCCATCCTGTTCTTGCTGCCTGTGCTACAGGCCCATGAGAAAAGACTTGAGTGATTCTCTAAATGATGAAGTAATATCTCAATTTAGGTTTCTTCTCTGTAAAATAAAGACAATGATGCCTGCTTGTCTAGGTAGGGAAGGGTAGTGTATGGTAAAATAGTCTTGTTCATTTTTTCTAATCATGCGCAACAAACAGAATGTTAATAGTGGAGTGCAAATAACTATTTTGTTACTAAATTTATTTGATGTAAATGCTAAGCCAAAAAAATATTTATTTGGTTTATGCTACCTTAAGTAAACCAATGTGCATTACTAATCTCTAAAATTGGGATTACTTATGAAACATTTTTCAAATTTAACTTCCATGAACCATTTTTAAACAGAGTCACTCACAGGTCATGAAACACGCTCTATAAAAGACTGCCATCATGCAATTCCTGACGTATCCTGGGCAATTAGTAATAATCAATTTTGCTTTTTCCTGCATGGGCTAACTCAATTTATCAGACCTTGGTGATGACTTTGAGGTCTTGAGTTCAAACCTCGATGCTATTCTTATCACTTCTTAGTCCTATAAACTAAAGGTATCAAACTGGTCTATATTCATAGGTGTGAAAATCAGTAGGTTTGAATTAAAAAAAGAAAAGGAAAAAAAAAAACCTAAGATATGCCTTGAAATGCCAAGATATAACCGAGTAGCATTTTTTTAGTCTCTAAGAGATCATGACCCACCTAAAATCCTTGTTGAAATAAAAGGACATATAATTTTCAAACACACATCTAGTCTATCGTTTAAACAACTGCAGAAATATTCTCAGTGAGAGATGAAATTCATCTTTCACAGAATGTGAATGAATGCAGAAAAATGATAATGCTAAGAATCTTAAAACTCGGGCAGGGGGTGAGAAGATGTCTCAGGCCAAGAAAAAAGGAAGGAAGGAAGGAAGGAAGGAAGGAAGGAAGGAAGGAAGGAAGGAAGGAAGGAAGGAAGGGAGGGAGGGAGGGAGGGAGGGAGGGAGGGAGGGAGGGAGGGAGGGAGGGAGGGAGGGGCGAAGGGGAAGGGAAGGAAGAAGGGGAGGGGGGAGAGGAATAAATGGGAAGGGAGGGGAGGGAGAGGGGAGGGAGGGTAGGAAGGAGGGGTCTGTATACACCAAAGAGTCAATTTCAAAGTTGTTTAAGTATAAAATTGGCACAAGACTCCACTCAGATTAAATTTTCTTTCTTCATTCCATTCATCCTTTATTACAGACCTACTTTATATTCCATTTATTATACATGGAGTGGGAATCAGACCACGAAATAAGTTCACTTTTGATGCTTTTATTTATTCTGCACCCTATCTTAGAAAGTCTATGAATACCTGTCAGGAAACTCATGAACAATAAGGTGGCATTATCTCTATTAAAGGGACCAGCAGCTTTGACCCAAAATACAGATCCCCAAGCTAAAGCTAACACAACTTTGTATTATACTGAGTGAGGAATCGATTATCTCAACAAACATTTGCTGAAAGCCCCCTGTGGCCCAGGCCTTTATATGTCATAATGTCATAGCCCAACTTACGGGCAAAGAGGAACTACAACATCAAAATGGGTGTATAAGGTGACAAGGTTGGGTCCGTAATCACTACCATGGTGAACTTTAATCAGTAAAGGTAAAGAAGACCTGGTGAGTATCCAGTTTTGTAAATTAGTAAATATACATATTGAGTAATTTCACCTAAAAACATGATTCCTTACTATTTTCTGATTTCTTAAACCTAATCATTAGCTTTAGTGAAGGTTGCAGTTTGACTGGAAAATAAGAAGTACCTAGTTTTTCTATTAACACCTGACAGATCTTTAAACAAACACTGTTTGCAGATAAGTCTCACCTCGACAGAGAGGCTTCAGCCAATCCTCATGTCTCTTTTTCTGAGTTCCTTTATTTGATTCTGCGCAAGTTTAGTGACTTTGTGAAGATGCTGTTGTTTCTGGAGTCCATATGGATGCACCTTGGAATTCTTTGTATACTTGTGCTCAGTGTTTCAGCTTGTTATTTGAGAGGCAATGAACAGTTCACTCTTTACTGCATGTGAGTACTTAACTTTACAAATATTTAATTTTTAATGTAATTATTATTGTTATTTATTTATTTATTTATTTTGACAGAGAGAGAGTGCGGTAGAGGGGCAGAGGGAGAGGGAAAGAAAGAATCTTAAGCAGGCTCCACACCCAGCACAGAGCATGATCCGGGGCTCAGTCTCATGACCCTGAGATTATGACCTGAGCTGAAATCAAAGAGTCAGATGTTCAACCAACTGAGCTACGCAGATACCCCAAGTAGCCAAATATTTAAATAGACACTTGCTTATGATCAAGGTATGGATTCCATATTGTCACCTTATGAGCATGTTGTCTTTATTCTGATATGATCTTAAATCAAATAAACTTACAATGGGGGGGAGTCCAAAAATATAAATGGAGAAATGATAACAATTCTGAGTTTGATGATGGAATTCTAGATGATTTTGCAGTTGCCTGTTTCTTACCTTTTGGTTATATCATGAAATGATTTTTTTAATCTTCATGTAATCTTACATCAATATAAGAAAATATGGCATTTGGGAGGTCATATTAATAAAGAAGGGGCTAAAAATAATAAAGAAGGGGCTAAGACCTGTGGTCTTGGAAAGAATAGCAAAAGATAAAGTACCTTTGGGAAGTGATAGAGAAGAACTCACAATAAATTCCTGGAAACTTATATCCAGTTGTGTTGGGATTTTTTTAAATCACTGATAGGAACTTACATAATTACCTCAATGTTATATAAAAGTTATAACCTCTAGGTCCAAGGATATAATAGTTATTAATAATTCATATTTATGTAACCTACACCTGAAGGTCAGTAAATTTTACAGAGCAAAGATGCTGAGTAGGAATTTCTAGCAGTCTTCTTGGTCATTCACAAATAGCTACCAGTTCTTGTTGTCCATGCACAATTTAAAGTGAAGTCATCCACCTGAACATTAGCTCTAGGATTGGCCTTTCTTACCAACGAAGAATTATTTTCCTGGCAGAACTACCTGGAACTCATGTACCCACCTGGGTCATATAGTCAGATAACAAAATCCAACATGGTGTATTTACAATCCATCTTCTTAATTCCAACTCTGATTTCTGCCTTGAACCTAAAACTCTTCCATTTGGTCATAGTCCTCTCAAATCCATTCTCTGCCAGTAACTGGAATGAGCCTCATCAAACCAAAATGTACCAGAGAAAATAGATATTAGGTCAGTGGATCTGCCTGGGTCTTCTGATAACCAGACACCAAGGTAGGAATTGATGTATGAGAGATTTAGGGATACCTCCTGTGGAAGATTGAGGGGGAGAAAACAGGACTAGTTAGGAAGAGTCCGCACTCTTAGGTCCAACATATGTGAAAGGACAAAGTGAAGAAAGGATTGGGCAGGAAAAGTCTCAAACCACAGAGCAGTTTTGAGTATGGGCTGAATACATACTGCACACGAGGCGTGAATAAGCATTGAAAATGCACAGAAGACATGCAGACACTGTGTGTCATATGTATTTGACCCATACTTATTTGTATGAATTACAAACTTTGCTGTAATAAAAATTATATTAACAGCAATCATCATAGAATGCTTACTATTTCCCAGACACTTCACTAAGCACTTTACATATTCTCTGGCATTTGACTTTGTAAGGCAGGTGTTGATATGGGCATACCTATCCTACAGGTGATGGGATGGTGTCATAGAGAAATAGTGTAATTTGCTCAAATCCATACAGTCAATACATGGTGAAGCCAGGGTTATAAGCAACACTGCTTATCCACAAATACCAAGCACTTAGATACCTGCAAGCCCTCCCAGTTCTCACCCTTTCAACACAAAAAATTAATTTAAAATCACACAAAAAGAGAAAGGCCATAAATATTTAATGCATTCAGAGCACCTGGGTGGCTCAGTCGTTGGGCGTCTGCCTTCAGCTCAGGTCATGATCCTGGGGTCCTGGGATCGAGCCCCGCATCGGGCTCCCTGCTCGGCGGGGAGCCTGCTTCTTCCTCTCCCACTCCCCCTGCTTGTGTTCCCTCTCTCACTGTTTCTCTCTCTGTCAAAAAATAAATAAAAAATCTTAAAAAAATAATTTAACACAGTCTGAAAGCAGATGTCCACTATCTAGGAAGACAGAGGACTCTTCTCTAGCAGCAGGCAAGAGCAGAGGGAAAAGCTGTAGGTGTAATCAACCAAGAGAAGGAAAGACACAGGTAAGCATGAACAAGGGGCACAGAGCAGGAAGAAATCAGAAAGAAAACCTGATCTAAGCCCTAGAAATAACTGCATATTAGTTTTCCACAGAGGAAACCCATTGGTATAACTATATTAGCAAAGAAAAACCATCCTCCTCAATGGAAGAATCAACAAGGTTAATGGGAGACACCTAAGAAATGGAAAATAGGAAGAAGATAAACCAGAGGCCAAAGGACTGAGACAAATCTAGCCCCCAAATCAGTGATTATTTTTAACTCCAATCAAAAGAATCTGAGGTTATAAATCAACTCATATTGTTATTCATGGACTTAATTGGAAATTTACTTAGCAAGTATAGAATAACTCCGTGAGCAAAGAATAATTTAATTATTAAATGAGAATATTAAAAAGTGGAACAAAAGTATGTCTATCTTGCCTATGAAGTAATACTTTTAAAAAAGCTCAGTTTAAGAAACTTAGGACATACAAGAAATATCAGCTATAAGGGGAGCAACAACTAATTTGTTGGACCTTCAGGGCACACTCACCCAGCAATTGTGTACTAACCTTCAGACAGGTAGCAGGCCAGTGGCCTTTACCAAAATCAACATATTCATCCTAAAAGACTGGTCATGTAAGCCTAAATTCAGGAGACCAGTAATTGTTTTAGAGAATCAGGAGGAATTTGTGTGCCTTCCCAAATTCCCAAGATAAACTTAGTAAACAAGTTACCCACCTTCCTTCATAGTAAAAATAAATGTATAGTAAGAAATGAAATTCTGCTTTTCCATTGCAGAAGTTTTTCACATGGAGGCAGAGTCTATCCTGTAAGTGTAGTATGTTTGGCCTGCACGGTGCGGTTGCCAAGATGTTTAAAACACCATTTGATTTGTTTTAGCCAACTTAAAAATTGGGCGATCTCTCATTAGAACCCAGATTTCTGGACTCTCTTAAACAATGGCCACCTCCCATATGACAATCCCAGGGCACACACTCTGTCTCCCTCCTCCGCTGCTGAGTGTTTTCCCATTTGTCATCACCCTCACCCTGCTCAGTTTCTCGTAAATGAGCTCAAGTCAATGAAGTGTTTCTTGAAAACAATTAAGTCTTTCTTTACTTAAAATGTAAAACCTAAAAATAGATGGGAAGAGCTAGCTGCATGTTACAAAAGTTAGGGGAAAAATCTTCCTTCTTTAATATGTAAATTGTGACTATAGAATGTGTGACTTGTTTCCCCAGTCACATCACCAGACCATTCCAGCTTTGGAGTCTGTGTCCCTGTCCTCAATGTTACTAAGTATAAGGATGTCTAGGATCCCTGCCAAAGAGCCTCTGAGCTGGGAAGTAACAAAGAAGAGTAATTTTATTTAAAGTGTTGCTTCTATAACACAGCTCCACAGAATTAATTCTAGCAGAGCGCTAACTACATTATCTTGTTTTACTTGGCTCCTATCTGAAGCTTCCCAAGTAAACTATGATTTCCTTCAGGGCTTGTAACAATAGTAGCTCAAATATCCAACACACATGGCACATCATATGTCGGAAGCATGTTTTAAATGAATGGATGAATAAAACTCCTCTTTTACACGTATGAGATGAATATACAGGAATGGTTCAGAAGGTAATAAATCATTAGTAAGCTTTCTAAGCCTCTTTCTTCATTTCCTTCTCTAGATATTCACAGAGAAAACAAACACAAAATCCTTGGAGACAGTATTTCATAAACTTTTAATTTTGCTAGATTTTTAATTAGCATAAAATCAGAGCACATTTTACAGTTTGTATAATTGCAATTTGATGTTGGAAATGTCTATGCTTCAAATTTTAGAAGTGTAAAAGTAATAGTGGTTGATATGAAAGGCAAGGTATCGAACTCTAGGTCATGATTAAGTTCTGCTGCAGAAAGCAATTAAGTTTTGGCTGAACGGAGCAAGCTTTGAATTTGCTTCTCTCTGGAAACATCTAGTTCTAAAGTTCTATAGGCTTGATTAGGCTAAAAAAATGCATGTATACAGAAATAATATTACGGACATTTTGATATATCTGAACATGACAATTAACTGCCATAGACATATGTCCAAAAGGAGGTACTGGAAAATATCAAACGATAACTTCCACCAGCACCCAGAACCTAATTTTTTTCAATTATAATGTATTCAGCATTTGCTTTGCCATTTTGTTTCTTCATGTAGCTTAATTTACTTCTATCTTTATGTTATAGTTAATAGATACTTTCTAACTTCATAAATTTTTGGAGTGCTATGCCCAAAATAAAAGGCACACACTCTGCCTCCCTAGGCGAGGTTGCCTAGCATAGGGGACTTGCGAGTTACTGTAATGATAGATGTTCTCAGTCTTTAAGAAAATGTACGTTGAGGTCCATATTTAAGGTATGCACTAAAGCAGCACTTTCACTATGTGTTCCTGCTGAAGAACCTATTTACTTGCATTATAAGTATGGCTCTTTCTCAGCTTACACCCACTTGATTTAACTTGTTTCCAAATGCCAAAAAATAACAACCATGGCAACAGCCTTCCTATATACGTGGTATGGAATAACTTCAAGGAAAGTAAGAATGCCTCAGTGACAGTATTTTTGGAGAAAATTGGGTGTAGTAAGTGTAGGTCTGTCATTTTCTAAACCAGTCTTAGGCAGCTGTGGCTAACCAGTCAGCCTAAAAACGGCTTGTCACAAACCATGCACAGCTGTGGTATGCCCACACCTACCTCTTCCTTTTAAATTGCAGTGGAAGTAATTCAGTAGAATTTTTCCAAGCAAATATAGATTTTAAAACTAATTTAGTCCTTCTAGATTTTCTTCTTCTGTTGGAAGACATATCAATTTTTCCTATTAGGAAGAGGGGTATTGTTACACTGAGTAGAAAATTATTATTCTTCAATGTTTCCAATTTTTTTCACAGTATAGTCTATATTTGGGTCCACCCGACTCTGAGTTTTTTAAATTCCAGTTTACATAGAGGGATTTTAGGAAAACTATTATAAAGTGTTTTGCCTGTTGGTTATATTGACTTTAAGGCAGTTATCCAAAATTGTACTTTCCAAGAACATACTTTACATTACCTGAACACAAGCAAGCACTTTGCTATGGTTACTGAACAATGTTACAGATTCATCTACAATAGAACATTCTGATCAATATATAGATTTTCAACAAAACAGATACGGAAGTTGCCATTAAAACACTGGTAGCTGGCACCATCTAATAAGATAAAGACAAAGTAAATTAAAAAAAAATATGGAATGGATCTGTTATAAAAAGTATAATAGTAGTCAATTAAAGTAGAATATTTTATGAGAAATTTTAGTATTAGAATTTTTGAATATACAAGAAAAAGACTGTTCCAAATATTTTGTGTGGAACATAAGGCCTAATATAACTATTTTTTTTTTAAATCTGGTTAAAAGTTTACTTGCAAAACATGATATCAAAGATCTCTAGGTCTTGTTGTTTAAACATAGCTCTTAATTTTCTTCAAAAAATATTGATGGGCTGAAAGTTTCCCAAGGTTTAAAATGTGAGTGTGGGGATATCTAAAACTTTAATTAGCAAAAGTGAGACATGAGTAAACCAAAGAAAACACATGATTTTCCCAAATCACATCCTGTATGCATTATTCAAAGAACTAACAGATGTATTATTGTGAAAGTAGTAGAAAAGGTATTTAAAATAGTTTACAAAAATTAATCTATTCTTAAAAATATATGGTTTTAGGGGTTCCTGGGTGACTCGGTCAGTTAAGCATCTGCCTTCAGCTCCAGTCATGATCCCAGGGTCCTGGGATCGAGCCCTACATTGGGCTCCCTGCTCAGTGGGGAGTCTGCTTCTCCCTCTCCCACTCTTCCTGCTTGTGCTCTCTCTGTCAAATAACTAAATTAATATATGGTTTTAAATATAAATCACAGCCTCATGGCCCCATTTACAGTGGTCCATGAATACTTATAAAATATTTTGCACACACATCTTTTGTTCCACAATGTACTAACTAAAGGCATGAATGGATGAGTAAATGTTTTATTAACCACCATGGTAATAATTATGTTATTTGTCGGAGGTTGTAAAATCTCATAATGTTTATTAAAAAAAAGTCAACAAGAACAAGACCGACATTAAGTTGAAAAAGACCTATCTTATTCCAGACACTTGACACAGTGATGGCAGAAGGGGAGATAAAGGGAGTCCCTTCTTTGCTCATCACATCTCCTTTCATGGACGGAAAAAATAAATGAGCAGCTCCACCTTAATTTACTTTCCACCTATAACTTAGAAATCATAGATAAACTGTGAAAATATGCCTTTATTTTTCAACTGCCTGAATTCATGACTAAATTGAGCCTAAAAACCCACAGACCGTGCTCTCAACAATTATTGTGAGATTATGTCCCTGCATTGTCTTGATGAAGGATGAAGGTTCTTTTGGCCAGATATTGATTTCACAACACACTTTAGCTGGATCGATTATAATGTTAATGATATGTATAATCTTCTCTGTACTTATTTTAAAATATTGCAGGTCATAAAATTATCATATACCAGAAAGGAAAAAAAAAGAGACCGCATGAGCCAACTACCATTTGCTATCAATTCAGATTCCACAGAAATGTGCTTAGTAAGAGTTTTTATTCTTTGTCTTTTTAATAGGTTCAACTATTCAATGACCTGAATTGCACTTTTATTTCCACCTGAGACTCCGAGAGTGCAAGGACTCTTACTTTGTTTGGGGTCTCAGTGCCTTGAGTAGTGCTTACATAGAGCCCATTCTGAAAGTGTGTTAATCACAAAAGTACAAGTTTGTAAAATGTGAATGTTTGGTTAAGGCAAGGAGCATTCACATCTAAGGTGATCTCCTTGCCTTTATTCATCTGTTCATGAATACATGACTAGGAGCCAGCTAAAGGATTCTAGACATCTAAACTAACTGAATTAACTCTTACAGACTTGTGGGAAAAACAGCCTTCCTTCCAAAACTAACAGTAGAAGACCTTCTTGGGTACACTGGTAAGTCACAACAAAAACAGGTCATGGGGTCTTCTCTGCATTGTGCCATCTAAACTCAAAGCAACAAAAATAAAAGCCTTTAAATTCATGTGCCTTTTGGTCCAAAATATAATCTAAATGGACTTTCTCTATGATGGAATGAGGTATACAATTTAAAAATATTGTTTCAATATTGACTATACATAAACTATTCTTAACGACCTCTGTAATATTAGTTAAGTGAAACTTCGTTTTAATATCATGCATCATCAGTAACAACCAGGAAGAAATTGGCCCCTGGAGAACAAAGTTCTTTAAAATATACCCATAATTTATTATAGGATAGAATCTGGCCAGAATGCATTAACAAGTAAGGTGCATGCTTCGTTCTTCCATTCCACAAATATATATGGAGCACCAACTCTCAACCAGGATGGCCAAGAATTGTATCTTTTTATTTCACCTCTCCCAAGGTTACTTAGGATTCTCCTGAGCATACGGTTAATGTCTCCTATTGCAATTAAAAGATGGAGGTGATTCTCATTAAGTCACTACGCTCTTGTTTATGTTATGATGTCATTCTATAAAGTGGCCATTAAAGGTTTTATCCTTGTTAAACCTGAGGTAAGAAAAAGGGTGAATTTTAGAAATACACATCCTGGTCTGCAAAACCATCTCCACTATTTATTATCCATTTACATGACTTTTGGCAGGTGGTTTAACTTTTCCAAATGTTATCAGTAGAGTAAGAATGATCTCTTTAGGGAGGCATCAGGGTACAGGGAAAGAGCACATGCTTCAGAGTCAAACTGACTTTCAGAGGGAAAGCTGCCCCCATCACTAACCAGCTGTGCCATGTTGCAAAACCTATTTGAACTCCAGTTGCCCTTAATTATAAAATAAAATTGTCTAAATACAGGGGCTGTTCTGAAGATGTAAAATATATTGATTTACATGGACACAAATGGTATTTTTCTTCTTTTCATTGTACGCCAGACCCACCTATCAACCGTCTCTGTTGACCTCCTCCTTTAGTACCACCTTGGTCCCAAGCCATCTGGGTCTTTCGACTGGACAAGTTCAAAAGCCTTCTGTTTACCTTCTCCATATCAGCCACAGTGGTCTTATAAAGATATAAATCAGATAGTCCCACACCACATCACTAGGTTCCCAGATGTGTTCACTTCCGTCTACCTCCAGCAGCACATCCTCAGTCCAAACTGTGCCACTCCTCAGCCCTCAGGCTCATCCTGCCCCAGTCTCCACCTCACCTGGGCTCCAAACTCTTTCCAGCCCCTCCACCCAAGGACCCAGCTTCCTCGTGCCTCAATATTTTACCTGGAGTCTCTCTCCTCATTCTTTTCTCCCAAATCACTCCTGCCCATCCTTCAGCCAAAAGAAGACATCTTTTCTCATCCCACTGACTGGACTTGGTGATCTCTTCTTGGTAAATCTTCTTACAGCTTTTCCTACATAGTCCTTAACGTGGTTGCAAATATATATTTATTCATATAGTGTCTGATCGAGGACTCTCTCCCACTATACCAAGAGAGCGAGGACCACACCTGATGTTTCCTTTTGCTATTGTGGGGGTGGGGTGTCCCTGTATACCCAAGGTGCTGGGCTTCAATTTTATATATAGGTATTCATGTTTGTTTGTTTGTACTGAAATATAATTAACATTCAGTGTTAATCAGTTTCAGGTACACAAAGTACTGATTCAGCAATTCTATACATTACTCAGTGCTAACCACAAGGGGTGTAGTCCCCAACTGTCCCCAAACAGCACTATTATCTTCTTGACTATCTTTCTTACGCTGTCCTTTTTCATCTCCATGGCTCATTTTGTAACTCGACATTTGTGCCTCTGAATCCCCTTTCTTTCACTCACCCCTCCACCTTCCTTTGACAAACACCAGTTTGTTCTCTGTATTTAAGAGTCTTTTTTCTTGGTCTCTTTTTTGTCTGTTTTGTTTCTTAAATTCCACATATGGGTGAAACCATATGGTATTTGTCTTTAACTTATTTCACTTAACCTTATACCCTCTAGGTCCACCCATGTTGCAAATGGCAAGATCTGATTCTTTTTTATGGCTGAGTAATATTGCATCACACACACACACACACACACACACACACACACACACACACACACACACACACCCCACATCTTCCTTATCTGTTCACATTGAATGGATACTTGGGCTGCTTCCATAATTTGGTTATTATAAATAATGTTGCAATAAACATAAGGATGCATATATCTTTTTGCATTAGTGTTCAGTTTTACATATTGGTAATCATATGTTTTAGTAAATGAAAAAATACATTAAATAATTTTCAGTTATAATAGCTAGAAGATGGAAAATTACATCCCAAAATTTAACTCTTTATAAATATGTGTTAATATTTATCCACATACATCCCAATTCAAATGTTATTAAGATACTTACAGAAATTTACCTAAATGGTAATACTCAAAACAATCTAGTGTTATGTATTTTTCCATTTGTTTTTAGTTACACATTTCAGTTATGATTAAACCTATTTCTCAGGAATTAACCAGATGATTATTTAGATTTATGCTGTATAAAGCCCCAAAGCTCTCAGCTAAATTTTCTAATTCAATAAACACAGTGTGGACCTATCTCCATGGTGACAGATATTAAATCACACATTTTTTTCTTCAGTATTGCTTTGCTTATTACGAACAGGTCAAGGGTTTCATGATAATTTGTATATTTATATATAACATGCATAAAATATACACTAACTTTCTGTTTCTCTTTTTTCCTTTTGTACTGATTTTACTCCTTGAATTCAAATTTCCCTTTAAATGTATCAACATCAAATATACAAATTTAAGAGGGGAAAGTTTGCCTAATGGAAGGTTAGGTTGATGACACAGATACACGGCTCTCTGTTATCCATCTGAACTCTCAGCATTAGGAAGCCCCTGACACCCCATTTCTTCCTCGGGTTGGCCAGCTTGCCATCCTCAGCCTGCAGCCCATCCAGGGCTCAGCCAACTGTGCCCTCAGGCAGGAACCAGGACCTTGTCTTCCTCAGAGGGGAGAGTCTCACTTATTATTCACAGCTCAGTGTAGACTTTGCTTCTCTCTGAAGCTCTTCCCTGAACTCACTCTGAGGAAGAAAAATTGCTCCCTCAAAATGCTGCCTCAATGTACCCTATTGGAGCATTTCCATGTCTATCTTATTTTATTTGCCTTCATTTGACTGAAAGCTCATTGAGAATAAAGAATAGGTCTTTAGAACGACATTCCCTGGTTTGCAAAGTCCCTGGCTCATGGCACATTAAGAATAAATATGCATTTAATGAATAAACATGGTAAACTTATCCAGTCACAGGAAACAAACCCAAGTTGAATTATGGCATTTGGTGGCCAGAGAAGAATCAGATGGATCCAGTTTCCCTGTAAATTTTAGACTTTCAGAGATCACATATTTGGTGAACCCAGAACTTGGCTATTGAACTGACCATTAATCAATGCCCCAAAAAAGTCTACTTTGCAAATACTCACAATTTAACTCAAAGATTATTTCCAGCACTTTTTATATCTATGATGAAAGATTCTCACATTTTACTATAAGCTGGAAAAAAAAAGCATTTTAAAGTGACTAAACAATGTTCTCCAACGTGAATTAAATAAACACAGACCTTTTCAAAAATATTTAGAATATCATTAATTTTCTATTGTGTTTTAAAATCTATTTCTATAAGTTGGAGTGGAGGCATGACAGAAAGCCCATTTTACTAGATTTTTTCAATTATCTTGTAAAAACTACTTGAATAATATTAAATCAAGTAAAAATATTAAAACAATATACTTAATATAATGATCACCTAACTTTCTAAAAACAGCAACTTCTCATTAATTACACTGAAAAATATATATCTAAATGACAATCATGCACAAGGTAGTTTGAGGCACTGAAAGGAATTTCTAGATTTCCATTCAAATGGGTTACAAAGATCAGGGAGGATAACATATACAGAAAAAGCTAAATAAATAAATAAAAATGAAAGTAAAAAGTGCCATAAGTATAAGGCACAAACACAAGAGTTCAGAAAGAAGAATGAGAGGCTTCTCTGAGAGAATCTGGAAAAATATCATGAAGGTGGTTATCTTCAAACCTGTGTTTTAAGGACATCTGTGCAGGAAAATATTCTGGAGAATTCATTGTCCTAATGTCAATCTGAGTTCGCAGTCTTAAATCCAATGTTGGCCTGTTTCTGCGTTTCTGTCCAACTCCACGATTTGAATTCTCAGTTAAAAATTTCTCCAGCTGGGATGTCTGGGTGGCTCAGTGGGTTAAGCATCTGCCTTCAGCTCAGGTCATAATCCCAGGGTCCTGGGATTGAGCCCCGCATTGGGCTCCCTGCTCAGTGGGGAGTCTGCTTCTCCCTCTGCCTGCCGCTCACCCCTGCTGTGCTCTCTCTCCTTCTCTCTCTGACAGATAAATAAATAAAATCTTAAAAAAAAAAAAGAAGAAGAAGACCTCATATTGTAGATCAGAAGTCCTTGCCTGACTTTTTGGAGGAATTTTCAGTTCTCTCTCTGTCTCTCTGTCTCTCTGACAAATAAATAAAATCTTTAAAAAAATTTCCAACTCCATAAGTCTGCTTAATTTGTATGAAATTTGCTAACTGTATAACTAAGTATATAAGTCTGAGTGTACAGCTCTGTTCATGACTTTTATGTTTGTATTTGTAAAAGTACATTTCTAATTACCTTAATTAGGTATCACTCTATTCGTGTAAGCTGTCCTATAGCTTTACAGTAACAACTTAGATCAATACACACTTGAATGCATTTTTTCTCTTTCTGTGTGTGTGTGTGAACAGAGAGACAGAGAGACACATAGGAAAAAAGTTTCTTTCTCAAAATTTATCAAACACGCATGTGGTACTTACTATATTCTGAGTATTGCTTTAACCTTTAATGTACCTACGTCATAGATACTGTTTCACTCACCTCTAGGTGGAGAAACAGAGGTATGGTGAAGGTGCAGAAATTCCCTATCATCCCACAATCACTAGGTGGCAACACCCACTTGCAGGGGCAGAAGTCGGGTTCCAGAGTCTGAGTTCTTAGCCACCTCTGAGATCTCACACAAGCTGCTCATTTTCCCCTCTCCATCTCTTCCCCAGGGCAGCTCGTTCTCCTCCTCCTCCTCTGTCAATATCACAAAACGAGTCTTTTGCTCTGGTTAACAAAAGGGCGACATGTCTTCTGAGGCCAATGTTACAGCCCCCTGAAGCTGCCCCCAATTTTATCAACCAAAATAAATCTCTTTCTCTGTGGCGTTCTCTTCCTTAAGACGGCCTGGATTGTATCTCACTTTCTCTTGTACTTAGCATCTGCTTGACCGAATTTTCAACTCAGTGAAGGCAGATAACTTGTTGCATTCTTCCTTGCCTTCACGCCTGGCATCTCTCAGAGTCAGTTAAACTATTAAATTCAATTTGAGGGCTGCGAAGGAAAATAACTGGCCATCTTTGTCCTGTGTCCCCAGTACCTAGCACATTGTAGACAACCGATAAGATTCCAGGTGAACAAACCTATGCGTCCAGGAATGAATGTGAAATCATTTTAAAAACTAAGGTAAAGGGGCATCTGGGTGGCTCAGTCAGTTAAGCATTTGACTCTTGATTTCTGCTCAGGTCACGATTCCAGGGTCCTGAGATTCAGCCCCATGTTGGGCTCCAAGCTCAGGATGAAGTCTGCTTGTCCCTCCCCCTCCCCACCCCCACTCATGCTCTCTTTCAAATATATATACACATCAATAAATAAATAAAATTAAAAAAAAAACTAAGGTAAAATGTTAAGATAATCTTAACTAAGCAACGAAAGGTAGAAAGAAGTTTTTTTTCAAGGATAATGTTTATGAATGATCAATTTTGTTTGTAAATCTAATTGACTTGTGGATAGAACCAGTCTGGCAATGAACAAAAATTGTTTTATATTAGAATTGGAAACACTTAGGCATGACACAGTGTTTATTTTATGTACAAAAAGAACAAAACAGATACAGAGGGAAGTGATAAAGTATTTTGAATTTAATATACTCTTAATTAAACTCTATTGCCTGTCAATATACATTTTTTACTCATATGCGTAAAACAGGACTCCAACTTTTATTCTTTTTAGCTTGGCAGATCTCATCAGGAAATGTTTTCTATTTTGTAAAAAGAATGATGTTTGAATATGAGATAATCTTTTATGTAAAATGTGTGAAGATCATGCATTTATTTAAAATATATAAGATAGATTTCAGCACACATTGTAAAAACACTCAATATTTCATTAAGACTCATATTTCAGAAGGGAGAGTATTGAGGAATCAATTCCCCCAGCTTTAAAATAAAGTTAATTGAAAAGGGGATTTATTTTATTCAGTCTGTGCTCCCAAATGGGGCCAGAGGAGCAGGAGAGTTATAGCAACTTCCAGAGAACTCTTAGCGGGGCTCCCATCGGGCCAACCAGACACTAGCAGCACAGGGCAAACTGCCTTTGCTGGGCTCTGAGCAAAGGAGTCAGGAAGCCTGGGGGCAGAGAGCCCCCACCCACATCTAAGCAATCTCCTGGTACCTTCAAACCTGTTCCAAGTGGCCCCCAAATCAACTTCAACTCAGTCACGAGGTACAGTCAGCCGAAGAAAGGGTTTGGTGGGAGGAGCATTCGCTGACAGCTGGAGATGCAAGTTAAAATCCAGTGCGGGGAAATTTTCAGTAGGCTGGCATAGGAGAGGCTAGCCCAGGGCAGGGATAAAGACCTAGCTGGGTTTGGATTCCGAGCCCTTCACGGAGGAGTCCACGAGTTCTGACTCCTTCACTATGCGGCTGTAGCAACAATGGAAAGACACAATGTGGGGACCACAACCGGCACGTGATAACGCCCCTGACGTTGCTATCATAGCAGTGGAGGGCTGACTTCAAAAACCAATCAGCACGCGTTCTCTGGCTACAGAGAACAGACTGACTCCTGCTGAGGTTGATTAGGAAACCAGATAAACTATCTAAAAAGATAATGATGGTTTTGAAGACATGGGTGAATGATAAAGGGAGCAACAACTTGAGGAATGAAGATGACAGCTAGAAAGAAAACAGTGGCGGGTTCAAGGCAGCCCCTCTCCCAGCTCTGGAATTTTGCCCGTCAGTAAACATCTACGGAGAAGTGAGGCAGAGTTGCTACAGTCTCACAGGAGAGAGAATGGAGTTTAGGGTTCATAAAGAGGGCTTTTAGTCTGTGCTGATCCTGCAAGGGCTACACCTGAGTAAGGCTGCACCTGTAACGCACCTGTGTGCACAAAACCTGAAATCCAGTTTATAATCAGCTCACCTTTATACTGGATTAAGGTGGTCTGCTGCACCTGATCTAGCTGCCCGAAGGAAAAGTAGACCCTATCTGGAGGGATCTAACATCATCCAGATTCTCAGATGATGCCTACAGTCTTTTATTCAGAGGGTCCTCCAATCAAATACATAGATCTCTCTCCAATATCACCAGCATTACAGGGGAAAACCAATCACAGAGTGAGTGGAAGAAGGCAGAGCACAACGAGATTCACAGGAACTTCAGATATTGAAGTTATCAAACGTTGATTTTAAAATAACTGTGATTCATGGGCTCAAGACAATAGAAGATAGAATAAAGGGAGTCAGGAGAAAATAGACAGCTATAACAAATAGAAATCAAACAGAAATTCTAGAACTGAAAAACAGCAATAACTGAAAAGAAAAAAATGATTAAGAGCAAGTTAGGGAGAGAAGAGGGGATCCGAGAACTAGAAGAAAGGTTGATACAGAATATCTGAGGTACAGAAAACAATAAGCAATTGTCAGAGGGGAGGAGGAAGGGGAGAAATAGTAAATAACATTTCTCCATAAGGAAAAAGTAAAAAATGGAGCAAAAGCAATATTTGGAGAGATAATGGCAGGTGAGTTTCCAGAAGAGATTAAAGACATCAGGTCACACAGAAGTGCAAAGGTGGGAAACACACAGAACAAATCAAATTGTGAAAGAAGACCTTAAAATCCGTCACTGACAACAGACTGTCAAAGGGGCCACAACGAGACAGAGGAGGATTTCTCCCCAGAAAAATTGAAGCTAGAAGGTAACCGGTGAGATCTTTACAGAACAGTAATAAAATGTTTGTCAGCTAGAAGCTGAAATCTTGTTGACAATCCCTTTAAAATAATGAAGACATTTTCAGATAAACAAAAACTGGGGAAATCCTCACAGACCTTTCAAGTACAAGAAAAATGGCAGCAGGTGGATGCATGGAGATGAAGAAATGGACAGGGGAAAAGGCAGAATGTAAGCTAGTGGGTAGATATAAAAGGATATTGACTGGGGGCGGAGCAAGATGGCGGAGGAGTAGGAGACCTGGATTTTGTCTGGTCTCAGGAATTCAGCTGAATAGGGATCAAACCATTCTGAACACCTACGAACTCAACAGGAGATCGAAGAAAAGAATAGCAGCAACTCTGAACAGAAAAGCGACCACTTTCTGGAAGGTAGGACGTGCGGAGAAGTGAATCCGAGGCGATATTCGGGAGGATAGACGGCGGGGGAGGGGGCCTCCGTCGGCCGCTTCTGGCAAGTGCCAGAGCCGCGGAGCACAAAATGGGAACTTTTAGAAGTCGGCTCCGCTGAGGGACGTCGCTCCAGTGGCTAAGCGGGGGGTGGAACCCTCGCGGGACAGTGTGGTCTCAGGACCCTCGGGGTCACAGAAAGACCGGGGGTGCCTGAGTGCGGCAGAGCTCCCAGGGATCGGAGCGGGGAAGCCGGCTGCAGAGAGCCGAGGCGCGGGCTCTCAGCTCGGGGTGGCCATAAACTGTGATCCGCGGCCCAGTCGGGCCACTGCTCCTCCAGCAGGGACCCAACAAGCGGCAAAGCTGGGGAGACTCCCCTTCCTCCCCCGGGAGGAGCGGCCCAGGAGCGCATCGCAGGGATCCGCTGGGTTTGGATACTCCACACCGGGTCGGGTGCCAGAGATAGAAACGCTTGGTCACAGGCCAGATGAGGATGGAGTGTGGCCGGAAACCAGGGAGACGGGAGTGACGGACTGCTTTTCTCTGGGGGCGCACTGAGGAGCGGGGCCCGGAGTTCTCAGCTCCTCTAGGCAGAGTCATTTTCACTCTCGTCCTCCAAAGCTGTACCGAGAGCTTGCAGGGAACAAAAGCTCCCGAGAGCAAACCCGAGCAGGTTACTTAGCCCGGACCGACAAAGACATCTGGAAACCACGGAAACAGGCCCCTCCCCCAGAAGATCAGCAAGAACCACCAGACAAGACCAAGTTTACTAAACAATGAGAACGGCAGAACTCCAGCGCTAGGGGAATAATGCACATAGAATCCATGGCCTTTTTTTTTTTTTTTTTTTAAGATTTTATTTATTTGACAGAGAGAGAGAGACGGTGAAAGAGAGAACACAAACGGGGGAGTGGGAGAGAGAGAAGCAGGCTTTCCGCAGAGCAAGGAGCCCAACACAGGGCTCAATCCCAGGACCCTTGGATCATGACCTGAGCCGGAGGCAGATGCTTAATGACTGAGCCACCCAGACGCCCCTGTTTTTATTTTCTTAGGGCTTTTTTGATTCTTAGAAGTCAAGAATCAGTTTCATTCTTGTTCCTTTGATGGTAATTTATCTTTTTTGTTTTGTTTTGTTTTGTTTTCTAGCAGCTTTTAGGATTTACTCTTAAGATTGAGAGTCCCTGTGACCTTCTTTGCAAAACTTTGATTCTTTAATTTTAATATTTTTTATTGTTATGTTAATCACCATATATTACATCATTAGTTTTTGATGTAGTGTTCCATGATTCATTGTTTGTGCATAACACCCAGTGCTCCACGCAGAATGTGCCCTCTTTAATACCCATCACCAGGCTAACCCATCCCCCCAACCCCCTCCCCTCTAGAACCCTCAGTTTGTTTTTCAGAGACCATCGTCTCTAATGGTCCATCTCCCCCTCCAACTTACTCCCCTTTATTCTTCCCCTCCTGCTATTCTTTTTTCTTAACATATATTGCATTATTTGTTTCAGAAGTACAGATCCATGATTCATCAGTCTTGTACAATTCAGTGCTCACCATAGAACATACCCTCCCCGATGTCTATCACCCAGCCACCACATCCCTCCCACCCGCCACCCCTCCAGCAACCCTCAGTTTGTTTCCTGAGATTAAGAATTCCTCATATCAGTGAGGTCATATGATACATGTCTTTCTCTGATTGACTTATTTCACTAAGCACAACACCCTCCAGTTCTATCCACATCGTTGCAAATGGCAAGATTTCATTCATTTTGATGGCTGCATAATATTCCATTGTGTATATATACCACTTCTTCTTTATCCATTCATCTGTCGATGGGCATCTTGGTTCTTTTCACAGTTTGGCTATTGTGGACATTGCTGCTATAAACATTGGGGTGCATGTACCCTTTCGGATCCCTACATTTGTATCTTTGGGGTAAATACCCAGTAGTGCAATTGCTGGATCCTATGGTAGCTCTAATTTCAACTGTTTGAGGACCCTCCATACTGTTTTCCAGAGTGGCTGCACCGGCTTGCATTCCCACCAACAGTGTAGGAGGGTTCCCCTTTCTCCACATCCCCGCCAACATCTGTCGTTCCCTGACTTGTTAATTTTAGGCATTCTGACGGGTGTGAGATGGTATCTCATTGAGGTTTTGATTTGGATTTCCCTGATGCCCAATTATGTTGAACACTTTTTCATGGGTTTGTTGGCCATTTGCATGTCTTCTTTGGAAAAATGTCTGTTCATGTCTTCTGCCCATTTCTTAATTGGATCATTTGTTCTTTGGGTGTTGAGTTTGATAAGTTCTTTATAGATTTTGGATACTAGCCCTTTATCTGATATGTCATTGGCAAATATTTTCTCCCATTCTATCGGTTGTCTTTTGGTTTTATGGACTGTTTCTTTTGCTGTGCAAAAGCTTTTTATCTTGATGAAATCCCAATAGCTCATTTTTGCCCTGGCTTCCCTTGCCTTTGGTGATGTTTCTAGGAAGAAGTTGCTGTGGCTGAGGTTGAAGAGGTTGCTGCCTGTGTTCTCCTTTAGGATTTTGATGGACTCCTGTCTCACGTTTAGGTCTTTCAACCATTCAGAGTCTCTTTTTGTGTGAGAATCCATGGCTTTTTTACCATGATTCTTTAGTCTTTCAAAGTTAATTTTTTTAAACTGTCTTTTTTTTTTTAATTTTTCTTTTTCCCTTTTTCAATCAACATCTTATCAATCCCTTTTTTAAAAAACATTTTTATTTTTCATTTTTAGAGTCATATTCTATCCCTTCATAGTAGTTACACTTATTTTTGGCATATATATATAAGTTCTTCTCTCTTTAAAGTTATGAGATACAGTTTCTTCTAACAGATCAAAATATACAATAAATCTCTAGTGCATGGCTTTGTTCTAGTCTCCTGCCGGCTCACATTCTCTACCCCCCCTCTTTTTTTTTTTTTTTCAAATCCTCTTCTTTCTTTTTTCAACTTATCAATTCCTTTTATAAAAATTTTTATACTTTTCATCTTTACAGTCATATTCCATCCCTTCATCGTATCAACCCTTATTTTTGTACATATATAAGTTTTCGTTCTTTAAAATTTTGGGAGGCACTCTCTTCTAACAGACCAAAATACACCCAAAATCTAGTGTATGGCACTGATCTATGCACCAGCCTGATCATATCTGATCATACTCTGTTTTCTTTGTTTTCTTCTGTTTTTGTTTATTTTTATCTTTTTCTTTTTTCTTTCTTTCCCTTTCTTTTCCCCCGGCTTCAGGTCTTTTCTGATTTGTTTATAGTATATTTTCTGAAGATTGTTGTTACCCTGTTAGGATTTTGTTCTCTCATTCAAATATTCTCCTCTGGACAAAATGGCAATACGGAAAAAATCACCTCAACAAAACGAACAAGAGGTAGTACCGACTACCAGGGACCTACTCGATATGGACATTAGTACGATGTCAGACCCAGAGTTCAGAATCATGATTTTAAAGATCCTAGCTGGGCTTGAAAAAAGCATGGAAGTTATTAGAGAAACGCTTTCTGGAAAAATGAAAGAACTAAAATCTAATCAAGTCGAAATCAAAAAGGCTATTAATGAGGTGCAATCAAAAATGGGGATGCTAACTGCTAGGATAAATGAGGCAGAAGAGAGAATCAGTGATACAGAAGACCAAATGATGGAAAATAAAGAAGCTGAGAAAAAGAGAGATAAACAACTACTGAATCATGAGGGCAAATTTCGAGAGATAAGCGATACCATAAGATGAAACAACATTAGAATAATTGGGATCCCAGACGAAGAAGAAAGAGAAAGCGGGGCAGAAGGTATATTGGAGCAAATTATAGCAGAGAGCGTCCCTAATGTGGGGAAGGAAACAGTCATCAAAATCCAGGAGGCACAGAGAACAACTCTCAAAATCAATAAAAATAGGTCAACACCCCGACATTTAATAGTAAAACATACGAGTCTCAGAGACAAAGAGAAAATCCTGAAAGCAGCATGGGAGAAGAGATATGTAAACTACAATGGTAGAAACATTAGACTGGCAACAAACCTATCCACAGAGACCTGGCAGGCCAGAAAGGACTGACATGATAACTTCAGAACACTAAATGAAAAAAATATGCAGCCGAGAATACTATATCCAGCTAGATTGTCATTGAAAATAGAAGGAGAGATAAAAATCTTCCAGGACAAACAAAAACTAAAGGAATTTGCAAACACGAAACCATCCCCACAAGAAATATTGAAAGAGGTCCTCTAAGGAAAGACAGAGCCTAAAAGCTACATAGACCAGAAAGGAACACAGGCAATATACAGTAACGGTCAACTTCCAGGCAATACAA
The DNA here is from genome assembly GCF_037043125.1 of Eumetopias jubatus. Taxonomy (NCBI): domain Eukaryota; kingdom Metazoa; phylum Chordata; class Mammalia; order Carnivora; family Otariidae; genus Eumetopias; species Eumetopias jubatus. The sequence goes on from NW_028274808.1 coordinate 4,849,251, forward strand.
TGGCACTAAATTCATATCTTTCAATAGTTACCCTGAATGTAAATGGGCTAAATGACTCAATCAAAAGACACAGCCTATCAGATTGGATTAAAAAACAAGACCCATCAATATGCTGTAAGAGACTCATTTTAGACCCAAAGTCACCCCCAGATTGAAATTGAGGGGGTAGAAAACTATTTACCATGCAAATGGACACCAAAAGAAAGCTGGCGGTCAATCCTTATATCACACAAATTAGATTTTAAACCAAAGACTGTAACAAGAGATGAGGAAGAACACTCTATCCTAATTAAAGGGTCTATCCAAAAAGAAGATCTAACAATTGTAAATATCTATGCCCCTAACATGGGAGCAGCCAATTGTGTAAGGCAATTAATAACAAAAGCAAAGAAACACATTGAAAACAATACAATAATAGTGGGGGACTTTAACACCCCCTACTGAAATGGACAGATCATCTAAGCAAAAGATCAACAAGGAAATAAAGACTTTAAATGACACACTGGACCCAATGGACTCCACAGATATATTCAGAACATTCCATCCCAAAGCAACAGAATACACATTCTTCTCTAGTGCCCCTGGAACATTCTCCAGAATAGATCACATCCTAGGTCACAAATCACGTCTCAGCCAGTACCAAAACATTGGGATTATGCCCTGAATATTTTCAGACCACAATGCTTTGAAACTAGAACTCAATCACAAGAGGAAATTCGGAAAGAACTCAAATACATGGAGGCTAAAGAGCATCCTAGTGAAGAATGAATGGGTCAACCAGGAAATTAAAGAAGAATTTAAAAAAATCAAGGAAATAAATGAAAATGAAAACACAACTGTTCAAAAGTTTTGGGATGCAGCAAAGGCAGCCCTAAGAGGAAAGTATATAGCAATACAAGCCTTTCTCAAGAAACAAGAAAGGTTTCAATTACACAGCCTAACCCTACACCTAAAGTAGCTAGAGAAAGAAAAAAAAAAAAAAAAAAAAAACAGCAAATAAATCCTAAACCCAGCAGGAGAAGAGAAATAATAAGGATCAGAACAGAAATCAGTGAAATAGAAACCAAAAGAAGAGTAGAACAGATCAATGAAACAAGGAGCTGGTTCTTTGAAAGAATTAACAAGATTGTTAACCCCCTGGCCAGACTTATCAAAAAGAAAGAGAAATGACCCAAATCAACAAAATCATAAATGAAAGAGGAGAGATCACAACCAACACCAAAGAAATAGAAACAATTATAAGAACATATTATAAGCCAGCAAATTAGATAACTTGGAAGAAATTGATGCATTCCTAGAGATGTATCAACTACCAAAACTGAACTGGGAAGAAATAGAAAACCTGAACAGACTTATAACCACTAAGGAAATTGAAGCAGTCATCAAAAATCTCCCAACAAAAGCCCAGGGCCAGATGGCTTCCCAAGGGAATTCTACCAAACATTTAAAGAAGAATTAATACCTATTCTTCTGAAACTGTTCCAAAAAATAGAAATGGAAGGAAAACTTCCAAACTCGTTTTATGAGGCCACCATTACCTTGATCCTAAAATCAGACAAAGACCCCATCAAAAAGGAGAATTACAGACCAACATCGTTGATGAACATGGATGCAAAAATTCTCACCAAAATACTAGCCAATAGGATCCAACAGTACATTAAAAGGATTATTCACCATGACCAAGTGGGATTTATCCCTGGGCTGCAAGTTTGGTTCAACATCCGCAAATCAATCAATGTGATAAAATACTTTAACAAAGAAAGAACAAGAATCATGATCCTCTCAATAGATGCAGAAAAAGCATTTGAACAAAGTACAGCATCCTTTCTTGATCAAAACTCTTCAGAGTATAGGGATAGAGGGTACATACCTCAATATCATAAAAGCCATCTATGAAAAACCTACAGCGAATATCATTCTCATTGGGGAAAAACGGAGAGCTTTCCCCCTAAGGTCAAGGACGGCAGGGATGTCGCCTATCACCACTGCTATTCAACATAGTATTAGAAGTCCTAGCCACAGCAGTCAGACAACAAAAAGAAATCCAGTTCGGCAAAGAAGTCGTCGAACTCTCACTGTTGGCAGATTATATGATACTTTATGTGGAAAACCCAAAAGTCGCCACCCCAAAACTCCTAGAACTCATACAGGAATTCAGTCAAGTGGCAGGATATAATATCAATGCACAGAAATCAATGGCATTCCTATACACGAACAACAAGACAGAGGAAAGAGAAATTAAGAAGTCGATCCCTTTTACAACTGCACCCAGAACCATAAGACACCTAGGAATAAATCTAGCCAAAGAGGCAAAGGATCTGTACTCAGAAAACTATAAAATACTCATGAAAGAAATTGAGGAAGACACAAAGAAATGGAAAAAGGTTCCATGCTCATGGATTGGAAGAACAAACATTGTGAAGATGTCAATGCTACCTAGAGCAATCTACACATTCAAGGCAATCCCCATCAAAATACCATCCACTTTTTTTCAAAGAAATGGAACAAATAATCCTAAAATTTGTATGGAACCAGAAAAGACCCCAAGTAGCCAGAGGAATGTTGAAACAGAAAAGCAAAGCTGGCGGTATCACAATTCCAGACTTCCAGCTCTATTACAAAGCCGTCATCATCAAGACAGTATGGTACTGGCACAAACACCAACACATAGATCAATGGAACAGAATAGAGAGCCCAGAAATGGACCCTTAACTCTATGGTCAACTAATCCCTGACAAAGCAGGAAAGAATGTCCAATGGCAAAAAGACAGTCTCTTCAACAAATGGTGTTGGAAAAACTGGACAGCCACATGCAGAAGAATGAAACTGGACCATTTCCTTACACCACACACAAAAATAGACTCCAAATGGTTGAAAGACCTAAACGTGAGACAGGAGTCCATCAAAATCCTAAAGGAGAACACAGGAAGCAACTCCTTCGACCTCAGTCGCAGCAACATCTTCCTAGAAACATTGCCAAAGGCAAGGGAAGCAAGGGCAAAAATGAACTATTGGGATTTCATCAAGATAAAAAGCTTTTACACAGCAAAAGAAACAGTCTACAAAACCAAAAGTCAACCAACCGAATGGGAGAAGATATTTGCAAACGACATATCAGATAAAGGGCTAGTATCCAAAATCTATAAAGAACTTATCAAACTCAAAACCCAAAGAACAAATGATCCAATCAAGAAATGGGCAGAAGACATGAACAGACATTTTTCCAAAGACATGCAAATGGCCAACAAACCCATGAAAAAGTGTTCAACATAATTGGGCATCAAGGAAATCCAAATCAAAACCTCAATGAGATAGCACTTCACACCAGTCAGAATGGCTAAAATTAACAAGTCAGGAAACAACAGACGTTGGTGGGGATGTGGAGAAAGGGCAACCCTCCTATACTGTTGGTGGGATGCAAGCTGGTGTAACCACTGTGGAAATCATTATGGAGTTTCCTCAAAAAGTTGAAAATAGAGCTACCATAGGATCCAGCAATTGCACTACTGGGTCTTTACCCCAAGGATACAAATGTAGGGATCTGAAGGGGTACATGCACCCCAATGTTTATAGCAGCAATGTCCACAATAGCCAAACTGCGGAAGGAGCCAAGATGTCCATTGACAGATGAATGGATAAAGAAGAGGTGGTATATATACACAATGGAATATTATGCATTCATCAAAAGGAATGAGATCTTGCCATTTGCAACGACGTGGATGGAACTGGAGGGTGTTATGCTGAGTGAAAAAGCCAATCAGAGAAAGACATGTATCATATGACCTCACTGATATGAGGAATTCTGCATCTCAGGAAACAAACTGAGGGTTGCTGGAGTGGTGGGGGTTGGGAGGGATGGGGTGGCTGGGTGATAGACATTGGGGAGGGTATGTGGTATGGTGAGCACTGTGAATTGTGCAACACTGTTGAATCACCTATCTGTACCTCTGAAATAAATAATGCAATATATGTTAAGAGAAAAAAAAAAGATAACAGGAGGGGAAGAATGAAAGGGAGTAAATCGGAGGGGGAGACAAACCATGAGCAATGATGGACTCTGAAAAACAAACTGAGGGTTCTAGAGGGGAGGGGGGTGGGAGGATTGGTTAGCCTGGTGATGGGTATTAAAGAGGGCACATTCTGCGTGGAGCACAGGGTGTTATGCACAAAGAATGAATCATGGAACACTACATCAAAAACTAATGATGTGGGGTACCTGGGTGGCTCAGTCGTTAAGCGTCTGCCTTTGGCTCAGGTTGTGATCCCAGGGTCCTGGGATCGAGCCCCGCATCGGGCTCCCTGCTCAGCGGGAAGCCTGCTTCTCCCTCTCCCACTCCTCCTTCTTGTGTTCTCTCTCTGGCTATCTCTCTCTGTGTCAAATAAATAAATAAAATCTTTAAAAAAAACACTAATGATGTAATGTATGGTGATTAACATAACAATAAAAAATTACAGATTAATAAAAAATAAGAAGTGGTGTATATATATAGACACAGACACACACACACTTTGGAATATTATGCAGCCATCAAAAGGAATGAGATCTTGCCATTTGCAACGACATGGATGGAACTGGAGGGTGTTATTCTGAGTGAAATAAGTCAATCAGAGAAAGACATGTATCATATGACCTCACTGATATGAGGAATTCTTAATCTCAGGAAACAAACTGAGGGTTGCTAGAGTGGTGGGGGTTGGGAGGGATGGGGTGGCTGGGTGATAGACATTGGGGAGGTTATGTTCTATGGTGAGAGCTCTGAATTGTCCAAGACTGTTGAATCACAGATCTGTACTTCTGAAACAAATAAGGCAATAGATGTTATGAAAAAAAAAAAAAGAGGAAGATAGCAGGAGGGGAAGAATGAAGGGGGGTAAATTAGAGGGGGGGACAAACCAGGAGAGACGATGGACTCTGAAAAACAAACTGAGGGTTCTAGAGGGGAGGGGGTGGGGGGATGGGTTAGCCTGGTGATGGGTATTAAAGAGGGCACATTCTGCATGGAGCACTGGGTGTTATACACAAACAATAAATCATGGAACACTACATCAAAAACTAATGATGTAATGTATGGTGATTAACATAACAATAAAAAATTTTAAAAAAGGATATTGACAGTATGCTTTGATAAAATTCATGTTTCATGGGACCAAAATCTATGAAAAACTCACTTTAGCAAACTTTTAATGAGCATCTGCATTATTGCTTTAGTCGCTTCTTATTGAAACATAGACTTTTTATAGTGTTAACAAGGGCTCACACTACAGAAGCCTTCATCTCAAAACTATTCTTCCCACCCCTATATTCTCTTATAAGAAGGGGCAACAGGTTTGAAAATATTGTTGTAGTAAGATACATTTTCTGAATGACCGTTAGTCTTTACATTAATGAGTCTCAAGTGAAAATGAGAGAGAGGTTTAGAATTTCACATGAAAATTACAAACTACCTGATCCATTAAGTTATGCCACCCTACTCTTGTACACTAGCACATATCTTTCACCAAATGCTCAAACAGGTTTCCACATGAATGCAGAATTTCCTGCTTTAATGATCAAAATCACACCCTACATCCTTTTTAAAAGATGACAATGGTTTGGCAATGTTCCAAGAATATTTTTAGGGGCATATTAAGTGTTTTCTGGCATGCTTTATTTCCTCTAGGACCTTTGGATGAAGACCATTCTCTGCTGGGGATGCACAGCATTAGAACAGCACTGAAATCCCTTTTTAAGAATTTACCAACATTCATTGTGAATGCTATCACACCGTGTTCCCTAGAGCGAAGTGACAGGGTCCCTTCTTTGAGAGATTTGTATTTTTCCGCTTCTCCATGATGGTATTGTACTGTAGTTGCTTCGAGGTTTGCAACTTTATGTATCCAGTACGTGGCATAGGATTTGACAGAAGTGCGTAATGTGTTCTGTTTGATGAATAAATGAGGACATGCATGTATGAATGTGTGCAGGAGGGCAGTCTACGTCTATACAAGAATGACTAAGAAGTAATAATACAGATATTCACTAAACGTTGGCTGAAGTTTTAATTAGTTCTACATATATTTCAATCCCAAAACACGTCAATTTTGACTGTGTTCTATATAGTCAATATCCTGTGAAGGCCAGTGGATGACGCCCCCTCATCCTTTAAGATCATGTAGTGCCTTCAGTAAAATGAGTTGACTTAGTCTTAGAGAAGTCATATTCTAAAATGAGAGCTCAAGACTGATACATCATTTGAAGAGAGCTTAACAGTCTTCTGTTCACTTTCCCTGACAAAATAATATGAATAATTCTAATACTATCACTTTTCAAAGGGTTACCAGTTCTTAAGAGAAATATATATGCAAAATTTCCCTTGTTCCAAGTGGTTCAAGTCCTAAAGAAATTCCTTTTTTTAAAGATTTTATTTATTTGAGAGAAAGAATGAGATAGAGAAAGAGAGCATGGGGGGGGAGGGTCAGAGGGAGAAGCAGACTCCCCGCTGAGCAGGGAGCCTAATGTGGGACTCAATCCCGGGACCCTGGAATCATGACCTGAGCCAAAGGCAATTGCTTAACCAACTGAGCCACCCAGGCACCCCGTGCAAATTCCTTTTGATATAGAAACTTTCCTAGATGTGTAAAGGAAAATACACGCTTACAAAAACTGTGCCCAAACTCATGACCAGGATCTCATTTACTGACAAAGAATATGCCTTACAAACTCTGCTTTCCTAAACACTGGTTGAAAGATTTTATCTGTGTCTGTCTCCCTTTAAAAAGTAAAAGACTGTGGTAGAGAAAATGCTAATATGAGCGGTTTTCACATTATGGACCTGTGGCTGTCACTTCCTTAAACATTTTACCTTACCATACCCTTAAAAATCAAAATAAAAATAATAAAACAGCTTCTGTACTTTACTGCGATGTAAAAATTGGAATGCCCTTGGAAATTTGAGAGCAAAAAAAAAAAAAATTAAAACTCACCTCCAGTGATAGTGAAAGATCACCTCTAGATTTTAAAATAATTTATTTTCCCTCATAATTTAAAGGCAACCATACCCAGTAAGCACGAACTAGATGCTTCTCTCCAATATGAATGTGCCATAATTTAATCAAGAATAGTAAACAAGAAGGTAAAGCTTATCTAATAAATGTTTCATATTCTTAAGTGCCTCTGAGTTTCCCCTGTCTACAGTAATGACTTTTTTTTATTATGTTATGTTAATCACCATATATTACATCATTAGTTTTTGATGTAGTGTTCCATGATTCATTGTTTGCGTATAATACCCAGTACTCCATTCAGTATGTGCCCTCCTCAATACCCATCACCAGGCTAACCCATCCCCCCACCCCCTCCCCTCTAGAACCCTCAGTTTGTTTTTCAGAGTCCATCATCTCTCATGGTTCACTTTTTAAGGATGAGCTTCTTGTAAATGACATAGAAAACAATGTGACATACTGTCTTAGTGAATTTCAGTAGCCAGAGATGAAATGTGATGCCTATTTGACAACAGATAAGTGGCCATCAGAAGGAGGAGACTGATCAGTGATGTTTAGGGTTCCACTAAATGCTGTTATTACCATAAAAGAAAAAGAGAGGCAAAACATCAGATGATCACCCTTCCAATGCAATGTAGAGATAACACCTGCCTACTCCTGTGTTGGTGGAGACCAGGATGCACTTCCTGACCCTTCTATCTTCCCACAGGAGGCTGCTCATGTTTTCCCTCACAAGGAGTGTGAAGATGGCTCAAAGGACCCTACAGGGACACAATTCCTTGAAAGTATGTACTCACAAATATAATATCTATACATTGTAGAGATGATGGATCAAAGGACCTCACGAATTTCTCTGCCCCTTGAAAAATACATATACACACTTATAAGATCTATATAGTAAAATACATTATGTGATATTAATATAAAAATAGAGAAATGGAAAACATTGTCCTTATACTATCATTAATTTGTAAATGTTTAAAAAAAAGAAACTCAAATAGCAAAGAAAGGACAGAGCAAAAAGGGGAAGGGAATAAACTTATGATAATCTGAAAAGCATATGTATCTATTTTTAGAAAGTCAATACATTTAATTTTGTATTTCTAAACTCTTATTTCTCCCTCTGCCTACACCATCAATAAAAATGTTCACCTCGATTATCCTTATACTTTTTTTCTGCCTGATTCAAAGTATTAACCATACTATTTCACTCTTCTGAGATTTTTTTGAACAGAAAAATCAATCCTAGAAATAGAAATTTTCTTTCCCCACAATAGTAACAATGAACAGGTTAAATTAAAGGTAATAGGCTATCTGCTCATCAGTGCCTAAGGAAGAACAAGTGAAGAGCAATTCCCTACTCACCCCTCAGGTTATGATATACAGAATAGTTTATTGATCTTGGCTTTATGAAACTTGCTTGTACCATTAATTGCTAGCTCATTACTCATAGCACAGTGAATGTGTCAACTGTACAATATTGTTAGGCATGTGTGTTCACACAGCAAAGACCAGATTTAAATAACTTCTCTAATTTTTTAATGGCTGCTATCATGAAGATGTGATTTCTACATTGCAGTGATCATGGCAGAAAGATAAAAAACTTCAGTTGCCAAGGTGGGAAAAACCATAAATCTTTCATGTCAAAGAGTGGCAAGAATGTTTCAACAGTTTCTGAAATGCAGAGTACAATGATTTTGAGAATGTGACAGAAGCCTAGGTGGTGCTAAGTCATACCTCCTGATCATCTAAATACATGACATTGGTCCAATTCAATATACTTCATCTGGAATTTGAGGTTCCTAGGGTAAGCAAATACTTATCATGCTTCTTGTTCTAAAAGTTGGACTACCCACAAAAGTTGCTCTTTTTTTTTTTAATACTGTGATTATTTTTTGTGGAATCGTATACAGGCATACTTTGAAGATATTGTGAGTTTGGTTCCAGATCACTGCAATAAAGAGAGTCAAATGAAATTTTTGGTTTCCTGATGCATATAAAATTTACATTTACACTGTACCATAGCCTACTAAGTGTGCAATAGCACTGTGTCTACAAAAATAATGTACATAGCTTAATTTAAAAATACTTCATTGCTGGGGTGCCTGGTGGCTCAGTCAGTTAAGCATCAACTCTTGGTTTTGACTTAGGTCATAATCTCATCGGTCCTGGGATTAAGCCCCGAGTCCGAGTCTGGCTTGGTGCTCAGTTGGGAGTCTGCTTAAAGAATCTCTCCCTCTGCCCCTCCTCACACTCTCTCTAAAATAAGTAAATCTTTAAAAAATCAAAATACTTCATTGGTAATAAATGTTAACCATCATCTGAGCTTTCAACAAGTTGTAAGCACTGATGAGACATCACCATAACAAATATATGAAAAAGTTTGAAATATTGTGAGAATCACCAAAATGTGACAGAGATTCACTCTGCAGTGAACACATCCTGTTGGAAAAATGGTACCAATAGACTTGCTTGATGCAGGGTTGCCACAAACCTTCAATTTCTAGAAAAAATGCAGTAACCGAAGCATGATAAAATGAAGCACAACACAACAAGGTAGGCATGTATTTTTGAAATATATGATCCAAGTTATATAGGTGCACCCACGATAACATGCAATTTCTTCTTGTAATGCATGTGAATTTTCTCACAACTTTTTGTTTATGCCATGTTTTTCAGATGAGATCCAGATAACTAATCTGTGTACCAGCTTCATCCTTGAAACCAGAAGAATGGTGACTATTATAGACCGAATGCCCGTGTCCCGGCAACATCACACAGTGAAGTCCTAACCCCCAACATGACCGTACGGGGAGGTGAGGCCCCTGAGAAGTACTAAGTCATGAGGATGGAGCATCAGGAGTAGGATTAGCGCCCTGTCAAATGGGACCCCACAGGACTCGCACACCACCTCCACCATGTTGAGGAGGACACAGCAAGGGGACAGTGTCTAGGACACCGGCTCTCACCAGACTTCAAATCAGTCAGGTGCCATGTTCTTGGATGTCCAGCCTCCAGCAGTGTGAGAAAGAAATGTTTACCGTTTACAGTCCACCCAGTCTGTGGTCTTGGACCGAGACATTACATTTATGTTATTGAGTTGTAGTTGTTCAAAAGCACAGGCTCCTGGGTGGCTCAGTTGGTTAAGCGTCTGCCTGCGGCTCAGGTCATGATCCCAGGGTCCTGGGATCGAGTCCCACATTGGGCTCCCTGCTCCGCGGGGAGCCTGCTTCTCCCTCTGCCTCTCTCTCTCTCTCATGAATAAATAAAATCTTTTAAAAAAAGTGCTAATTAAGTTTGTTCTACTATATAGAATGTCAATAAATCTTATTTCATATATATGACATACCTAGTGTAGTGCCTGGAATTATTCTGTTCTCAATGTATTCTGCTAAATATATATATTTAATATCAATTATTAATATTTAATGCTTATCCATTATAAATGTTACTGAATACACATTTATATATTTACAAATAGAAAATATTGCTAATAATACATGTTTCTAAAGGTAGTTGCTGATTTCTACAATATGGATAAAGTCACAATCAGACTCAAATTTTAAGAATGCATGAAGTTCGGGATAGCTGAGTTTTTTGTGGTTGTTAGTTTGCCTAAATGACTGTCATTGTGTACACATGAGGATGCTGTTAAAAACTAAATTTTGGAAGGTTTTGTTTTTTTTTCCAAGATGAATTAAATATATATATATATATTTTTTTTTTTTTTTTACTTATTAAGAGGACCTAGAGCACAATCTGAGCTTTATCTGATGAATCAAGTTTACTTTGCCAACCTGAATTGTACACATTTCTGTGATGTAATGACGTTCCAAGTCTTACCAAGCCCTGTAGAGCTGGTGACCCTTACAAAACACCATTTGGCATATGGCTGTAGGTGGCCATCTTATCCAAATCCTCATGCCTGATCATTTGAGTCTTTTCTGCTGCCCAAAGTACATTCTCCTGCCGTAGATCTTCTTGTTTCCAGTAGACACTTCCTGAATGTGGTACTCTGCTCTCAGCTTATAAATATTCCACCAACATTAAAAGTATTGAGTGCCAAGATCATGCTTTCCTCAACTGTCTATTCAGTACTTACTGTCACACACTGTTAGGTCCTGGCTGAATGGTGGAATGCAGATGAAGAAATAAGCAATGCTCTCTGACCATAATTTATGGTTTGAGATTTACAATCACCAAGAAGAACAACCAAATGCAGAGTAAAAAACTGGGAACACAGAGGAATAAGTGATTAATTCTTTCTGGGCTATGCAAATCCAAACTACAAGGAGTTATCACCTCACACCTGTCAGAATGGCTAAAATCAACAACACAGAAACAACACGTGTAGGTGAGAATGTGGAGAACAAAAAGCCCTCTAACATTGCTGGTGGGAACGCAAACTGGTGCATTTCCACACCGTGGAAAACCGTATAGCGGTTCCTCAAAAAGTTAAAATAAAACTACTCTGGGATCCAGCAACTGCACCTCTAGGTATTTACCCAAAGGTTACAAAAATATTAATTTGAAGGGATACATGCGTCCTGATGTTTATAGCAGCATTATTTACAATAGCCAAGATACGGAAGCAGCCCAGTTGTCCATTGGCTTCTTTATATTTGACTAAATTTATAAAAATCAGAAATGAGGTCTAAAGTTTATTTTAAAGGTTTCTAAATATAAATTAACGTACTGACATACTGAATTTTCTGTTAGGTAATCCACTGTAATATTATTAAAATGAATCCCCTTTACCTTACATTAATTGACTCCCAAACTCTACAATGTATATTTAGAAACTTTTAGTCAGCATTTATATGTGAGATTTGCATTCTACGTGTCTTTACTCAGGTTTTTCTTAAGTGTAAAATCCATAAATATATTTAGAAAAAGCATTTGTCTATATGCTAGCAGATTTTTTTAAAAAATCCGTGGTTATCTTAAGTACCTTAAGTGTCCTTAATAATTCACCATATCAGTCCTTGGTCTCATTACATGTTTAGGGGAGTAGAGGATGGTCAGTTTTAACAGTGTTGGAACAAGCATGTTTTCACTCCAAGTGAATGCAAACAGGCATGGAAGTCCCTGCTGCGTTGCTATTGCTGAAAAGCCAGATTAATAGAATTTCTGCAGAAACATGAGCATTTATTTGATTTCCCCATTTATTCCTCCTCCTTTTAACATGTACATGGCAAATTAATTAAATAGTGAGTGCCACAGCACTGCTCAAGCTTTGTTATTGTCATGATAAAAAATGTAGCGTGATAATTTTGGTGCTAATTATGCATTTTTGGCAAACTGTTTCATCTCACTAGAAATACCCTCAAGCATGGGAGAATGGCTATTTAATGGAAGTGCAAAATGAAAGAGAATGCTTTTAGAGTCTTGGATTAATTTTCTATTATAAATAGCTTATAAAGTATTTGCAGCACTTAAACTTTATACATAATCACACTTCATAATGAAAATAGAAAATAAAGAAAAACATTTCATGATTTTTTATAATCAGGATTCTTAAGCCTCTGAATAGACTATTTTAAAAATATCATGATAACAACTCCCATTTATTAAGCACCAAGTGTATACCCATTGTCCTGCCTATAGGATGTCTTCTCATTTTGCCCAAAAAACTCCCTGGCTACATGATACAACATCATTGCCACTTTACAGAAAAGTTCGCATGCTCAAAAAAGTTAAGTGCCTTTCCCAAACATCTTGCAGAAAATGTCTTCATTTGCTAAGCCTGCATTAACAAAGGACCACAAACCGTTTGGCTTAAAATCACAGAAATATATGGTGCCCCAGTCTTACAGGACAAGCTCCCCCTGACAACTGAAGGTTTGCCTCTCCCCGCTTCTGGTGGTTTGGCCATCATCAAAGGCAGGGGCATGGGGACACAGGTCTCCCCTCCTCCCTCTTGACATGGCTGTCTTCCCGCTGTGCCTGTCTGTGAGTCTAAACCTGCCCTTCTTAAAAGGATAGCAGTCCTGCTGGATTAAAACCCACCTTAATAACTTCATTTTAACTTATTACTTCTATAAAGACCTATTTCTGAGTAAGATTACATTCTGACTTCCTAGAGATTAGGACTTCAACATACGCTTTTTAGGGGAAACACAATTCAACCATAACAGATAAAAAGCAGCAAATATATTTGAACCTATTCTTGCAACTTCAAAACCTGCATTTAGTACTGCTGCTCATGTCACCCCCTTATCAAAACTGCATATGTAAAATTCTTTAGGCTAATATTTGAAAGTGTTAAATGCCAGTTTACTCGGATGTTTATCCTCCTTAGACTATGTTCCCTGAGGCATGTATATCATTTTACTATGATTGTATCCTCATCATAAAAGATAAGTGTCCTGTGTATCTTTCCTTTGTAACTATTTATTGTGCTAAATAAAATTGGTTGTTGTAAATAATTCCAGTATATATAGCAGTTTGAATGTTGAGATTACATATTATAATTCAATGATTGGCTCTTTTTGAAACTATATGCCAAAGAAATGAGATGCAAGGCAATAAACATTGGTGTCTGTGATATACTGTGATTCATTGTTGGAATTGATTAACAAAGCTCGGAACAGTAAATACAGGTGTGACTTTTTTTTACAGCTTCAACGGAGCCTGCATTTCAAAGCCTGAGGAATTCGGGCAACCTTCATTTAATTTCCCAAAGTAAGAGTATTATTAATCAATTGTGGAAACACCCTACAATGGAAGTCCATAAGAGCAGAACTCAAGGGGCTTGGGGTAGGAGGTGTTATTACTCTATAATTCTGAGGCAGAAGACCAAATGTGAGAAATGGAAAGACTACCCAAAGGATAATCATGTTGACTTCACAGTTTTTGCATTTTTTCATTTCTTTAATCTTACATTCATCAGGTTATTTTTCTTTTCTTTCATCCATCCGTCCAATGAAACATTGACTAACTTCTCATAGTACGCTCACAACCATGGGAGGGGTTGGTAGGGTTTTTCTGATCCTGGTTCCTCCTTCAACCAGTGTTTTTTTTTTTGTTGGTTGGTTTTTAACCTCTGACAGCTACCACAGACTTATCCTGGAAGCCTAACTTCTCTATGTTGCTTCCTAAACATTTACTTTTCTCTACTTAAAAATACCACAAAGCTGGGGCGTCTGGGTGGCTCAGTCGTTAAGTGTCTGCCTTCAGCTCAGGTCATGATCCCAGGGTCCTGGGATCAAGCCCCACAACTGGCCCCCTGTTCTGTGGGAAGCCTGCTTCTCCCTCTCCCACTGCCCCCTGCTTATGTTCCCTCTCTCGCTGTGTCTCTGTCCAATAAATAAATAAAATCTTTAAAAAAAAATACCACAAAGTATCATTTTTATTTCAGTGTTCACCACTGAACATGGTAGCACCTTATCTCTCTCCAGTGCTCTTGTTTCCTGCTTTCTTGGGCACTGAAATGTCCACATGGGCAACACAATCTACCCCCAACCTCTCAATTCCTTGACCCCTTTCACCTCAAACAATCGGGTACTCAGCCGCCCAACTTCAGGGTCCCCTGTAAATCTTGTTATTCCTGTAACTGTACCATGTCCAAGTTTCAAATTCAGACATCCCACATCCTTGTGCAACCAAATCCATCATCTGATACGACTCCTCTTTTTGTGCTGTAGTGGATCAACCGCCCCCACTCCCCCCATCGGAGGCCAGCTTCCCCGGGCACTATGGCAGTGCCTCGTGGCTAGAGTTACAGGTGCTCCATGTCTGATGATCGAGCAAATCTTTAATATATGTAGTGCTTGGCACCAATGAATTTGGCTTTCACGGGAAAGGTGAATAAAATAGGTAAAGACGGAAATCTCAATGCAGTTTATTAATAATTATGGAAGGGATATCCAACCCAGTTTTCAAGACTGTATTTAGAAAGATTCCAAGAGAAAAGGTATCAGGGAAAATTTTCTAGAAAAATAATTTCTAGACTGAATCCTTGTAAATTTTTCTGTTCTTTTCTAAACAAATATTGAGAGTTTGGCAAATTATTACACAGTTATAATCCTTAAATTTACTTGTACAATGCATGAAACATTGTTCCTTAACAAAAATGACTATAGTTTTTGCAGGTGCCTTTGAAAACAATTTCTTAGTGATTAAGAATTAACTTTCTCAAATGGATACTTTCTTCTTGAGTTGGTACATCATTGTCTTTGTTAGCTCTGCAAAATCACTGCAGCTTTTTCCCCGTTAGAATGCCAACTGCTACTGTGTCCACCCTGGGTCCCACAGCAGTTCTTTCAGGAAGAGCACATTTTGAAAGAAATACACAATAACTGAGATACACACTCTACCGACTAAGCCACCCAGGTGCCCCTAACATAAAATATTTTTATTTCTAGCATTTGGAAGACATCACAAGCAATTCCTTTTCAGCTGATATGTATGATTAATAAAGATGTTAACTGACTGAATGACATGATTAAGTGCATGTTTTCTAATAATGGTGATCTAGCTTTCCAATGGACTTTGCCTCCTAATTTGAGAAATTCATGTAAGTATATTATCTTTCCAGATCCTTAACATTGCCCTTTCAAACAGGAGAGAAGGCCCTCTTATTTCCCAGACTGAAAGAAGCTTGAGGTTATAAACTCATATCCCAAATCCTAGTTCATCTACTGCCCTCGTATGAACTATTCTTTTTATTTGATTTTTATCTTAATTTACACTATTGGCTTTCTAAAAAAATAAACCTGAGCATTTTCTTAGTATTTTCAATTCTACTTGATGTGGACATTTTTCCAAAATCTTGCAACACAAAATGAAATAAAATATAGAAATTATAAGTAAAATTTTGATCAGAATTATGTACTTTTAATATCTTCAGCATAGATCACAGTCAGCACACACATTTTGCTCCAAAATAGTATCATTGACTTCTGTGGACCATCTCGGTATATTATATGGAAAATGGTATATTTTAGCTTTTCTTCTATTTCAGCTGAGAAATGATGGGATGTCTCCTATAGACTAGTCACTGGGCTCTCTACCAGACCTACAAAGATAGTCACACGTGTCCTTGACCTTATAGAAGCTTACAGTCTAATGAGAAACACACAAATGAATCGCATATCTGGAGAACAGAGGAGCTATTGAAATTACAGTATCATCACTGATCATTTTTAAAGATACAATTTTTATAAAATTATATATATGTATACAAAAATTACAGCAGGGTTTCTTTATACAACTCTGTATTCACAATAACTCGTCTTTAATGAGACAAGATAAAAAAATAAACTAAGAAAAATGCTTCCCCAAATTCCCCCCGGATCACTGTACCAAGCCAACCCCAATCAAAATGTACACTGGATAAGTAAGGCTCTTGTAAATGGGATTATCATAGTTGTAGGGATTAATATTTAGATGCCTGAGAGCTTTCCTGTCTAATTTGTGCTACACCAGTCCTGCTCAGACACAGTGATGAGATACATTTTCTACTTGAATTATAATTACTATCCTGAGCAACTGGCACTATGAACAGCTGAAAATAGTGTTGAATTTGCCGTAATAAATCGTGTTTAGTTATCAGCCATGAAAGTGTCTATGAGATAAGTCACATTGCTAGCAGGAGAATGTGTGTGGAGTTGTTTCCTTTGTGACAGTACCTACTTTATGACACCGGAGACCAAAAACCCAACCCTAGCTTCAAGTGTGGTAATTCTGTTGCAATGTATCTGCCAACAAAATCCAAGGAAAACTTTAAAGTTGTTGAAGATCATAAATGATCCACTTCAGATATATTTCTTTCCATTTAAGTAATCTCAGTCACATTCACTCTACTAAGAATCCAACTACCTAATTGTGTCTGAAAGATTAACGCATGTGGGTGACAAGCACTCATGGTGAGGGGGAGACTGAGGGATGTAGCCTGTGTTGACTGAAGCAAAATGGAAATCCATCAAGAATATGTATTATTTGTAATCACAGAACTAGGGTGAGTTTTAAATACAAAGGATTTCACTTGACTAAGCTTATTAAAATAACAAGTGTCTATCATTTCTCATAGGAGAAGGAAATGACTTTTTTTCCAGATTCAGTGAAAATTTTCAAATAACAATTTCTATTGTATATAAACCAGATTTTAAATCAAGTTTGTCTTTCAAGCAGGTTACAGATCTGCAAGAAAAAAAATGCTAAAAAGATTTTAATCTTATTTTGCCTTTCGTTTACATCTAAAGCAACCATATAAGATGGCCTAACTCCATGCAAACTCTAATGTTAGAGTTAAAAGAGTAAGAACATGTCTGTAGACTAAGGTCTAAAATAAACTGACAGACTATAACTGTAGGGAGACATTACAACTTACAACAGTTTAAAAAAAAATCAACATGATTCAAAGAACAGAATAAGGTTAAAGAATTCTACCATGTGCCCTGTGGCAAGGAGACAAATTGCACACTGCAGGGGATCACGTGGTCATGTCACTTGGTGCTCATCAGGAATTAAGGAAACAGTTAAAGCGAGAACAACCTACTGATCCTGGAAGAAAAAAATCCAATATTTGTAAGTTGGAACAGACTCCACATCATTAACAGAAGAAAGAGTAGAAGGTCAAATTTAAGTGGAACTTCTGAGTCCTATACAAACACTAATCTTTTTATGCTAAATAGGTTTACAATGTAATAAATACATGAAATTAGAAAAACTCATTGAGAACTCAGGTCAATGTACATAAAAGTGTGTTCCTCTTTATCACACTTCCTTACATTCCATTTGGTTATTTTATGTATTTGGCTACTTGAGGGAATGGTACTCAACATATTTCACCACCAGCATGACTCACACAATGATCAGAGAAGACACTGACCAGATTCTTGCTATTTGCACAGATGTTGAAAATGGTCCATGAGTCCTTAGTAGACAATACTGACAGTAACAATGAGAGTATTTGTGGAGTGGCTACTGAGAGCTAAGTGCTTTCCATACACTATTTATCATAACAAAACCTCTTAAGTATGCAAATTATCTCTATTTGAGAGATACCTGAAGTTAGATTCAGAGAAATTTGCATTCATTTCTAAAGGTGATCCAACTAATAAGTGGTAGATTTAACTTTCAAACCCGGATGTCTAGACCTGAAACACACACGGTCGCAGGGACAGCCCCTCCTTCCGCTAGGAGGAGGTGTGTACATGTAATACCTGGAAATGAAGCTTTGGGAACTGGTCCATGTAGCGAAGATCACCAGGTGTCCACGAATAGTTTGTGCTCCCCTTTTATACTTGGGAAGTCTCAGTGTGGGTAGGGGCTACCATTCCCAGCACTTCTTGCTTAGTCAGGGGCCATGTGGCTAAGTGATGCCCAAAAGAATGTGGGTGAAAGTGGCAAACACCACTTCCATAGCTAGCCTCTGAAAACCTCCCAAAGGGTACCCCATCCTCTCTCTTCCCTTTTGCCAGCTGGACTGTACCCTCCAGGATAACCTTGGAAGAAATAGTAATGGGTACAGATTTTGTTATGGCTTTGCTACAAAATGTGAAGTCAAATATATAGCTATCAGTATGAATGTGAAGGCATAGCTACTGATGGGTATGTGCCCTGTTTCAGATGTAAGTTCAGCTGATCATCAGTGTCTTTTCCTAAATTCTGTTAACAGATATAGATAGATAGGTCGATAGGTATTTGGCATGTCATATCTACTTTAGTATGAGGATTATAAGTAAACATGGAGAAACAAATATTTCCTAATGAGTTTTTCTAACCTAAAACCCCACAGTTCTAGGGTTTGAATTCAGCATCAAATAGTATCTGTCAAATTAAGTACCAAACATTATCATAACCTAAATGAAAAATTGACACAACTGTTTCACAAGCAATGAGGGACAGGCATCCTTTTCTACTCATAGAAAGAGAAGGTGTAGACTTCTCTGCTTTTTATGGAAATCCATGCATAAGGATATGTTGATAGTAACCTCAAACTTTAGAAGAAAAATCTCTCAAAACTGTCCAGTTTATAGGTCTAAAAGATAGTCAATTTCACTCTTAAGCAAAAAGTTTCCTTATCACTACATGTCTATTGAATTTTGAGGAGATTCTCTTACTAAAAAAGGTAATACAATATACAAATGTGCCCAAAGGAAATTTCCCACTTAGATAAAATGCATGAGAACAACACAGAGAGAAGAGAAATACCAAAAGAAAAGTGTGGGGGTACTCAGGGAATTTCACCAATTTTTGAAACTCGGAGTCTATGCCTTGTCTCTTTTAGAGGACTGAACAATTCTGCTTATTTAAATTGCTTCTTGGGTGCAAAAGATGGCTGCAACCCTCCCCCTTGCCTCCATTTTATACACTGAAGTTGAAGGCAGTCAGTCATTGGGATCTGGACTAAAATGGCCGTCCATCTGTGAGTTTTGGAAGCATCTGCCAAGGTTGGTGTTATTTCACAAGTTACTTTTGTTTAAATCTTCACCATCTCTCATGCCCTTTCCACCAGTAGTATTCTCATTTGGTTTTGAACCTGGTGAATTGATAGGGCAGCTGTGACATCACAAAAGATGAAAATGAGGCACAGGGATATTACAGAACATTTCTATGGGCGTACAACTGATAAGATGGAATATTAATAGCTGAATTCAAATTCAATACTTTTCTACCAGCCCTCAACATTTGTGGATTACTACATGTGGGAGATTTTGCACTGATTTCTGTACACAGTTCCCTATAAGAGAAGGATACTTTCCATTCATTGCATTAGGACTCACTGTGCCTCCTCCAGGTGGAACTGGGGCACGTGCCCCATGAACTTGGCCCAGTGGAAAGTGAGTAACCTCAACTGTCCCTCTGAGCAGGGACTCTGAGAGACGCTGCGAGTTTTGGGCAATCTATCTTCTTTATCTTTGCCTCAAGAATGGCGCATCCCAAGTGCAAATGTGCATACGAAGTCAGGGTGGTTCTTTCTCCCCTAGTTCTGGATGAGAAGCTACATGGAGCAGAACCTGGGCTGGAACATACCACTGCCTACCCACAATGTGAACAAGAATGAATCCACTGCTGAAAGCTGACTCCACAGGTGGAAGGGCAGTGCCTCCACAGAGTGAGCAACTGCACTCTCAGAAAGTTTTTATCTTTACCTTCAAAATGACATTGGCTGGTAGGCATTCTCAAAGCAGCATGAACATAGACACAGATAAAGAATGTATCAGCAAAGTTACCAATTGCATTCATTGAGATAAGAGCCTCAGGAAAATTGTGTTTTGTTCTCCCAGTTCCCTAAGGCGAACTGGCTTAATGTGAAAATTATTTTCTCTTATTGCATGCCTTGAGGCATGGCGTTTCCACCCTATGTCATTGAAAATTGATGTTGTAGGAGGTTGTTTCATGGGATGAATATTCTCATTAGAGAAGAAGAAAGGGGTCCTGCATAGGTGAGCCACTCAAGATGTCTCAGACCAGAGCACGTAACAGGTAAAGCAGCGGAAGTAGAAGCGTCTACTACCAGTGGAAGATGACTACTAATCTGTAGTCTTAGATATTGGACATAGGAGCACGTTGCTGGTATGTTTATAAAGGAGGACAGTTGAGAGCCAGCCACGGCTAGGATATTATGAAGCGTTTATGCATTCATATAATAAAAATATTAATATTAAGGGAAGCTTTTGTCATTTCAATTATTGAGACAGGATGGAAAAAAATACCTTCACAAGGAAAGGAACTTGTATGAAATTCAGAGAAGTTGGAAGATCTTTTCTTTTCACACTAGAACAAGTGGACAATACTTCTTGACCTGAAATGTTTTAATTGTCTTAATGTCTTCATGGTTGTAGCCCAGGAGGAAGCCACTAGTATTTAGAGAGAGCTGAAACCAAAAAATCTGTAATAAGCATATTCTAGATGATGCCCTATAATCACCACTTCAGTGGAAAAACAAGTTCACTTTACCCTGTATGATGAAGAATGAAAAGAAAGATCTTCTTTTAATTTTTACTCTTATGAGAAATATATTGATGCAAGAGAATGCAACAAACACCATGATATTCAAATTATTTGATGATTTACTAAATTATTTAGTAATTAAATACTATTGAATCTCTAATTGAAATTCTGAAGATTTAAACAAAAGTATGATTCTATTTCTAAATAACTAATGAAAGAATGATGATTTATATATGACGAAACCAGTTGGAGTTGAATTTTTTTTATGGAGACATTGCTAAATTCATGAATTAAAACAAATATCAATTCTAATTGTTTTTATGATTTTAAACAAATCTCAATTGAAATCACATGTTAAAAAATATTGCTTTATACCCTAAAGCAATAGACAAAAATGCTCTCTTGAACCGTGACCTACCATAAATATTTCATATTCTTTTTATTTCTTTACATTTCACTCAAATTTTTATGTTCAATTCCATTTTATCTTAAAAATTCTGATTTATTAACTTTTTTAAAGATTTTATTTATTTATTTGACAGAGAGAGACACAGAGAGAGGGAACACAAGCAGGGCGAATGGGAGGGGGAGAAGCAGGCTTCCTGCTGAGCAGGGAGCCCCATGTGGGGCTCGATCCCAGGATCCTGCATCATGACCTGAGCTGAAGGCAGATGCTTAACGACTGAGCCACCCAGGTGCCCCTGATTTATTAACTTCTTAAAAACTCATATCATAATCTTACACATGAAGGTGCATCTTCATTTGAAATGAATGTTAGTTAACCAGTTGGATTCCTAGAGATAGTAAGTAAATGATAAAGTATTATTCCACTTTCATACAAATCCCTGGGGATAAAATAAAAGGGAAAAAAAGAACTATTACATGACCTCTCAATCTTTTTAGTTAGCTTTTCAAAATATTTAATGCAAAATGTGAAAATAGAATGAAAATAATCATCTCAGTTAACATTATCTCAAAATGATGTTGTTTGTCGTATCAAATATTATGATTTTCCTCAGTTTCTAAATGTTGGGTAGCATGCTAGTCAGGAAGATTTTTCCTCAGGAAAAAGATAAAGGATGATTTTGGTTGCCAGTGATGTTGGAATAAAATGCGATGATTTCCAACATTTCAAAGAGCAACGTGTATTTTAAATACCAAGTGGAAAGCAAGTTTTAATTTACCACACAACTTTCAAGAATTTTTTGCATGTGATTGAATTTCTAAGTGAATCCTCACTAACACAGATTTATATATGTGCTTCTAAATAATTTACAAAGTTGGCATTTTATAATCTGTTTACTACGTAAGGTTATCTTTTAGAAAGTGGAAGGATACATATCAATTTATTGACAGTTGTTAACTTTGGGTCATAGATCTATAAATGATTTTTATTCTTTATATTTGTCTATATTCTAAAACACTCATTTTAGAATTGTAAACCAATTCCAAAGTCCTTACATCATCAGAAAAGCAGACATGACTATCCTGTCTTTAAGTGTTTAGGCTTTAACATCTTAATCATAAATGCACATAAGATAAAGCCTAATGGATGTAAGACATTAATGTCTATACAATGAAGCAGGAATCGGCATTAAATTTTCTTATATGTATAAGATATTATTCATCAAGACTAAAGATCAATGCCTCTAGGAAGGAGGATCAAGTTCATGTGATTTCGATACTGTTTGCACAGGTTTATTTCTTATGGTTATTAGCTTCTATGGTGACTATGATTATAACAGCTATAAATAAATGAACATCTTTTAATTTTCCTAAATTTTCAATCTGTCAAGAGAAAATCTAGCTAAAATCTCTAATAAGCATTTTCTAGATGATGTCTTATTTATTGAAAAATGAAGCTTAAAGCCATGGGTCTCAGAATGAAAAGTAATCAAAAATGATCTGTTCGTCATCCTTCCATGTTATGACTTTGATTCGGAACTGGTAATGACACATGGATTTTATGGGAATATTTATATACAAAACATTATTTGCAGTTAGCTTTGTAAAATTCTAATATGAACGTGTTCCTTGCTTATTATTGGGTTATGTCTCCTTTTTCCTCAGCCTAGCATCTGTAAAGAACAGAAGACCCTTGATAGCAAAAGGCAATTATTCAAGATTTTCTGTGGCCTCTGATTGGGGCTCACAATCATGTCTGCACATGTCAGACTCTGCCAGATTTGTGATTTGTCCTTGAGGGTCTGTGCCAGAAATGAAAAGGCTCTCCTGCGGGGCTGTCTAGAAAGCTTAAGCAACAACCCTCATCATGTCTTGTGGCTGGCCACCAAAAGTCCTACCTAACTCCTGCTGAGCTAATGTGCACTTTAACAATTACTTTCACAGATTATGGATGGAGATATATAGTGTACAAATAAAGACTGCAATGAGTATATCATGGGGATCACAGCGTCCAGAAAAGAGAGAACATTTTCAAATGTAGTCTAAATTTAAGACAACAACTATAGGTATGTTAACTTGACAAATAGGATGATGAGCCCAAATGATGTAATGTTAGCCCAACAGAGCTCCCCTGAAAGATTTTTCACAGGCTTGGCTTTCTTTTAACCTGAACCCGAACTGAATTGTTACCAACACTGCAATCTTGCGGTACGCTCTCTCAGACGTCCTTACAAATAGAAAAACTGGATCAAGGTGAACGTGAGAATCTAGGACATCTGTTCTCAGCCGTGTGCATCAGCAGTTACAATCTGTCCCGTATGGCAGCCCATGTTTTGCATGACTAAGTCTCATTGCAAAGGAAAATCTGCAACCAAGAAGTAGTCCACGCTAAGCTTTCATTGATGAAGACCGAAGGACAAGCATGCGTGGCTTTGTTGCCCGCATGTCTGTGCTCACACTGAGCACTTATCCCCAGAAGCCAAATCGAGGTCGAAGCCTGTAAACCTCATTATGTAGCGACTGGAGGACCGACCACTCAGTAGAGAATGAGCGATAATGACCCCACAATGATCCTGACTGTGATCATTTCTCTTAGCTCTATTCCCGTACCTTACTCATCAGGAAAGCTGACTAGTGCAAGTGGGACAGAACAGTGGGCCACAGGGAAATCACAATCCCAAACAGGGTAATGATCCCATCACTAAAGGGACTGGGAACAAACATGACAAATACTCAATGGAAGCAAATCTGATGTTTTCCACCACCACATTCAGCTTCGAAATTTTCTTACAATTTAAAAATATATACTTTTACTCTGTAGTCCTTGCAAGACATAGAAATAGTGGTTCCTTGACTCTGTGGCTTCTGACTTCTCACTCTTGGGATCAGGAAGGCAGGGCCCCTCCAGCTCTCAATCGCTGGCAGGTGGAATCCGATGGCAGTATAGCTCTCCCGTTGTCACTGCTGTGTCAGACCACCATCAGATGAGTCTGGAGCAGCAGTGGTGGGAATATTCCCGAGATCAAAGCTGGGAGAGGAAACACGCTTTTGAGAGGAGCATGTCCTAGACAGGCAGGTGCAGAGCCGATGCACGCACATGGTGCTGGGAGAGAGGGAGCCTGCCAGCCAGGAGCCGCCCCTGGGTTCCCTGGGTGCATGTCTATTCTGGAAGCCCCAGAGGGAAGCGGTGGGTGAGGCCTCTCCCCATCCCCAGCGGGGCATGCTGAGGACTTGCACGAACAGTTCACGCCCATCCCGCAGTTCCAAACCGTGGGCCATGTAACTTTCCCTTGACCCTCTACCCTGGTCCCTGCATTTTGCATGGCTGAGATTTCAGGAGAAACAGGATCCCTTTAGAAATAAAAGTGAGTCTCGGCCAAGGGACTAGGTGCTAGAAATAGGGTCTGTTTGAAAATGATTTCTTCATGAATTGGCAAGGAAACGGTCAAGGAAAAGGGAGGGAAAGAGAAGAGCTCTGTTCAGGGCCAGGGGAACAGCTCCCAGCCTGTCCCCAGCTCCCTGGCTGCACAGTGGGGATGGTGGCTCTTCCTTCACTGGGGTGACGTGCCACCTGATGCCAAGCCCTCGTCTGCCACTCTCAATTGTGTGTGTGGCTGGAGAGTGGCCAGAGGAAGGTGGCCGATGGCAGCAGGGCTGCCAGCTGCCAAAGAGGTCCTCCCAAGGACCAGAGAAAACTGGAGAGTCACTTGAAATAAGCCGAAGGAGGCAAGTGGGGGCTGAACATCACAATTGACCACCAAGTGCTTTGTTCACTTGGACAGCTTTTGCATGTGATCTTCTAGGATTGTTCAATCCTCTAGTTCTATATCTGGGAGTAGCAGTAAAATGGGAAATAATCAGCAAAGAAAGAATATCTCCCAAAACAGAGAGAATTATTTTTATAAATCCAGAAATATGCTGCTTCCATTAAAAATGAACAAAAATAAATCTTCAAACTTTCCATTATGTTAGCACTGCCTTATTTCATTGTAGGTAAGTTGATCTTATATATAAAATGCATAAAATTTTGAAACTTGCAAAGATGCTAAATTTTCGTGATATAGTGCCACATTTAAAGCAACTGAGTGTCTAAAAACAGAATGTTTACTTTTTATTATTTTCTATTCGCACATATACTCCTTCACTAGACCAATATTGATGGAGTGCTGACTGGGTTTCAAGCATTTTTTTCAGCCTTGGGAATACAGTGAAAAGACCAGATTCTTGTACTGAAGAAGCTTAAATTCTCACGGTTGCAGGGGGTGGGGCTAGATAGTGAGCAAATGAATAAGCAGTAAATAAATCTGTTTATGAGAAGCATAAAATATGAAAGAAAATATATAACATATATAACATATTTGATATTCTCAGAGCATCGGGGCCTGGGGAGTGTACAAGGACAGAAGCTGATTCTGTTTTATAGAGTGACAGCTGACCACAAGTCTGATGAAAGTGAGGGAGATCGCAGTCCTTGCTGGAGTAGAACATCCCAGGTGAAGCCTCCAAGGAGTGTCCCAGGGGTGTCCAGAAGGAACAGCAGAAGCAGGGTGGGGCGGGTGAGGGGGGCAGGCAATGCAGCTGGAATTTAGACAGGAGGAGGAAGGCAGAATAGCAGAGCAGTCCCCAGACTTTGTAGGGCAAGGTAAGGAGTTTGGCTTTTGCTTCAAAGAAGATAGAAAGCCAGGGGAATGGTTTGAGAAGAGGAGTCCCACGATCTGACGTCAGCGGGCAGAAGTGCTCTCTGCTTGCCCCCATGAGCTGTCGGGCACAAGGGCAGCATGAGGGAAATGCTAGGAGGCTACTCTTATGGTCCGGGTGAGCCATGGTGTTGGCCTCAACATGCTGTACAGGTAAAGGTCATGAGAAGGCGGCATGTTCTAAAAAAGTGTTGAAGGTTGTCTTAGTCTGCCCGGGCTTTTATAACAAAACACCCCATAGTAAGGGGCTTATGAACTACAGAAAGTTGTTTCTCAGTTCTGGAGGCTGACGTCTGAGATCGGGGTGCTGGCGTGGTGGGGTAAGGGCTGGATTATAGATGGCCATCCCCTTGCTGTTCCCTCGCATGGAGGAAGGGGTGAGGGGGCTCTATGGGGCACTGACCCCATTCAGGAGGCTCCACACTCATGACCTAACCACATCCCAGTGCCACACCTCTTAACACCATCACCTTGGGGATTAAGATTTCAACATATGAATTTGGGGGAGCAGGGGGACACACATTCAGACCATAGCAAAAGAAGAGCTGATGTGATTGGCCAATGGGTTGAACATGGAGTTTGAGAGAAAGTCAAGGAAATGATTATTTGAGGTGTTCAAGTGTTGAATCTCCATAATATACAGCAGCATTGTAATTAAAGACTGCTCTTTGCCATCACCAAGGTAAGGAACACTAGTATTTACATTATTAATAATCATCTTAGCAATATTCACGGTAAATTTTTAATTATCATTTATAAAGCAAAGTCCTAAAGGCTTCCTTATGGGATAATGGAAATTATCCTTCAGGCATTTATGAAATTAAGCATGGTACAGTGGATTTTCTCTTACGAGTTAATGCATTTCCTTAATTAGTCTTTTAGGAAGTTTGGAAATATACAGTTTAATGTGTGATGCACTTGATAACGATGCAAAGATACATGAGCCGAAGAAAATGTTATGTCCTACAGAACTAATAACTAGTTCATTTAATTGACCATTTAAAAATGTATCTAAAATTAAATACTCTGAATGTTATTTGATGGAACTCTGGGAAATACTAGCATAATTTTGTTGTTGTTCAACAGTTATAAGGACCATGGCATACTTGAATGACAAGAAGAAATCAGAAATAGGATTAAAGTCTCCTACTTCCCATTTTTGTGCTTTAGTTTCCTTGTTCTTAAAATGAGGCATTAACTCTGGGGGTCCCAAAAGTCCTTACTAGGTGATATTTCATTACATTAATTCCTATGTTAATAATTTGGTAAATAGATGTTCAAAAACTTTTTTCCTAGATTTTGCTAAACAGTACGTATATAAAAGTGAGAATAATCAGCTACTGACATCATGGAGTATGAACCTATCCAAATGCCATATGTTTAAAATTCTATTCATATAAGTCTAGTACCTTGCAAAGATTTTATGTTGCTTGTCTTATAAGTTGCCAATGTCAGAACAATTAAAATAAGGAACCAAAAAAAATGAAACAATAAAGGGGCTTGAAGTATTACCCCAGAAACAAATAAATGGATATCAGGAGAGAATCCATGATAGCTGAGCATCAAATAAGGCCCTGGGACTTCTAATAGCTATGGGGAAAATGGAAGAGCAATGGCATATGCTCCTTTCCTCATCTAAAATAAAAGGAACGATCTCATTTAAAAGGCAATTATCAGTGGATAGTTATAGGAAGGGTATCAATACCTCCCATAGCACAAGCTACAGGAATAACCATTGCTTTGTGTCATGTTCCACAAAAAATATGACAAAGGTTAATTTCCTTTAGCTTCTTTATTGTAAGGACACTCCTCTTTCCCCATTGGCCATTCCAGGAAAACTATATTTCATTTAAATTCTAATAGGTTACCAATACCTTTTTTTTCCCCTTTCCACTTTCTACTACCCCATTTGAAATTAGGATGTAAGCAAGGCTTTGGAGAATCTCCAGATTAAAGTCATAACAGTTAAATTCTTCACAGAGATCAGGTGAGAGGTGCCCGAAACTTACTCCGGAATACATGAAATTGGGCAATGTTCTTGTGGTATTAAAGGCGAGGTATCAGGCACTCTTCTAAGCATGTTACATGCACTGATCAGTTAATCCTCCTAACAGCTCTATGCAGTAATGTTCAAATATATGTTCATTTTATGGATGAGGATAGTATGCCGAAGGGGCCAGGTATATTCCCCGGAGACAGATGGCTAATACAGAGGGAGAATTCAGAACCTAATTCAACTGCTCCAGAATGCAGGCTCGAGCTCTGGATCGCTGTGCTATATGTATTAGAAATACCTCATAACTGTAACTTACTTACTGTTTGTCTCCCATAGGTTTCTTCTGTTTTTGTAAATATAAAATGACTGAAATGCATGGCATCGACCTAGAAATAACCAATTATAGATAGACTATTTGATTCCTCAATGAATTAATTAGCTTTGTATTCATTCAAAAATTAAAGCCCGTAGTTTTAACAGCTTCTAAAATCGTTCATCTTGACTGAACTGCCCAATATATGTTACTTAATCTAACACCTCCTTATGTTGCTTTTTACAAAAATTTGGGATGGCATGCACACATATGAATAAGCAACCACATGCATAGCTGAAAACCTTAATTTTGTTTGTAAAATAACTTTAATGATATTTAATTCCCCATGAAGAGTGATAAGAATAAACCCCTATGTTAGAAATTGCACTTAATGAAGCTTTGCTTTTTTAAACTAACAAGTGCAAGCTTCTTTTGGGAAACAGCAATAATTTCTCCCTTGAAAAGTAACCTTTTTGGGGGTCTAATTACAAAAACTTCAAATAAGTAAAAGGAGGCCATAGATAATGGCCCCCTTTATCCTTCCCCCAGAGATAAATACGGTTATTTGGTGATATGTCCTTCTAGATGTCTGTTGATGGGTCAATATGAGTACCGTCCTAACTCTTAAATATAAAGGTCATTTTACTGTAAGTATTATTTGCTAATATGCCTTTCATTTAATGTGTTGTGAAATTTTTTTGTATCAGTAACTAAGACTTTTGTCGATCTTATGGACATCCCTTCCCCTTCTGTGGTTGTCCAGTGTTGCCTCCTAATGAGCATCTGATTTGTTCACAATTATTTCATATTTGAAACACCACTGCTGGAAGCTTCTTGAACATATCTCTTCCCAATTTACTCTCCCTAGAAGAGCTTATTGAAACTTATGAGTGAAACTACATAAGTTTATTAAGACTTTGCATACATATTGCCAAATTGTCTTCCCCAAAATGTTTTCACTTTTCACCACTTGGACATATGAGCATCACTTTCCCCTTAACCCTCCATAAATGTCAGTTATTTTATTAAGGGGAAAAAAGGTTTTTTTCATTCAAGGTATATTTCTGTCATGACTAAAAGTTACATTTTAACATTTTTGTAGTGTTATTCTGGTATGAGTCCTCTCTTCGAAATGTAACAAAATTACTCACTACTTCCCTTCTGCTTTTTATAAATATTTTAATTTAATCCTAGTTTAAAATGGTAATTCCTCACCAGGCATCAAAGACCCTAACATTTAATTTGCAACTTAAACGTTAACTGGAAATCAGATATCCATTTCACATTCTCAATAAATTGCTTGTGAAGTTATTCTTGAATTTGGCATAATTTGCTTTT
Organism: Eumetopias jubatus; assembly: GCF_037043125.1. Taxonomy (NCBI): domain Eukaryota; kingdom Metazoa; phylum Chordata; class Mammalia; order Carnivora; family Otariidae; genus Eumetopias; species Eumetopias jubatus. Next base: position 4,878,883 of record NW_028274808.1, read on the forward strand.
CTTTGCCTTCTACGTGCTCAGTTCTAAAACAGAGAAGATTTGAATAATTTGATCCTGAATGAGAAGAATGCCAGGCTTCCTTCTCCTCTGTCGGAGGTGAAGATGACCAAGAGCTGGGAAGGAAGTCATCTGACCTCCTCAGGGGCGTGCTGTCTCCCCCCTCACCCCAGGAACAGAGGCGCCATCCTTCCCTGGACGCTGGATGAAGGGACAGCAAGCCTGCTCTTGGAGAGTGCTGGATGGTGCAGGTAGACCGACAGTCTTCCTCCATTCTTTTACTAATCACTACACTTCCAGCACAGCTTTCTCTTCATTGAGAACGTGGAGGGATTGCTGATCCAATGGGGGTGTGGACTTGGGCAGCAATGCAGCCAGAAACAGGGAGGAAACCCAACCCCTAGGCAATGGTGTTAGGGTGTGGCACTGTCGGTGACGGGCTCTTGAGGGTAGAGCCCCAGGAATGGGGTTAAGTGCCCTCACAAGACAGACCTCACAGAGCTCCCAGCCCCCTCCTCCAGGTGAGGACACAGCTCGGGGGGCTGTGACCAGGAAGTGGGTTCTCACCAGATACCAGATCTGCAGGCACCTAGATCTGGGATTTCCCCGCCTCCCAAACTGTGCAAGGTGCACGTCTGGTTTAAACCCGCCAGTCTGCTCTATCCTTAGAGCAGCCCAAGGGGGCTAAGACAAGACTCTTCTTTGATGAAGGCTAAACAGAAGCTAAACAGAAGGCTAAAAGGCTGAAAGAAGCCTAAGTCTGCTGAATCAGAGCACATTAGGATACATGTGCCTGGTTTTCTGAAGGTGATAGGAAGACACTTTACACATTAATTAGCTGAAACATTGATGGCATAACACAGCATCCAATGATCTAATTTTTTAAAAAGAGTTAGTAACACAAAATAGATCCCCTTAAAATCCCAGTTTAGCCATCTTTGTGTGGGCTAAACACACTCTGTATCAGGTATGGATTTTTGCTTGTTACTTTCCTCGGATTTTTATTACAACTGAGTAAACACACACATACACAATTCTTCAATGGAAAAATTCTGCCCTTCACGTCAGAGGGTAAGAACTACTCCACTTCATTTAAATAATGCCCAGTTGGTGAGAAGGAAGACAATTTGGAGTCTACAAAATTATTGTCTGTAATTAGTGACCAAGGGATCACAGCAGGTGTGAAATTAGTGTTGCCTGCACATTACGGTCTCCAGACTGGATACCGTGGTAAGCCAGGCCAAACAGTTGCCATATTTCACCCACACACTGACGCATAAAGAAGACTGAACCAGAAGCCAGGATGTGGAAGATCCCCCTGCTAGTAAGTTAGGTTGTGAGCCTGAGTCTGCTGTCCCCAGAACTAAGGCAGCTATACTCCGTTCACCCAGGCCCATAAATGCACCCCCAAGTTCCCCTGTGCCACAGAGCATCCCATCAGAGAACACAACTGCCAACCAAATGCATCCACTCACCGCTGACTAGAAGTTATGTAATAGCTAATCAGGTGCTTGGTTTTTTTCCCTGCTCTCTTTGTTAAGTGATTTGAGCAAGGTTTGCTTGACAACCCTTAATGAATTATATGCAACAAAGAGTCAATTTTCTGTCAAATGGCAGTAGTGAATCATTCACACAGGCACTGAGTAGAAGCCTGAGTACTAAATTTCGGTCCTTAACTGACTTTCTTTCTGTCTCCTAGTACAGGACCACAGAAAGATTGAGATTTATATCGGAAATGGCACTATGGCAGGATTATTTTTGAAGGCAGAAGGCCTGCCTAAAGCCAGAAAACTCCCCTCCATCCATCTACTTCTGCGCCTGTAATTCGGCATTGGGGAGTGTTTCTTTTGCGTTATGGATTAATTACCAGGAGTCTTTATGGAAAACAGGGAGAAAAGGAGCCCTAAAAGTATTGTATAAATAATTAATAGAGCTTAGCCTTGAGAGTTTACTGACAGACCAATATGAGAGTTATCAGAGGAAGTAAGGCCAATAAACAGGCAGGCACGGACAATAACAAGAGGTCAGTCGCATGAGAAATACATTTCTTAGGAAGAAAAAGGGCATCGGGGGCAGCCAAGGGCATTGTATCATTAGGATCTGGACCAAGGACTCATTGTTCTCTCCCCGTTTGAGTTTGGACCCTCAATAGACTGTGTGCAAATATTAAAACCAGGTAGAAAATTCTTTCCTGGAGGTCCTGCCCCCATGGTCACGGTTGTAGCCCCTGCCAAGAGGGGAGGGGTACAGACAAGAGGTCACCCAGGACTGTGTCAGCCCCCAGAACTTGCTTTCTAGTTGTGCCTGAGCATATTTTTTTACCTCCAATCTGATTTTCTCATTTTTAAGACTGAGATACTAATGAGGATTTTGGAAGATGATGCATGCAAAAGCATCGAGAACATGAAAACTGGCAGCTGAAGGTGAGCTCAGTAGGACTCTATATCCCCAGACACAGATGCAAAGACACACACACACACACACACACACACACACACACACACACACACACACACAGAAAATGGGACAGATATTTTCTTAAGATACTTAATTGAGGGTGCCTGGATGGCTCAGTCGTTGGGCGTCTGCCTTTGGCTCAGGTGAAAAAAAAAAAAAGATACTCAATTGAGCAGGAAAGATTAAAAGTTTCTTACCTAAAAGGATATTTTAAAATACAATATATCTACAGCATTTAAAATGCATGAATCTTACTAAAAAGAAATAAAATATTCACTTTTTGAAAAATTTGTCATCTTAAGCTATCCCATCTTTTCCTTACAATAAAAATCATTCCATCTCAGATAATTTTCTAAGATTTTACTAATTTTCTCTGATTTATCTGAAAAACAATCAGATTTGTAGCACAGAGTAATTTAACCTGAAAATTAGAATCCGTGGACTCTAATGACTTCACACTCATTTTCAGATAACAAAAATTTCCTATTTGTCTCAGACCCACAAACCCATATCTATTAGTGCCTCCATGACACCATGGCATAAAATAAATTGACACAATGAACAGGAAAAGCAATTACTCATTTCAAATCTATTATCACCCTTGCACTCTCAATTCAGAGAGAAACAAAAGTGAGTATGAGTGTGTATTCAAGTGTGCAAAGCCCACACACACCTGTGTGCACATACGCATGCACCCATGCTAACTTCTCAAGGTTCTATGTTGTGTATCACTGACTAGTCTCTTCACAACGGACTTAAACAGCATTTCCTCCGAAGGCTGAAAAGCCTCCCCAGTACAGGTGATTGACAGGACTAGGGTTTATTCCCATCTTCTATGTGGAGAAATTATGGAAGTATTATTTACTGGCTTGTGCAAAGGAAGACAGTTATTTAGAAATGCAGAACAATGTCCTGACTTAGATCACAGTAACTTAATTGCTTAGAAATATCCAATTCTTAATCATAAAGTCATCAAAATATTAAGCAGATCCAGTCTCTTATTCAACAGTCAACAAGTATTTGAGAGCTAGTAGCTTCAGGTCTTCACACTGTCAGAAAGAAATTTAATCCAAATCAAAAAGTACTACACCCAGAAGTCCTTAGTAAAGGAACAAGTTTTAGGATTGAAAGGTGCTATTTCCTTATATCATCTACAATACCCAAACCAATTGTACAAAACTGTCTTGATGATAATCCAAGAATATAAAAAATAAAATAAAAACCTCATTTCACTGAGTTGTATTTCAATATTTAAAATGTGGTTTTCATCTTGCCCCTGATAGCTGATAGTAATATATCAGAAATATATTTCAAAAAGATTATTTAACTACAGTAGATGGACTTATAGTCTTTAATAATGTATATGTTGTTTCTATAAACTTAGATTGAGTCTCTAGCTGGAGACATTTTCAAATCACAATGTTAAACAAACAAACAAACATACCATTCTTTTGATTAGTTAATTCGTAAGTTAATTCCTTGGAATGAAACAATTGTAATTCTACTCAAGAGTTCTCAGTTCATGGTGTGGCCCATCTAAGTCCCAACAACTTAGAAGCCATCCTATAAAGTGCTCCTTTTGTTACTGCTAAAGATAAACACCAAAACAAACACTCTAAAAGTGTTTTTCTTAGTAAAGTTCTACATTCTGCATGAGCATTTTGAGACTCAAAGAAAGCAAGATGAACAGTGGGCCCATCCCAGAGGTCTGTCCTGACCTTCTGAATGAAATCCTTCCTCGGACCAAACAGTCAAGATGCCCACCCATCCCTTTTCTTCTGAACTCCCCCATGACATGGAGGGGCATTAAGGAGGCAAGTTCTGGCCTCCGAAATGCAGAGCGCCTTAATAACTCAAGCTCATTTTTATGAGAAAAAAATTATTTTAAGCTGGTGACAAACCTGTTTTTCCATGCTTACTGTCTGTATTGAAGACCCTAAACTCTACCAAATACAAAGATTTTCTCCCTCCTGCATTTCAGCAAAATATCATTTTTGATAATGTTCAATAGACTACAGTTAAAAACAAACAAACAAAAACAAAATAAAATAAAATAAAAAACCACCCCTAAGGTACAGGAAATGGTCCAGCAACTAATGAGAACCTACAATGGATACACCATAACCTGAGAGTTAGGGAACATCGAATTAGTTTTACTTTGGGGGCATTGTGACTGATTGGTTATTTACCAAGTAGTGAAGATCATCCCTACTTGATTTTGAGAAACAAAGGAAAAATTTAAAGGCAAGAAATTCATTTCAGTCTTTTGAGCTGGTTCATTCTTTTCCCGACATTTGACTGATTTTAAGTTTCAGTTTGTTTTAAGCTTACATAGGATACTAACAATGCAACAGGTCTGTTTAACAGCTGACTGCAAATCTGCTCAAAACAGTGGTGAGTTCTGCTTTCTTTTACCTGATACACTCCTTAACATTCCATACATGAATTCTAATAGGTTTCTAAGTTTTTAATTGATTGTAGTTTAGACTTGTTTTAGAAATAGGTTTATAATCATAATTATACAATTTAATTTTTTAAACATGTTTATAATTTTTATGGAATCTAAGATAAGCTGTATTTTTATTACTGCCATCTGCTCTGTCATTTTTATTCAAGCTACTCTTCAGTGTTCCATACAAATAGATGGATAAAGAAAATATAAATAAAATCTTTAAGAGCTTTTAAGTATTCTTTGACACAGTCTAAAAACTAATATAGGTTTTACCAGAAAAGTTCAAATTCGAAAGGGAAATGAAATAGAAACCGGGGCTGGTTCTAATAGTATTTAATAGTATCAGGAACAATGCAAGCATGTCATTCCTCCTTATTTCAAAATATGTAAGACTGATCTTTCAGTAAAGCAAATGCCTCACCATGAACCCAGAATGTAAACATCCAGGTGAATAACCCACTAGGCCACAGCAATAAGTTTCGAACTGGAGTCTGCTTTTCCTAGCACCACTGGGAACCAGGCCCTCCCCTCGGGGTCCATTGTGTGGACCACCTGAGTCCTGTGTTTGAAATAAGAGCCTGGTTGTAAAATTAAGCTCATGGCCCTTGCAGGCCACCCTGTGAGGTCACCCACATTGGAGGGGCTCTTCCCTAAATCACCACAGAGTTCGTTCTCACTGGTTAGGTTTTAGCTCAAGGCCATTCCCTCAGTGAATCACTTGGCACTCATCACTGGAAGAGTTATTATTCATCTCCTCTGTGAGATTATTCATTCAAGATCAAAGGCCCCATCTCCTCCCCTTCGTCAGCTTACCCACCTTACCACCTTCCTCACCAACGTCTGTGGCCTTGTTCATATTCAGTCAACATTTGTTAATTGAATGAGAAAACACAGTATTGATCTTTTTAAGTATTTGTAATATGGTCACTTCCTATTTTGACAAGTTTTCTCTTGGTCCTTTGTCTTTGTATAGCTCTTAGTTCCTAGAATAAATATTTTAGAATATGTGCAATGATGACAAGATCACTACAATTTTAGTTGCATTTAGTTCTGCACAGACTCCTACATGAGAGGGTCCAGTCCCCAGAACTAAAATTAAAAAAAGAATCTGGAGACCATTCATTCATAGCATCCATGTGTCCATGCTGTGTGATCAACCAGTCCGCCCACCTAGAAATATCCATCTTAAAAGACTCCAACCCAGATCTTAAAAATATCCTTCCCTAGTTACCCCTTCTGAGAGAGCACTAAAACTCAGGAATGTAGTGTTCTTCCTTAAAAGCAGGAAATCCAGTGAATGGAGCATTGCTTGAACAGGTTTTGTTCAGGCGGCCTATAACCGAGTATTCTAAGATGCAGAAATATTTCAGAGGTCTTTAGCAGAAGAAAAAAAAAAAAAAAGAGTGGGCAAGACTCAGATATGGTGCTATTACAGAGCTAAAGCTTAATTTATATTCTGGTCGGGAACCAAGCAAAAATCTCAGGATAGGGTTTTCTTCAACTCTGTGTGTATATTTATTTCTGGAATCTTCCTATCTCTCGCATAGGCTTCTCTCATATCCAACAGAAGCAGGTTTTTGAAGTTTTTCTGAGCTTCAGAGCCAGAAGCATTGCCGTGGGAAGCAGTTATTTACTGTGTCTTAATCAGGCATTACTGTAAATAAACTAGTAGATCTAAAATGCAGTTGATGGACCATCTTGTTGTTTTTACAATGGGGGAGGGGGTAGGAATGCGGTCACTGCCTTCCTAGCATCACTGGAAAGCCCGAAATGTATTTCTGATTTCCCTTCTCAGAGAAAATGTTACAGGATGTTTTTATTACCTTACCCTTAATCTATGTAATTTAAAATACAAGAGCATGCGTAATGGAATAGACACAGTTGGTTAGAATGAATGAATTCATACACACACACACACATACACACACACACACACATACACGAACAAATCTATTGTATTTCTAGCAGAGATAATATTAGTTTCAGTAATACTAGAAGGAGTATAACATAATGCAATTCTGTTTCAAAAAGGATTTACCTACTTAACTGCTTAGGCATTTGCCAAATAAATATTCAATGATAAATAACCTTGATGAACTTCACTAGGCTTCTGCCCTGGATTTAATTCATAAAAGAAAAATTAATGATTTCCCCCCTTACTCTTTTTGGGGGAAGCAGCAGAGTATCTACATTATCAGTTTTCCAAAGATTAATTATTGATATATTTTAATGCTGAATATAATATATTCACAATATATTATAAAATTAACAGTACTACCTAGCATGCTCCAAACGAACTGAATTTCAATTTGTCACTCAGGGTTTGGCAATGTTTAGCATCAAGACTGATTTTTCAATTCTGAGTGTTTGTCTTCCCTCCCATGAAATAGCAAGCACATGTGGTGCTCTGGATGATGGTCATAGATGGTGCACCTAGCACCTAGAACAGCCCATTGGGCTGGAGCATTACCAAACCCCGCAGCCGTAACACAAGTCCAGAGTCTACGCTAAATCTCATTGCATCGTGCACATGCATGCCAAGTATTCCTGAGGGGTCTACCAAATATAGCCAGTCACATTTCCCACCCGCTTCTAGCCATGTGGGACTCAGTGTCATTTAAGTAACAAAGACATTACTTTAAAAAGATCTTCAGACTGCTGTTCTCTTGCTTTAATAACGTCTTCTTTCTCTCTCAAGAGAAAGCTCCTGGAAAAACAGGCATGTTCTAATAATCTTCGTGTCCACATAACTTAACACAGTGTCTTGTGTAGGTTAGCTGCAGAATACATCTCACTTGGAATTAAATAATTTCATTAAAAAAAAAGCCATTTGCGGGCGCCTGGGTGGCTCAGTAGGTTAAACGACTGCCTTCGGCTCAGGTCATGATCCTGGAGTCCCGGGATCGAGTCCCGCATCAGGCTCCCTGCTCGGCAGGGAGTCTGCTTCTCCCTCTGACCCTCCCCTCTCTCATGTGCTCTCTCTCTCTCAAATAAATAAATAAAATCTTAAAAAAAAATAAATAAAAAAATTTAAAAATAAAAAAAGCCATTTGCTTCACTTAAGGACAAATAATAGCATAAATGTTAGCACTATACCAATCAGATCTAAATGTTAAATATTAATAACAGATTTACATTTATACACTGGAAAATTTGCCTAGAATACAAAAAGAGGCATAATTATGTGTTCATAAACACTATTTTACATATACATTTTATTAAATTATAATCACTATGGGTGAATTAAATCCTTATTAATAGAATTAGTTTTGTTATTCATATTCATATTTACAGAATTATATCATTAGTTATGAGAATATAAGTTTTTCCTTCTGTAATAGTAGGTCTATAAACACCCATGCCTATTGTGTTTGGTTTTCAGAAAGTAGTAATTGAAGACAATATACAGAAATGTTTCAACACCAACTACTGAATAAAATGTGTTAATAACTGGTATTCTATAGAAGTCTTTTCTGTTTTAAGAAATAGATTATAGATGTATATCCATATGCATGCATACATAAAATATGCACATACATACATACATAAAATATTTATATGGCCTGAGAAAGTTAAGTGGCTTGCCTAGAGGCTGAAATTTACTAAATGGTCATGTGTGATGCTTTCCTCCATCTACTAATAGCTAAGATTGGGAAAACTACTATACAGTGAAAAAAGACAAAATATGTTTCAGTGATTTCCAAAGGATATGAATCATGCGGAATATATTCTCTCACTAGAATAGAAATGAGAAGTCAGTAGCAATAAAGTTGCTAGAAAACCCCAAACCCTTTGAACTCAGACACTATTCTTTAATAATTTACATGTCAAAGATGAAATCATAAGAGAAAATAGAAAATATTTTAACTGAATTACTACAAAATGTATGGAATGCGGATAATATAGTGTTTGGAGGGAAATCTTTATCATATAAAAGAGCTAAATCTGTAAACTTACAGATCTACTTAAATTGCTGGAAAAAGAAGAGAATAAATCCAGCATAAATAGAAGGAGGGGAATAAAAGAAATAAGTGAAATTAAAAAAAAAAGATAAGCCAAAGTATCTTTGGGAAGGAAAAAAGAAATCTGACAAACTTTTATCTACAAAGAATACAAAGCACCAATATCAAAAATTAAAAATGATTTATCACCACAGATTCTATGGACATTAAGAGAATTTAAGATACTATTAATAACTTTGTACCAACACATTTTATAATGGAGATTAAGTGGATAAATATCTTGAAAAATATAATTTACCAAAGTTGACATAAGAAATACAAAATCTGAAACATTCTAAATCTTGGAAATATTTTTTAACAGATTCACGAAAGGAAACTCTAGATACAGATGTTTCCTTGTGAATTTTGTCAAGAAATAACATCAAAATGACACAAACTTTCTGAGAAACAGAGGGCAGAGAACACTGCTTTACTCAATTTTTTGACCTTACCCTTATCCTTCTAGCAAAACATGAAAAAAGTTACCCAAAAAAGAGAATTACAAACCACAACACTCATGGGTGAAGACACACAATTCTTAATAAAATATAACAGGTCTATGAAGGCAGGGAAAACTGAATGGGAAGAAATCAGAGAGGGAGACAAACCATGAGAGACTCTTGACTTGTTAACAATAGAGGGTTACAGAAGGGAGGTGAGTGAGGGGATGGGTAGCCCGGTGATGGGCGTTAAGGAGGGCATGTGGGTGATGAGCACTGGGTGTCATATACAACTAATGAATCATTGAACACTACATCAAAAACTAATGATGTACTATATGCTGACTAATTGAATTTAAATTAAGAAAATAAAATAAAACAAGTCAAGCCCAACACTATATAAACAGTATTTTATGACCAAATAGACTTCATCAAGAATGCAAAATTGGCTTAACATTTTAAATGTTAATCAATATAATTGATCATATGAATGTAAAAAGGAAAGAAAAAGTACCACCATTTCAACTGATGCAGAAAAAGCAGTTGACAAAATTAAACACATTTATAACAAAACCCTCAACAAATAGTAGGAAACCTTCTTAGACTGATAAAGAACATTTATGAAAAAATATATACTCAATTTATCAGTCAAGTTCCAATAAGGAGAGCAAAACTCCTCCAGTAATTTGAACAGGGAGAATTTGTATTAAAGAGTAATTAATTTCCAAGCATTGTTTCTTGCAAAATGTGTTTGAGAATTATTTTGCATTAAGAAGCAAAAAGTCTGAATTTGGTTTAATATTTACAAACTACTATGTCTTATTCCCTGAATAACTTTGAGACTTTAGTGATTGTCATCTGAACTATAAGAGTCCACGTGTCTTAGCTTACTTAATCTTTTTTTTGGGGGGGAGGTGGGAGACAAAAAGAAAAAAATGGTGCCCCTGGGTGGCTCAGTCAGTAAAATGTCTGCCTTCAGCTCAGGTCATGATCCCGGGGTCCTGGGATGGAGTCCCTGTAGGGTTCCCTGCTCAGTGGGGAGCCGGCTTCTCCCTCTGCCCCTCTCCCCTGCTCCTGCACGTGCGCTCTCTTTCAAATAAATACAATCTTTTTTTTAAAGATTTTATTGATTTATTTGAGAGAGAGAGAGACAGCGAGAGAGAGAACACAAGCAGGGGAGAGAAGGAGAGGGAGAAGCAGACTCCCCACTGAGCAGGGAGCCCGATGCCGGACTCGATCCCAGGACCCCGGGACCATGACCTGAGCCGAAGGCAGACGCTTAACAACTGAGCCACCCAGGCGCCCCGCAAATAAATAAAAACTTTAAAAAAATGATTAATTAGCAGAGGATTTAGTACAAAGGTAAAGAGGACGGATTCAGGAATAACAAGAGAAGAACCTTTATTTTCAAGGCTGACAGAGTACCCAGAGAAGAAAGGGGAAAAAAGAAAGTCCTCCTCCTGAGCAGAGATTGAGAACTTGTTGGGGACAGGAGGTCTGGTGGTCCACGGGACAGTGGAAGCCATTGCTGAGTCCCACAGCTGAGAGCTGTCAAGGAGGGAAGTACCTGCTGGAGATCTGTTGAATCTTTCTGGCAAGTCACCATGGGGGCCGCCAGCCAAACTCTAGCAAGATGATGCAACTGGCCACCCTGCAGAGTGCCGGCCATCAGGGGACACAGAAGAAGCTAAGAGTGCCCTGGAACCGGTAGGAAACGCACCTTCCTCTTTCAGCCCCTGCAGCAACTGGGTAAGCCCAACATGGTGCGAGCTGGCAAGGACCACTGTTTATGGCACACATAAGTAGCACCACAGAGCTGACAGAGAAGGGCTGATTTGGAAACCAGAGGCAGTATGTTGGGAACCAGGACAAGGAACGTCATCTGTACTGGTCTTCGTTTCCCCTCTGTGTTCAGAACCAAGTCAAAGGTGCTCATTTTATCACTGCTAGGCAACACAGTATTGAAGGTATTATCCACTTCAAAACAGTCCCAATGAGAAATAAAAGGCCAGAGGCGCCTGGGTGGCACAGTCTGTTAAGTGTCCAACTCTTCATTTCAGATGAGGTCATGATCTCAGGGTCCCGGGATCCAGCCGCACATTGGGTTCCATCTTTAGTGGGGAGTCTGCTCAAGATTCACTCTCTCCCTCTCCCTCTGCCTCTCCCCCCTCGCTCACTCACGCACACTCTCTAAAAATAAATAAATCTTAAAAGATAGATAAAAGGCCAAAAGGAAGAGGTAAAATCCACCCCCTTGTAGATGATAAGATTATTTATATTAAGATTCCAACGAAATTTCAAAATAGCTACTAGGACTAGTGATTGTATTTAGGAAGGTCACAGCCTACATTAACATAAAAAAAATTTCTACATATTATCAAACAATTAAAAATGAAATATAATAAACAATGGCATTTATGATAAAACATTAAAAGTAGTAGGAATACATCTAATTTAATATTCTGAAAGAAACAAAAGAAACCCCAAATAAATGGTGAGATATTTTATGTATTCATGTATTGGAAAACTATTATTAAAATGGTAATACTTTTCAAATTTATTTATATAGATTCAAAGCAAGCCCAACCAAAATCCCAAGGAAATTTTTATAGATATTGACAAGCTTAGTTTAAATGAATCTATGAAATGCAAAGGGCCCAGAATAAACAACACAATAATAAAAAAACAAAGCTGTAGTATTTACTTCACCTGACTTCATGACTTAGTGTGTATTACAATGATCAATTCAACAAAAAGACAAACAACATTGAAAAAAAAAAGTCCCTCATATATATCAGAAATTGATTTTCAACAATGGTGTTTCAATGAGGGGAAATGAAATCTTTAACAAATGTTAGACTCGCTGAATATTTAATTCTTTTTTTTAAATGAGCATCTACACTTACCTAGTGCCATACACAAAAAGTTAACTTTGTAAAAATCATAGTCTTTTCAACAAATGTTGCTGGAACATTTGGATACCTGGATGCAAAACGATGAATTTAAAACATTGATTCATGTCATATATGCAAATTAACCCCAAGTAGATCACAGATCTATGATGAAGAGCACAACTATTAAACCTTTAGAAGAAAACCTTTGTGCTATTGGAGTATGCAAATGTTCTCATATATTCCATAAAATCATAAAAAAATAATACTGATAAGTTGAACTTTATCAAGATTAAAAATGTTTGTTGTTCAACATATACCATTAAGAGAATGGGAGAAATTATCTATAACATAAGTCAGTGGAAGATTTTAACGGTCACTTCACAAGAGGAAGATAGTTGACCAGTAGATGCATGACAAGATACTAATATCATTAGTCATCAGATAAATGTAAATTGAACCACAGTAAGACACTCCTTGACACACCCGTTAGAAGGACCAAAATTAAAAAGGGTGGACACACCAAATACAGGTAAAGATGTGGAGTAACCATAATTCATAACTACTGTTGGGAATGAATGTAAAATGGTAAAGCCCATGGAAACTCTGTGGCCATTGCCTTGAGTTCAACATAAACCTACCTTGTGATCCATCCATCTCATTGATAGGTATCTGTCCAATAGAAATTAAAACATCTGCCCAAACAAATGACCACAGGAACTTTATTTTTAATAGCTAAAAACTGGGGGGGAGGGGGAAAACAAACCTGTGTTCATCAACAAGGGATAAATTAAATATGGCATATCCATACAATAGAATACTATTTGGTGATAAAAAGAATGCACTCTTGGGACACTTGGGTGCCTCAGTCAGTTCATGCCTTCAGCTCAGGTCATGATCCCAGGGTGCTGGGATTGAGCCCCACATCAGTCTCCTTGCTCAGCAGGGAGCCTTCTTTTCCCTCTGCCTCTGCCCCTGCCCCTGCTCCTGCTCACTCGCTAAAATAAATAAAATCTTAAAAAAAAGGAATGCACTATTGTTACACAGGGAAACATGGATTTATCTTTAAAATGACTAAGTAAAAAATAAGCAAACAAAAAAGCATACATGGCACATAATTCAATATACATAAAATTCTAGCAAATGCAAACGAATCCACAGAGTCAAAATGAATTAGTGGTTGCCTGGAAACCAAGGGTAGAAAGCAGGATGGATCACAAACGGGCACAATGACATTTTCATGGGTAACAGAAATATTTGTGATGACATTTTATGGTGGTATAGGAGAACTCCAGTTTTCCATTTTCAGTATATACAACTTATTCTTTATTATATTTCAAAAGAAGCATGAGGGGTGCCTGGATGTCTCAGTCCATTAAGCGTCCAACTCGTGTTTTCTGCTCAGGCCATGATCTCAGGATCGTGGGATTGAGCCCCACATCGGGCTCTGTGCTTAAGGGGGTTGTGGGGGGTTTGTTTCAGGATTCTCTCTCTCCCTCTGTCCCTTCCCCTGCTCTCTCTCTCTCTATAAAATAAGGCTTAAAGAAAGATGTGAAAAATTAAAGGAATCATTTGTCAATCTAGTTTTCAAAATCCAGTCTCCAGCTCTTGTGTAAAGAAGTCTAGAATACGTCCAACATAATTTGGGCTATTTACATACCAGAGTTCTAATTCAGGAAACCCAAATAGCAGGTTTTCAGAAAAACTTGGCAAAGCAACTACCTAATAATTATACAAACTTTATTCAGTTAAAGAGGCGGGCAACATAGGAATACACTACTGACATATCAAACCATATCATCGCAACAAAAGGCACAGAACAGGAAAAGGTGAACTCTAGTCTACAGAATACCTTTGAGATTTTATCAAATCTCCCAATATTCAAACTGAGGTAACTGAACTCTATAAAATTGTAAGCTACTTTGGGGCCAGGTGTTTTGTGGATGCCTCGACTCATCACTCTGGAATGACCAACATGTGGCCTTAACAAGGCTGTGATTGTTAATTAACTTTCTAGGGCAGAGGATGCAAGCTGTTACCACACAAAAGCATTTCCTTTGGCTTGCACCGTATTTTTTTTTTTTTTTTAATTTGGAAAATAATGGGCGTCGGGCTGGCAAATGACCTGTAGGGGGGCCCACCCGATAAAACCACTGTATCATCTTTGGTTACCCTCAAACAGCCCTCCACAGCCATCCTCCCTTTTCCTCACCCTCCAGACCAGAGTTCCCGGCTTTCCAAGCACGCCCTTGCCTCTGTGGCCAGACAAACCCCAGGCCATGTCATTCTCATCTGCACAGCCCCCCAACAGCTAAAAGAGAGGGAACCCCAGCTCAGCAATGGCTGGGGCACACCCAGATAGAGTACCACAAGGTGTTGGCAGGAGACTGGCCCTTTGTGCACAGGCACATACCAGCTTCTCAGAGGTGTGTCCTCTGACTATGGCAGAGGGGACGGTCTCACACTAGACCCTCAGCTATCCCACTGAATGAAGTGGCCCTCCCAACACAACCTGGGTCTGTGGGAACATCTGGCCCGAACTACCAGAAGCGAAGGGGACTAATGGGTACACAGGCTCCAGCTGGTCCTCAGCCCCTTGGGCTCCCCATCCTGGACACTGCTTTCCAGAAAGAACTAGGCTTGTATGGGCAGAAAAAAGGAAACAAGCCAATGCATTCAAACATACAGGAACACAGAACAAAACCCAGGCACTCACTTACCTCCTGGGGCCAGTTGCTGCTCCGGTATCCATGAAGTGTCTGGAAGCTGTCCCAGGAGACCATCACTGCCTGTTCCTGGAGGCTTTTTCAGTAGAGTAGTCTAACTGCGTTGCTCTCCATTTTGACTCAGCCCAACTGCCACACCCTGGGACCCAGAGCTGGCCTCTTCCCTGGAGCCCCACCCGCAGGAACTTTTCCACCTTCTGAGAACCATGGGGGACACCCGCAGACTGGGCCTCGTTGCACATTCCCAGGAAGGCAAACAGGGTGCAGACGGAACCTGCAGGGTTCACGTGTGGCTCCTGATGAAGGAGCAAGGAAAGGACGGATGGGGTTTGCTAGGCATTATCACCTGCAGAGCGGCTGCCTGGACCACTCTTCAAGTTGAGGAAGCCGGGTCTGGAGGGAATCTTGGGCAGTCTACAGGTGGCCTTCATTGTATCTTACAAATGAGAGAGTTTCACATAACGGAGAGTTGACTAGAAACTGCCGTGGGTCAGTTGGAAGCTCTGGTCACATTGGATAAGGCCCACGTTTCCGCTTGGCAACTGTGGATGGAAGGTGGGTAGCAGGCGCTATGTTTACCTGGACCTCGATTCTCCCTTTCACCACAGTTTCTTTTATTATTGTCTTACACCCCATCTGCTTCACTCATTTACATCCTCGGTCTGACCCCAGCAGCTCCGTGAGCTTGTGACCCTTGTCTGGTGAGCAGGTGGCAATCAGACCTCGAAGTCGAAATAACACCTGCCTTACTCTGTCCCACTTCCCCTGGGTGCGACCTGCAGTTCAGGCCCTGGGCACTGTTTTTTAAAATTGAATTATGATAATGGAAGATATTGGCAATTGTTATAAATTAACAACTTGGAATGAATGAGTTTATTATCATTGCTTTATTCTTCATTCAAGTTGCTTGCTATTTATGCTACTGAGATCATGAGAAAATGGGACACCTGACAGGGAATTTTGGAAAGAGAAAGCGCTCGGAGCGGTGAGGGTAAGACAGGATGCCCGGGGCGGAATGTAACTGTCACGCCAACACACCAAGGAAAATGGGAGAAAGGAATCAGCTATGGGAGGAAACGAGCCTGATCAACAGCATACATTCCACCTGCTGCTTAACCACTGCCTTCCAACCCCTCTAAGAATGTTAATCTTCCTTTACTGTAGTTATTTCCTCAATGTCCCTCAACCTTTTCAACTCTGCCCTTGTTTGGCATCAAGCTGAGAGCTTTTCTAAAAAAAAAAAAAAAAAAAAAAGTGCCTCTGGCTGTGCATTTTGAATGAAAATGCACACTAATGCCCGTTATTTTAGAACATCAAGAAATGCAGGATTCACTAATATGCTGTCTGGAGAATAACATCCATTAATCATCCCTTACTTATAAAGAGATGCATATTTTCTCCTAAATCATGAAAACACATTTATTATACCAGATGGTAAAGTCTCACATAGAGGGTACAGTTTCAGTGCAAAGCTTAAATGATCCTTTCAAGGTCCCTGTGTGAGCAACATACATTGTATTTGGGAAAGTAACTATGTACAAGTGCAATACTAGTCAGTACTCTCAACTATTCCTCCTCTGAAAGTTACATATTGCTTGCTTGCTTTCTCCCCACATCCAGCACTAATTTTCAAAGTAATATTTGGCTAACTCTACTAGATTTAAAAGACACACACACACACACACACACACACACACACACACACTATACATACCGAGCATTTGCTGTTTTAGAAATATCTAATCTAAAAAAACTATTTTATGATGCATGTGCATATAGAGTGTGAAAACCTTTAAAACTTAAGCAAGAAAATACTCTGCTTTGTGTATCTGTATCCTATTCTGGATAAGCTTGGTACATTTTAGATGGGATGATCATGGACCTGTAAGAATTGATACTATGGTCAGAGAGGATGCCTGAGAGGGTCCCTGTATCTCCTGGGAGAAACTGAGAAGTTTTCTGATTAGGGAAGACATGTTTAGAAGCTTAGAGGAGGACAGGGTTTTATTTACATCCGTTTGCCTCCTTGGGCTGAAAGGCTAGGGGTTGTATGAAGCATTCACTTGCAGGCTTTCCCACCCCTTCCAAGTCTCCCTCTCGAAGTGCATATACACCCTGTTCACCAGCGACTGTTCTTGAAGTAGGGAGCCAGCCACGCACATTCTGCTTTTATATGAGTGGTTTCTAAAGGAAAGAGGAATGGAGGTTTGTTATAAAGTATATGGCGGTAAGGAGTAGTCGAACAATAGTGATGACCCTGAAGCTTCTGTTTGAGGGTTTAGTGCAGGATCAATACCTTTTGGGGCTTGGGAAGTTGGGCTAAGACTAAGCTGCAGAGACAGAATTGTCTGATCTTAAGGTGGTTGTCAGACAGGGGCCGCGGAAACTGGGGCTCAGGGTGAGAAGCCAAGAAAATCCAATTAGGGTCAGTGAACTCAGGGGCACTAGGAGGGCAAGGCTCCAGATCCTTCTGAAGAAGTTGGTACTGGCAAGTTTTACCGCCCCCCCCACTAATGTAATAGACCCTCCCCAGCCTGCCTCAGCCTCCAGGGCAAAGAATGCCCCAGAAAAAAGATCTGAAGGCTTTATTCCCTTATATTCACAAACCTGTAAGCTGTGGGCAGATTTCTCAATTCTGCTTCAGTTAATATTCCAGATGCTATGAGGGAAGCAAGAGAGATCTAAGCCAGAAAAAAACCTGAGGTTTAAGAAAGAGGACCCCCTATTTCTGCTCCTGGAAAGCCTTATTTGAAAGCATCTTCTAAGTTTAAAGGCTTTGGGCTATAAATACTTTTAATTGTTTACACAATTTGTATTTATCATACTCTTGGCTGCCTAAATGCACAAACTTGAAAATGTCTCTCAAAACTACTGCAGTTTTTAAGAGTAACATTTCAAAATTTGAAATAAGTCTCCTTCTAAGATAAATATTTACCTTGCTGATTATTTTTAGTAAATTCAGATACAAAGGAAATCATATTTATAGCAAAGGGAGAGTCATTGTGTTTATTATAGTAAAAGAAAGAATTGCTTCAGGTTATAAGAAATTTTCTATCCTTTTTAAAAAAATAATTTTGTGAGTTAAAAGTACATAACTATCAGATTTTTACACAGAGCATCCATTCCATTAAAAATATCCTATGAACAACTAGTATTATTGAATTAAAGTGCTTTTGTTTAGTGTATTCTGGGGGCTTCGCTGCTGTAGAGGATATAATGATAAATCAGCAATGGCTGTGCTATCCAAATATTTAAAACAATGAGAGGAGGGAAAAAGTAAGTCTTAAGTCATTCAACTACTAATCTGGCCATCTACATAAAACTCATTAAAATCTTGGAAATTTGTAGAAATAATTTTTTTTCCTAATGATGTATGGTGACTAACATAACAAAATAAAATTAAATTAAATTAAAAAAATAAAGTCCATAAAAAAAGAAATTTGTAGAAATCTGATTATTCATTGCTCCTTACTGCTTATCAGGATGGATAACTTCCTGGTGAGCCATGTGACCAAACTATTTTTGCAGATTCACTACCATGAAGAAGAGTAAAAGTCAGGATCTAACTGACTTTTTGACACTTTTATTCCTTTTCCAGGAAATGAAGGACTAAAAAATATAATAATTGTATTTTCTTTTGAGAGAGAATACGAACATGATTTTCGGTAAAATATGATTATGCCTCATACTGTGGAAATCCCATTTCCTTGCTGACAAAATCCTGCAAGTGACACCGTCATTTCCGTTCAGTCCAATTGCACCTGCAATCTGCCTGCTCCCTCTGCACAGCAGAGAGTAAGTGTCTCTCAGGCTTCGTGAGTTCTGTTGTACCTCTTTAAACTGAGGTTCTAGAGGGGAGGGGGTGGGGGATGGGTAGCCTGGTGATGGGTATCAAGGAGGGCACGTTCTGCATGGAGCACTGGGTGTTATGCACAAACAGTGAATCATGGAACACTACATCAAACATTAATGATGTGATGTATGGTGAGTAACATAATAAAATAAAAAAAGAGAAAGAAACTGAGTTAGAGATAGAGATAAACACGGAGATAGGCATAGACATAGATGTAGTTGCTTCTACAAGAATTCCAAAGACAGAAAACAGATACTTACAAAAACAAAAAACAAAAACAAGAGCAGAACAACATTCCTCTCCTAGGGCTGCCAGGGACACTCAGCGGCCACAGTGTTTCAGGATGAAGACAGCATTTTCTCTCGATTACAGTTACCTGGCAGAACCCCCTCTGGGAGCCCTTGGGCTGGGTTCATGCCCTTGGTCTAGCTTCCTACAGCCCCACTGAAGTCACTACAGAGGTCAGCAATTATATATAAGGAAGAGATTCCTGAGATCCCACCACCATCCAGAACTCCACTGAAGGTGTTTGATTATGAGGTATGAAACATCATCTATTAAAGAGAATAAGGTATTGAGAGAAATTGGGCATTCTAATACTGTATTTAAGTTTAAAATATAGAGATCTCTTCATATCAGCCACTAAAGATCACATTTGCTAATTTCAGTGGTGTGCCATATTACATTTATACACAGAGACTAAATAGTCTCTGTGGAAAGATAGACAATCTTGATTTTTTTCCATATTATCAAAATGCACCCGTAAATATTCCTTTACATACATTTTGTCATATTTGGAGGTATATTTATAGAATAAACTCATAGCATAGCCTTGCTGAATGAGTTTTTCAATTTGAGAGAAATTTCAAAATTTATATCTGAAATGATCCTTAAAAACTCTAACCTGTCAAAACATGTAAAGTGTTGCCATTCAGAATGATGAGATATTATTTTTCATAATTATTTTACTTGGCTTTAGTTATACTGATTGCCATGAAATTCTTATATTTGAACTCTTTGGTCATATTTTTACCAGATTTTCAATTAAATGATTTTATTTCCTGATATTTCTGATAGTGTATCTTATCAATGAAGGACATCAGCTCTTTGTCTTGCATACCTGTTGTGAATTATTTTTCTCAATTTATCATTTGGCTTTTGGATTTTAAATTTTAGGAAGTCAAATTCTTCAGCCATTTTCTTCATGATTTCTAAATAATGTGTCCTGAAGAATTTCTTTCCAGTATTTTTGTTTTTTTCTATTAATATTTAAATTTGTGATCCAATGTATTTCTTCTGTTAAGTGGCAAAGGTAAGATTTTATATTTTATGAAATCATGCCTACTTTCAGGCTCCCATGACCAATACCACAAAATATCTTTGCTGAACATGGAATCCTGTTGCCAACCATTTGTTAGTCTTCTTGTCATCTGTTCTCTTTCTAAAACTTGAAATGCTTTTCCCTATGTCTGCATGTTTATAAGGGGAATGTCCTAGGTGTTGGGAGTTTTGGGAAATTTTCCATACACATATATTTATGATGATCCAAAAGACGTCTCTGGCCATATGAATAAAGTTTACCACTTTCAAAGTGGCAAGATATTGAAATGAACCATCAGTGTTTGACTACTGAAAAAAAAAATCACCAGAACTTGAAGAGGTAGGTGTTGGAATTCAAATACATGTGAAAACTTACTTGTAGTATTGCAAACATAATTCCGCCTATGTCCCTTAAATGCTTCATTATTTTATCTCTGGGATTTCTACGTACTAGCAATTTCATCGTTTTTGTTAATAAGCATAAGTCTTACAAACATACATATATAAAATATAGTTGGACTCAACCAAAACTACATATTAAAATCAGTTATATGTGTGTGTGTGTGTGTGTGTGTGTGTGTTATATGTAGATATAGAGATAGAGATATTTAGATATATGTGTTCGGGCCTCAATCTCATCCTTGAATTTCTGGTTTCCATACTAATCCACTGTAGACAGTCAATTTAAAATAAAACATGCTCACACACAAAACAAAACAAAACAAAAACCTATTCCTTACCCAATAAGCATTGACCTTGCCTATGAGTTGCTAAGTTAGAGCATATATTGAGAAAAAAAAGAAAGAAAGAAAGAAAGAAAGAAAGAAAGAAAGAGAAAGAAAGAAAGAAAGAAAGAAAAGGAAAGCATATGCTGAGAAAGGAATTTGGAAGATGTATCAGAAACAATTATTTTTTATTTCATCACCTAAAATCTATATATATAGTAGTGGACACAGCTGACAAATTCACATAATTCTGGGAATATGATAGGTTTTTACGAGAGGACCTCGCACCACCACTGTCTCCCTCAGCTTCTCTGCAGAGTCCTCTCTAAGGTAGGAGATCCTGTTGAATCAGACATGCAAGCACTGCTTGGGTTTCTGGGCTTCCGTGGCCTGACACATCACCTCTGGGCAGTGGGCTCTCATGTAGAGTTTCTACCCCACCTACAAGACCCATTTCTCTGGGCCCTCCCTTGCCATGTGCTGGTGTGGTCAGGCTGGCCATTCCTTCTGTTCCTGACCATGAGGGTGGCTGAATATGATATGGTGTCAAGACACAAGTTTGGTGTTAGAATGGGACTCTAATCTCTGTAGAATCTCTTATACTCACTTTGCACTACATTTATTGGAGTCTTAATTGGAGCATTAGTCACCACCCAAGCTAAAAATAAAATGATGCTTTGATTTTTATCTAATTATTGATCTGTGAGTGGCTCTGTCAGGACCTTATACCAGCAATGGGGAACAGAAAGGCAGAATTTAGGCATCGTTAGATCTCTAAGCTAATCTAATCTGAATGCAATCAAAACCCCTTCTTGGCCCTTCAAAGTTCTCAAGTTCTAAACATCACCAGGTATAGCTAATATTACACGAGTTTCTTAGCTAATTTTAATACATTCAAACACATGATAACAGTGCAGAAAAAAAAAAAAACTGGAGAAATCTGATCTCTTTATTTGGATAGCCCTATCACATTAATCTCTAACTTCTTATCATCATCATTGCAGCAAACAAGGGATAATCTTGTATAAGTCACAGAAGGAGAGTCAAAATCACTGCCAAAGCTATTTTCTTGTACTCTACAATAGTTGTGGAATAATATATCCTGATTCCCACATATGCATGACACAATTTCCCTCCATAGGTTCACTTTTATTCATTTATTGAAGTTATAATGAGATTTCTACTCCAAGTTTGATATTATAATGTTATCACAGTTGGAGATTGATGTCAACTTCAATTATTTTCTGATTTGGGGACAAATAAACACTACTTCATATTTAGAGAACACTTACTGGATAACGGTCTCTCTCTTAGACAATGAACTCATGCTCATCCAGAGGAGAGAGATATAAGTGAACATATCCATCATCACCAGAGAAGACACATTCCTGATACATGTCTTAGCCTCAGAGGACATGTGTTCTACTTGACATATTCAACACAGATGTACAACCCCAACAATAGGCAACATCAGAGCTAGTATAATTTCAAAGGAGCATATCCTTCAGGGAAGTGCTAAAGGAGCTTAGAAAAAAATGAAACTTTGGGGGGGTGTTTTGTTCTTTAATGTGGTATGCACAGGGAGAATTTTCTGAAATAGGAATAATGCGAAGTGGGTTTCGGAAGTTGGATATCATTTAGGTGAGCAGAGGGAAGGATGAGGAAGTAGGGATGATAAACATATTCTCTTATAAGTCAGATCAAGGAATAACCCACAGATCCATTCAACTAAATAATAAACTCCCATAGGGCTGTAGACAATGACCCCTCTCCCAAATGCATATGTTGAAATCCTAACCTCCAGTGTAACACTATTTGAAGGTGGGCCCTTTGGGAGGTGATTAGGGCATGAGGGGGAGGCCTCATGAATGAGATTAATGCCCTTATAACAGAGACCCTAAAGAGCTACCATGGCCCTTCTGCCACATGAGGACAAAGGAGATGGTCGTTTACCATCTATGAACCAAGACACCGTCCTTCATTCGACGTTTAATTTGCCGGCACCTTGATCTTGGACTTAAAACCTCCAGAAGTATGAGGAATAAATGTCTGTTGTTTTTATTTTTTTAAGATTTTATTTATTTATTTGACAGAGAGAGAGAGAGACATCGAGAGCAGGAACACAAGCAGGGGGAGTGGGAGAGGGAGAAGCAGGCTTCCCGCGGAGCAGGGAGCCTGATGTGGGACTTGATCCCAGGACCCTGGGACCATGACCTGAGCTGAAGGCAGACGCTTAATGACTGAGCCACCCAGGCGCCCCTGTCTGTTGTTTTTAAAAGCTGGCCAGGGTAAGTATTCTGTGATAGCAGCCCAACTAGACAAAGACAATTAGAAATGAATATAAGAGACTGGAGGTCAGAAATACAGTTGGGGTCAGGTTACGGGGTTCCTTCAATATCAGGGTCATGTTTCCAGAAATGTTTATATTAGTGGCAGTATAGAGCAGAATAGGACTGCAGTGAATGTTTCCAGATGGGGAGGCATGAGCCCTAGGATGGGAATGTCACTGTCTTGGTGTACTGGTGAACCAAAAGCCCCCTCCAAGATAGAACAAGGGCCTTCACTGGAGCAGCTTCTGTGAGGATCAAAACAGGTTGTGGCTAATGAAGAGATGTTGCAAAATTTTATGATTACATGATTGGACACTTGTGGGAGCTTGAGAAGAGAGGGGGCAGAGTTTATAAAGGGCAAAGATTTAAAAAATAGCAATAATGTGACAGGTCAGTGACAGGTCATTGACAGGTCATAAAAATTACTAGTTTTAAGTCTAGGTAATTCAAAGAGCAGATTTTTTTTTTTTTTTTTAAGTTATCTCTACACCCAGTGCTGGGCTTGAACTCACAACCCAGAGATCAAGCGTTGTATGCTTTTCCCACTGAGCCAGTCAGGCACCCCTCAAAGAGCAGCTTTCTTTTTCTAATTTTGAGTCAATACTTTTAAGAGAAGCCTTAATTTACCTTTCTTTTTTTTTAAGATTTTTTTTTTTATTTATTTATTTGACAGAGAGACACAGCGAGAGCAGGAACACAAGCAGGGGGAGTGGGAGAGGGAGAAGCAGGCTTCCCGCGGAGCAAGGAGCCCGATGCGGGGCCCGATCCCAGGACCCTGGGATCATGACCTGAGCCGAAGTCAGCCGCTTAACCGACTGAGCCACCCAGGTGCCCCCCTTTCTTTTTTTAAAAATATTTTATTTATTTATTTGACAGAGAGAGACAGCAAGAGAGAGAACACAAGCAGGCTTCCCACCAAGCAGGGAGCCCCACACAGAACTCGATCCCAGGACCCTGGGACCATGACCCAAGCTGAAGGCAGATGCTTAACAACTGAGCCACCCAGGTGCCCCTTAATTTACCTTTCAATAGCTACATGTTAAAATTGAATTTATTGATGGAGTAGCACATCATATATGCTTGTCTGAATTATATAAATAATCCAAGATGATAACATAAATTGTATGTTGGGTTTTGTTGTTATTGTTATTTGTTTTGGTTTTTTTTTGCTTTAAAGAGTTTTTTCTTATATAGGGTAAATACTACAGTTAGTCTTCACTACAGGTCAAATTACAACATGCATATCAATAATCCTAACCTCCACATTCCAAATTCTGTTAGTTGTTAAATCTAAATCATATACTATTTGGAAAAATTTTCTTTACTGTGGTTAAACAAATGAAATTTCTTTATAATAAGATTCTCAAGTTCTCTAATAAAACAATTATTATTTTTTGTTAGTGCACATGCTGAACTACTAAGAACAGTTTCTGTGCAGCGGTGAAGAAATAATTCAGACCAGAACAGCTCTAAGAACTGTGACAGCTCAGTGGGTCAGGGCAAACATCAGTCCTTTTAGAAAACATCCTTAGAATTCCAGAGCTACTGTCAGTGTTGAGTTGGGTACATTCGAGAACTAGACAACCGTTTCAAGATGTAAGGGGAATCAGTTAGCAAGCAAGGAGACTAGAGGCTCCCCCACCTCGTTAATTAGAATTTGATACTATTTGAAACTGCTTTGCAGTCAGCCAGTGTGGAAATGTTGCAACCATCTTAACAATGTTCACATTTCTATTTCATGTTATTTATCCAAAACGTTATATGAGTAAAGACTCCTAACACTTAGCAGTCCATGGCATTCTGTTTCCGATATGCTTTGCCTATTTGTGTAATGATACCTAGCATGGTCACTTCCGTCCCCAGAAGAGCTCCCCTATAGACAGTCCACATAAAGGCATTCTAAGTATGGAGATACAAGATAGATTATACAATTTAATAGATGAAAGAATTTTCCTCATCTTTAGGACTGGAAACAGGCAGAAATACGAAATATTTGTTCTCTGTCTCAAACCAAAAATTGGAGGTAACTGAGTAATTTATGTGAACCCAAGGAGTTCTTTCTTATCAGCCTTGCTTGCTTTGCTTTCACTAGTAAAAATATCTAAGTCAGTAAAAACGTCATGATGTCATACATATAACTCACCTATATTTATAAAGATCTTAGAGGCACTGATGCCAATTTATATACTATTTACTGAAATAAAATACAATGAATATTGTTATTCCACCCTTAATATTTCCACTGATGATCTTGTTAAAATACTGAAGATGGTAGGAATGTTGTTTTCTAAATGTTATAGTTAACATATAAAGTGGTAGTAATGTCACCATAAGGATATATATTGTTTAAAGACAGGAAACCAACATTTAAGCATGTTTCCTTTAGAATAAGATAGAATTATAGGAATTATAATAAAATAAATAATAATTATAAAACATAAAATAAAATATAATATAAAATAAAAATATTTTTAAATTTTAAGATAAATTAGGAAATGGAAATAAAGAAGTATTTTTTAAAGAGTACATACAGAGAATTTTCTTAATGGAAAGAGAAAGAATTACTTTTAAAAAAGAGTCATATGATGATATTTGAATATATTGGATTCTCTATTTTGTTTTTTTTATGTAATAAGTCCTCGCAGTTTCTATTACAATTCTATTGTTACAACATACCACCATTAGTATCATGCTTTATTTGGAATAAAAACTAGTAAATAATTTTTAGAAAGGCAGGAAGTGGGTAAGAAATCTTGTGTCATGTTACCAAGGATTATATTCATAGAAACTTTCCTAAACATTCAAAGTTTAGGGTCATATGTGTTAGACAGGAGAAAGTTTACTTAAGTAATTCCTAAAGGAGATAGTTGAGTGCAATATATGACAAAAAGGAAAAGTGGAAATGAGTTTCTAAAAACAGACAACAGATATTGTAAATGACCCAGAAAAACCAAAAGGTGTTGTATATCTGAAAATGCATAAAGGGAGTGCAAATAAAGTATATCATTATATATTCAATATATTAACTTATATATACCTTAATATATTAATATATTAACTAGATGTACAATTTTCTGTGGTTGGAGACTTTTCTCAATCCACAAAATAGTAAGTATGTGATTTGTGTGTATTTTTGCTGACAATAGCAACAATACCATTTCAGTACAATTTCTTCTGCCCACTGTCAAATTTTCCACAAAACTTCATATATTCAAAAAACAATATCTAATTAGTACAGAATTTTAAAACCAGAGGATAAAGCCTCATTTGCCTTTTTTAAATATTCATAAGTTTACCTAAGAAATTCCAATTTCTTTGAAAGGGACATTCCTCTTTGTTTTGACAAATTAAAAAAAAATGGATATACTTGTACAGGCACAATTTTTTTTCTTGCTGATAAATAGGGAAAAAAATGTAACTTAAAAATCATCCCAGAAAATATTTGTTCTTTCTTTATGGTTAAAATCATAGATCAAAAAGAAAACTAATGGGGAATGGAATATATTATGATTATATGAACCAAAAATTCTCCAAAGAGTTCAATATTCTTTCATTTTTTTATCCCTCCCACTTCCCAGACTCTTTGTATTCAGTGTATTCTCTGAGAATGTAAAAGTTCCTTTTGTTGTTCTCTGAATTGCATGCATGCATTTCTTTTTGTGACTTTTCTCTCAAATCCACAGTTGCTTAAAAACAATGGTGTATTGTAACTTTACTTGAATTACCTTGACAACACTGTGTTACAGATCTGTAACAATTTGATGTCTATAAAGGAAGACAATGATTGCTTTCAATAAGAAGTTTTTAAGTATTAAAAAGTGTCCACAAAAGCCTACTTTTTATTGTAACTAACATTTTCTGATAATTAAATTCAAATAATTCCAATTGACTTCCAGAATCTAAGTCCAACAGTGCTACCTAATCTGTAATATAAAGAGTCAATACTTTACCTCACTTTCAAATTCCCTTGTTGGAGCTGTCCATCGTACACCGATAAAATATCAAAATCTTCTTCAAGGGCAAAGGTATGAAATGACAACTGTATCCGATTACGTTCTCCTGTGATAATGATCCAGGTGCAGTTAGCGTAGTTTGGATAACCATGTGGAAACCCTGGGCTCTCGATGGTGCCATTGGGACCCTGGACTAAACCGCCACAGTTCTGACCTGAAAGAGAAAGCACACACACAAAAAATCAGCATATTATTTTGGCCTATCTTTACTCTAGGATTTTTTTCTTAATTTCCAACCAGTTGGCCAATTTTTATAATGACTTATTTTGTGACCCTTCGTGCACAAATATTGAATGATAAATTGCAAAAGTGTTCTCCAGTGCTAAAAGGTGTGTGTGTGGTGGGGGGGAAGGTGAAGATGGAAAATATACAAATTTAGGAATTCATATTAGAAATTTGAGAAAAAACGTTTTCTGTAATTTTCAAATACATCTTCATTGACACCCACCTGCCATATTCGTGAAACAAATTTGGTGTCAGTTATCTGCCACAGCATCATGCTGGATGCTGAAAAACTCTGCCTTTAAGTTCCTTGCTCAGAGAAACTACACTGACAGAGCAAATAACCGTTATAAAACTACACACACATACACACATATTTGTATATCCAAATGACTGCAACCTGAAGCAACATGAATAATTAGGGAAAACCACACTCAGTATTCAAACTATCGATTTCTACCTACACTGGCAAAGTCTCACAAAGCCAAAGAATAAAACAAGACTGCAGAGATCTACCCAGTTCAAAATAAAAGTCATAAAACAAGAGAAATTAAATTATGCAAAAATTAAGGAGCAGCCCATCAGAATAAGGGAACTTCCCTCCATCAATGTCTTCCTGTTCCCATGGGCGGAATTCAGAGGTTGGCAGGGGAAGGTGACTGCATATCCCTGTGACAGATGCCACTGAAGAAAAGACTCAGAGTCAGGCTTCCCTAACCAGGGTGCAGGATATCCCACACTTTCTTCCCCCTTCTTATTCTAACTTCCCTTTAATAAGTTGAATTAGAATTGCTCTTACTGTTCAAGATTGACATTTGTGATGTGGTGATTTATAATAAGATGTATAATAAGAAATATATATTTGGTCTTTGTTCCCTTTGGCACAGAGCTCCTAAAACCTTTGGAATTTCCTAAGGGATGTAAGAAAAAAAAAAGTGTCTTGTGTCATGTTAATGAGAGGACTTTTGGGAAGCATGTAAGGTTGGGGGCCAGTTGCAAGGAGAAACAAGCAAGTGATTAGAGGGGTTGGAACTTTCAGTCCCACCCCCATGACCTCCCGGAAGGGGACAGGGGCTGGAGGTTAGATCAATCACCAATGGCCAATGATACCTATTAATCGATCATACCTATGTAATGAAGTCTCCATAAAAACACAAAAAGAAAGGAGTTCACAGGGCTTCTAGGTTGGTGAGTATGAATGACACTCCCCTGTGCATCTCATCTGGCTGTTGATTTGTATCTTTTAATACCCTTTGTAATAAACCAGGAGTCTAGAGAGTAAACGGGTTTCCTGAGTTGCATGAGCCCCGCCTGGCACATTAATGGAACCTGAGGAAGAAGTTGTGGGAATCTCTGATTTATAGCCGGTAGGTCAGAAATACAGGTAACAACCTGGACTTTGGGTTTGTGTCTGGAGTGGAAGGCAGTGCCATAGAACTGAGCCCTTTACCTGTGAAATCTGATGCTATCTGCAGGTGGACAGTGGCAGGAATGAGGTGAATTGCCAGCCAGCTGGTGTCCTGAGAATTGCTTGTTTGTTGGTTAGGTCCCTGCTTCTGCCCTGCCTACTGGTGGAATTAGTGCAGAAACCAAATCACATGATAATGGGGGCAAGTCAGGAAGAACAGTGAGCACCATAAAGCTGCCTTCAGCCACTGAGCAGGTTGAAACTATTCCTAAGAGCTGGTTGCAGGGGGCCTTGGGTCCTCAAGATTTTATGGTATTGATTTTAACATTGGGTTTCTCTGACAGTTGTCAGATTTCAAGAGCAGTTCTGAGGAACAAGCCCCCCCCTTTTTTTTTGTAAATTGTAGCCTCAGGATTCAATGTACAAGGACTTGTGGCGAAAGGACAGTGTCCGGGAGATTAGCGACAGCCACGTACCTGCCCATCCACTGTGTTCCTACCACCGGATAAACCTAGGACCCTTCCCTTCCTGACCTGCCCAGTACCTCTCCTGCCTCACACCCTCCTCCTTCATCCACCTGCATGTGCTCCATCATTCATTCTACTCCTACCCCTTTCTCTCTCCTCTCTTCTCTCCTTCCCACCTCTAATGTAGAAAGCCTCAGCGACATGCTGCCCGGTTCCCGCTGTGCCTTACACATGCCCTATTCTGTGACTTCTCCTCATGAGCCTGCCATGGCGATGTGTGGATCAACTAGCCCAAATGAATAGGTCAGGACAGACAGGCCACTTGGACTGCCCAAATGAACACATTTTAATCACTTTAACTGTGAATATCATCATCATGGAAGAAGGAAACAAAGTAACCCCTATGGAATCCTTCTAGCCTTTCCTCTACCTGGGGCTAGCTATTAAGTAGCCACTGAAACCTGGCTGCAGGCTTTCTTTCCTTCTTCAACTGGACATTTCCTACCTCTATGCTTAATTGTATTTAATTGTTTTGACAGAAGGAATATAGGAAAGTTTGGGAGGGATCGGGGCCCACTCAGATTATTATATGTAGTGTAAATATCTGAATACAAGTATTATCTCAGCTTTTACGGTTGAACTGCAAACGGGAGATTATTTGCAACTACACTTTGCATGTTAAAAAAATAGAATAGTCGCTCTCAGAGAGTCAAGTCTTTCACAGGAGTATTATCAAAGGCTGGTGGGAGTTTGCTCAATCTTAATAAAAAAGATTTAATGAAAGGGATTTATGAGTTTTAAACAAAGTACTAATAAGAAGCCCATTTTCCACTAAATTTAAATCTAACATTAACACTGTAACAAGTAGGTATCAAAGCTGTGGGTTTTGAAAGGTCTTTAAGGAAAAAATAGCTTTTCTGGTTTATCTAGCAATTCTTGCTTCACAGTAAATCAAAAAGTGAAGATTTGATTATAAATTGGAGGAAGGAAAAAAATATCAAGAGAAAAAGTGTCCTCTGGAAGGTAGTTACTGTTATAGACCCATCACACTGAACCAGATTATCAGATATTAAGATTTTCTCCATGGAATAACATTTAGGCTGCAGTGGGTCCCAATTAGTATAGTACATTTTGAAAAATGAGTCACATTTGATCAGTAGACAGAATTTTCCACAGGCCCTGGCAGAAACACCAGGAACTGCTCAAAAGTTAGACAAGTAACTCTCAGGTGTGGCTGCTCATTCCGAACAATGTAGGGGCTTTCAAGTGTCTATGCCTCAGATCAGTTCTGATGCAGGTGTCTGGACCAAGAATATCCAGGACAACCTTGAAGAACAGAACTGGAGATCTTATATTACTAAAGATCACAGCTTATTATAAAGATTGAATAATCCAAACAGTGTTTAATTGGTACAAACCTAGAAACATAGACAATGGCACAGAATAGAAAGTCCCAAAACAAATTCATGGAGATACAGACTCTAGATTTATAACAAAGTTGCCGTGCACTACAGAAAGGATGGTATTTTCAGTAGATGGTACTGTGCCAACTGGATATCCAGATGGGAAAAATAAACCTCCATCCCTTCCTTACATTTCACACAAACATCAATTCCTTATGAATTGCAGACCTAAATGTGAACTGTAAAACAATCATGCTTCCAAACAAACAAACAACCAACAACAACAAAAAAAGCATAAAAAATCTTCTTAACTGTGGGGTAAGCAAAGACTTCTTAAATAGAACACAAAAAGTAATACTCCTAAAAGGAAAGAATGAAAAAGAAACAGAAACACAGGGATGTTTGTATTCAACAAATAGCATGATCATAATATAATAAATAAGCCTCACAAATCAATAAGAAAAGGTAATAGAATAGAAAAACAATGATTACAGGCAGCTGGAGATTCAGAATCAGAGTGGGGTTTTTCTAAAATTGGAGAAACAAATGGATCATAAAATGGAAATCCTTCAGCAGCCCTGACCACTTTCTCGTCCCGGCCAGCACTGATTCAAGAGGTGTAAGGAAGTAACATTTTGTGATACAAAAAAAAAAAAAAAAAAATCCCTATTTCATTGGTCTTTCTTTGTAGGAGCAATGACCCCACCCTGCTTTATGCCATCCAATTTTCCATCCCACTAGGGAATGTGAACTTAGCAGTGATTTACTCACTGTCTTCTATCCCATTAAATCATTTCGACTCTTACTTAAAAACAACAACACACATGGCATGTGAATATAATTATTTGTCTAAGCATCAGGACTACAATAGTATTGACTAGAGCTCCTGAGAGTAATTCAAAATCTATACTAATGTTGCATGGAAAGACATCTCCTTAATAACGATTACTGTAAAATTGTGGACCTCAGCATCATTATGATCTGTCTGGGGTTCGTGCTTCCTAACACACTCACCAAACATAATGGCTGATACCACCTATGATTAAAATTAGTCTCCGAGTGGTTAATCCCAGGATGTAGAGTGATTATAATTATTTTTTAAACTTTTTTTTAATTTATTTATTCATGAGAGAGAGAGAGAGAGAGAGAGGCAGAGGGAGAAGCAGGCTCCCAAGGAGCAGGGAGCCCGATGCGGGACTTGATCCCAGGACCCTGGGATCATGACCTGAGCCGAAGGCAGATGCTTAACCATCTGAGCCACCCAGGCGCCCATAGAGTGATTATAATCAATGAATGCAAATAATTTATAGATGACATCCTCCACTGGTACCAGAAGTTACTTCAGGCATCTTGGTAAGGTATGTCTGAAAGAAAGATTGCTTTAATAGCAAAATGTTCTTGAATAAAATACAGCTACAGATGAATGTATGTAGATTGCACGTGACAGTCACATACATCTCTGAAGTCACGCATCGAGTATGGGTCTGGCCTGTGGCCCCACTACTGGCAAATACCAAGGTTCGGGTTCTTCCTCAAATGTTCCCAGTGAAGATTTCCACCTGTCCTCTTATATTTTCCCCTCTTGGTTCTTATAATCTAATGGCCTGCTACAGAAAACTCTCAAATATTTCACAAATATTTCCTTTTTATATGGCTTAAATCTATGTTTCTCCATTTAAATGTGGACCTTAAAAACAGCTTAAAATAAGCAGATTATTTTAACTGGACAAAATTTGATGGATACATTTTTAAATACTGTAAACATAGTCACACATTAACATGCTCAACGGGCATCTATTGTAAGTACTTTTGTAAGTTATATTTCCTAAGGGCACTGAAGTAATCTGCAGATAATTTTAATCTTTTAGTGAAAATCGTGTTGTTCTCTGCAAGACTGAAAACTCAATTATGACAGAAGGAAATGTCTAATGGTCTTCTTTCTTCAAGTACTGATGCTGGAAGTTACCTTGAAATCAAATGTCAATGTCCATGGGAGAAAAAGAGTGTATGTGTGTATGCCTATGAACGGCATGCATCCCTTAAATACACATCACCCAGAAACACACAGAACCAAACCCACAGCTAAGATGAGCCCACGATTCAAACAAACCCAGTGAGAACATTTCAATACATGCCTGAATTTGAAGGGATTGGTGTCTAATAATGTGGTATATTGGTTATATCTCAATGAAGCCAGGAAAACTAAAGAAACTGGTATCTAAATTATCTAGCAGTTAAATTATACCTTGTGAAATACTTGGTTCATTCTGAGTAATCAGCAGAATGTTAGGTATCAGGGACTCATACAGAGTTAATTTAGTATAGATTTCTACTCAATTTAGAGATCCTCAATACCACGGCATCGAGGATTACCAGCAGGCATTTTAATTCTCTCGGACTTTTGGAGTGAGGCACTGTTTTCAAAATACATTTTCACACAGAATCTCAGTTGGCTAGACAGCAGTCCCGCAACATGGGAGGTACAGACATGGAATGTAGATGGAAGTAGAGAGCCTTTCCAAGTTTCTCAGAAAGGAAGGAAGGCTCTCCGACACCAGAGACGCGTGTCTGTCTCACCAAATCACAGCTGTCTCACCAGACGAGCACCATGCTAAAGGCAGTCCATCCTCTGCTTGAGCACTAAGGGAACTCCAGTGAGTGCCTCAGATCACACAATAAAACAGTGATGAAACACAGATATTTAGAAACTCTTACTTCAGTTTTTCTCTAAAACTGAGCTATGCCCATTGCAGAGTGGGGGGGGAGCATAAAGTAGCACTTAAAACTATAAAAATCACTCATAGCCCCATGACCAAAGGCAACTATTGCTGTTGCTACTGGACACTTTTCTCATCTCGATGCAGTTTCAAGTAGTGCTGTGTTACCTGATACACGTGTTTGAGATGACCTATTTGCCAGTCCTGCAAAATGGACAGGAGCCAGCAAGAACTGGATCCAGGATGTGTCTTGCTTTGTTTGTTTGCTTGTTGATGCTGATCTTTATTCTGCGAGGGTCCATGAGATCACCACTGCCTCTGCAAGAACCCTGGAAAAACCGAGTGGTGGTGAGGGTATAACTGATGTGTGATAAACAGGGGTGTACCCATGAGTGTGACACACATTCTGGGAGAGGCTCAGTTTCTCGTGCCCTGTGACAGCTCCCTGCTTAGGAAACACTCAACCAAGAACATGGCTCCATGTCCTTGTCATTTCTGAGATGACATCACCGATCTGCTCTGAAGGTTCACCACACTGGGGTTTGTACCCCTCCTCAACTCTTGCTGTCTAATCTACTTAGCACACACCTTTCACTTCCTAAAGGAAAGTATTTGCTGAGGTGATTCATCTGTGATTCATCCTGGCTCGCTGTAAGCATCTGATGAATGAGTATGTGTATAAACAAATGCCTTCCCTAGATTCCACAGTTGTTCAGACTGTGGTTTTCCTCAATCCTGGACCTAATGACCCATTCTTAGAAAGTAATAGGTATCATTTTTTGCAAAACTCAGGTGCCAAGCACTCGGCATGTACTATCTCATTTAATTCTTGTACAGCCTTTCAGGTAGGAGCTAGCCTAGCTTCTGTTTTGCTAGCTGTTATATTTATTTGGACAAAGATTTATGATAAGGTAATGCCTTTGCTATGTAAAACCCCTTTCTGAGAGCGAATATTTTCCTATCCGGGGCATTTTAACATTCAGTGATTCAGCTCATTGACTCCAGAGAGATATGGTGTATATTGTTCAGTATGTGAAGGAAGCCATGCAAAGAAAGGATACTCCATACTGAAATCTACCAACACCGACACCAGTCACGTGATAAATGATCGCTGGTGCTGTAGAAGAGTAATCCAGAGACAAGAAGATTTGGGAAGTATATAATTATATTCTAACTACCTGGCCTAGTATCATTTAAAAGAGCAAATAAATTTGTATATAAACACAGAGAATGAGCAGAAGCTATATGAACATCACAGCTAAACCTCAGTAAAGACAGACATAAAAAAATAAACAAGTTTATATCCTGTTGCAACAAGCGCAGATTACCACACTGATTTATTTTGAAAACAATGCAACTCAGGGAAAATTTTTAAACATACTTTTTATGCCCAGCAGCCACCTCCATTCATTCCTTCTATCCTCTCTGTGAAAGCAACAATTTACGTTTGTCCTATCTTAGGCACATTTCCATGCAAGTGAAATTGTACTTCCACCCTGCCAGGTGTTTGATCTCCAAAGCTTCTCAGATTTTGACATTTTTATGGAAAGACAATACTGCACACCCGCAGGTTTGCTATGAGACTGAAATTTGCCTCCTCTTCTTGATGTGACAAGGTAGTAACTCTGAAGTTTAAATAAAGAAATAGTTCACTGTAATCTTCACTTAAATTTTTCATTGTCTTTAATGACTAAGGAGTATCACATACATTGAAGTGGGTCCAGCATTTCAAATATCAGGGGCCCAAAAATGTCAGTGATGGAAGTGGAGGTTTCCCTTATCAGAGAAGGACTTTTTGGAGCAGTAAACAAATCAAATATGCATTAAATTCTGCATTATCTTCCACAGTTTCATTGATTACTTCAGGGTCTACATTATTTGGAAAATGATTAATTGCATAAGGATCACGACTTAAAATGCCCTTTCCTAGGACTTATTAAGGTGTTTCAAAATTAAGGTCTTCAGGCATTTTCTAGGAACAACATGTCCTGAAGGAAGGTTTAAAAGCATTATATTTCTCAGTGCAGCAAGAGCAGCTGAATATTGGCTACGGTAGCTGAGAGCCTTAGGGTGCTTGGTTTAGTTTTAATCCCAAACACTTATGGGAGATTACTCACAACATGAGCAAAGGAAAAAAAAAATAGAAAAGCCAGAGGCTCATGAGACTGAGATGGGGCCAAGGAATCAGTTCATCCCTAACGACTCCACAGCCCATGAACAAGGCTACGCAGGTAGTCCTTCCAGGACATATGAACCATGGATGCCCAATTTCTACTGCCTATAACAGAAGATGAGGTTTTCCCTGGGCTGTGTTAATATAAAGAGTATGGTCTTTCTTCATTCCTGTAGAGTTTCTTGCCATAACCCCATGCAGGTTTGGTCTGCTTAATTTACTTCCCTTCCTAGAACATACCACGTCCACACCCCAGGGCCTTTGCATATGCTTATCCAGCTGCCCTGAACACTCTTCCCCTAGATCTTCTCATATCTCATCTCTTCATGCTGGTTGAGTGCAGACACACTTCTTTTTTTTTTTTTTTTAAAGATTTTATTTATTTATTTGAGAGAGAGAGAGAGAATGAGAGATAGAAAGCACGAGAGGGAAGAGGGTCAGAGGGAGAAGCAGACTCCCTGCTGAGCAGGGAGCCTGATGTGGGACTCGATCCTGGGACTCCAGGATCATGACCTGAGCCGAAGGCAGTCGCTTAACCAACTGAGCCACCCAGGCGCCCCCAGACACACTTCTTGATCAACAACCCCCTACATCATTGCTCACTATCATTCACCCTGTTGTATTTCCTTGTTGTATTTATCATTTTGTGAAAATACCCTGTTTACTGGTTTACTCATTGACTACCTGTTTCTGTAACTTATAGTAACCCTTTCAAGAGTGAGGACACTGCCTGCATTGTTGATATCCCCATT
Organism: Eumetopias jubatus; assembly: GCF_037043125.1. Classification (NCBI taxonomy): domain Eukaryota; kingdom Metazoa; phylum Chordata; class Mammalia; order Carnivora; family Otariidae; genus Eumetopias; species Eumetopias jubatus. The sequence goes on from NW_028274808.1 coordinate 4,915,230, forward strand.
CTAGAATAGTGCCTGGTGCTGATATTCAATAATTGAAGTATGTGGACAAGTTGGGTATATCGGTGGCAGGCAGTGATAATGGTGGGATAAATTTCATCTATATACACACTCAGGTAGAAAGAGTCTGTAAAAATACAACGTCGTGGTACTAGAAGGAACTTCAACCACTGACTCCAGTCAGGTGATAGATTACCCAGAGCATTCAAATTTTGGTGTTCTCCTTCGTATCCCAAGAAGAGGGGACCTGTAATATCAGTCCTGTTTAGCAGCCTGATTGTCGAGAGCTCCTTAGACTAACTTAAGTATCCCCTGCTTTATTGGAAGCTGAACTTTTCCTTTGCAACCCTCCTTTTACATTGGTAGCTCTGTCTTCTCCTTCTCAAAGGGGGTCATAATTCAGGGCAAGGCAAAGCTGTGGTGAGTCAGACATGGATCCGCACAGATATGATGTCAATGTTGTTTCCTGAGCTCCTGCATGAAGGGGAGGAAACTGTAGTTCATTCCAGGACTGCCATGATTTCACCAACTGAGAAATTGTTACATTAATGGTAATAAAGTCATTCAATGTCTACCCACGCTGCAGAGATGAATTGGAAGAACTTTGTGCATCCTGTAGGGGCAAAATAGCATTGGTCTCTGGGTCAAACAATACAAAAGTGTGACAGATTTCCAGCATGGAGCACTGGGGATTGGAGCAAGTCACCTGGTCAATATGAGCCTCAGTTTCCAGATGGGAAATGAGGATGACTTTGCCAGGTTCTCGTAGTGATTTCTAAAAGGTGCCTTAGGGTGTACCCGTGCTTGCTTGGTGCCTTGCCCATATGGTCCTTCAGTGCCCACCATGGTACTTGAAATACCAAGACTGAAACTGGAAAATTATTTGATTTCAGAGATTCTGAAAGATGAAGCTGATTATATCACTAAACAAGCCAAATTAACACAAAACAAATAACAAAGCCCCACTCTATTGTGGTTCCCAGATCCCACATGGGCACTCTTTTTTTTAAAGATTTTATTTATTCATTTATTTGAGAGAGAAAGAGAGAGAGAGAGAGAGAGCACATGAGGTGGGGGAGGGTCAGAGGGAGAAGCAGACTCCCCGCTGAGCAAGGAGCCCGATGCGGGACTCGATCCCGGGACTCCAGGATCATGACCTGAGCCGAAGGCAGTCGCTTAACCAACTGAGCCACCCAGGCGCCCATCCGCAAGGGCACTCCTTCAATAGATGATGTTTTGCCTAGATCAGGTTCCCATCTAAATTTGAGTCTTTTCTTTCAGAAACTTCAAATCTATCTTCCTATACCGCAGGTCATTCTGAAGCCGATTCTACTTTTCTCACAGAAACAAACCATACTCGTCAATTAAGATAATTCTTTCCCTCCGTACCCTGTACAATTAACATTCTTAACTGGAAGTCAGATATTTCTTTATCTCTTAATGGAATCCCCAGTAGTGAAACACATCTTTATCGATATAACTAGGATTGAGCTGTTCTCCAAATTTGAAATAATGCTATTCCATATGCCTGCTTTAACACATGAGAAGTAAAAAGAAGCATAAATCAGGCTCTCAAGGTAATGGTGGTGGATCAATGTAGGGAAATAAGTTTCCCTTAAATAGAGCTTTAAAAATCTAAGATGTTAATTGATACAGTTTAATCACGATGCTATACAATCAATTTAGTGTTCCTTGTTAAGAAAGGTAAAACAAAACCACCAGCTGACTCCTTCCCTGTGTGCTCAGAGTTTCTACCAACAGTGGGCCTCCCCACCCTCTGCATGAATTCTTTATGTGCAGATGGATGCTCGTTACTCTTCCATCCCCTATTTCTTTCATTCCTGAACAGCAGAGAATGATTTCTAGATCATCCAGAGATATTTTAAAATCCTAACAGTGTGGTTTCTCTTAACCTTGAGTGAGTTTTCTCCAAAGAGAAACTGAAATGTTTAAAAGTCATGCTAAGGGACCCGTGGCTCAGTCAGCGAAGCATCTGCCTTCAGCTCAGATCATGATCCCAGGGTCCTGGGATTCAAGTCCTGTATCCAGCTCCTTGCTCAGCAGGGAACCTGCTTCTCCCTCTGCCTACCACTCCCCCTGCTTGTGCTCCCTCTCTCTCTCTCTCTTTCTGTCTTCTCTCTCTCTCTCTGACAAATAAATAAAGTCTTTAAAAAAAGTCATGCTAAAACCCCATTGGTCCAATATGTTCTATGAAGAATGGAGCCATTGAAACATCTCTGGGTGGGAGGAAGGTAAAGGACAATATTAATTGATGAGGTCCTTGGTAGCTGGGGCTGCTTTTCAGATTTAGAGTCTGAAAGCATGACAAATCATTAACAGTTCTTTTTTATCCTTAGCAAAATTAGCAAATAAATTTTAAAATGAAAAAATAAATATGTAATGATTTTCTCTGCTCTTTAATACTATGCAGAGTAAGTGGCTGAGATGGTAAGTCAGAATCTTAAGGATTATTTTTATAGATTTAATATAAAAGAATTGGTTTCCAAAAAGTTGCACTTAAATTTATTATCATTTTTTTTCAAAAAGGGTTTGTATGTATTTGTCCCTTTGGGCAAATAGACCAGGGAGCCCTATAAGACTCCTGAAATGTTATAGGGCTCAATTTAATGTCTCTGTTGTTCCCATTTCCTCAGATGTGGAGATGATTCTGCCACCCAGATTCTCAATGGCTTCTGAAAGGGTCTTGGTCACCCACTGGCCCTCAGTGGCGCCTTGGCCATCAGTCCTGTGACAGTACATTTGAGGAGCATAAAGCAGTGAGATGAACCTTCTTTCCCTGCCTCTCCATGAAATGATGATGAGTTTTATATGTGGATTTAATGTCTACCTGGATGAAAAATGAATTTTTTGCACAGTGGCTTCACACATGAAACTATGATGTATGTCATCATTTACAGGGCTGATTTCACACGCTACCATGTTTCATCTTTTAGCAGATTTTTGACATTTACAATTTTGTTTTTACTCAGAGTCTTCATGATTTTAGCTAGTGAATTTGTGGGGCTAAGGGTTCTCTGATAAACCCCCCTTTTGATGGCAGAGAGACACCACGACGCCCACTGTCCCAGATTCAGTGCTCGGCTAGGACTGAGACTGAGCTACTTGCCAAGTGCCTCTCATCTGGTAAGTGTTCATTTTCTGGATGGCCGGGAAAGATGCATGTCTACTCTGGTAACAACATCAAAGTGTAAAGAATGTGTTCCCATATATACCTTAGATTGATTTTAGGAGCAAATCTAGCAATTTTTCCATATGAATGCTTAGTCCCCAGAACCGTGAAGTATCAATCCCATTACCATATTACCTAGCCTGTGACTACCTTTTCCGTTGGCCCTAAACCTCTCTTGTGGGCTGCAACTGCTATATCCGGCAATGCATTTGGGAAAAGTGAGTCGTTATTGATAAACCATCATTATTTTATGTGATCTTTTCCTAAAGACATAAGTGCTTTAGACTGGAAGCCATACGAGGGCAGGTATCTTCATCCTAGACTGTTCCTCCAGCTCAAGTGCTAAGCACAGTGCCCAGCACATAGTAGACATTCAGTAGACAGGAGCCGAAAAACCAGGCTGACCATTGTATCTGGTAAAGGGTATTACTAGTACAGTAGTAACACTAAAGTATTACTACTACTGCAGTGGTCACTGAATACTCACTATGTAGCAAGCACTTTCCATAAGTTGTCTCATCCTCTCAGGGACATTGCCATTCCTTTCTTTGCTGATGGGGAAACTAAAGAGGTAAGGGCTTTGTCCAAAGCCACACACACACACACACACACACACACACACACACACACACACATGCAGAAGATGGGAGAAGTGAACCAGATTATTTTATTTCAACACCTGTGCTTATTCTCTTATGCTTAGAATCCTTATACTATTTATTTCTTCTATTTTCTGAAAAGAATGACTCTTACAAACCGTACTACAGAAGCAAAGGACAGTTTCTAAGTCCTAAGAATGCGCCTACTGCTCTTTGTGAGGACCCAGGTAATTATGTGATTTGAAATCACATGTAAATTGAAAAAGAAACAAAAAATGAGTTTGTGTATCTGAGCTGAAGTCTGGATTCTGCATTTTTGTCTCTGTTTATAGGTGGGCATTTGAGAAAGCCAAAAACTATTTCTAGTTATAGTTGCATTCCTTAAATACGTCTTCTGACCCAAAGCTATTATATGAATTACTACAAAAAAAAGGCGGCTTTAGGATTTCAGGAATATTTTTAGGTGTGGGACTGGGGACACTAAGTGTTGACACACAGGTTGTATATTGCATAACTCCGGGGGGGGGGAGCTATTCACCTACACCACCCAGATGATTAGCTGATTGGATGTAAGTTTATCGAGAACTTGATTAGCATCAGAATTTCTCATGTCTTAGATGAAATAGCGTTATATCTAGATATGCACAAATAAGACAGAGACACTGACTAAGCAGCTCTGGGAATATCAATTGAAGGAAAATCTCCATTTATGGATTTGCGGCTATAATTGATCTTTGCCTGCCTATCTCCATCTTTCAACTTTTACCTTGCTCCCACGCTGCACGCAAGAGAGCAAAGCCCTGGCTTCTGCCCCTTATTTTATCTCGGTTTGGTGATGTTTCTGAACAAATCATGCATGATATTGACATTCCATGGAGGATTAGGATTCCCAACAAGCTACTCTGGCCGAAAAGAATTACTGTCCTTTCAAATCTGGGGACTTGAGTTGGAAGAATAGAAGATCTGGGGTCGAATGGGTGTGTATTTATTTTACTGATTTCTAATTAGAACTTTGAGGGCACAAAAGTCTCCCCCCCACCTTTAAGCATAGTTTTTGAGTTCTACCTAAATTCTAGTCCTTTTTGCTTTACCCTAGTTTACCTCCCAAGGTTTTATTTATTTATTTGTTTGTTTGTTTGTTTGTTTATTATTTTAAGCAGGCTCCATGCCCAGAGTGGAGCCCAGTGTGGGGCTCGAACTCACGACCCTGAGATCGAGATCTGAGCTGAGATCAAGAGTTGGAAACTTAACTGGCTGAGCCATGCAGACACCCCGCATCCAAGGTTTTAAATCAAAAATAAACCCAGGGGAAAAACAGCTTTTTTCCTAAAGAATATTAACAGAAGAATGAATCTGTTTTTCAGGAACATACTAATTTAATTTGCTCTGCTTTAACTATTTAAATGAGACAGGAGATTATATTTATAACTTAAATATTTGTAACCAGAAGGAATACAGACAGAGAGATAAGGGGCCATCTGCAATTTAACTGCTCAGAGCTTGGTGCAGTAAAGGCAAACATTTAGATCTATCAGAGAGGTCTCAGGGAACTAGCATGTGATGCTAAATGAATGGCTGAAGTTAAAACGTATGCATTGCTTTCAACTGTGAAAAAAAATCATAGTGATGTAAAAACTTCCATAGCATTGAAAGTGTACAAATGTAACAATGTCATATAGCTAGCAGAGGGAAGTCAGTAAGTGATAAAGAGTGTTTAATTACCATTAGTTAGTAGTCAAAATGGGTAAAGGGGATCAAGAGGTACCTCCAGTTATGAGATAGATGAGACTTGGAGATGTCAGGTACAGCATGGTGACTATAGCTAATTCCAGTGTCCCCGGCCCCCGCCATATAGCATGGTTACAATCATTTGTAGAAAATAAAACTTTGAACAAATAGAAGGGATCAGAGAAGAAAGAATCAATTTTAGTGGTTTCTCAACTTGGAGTCATACTTCACATTCGCACCTAAGGATTGAATGTCTGCTGGTTATCAGCTCCTCAGTCCCCAGCTGCAAAATGCAGTCCAGGTGATTAACAGCCTCACAGGATTCTTGCACATCTCCTGGGAAACATTTGTACTATGTCAGTTTCTACTGGGTGTAGGATGACATCCGGTCCTTATTATCTCAATCGGACTTTCTAACACAACCACTTCTTTTAGAATTAAACACACATGTCTCCTCCCCATCTGGGTAGTTGCGTGTTTACTCCAGGGGGCTGTTTTGATTCACGGAATGAAACAGAGAGATTTTGAGATGAAAGAATCCTATTTTAGGAAGGCTGCAGCCCGCAAGCCAGGCACACAGATTGTGCTGCAGGTCCGGGGACTATCAGACCTGAGGGAGGACTCTTTCCATTCTTTGGTCTAGTCACTGACCTAGAGAAGAGGCTGACCTGGAACATCCCTAAGACTCGACTTTTCCTCTGAGACATACAGGAGCTGCACAGAATCAGGAGGAGCCTGAATCGTCAACCCTTTAACACCATCTTCCAATCAAACTAATAAGACAGGAGATGAGGAGGGAAGGGGATGACATCATAAATTCTATTCTCATTCCTAAAGAATCTAGAGATTACGTTCGTTGGAGTCTTCAAAAGAACCATAAAAGTCTCAGGAGGTTACTGGGGAAATGATCTAGGAAAGCAAACGCAGTATCTGGAGGGAAGGAGCAACTGTAAGACGCGGTAGGACATTTCTTGTTAAGTGTAGCTTGTTAACATTGGGAAAGCCCTTTCGAAACCAACATCTGAGACTTCCTTTCTTGATTTTTAGTCTGTTCTGCTTTGGGGGGAAGTGGGTATGGCCGATGAGTGGGACGGGACAAGCGGGGCCACTTCCATCAGCCCACGGGACAGCATGAGTGTGCCCCACTGGCCAAGAACAAAGCCTCCCCTGGAGTAGCTGCAGGGAGCTGCTGTCACAGGGACTTGCTTACGAGAGACAGAGCTCCTTGTCTGTTCCCTCATCACAAATTCAGGCCATTCAGTAAAATTTTCCAAAGTAGACTATCTGGTGACAACACCAGGTGATGATTTTAAAGATTAAGTAAATGACATTTCTTATCTATGAAAATCTAACAAGGGTAAAGGATAATTTGAACCACGGGCCACCAAGCAATGGATAAAAGGTGACAATCACTAATGCACAACAAAATTAAAAGTTTCACTTTCCAAGACTATTAAGTAGATTGATGGTTATTTTTCATGCAGCCACAATAACGCATGGAATGTACTATATTTTTCCTATCACTGAAAATTCCATTATTGTGATTTAATTCACAATACTAACTTGTCTGCTTCTGTTATGGGTGAAGATAATGTTATTTCCCTCTTGAGGCAAGTTCTGAATCTGAGTTTTAAATGAAGCAAAGACTTACAGGCAGCAGACATTCTAAAATAGATTTTAGAACCCCCTGATCATGATTGTTTTTATTTGTTTCAAAATAGAAACTTTTCTTTGTGATTTAGGACATGCATTAAAATAGTCCTAGATAACAGCTCAGGCTGTCAAGTCAACTGCAGGAGTTCCTGATCTCAATAAGATTCTTGGGTAGCTCAGTTGCCCCAGGCTGAAAATAATCATGACACAAATGGCAAGAAGGAAACATTGGTGGTAAATCTATTTTCAAACACATTTCTCTGGAACTCCAAAGCATGCTAAATATCATTTTGAATTTGAATTGAGGCATTTGCAAATAACTGGTCTTTATCAAGTGTCATGTTTTTAGGATCCTGAAGAAGACACATTTGTCATATTGTTATTCATGAAAAATATCTCAATAGCCACTTTTCTCCAAAGTATGTTGTTAAGGACTTTTTAGGATTGACCTGGGTTCATTCACTCATGATCAGGGTTTTGATACCCAAGTACTAAGGTTGACTCTGTACATGAATTGACTACAGTCTTCCTAGTTGGAAAATAATCTCTGTAAGTCCCGTAACTAGCCTCAGAAACACTTTTCTCTCCCTTTGCAGTCTGGGGCCAATTTAACACTACATTTGTTTGGTGCATTTTCAGTTTGCCTATTGCATTGTCTGTTGTCCCATCTTTAAACCATTATTCGGGCTGGTCTGGATCTAGCACTCCCAAAGTATCTAAAATCTTTCTTGAGAATTCAGTTCAGACAGTAACTCAGGCAGATCTCAAGTAAATACAGACGTCTATGGGAAGGATACAAGTGATTGTGAAACATGCTTTCCTTCCATGTGGAGGTAACCTCATGAGGATTATATCCCTGTCTCTCTCTACCCACCCCTTTCATGCACTCTAATTCAGGAGAGGTAGAGTAAATGATTTGCTTTCTGAGTTTGGAAAGAGAACGTGGAAATTTGGAACATGGTTCCTACTCTCTCCCACTGTTAGGCAGCATGCCATATTCTGTGCTCTTTTAGAGACAGGGTTTATACTCTCAAAGGTATGGATGGGGTTTAATGGGTGGAGTTTAATGGCTGAAAGAGAGAAAGGATGATGATCTAATGAAAAAATTTCATATTGGGAAGACTAAGTGCCTGTAAGTATCAAATAAAATGTCTAACATTAACTTAATTTGTAATAAGCCTTCCTGATGTTTGCTGGTTCCCCTCAGCCTCAGATCTTTGCCTTATTTCTCAATTTATTCATAACTGAGGTAGGGAAAAAGGTTATTTATTGGGTCCCTTCTGCATATCGAGACAGACAACTTTGGAAGGTAGACTTTGATTGGCCAAACTGGAACTCTCTCTCTAGGACAACATGTAACTATTACTTAAAAATGAGGATAATCAAGCACTTGATACATAAACATACCTCCAACCTCTTGTAATGTCTAAACCATCACAAAGTTTGTCCATCAGAGGAGACATATAGATTCTTTTCTATTAATAATTCTAAGGACTTTGTCTAAATAAGACTCAGTTTTGATTCTTTTGACATTATCAAAATGCTTTTTCTTAAATGTAGACAACTACCATTTTCATGAACTTGTTTTGCTTTCTCCTGAAAGTTTGTTCTTTGTAATTATCATGGAACAGAAGTCCCTTTCATGTTAATAGTCTGGCTGATTTCAGGTCCCACTTCCTTTCTCCAACCCACCCTCTGAGGTTTTAAAGGTGGCCTCCAGGAAACAGGGTAACACAAAGTGAAGGAAAGTGATGTTAACAAAAAGAATTGTCTATATAGAATGTAAATGTAACTATAGACATGAAGCCTAGCTTATGTTTTATATTTAATTGAAGCAAAATCTTTGGTGATCAGAATTTTAAAAAGAAACTCAAATTATAATATGTGTCAATTTATATTTTACGAAGAAATAAACAGTTGAATTAATTACATTAAGTGTTTGCCAAGCAGTTTCTAGGTACATAAATTTGTTGTATTTGCTGTAGAAAACATGGTATGTAATCACCTTAACAATTTAGTTGAAATGTTGAAGTAATATAAAACCTAAGTGGGCACAAAGAGATATTAAATGGGGATATCAATTTAATAAGAAAAGCACAACAGCTGCTCATATTTATAGCAAAATTAAAATTGATATATAAAAATTAATTACTGAAAGGCCATCAACAATAAAATATGAATTAGAGTTCAGCTAATTCATTTATCAGGAATGGGGGAAAAAGTGTTTTCCATCATTCATCAAATATATATTGTCTGTAAAGTGCTTCCATGTTCTAGTCCCTTGAGTTCTATCAGGAAAGACAAAGATCCATGCCCTTTGGCACTCTGTATTTCAGTGCAGAGTTAGACAATAAACAAGGACCATAATAAGTACACAACTTACATGCTGTGTTAAGAGATGAGAACTGTTATGGAAGAAAAATGTATGATGGAGTAAAAGGGAAAGGAGGGGTGCCAATGGGAGTGAGATTTAAATTAGGTTTCAATGGAACCTGACCTTGAGCAAAGAAGGAAGTGAAGGAGATCTTCATGAGGATATCTCAGGAAACAGAGGAGGGTATAGGGGACAAAGGCAGGCTGCACCAAGATGGGACATAATGGCATGCAGATTATTTTGAGCTGAAAATAAGACAAATACTGAGGAAGAAATTTTGAAGTTCCCCCACAACTATCTAAAAAGAATTTAGATAGAAGACCTGTACTGGGAGGGGAGCTGTTAACAGAGGTTCCTTTTTATCGAAGAAACTTACCTGCATAACAGGGCAACCTTCATTTTCCAAACACCTCCTCTCACCTTCCCACTAATGGCCTTCATCTCCTTTCTATCTCCAGATCCTTGCCCTTCTCCTCAACTCAGGATGGCATATATACCTCATTTTGCCTGACTGTCTGGAATCTCATGTCTCTGGATTCCCCAGATGTATGAAACTAAATTTGATTTTCTCCTATGGATCTGTCTCATGTAAATTTAATTCTTAGTCCAGCTAGAAGAATCTTGAACAGAGGAAAATTTCTTCCTTCCCAGCAGTGGTTAGTAAGCTGAGTGAATGGAAGCATAGGAGTTAGTGAAGTCTGAGAAGTAAACTTGCAGTTCAGGCACGATTGCATATGGCCACTATTATTTTGGATTCTAATTTGAATGACCCAGGGGGACTTTGAAGAGCTATTTCTATATATTACCATATTATGGATATATAGTTTAAAGGACTTGACTTTTTAATTTACCAATTATTTAATTAAAAACCCATTCCCCAAGTATTCTGATAACTTTGAATTTGTTTGATTTTCAGTGCCACATTCAGCTTGCAAATATAATTGTTGCAAATAGAGAATTAGTAGAATTTATTATAGAACAGATCAACAATGGTATCTCATAAATTTAGCTTTAGATATACTGAGATAGTCCATAATCATTGAATACATTGAAGAAATTATTCTGTGTGTTTGTCTTATTCTTTATGGGTTGTTACTTGAAGGACTGACATAATGGGCTCATATTTTTTTGCCTAACATATAACTCAAGGCAGAAAACAACATTTCTCAAAAACATTTTAAGGCAAGTGAACAACCAAAGCCACTTGGGGCAAAATACCACAATTGATGTAAACAATAGAACAACCAAAAGTCTGAGAAGAAAAGCTGGAGAGAATTTCTTTGGGAAATTAGAACATTCCAAAGCACTGTGTATAGTGGGACATTGAGAGAATCACATACATGCTTAGAGTAGGCTAAAATATCAGAAAGGACGAGAGAATCCTTAATCTTTCACATCTGCTTGATTGCTGGATTCAATGAAAGCAAGAAGAGAAAACTAAGGGCAAAAGGTCATGGATAGTATTTGTAAAGGGCTGGGGAAAAACAAACAAACTTGGTACAAAGTATTCTCTCTTCAGCAAAACTTCCCTACAGAAATGTAAAAATGAAGACATTCATGAATAAACAAAAGCTGAGAGAGTTTGTTGTTAGCACACCTGCCCTATAAGAAATGCCAGTGGGGGGCCTTGAGGTTGAAATAAAAGGAGACAGACTCAAAGTTGTACAATGTAATAAATAATTCCAAGGAAGGCAAATAGTAAATATCACGGTCACCGTTATTCTATTTTTTGCCTAACTTATTTCCTTTTCTACATGATTTAAAAGACAAATGCATAAAACAATAACTATAAATCTATGTTAACAGGCACACAGTGTATAAAGATATAATTTGTAACAATATTAACATCAAGGGAGGATTCAGAGCTGTATGAGGAGAATATTTTATGCTAGTGAAGCTAAGTTAGTATCAATTCAAACTGGATAGTTTTAATCTCAGGGTGTTAATTGTAATCTCTATAGTTATGACTAAGGAAATTACTGAAAAATATACACAGATGAAAATGAGAGAAAAATCAAAATAGAACACTTCAAAGAGAAGGCAATGGTGGAAGAAATAAGGAACAAAATGTTTAAGACATTTAGAAAACAAATAGCAAATGTTAAAAGTGAGCCCTACCTTATTAGTGATTATTTGACATGTAAATGGATTAGAATTTGCATTCAAAAAAGAAGAGATTGAAAAAATAGATTTAAAAAAATAAATGATTCAATTATATGCTGTCTATAAGGGACTCACTTTATATCCAAAGACACAACTAAGTTCGTACTAAAAAAATCGAAAAAGATATACCATGCAAATACTAGCCAGAGACCTTCATTGCCTATATTAATAACAGAAAAAATAGGCTTTAACTCAAAAAACATCTATAAAGAAAAAAATGACACTTTATATTGATAAAAGTTTTCATTCATCAAGACGATATAGCGATTATAAACATATATCCACCAAACAAAAGAGCTGTAAGATTTATGAAGCAAATACTGAATTCAAAGAGAAAAGACCAGTTGTACAATAATATCTGTAGACTGCAGTACTCCCTTTCAATAATGGATAAGACATCTAGGCAGAAGATCAGTAAGGAAATTAAGAACTTATACAAAACTATAATTCAACAAGACATAATCGACATATATAGACCATGCCACTCATTTATAGCAGAAAACACATTCTTTTCAAGTGTAAATGGAACTTTTTCAGCATAAGCCATATGTTTGACCATAAACAAATCTAAATAAATTTAAAAGATATCTTTTCCTGTCATCATGGGGGAAAAAACTAGAAATTAATAAGAGCAGGAGAATTCACAAATATGTGCAAATAAAATTACCAATTTAAAAAAATGAATTACAACCAATGGGCCAAATATCAAGAGAAATTTTAAAATACCTAGATATGAATGAAAACAACTCCACAACACACCAAAATATATGGGATAGTGACAGCAGTGTTCATTGGGAAATTTATAGCTGTAAACACACAACTTAAAAAAGAAGAACGGTTTCAAAGCAACAACCTAACTACATGTTAAGGGATTTGAAAAAGAACAAAAGAAAAATCAACTCAAGTATAGCAGGTAAAATGAAATAACACACAGATTAGATAAACAAAAAATAACAAAAAAAATAGAATCAATAAAATCAAGAGTTGGTTCCTTGAAAAGATAAAAAAAAGAATGACAAATTTTAGGTAGACTAAGAGAAAACACAGACAAAACACAAATAACTAAAGACAAAGATAACTAAAATTATACAAATAAAAAGGATAATTCTACAAATACTTTTATCTCACCAAATTACATACCTTGTGAGAAATGGACAAATTCCTAGAAACATACATTCACTAAAAGCGAATAAAGAACATATAGGAAAATCTCAATAGACCTATAATAAGTGATTCAAACAGTATTAAAAAACCTTCTGCAAAAGAAAACTCTGGTACCAGATGCCTTCATTGGTTAATTTTACCAAACATCTAAAGTTAACTTTAGATTCTTCTAAAATTCTTTCAAAAATAGAAAAGTTAGGAGTATTTCCAGTTCTTTCTATGAGGTCAGTATTACCCTAATGCCAACACACAAAGAGAAAACTAGAGACCGTTGTCACCTATGAATATAGACAATAATTCTTCAACACAGTACTACCAAACTGGACCCAACAGAATATTAAAACAATCATACATCATTACCAAATAGGATTTATCCAGGAATGCAAAGGTGGTTCAACAGAAGGTAATCATCAATATAATATGCTACATTAGTAGGAAAAAAAAAGAAAAATACATAATACCTCATCACCTCCCCAAAGCAAACAACCAAATAAACAGAAAGAGCCTCTAATAACGTTCAACACTTTTTCATGGTAGAAATACCGAAACAACTAAGAATAGAGGGGTACTTCTTCAAGTAAAATCTGAAGTAGCATTATACACAGTGGTAAGATAAAAAGAGGAAGAAGTAAGATTTCCTCCTGAGATCAGGAGCAGGAAAGGATGCATACTTTCATCGCTGCTATTCAGTACTATATTCAAAGTCCAGCCAGAGAATATGACAAGAAAATACATAAAAAAAGACATCTATTGGGAAGGGAAGAAATACAACAATCTCTTTTTGCAAATGACACGATCTTGCATATAGAAAATCCCAAAGAATCCACACAAAAAATGGCTAGGATTAATAAATTCATCGAAGTTGCAGGGGATAAGATTAACACAGAAAAACTGGTTGTGTTTCTATACACCAGCAAGTAGTAATCTAAAAAAAAAAAAAAAAAAAAAAAATTAAGGAAACATTTGACAATAGCGTCAAAAAGAATAAAATATCTAGTATTAAAATTTAAGCAAGGAGGCAAAACTCTTATACACTGAAAACTACAAGACATTGATGAAATAAATTAAAGACCTAGAGAAATGGAAATATACCCCATGCTCATGCTTTGAAATACTTCATATTGTTAAGACAGCAATGCTACCCAAAATGATCAATGAATTCAATGCAATACCTATAAAAATTCCCATCATCTCTTTTGCAAAAATGGAAAATTCAACCTTAAAATCTACATATGGGCTTCAAAGTGGCTCCAAGTAGCCAAAACAATATCAAAAAAGAACAAAGCACAATAGCCAGAAGTTTGCCAAAAGTAGAAACAATTTACATTTTCATCAACAAATGGATAGACGAAATCTGGTATATACCTGATTGAAGATTATTCAGCCATACAAATGAATGAAGTAGGGTTACAAACTACATGGATGAACTGCAAAAATATTATGCTAAGTGAGTGAAGTTAGATACAGAAGGTCACATGGTTTCATGTATATGAAAAATCCAGAATACGTATATTCATAAACAGAGGAAGCTGACTGGCAGTTGCCAAGGTTTGAATAATAACTCAGGGGAAAAGGGAGTACCTACTTAATGGGCATGGAGTTTCCTTTTTGGGTGATAATGTTTCAGACTTAGAGGTGATGTTTGCACAACATTGTAAATGTACTAAATGCTACTTTTTATTCACCATAAAATAGTTCATTTTGTATTATGTAAATTCCACTTGAATAAATAAGTTTCAAAAACAAGGGCACCTGTTGGCTCCGTTGGTTAAGCATCTGCCTTCGGCTCAGGTCATGATCCTGGTGTCCCAGGATCTAGCCCTACATCAGGCTCCCTGCTCAGCTGGGAGTCTGCTTCTCTCTCTGCTCCTCCTCCCAGCTCATGTTCTCTCGCTCTCTTGCTCACTGTCTCTCAAATAAATAAAAATCTTAAAAATGTTTTAAAAACAATATAATCCTCCATATTAATAGGCTAAAAATATAAATTACATGAATAATAAAAATCACATTAATAAATGCAAAAAAAGCACATTTTACATAATTCAGCACACACTCAGGATAAAACCACTCAGAAAACTAGGAATCAAGGGGAGCTTCCCCAAATTGATAAAGAGGATCAACAAAAATATGTAGCTATAATTATATGGTGAAAGATCTTTCTCCTGAGATTGGAAAAAAGACATTTATCCACTGTCATTACTCTTATCCAACATACTGCTGGAAGTTCTCAACCAGTGCAACAGGGCAAGAAAATGAAATAAAAGTATACAAATCAGAAAGGAAGAAATAAATCTGTTCATATTTACAGATGACATGGTTGTCTATGTAGAAAATCCCAAGGACTCTACAAAGAAGTTTCTAGAACTAACAGTACCATTTAAAACCATTCCAAAATAATTAATTGCAAATCTAAGAGAACACATATAAGACTTACACATTGAAAACCGCAAAACACTGATGAAATGATGATAGGAATCTCAATAAATGGAGAGCTATACCTTGTTGGGAGACACAATATAGTAAAAATATCGATTCTCTCAAAATTGATATCCAGGTTTAATGAAATTCCTTTAAAATCTTTTGCCTAACCTTCTAAGTTATAGATAAGAATATTTTAAAATTTAAATGGAAAGGCAAGCAAAATGGCTAGATTGATTTTTAAAAAAGGGAAATGGAAGAACCAGTGTAACCAACTTCAAGACTTACTACATAAGCTACTAAAATGAAGACTGTGTAGTACTGGCAGAGTGATAGATACATAGGTAAGTAGAACAGAAAAAGAATCAGAAATAAGCTCACACAGACATGCCTAGTCGGTTTTTCACAAAGGTAGAAAAGCAACTCAATAAAGAAAGGATAGAACAGCCTTTTCACAAGACTATGGATGTCTATCCAAAGGCTTCAAATGAACCTAGACCTAAGTCTTATATCCTGTATAGAAATTAACTCAATATAAATCATGAACTTAAACGTAAAAGGTAAAGGTATAAAAACTTTTTGGGAAAATAAATGGGAAGAAATCTTCAGGATCTACAGCTAGGCAAAGAGTTCTTAGACTTGACATGAAAGTCACATTCCACAAAAAGAAGAAGAGATAAATTGTACTTCAACAAAATTAAAAAATGTTTGCTCTAGGAGTGAATCCTGTTGACAGGATAAAAAAGAAAAGCTACAGGCTGGCCGAAAGTGTTTTCAAAATACACATCTTGTGAAAGAGTAATATCTGGAATGTATAAAGAGATCTTAAAGCTCATCTATGAAAAACAATCTAATTGAAAATGGCCCAAGGAGAGACATTTCACTGAAGAAGTTATACAGGTGGCAAAGAAGCCCACGGGAAGATGTTCAGCATCATTAGCCATCAGAGAAATGAAAATTCACTACACCCTTATCAGAATGGTGACATTAAAAAACAAAACAAAACTGGTGATAATATCCAATGCTGGTTAGGATGTAGGGAAAATGGATCATTCAAATGTTGCTGGTGGGGGCACCTAGGTGGCTCAGTCGGTTGAGTGCCTGACTCTTGGTTTCTGCTCAGGTCCTGATCTCGCAGTCGTGGGATCGAGCCCTGTGTGGGGCTCCATGTTCAGCATGGAGTCTACTTCAGATTCTCTTTCCCTCTCCCTCCCACTCTCATGCTCTCTCTCTCTTTCACTCAAAGGAAGAAAGAAAGAAAAAGAAAGAAAGAAAGAAAGAAAGAAAGAAAGAAAGAAAGAAAGAAAGAAAGAAAGAAAGAAAGAAAGAAAGGAAAAGAAAGACAAAGAAAGAAAGATCTTTAAAAAAATATTGCTGGTGGAATATAAAATCGTACAGCCACTCTGGAAAATAGCTCACAGTTTTTGTAAAAAACTAAACCTGCAGCTGACATACAACCTAGTTCTTGCCCTCCTGGTCATTTGTCCTAGAGATCCAAAGACAGGTTCAGTGTAAATAATGCTGCAGTAAACGTGGGGGTACACGAAGCAGCCCAAGTGTCCACGGACAGATGAATGGGTAAGGATATGTGTATGTATATAGGTAAGTACATATATATGTAGACACACGCAACACACACTGCAATGCACACAGCCATAAAAAAAGAATAAGACCTTGCCATTTTCAAAAACTTGGATGGACCTAAAGTGTATTATGCCAAGTGAAATAAGTCAAAAAAAAAAAAAAGAAAAATTACCATATGATTTCACTTATATGAGGACACTAAAAATAAATAAACAGAAAGCTGAATCAGACCTATAAATACAGAGAACTGATGGTTGACAGAGGGGAGGGGTGGAACACGGGAAAAACAGGTGAAGGGAGTGAGAGATTCAGGCCTCCAGTTATGGAATGAGTAAGTCATGGAAATAAAAGGCATACCTTAGAGAATATAGTCAATGACAGTGTAAAATGTTTTTAATAAAAAATAAATAAATACAAACATATTCCTGCAAAAAGCTGCACGTGAATGTTTATAGCAGCTTTATTTGCAAGAGACAAAAGCTGAAATAACCCAGACGCTCTTCTACGAGTGAATGGATAAATAAATTTGGGGGCATCCATCACACGGAACCCCACTCAACAACAGAAAGGAACAGACTGCTGGCTCATCTATGTAACAACATGGGTGAATCTGAGAGCTACATTGAGTGGAAAGGCACAATCCCAACGCTACACACTCTATGATTCAACGCATGTAATATCTTTATGGTGACAGGAATGTTCTCTGCCTTGCCCTATTTCTGTCAGTACCCTGGTTGTGATATTGTACTGTGACTTTCAAAGATGTCCCCGCTGGGGAAACTGAGTAAAAGCACAGGACGTCGTTCTACACGAATTTCTACAATCATGGGTGAATCTAAAATTATCTGAAAATAGGGCGCCTGGGTGGCTCAGTTGGTTAAGCGACTGCTTTCAGCTCAGGTCATGATCCTGGAGTCCCGGGATCGAGTCCCACATCAGGCTCCCTGCTCAGCAGGGAGCCTGCTTCTCCCTCTGACCTTTCTCTCTTTCTCATTCTCTCTCTCAAGTAAATAAATAAAATCTTAAAAAATAAATAAATAAAATAAAATAAAATTATCTGAAAATAAAACATCTCATTAGAAAAGAGAATACAAAATAAGATAAACTGCTTTCTCGTAAGAACATTAAATCTTGATTACCCTAAATCCAAAAGAAGTGTTAGAATTGTGACTGTCAGTAATGGGTAATGTAAGTTGTCTAAATCCCCTGTTAACATGTAGATAAGAATGTGTGTATATATATTCACAGTCGGTATCTTCTAATACGTTTACATTAAGCAACAAAATTTCTACATAGCTATACGAATGTATAGTGTTATTATGATCTAATCGACATTATTTTGCTCTGTCAGGAAAGTTCACATTTGGTGAACAAATACATCACTGGCATATGCAGGTCAAATAAATAAATGTGTTTACACTTTATACTAAAAGAGAAATTTGGGGCTGGAGAAATGCTACACACAAATTAAACTTCCTAACTTCAAATATATTGTGATGAAATGTGTAAATTGCAAAGGAAATAAAATCCCTCAAATAAATCCACGCAGAGTTTCTAATAACTTGGCATGCTTTCAAAGTTACACTGGAATGGTTTTTAGATAATTAATAGCAAATTTAATAAACATTCCTACTTTGTAGACAAATAAGGGTTTCTAAAAATAACCAGAGCACTGAATTTCTCAGAGGAAATGAGAAAAGGCACTGGGGACAATTTTTAGGAACATGCATTACTCCTGAAATTGCTGAGGAAAAGGATTAGGTTTTACAAAAAGACCACATTGACACACTTTTGTCTTAATAACACTAATTTCTTTTTATTTTCTCCAGTGAAGCACTTGGTTTCTGTAGTCTGGTGCCTTCCCCTGGTGAAAAGCCCATCTGTGTTTTTCATGCACTTTTGCTGGTCTCCCTGGTGAATGCTAATGTAAAGATGTTATTCATGTGCCCAACAATGTCCATCTGAACCGCTACTATTTCTCGCGTCTTGTCTTCAGAAATATAAAATCCCTGTCAGCAGTCAACTTCTGTTTGTGGTCTATTTTCAGGAACATTTCTACACTGCCTTACATTTTGTGCAATTACTCTTCACAAACACCTTCTGCTTCATTATTCCCAGGGAGCATGGGCACAGACCTTTTCCACTGGGGAACGCAAACTCATGAAACAAACAAGCTCCCACATTATCAAACCCTGGGGCAGGACACTTGTTATGGCGTTGAAACATGGGTGGTAGTGTTTATTCCAAAGTGTCTTGGCCAAAAAGAGACACAAAAGGGAAACAAGAATGAAGTGACTCTTAAGGAGTTCTACTCAATATTTTTTCCTTTTCCATGTTGAGAAGACTTTTTTTTTTTTTTTTTTAGAATGATCTCCGCTTTAGCACAGAATTGACTGAAATGGCTCTGTACAGAGAAGTAAGTCAACCGCATAGCTCTGCTCTAGGGGCACCATGAGGTGGGCTGGTGAGTATACTGGAGACACATAGTAATTTCTTTCTTTCCAACTGTAGACACTGAATCAACCTCAGGGATTTTAGGTCTCTTGGTGACTCAAGCCTTAACTACATGATCCCAGCCTTATTTTTGCGTCTCACTTTCCACGATCTCTATATACAAGTTAACAAAGTTAGAGCCAACAGGAACTTCCAATCCTTTGGATTAAGCCCTTTGTTCTTTTTTTTGGGAGGGGTGGATATCACTAGTTTTTATTTTAAGCAGGTGATGATATCACATTGTGGGTTTAATTTGTATTTCCCCAATGGCTAATAATGTCCAAGGTCTTTTCTTGTGTGTTTTTCATCTGTATATTCTTTCCAGTGAAACATCTTTTCGTGTGTTTTACCCATGGTCTAACTGCATTTATTTTAACGTTGAGGAATGCCCTGTATGTCAAAGGTAAAGGAGTGGATCACAAACATCTAGAATCTACAGGTAAGTTTCCTTTCTTGGAGGGAAGCTTTGCAGGCTGCTAAGCACTGCTACAGGGCTGGGCTGAAGGCTCGAGGCAGAGTGACTTCCAGGATCATGACACTGGCCCTTCAGAACCTCGGGAAAACTCACTGGGGCTCCGCCTGAGATCGACTGTCAACCAGTAATAAGTCCCTGGTTGTAATACTGGATCTGCTGTTCCAGCAAAGCCCCAGGGCCTGGTGAGGTGACTTCTGCAGATGATTCTAGCAAACCAGGGTGCTGACTGAGCTAAGTCAAGAAATCACTGCGCACTCTGCGAGTGAGCTTTCAGGAAGGATTTCACTGGATCCTGGGAAGTTTGTCATACTCGTCATGGACGTGACTGGCATAGGAAGACATGTTCATGCTACCCGAGAGGCATTTACATCTCCACTTTATCTTGGGGACTCTTTAGAAATATTACAATATTTTTTTCCAGTGTTGTCCCCCCACCCCTCTGTCAGGTGTCCCTGACTCTCGGGACTGCTCTCCACCTCTCTCCACACCCTCTCCGTTGTTCCTCTGTCTTTCCCACATTCAGGCTGAGCTCTCTCTCACATCAGCAACGCTGTTTATTTTAGGCTCCTCTTCAGATGTATCTATCATCGCTAAGTGTTTTCTTTATTTCTAATGTATTTCTTAGGCCACACATCTTCCTTTTTGTCTCTTCCATTGGAGTAGTTCATTCCATACTTGGGAAGCATTAGGGAATGCATCCAAATTTGCCAAGTGTTGACTCTGTGTAGATAAACTTACCCTGTTGGATCTTTTCTAAAGGAAGCCCTCTGTAACCAGGGAAATGGGCTTGGGGCATCCACATCACCAAAAATGACATAGGGATCCTTCTGTGGGTAGGTATGATGATTCACTTTTACTGCTAAACTCACAGTAATTTCGCCAACTAAAGCCCTGTCTCTATATTCCTGCTGTGTCTTGCTACATGCTGTGTGTCACCTGACTTAGAGTAGTAATGGGCTTCTACCCCCACCGCTGTGATATTCTTTACAGGCAGGCTTTCTCCTACTCATGGCCCTGTCCAGACTACGGCTCACAATGAAACATTCTCTCTCTAACACATGTACTAGTAGGCAAGGAACTTGTGTGTTTGGGATATTTAAGAAGCAAATATGGGGGTACATGGCTGGCTCCGCCTGTAGAGCATGTGACTCTTGATCTCAGGGTCGTGAGTTCAAGCCCCAGGTTGGGCAGAGAGATTACTTTAAAACAAAACAAAACAAAACAAAACATTTTTTTAGAAAGAAGCAAATGTGCTGTCCTAGTTTGGACGGCCATAGCAAAACACCATAGATTAGGTGGCTCAAACAATAGATATTTCTCAAAGTTCGGGAAGCCAGGAAATCCAAGGTCAAGGTGATAGCCATCCTGGTTCCCCGGTGAGGGCTGGCTTCCTGGACTGCTGGCCACACTTTCTTACCGTGGCCTCACATGACAGACAGTGGTGGAGGGTGGAGGAGCTCTGATGTCTCTTCCAACGAGGGCACTCATTTCATCATAAGGCCTCACCTTGATGAACTCATCTAAACCTAATTAACTCCAGGAGGCCGCACCTCCTAATCGTATTATATTATGGGTTGGGACTTCAACATGTGAAAATGGTGGGAGCAGGGTACGAGTCAGTCCACAGCAGGTGTCCCGTGAGCTAGCTACCTTATGACAATTTAACTTTCTGTGCCTAAATATATTACTAGAATTCAAAAAATTAAAAGTACTGACTTTGGAAGTACCATATTTTATATTTTGGTCTATACCCTTAAGATGGGAAATGAAGCATCTCTTTGTTTAGCAGTTTCCTATGACATGAGGTTGGACGTATCGATATGCATATTTCATCTGTGGTAATACACAAGTATATTCAACCATTACTACGAACGTATGCCCAGAAAGCACCGTGACAGGTATGGATGGGACTCAGGACCCTCCAGACAACCACAAACAATTGGAGTCAACTGGCTGAGAAATACAGAGACACAAAAACTTAAAATACAAAGAAAAACTTACTTTGTTTCATGTGCTCAGTAACGGGTCATTTTCAGGTGAGTGTAAGAATGTGTTTGTATGGACTGTGGAAAGAGCCAAGATGTCCATCAACGGATGAATGGATAAAGAAGATGTGGTATATATACACGATGGAATATTATGCAGCCATCAAAAGGAATGAGATCTTGCCATTTGCAACGACGTGGATGGAACTGGAGGCTGTTGTGCTGAGTGAAATAAGTCAATCAGAGAAAGACATGTATCATATGACCTCACTGATATGAGGAATTCTTAATCTCAGGAAAGAAACTGAGGCTTGCTGGAGTGGTGGGGGGTGGGAGGGATGGGGTGGCTGGGTGATAGACATTGGGGAGGTTATGTGCTACGATGAGCGCTGTGAATTGTGTAAGACTGTTGAATCACAGATCTGTACTTCTGAAACAAATAACGCAACATATTTTAAGAAAAAAGAAAAAGAAGAAGATAGCAGGAGAGGAAGAATGAAGGGGAGTAAGTCAGAGGGGGAGATGAACCAGGAGAGATGATGGACTCTGAAAAACAAACTGAGGGCTCTAGAGGGGAGGAGGGTGGGGGGATGGGTTAGCCTGGTGATGGGTATTAAAGAGGGCACGTTCTGCATGGAGCACTGGGTGTTATGAACAAACAATGAATCATGGAACAGTACACCAAAACAAATTATGTAATATATGGTGATAAACATAACAATAAAAAAATTAAAAAAATAAAAAAATAAAAAATAAAAAATAAAAAATAAAAGAATGTGTTTGTATGGTGGTGGGGGTGGATTTTAAAGAAAAGATAGCTTTATTCATCGAGCAAAGTCATAGAACAAACACATCAGTGCTCCCTCCTGAGCGCGACTTTATCAAGAAGCTTCATCGTGCTTCACTGATAATTTCTCTACCAACAATTCTGAACATGGTGATGGCAGTTATCATACAGCAAAATTGCAGAACAGAAAACACTGACCACGGCTTAAAAAAATAGCTATGTTTGCAAATATGCTCTGAGAATTTTGCGACATGATTTGTATATTTACGAAGCGTAGGATTCTCTTCCTCTTAGTATTCCTATTCTTTTCTTCACCTTCCAGGTGAAACAGTCCATCCTTTGCCATTACCGACATTCAAAAGTTTCTCTTGTGATTACCAGTTCAGGTTACTGAGTCGGCCCTACGGAAATGCTAATATGGCACATTTCTACACCCTGTTTGGAACCCCAATTAATGCTATTTGTTTATCTACCTAAACACACACATAGACACACATAGGCACAGACCTTACAGTCTTGAGTCTGTTTATCTAATCAAGCGGAAACTTTGGGGAGAAAAATTAACATTTGTCAAAGGGGTTTATTAGGGTAATTCTGGAGGCACAAGAGGAAAGCCATTGCTCAAGTACAATAGCAGCCATGTTGGCAAAGGGTGGCTGGCCAACTTCCAAATAGGGGCCACTCTCTCCTCTCTACCTGAATTCCCCACTTTCAATAGACTCAAATCCTATGACCCTCCACAGGGCCTCTCTCAGCACAGAGATTAAATGGAAAAGTTTGAAAATGAAGCAGTTTGCATGGTTAGATTTAATTAACAGATCCATTTTATCTCACCTTGTAAGACACATTGTTCAGAAAGGAATGTTGGTTACCTATATATATATATATATTTTTTTTTTTTTTTCTTCTCCAGGAGGTTATCAGCCTGAAGGAGCCAGAGGAAAAAAAGTCACATTTAAAGAGTTTCATCCATAACTCATCTTTTCAAGTTACATTAAAAGGCAGAAGATAGAAACACCCCACTAGTTGCCTAGATTGCCCTTTGAGTGGGTCAGCTTTCCAGAGTGGAGAGCAGCACCCTGCCCAGGCCGACATCATTTTTCTTTCTTGGAACCCCTGACATGGTTCAGATGGCTTACCGAGAGCATGGCAGCGCTCACATCAAGGGCAGCCCTATCCCCTTTGTGCAGGAGATAAAGTGTTCCTGGAAGAATCAGGCGTTGTGCAGTGTGCAAGAGCCTGGGGACTGATCTCCCCTTTGCACGGGGGTCCCAGACAGCAGCCTCTCTATGAGACACCTGCTGGGCTTCCGTTGGCCACGTCTCCTGGAAGTCCAGAAAGGTGAGACAGGCAGGTGCTCTCAAAGAGGATTATTTGCACGGGTGTCTGAACCCCGTTTAACAGAATACATTTCAGGGATCTTTTGATCTCTTGAGCTCTCTCAGATGAAAACTTCCCTAGGACCTTGTCTCTCAGATCAAAGCTGCATGGGGGGCCGGCATTGACTTGCAGTGAGTGTAAAAGAGCCTGTCAACATTCCCAAAGTAAAAGCAGACTTGGATGTATGGGCTGAAGATACCTGTAGTGAATACAAAGTCATCCCCTCACCCCATCCTGGAAGAGGAAGAAAAATCCATTTGGCATTACGACCTAAAACATTTCAAAAAACCATCATTAAAATAATGAAATGCATAACTATGAGGCAAATACCCACCAATAAGAAAAAAATGTAAGAATATCACTGAAGCCTAGGATAAATAAAATGCACCAAGTATGCAGAAAATTAAAAACAAGCAAACAGAAAGCCTGAGCGCTTGACAAAACAAAACAAAGTTTAGGGTCAGGGAGGAGAAGGGAAACTTGACTGTATACATACGTACACACTCAGAGACACACTCACACACACGGTGACATGCACACACACTTCTGTGTAAAACAGGAAATAAATTCTAAAAGGCTATTGAGGGGAAAAGAGAACCATACCCAAAAGAAATGAAGAGGGAGGGAGGGAAAGAAAGATGGAAGGAAAGAAGGGTGAAGGAGCCATTTCTGGAGCCTACAAAGAGTTACCAACTACAGAGCTAATGACTGAAGCAGATGAGTGTAGAGAAAAGCTTGCTTTGGCATTTGAGGGATGTGGGGACAAATCCTGAGTCTCCCACTTAGGAGGTGACCAATCCTTCTTGACTTATTCAATTTCACTGAGTCTCAGGACTATCAGAAAATGAACGAGAATGGTCCAAGGACAGTGTAGACCATGAGTGGATGCAGGATCGGAGCTGGAAGACACCGGGAATGGTTCAGTGCAGAGACCCGGGATTTGTGTCCTCGGGGCCTGTGATGGTGCAGCAGTGGTCACAGTGGGGGAAGGGTGGTCACAGGAAATATTAGGGAGAGACCCTTCCCAGGAATGATGAAACACAACGAAGTAAAACTTTGGGAGTTGTGTTTGGTACGTTTGTTCACAGACTTCCAGATTCATGGGTGATGCCTCTGAGGGCCACCCGCTTTCAACAATGAGCCTGTATTTACATTCAGGGATGTTCCTTGCTTCGGCAAGCCAGAGGTCCTGTAATCCTGCCATTCGTGCATTATGGTAGGGCATCTGTTTCTATTTTTTTTTAAGATTTATTTATTTATCTTGAGAGAGTGAGAATGAGAGAGAGAGAGAGCACATGAGAGAGGGGAGGGTTAGAGGGAGAAGCAGGCTCCTCGCTGAGCAGGGAGCCCGATGTGGGACTCGATCCCCGGACTCCAGGATCATGACCTGAGCTGAAGGCAGTCGCTTAACCAACTGAGCCACCCAGGCACGCCGAGGGCATCTGTTTCTAAACACCAAATTCCTGCATTATCAGATAAATAAGGACAGCCAAGAGAAACACAGTAAGGCCGAACTGAACAATTTTGCAGAGTGATAATTACACGATGGAGCTTTGTTTGCATAAAGAGCTTTGTCATATCAGTAGGCATATATTAGTGTTGTGGTACCTGGAATCAAAGATGCTTCATGCAACCCCCTTTACTCCTTTCGTTTATGACATGCTCTTGATGCGTATTAATGCTAAATGAGTCATGTCTGTCCTCCCTGCAGAACCCTGAAGTAGAAGCTCCTGAATCTGTCTGCCCTCAACTGCACCCCCTGCCCCCTGGGAGAAGTCTGGGTCCCTGCCATTGATATCCCTGCCCACCCTGCAACTGCTTCTCGGGGCTCCTGCAGCTGCAACCATGTGTCATTATTCCTATATTCAACTCTCCTATTCAGTCTGCCACCAGGTCCTGTGAATTTCTCTTTCCAAATGCATCTCGTAATTTCCAGTGTCTCTACCTCATCACTGGCACCTTGTAGCGCCCTTCGCTGGCCACCTTTGCAAGCCTCCCAGCCGGCTTCCCATGGTCACTCCTGCTTCACACCTGCAACAATCTAGGCTCCAAGCCTCCCTCACAGGATAGGAACACATTTCATTATAGTCTATCGAGCCTCTGGATGCCATTCAGTAGTCCCCAGCTCCATGTCTGCGTCCCAACTTTCTCTCCCTTAGTCTGTTGTGCTGTGACCACAAAGACCTTCCTTTGTTCTGGTTAGCACATGGCTCACTTTATAAAATGACTTTGAATGTGCTGATGTCCTTCTTTTCTGCAATAATCTGTCTCTTTCTCCCCATCTCTCTCTCTCTCTCTCTCCCCCCCAATTCCCACATTCTATTTATCTCTAATGATGTTTTATCTTTCCAAGCTGGAAGAATTTTCTTTGTGAAAGTTCTCCTTATAGTTTAGACCAAATCAAATAAACCCATTTTATGCTTTTTCCCCCCACTTTAGGCTTTCAAAGTGCCTGAGTAAGTTGTCTTTAGAGTATTTATCACTCTTGCAATTTTACATTTTCCTGTGTGATTATTAATTAATCTCTCTCTCCAACTAAAGTTCTGCCTTTACTATTATGCCCCAGAAACCCACTGGAGGTCTTGGCACCTGACAAATGCTCATGAATCACTTGTGGGGGGAAAAGGTGGGAAGGAGAGAAGGAATGAAAGCGGGAGAGGGAGGAGACTGAAGAAAGCATCTAAAATGATATGTAACATGTAGCATTTTGATGCCACACCATAACTAATGAAATTATATATTAACACCTTAGGTATAAACCAATAGTGACAATAAAATAAAAGAGACGTAATTCTTTCCTTCTGTTTTATTGGCCATCAGAGACAATGATAATTAACTATAAGACTAGATGATGACTACTTTGGTAATAATGCACACACACCCCTCCGCACACACATGAATTCGATACTGACTGAACAGGTTAGATGGACTCATAAAGTCTACAGAGAAGAAATGTGTTTTAGTAACTTAAGAACCACCAGGTATTTATTATCATTTATATACAGATAGCTTTACGGTAAAATTCATGGGCAGTGAATTTCGAGAGAATCCTTTTGTTTGAAGGTATCTAATATTATAGACAGAAACTAAAGTGAAGACAAAAATTTAGAGTTCACCATTAAATACATATGCTGCCTATGTATTTATCTTGGAAATGGATAATGGGACGTTTCAACATAAGGCAGATAAAGATGTTTTTGAGGAGGCCCATTGTTAACAACACATTAATTCAAAATGCTCTCAATAGCAAGGTTGTCTCTCTCCCCTTATCAGATTTTGACCAAGTTGTTCTTAGCGCATTGCGATAAGGGTCTGGTTTTGCTGGTATGTGTATCCCAGGTCAGAGCCTCAAATCCTGTCATTGTGAACACTTAGTAACCAGTGATGCTTGACAGATGAGGGGCTGGACGTCCCCAGACTGCATCCACCAACCAAACCCGTGGAACTGTGACAACAACAATCTGCCGAGTCCAAGTCCAAGTCGGCTCAGCATTTGCCCCAGTTCCTGTAAACTCTGCAGCCCTAATCTTTGCCCAGATGCCCTCACTTATACAGTCCCCCCCTATAGGGGACTCTTGGGGCGCATTGCACTCCTGCTTGCCTGTGCCAGGCTACTTAACTGCACACCCAGGAAAAGAGGTTTCCTTTGTCTTCAGAAGATGTGGGACACGGGGAAGGGACAGGTCCCCGCCCTGGAGGTCTCACCTCGGTTGCATCACACACACTACTGGCGGTGAACGTTATTCACCTCAGAAGGACCCTTCTTAACGATCAATGCTTTAAAACTAGTTTTCGTCATGCCCACTTTGATAAACATTAAAATATCGAGCTTTAGTTTAGTGTTGTTGAAATTCAGAATATAAAAGATGCTGGGCTTAATAAAAAATCAAAGTAATTCAGCTCTGTGTATTTTTAGACTAACCATAAGCCCCGTACATACCCATCTCTACTCTAGAATTTGATGAGCCTAAACTTTGCTTCTGACATCGGGCCCAAAGTTCCAATTTTGGGTCCAGGGAAAGTGTTTTTCATACTCCACAAACTACAGTAAGCCCTTTTAAACTTCTTTCTTCTCCAGTGACCATTTTCTCCACAAAGAGATAATTTCTTACTAAGGGGTTAGGAGGATTGAATGACAAAACTATCTGAAAGAGCCCAGATGCTCAAAAAATGTTTACTGAATCTGAAATGTATCATTTTTTATAAATACTTAATTTCTTTAAATGAAGATTTATGCATAAGTGCATAAATCATATAAAATGCATGTGCAGTTGAAATGCTCATTTATTGGTTTTTCAAAGTGGATGACCATTTCCCAAATTATTCACTAGTTGTTTTATCTACAAAAATGCAGATTTAAAACCACATTTCTAATAGTAGATATAACAGCTTATAATTTGTTTGAAGATCCTTCCAGCATTCTTATTAATGTATGTAAATGATGAGAATAGAACAATATGCCATGAAAGACTTAAATATATTTTTTTAAATCATGTAGAAGTTGCAGGGTGTTAGGTAGAAGGGCAATGATAAATTTCAATGGCGTATTTTGAATCAGCACTATGCTTAGAATCATTTCAGATCAATTTGTGCACTGCGGAAATGCATGCTCCCGTCCTGGTCACTCAGCTGAATCTGAAAAATATGTGTCATTTTGTCACCTAGATTTTATGAGAATTCTACCTAGAAAAATGAGTCTAGAAAGTAATATGAATTTGAAAGCGTTGGGTCACTTAATTCAACTTCAAACCTATCCCTACTAACGTTACTCTCCAATATGAATGTACTTTCCCATGAATTCCGTCACTCTGTGAAAGGACATGCAGTGAGAAACCATGTTCCTATCACCGAGCCTTCACACTTGATGGCTCTGGGCAAACGCATTAAATCATGGCGTGGGTGGAAAGAGGAAACCAGAGAGGGATTGGTGATGGTGAGCTGAGTTGACAGGGGGCCAACACGTTTTTAGATAGTTTTTAATGTGAATACAAGAACACAAAACACACACACAGAAAATAACGAATATCTCTTCTGAATCATGAAGATGGAAACACAATTTTTTATGATATAGGCACGAACTGCCAATAAGGCTTCTACAAAAGGGACTCCATCCTTGGCAAGTGGATTGTCTTTGGTAAATGAGAGAGATCATGCAATATTAAGACCCCAAATATCTACAGGGATGGATGTACTTGACATTGTTTTTAACTTCTTCATATTCTTAAATTTGATAAGAGGTACTGCCATATCCGACTTAAGGAGAGTTGAAGCAAAATGACTTGCTAATGTCAGTGGGCTTTACTGCTTCCCCCCACCTGCATCCAGGTCCCTCTTTCTCCTTTTTAAAACCCCAGTTGCTTCAGTTTTCAGATTTCAGTGAAGTGAACCCACTCTAGTGCAGGGACAGTCCTCAGTGAGCATAAAAGCCGGTTAGCAACGGATATGCCTCCCGATGGTCGAGACGTGACCTACTCAAATCAAGCTGCCACATTGTCCTGGTTGAGGTGATTGGGTGTCCACATGTCTGGGCATGTGGTCTAAGTTGGTCCTACCATGGGAAGTTCACAGCCAACATCCAATAGCTGGAAAGAGAAGTTCTTCCATCCCTTTGGCTGTGAGTGTAAAACCATGTGGTTCTTGAGGCTTCTAGCAGCCATGGCTCTGGCATGAGCAATGAATGCCTCATGAGGAACCATTAGCCGACTCATAATGCAGAGCTGAATGAATCCTGGAGAAAATGAGCCACAGCTGTGAAGAAATCATGAATCTTAGGCTCAAGCCTCGTCAGCAGCCCAGTTGTTTTATGAGCCAACGGAGTCCCTTTGCAGTTTGAGCCAATGTAAGGAGTGCTGCCCAGTACATGCTAAGGAAAATCCTACAAGCCACAAGCGATTGGGCAGCCTAAACTTGTTAAATGACCTCCCTGTGCCATCACTTGCCAGCAGATCAATCCTGTTCAAACACTTTCCCCCCTTTCCCCCTCAAACTAAATAACCAAAGTTTAAGGGAGAACGAGAAAGAGAAGCAGGAGAGCATAGTGCAAAGTTCAACCCCTTTGGGAATATAAGGTGGTATTTAGCACGTTGAGCAGGTCAGAGAAACTTGGGAGCTCCGAATTGCTTCTCTGAGTGGATATGATAAAGTCTGCAGCTCTACCTGACATACAGGTGTCCAGCACGATCCCCCCCCCGCAAGGGGGCAGGTCCGTAGCAAGTGTCCACTCCTCTAACCGCCCTGGATGTTGTGCAAACCTTTATTAATAAGAGCTTGGAATGTTTGTATTATTTCTTTTGGTAAGCACTTCTTTTGAGGAGTCAGAATGTTGTATTGAAACTATTTGTTTATAGATTTATGTACTCAATTATGCATCTACTACTTTTCAAATTAGAATTATTTATTTCTTTTTTAAGATTTATTTATTTATTTTATAGATAGAGTGAGAAAGAGAGAGAGAGAGCACTTACAGGAGCAAGGGGGAGAGAGAGAGAGAGAGAATCTCAAGCAGACTCCCCACTGAGCTCAGAGCCCTACATAGGGCTTGATCTCACAACTCTGAGATCATGACCTGAGCCAAAACCAAGAGTCGGATGCTCAACTGACTGGGTCACCCAAGCATCCCTTTATTTCTTATTTTTTTATATTTAATATCTGGAAAGCATCTATTTCCTATGGTTGTTTTAAAAGCAAGTAAGATAATACATGAACATACAATGCTACCTGAAAAGTCCCATACAAATGCAAAGGCTTTTAAGTAGTATTTATTTTTTATTTTGGACTTTAGGATACAATAGGTCACAATAGTGGATGGCTTTTTCTTCTGGCAAAAGGATACCAGCATTTGGTAATGTTGGTCAAATTCATGCTGTCTTCTTAAAAACAATGGTGTAAATGCATCAATCCATTTAACTAAATAATATGTATGATAATATGATTTCTCACTATACTAAAAGTATTAAAATATTCTATTTTAGTGAATGCATGTTTTATTAATATTTTTTAAGATTTTATTTATTTATTTGACAGGGAGAGAGAGCACAAGCAGGGGCAGAGGGAGAGGGAGAAGCAGACTCCCCACTGAGCAGGGAGCCTGACAAGGGGCTTGATCCCAGGACCCTGTGTTCATGACCCAAGTCAAAGGCAGCCGCTTAATGACTGAGCCACCCAGGTGCCTCCTCATTAATATGTTTAATAACTTTGGGAATTTTCCAGAGAAAGTCAGACCCATTTCTTCTGAAAAAATAAGTATTGTTTT
Source organism: Eumetopias jubatus (assembly GCF_037043125.1). Classification (NCBI taxonomy): domain Eukaryota; kingdom Metazoa; phylum Chordata; class Mammalia; order Carnivora; family Otariidae; genus Eumetopias; species Eumetopias jubatus. Next base: position 4,946,472 of record NW_028274808.1, read on the forward strand.
ATGCACACAGATATTCACGCATATTATACTCACACCCAAGTTCTCTCACCTCTCATCAGATATGAAAACATCAGTGCTGTCCAATTTGTCTAAGGGGGCAGAAGTTAGAAGTAAAGATACATTTTAATTCAATCTGTATTGTTATCATTGGTATGTAAGTAAAAACCAATGATTTAGAATTCTCATTTCTCATCTTCTAATGTTTCTGTAAATTTTGTTTATCCTATGGGTAATAAGTCCACCAAACAATTGAGTACTACTAAAATGAAAAGAATTATCTCAATTTCCTTTTCAGGAAATTCATCAGAAGAGTTAAAGATACATTAAAAAGTCATGAAAGTAAATACAATATTCTTGCATTATACAAAAAAGCAAAATCCAAAGCACATTTAGTGGCTTATTAATGTCCTACTAGATACACAGTCCCACTTGGAGGGTCTTCCCAAACCAGTACCCCACCCCTCTCCTGCTCAGACTTCAGCCCCTATGTTTGCACACTTACTATGCCCTGAAGGACACACCAGATCCAGCCTGGTCTTGTCAGACTCCACTTCCAGAGACGTGGAGACACTAATCCACTTGCATTAGTGACTGACCTAGGAAAGCAAACTTGGCAACTAGGGGAATGCTGTTTTCAAACCATTCACAGAGAAGCTGAGAAAGGCCTTCTAGAGAGTCAAGGTAATGACCATGAATCTCGCAGACATGTAGCTTCCCAGAGCGTGGGACCTACCCATCAGGCCCGCAGCTCTGTCTCCTTCGTGCCCACGAGGGGTCCTGATGCCCTGAGAGGGAGATGCCCTGTGTTTCCTGCAATAGCTTGGATGTGGTTCTGTTCTTTACATCTCTCTCTAGACGCTAAGCTATGGGAACATTCACAAAATGCCAACAAGGAACAAGTAGAGATTTACTTCCTGGACCGTGAATCTGTGCATTTTGGATCATTAACCTCTTTCAAAAGCTATAAAGAAATAATTAGCAATGTGAGTAGAATATCATGCACCAGGGGACTTTTTTTTTAAATCAAAGGATTATTTATTTTAGTGAAATTTGAGGAAATCCTCACTATTACCGATTGGATATTGCCCAAATAGATCATCGTACAGGGGCATGATGGCATTTTACAACTTTTGAAATGATTTTTTTTAGAAACATTTAAAAAGCTGGGGAATTTTGTTACAAGTGAAAAAGCAGGGGCGCCTGGGTGGCTCAGTCAGTTGAGCGTCTGCCTTCGGCTCAGGTCATGATGCCAGGGTCCTGGGATCGAGCCCCGCATCGGGCTCCCTGCTCAGCCAGAAGCCTGCTTCTCCCTCTGCTGCTTCCCCTGCTTGTGCTCTCTCTCTCCCTCTGCCAAATAAATAAATAAATAAATAAATAAATAAATATCTAAAAAAAAAGAAAAAGAAAAAACAGAATGCAAAATTACAGTTTTTTTCATATATGTGTCAGCATAGGAAAGTAAGACGACAAGAAACTTGAGTACCAGCCAGTTCTGTAAGTAAGGGCATTACAGGTACAGTTTGTTTTCTTCCATATATTTGGAAAATCTTTCTATAAAAAGTGCCCACTGATTTTTAATAAAAAATAGGATAAATGACCTGGCACAAATAGGTTTTTCTGTTTATCTCACAACATATGACCCACCATCTTTCCCCACCTAGTTTATATTCTCCAAATTCTAATAGTTTCCAAAGTTTAAAGCTGGCTTCTTACTCTTAGGATTATTATATATAAATTAATGATATGTATTTTATTAATTGTGTGTACATAATTTTATATTTTATAATAATTTTATATATAAATGAAAATATCTATATATATTCATATATATTTTCACATAACTGTCGGTTGTTAATTACTTAGTTCACATGGAAAGTATATTTCCTAAGGATTAGATTAGCTTGCAATGATTGTTTAATGATAGAACTATTTTTAGAGAGAGAACCATTGTCAAATCCAGATTTTGCCATGGACATATTTGGTACTTTGTCTAAGTTAATCTACTTGAACACTCTTATGGGTGTTAAGGTTAATATTATCAGAATCCAAAAATATATGTAAAATACCATCAGCATTGGTCTCCTGCCTCTTAAGGGGAAAAGTAACATAAAAATACCTTCAGCTTTAAACCGTTTGTCATAAATGGTCAGTAAGTCAGTTTTGTATTTTCAATTCTTGAAAATAGTAAGTGAAAAAAAAAAGATGCATTGCTCATCCATGTAAAAGAAATAACACACATAAAGGTGCATCAACTTTTCCTGTTTCACTAATCAATCAGTTAAGGAAATGATAAAATTGCGTAGTAGGAATGCCTTTGACATTTTACCTGCTGTTTCCAACAACTGATAAATCAGAGGGATTTTTCCCCCTTAGTGGGGAAATGTGACTGGAAGGCGGAAGAAATAAGGTCACCTGACTTAGAAATCAGGTTATGCAGCATCTTCATCTGTAAGTCCTGCCTATGCCCGGCGATGCCAGGATGCTACTACATGTACTAAAAACGAACTCTGCTAAGGAGTCATGGAAATTCACAGTATATACTGTAAATAACCTTGGTGAACCAGAAAGGGTACAGGGAATCTCAAATAAGAACAGTTTAGAAAGGAACTGAAAGGAGAAAACAAAGACAAAAACATATATACATACCATAAAAAGAACATAGCAACATGAACATTTTATATATGTATATACACATATAAATACACATTATACATGTGTATTTATATACATATATATGTATACACATGCACATATCAGAGTGCAACCTGATGAATAATCTTTTAATTGAGACATGATAGAACAATTACATTTGAAAATTTAGTGAAGGGAGGTGACATTCTAATATGAACTCTAAACACATTTCAGTAACACCATGTTTTAAAACTGTCAGTGAGAATTTAATACATATTTATAGGCTTGGTGAAAGAGGCTGATTTCTCTTTGGGCAGTGGAGACAGATTTCCAGAATGGAGAACCGGGTGACGGGATTTAATAGTGTCCCCTTTGAAAGTGCTGACTTTGTTGTGAACAAGAATCAAGCCTGCAAAGACTATTCATTTTAAAACTTTATTGTTTTAGCCTACTTCCACCAAATTGTTTTCCAAAGGGAACTAATTAGCAATTTTATCTCATCTGGAATACTTAAGTAGTCCCATTTATCTTTTCATTATGTACTTTATACCAGAATAATGAATGGAGCCTCCAACTTCTGTCTTCTCTACCTTCTAGAAGAGAAACAGTTATGGCCACATATTGTCTTTCCACATCCATGGAATTAGTAAAGCCTTTCTGACTGAGCTGTCATAGTTTTTCTTTTTGGCAGGTGCAGAGAACGATGGACGGAACACTTTTTTTTTTTTTTTTCAGGGGGCTGGTTGACATAAACATACATACAAACACATCCTTGCTGATAGTGTGCTGTTTGGAATGTTAGGACCATGGATTAGTAAATGTGGATTGAACGTGAGGGAAAGAAGGTAGGAGGCACACACTTGAAGGGGCCATGGCCCAAGATCAGGGGACAGAGGTGTGTCTTCCCACGTGGGAGAAGAGAGATATTTGTAAGTGGAGGGGACATGTGTTCAGTCCCAGGCAGCACTGGAGGTGGTTGGACCACTCATGAGTCTGGCACATGGCTGACCACTAGTGAATTCTATGCACTTATGAAAATCGTCTTCTGGGGCTGAGTTTCAGGTGATCTAGCTAATCTGAAAGTCAACTCTTTGCTTGCTAAGAGCTGCTGTAAAAACCAATCATGGAGGACCAGCAGAGAAGAGTGCGACTGACAACTGAAGGAGCAGAAGTCTTGAGTGGGAGCACAAACACCAAGGATGGGGTGTTGCACAGACCTTAGTCCCAGTCAGTACCCACAGGATGCTCACACCATCAAATGAAGGGGAGAAACAGTCTTACCAATGACTCTGTTCAAATACCATTAGACAGGAGGGTGGTGGGGGTGGTGGATAAGTAAGGTTTAACTGGACTTCAGTAAATTAAGCAATATGCTGTATCCTGCAAATATCATAGAAAAAATACTTATCCTAACTGAAAGGAAATAAAGAACCTTAATACAAAGTTGATGATTTATATCCATATTAACTCAAACCAGTCAATTCACTGCGGAGGACATACGAGAGGACATGACCTCTGGCACTGTTTCAGGGATATTTGAAGTAGAATGCACAGAAACTTTATGTAAGCTATACAAGAACTGAACAAGAGAGGTACTTAATCTGTAACTACTTTTCTCAGTGAATTATAAAGAAGTTATGAAGGCTAAATCAGTGTAGGCTTAAGATAGGCCCCCACTGTTTTTGATCTTTCAAGACAGCCAAGGTGAGATTCACTTCCCTTTTCCACCGATGCCTTCAGCATGCGTGGGCGCACACACACGCACACACACACGCACACACGCGTGCACGCACACGCATACACACACACACACACACACACACACACACACACACTCGTCTCTCCAGAGGCCTGGTGACTGGGGTCAGTCTGGATAAGTGTAGGTCTTATGTGAAATTGGATGGCTGACGATTCACATCCTGATAACTTAATGCTGCTCATCCAAAGCTTTCTTCACTTCTTTGGCTTGGTTTCATGTGGTATGCATTTCAAAATACTTCCTCATTATTATGAGATACTTAACTGATTACCCTGAGGTTCTTTTCCTTCTCTTCCCCAGTTGTATGACCTTATAAAATTCACATAGAAACTGGAGAACTGTATTATTCTTTTAAAGACACTTGACTCTAGAAGTTTGCCCTGAGAGTCCTGGAAGAGTCTAGTTTCTTTAGATGTTAAACATCAGTTCTTATACCTTAATTCTCAGCCCCAGATACAAATTCTAAGATGCACATTGATCTAAAGGTCTGTGTCTATCTCAATGAGAATAAATAAGCATGGATTGACCTGAAGATCAATCGATGAAAACTGAAAAGCTATCCATGCCCACAGTGATCGGATGTGATGTTGAGCCTGGCCTAACAATGTGCACCCTACAATTCTGTAGCAAGGAGGGGAAGTCACCCACAGTCCTGGTTGCCAGCAGGGATAAGCATGGGTACTGTGATAATAAGCATGATGGATTGAATTTCATTAAAATACTAAGAAAAAATCCTCCAAAATGGCTCTTAATTAAATGGTCTCCAGCTAAGCAACAGTCAAAATGTAAACTTTCCCTACTTTCTATTCAACTGAATGTCATATTGACTTCAAAGCCTATGGGGGGCCTTTAACTAATAACAATGCTTCCTATTTACATTGTTCTCTTCATATGAGATCCATGCAGTGCTTTACAAATTTCATCTTATTACCTCATACAGTGAGTCAGTTACAGAGCTGAGGATAGAACCCAAGACTTAGAAACCCCTTAGAATTAGTCATTCATGAGACTAGTTCTCATTAAGCATCAGAAGTGGTCTCCTGCTTCAGGTGTATTAGACGGTAAAATAAAGTTTGGTATGAATTTTTTGACATATCAATGTCTTAACAGCACAAAAAAGTGGGTGCCCATTAGATCATTCATTTCCAATTTTCAAAAACTAACTATATGCTTATTCTGATACCAGCAAACAATGATAAATTATAACACTAAATTATCTGATTACCTGAATACCATCTTCTGGTGTCCACAGAATGACACATTTTCAAGTAGCTAACAAATAATTTCATTGAGTAAATTCATTGATAAATGTTCTCAAACCCAGTAGATAATTTATTAATCTTGTGATTCCCGAATTCAGCAAATAGAGCAGGCTTTACATCTAGAAATTTCAGTGTGTGTATGCTTTTGTTCTTATGCCTCATTGTGAGTGATTATGCACATATTATACTGATAACAGTATCAATTAAAAACAGTAAATTTCTCAATTTTGGATATATAGAAAGGTGAATTTGGGCATTGCTAGTTTAAGTTTTGATACCAATAATACTCACTTTTGTGGATGATTGTTTATTAACTTTAAAGAGTCTTGATCATACATTTCATAAGAAACTAGAAAACATGATTTTAGGTATAAAGTCATAATAGAAAAGGTTTGGTGAAAAAGAGGCTTTTATTTCCGAGATATTTCTTGGACATATTCTTGGAAAATTTTTAAAGTGCCATATGTGCGATTATCAATATCTATGGCCAATATATTTTTTTGAAAACTGAAGAACACATTCAGTAAGATCCTCATAGTTCAGAAAATAGACAAAGGTGTAAAGAGAGATAATATGTCTGAGGCAATAAAACAAGTCATTTTTAGGGGCACCTTAGTGGCTCAGTCAGTTAGGCGTCTGCCTTCACCTCAGGTCATGATCCCAGGGTCCTGGGATCGAGCCCCGCGTGGGGCTCCCTGCTCAGCAGGGAGTCTGCTTCTCCCTCTCCCTCTGCCTGCCACTCTACCTATCTGTGCTCTCTCTCTCTATGTCTCTGTCAAATAAATAAATAAAATCTTTAAAACAAACAAACAAAAAAAAAACAAGTATTTTTTTTCCCCCCAAATGCCTTCGTTTTGCTTCCTGGTCACACGAAGCTGTACATGGTGCAACTTTGGCTACAGTTCTCCCCTACCTCACATTTTTATCCTATAAGCCTGTTAGAGGTATCAAGCTGACTTCATATGGAATTCCTCTATGGAATCCCAATAGTGCCTGTTATGGTGTCTTTTTTTTTTTTTTTTTGAAGATTTTATTTATTTATTTGACAGAGAGAGACACAGTGAGAGAGGGAACACAAGCAGGGGGAGTGAGAGAGGGAGAAGCAGGCTTCCCGCTGAGTGGAGAGCCCGATGGGGGACTTGATCCCAGGACCCCGGGATCACAACCCGAGCTGAAGGCAGACGCCTAACAACTGAGCCACCCAGGCGGCCGTGTTATGGTGTCTTAATTACTAAAGTCATCATATGTTTATATGAATAATTAAAACCATTAAGTAGATACAAAGGAAAACTTCCATTCAAGGACTAGCTACAAATGTTACAATTTTCCCCCTTCAGGAAATGGGCTTTATTACCATAGTAAACATAGGGCAAAAAAAATAAAAATAAATCCAAGTACCGGGTTCAGAGAAGAGAATGCACTAGAAGCACCATGAAAATTCCACAGTGAGGATTGCAAAGCACTCTGTGGTCCCTGAATCCATTTCAGACAATTTCATTACACACTGAAACATTTAGTACAAAGCTCATCTTTTAAGGTTACTATCACAGTGTATTTATTTGTCAACATAGTACATTTTTTTAACTTTGTAACATTTTAGGGCTATCAAAATTTCTAGTCCAATAAGAATATCATACATATATGTCACACTGGGATTCCCCCTTGCCTAAAAATCCTGAAAAAAATGTATGCAACAGTTTAGTGACTTATTTTAAGTAAAAAGCCTATAAACATTAAAACAGATACATCTCCCTGGGCGCCTGGGTGGCTCAGTTGGTTAAGCGACTGCCTTTGGCTCAGGTCATGATCCTGGAGTCCCAGGATCCAGTCCCACATTGGGCTCCCTGCTCAGCAGGGAGTCTGCTTCTCCCTCTGACCTCCCCCATCTCGTGCTTTCTATCTCATTCTCTCTCTCAAATAAATAAATACAAATCTTAAAAAAAAAAAAAAACAGATACATCTCCCTTTCTCTGTGTCCACACAAATTAGACAGGGTGTTGCTAGCACATTTGGAGTTTCAGGTGATCAAAGAGATGAAACTTTGCAGAATTTGTGGAAATACCAGAATCTTTATTTTTAAATTGATATTGGATGTTAAATTGGGATTTTTGTGTAACAGTCCCTGGAAAATTTCAGCTATGGCATAATAGTAAATTCCAGAAATGGTAAATTCTAAATCAAGAGATTCTCTATTAGGAAACCTAGGCTTGTCCCTAAATCATATAAACAGAGTTATTAACACTCGCATTAGTCCCAGATTTGCAACTGGACTTTACAAATGGAATAATTACATTGGAGCCTTTTTATAGGGATCTGAAATCTTGAAAGTGTTGTTCTATTATGCCAGGAAATATGCACCTTTAAAATTGTACCTGAATATTTTTAAATACACTTTTTTTCCACCTTTAAGATGGAATAAAATTGCACACAGCATTTCACCTGGGAGTGAAGGGGAGCTAAGGAATCAATGAATGTTACCAAAAGAAACTGCAATCAGCAGCAAACTCATAGTGATATACTGCTCAGCACAAATGAAACTCGAAAGCCAACTTGTCAGCAGAATGAATAGGGGGATACTCTGAATTTCAGCCATAAGCCTTAGTTTAATTTTCTTCCCTGATAACCTTTAGCACAGGCTGTTATTTCAAAGTCACCTGGCCGACTCACCTAGATAGACACCTATTTCCAAGGAAACCACCTTCTTGCAACATATTTAGTAATTATATTCATCTTGATAACATCCTTCTTGACAATTTTATCATTGATGGAACTCTTAGCCTGTGAAGGTGATTTGGATTTTCCCCCTTTCTGACCCTATGTTCTGTGACGAGCATTCTGCAGAGCAAATACCATTTGTTCTGTTATCTTGGGAAACGGCTGCACTTCTTCCAGGAACTGTAGCAAAAATTCTTTCGTTTCTGCAGTCCATCTCTGCCTGTCAATGGAGTGGAAGGAAGGTCCCTTGTATCTTTCAACTTTGCTTATTTTCAACCCAATTTCATTAAGGTCCAGGCACACTATATTGGGATTGTATGCCCATCAAGCCCAGAATTGGAATTTTTAAAGTTTGACCTTTGAATCATTGTTCAAATCTAACTACAACAGAGAAAGTCAAAAAGGTTTTACATCAGTCACTGTTTTCACATTTCTCAGCCATGTTCCTATAATCTGGCAGCGAACATGAACTTTGTGGCCCTTTCCTCCTCACTATCTATAATCGGTTCATGGAAAATAAAATGCATCTGTCCCCTTCTGCCATCCCTCTGAATCCACTAGAGGGGCCACTGGTCCACCAGGGGTCAGCCACACCATCGCAGATTCTGGCAATGACAACCTGAAGGACACAAGCCATCCCGCACACCTGCCTGCCCTCGGGCTCACAGCCTCCCCCTGGCCATCCCTTTCTTCTTTGTCTCCCTGGAAACCAGAAGCCTCTGTCCTGGACCCTCGGAGGGAATCATGCCGACTGACCTCAACTAAGTCTCCACAAGTCAAATTTTCACATATATGTTAATGAGGCATAAACTCATTAATAAACTTGTTTTAATACTACCACCAACTAAAACACTGAGGTGAAAAGAGGATGTGATGAATTCCTGAATGGTTAATCAATGTGTTTCCTATCATTTGATAGATTTAGCGTGAGGACCTTCTGCCCCTTACATCATGAGTCTCACGACTAGTCAGCAACAAATTTAGAATCACAAATACACATTTCCAAGAAACATTCTTAATAACCTCTAATATGACCGTATTTCTTATGCTAATCACTCACAATTCTTTAATGTAGAATTTCTTGTCTGTTTTGTGGAATGAAAGAAAGAATATCATTTGAGAAACTCATTAAAGGAAATTCAAAGAATACATCAAAGTAGAAAGCATTAAAAAAAAAAAAAATCTCAGGTTCTGCTTCCCAAACACAAGTCCTGGTTGCTTTCTCTCACTACATTTCAGTGTGTTGGAACTGTCCTTGGAGCTCATGGTTGCACTGGGGACCTGGGGGCTAAGGGAGTGGAGAGCAAAAAAGCTCAAGAAGCAATGCTGAGTTGAAGAATAGATACCAGCCAGATGAAAAAGTTCAGGGAGAAGGAAGGCCAGAAAGAGTGTGTCAACCATGGGAAGAACACATCCAGAGTTCCTAAGGCAGAGCATGGCTGATGGGGCCAGTGAAGCTGCAGGAGAAGACAGGTCACCAACTGTTCCAGTTTTAAACCGAAAGCCCTCAGTAACGTGCAAACCAGAATGAACTCATATCAAACATGGTATTATTTCCTATCAATTCTTAAATTGGCTCTCTTAGAAATCCCAAGTCTCTAAATGTCTACCACAGCAGACATGAATCACTTCCTCTTCGAAATGTCATATGTCAGAAGAGACTCCATTGTATTCTTTTTAGTTACTTGCTTAAATGCTAATTGAATTCCACAGCTTTGTACCACTGACACTGGACCAATCCATGCTGGGTCATCTGGCTTCTCTTCCCTGTGTTCCTGGAACAGAGAGCATCCCTGGGAAGCACTGTAGATACTTCTGTCCAGCCACAAACTGATGCTAGATGTTGCAATATCACCACAAGGGTTTCCTTTACACTTCCTCTCAGAAGTTCCCAACTCCCACTGGAAACTCTGGTCTCAGTGTTGCTCTGCTCTCAAGCTCTTTGTATTCCTCTACTTAGCTAGTGTTTGAGTACCATAATGTGAGACCCTCTGCTCAGTCCTGGCAGCATATTGATGAGCAAGAAAGGCTTCAGTTCACAAGAACATGTTCATCAAGCAGTGGGTAAGAAGGAAAGAAGAGAGAAGCTCATCCCAGGAACTGCATAACTTTGGCATGGTGTATGGAGAGGCGTGAAGCTCATGTGAGCCCAGTGGAGAGAAACATTTGGGGTAGGGGGTTTTCAGGAGGTGTGTTTCAGTAGGCTTCGCCTCAACTATCCTCACCTCTTCAGCCCTTTGATCCCATTTTCCGCAAACTCTGTGGGAACATCAGTCCTATGATATTCCTTTTCGTTTTAAAATTTTTTTGATCATCTCTTTAATCATACTGATTTCTTACACTTATTTTAAATATTTTAAATATATCCAGAGTAGGATTGAAGTTGAGCAATTGAATTTTTCTCTTTCTGTTGGATCTTCTCAAATGTGTGACCCTTCACATTTGTACCAATTTCTCAGCACTGAGTCCCTTTTTCTAAATCTTTTTAAAATTCTAAGTTCCAGGGCACCTGGGTGGCTCAGTCATTAAGCGTCTGCCTTAGGCTCAGGTCATGATCCCAGGGTCCTGGGATCGAGTCCCACATCGGGCTCCCTGCTCTGCGGGGAGCCTGCTTATCCCTCTCCTACTCCCCTGCTTGTGTTCCTGCTCTCACTGTCTCTCTCTGTCAAATAAATAAATAAAATCTTAAAAAAAATAAAATAAAATTTTAAATTCCATATAGTCAGCATACAGTGTGATATTAGTTTCAGGGGTACAATATAGTGATTCCACAGCTCCATACAATATCCAGTGCTCCTCAAGACAAGTGTACTCCTTCATCCCCATCACCTATTTCCTCCAACCCCCACCCACCTCCCCTCTGGTCATCATCAGTTTCTTCTCTAGAGTTAAGAGTCTGTTTCTTGATTTGTCTCTCTCTTTCTCCTTTGCTCAGGTTTTTCATTTGTGTGTTTTTTAAACATCACATATGAGTGAGATCATATGGTATTTGTTTTACTCTGACTTATTTCTTTTAGCATTATACTCTCTGGTTCCATAAACCTCATTGCAAATGGCAAGATCCTACTCGTTTTTTATGGCTGAGGAATATTTCATTTTGTGTGTGTGTGTGTGTATATATATATATATATATATACACGCCACATCTTCTTTAGCCATTCATCAATCAATGGATGCTTGGACTGCTTCCATATCTTGACTATTGTAAATAATGCTGCAATAAATAGGGGTGCATATATCCCTTTGAATTAGTGCTTTTTTGTCTTTTGGGTAAAGACCTAGTAGCACTTCTTCTCTTTAAACCCTCGAATTTCTGACTTTTCTTTTCACACTAATAAAAGGGATTATAGTTACCTTCAAAGGTTCCCAATGACTTCTTATTGGCCATGTCACTTCATACATGTAGCATATGAGTGGCATCTTGGTCAAATTTTCAACTTCCAGAGTTCTTGCAATGAAACATGCCTTCCAGATTGTAGCCAAGAAAGTGTACCTAAAGCACCATACTGTCTTCATTTCTGTGCTCATATTTTGCCACAACCTTCATGCCACCACAATAATATATCCTATGACTAAGCTTCACTGACTTCTTCAGTTTTGCCTTTCCTTACTAGAACTTTCCTGTCTCACCAAACTGGTCGATGCATCACACTCAAACACGAGGTCTTCACTTTGACTACTATGGCTTGCTCAGGGCTGAACATTTTACACTGAATACATTCCCTCCTTCTTTCTCTGAATTACTGTAGTCCTTTCATTTCCCATGTGCAGCTCATCTGGAGGTTTCTCGGACTACACCAGCACATGATGACCTATCCGCTATGACTCTGTGGGGCATTTATGGGCTACATGACTAGCATTGGAACCATCCATTCAGATTTATTTCTTTGGTTGATGTTTGATGCCGTGGATCACTTAAGAGTGAGGGGTGACTGACATATCTGCATTTTCCATTCACATATATGAGTCACATACAAATTATTTGATTTGAAAATTCCAACTACTCATCAGTGACCAGTGATATCTATTCAGATCCTATGTTGACTTGATTATTACCTTTATTTCTTACCTGGTTCCACTAAAATATTTTTGCCAGGATATTTTAATTTTAAAATGATCAACAAGTCATCAACCTGATTAGCAGCCCCAACTTCTTAGAGTATAAGAACCCCTTTAAGGTCGCCTGGGTGGCTCAGTCATTAAGCATCTGCCTTTGGCTCAGGTCATGATCCCAGGGTCCTGGGATCAAGCCACGCATCGGGCTCCCTGCTCAACGGGAAGCCTGCTTCTCCCTCTCCCACTAGCCCTGCTTGTGTTCCCTCTCTCGCTGTGTCTCTCTCTGTCAAAAAAATAAATAAATGTTTAAAAAAATAGAAAAAGAACCCCTTTGTATGTGTCACAGTGATTTCTATTTTAAGTTATAGTAGGATCTATATAGAAGCAGATTTATGGTTAAGGCCTTGGGTTCTAGGGGAAGGACACCTACATTTCATCCTGGTTTGTTAATAAATCTCCATCTTAAGAACAGGGATTGTAATAGTATCTAACTCATGACCAGTCATAAGGCTTCATGAAAGGTAATGCACGTACAGTTCTTTCTATGTGATGATCACTTGATGAATGATTGATCCCTGGAAGTCTAGGATATTTGTAGAGGCTACAGAATCACACATGGGTGAAAGTGAATTCCTCTTTACTACTCTGAGTTATTAGCTATGTAGTGCTTTTTTCCTATATCCAATTTTTCTTATATTGCTGCCTCTTCCCACCCAGATGAGGACTCCATCTTTGTTCTATCAATAGTGTGGAGAAATGTCTGCATCTGACATCCTTGTTGAATGGCTGAATAAGTAGTTGAATAACTGAATCCTTGGCCATCCAGAATTGTCAAATTTCATTCCATAAAAATCACAAAATGTAGGCATGAACAGAGCTATCAACTCGGTTCTGGAAAGTGTGAATGAAAAACTCAGAAGGAGAGTTTGAACCTGGGATGCACACTTACCAAAATGCCCTGAGTAAGTCCTCAAGCATTGGCTAAAAGTAGGGGTGACACGTGGGGTTGTGCTCTGACAGGTATTTACGATGATGCTTTCATTCATCCAACCCCTGCTGACCAGATCGTTCCCGAGCTCGCAGATGAGTTTGTTTTAGCATGCTCGGATTTGTTAACACAGGCAGGTCCAGTGATGTGAAAAATTTGGCAGCTAATACATGTGATGTATTCCTTTGGCTTTAGGTCCAATTCTATGTCCTGTACTGTTTACTCAAGGGGGGGAATGTTGACCAAAAAAATTAGGGTGTCCAAGTGACCACTGACTAGGGCTCAGCTAGTAAGTTCAAATTATGAGACCAAAGGCAATTTAACAGGGACAGGTATTAGTGGCTGGTGACATGATTTCCCTGGACAGTTTTAATTACCATACATGAGAGCCCTGAAATATGGGGATGACTTAATAGCTCAAAGTACAAGAGGGAAGCCTTAGTCATTTGGCATAGTAAACTGTGATGAAGTACATGTACATTCTACAAGCAGCAAACAGACTCAGGCTTAATTTCATAATTATTAAATTGCATGATATTTGCAACTTCCTATATAATATGTAAAAGAACATTCTGCATTTAAGAATAATTTAGACAGCCAATCACATTTAAAATCTTGGTCCTGTCATAGCACATGGTGATGTTTAAGTCCAAGTATTCATTCCCATCTGTAATTTTTACCAAACATTTAATATGCACATAGAAGGAACAAGATTATGAAACTTGAATAGTACAATCAAAATATTAACAAAAGTTTCAAAAGTAAGTTAAATATGAACTAATTTCCAAATCTATGGACATTTTCAGGTTGAATAATTCATTTGGTTTTCTTTTTTTTCAAGATAATCTTACATGATATACCACAAACTCCTTGACATCTGCTTCTTTATCTAAGTCAATATAACAACCAATTCTTCATTGGTATTAAAAATTCAATGTCAGCTTGAGGAGATGCTTTGAGTTTTTTATAAATGTTCTTCCAAAGGTGTCTCTGATAGAACAATAAACTCATATATGAAAGTGTTTGTAGAATGTCAAATGGCACAGTTTTTGGTCCTGCTTGTCTCAAAGTTCTTAATAAGTTTTGGTTATTTGAGATAGGGACACAGGGACAGTTTTTGTAGATTTTCTTATATCTTCCCTTATCTGTAGAATCTGCTCACTTATATAATAGTTGTAGGTGACATCTTGAGGATTTTGCTTTCATGTAGTATGTATGTGTGTATAGCATGTGTGGTGGAAGGTATTTGTTGCGTCTGTGGTGGTTGCGTGTATGGCGTGTGAGGTGTGTGCTGTGAGCTACGTGATGTGTGCATTTGGTGTGTGTGTGTGTGTGTGTTGTGGTGTGAGGTGTGTGTGAGCATGGTGTGTATAGTGTGAGGTATTTGCTGTGTATGTGGTATTTGTGGTGTGTGTGTGCTATGTTGTGATGGTTGTATGCATAGTGTGTGTATGTGTGTGTGTGTGGTTTGATAAATTGAGGCACCAGACATAGGCATGCCTGTAGCCAGCAGTGAGCAGTGACTCAGTGGAAGGTACTTTCTGAATGCTCCGGTTGGGTGATCCTGTCTGAGCCACCTGCCGTGCACTTCTTTGAGAGAAGCTCCTTGCACAAGACCTCCATATATCACTCTTCCCATTTCCTGAGCAAAGAACACACACTTTCTCTGACATGGGCCATCGATTTGCAGCCTGCAAGCTGACAGGTGACAGGTGATGGACCAGCAATTGTTATTCCATATGTGTCCAGAGGAGGCAACATTTATGCATCTCGGAGGGAAGCGGAGAGCCTCTAATGGCAGGTAGCTGGATATCAGGGGAAGTAAAACAGAATAGAGCCTGAGCTACCCTGATGGTGAAGGTCCGAGAATTCAGAGCACCAGACACTGGCTGGTGAGGGGATGAGAGGTCTCTGTTTTTCTAGTGAACTGCTAGTGTTGCTATCGAATCCTTATCACTGCCATAAAGTCTGAATGCTGCCCCAGGTGCCAACTGTCCTAAACCTACGTTGGTGGTGTTAAGGCCATTCACCTTTCTTACCATAAAAAAAAAAAAAATTCATCCTATAAAAACAGTTAGAGTTGCTTGTAACCTGAAACAGGGTGACTTTTCCTTTTAACGTGAAAAGTCCTAACCAATTAGTTTACCTCGATTTCGCCATCCTATTTTTATAAGTATGCACACACACGCCAGACTCCAATGTTACCATCCACCCAACTCTAGTTGGTATGATGCTCCTTTCCTCCCCATGGCCCTGCTTTGCCATCACTGATTGTGTCTTTGACCAACTAACTATTGTCCATAGCACTGGGAAAACGTTCCTTTAGTGTGGACATACTCCTAGATTTCTAGGCTTTTGTATTTCCATCACTCAGTCAGTGACTTGTAGGACACCATATTTGGAAAGATTAATTCTGTTATTTGCTCTGGTCCTCAAAGCCTGCTCCGTGCTTACTGTATTCAAACGCTTTCTTTTTCTTAAAGGATAACCTCCAAATTGTCTGTCTTGGATTTCATCCATCCTTTTCTGCTTCTGTATCAATATGACCTCTCTGTTTTAGGCAAATGGCTTTACTCTGTCCCTGACACTCCATATAAAATTGCCTCCCAACCCTAATATCTGAGAATAACCACAGCTTGCACATATCACCACCCATCATTCTGTCCTTTAGTGGCTCTGGATCCCTGTCATGACCCAGATTACATACCGTCTTCCACAGTTTTACCCAAATCCACTTGTCCTAGCAGTGGTTAGGGCTGTTCATCCAACACATAGCACACGCTATTCTCTTCATGGTTATCCTTGAAAGTATACCCTTTCTAATTTAACTGATAAGAATATAAACATAAGAGATCTCATCACCTATATCTTATAAACATCCCCAGACTCTTTATGGAATAACAACACCTTAACCATTTGTAAATATATGGTGCAAACATGTATTTCTAGATAACACATT
Organism: Eumetopias jubatus; assembly: GCF_037043125.1. Classification (NCBI taxonomy): domain Eukaryota; kingdom Metazoa; phylum Chordata; class Mammalia; order Carnivora; family Otariidae; genus Eumetopias; species Eumetopias jubatus. The sequence goes on from NW_028274808.1 coordinate 4,962,842, forward strand.
CTGTTGTCTTACAGAGTGTCTCCTAAAAAGTTTGCATATCAGTGAGGTGGGAATAAAATAGAGAAACAATAGTCTGGGAAAGAAAAGGAGAAAAAGTCATCTGGAAATTAAATTATGCTGATTGTTTCTCAACAGAACTATGGATAATATTTTTCTCTATTAAAAATAAGAAGAAAAAATAAAAATAAGAAGAAATAAATAAACATTTCTTCTTTGCCCATAGCTGTTTACGAGTGCCGTGACATTCTAAACGTCCCTTTATTAAAAATGAGAAAAGATGTCTCTATATTTTATGCGTATTTAATTTCTCTCTTGGCTGACTTTCTAAAATCTTACATGATACACATACTGTGAGAATCTCAACCAAAAGTCTTATTGATTGCTTCTCCTTTAGTGGCTGGGATCATATTCATGTTATTCTCTTCATATAATTGTTTTACTCAATGATGAATTTGAACCTATTTCTCAAGAAATGTGAATAAAATGGAATGTGTATGTAATAGTACTAAGTTTGTGGTTATATAAATAAATACACTTAATACAATATCTTACGAAATATCATTCTTGAAAGAGGTGATCAATTTCATTCAAACTATGATTTGACATATTTAAACCTTGCCACATTGATGTTAAAAATTAGGATACGTATGCTGCTAGGAATTATGGGTTATTTAGAAACAGATCACTATAAATCTACACAGAGTTCTTTCCACTTCTATTGTAATTCTCCTACTTCAAGTTTAGACTGAAAAAAAAAGTGCATGGAACTCAAAGGTCTAGCCCAGGAATATTTTTTATTATAACTTTCTGTTTGATTTCCTCAGAAGTCTGAGAAAATGATTTGAGCGTGTAATCACACTTCTTGTTTCACTATTTTCATCGTGCTTTACCTCCTGCAGGAAAATGAGTGCGTGAAGGAGATAAACTCGTGCCTTCAAATTCTTTACAATTTCCTTCCGCTCTTTGCTTCTTATAGTAGGGACTCAGTACACACTGAATTAAATTTCAGAATATCTAGATACAGAATGATGTATTTGAACATCTCTATGCACTGGCCTTTCTTATGTTCAACTTTATTATTTTCACAAAAGGTACAATTGTGAAGTAAATCAAAGATTTGGGGAGCAAATGCAAGAAAAGGAAAAAAAAGAAAAAAAAAAACCTTGTCTTTAGGATCTTAAAATGTATTTGGTAAAATATGAAAACATATGTCAGAAAAAATTTTAGAAGATTTTAGACACACATCATTGTCCCTAGACATAATTTTTCACTTCACAGAGAGTGTATTTTGTTAATTTCTATCTTCATTGAAAGAAGACGTATTTCAGGATTGGTTTGTCAGGGAATCATATGGTGCTTGAACTAGCTTTGGAGGATGAACAGGACTTGACCATGCAGAGAGTGAAAGGGGGTTAAATCCTCCGAGCAGGAATAAGAAAATAATTTTTTAAGATATATTAGGATGTTTTAGAAGATTAATATTTACCTCTGGATACATAGAATAGGATTAGAACATGACAGACTTTGATTTGATAACTCTCTCATGATACATGGCTTCAATACATTCATCTTGCTTATGTTAGAATACAGAAAGCCACAAAGGAAGTATTTTGTTAAACATGGGGTTATTTTCCTAATAAGCAGAAAAGCATGCTACTACAAACCTATTAAGATCAGTAAATTTCACGACTATGAAACAAAAATCTGGACATCTTAGAAATAAAGTAATAAAACCAAACAAAGAAATTAGAGAGAGGATCTCTGGTTTTCTAGCCAAAAAGTGAGATTCAAATTTAGTGAATATTTTAGTACATGTGCTGCTGAGGCAAGCACAGGGTTACAGAGGGGCAAGGGGTGGGGATGGTGAAACAGGTGCCTGGGACTGAAGAGTGCACCTGTCCTGATGAGCACCGAGTAACATACAGAATTGTGGAATTGCTGTATCGTCTGCCCGAAACTAATATAACACTGTATGTTAATTATACTGGAATCAAAATTAAAAAAAAGACTTTTGAAAACCCACCAATTTGGTGAATATTACAAATTGAGATTAATTGCATAAATGATTTCTTATTTATTATCTTATTAACAAATATATTAAATGCTATTTAAAAATTTAAATGTTATTTATTATTAACCTGAATGTTTACTTTACTTTGCTCTTACAAAGTTTTCGTGTATAAAGGTGTAGGTTTACTTGATGACAGCTCATTGCTCAATAACCACCAGGTTTTTATTAAATTTACAATAATTAAGATATCCATGTTAAATCGAAAACATGTCTAAAAGAGAGCCAAGATGTTTCAAATGAGGAAAAACCTAAGAATGGTTTGCTAAAGGTTTTAATTAATATAATAATTGAGTGTCATTAATAAAAGTAATAAACTAGATCTATTCCCCAAAAGGAAAATACTTAAAATATAAAGGGAATACATCTATATATATATATCCATATATACGTTGTTTGAAATGTCATCAAACTATACCCTTGAAATGGGTACATTCCATTTTATATAAATTATACCTCAACAAAAATCAGTTAATGAATAAAAGGGAAGGACATCTCTATAAAATTGAGTAGAAAGTGAAAAACAGGTAATAAAAATGAGAAGCAATAGGTAAGGAGCTCCACATTGTCAGGTTCTGAGCCAGAAGCCAGTGAGGTAGACCTGAACATGAAGTGGCCCAGGTGCACACGTACTTCCTTTCAAATCCCCCTTTCCATGGGGGTCAAGAGGAGGAGGGGAGGAAGAGAGGAAAGGAAGAAAGAAGGAGGAAAGCAGGGAGAAGAAGAGGGCACAGTAGTAACAATTCAGAAGATTCTCTTTTTTTCTAACTACTTTTTTTTCTTTTTTTCTAACTACTTTTTAACATTAGTTTCTTGAAACGAGATTTAGAAAACCTTACTTAAGATTTACTGAAAACACATACTCTCTGAGTCTCGTCAGGATGAAGAGCCCTGTAAAACTCTGTCAAGAGTCAATGGGTTGCACTCTCTCTCAGACCCGACGGCCGCGGGGCGGTCTGATTGGCTCATAAATCTGTGTTAGTTGACCTCCTATTTGAAGTAACCATTCTGAGAACCACTCTTGAACAAAGGTTTGAATGAACAACCTTACCAAAATAACCTTGAGGGAAATGACATCTTGCAGATCAAACCAGAGCAATAGTCAAAACATTTTTTAAATAACATGAAAAATAAAAATATTTACCAGCTTAAAAAGATCATAAGACATTTATGAGTTATGAACCATATGATAGATTTAGCATGAGGATATATACACAGCTCGTTACAAAAGGAGCCTTATTACTATTCAGCAACGAATTTAAGACCATAAATATGGTTTCCCAAGAAACATTTTTAATAAATACTAATAGAGACATATTTCTTATGTTAGTAACTAGAAAGTTGTTAATGTAGAATTTTTTAACTATTCTGGGGAATGAAAGAAATAACATAGTTTCCAGAAAAATGAGGAAGAGCAAACTGAGTAATAATGCAGGGCTTCATCATATCTTCATTCACTTTGGAAATTTAATTGGTAGCGTTATTAAAACAAAGTTATTATTGTCACTTGAAAATATCTGGAAAGTTAATTATGCATTTTAATCCTAGATTGCACAGTTTTAAAAATATTTTAAAGTGAGAAATTTACCCTTAGGACCCCAAAGATCAATTTTTAAATATGTGCTCTCAAAAAAGAATGATTATTTGATATTCTGAAAAAATAGGGTGATACTTTTATTTCTACTGGTCACAGTTGATGTTATCTGAATTATTGTATGCTATTTATAATTTGCATTTGAATGAGGTGGCTTATTATACAATATCAATTAGATGCAAAATCTGGCAGAAAAAAACACTGGTATACATCCACTGAAAGAGAGTCCAATTCTTTTTGCAAATTTAAACATGTTTTTAGAGAAAGAGAGGGCTCAAGCAGCGGGAGGGTTAGAGGGACAGGGAGAGAGAGAACAGACTCCACACCCAGTGCAGAGCCAAACATGGGGCTCGATCAATCTCATGACCCTGAGATCATGACCTTAGCTGAAGTCAAGAGTTGGGTGCTTAACCAACAGAGCCACCCAGGTTCCCCCTAATTTTCTTTGCAAAATTTAGTGTCTGATGCTCTTGCCTACATAATATAAACCAGTGGTCCTAGTTGGTTGGCACATGGTGGAAGGGTGTGCAAAGAATAGAGCATAATGTGTATAACAGAATCAACTAAAAAGTTTTTCCAAATACACCTTGCTGCATATCACCTTCCAGAAGGATCTACATTTCTCCATTAATTCAAGCAGTAATTTCAGACTAAGAATTTCTATTTCCAGAAAAGTAAATCTTAAGATCAAGGAACAGTTGACTTAGAAGTCCCATGGCTTTAATTTAAAAAGATCTTCTTTAAAAAAGATCTCAATGTGGCTTTACTCAAATTCAATAAATGCAAATTTGAGAAGGTATTAGGATAAGCGGACGTCTGACTGTTTGCCTGAATATTCAAACCCCAGTCTCTAGCATCATCCTCTTCCAGAATCCAGAGAACATTTATAATTTATCCACTTCTCTCTTTTAATGTATTGGTAATGTCTTTTACTGCCACTTAAATAGTTTCCATTTGTAATCCCTATATTTTCCCCAAGCATACCTAGAAGATAGATTTTTACTTACTCTATAGTCTATTCAGCACCTAGTGTCTCATTGTATTCCATAGGTATCTATTACTTAGTGAATGAATTGACACGTTTCTGAACATACCCTCAAAGTTCCACACCCTAATAACTGTAAACACAAATCAGCTTGCTAGGACTTGATTACAGCACTTACTGCAATCAGTAGAATAATGTTTATTAATTTACCTATTTATTTTTGCTGTGGATTTCAATAAACATTTGCTTGAATAAGATACAACTTTACAAAGTTGAATTTTTATAGCATTTTTTTTTCTTTCTCACCTGATGCTTGTGTCATTCTATAGAGTTCTGACTGGGGGTGATTACAGAACACTTTTCACCAAACACCACCACATTGATCAACCCTGCATTTTCTATTTCCATACACTTCTTCTTTAACCATCTTTATATCCTACTGGTCATTTCAATAAAACACATTTTCCCCCAATATTTTTTTTTGCATATTTGTTTAATGCAGTGTTTGTCCTTTGAGGGCTCTGGATATGTGTGTGTGTCCAGAGGAGAAGGAAGGGGCAGACACAGAAGTAACAGGGCTCACTAGGTTTGGAAGATGCTCATGATGAATCTCTGTGTTGATGAGCCTTGCCATCCTGTAGCACAGAAAAGGCTCTGAGCAGTCCTGTAGTAAAAAATTGTTTACCTTTGTTTTAATGAGGGCTTACAAAACATAGTTGCCATCAAATCTCTTAAAAATAACACATAGTTCTATGTTCTAAAGATCCCATTCTAGGAAAGACACTTCTAGGAAACAGCAGTGGTGTAAGACGATCCAGCATCTACCAGAGGGGCATGCCATGTCATCCAAAGATATAACACATACGCCAAGACCTTAAGTCCATGGGCTTCCTAAACACAAACACACACTGACATCCAGCTACTCTATCTCAGTCAGAGACCCAATTATCTTCTCTAAGAATAGAGGATGGACACATCCTTCTTCTCTGGTAACCCTGAAGTATACCATCTCACTTCTTTTTTGACTGGCAAGTGTACCTATAGGGTAGAATTTTTTACATATTCTGTATTATACTCTGGTATAGAAGGGACTCCACTCTCTGGCCCCTATATCTCTTGTCAAGTGCATCTCACATTCTTTTCTAAATATCCTTTTAACATACCCTATATTGATCTATTTTGTTACTGGAACCTTTCTGACAACACGAATGCAGTATAGATACTCCCCTAGATACAATACCACCTTTAAGAATAAGCAGAAGACCTATGCACACCATAATTTTTTGTTGTGTCCATTCTTAGTATCTTCGATGTTGTCTTGAATTGATAATGATCATTCATGCATATCTCATTTCTCCAGCTATAAAAATGAGCAACATAGTAGAGGGAACCATGTATTACTTTTTATTATTTAATTACCAGCATCCAACACAATATCTTAAACCATGAAGCTAATATTTCCTGCTAATAATATTGAATGATGATAACCTCATATTTTATTATTTTTTAAGATTTTATTTATTTATTTATTTATTCGTTTGTTTGTTTATTTAGAGAGAGAATATAAGAGAGAGAATCTCAAGCAGACTCTGTGCTGAGCATGGAGCCTGACTCAGGGCGACATCTCACAACCTTGAGATCATGACCTGAGACAAAATCAAGAGTTGGACACCCAATCAATTGAGCCACCCAGACACCCCATAACTACATATTTTAGGAGACACTTTTCTCTGAACAAAAATCTTCCTGTTTTGCTTCAAATTCTCCTGACCACTTCATTAATGTTCTTTTCTAGATGAAGAGTCACTTTTTCCATTGGCAGAACTCACTAGACTTCAGATTACAGGCTGAAAGTCAGAGTAGACTGAGCAGACTACTGTTCTAGAAGTCGACAGACTCTAAGTACTGTATTCCAAGGACAGACTCTAGACTAGATTCTAGAACCACAGAGTATAAGGGAACACTGAAAGATTTCCAGCAGGCTTTGCTTTAAAACAAAACATTTACATTAGATGCTTAGAAAATATATCTCCTTAAGAGAGATGGGTAGTCTGTCAGCTATCAATCAACATAATGTTGTGCTAAGTATAATCACCTGGCTTTAGAATTGTTACATAGGGCGCCTGGGTGGCTCAGTTGGTTAAGCGACTGCCTTCGGCTCAGGTCATGATCCTGGAGTCCCGGGATTGAGTCCCATATCGGGCTCCCTGCTCGGCAGGGAGTCTGCTTCTCCCTCTGACCCTCTTCCCTCTCGTGCTCTCTATCTTTCATTCTCTCTCTCTCAAATAAATAAACAAAATCTTTAAAAAAAAAATAGAATTGTTACATAAAAATGTTTCTGCTCTATCATCCGTACACATTCATGTTTTGTTTTGAAAGTTACACAATTTACAAATCAGCCCATTAAAACTATTATTTCAAAATATGATTGAAAATAGGTATTAATAATAATACCCCCTCCTTAGTTGTGGAGAGTCCCTGGAGAGTGCCTAGTCTTCTGAGAAATTTTGGTGAACCAGCTGCGTCAGAATTACCTGGATGCACTTTCAAAATACAGATTCCTGGGCTCCACTATTGGAAAATCAGCTTCCTTAAAAAAGTGGCAATCCAGCCCGGAGGTGACGCTGCCCATACAATATAAAAATCTCTTTAATAAACCTCTAGATGAAAACTTACATGATGAGAGCTCTATGAAATCTAGTTTCTTCAGAGAGGGAGACACAGAGGGCTGTCTTCAGAGGCATCCGGGAAAGAAAGCATTTGGGAAAGATAATGCTTGAGTTCTGACATCAAAGACAGATACAGTTAACCAGATTGAGCAAAGGCAGGAAAGTCTTAGAAAGGGCATCCCAGTGGAATTATAAAGGAAAGGAAAATCATAAAAGCTTCTAATTCCATAAAGCCATGAGTAATTCATTCAATTGAAGCTTGGCAAAGTTTGGGGTTAGAGTAATAGAAACCACATTACAAAGGACTTTTATCATGATGTTCGAGGGATGTTATCAACAGATCTTATTTAGGGACTTAACATGATCAGATTAGAGGTTTAGAAGGATCACACCAGCAGCCCTGTGGAAAATATCAATAAAAAAATAACCTCCACTTATCTAATATGTACTGTGCAGTAGACACCATTGTTAAAGCTTTATATACATAGTCTTATTTTAATTTTTACAACAATACTAAAAGGTACGGAACTTACGTGTTTATTTTAAATATAAAGAAACAGACTCAGAGAGGTTAAAATTACTTTCTCCAAGATCAGAAAGCAGAACTGGGGCATGATTCAAAAAATATCTGGCTTCCAAAGTCATGTCTTTAATCATGTTGAGGAACAGAGACAAAAATGATCACACAGTGCAGTAACGATGACATTAGAAGTAGGGATTCACTGAAGAGCATGGATTGTCCAGGATTGAGGAAGACAGACCAATATAGGACTTAGTGGGCAGCTATATGGATGGCAGCCTAGAAAGCAGATTCTGACCCAATTCCCAGGATGGCAAAGGAAATGAGTAACAAGACAGGGAAAAGGAGGAGTTTGGGTGTGATTCTTTATTCCCTTTAGAATACAAATTGTTGTCATTAAATAAGTCGGTGTTTTCTCTCCTCCCTTGTGGAACACAAGCTTCCTGAACACTGAAACCTGATGTGTCTTTTTCATCTCACTATTGTCAGTACTTGGCAGATAGCACATGTTGCTAAAAGGCTTATGCAAAGGACCTAATATGGGAGCAATGAGGGTGTGGTGCCTACCATCTTGATAAGTCACAATGTATCATCCATCTTTACCAGTCTTTTTTTTTAAGATTTTATTTATTTATTTGAGAGAGAGAGCAGGGGAAGCAGCGGAGGGAGAGGGAGAAGCAGACTCCCTGCTGAGCAGGGAACATGATGTGGGGCTTGAACCCAGGACCCTGGGATCATGACCTAAGCTGAAGGCAGATGCTTACCCAACTGAGTCACACAGGCACCCCTTTACCAGTCTTCTTTAAAACAAAGTTAAATTAAAGAACACTGACTACCACATGATAATCTATCTTTGAGGTAGGCCATCAGAAAGAGTGCACTGAATTATTCAATTCCTAGTGTTTAATATTGTTATTATAGATATCAACCCAGCCAGATTTTTTTTTTTAAGTGTAAGAAGACTTTTTCACTCTCATGGGATGAATTGTGGCCCTCCAGAACTCATATGTTGAAGTTCTAAACCCCAGTATCTCTCATTGTGACTGTATTTGGAGATAGGGCCTTTAACAATGTAATTTAGTTACAATGAGATTATTAGGGGGGGGTCCCTAAACCAATGTAACCAGTGTCCTTCTAAGAAGGGGAGTTAGGACATAGACACTGACAGAGGGAAGACAAGCCAAGGAGAGAGGCCTCAAAAGACATCAACCATGTTGACACCTTCACCTTGGACTTCTGCCTTCAGAATTGTGTAAGCCCTCCAGTCTGTTATGGAATTGGGGCTGTCAGAGGCTTTGTTATGGCAGCCTGTGCAGACTAATACACCCACCATGGTAGATGAATTGACCTGAACAGAATTTCTTCTCACTCTCATCACATGGGAATTCTGAATAAAATAAAACAAAGTCATATTTGGTACCTAGTTAAGTTCACAATAGAGAGGAATTCTTAACTGGTAAAAATGGGGAAGCAACTCAGAACAGCAGAGCTGGGGGCTACAGAAGTGAGTCTAGTTTGCAGACTCTAATGTATGCAGCAACTAGAAACAATAGTACTTCTATAAATTCTCGAGTCACTTGGAGCTACCCTGGCCTCTAAACAGGAACTAGAAGAACTCTCTCCATGGATGTGGGAAGAGGGAGCAAGGAAGTTCCTTGGCTGCCCGTAGAAAACAAACACTCCCCATGGGAGAGCGAAGGCCCATGCCGGTGCTGATTATGAGTGTGAAATCAAAATTCACAGTTGTTTCTTGAATGAGAGACCCAAAAACAAGAAGTAAATGTGAAAACTGGCCAGGAACCAATGAACGCCTGAATACCTCGCAAAGATACATGCTTCACCCATGCAAGACATAGTCCATAGTCTAAGTTACATGTGGAAAGCAGAACAAACATCCTGCTGCTGCTGAGTCCCCATCAATGTCCCAACCACTTGAAAAAAGAAATCACTGGGAGGAAAAGACAGGAGGTGGGAAGATAAGGGTAATGTCCACTCAGACCACAAACAAAAACACAGATTAAAAATAACAGAAAGCTCTAAATGAAAGTTTACAATGTATATACTTGAAATTGCCAAAGCCTTAAAAAGCTAGAAACCATAAGAATAAATAGAGCCTTCTAATAAAATAACAGATTGGTTTTGAAATTCTAGTAATAAAAACATGGTTCATTACATAAAAATATCATCGGATAGTTTGAATAGGAAACTAAGCCAGCTTGAAAAATAGTGATTTGGAAAATTTGAGAAAAGCACACAAAATACAGCCCAGGAAGACCATGAGATAGAAAATACATACATATTTTATTTATTTATTTATTTATTTATTTTTTAAAGATGTTATTTATTTATTCATGAGAGAGAGAGAGAGAGAGAGAAGCAGAGGGAGAAGCAGGCTCCCAAGGAGCAGGGAGCCCGATGCAGGACTCGATCCCAGGACCCTGGGATCATGACCTGAGCCGAAGGCAGACGCTTAACCATCTGAGCCACCCAGGTGCCCGAAAATACATACATATTTTAAATATGTCAGGAGTCATGGAGACTAAAATGAGAAATCTCAAAATACATCTAATAAGAGGGCCAAAGGAAACTTGAGGGGAGGCAGTATTTAAAAAGAAAATGGTTATCTTAAGTTCCACATATGAGTGAGATCATATGGTATTTGTCTTTCTCTGAGTTTAAGACAGAAAACAGATGAACATAGGGAAAGGGGGAAAGAAAAAAAGGAGAGAGGGAAAAGCCATAAGAGATTCTTTTATTATTATTTATTTTTAGTTTTTTAAAAGATTCTATTTATTTATTTCGGAGAGAGAGTGAATGAGAGAGAGAGAGAGTATGAGCAGGGTGAGGAGCAGACTCCCCGCTGAGCAGGGAGCCCTATGCAGGGCTCAATCCCAGGATTCTGGGATCATGACCTGATTTGAAGGCAGACACTTAACCAACTGAGCCAGCCAGGGACCCCAGCCATAAGAGACTCTTAAGGATAGAGAACTCACTGAAGATTGATGGATGGAGGTGGGTGGGGGATGGGCTAGACAGGTGATGGTGATTAAGCAAGGTACCTGTTGTGTTCAGCACTGGGTGTTATATGTAAGTGATGAATTCCTGAATTCTACTCCTGAAACCAATATTGTACTGTACATTAACTAAGTAAAGTTTAAGTTAAATAAATAAATAAATAAACAAACAAATAAATAAATACAAAATAGCTAAAAAAAAATGTGTATAACTAGCAAATAGCTTCTGTTGAAGGAGTCTCTCGGGTCCCGATGCTATTGGACACGCCATTGGTTGTATACCTGAATAGCAGGTAAGGTGCCAGATGGGTGTGCCTTAGGCATATGGGCTAGTGAACCACAAGGCAAGAAAATTGAAGAAAAGAATGGAATGATGTTTCAGAAAACAAGTTAATTTCAATAAAGTGGTATTATAAGAGAAATCTTTGTGAAATGGATGAAATTCCGAACACTTTTTGCAAAAACAGCCCTTTTATGTAAATCATGCTTCAAAAGTCAAACAGGAAGAAAAGATGCAGGTCATGCTACCACATGAGATTGCCAACATAATTACATCTCTCAAAGAAAGATCATTTAAATAATTTTCTGTCCATCCTACACATGGAAGGCCAAAGTCAACTTCTGTTTTGACGATTACTGAGAACTAGCATAAATTTTCGGATTAAAGTTAAGTGGCTTTGTTCAGGTATCAGTTATTCTTAGATAAAACGATGTTCCGTATTAGCTGCATTTTCAAACAAAGATATGAATAGTACTTTTTATTTCTGTAAAGCAAAATTGCCTTCCAGAGAAACTAATTTTGGAACAACCATCCTGAAAAAGGTATAATAGAAAAATTTGAGTTTTTCAACAAAGGAGAGAGAAGAGTGAAAAAAAATGTTGGCACTAAATTTGAAACACCACTTTAGAAAATATTTTCACAATAGGAAGGGCCATTAATACATCTATGACTACTGTAGGTAGAGTGTGTTTTTTTTTTCTTTTTCTCTTTCAATTCTAGTAGACTCTGAGCTTAGACACAATTCAAAAGATTTCTCTTGGAATTTTCTTCAAAAGATTCTCTCCCCACCCCCCAGTTAAAAAGAAAATCATTTAGCAAAAAATGGCATCACTTAGCCCAAATCACCAAACCTGGGCCAATCTGTAACCTAACTGCAGTGTCAACCTCCCCCAGAAATGTAGTCTTAACCATCAGTCAGGAATTTTTCGGTCAGCATCAGTGAGGTAATCTATCACATGGGCCTTTTCCAGCTCCCCAAAAGAAAGAAGATGAGGTAATCAGCATGATAAGACCCCCGTCCTCCCTCCTAAGGGAAAGTGACCTCCACTGAGCCAATCTTTTCTTTTCTTCTGTTAATAAATTCTTGTTACACCCTCTTTCCTTTAAAAAACCTTCCATTCTGTAGCCTGCCCAGAGAATCTCTCCAGATGCCAGATGTGATGCTGTCCAAATTATGCATAGCCTAATAAAGCCAATTAGATCTTCAAATTTACTTGGTTACATTTTTTTAACACCCCCTCAGAAGACAGCATTCAAACATCTAAGACAGCACCCTGACCTGCGGAGTTTTGTCCCATCTTGATAATTATTATGCCAACCAGATGGTGGTGATGCTACAAGTAAGGAACCTGGCTTGTTAAGTGCCTGATGTGAGAGAAGGCACTGGGCTTGCTGAGGTTACATATTCATCTCACCGGAGGTAAAAGTTGCGGCTCAAGTCAGCGGTATAAAATATGTGATTTACCAGAAGTGCTACAAAGGACACTTTCTCATGAGAAATTCTATAAAATGTATGTTAAGAGCCACGAAGAAGAAATTACTGACCCCCTTGGAAGTCATTTAATGGGACTGCCTGCTATTGAAGTTGATGTCACAGATCACTGAGTCTCTTCTATTTCATTTCTTTGGACTCGACTATGTGAATCCACTAGTTCTTGACCTCCACTCATGATTTTCAGTACACATCATTATTCACAATTGGCTGAGGACTCCACTAAGCGCAAGTACTCTTGAGTGTAGGGAATATCACTTTACATTGGTCGTTTCTGACCACTCTTTTCTGATATTTAAAAACCTTTGAAGAGTACAGGGCACATGTGGAAGTGCCCTGAAAATCTCTAAGTTAGAAACACAAAGGGAGGGATACAAAACTAGCAAATCAGTTTGGACTGCCAACTTTTTTCCCCATGTCAATGCAGAAGTGGCCCCTAGGGAAATTTGTCATTTGCCCAGTCGGAGTGAAGATGAGTTACATGGAAGTGAACAGAAAGGACAGGCTTTGAGATACTAAGATATTTAGAATCTGTTATTGTCCATATTTGATGAGTAGATATGCAGAATTTCTTTAAGCAATTAGTAAAAATTTCATGAATAGATAATCATGACTGATTGTCTACTTATTTCTCTGTTTTAACTTGTAATATGAAATATGTTTTGTTTCTCCCTTTCTTTTGGGGCTGTTAATGTTTGTTCCAGTGCTAAGGTATGTATATATCTGTAACAGCTCAAGTTTTTATTTCAGAGAGCCCTAATTTGGATATATATTAGCAGAACCAGCATTGATGGATGAATGAACACAATTCCCAAAAATCGTGCTTGACCTACATGCAAGGCTCACAAAAACAGAGTAAAATTTCCTACAAGGATGAGTCTGCAGGCATAAGTGGCAGTAAGATCAGAGTACTTTGACCACATGGTGTGATTTTAGGGATACTGAAAAAGTTCTTCTGCCAAAATTGGTCCCTACTGCACCTCAAATGCCTACCATTAAAGTCATTCATTTGAGTTAAGAAAATTGCCAGTAAGACCTCTATTAAAATGCAAATGTGTTCCCTGGGTGGGGAAACACATTAAATCATTATCAGCCATTAACACTTTAGACCAAATTAGTTTCAGATTTATTAGACAATTACTCAAAGTACAGGAGGAATGCTGAGCAGGAGAGGTAAGTTTAAGTTGGTATGGCGCTAACTGGGAGAAGAACCATCCAGTGAGGTCTTGCAGTGGATTTCAATCTCGTCATCATTCAGTAGTTTTTTTTTAATGAAATGATACGTACAATTCTCACATAAAAATATCAAAAAGTAGAGGGGTGCCTGTCTGGCTCATTCCATAGAGCAGGCGACTCTTGATTTGGGGGTTGTGAGTTCGAATTCCATGTTGGGTGTAGAGATTACTTAAAAATAAAATCTTTAAAAAAATATCAAAAATTAGAGCTGTTCCTGACAAATCAGAAGTCAGGACCCAGAGCACTCAGTGACCCCAGCCTCCTCACTTTTGCCACCCTGCACCTCCAAAGTGATTCTTTTTGTAATTCTTTTTTTAATTAGCATATAATGTATTATTTGTTTCAGGAGTATAGGTCTGTGATTACACCACACACAAAAATAGACTCCAAAGTGATTCTTGATGCAGTTCTGGAAACCTCCATTTCTGAGAAGTATAGTTTGAAAACCAAAAATTTAGGGCATTTATTTTGGTCTCCATGCACTCTGCTGCCCTCTTTTTCATGCATAGTAGAAGTAGAGACAAAGCCAAAGGTGGAGCTGGAGGGAAGCACTTGGAATGCTGACTCCTACAGAGGTGGTGCGCATGGGTAGCAAACACCCAACTCCATATTTTCCATACATTGAAGAGCTGCTCTATCACTCCCTTACATCCCCACCAGTCCAAAAATCTATGTATGCAAACTAAATGAATGTCTGTAGCCTATTTTCTCTTCAGGGCCATCCTTGACATTCATTTCAAGCCTAACCAAATGAGAAGGTGGTGTTTCTAAAAGCTTCAAATCTCTAAAGGAGCATCTTTGTACCCAGAATAGCTGAGAAACAATTCTAAGAACAAAGAGAAGACGCAAACGTAGCTCCAAGTTGCTACTGGAGCAGGCTACTTTGGACTTACCTGGGCATCTTGCTAAAGTCTACACTCATCCATGAACTCTAATGAAATTCAGATCCCTGTACAGGGAAGGCTGTGATTTCAGAACCAAGTAGAATTATCCTACCATAAACTGGGTAGGCAGCCAATATTTGATCAATTTCTGAAATCAAAGGGTATTCAGGAAGGAAATCTAGATTATTCATACACTGCCAAAGTCTGATGGTAGAGAATAGGAAGCAGGAAAATGGGTACAGATCACACAAACATACAAATGTGTACAAGATAAGAAATGTACATAGAATGAAAGAAAAGAAAAAGAATAAAAGAGAAATAGAGAGAAATGGAAATTCTAAGTCTCAGTACTAGGTGCTTTCATATACACTTACTTTCCTGTAATTTGAACTTTGTAATTCTTATATCCTGGGAAATGTTATTTGAGTACATCCAGCTAAATGATCCAAAGTCTCTCCAATCTTCAGATCACTTATAGTTCAGTTCCAAAAACTAATACGACACTTTCAATTGCAAGCTAACTATGCTTTAGTGAAGTTGCCTTTTCATAGGAAAAGAAAAAGGGGTGGGGGTATGTGATATATGTCTAAGTGTTTTCATGGATTTGAGTTCATAAGCTAAACCGGGTTAGTTGTGAAATATACTAAGAGTTAATCAAAGTCAACTTGGTAGTATTCTTGGTTGGCATTACAAAGTATTTCACAAATTCACAAAGTAATGCCTAACTGGAAAGCAATGCTACAAACTGAATATATAAAAACTTCAAATACTTCTATTCTCCTCTCTTTTCTATCCACTCACATTTTCCTAACAATCTCAGCTAGCTTTATGGCTTTAAATACTACATGTAAACTGATGATCCCCAAGTTCACATCCCCAGCCCAGATTGCTCCTTCAACATCCAAGCGTCTCCCTTACAATTCCATGAGGACTTTTCACAGGCATCTAAAGCCTACCACGTACAGAAATGAGCTCCTGACTTTTTCTTTTTCAAAATCATTTTTTTCCTCCAGGCTTTTCTTAGTTACAGCAACTATCCTTCCCAGTGCCCAATTCAATCACCATGGGGCCTTCCTCAGCCCCTCTGTTTTCTCTCAGCAAATTATGTTGGTTCTACCCTCCAAAGGAACACATCTAACCTGCTCCAGCCAAGCCATCAGAAATGTTCCTTAGATTATGGTGGTAGCTTTTAAAGGGGCGTCCTTGTTTCTGACCTAGTTCCTACAGAGTCCATTCTTGACATAACAGCTAAAATCATGTTGTAAATCATCATTGCTGAATGTAAATCGGATCGTGCGACTCTTGACTCTTCTGCTTAAACCTTGCAAGTGATCCTAAGAGAGGAGGCTGGAGCAGATTAAGAGCCAATAAGTAGCAAAGAAATGGGCCATATACTGGGCATGGAAATCAGCTAAATGCCTGTCCGTGGAGAACTACAGAATTCTGAGATAAATTATCTAATGGATCATACCCAGTTCTTATTTTGACTGAGCATCTGCCAGAGCAACAGCCAACCGACAGCTGAGGGTATTCTATGGAATATCTTCTCAGTCTGTGAAGAATCCTACACCCTTCTACCTCATTTACACAATAAGACCATTTCAGCCCTCCACTTCCCTCTGTACCCAGAGAGGGCACTAGAAGGGAACTCCAGTTGACTGATGAACAGTGACTTTTGTAAAGATTGTATTTATTTATTTTAGAGAGAATGTGCAAGTGGGGGAAGGGGCAGAGGGAGGGAAACCCAAGCAGACTCCCCACTGAGTGTAGAACCTGAGGTGGGGCTCAATCTCATGACCCTGAGATCATGACCTGAGCTGAAATCAGGAGTCCAATGGTCAACCAACTGAGCCACCCAGTCACCACATGTGAATTTTTAAAAAATTATGCTCATTATACAGTAGGTAGGTAAAAATTATGATGGTTTTGGTCAGATTGGCAAAGTCTACGAAATTAAAGAATAATATTTAAAATTAGCAGTATTTGAGAGAAAAATCACCCTGTATAAATGGAGACATATTAAATGACCATTTAAATTATTATGTTTCCAGTTATGAATCTCTATCATCAATAATTTTCACTGGATTAAGCTTTCTTTAAATGTAAAATGAGAATTATCATGAAATAACAAAAGCTCTGGCATGCATTTACAATTTATTTCACTTATACATCTATGAAAAATATGTAGAGTGCCACGGCCCACGTGCAAGGTCGAACAGGGGTGAGGGTAAGAGAATGAAACATAAAAGTATGGGAACAGGAGGGTTGCCCACGGGGATGCCGCGAGCAACAACTTTATTCTTACTTACACACTTTATATAAGTTCAGGTTACATAAACAAGTTCCACAGTTTTCTCCCTGCCCTCTCCTGGCTCCGTTCCAAGTTTTTGGTCCAAGGCCAGGTTCCTCAAGGACATAGTTTCTTCCCATGCCTTCAAAGGGCCTGGTGCACTATTTTTCAGGGCTTATCAATAACACTGTGGTTTTCTTGGCCTGTATACAACTCAAGCTAGCCAGTACAACATGTTTTTGTATGGGGGCAGTCAGGTGGCCATGGTTCAAAGGGATCAGGGAGCCTTTGCTCTACCCGATTAACCCCTTTGTTGTTCATGGCTCCCGACAGTAGAGTTTATTCAAAACATACTGAATGGCTCTCTAGAACTTAATATTCCTTGTTAAAAGTTTCTAAAGGTTGATGTAAAGTTAAATATTCATTATGTTTAAAATTATCATATTTAACCTTTAACAAAGGATTGTTTGTCATTTGTTTATAATTTTTCCTATTGAACGGCATACATCTTTATTAATACAGAGTGCCATAAAAAGGAAAAGAAACAAAAAAAGAAAAACAAATCCTCTAGATGAGTCAGGGTTATGGTTCCAAGAACTTGAAAAAAAAGTTGAAAAATCATAACTTCACTATGTAGCAGTGTCACAATCATTTTGTTATCGCTACATACCAACCACCAATCATTTTTAAATATTCTGTAAGAAATGATTGGTAGTGAGGAGTAGAGCCTTCCACCTTTGGCTCCCTACACATTTCCCTCTTCCCTCAGTTTCCGTCAGGAACACAGACAAACACGAGTCACTGGTGACAGTTCTGGAGAGCCATTTCTTCTGGCCAAAATGCTTTTTGCTTAATTTTATTATGCTATGTAACTAGCAAGATGACCTGGCATCCTCTGCTCTTCCTGCCTCGCCTCACACTCCTTGTATCTTTCATTTCTTTTTCACAGATGTGACAAGACCCTTGCCATCGACTAAATATTTGTGTGCCTCCCAAATATATGTTGAGTCGGAAGACTCAGTATGATGGTGTCAGGAGGTGGGGTACTGGTGGTGATTAGGATATGAAGTAGAGCCCCCATGATGGGATTAGTGACCTCATAAAAGAGACCCCACAGAGCTCCCAGCCCCTCCACCGTGTGAAGACACAGCAAGAAAATGCCATTTGTGAACCCAAAAGTGCGCTCTCATCAGATATCTGCCAGTGCCTTGATCTTGTACTCCCCAGCCTCCAGGACTGCGGCAAATTTATGTGGATTTTAAGTAACTCTGTCTACGGGTTTTATTGTTATTATAGCCCAAACCAACTGAGACATCCCCATTATTCTGCAGGTTCTTCTCCCCACCAAACATTTCCCTTAACTTCCTTTGGATGAACTTCAGCAAGTTCTTGAAGGAACTATAAATATAATCACATAATAATCAAGAATATTAACTGTAACTGTGAGCTTGGCTGCTGTCACCTTATCCCCATGCAGATGGTCCCATGGCCACATTGGTTTCTAGATATGTTTTCTCCTTTCTTCAAAAATTCTTTGGGTTCTCAAATACCTCAGCCACTGACAAAACAGATTCATCGATGTTGAAATGGAATAGAGCTTTGGAACTATGTGGAATAATTATAAAATTGGATAGAGAAGATACAAAAGAGCTTCCCTTTCAATCTCTAGTGACACCCCTTTTTCCCACTTACCCCCAACTGTCAAATAGTTTATCATAAATACAGGATACCTTCCCTTTTTTATGACACATGTGTTTAATTTGTGCCAGTTGCAGAAATAAAACTTACATTCATACATACTTTAAAATGTGGGAAACTGATATATTGATTGGGACTTTTTCTTAAATTTATATATGGAAAATAAAACATAATCTTGAAGATAATTTTAGTTATTAACATGAGGATTTTAGATTTTCATAATACTTCAACATATATTACATTTATTCATTTTTATTTGACTAATATATTTTAGGTACAGATGTTAAATCAATTTACTATATTCTCGTAGCAAATGAACAGCAGAGTAAGGGTTAACATGAGGTTTCCTGAATCTTTGGTCTATTCAGCATTTGAGGAAAGTATTTGCTTTAAATTCCAAATCAGTCTGCATAATTAGAGCCCTACTCACGATGATTTAATTCTGCAGTTTTAGGAAAATTAAAAACTAAAAGCTAAATAAATAAGGGTAGCAAGAAAAAGTGAGTGTCTTGCTTTTCTTGTGTGCCATTTTCAGACTTGTAGCAACTAATGAACATGAAAGAATGAAATCTTGTGTATATGTAGATTGAATTAATCATGATCTCAGGGTCATGAGATGGAGCCATGTGACCAGCTCCGCACTCAGCACAGAGTCTGCTGGAGATTCTCTCTCTTCCTCTCCCTCTGCCCCTCCCACTGCTCATGCTCTCCCTCTAAAAAACCAACAAAACACAAAAAAACAGAAAGTGCCAGTTAAAACCAAGAAAGAAACACACACACACACACACACACACAGAGACACACATACACACACACACACACACACGAGAGCATCACAGAAGTAATACATCTATATTTCAATAATGGTGAAGGATCTTGGGTGAGGAGAGAGGTTGGTTAGAGAACTTTCTTTGATTCAGAAAAGGCTGAGGGACCTGAAAGATAACATGGAGAAAACATCCTTGGAAGAAGCAGTCAGCGTCTGTGAGTGAAGAGTCTTCAGATTATGGAAAATCATAAAACCTGAAGGAAAGGACCACTCTAAGTCTCACCCTACACCAGGAATCATTTGACATTAATAGGTCTAAGAATATTCAGCACTTCTTTATTCAATTATCAATAATAAATAACACTGATACAAAAATGCAGCAGTCTCCCCTTCTCCAGAGTTTGGTTTTCCACAGCTTCAGTTACCCGCGATGAAACAGTGTCCTGCATCAGATGCGCCTCCTGCTGAGTACATGAGAAGGTCACTGGTAGACTAACCCTACCTCACTGCATCTCACGTCATCACAAGAGGATGGGTGAGGACAGCACAATAAAATATTTTCAGAGAGAGAGAGACCACAGTCACATAATTTTTACTAGAGTACCTGTTATAATTGTTTCATTTTATTATTAGTGTTGTTAGTCTCTCACTGAGCCTAATTTATATATTAAACATTATTGTGGGTATGTTGTATAGGTATATATTGGCTTCGGCACTACCCACACTTCCAGACATCCCCTGGGGGTCTTGGAAATGTAGGTCCTGTGGAGATGGGGCAGGACTGCTATAGAATAATTGAAAGGGTGGGAAAGAGCTGTACAGTTTACAAACTCAACTGAAGTAAGGAAAAATATATATGATTATTTCTTATATTACAAAAATTCCATAGTTATTTTTACTAAAATTATCCAAATATTCATAAATTGATACTACCTTAACATGATCAGAACCATCTAGCTCACTCTAAATCCAATCTCATACTTAATGGTCAAATCTTAGAGGCATCACTCCTAAAAATCAGGAACAAGGCAGAGATTGCTAATATCTCTAGTATCGCTAAAGATTTTACAGGAACTACTAGATGAGGTGACTACATTAAAATATAAATACATACAAATCTTTAAAAAAATAAATAAATACAGTTTATAAACCATGAAAAAGAGGAAATAAAGATTTATTTCTTATGATATGATTGCATGATAGTCAAATAAAATCAATTTTAAAAAAGCTACAACAAACTAATAAAACAATTCAGTAAGACAATAGAAGCTAAATTACTATAAAATAATTATTAACTTTCCATACTAAAATAACACAGCCGGTTAGAAGATTTCAGGGAAGAATGGAATACGTTTACTAGAGCAACAAAAACTTAAAATAGGAGGGGATAAAATTAACAACAAATATCCAGAAGAAATTGAAGAAAATGTTTTAGAACACTCCCAAAAGGCACCAAAACATAAGTGAATGAAAAGCCTTATCTTTGGATAAGGCTTTGGATATACAATTTTATAAAAGAAAATGTTCACTACATATTGATATTTATTTATTTTTATTTTTAATATTTATTTATTAGTTTTAAAGAGAGAAACAGAGAGACAGTGCGAGCAGGGGTAGGAGCAGAGGAAGAGAATCTCTAGCAGACTCCCTGATGCGTGTGGAGCCAAATGGCGGGCTCCATCCCACAACCCCAAGATCAAGACTTGAGCTGAAATCAAGAGTCAGACACTTAACAGACTGAGCCACCCAGGCGCCCCTATATATTGATATTTAAAATACTTTTGAGACATGGTGTAATAAGAAAAACACAATAAAGTTCATACTATGTTATCATTTGTGAAAAACAGAGGAAGAGCTAGAATAATGGGAAAAAAAAGTTTGTTTATGCACAAAGAAGCTCTGATTGGTGAAAAAGAAACCAATGGCATTAATTTCCCAGAAAAGAATGTGGGAGAGACAGCTATGCGGTCAAAAAAGCATAAGAGGGAGACTATGCAACACACATTTTTAAATTTTAAATTTTGTGCATGTTACTGCTATGACTAAACAAATTTTAGTAAGAAATAATGGTGTTCTGATACTTTTCTCTCCCTCACCTTCTTCCTCTCCAACTCTCACTCTCCATCCCTCCCTCCCTCCCCCCCCTCCCTCTCTCTCTCCTTTCTCCTCCCCCTTACATGCCCCTCACCTGCCCCCCATGAATTCCCGTTGTACTAAATGTAGTCTTATAATACTCAGATATTTATTGCTTCATTTCTTCTGAAACTGGGTCTTCCGTTTTCTTCAAATGTTTTGTAAGTTAATTTGACTTAAAAATATACATACACTTTAATGACCAACTTCCTTAAACATTTTCAAGAATTTGAAACATTTCCAAGATATTACAGAATTCAGAAATTAGTATGCACTCAGATGGGTAAGGTAAATACAAACTCGGCTCCCTTCGCACTTTATTCACAAGCTACATATCCATTTATTCTGTACTCCCAGATGAAAGTAATTTGATTTATGAATTTTAGTAAAAGCTAGGGTGTTTTAAATTACTTAAAGCATTCCCAATATGCATTTGTGATTTTGAAAGTGTAGATTGCTATTTCCCTTTGAGACCTTGAACTGTTGCCTTTCTCTTTCATAAATAAAATTTTATCTCATTAAAGTGGCAGAAAGCATTGAAAAGGACGCCCTGTATAAATCTCACATATATACATTCAACTCCAGTTTGACTGATTTTACCAATTATTGATAGCTACTAACACCTCCATGTAAGTTTTTTCTATTCTATATTTTACCTGGAAAATAATAAGCCATTCTTACTGAATTTAAAAGCTTACTTACAGATCATTAAACCTTTTAACAGAGGGATTCCCATGGTGAGCTTTATAAAATGAAAATTTTTTTACAACCTGAAATACCACATCTTAGTTTATGGTTTCAGATTTTTGTATTTTCGGTTCTCAAAGGTAGTAGGTGCATGTATGTATTCAAAAGAGAAATCTGATCTTCTGCTGTGTTTTGATAAAAAATAGAACCTAAGGCCTTGGAAAAGCAGAAGAGCTTTCACAAACATCATAGAAAGAAATTCTATGGGGTTGTTTTTTCTCAAAACAAAATCTGTTTCACTAGATTAATATGGTGCAATATATTATCTTGAAGAAACTATGAGGAGTGAGACAAAATGCAAAGCTAGCAGCTATTATCATTTAAAGTATAATATTAAAATATTTCCTTGATGTGGGTATTTATAAACTGACGTTTTTAAAAGGTCATCATGGCCAACATTTTATGATTTGCAATTCCATTCAGAAGTTAACAAGGGCCAAATAAAAAAAAGAAAAAGGTTAACAAGGGCCATTATGAAATAGTAGAAAGAATATCTAGACCCAAACAGAACACCAAGCTTCTAGCATCATCTACGGCACTGATATACCTAATTGCAATCAAATATCTTAACTTCCATAAATCTGTGCTTTGCCATCTTTAAAACAATTCCTTCCTACTTAACCGAAAGACTACAGTTGACCCCTGAACAATGGGGGTTTAGGGGCGTGACCTGGGTGCAGTTAGAAATCCACATACAATTTGACTTCCCAAAAACTTAACTACTTAATAGCCTACTGTCGACCAGAAGCCTTACTGATAACATAAACAGTCAATTAACATACATATTTTGTATGTTATATGCATTCTATACTGTATCTTTACAATAAGGAAAGCTAGAGAAAAAATGTTATTAAGAAAATAAAGAAGAGAAGATACATTTACAGTACTGAAGTGTACTTATAAAAAAATCCACCTGCAAGTAGACCTGCGCAATTCAAACCCATGTTGTTCATTAACTGTATTTTTATTGGAACTAAACTTATTTTTTTCTTTTTTAAAATTTTATTATGTTATGTTAATCACCATACATTACATCATTAGTTTTTCATGTAGTGTTCCATGATTCATTGTTTGCGTATAACACCCAGTGCTCCATGCAGAACGTGCCCTCTTTAATACCCATCACCAGGCTAACCCATTCCCCCACCCCCCTCCCCTCTAGAACCCTCAGTTTGTTTCTCCGAGTCCATAGTCTCTTATGGTTCGTCTCCCCCTCTGATTTCCGCCCCCTTCATTCTCCCTTCCTACTATCTTCTTTTTTTTAACATATAATGCATTATTTTCTTCAGAGGTACAGATCTGTGATTCAATAGTCTTATACAATTCACAGTGCTCACCATAGCACATACCCTCCCCAATGTCTATCAACCAGCCACCCCATCCCTCCCACCCCCCACCACTCCAGCAACCCTCAGTTTTGGAACTGAATTTAAATACATAGCTAATTTTGGGTTTGTAGGCTCATTTATAAAACCATAATATAATAGACCTCTCAAGATTAACATGAGATGAAGGGGAGTAAGTCAGAGGGAAAGATGAACCATCAGAGACGATGGACTCTGAGAAACAAACTGAGGGTTCTAGAGGGGAGGAGCGTAGGGGGATGGGTTAGCCTGGTGATGGGTATTAAAGAGGGCACGTTCTGCGTGGAGCACTGGGTGTTATGCACAAACAATGAATCATGGAACACTGCATCAAAAACTAATGATGTAATGTATGGTGATTAACATAACAATAAAAAATTTTAAGAAAAGATTAACATGAGAGCTAAATGGGTAGTATGAGAAAGATTTTGGAAACTCACAAATGCAATTCAACAATAAAAAGTCCTTGAAGCACAAATCTTACCAAATGGTACTACTGAAATCAATGTAATCTGGCCCATAAATATGAACAAATCAAGCATAGCAATAGTATTTTCCCTATCCATATATCTCCATGCCTACTATCATGTTCAAGAAGTTAAATGAAGAAATAAATAAACTTGATCTCTTTATTACATAATAAGAAGTTTGGATAGTTTGATTAATAGAAATACTCTCATTCTCCTAGTTTTCAAGGGGTAAGAATATTAATGAAACAAGTATCATCCAGTTGAAACAAATATGTCCCTGACTATTGTGATTCACATAGACTTTGATCCAAACAAATTATTTGAAAACAAAATATTGTGTATTATATTTAATATCCATACTGCTTTTAACTTTTTCCCAAGCAAAGTAGCTAAATATAGCAAGTCCTCCAATGCTGTACACTTCTAAACTAAGTTAAAAATTACTCCGTCTCTTCTAAATGCAACAAAAATGCATTTTGTATCCTAGTGTAGAGTCACCATATTCTGATTCCATCACAACTTGTTAGGATTGCTGATTCTTCAGGATTATGCTCTGAATGGGATAGAATTTTCCCAGCCAGATCTAATACTTACAAATGTTTGTCTTCCTTCCTGGAAGAACCCTTGACTACAGGGTGTACAAACCCAAAGAGAATATGGATAATAGTCTCAAGATTTCATTGCTATCTTCAATGAAAAAAAAAGGAAAAAGGAGAAAGAAAATCTTCCTCTTTTGAATGCAATGAATTGGCTTATTTTCACAGAAAAGAAAAATGTCAGTCTTCAGTCAAGAAAATGCCATGAATGTACTTAATTACTTGAATATTTCAGAAATACTTGTTGTCTCCAACCTCTTAACAAGCTCGTAAATACTACTAGTATGATACAATTTTAGAAATCTCAGGGAAAAAAAAGAAAGAAAAAAGATTTGTCCTTTTTTAAACACAGTGACATACCCTATTTTGTGTACCCAGCTGATCTTTTCAGATCCAAGGTCAGTGGGGTTTCAGTTTAGAATGGGAAGGGATCATTTTTTCTTTACTTTTTGCATTCCAAGACAGTCAGGGAGATATAGCTATGACCTCTCTTCCACAACATTATTGATCTCCTTTCAACAAAGGACAGAAGTCAGCTTTCTCTCTGGATACTTGTATCTCTGACTCGTACACCTAACACCATTAAAACCTATTTGAGTACATTAGTGGAAATGGAATCTATTATATGGTCTCATGGGAAACCCACTAAGGAAGTAATCCAGTATTATGTAGATGGCTACTTCTAAAGACATTTTAGGCAATTTTCATGCCAGGCCTTAACCTCATTCTCACCGGGTAACTGGGGATAATCCAATTATAACATCTATGATTCCTAGGATTGAGAGACACAGTAGGGATGGATCTCTTCCCAAGAGGGAGACTGGATAAATTCATGAAAGCTTGTTATCTTTTCTCAAAACACAAAGTTTAGTATTGTGGAACAGGGAAGTATGTAAAATACATCTTAATCTATAATTCAAGTCACAAACGGTGATGACTTCACAAAGTGTCCATTTCAAATTTACAGGACCTATGCCCCATGGGGTGGGATCAATTGTCTTTAGTCTAAAATAAATGCTTAATATAAATTTTATGATAAAAGATGAAATTTAAAAGCAAAACATAATGGATTTAGCAGTTTTGCTTAGGTGACAGCCATATATGTGTCCATTTTTAACATGCATTTTTGTAGTTTTGATGAAATGCCCAACAGATCTACATATTTTGCAATCATCAAAGAATTTTGATAATTCTTGTCAGAATCTAAAACCTGAGTTTAGAACTTAGAAAAAGCAGTATCTGGCTTACTGCTGACTCTGAGGTATTGAGATGTGTTCTGGCTTTCCAAGAACAAACCTTCATGGAGAATGTAATTATCCTTGTTTATACAGACATCTTATTGCCAGGGGAATGACACTGAACTACCAGGCTGAGAGACTCTGAAGACCATTCTTTTTGCAATAGATAGTATTATGTAAGGAGTATTAACATGAACCAGTGAATCATTTTTGTAGTACTTTTGGAGATGGTAAAAAAAAAAAAAAATCTGTCTGCACTGAAGTGAGACCCCACAATTTGGCAATAAGATCTGCTCAGAAAAATAAAATAAAATATGCATACTTCAGAAACATTTTCATGATTTTTCTGATAATTACCAGCATCTCACAGCAAATATATTTGACTTTGCAGTTGTAAGAATAGGAATTTTAGGTCAGAAATCAATACTGACATGTAATTCATTTTCAAAAAGCTATGTCCAAATTATGTGTTTGCATGTTTATCATCAAGAAAAGTCAATAAAGTTCATTAAAGTATAATGATGCAGTCTATTTTTCTTATGCTGCATTAGTAACACTTTAAAGTAAAATAGAACTGGGGTATATAAAAAGTTGAGCTAGAATATTCACTTGACATAATTAGCTGAGAGTCCATCTGTATGAGAAATAAATACCATTAAACTGAGTATTCATATTGTGTAGTTATACCTATATATGAAATTTTATTGCATAAGCTAGGATCAATATGCCACATCATGTGATATACTTGGGAAAAAAAGAAAAAAGAAAATGGGTGTCACACAAAGACCTAAGGAGCTGTAATTTTAAATTAACATTATTGAACCCTCTTCTAAAATAAGATATCTGGATAAAAATAACCAATGGTCAGATTTTTACCTTCTTTTAAAAATGTATTTTATTTATTTATCTATTTCTTTATTTCTTTATTTATTTCAGAGACAGAGAATGTTCATGTGCGTGAGCACACAGCAGTGGGGATGAGCAGAGGAGGGAGAGGGAGGGGGAAAGAATCTCAATCCAACTCAATGTTGAGTGTGGATCCCCACTTGGGGCTCTATCACAGGACCCTGAGGTCATGACCTGAGCCAAACCAAGAGTCAGATACTCAACTGACTGAACCACCCAGGTGCCCTCCAGATTTTTACATTCTTAACACATTTTTTGAAGTTAAGATATAGAATGCAGACAGAGTACAGCCTTGTAGTGTGACTGAGACTTACATATGCTCGATAAAGTAGCATATGTGTTTTTGAAATCTGATGATAGTATATCTTACTGTTAAAACTCCAAATATAATATGGAAAAATAACTCTCTAGACTAAAAAAAAAGAAAAAAAAAGATGATTACTGCTATAGAAATGATTAGAGTCTACAACTTAAGCCCAAACATTTAGGATGAAAGAGCACAGGTTTTAGATATATGCACTTGCTATTCTACACGTAGAAAAGAAAATCTGTGTTTTTTGCTATTTGCAATTCTGACTTTTCCAATCAATTGTGTATCTGCAAAGTGCTCTTCATGTTATGAAGGCAACATTAAAAATGTAAAGAATGAGAGTGAAACCAAAGAATGAATATAAAAATGATTAGTTTTAAGAATTGATGCAGATGGTTTGGTGTCATGGATAAATATTCTTGCCGCATAGTTCCAGGGGTGAGCCAGATTTATTTACTTACCTGTCTTCTATGTCATTTCTCCCTAACTATTAGAGCTGTTGGGATCATTATGTTCTACAAAGTCCAAGCAAAATTCATAATGGTGATGGTGGTGGTGGTGATGTCTTTACCTATGAAACTACAGTGACATAAGCTCAGTATGGTATTTATTGTTGTGATTCTCCATTATTTTCTTTAAGTAGTTTGGAAAATACATAGTTCTGTGAGCTTGTACAAGGGCTCATTTTCGAAGGGATTTCCAGTTTATGGTTCTCTTTTTCAGTATGTTTCTAGCAATAGTTAATGAACTATTAAATTTCCGAAGCAACCTGATGTATTTCTGAGATTTCCACTTCTCTAAAGAAGCCTCCTGAAGTGGACAGAGACAATCCTTTTATGTTTTGTATTCTCAAAGAAATTCCAACCTTGCTTTTGGCATCTAAGCAGGAAAGCTTCATTTATCCAAAATAATAGGGCCACGATTTGCCCTGGATTATTTAATATTCTTAAAAGTTGAGCTATCAGGGGCTCCTGGGTGGCTCAGATGGTTGGGCGTCTGCCTTTGGCTCGGGTCATGATCTCCAGGTCCTGGGATCAAGCCCCACATCGGGCTCAGTGGGATATCTGCTTCTTCCTCTGCCTCTGCCCCTCACCCTGCTTGTGCCCTCTCGCTCTCTCTCTCTCAAATGAATAAATAAAATGTTAAAAAATAGTTGAGCTATCATGTAGACTTTGCATTGCATTGTATTCTAGGTGGTTGATTGGAAACATGTAATTTTCAAGATGTTGCTGAGAGAATTTTCAGACCTGCATCCTTTCTCTAAAGTCTTCACCTCTGGCTGTGAAACTGGGTTCATGTTCTGGGAGCGTTCTCTTGACACTTACTTGTGCACAACAGCTTGTGGCTTCAAGAGAAGTAATGATTGATTCAAACTTTGACATCATAAACATGTCCTAGGAGCTTCTTAGGAGCTCCTTCCTAGGAGCAATACATTTTTTTTTTTTTTTGGTTGTTGTGTTAGTTCATATCAGTTTGAGACACTGACAAGTGATTCAAGATACACAGAATATGTATATACAACACAGGAAAAGCAGAGACGAGAAAGCATTGCAGACCATTGACATGTCATCTGGGCCCGCCATTTCCATCTGTGTGGATAGCTTCCGAGACTTGTTCTGTATTACAGGTGGAGGTTTCCAGCTACAGCTTCATCACTGCTGTTAGGAAGAAGTCTTTTGTGTTTCTACTATTTTTTTCCTTCTTTGATCCTCTGTGGAGATAGAGACTAAGTGGATAGCGTGTTCTTAAAAAAAAAAAAAAAAAGCTTTTCATATCTCCCAAAGATGGTTATTATGACCAAAAGCTTTCTCTTCTAACAAGTAAAAATAGAACGCTCCACCCTTTAGTTCACAAAGCTGACTTACGTACTCTAGGGACTTCTGCTCCTTAAGTTCTTGACATTGCCCACTTCCTTTTACAAGTGAAACCCCAATGTACAAAGTTTTAATGAGCACCGAAGCAATGCCCAGGAGGAGGGAAGGACTACTTCTGTCTCTGACAGATGAGACTTCTGGGGCTTCTCATCAACAACTGCATAAAGCAGCAACTCTGGAGTAGCATTCCCAGGTGTCTTCTCTGCCCTCATGCTCTGTTGTCATTGCATTTAAGCTCTTCTGGAACTTGCACCATCTGATGGGAGCACATTCCTTTCCTTAGTCCTGCTGTGTACTAAGAATCACACTAGCACAACTGACCTGGAGATGCCAATAAATAAAAGGCTTTGTCGTATTGTTGGGTGTTGAGCCATTACTGGGAGTATAAAGACCTGGAACAAATACACTTTTGTGAGTTTCTCCTGGGGACTGCCCAGATGTGTTCAGAAGACATACATGGATGAAATGATTGAGACGATAAATGAGAGCCCTCTACGGCATTCTGAAATAACAATAGAAAGTCACCTAAGTTCTAAGTTCTAAGTGATTTGAGCTAACATCAGACCTTTCAATTTGCTGAGTAGGGAAAAGTAGCTACTTCATCCCATGGTCCCCTCCACCAGGAATCTCCTATATGTGTCTACCATGAGCCCACAGGCTGGATGTACCAATGCTCCCCATTCTCTCTGTAAAATGATCACTCAGTGCAACACCTAAACACTTCTGTTCCCAAATGATGCCAGCATATACCAGTCAAATCTCTAACTGTAATTAAGCAATGTAATTAAGTGTTGTCGAAACCTTGGACCAAGACCGTGAAAGAAAAATTTCATAGAAAAATAATTTTCTATATTGAAAGCCTTGTACATAAGTACACTGAATGTATAAATACTTCCCTGAAAATTATCTGTAAGATAACTCTAAAAGGTTGGAGGAAAATAATAAAAATGTAGAAGGATTTGACACTTTAAAGATAAAGTGAATACCTCATCTTGGGTGTACTTTTGGCAGGAAAAACGTACAGAACTCTGATATATATACGTTTGTTTTTTACCTGAGACCACTGACATACCAACAATGTCCATGTTCATTTCTCTTGATCCATCCCCACCCTTGCCATCCAGCTGTCCATCTGAGCCTCCACACGGAGGTCTGGCCAGCAGACTCGATGTGCTCAACCGAAATCCGTTTTCCACCTGCAATGATCAGTCCCCTCCCCTCCCTCTCCTTAATCTCACTTAATGCCAGCTATTCGGTTCCAGGTGCCAAAATTGGTATGTGTGTGTATCTGGCATATATACCTGTCCGTGTTAGAATCTCATCTAGGTTAATATCGCCAAGGAAGAAGACACTTCCACATCAATGTTGTAGAGATTTCTACTTGTGAAAATATTTAAATAGTTGCTCAATTAAGATTTCTATATTTCTGCTGGGTAAAAATAGCTGGATGTTTGTTAGTGACTAAAAAAAAAAATCAAACTAGTTTAAATCACATAGAAACAAAGAGCTGGCATTTACTGAGATTACAAGAGGAAGGGGGGGTGTTTATTGCAGGTAGAACAGATGGATTTGGCTTTGAGCATGTTGAATTGGAAGTAACCACTGACCTGGCAGACCTCTGTGTAGATGGTCAGATGGATTTCAAGGGGGAGGTAGATCAGGGAGATAGACATTTGGAATTTGTCTGTGTATAGATGGAGCTACATAAACATCACCTGTGGAGTGAATATCCAGACAGAAGAGGTGAATATTTAAAGCAGGGCAGAGAGGAAGATCCAGCCCAGAAAATTAGAAATGTCTGATGAAGCAGGATTAGAATCAGGGATCTCAGGAGACAGGAATTGTTAAAAGGAAGAGGGAATTATAACTCTAGCAAATGATGCCGAGAGGGAGGGACAAAATGGTGAAGAATCAATCACAGGTAGATATGCTACCATCAGTGACTGACCTCAGTGGTTTTCCTGGAAATGCTGGGGCCAGCACCTGATTGCAGTCAGCTGGAGACAGACAATAAGAAAATGAATAAAAGAGGAAAAGCAAGTATGACACCTTCTTCCAAAGTACTGGTGGCTTTTGAAAACCTGTGCTCACAACTGTGCTTCCTACAAGATTGTAGAGAGGGGTTTCATTAGTAAGTAACATTCTATGTGTATAACAGCTATTGGAATTCCACTTTTCCCAAGCAATCCCAGTGAAGACAGAGGTATTCTAGTTACTAATCCTTTTTTTTTTCCTGAAGTCCTAAGGTGGTATCACCCTGGTATCACCCCGATCCTCTGAAACAAAGGCTTGATGAGTCCATGGTAATATTCAGAGTGTGAACTACATGTGTAAGCATACAAGGTGCTACTGTGTTCACGTTTTAACTACTGTCATTATGACCACAGAGCAGAAGTCAGAGGACATTTTCATCACCGTTTCTCTTCTCATTGCAAAGCACTTGAATGTATTTGGAGAGATTCCCAGGACACCAAATGTGGTCATTGTGCAGAATAAGCAAGAGATAGAAAAAAAGAGAGGCAGAAGAAGGAATTTTCTTCGGGAGGAGACACAGAACAATCCTGAAGACATTTCATTAATCCGAAGATGAATTAAGTCTAATAGAAATATCTGAGTTGAGCCACATAGACAGTCCTTGGAAGATGGAAATGCACTCAAAGTCAGTGTATAAATTTGAGAATAAAAAGCAGTTGAGGCAGGTGGGTCAGGTCAAAGAGCCCCAGAATTAAGCATAAAGGAAGTGAGTTTGTCAGGAGCTTTGGCTGGTTTTTGTAATCTCCTAAAATAAGGGCAGTTTTGGCCAATGTGCACTTTGAAAAAAGGCCTGCTGAGGCGGATTCAGGTTTTCCAGCCGCATCCCTGTGAACCAGGGCTCAGGTTCCTGCCGAGTGTGATGACCACACTATACTCCTTCAGGAAGCTCTGGAGTTTTATATCGTAGTTTAAAACCCTAGGGCCAAGACTCCCATGGAAGAACACAGAGGCTATATCCTCGGTGACCCGATAGGAGATCTGCACCTGCTATCAGCTGCTCTTTGGTACTCAGTCTTTTGATTTACTTGATGAGGATGCACTGTATGTCCCAGAACAAGGTCTTTCATTTCCAATGTAACTACAAATTAAAGGCGATTTCTGCCTTAGTTTTGAAGTTACAATTCGTCCTTCCCACTTGGTCTGCCCACGAGTGATGCACAGGTCACCCTGCCCTCGTTTGGCTGAGAGTCACCCTCTTCATGTTCCACTCTGTGGGATCAAAGTTCTATTCTAAGTGACAGATGTACCCTGTGTTCAGGAATTGGAGCGAGCTGTGTATACTCATATTCCCAAACTGCTGCACTTTATATTTTCCAGTTTTTACTGTAGCAAATAGTCTTTCAATCATTTTTAAAATTTACAAATTCTCTTGAAGTAGTTTGCCTTTGAAAGGGGCAAATATCCATCCCCATATATACCACATTATAACATATGTCTAGATGTTCATTAAGTCATTCACTGCGTTTTTAATTGAACGCTTTAATAAGCGTGAGGAATAAAAGAGAATGAACATGCACCCATCCCTGGCCTCGAGAAGCTCTTCAGCTCCTGGAGGAAGGCAGCCTAGTAAACAGAAGATCTGCAGCAATGGTCCATCTGTGAGGAAGTGTTGGGAGCCTCTGCAGGGCCCTCTGTTTATCTGGGGCTGAAGCAAACTCCCTAGGTGTTCTCCTGATTATGTGAGGCATAGGCATCATCTTGACACACGGCGTACTGTATTTTTTCCTAAACTTTCCTTCTAATGTTAGATTCTTTAAATGGAACAACAACAACAAATACCAACAGCAAGAAATACCAAAACGACAGTATTTTTTAAAAATATTTTATTTATTTGAGAGAGAGAACCAGCGAGCAGGAGCAGGGGGGAAGGGCAGAGGCAGAGGGAGAAGCAGACTCCCCACTGAGCAGGGAGCCTGATGCGGGACTCGATCCTAGGACCCCGGGATCATGACCTGAGCTGAAGGCAGATGCTTAACCGACTGAGCCACCCAGGGACCCACAAAAAACGCCAGTATTAATAACAACACTAACAATAGGCAGAGAAAGGGGAGGAGAAGGAACAGGAACATTCCAGGCATGTCTACTTACAATCTGCAACTTTCCCTTGCCCATACTAATCCTTGCAACCCTCCCCCCATCTTCTTCAGGGCCAGCACCTGATTGCAGTCAGCTGGAGACAGACAATAAGAAAATGAATAAAAGAGGAAAAGCAAGCATGACACCTTCTTCCAAAGTACTGGTGGCTTTTGAAAACCTGTGCTCACAACTGTGCTTCCTACAAGATTGTAGAGAGGGGTTTCATTAGTAAGTAACATTCTATGTGTATAACAGCTATTGGAATTCCACTTTTCCCAAGCAATCCCAGTGATGACAGAGGTATTCTAGTTACTAATCCTTTTTTTTTTCCTGAAGTCCTAAGGTGGTATCACCCTGGTATCACCCCGATCCTCTGAAATATATGAAGCCTGTATTTTAATATTTAATTTACAGCATGTGTATTTTAATATGTTGCCTGTAAGGTAGGCATGCTTTATAGGGTAAAGGCTTGATGAGTCCATGGTAATATTCAGAGTGTGAACCACATGTGTAAGCATACAAGGTGCTACTATGTTCACGTTTTAACTGCTGTCATTATGACCACAGAGCAGAAGTCAGAGGACATTTTCATCATCTGCAGAGTCTGAGATTCAGAGACTCCCAATAATACAGGGCAAAAGTGTGAAAGAGCAGGACACAGGTAACAAAGATGTATCAGACTCCACAGGCAGAACTCTTTCTACTCCGGTAAACCACCTGCAAGACAACTGAAAGGCTCCTCCGTAGCTTCTAGAAACCTTAATGCTGAATGGAAAAACACCTTATGAGCTAATGTATTAAAATTCCCGGGCCCCCGCTCTGGGCAGGTAGGCTCCAACCTCCCTTTCTGCCCTGCAGATGCATACCAGCAAGGGCTTGCGAGCACTTCTTTTATCCAATCTATTAATTTTTGAATAACTTGGCCAAATTCAACTCTTGCAATGCTGTTGGATTTTATTAGTACTAATGGAAAGTGACCTGTCAGAGTTGCACTGCTTTCTGATCACCCTGGGAAGCAGAAGACAGTAAATCAAGCCCCCTGGGCATTGCAATCACGTCCGGGCAGCATTGCGGGGCCGTGTCCTTGCTCTCACTGAGCTACTCCCCTGGTAGTTTATGTGGTTTTCAGCCCTTGGCATGATAAAAACTGAGCAGCCATTTTACAGCCCTAATTGTGTCCAAATCCGCCAGGATTTAGTAACTTCGGGCAGTAAATAAGCTTGGAACTTCCTTGCAGGCTGGATGATGTCCACATTCATTGATTGTGCGAGTGTTTATAAAGGCCCTAAAACAGCCACACCTGCCACAAAGCAGAAAATTCAGGGGCAGAGGACAGGGTGGAGACCCACACATGTGAGGAGACATGTCTGCTCGCCAGACTCTAGGCTTGCTGTCATCTTTTTCCGATTACCACTGTGTTTCTTTGAAAAAAAAAAAAAAAAAGATGAATCATGCCCTCAAACAAAAAGAAATTTGAAACAGACAGAGGTTGGTATTTAAAGTGTAAATTTTATGGCAAACTAGAGTAGAAGACATTCATTTATTTGTTCATCTTCCTTCATTACCTACCAAGTCATAGTGCTGGAAAAGGAAAGAAAAAAAGAAAAGAAAAAGAAAAAATTAAAAAAGGTTCAGTGATTGCATTCCTGGAAGGTATAATCCAAAAAGTTCATTTAATGAAACTTGGTGCTTGAAAATCATAAATAATATGCAGAAGAAAAAATAAATTAGTAGAGAAATCTCTCTCAAAGCAAGCACAAGTTAGCCAGGCAGGTGTCGAGTCTATTATGAGACTGGCACCTTCATACATCGGGAGAGTATGGAGCAAGAAGACCTACAGTGGACTCCCCATTTAGACAGATGGAGATTCACGGGTTAAGAAATTGGGTAACTCACCTATAATTCAAGCACAGGTTTGGTAGTATTTCTATCCAATGCTCTAGGTTGCATTTTTAATGCATCTGTTCATTGGTTATCTATTTTTTTTGTTTTCTTCCATCTATGACTAGACGAAAGAAATATCAACAATCCATGAGAAGAAAACCACGAAAAACAAAACATAAGAAAACAGACACAAGCTTAAGGCTCACTAATATATTATGAAAAACTTTCTTACATTATGGTCATCTCTGACCATCTCAGACCTGTTTATTTCTATTTCAGAAATGAGACCTGATTTCAAAGTGACTTCTAAGTTGATCTGGACAGGTTTTTCAATTTTAGGAAAGAAAAAAGAGGAAGAGTTTTGTAGGAATTCGCTAAAAGGCTTTATGAAGTGATATTTACTTCCTCACACACGTGACGTAAATATTCCCTTACTAATGTGAGGAATCCTTCCTGAGACAGTATTTGGAAGAATGTTTTTACAGGTTTGAAGAAGATGAGATTTCAAGGTTTTTGTTGGTCTGTTTCTTATCTTCTTTGGTAGTCAACGTCAATATACTTGTTTCACTTACAAGAAACATTTCGTTTTCCACTTACACTCGCAAGCTATGTTAAAATACATGGGAATGCTTACATTGGAACTTTTAAACATATTCACCTGAAAAATTCCCCTGCATATGACAAGGATGTGTTTTGATTTTCTTTCTTTCGAAGAATTTGTTAAATTCGTTAAAAAACAATGTGGTAAGTTGGGTAGCATTAACAAAAGCAAAGTATTATTTATGGATGTGAATTTCAAAGTATAAGCTTATTGAAGAATTTGTATTTTATTCTGAGTCTTTTATGCATGTAGTTTTTCTTGTTTGTTTTTAGTGAGGCACTGAACGGAGATGAAAAAATAAAGTTTGATTCAGGGGTCTCTGGCTATAAAGTTACTTGGTGTGGTTAGAAGTTGTAACACTGACTTCTAGAAAACAAGAACTGTTAAAGATTGGGCACGGTATTTGAAAGAGAAGCATACATAAGACTGAGCATGAAAACACATTTTATCTAACAAAATACAGCTATAATGTATGGGAAATTATCTTTTAGGTATTGGTGACACTTTTTCTTTTTCTTTTTCTTTTTTCTCTTTTTATAGGATGATTCTGCTTTTACCTGTTTGAGGTGAGGGGACCATGCTAGCCAGAGACATCCATTGTTTTTAAGGGCAAAGGAAATATGGTTTGCTCTGGTAGTGAAATTGACTAGTACCATCACTTCCTTCATTTTGAAGCTTTTTTCAAGGACTGGTTATTTCTAGTCTTGGCTCTGCAGGCTCAACTCCACCATAGGGAATGATTATGAGTTTGTGTGTTTAGCCCTGCTAACGAGGACGCCAGCATTTTGCTTCTCTTGGGAGGTCTGGCTTTAACAAACCACTTGTGGTGCTTGGGATTCTGTGGAAACTTCCATTTGGATGATTGTAAAATGTTACTGGGGAGTTTGAAACCACATCAGAATGGATGGGAAACAAGTTGGCTCAGTAGTTGTGAACCGTTCCTCATTAAAATTTGCTAAAGAAGAGTAGGCAAGGTTCCACAAGGATGAGCAAAGGGATTCTGGGGGCTAGTGCTCAAGCCCCATCTGTATACATGACAGGTGAATGCCCCCTCACCAGCGGGAGACACCTTCTCTTTCAGAACATTTATTGCTACCAGTGAGTGACAGAGGACACTTCAGTCATCTTAGCCCTGAAAAATGCTAAGCCCTAGCATTCTCACTCGATTGACTTCTTACGTTGCTTCTCAAATCCCGGCCACCCTGTTACCAAGCCTGGACGCAGTCCTTAACTCTCTGTTGCCAGGGCAATTGTCTCGCTGCCGTTAATTTATCAGACCCAAATAAACTCCCTTCCGTGAGTGAGAGTATATATTAGGCAGACCGGGAAGTTTCGTAGGAAGACAGATATTCTTTGAAATGTTGAATTTCCTACAATATTTCAATCCAAGTTGGATGAAAGGTCAGGAAAATCTTGTCTCTTTCTTTTTTATATGTCTCTTCCCTGGGACCCCGCATACTGCCACGAAAAGAAGTGAAAGACGTTTACTCCATATTACGCCAGTGGCGATGGTAACAGTGAGGATGAGATGGAGCAGTGGCTGGTAGCCCTACCCCGCCAAGTGAGGTGTGGGGTCAGAGGCTCCTGGGTCTCCTCCCACCTCAGTCCTGAGCAGACAGTATCCCGAGGGGACAGGCCTGCTTGGTCTCCTATTCTTCAGCTCAGGATTTGAAGTTCAGAGTTTTCCATCTCAGGTCACACGGCTCCTAAGTGGTGGTGCCAAAATTAGAACCCACGTCTTTCTGATGGCAGGGCTCCCATTGTATTCCTTAAGGAAGTACTGCTGCCTGGTTGAGGAAGGAATGATGAGCAGGTGATAAATAGCCACAGTTCCAGACACAAAAGCTTGGTCCCATTTAACGTTTTTCTGAATACGTTTCATAACATGATTTTCTAATCTTATTGTAGAGCTGCTTGAGACACTCAGGTTATCTTTAGACATTTTTACTACCCCACGTCAGCTTTCTTGGGGATGCCCAAGTTTTGCTGAAAGCATTGCTTCTCATGAGCTGTGTTATTGTAGTGTGAGCACTCATTCTGCCGGCCTGATGCTGGCCATCCTCGACTCCTGACCTTACACTTAGTTCTCTGTGCTGAGAGGCCTGAGCAATATCAGATTCTACAAGGTTGTGAGAAACAAAGAAAAGAGAAAGAAAATCTCTCTCATTTTTTCTTCTCTCCAGGTCAAAGCATGCAATGTTTTGTATCCAGGAAGGTATCAGCGACTATTCTTAGAGATATTCAGACGATTAGGAGACCCTAAGGGTTAGAATGACCCAGAACAGTGCCTGGATGAAAATGGCATTGATTTGGAAACTGGGGAAGGAACCTGCCTGAAAGGAGAGGACTGGAAATGCCCTTAGATGAGAAAATCTTGGAAAACAGAAGTCAGAAGCTCACAGTCCTGCATCACAGAAGAGGCCACAGGGGCTGGAGGGGGGCGTTGGAAAGGCGAACCATCAATTGAATGCTTCAGAAAGTAGGTTTGCAAACATTGCACTGTGTACTGCAGGTCAGAGTAAGGAGGTTGGACCTAATTCTCAGATGACATAATGGTTGAGCAGTCTTTGAGGGGACAAACTGCAAGATCCAAGAATTTTAGGGAGGGAAAAAAGAAAGTTCTGGCCTAAATAGCATAGTGCAGACGCTTGGAAGCCAGCCTGGTGTGCTGTGTCCCACCCTAAAGTTTTTATCCACGTGAGTTTGGGACAAGAGCCTCAGTTGGCTTGCGTGTGGATTACGGAAAATAGTGTCTCCCCAAAACACAATAGATGATTTACGCAGGGCTGGTTTGTAAGTGCTCAGCAAACATGAGCTGTGGTTACTATTGCCCTGTCTGTAACCATTCGTGTCCTGAGCCACGGTCAAACCCCCTGATCTTCATTCCCTGTTCCCCGGGGCTGCTTGTATGCATGCTGAGTTTTGCATTCGACAGAGAGCACGGCAGCCAGGCGGACTGCTCATGAGAATCCTTTATACACACCATGGACTTTGGAAGCACACACCCAGCTTCCTCACCTCTGTTTTCACACCCACCAGCGCTAGACTTTACACATTGAGAGTATAAATAATTTCACAGAAAAGGGATATATAAAAAAAAAAAAAGCCAGGCTAGCTGGAAGGAATAAATGAATAAATGGGGTTAATCGTGTGCTGAACTATGTAAAGAGTAAGGTAAAGGACCAGACCTAGCTCAGCCAGAAAAGAAGTAGAAACAACTCGTCTTCCAGGGATGATCAGTCCTGATGGGCTGCATGTGGTAGATGAGTAAGGAAGTGTCAAACATTACCTACCCCATGCCCCCAAAAAAGA
Organism: Eumetopias jubatus; assembly: GCF_037043125.1. Classification (NCBI taxonomy): domain Eukaryota; kingdom Metazoa; phylum Chordata; class Mammalia; order Carnivora; family Otariidae; genus Eumetopias; species Eumetopias jubatus. The sequence continues at coordinate 5,001,886 of NW_028274808.1, forward strand.
TGTTAATTCTGCATGACTAGGAGACTGACAGCAAAGCTGATTTTGGGGAAAGGTGAGAAATTGAATTTTGACACTTTGATTTTAAATTGACAGTCTGACACTGAAATGATCTAATGATAGCATATACTTTCTCAATCATGTAATGTGGAGGATGAGAGAGGGTTGAGAAGGCGATAATAGTAAAAAGAGCTCAGGTCAGTTCTTTAGGACAATAGTAAAAACATGCTTTGTGCGCCAGGGACTCAAACACAGGCTTAGGAGAAAGTGTAAGTCTTTCTGTCTGATAGACTTCAAAGGACTCTGAAAAACGTTCCCTGAGAAACCAAACATGTATTTTTAAAACTATAGTTCTATTTTTCCAAAATGTTTTGTGTTGTCATTTTAGGACAAGGTCACAATGTAGGGGTTTTGCGTGAAATTTTTATTTATTGCTGTGTTAATATATACATTCGCTTTATCATAATGATTAACAATATGTAGTTCTGATTATAGAATTCAGATCATTTTGATAAATACATAAGATTCATGTCCCCATGTCAGTAAAACTACATGTCATGATCTAGAATGGGAAAAATGTGCTGTTCTCTTGAGTACTTAGGAACCACATGCAATATGTTTACAATAATCTATTATGCTTAAAAATGTGTGCATTTGGGAATCCCATACAAGTATTTGGCAAGTTTGCAAAATAAATATTTTCTCTTGCAGAAATAATTTTGAGTATCCTGAGTTAAACCAAGTTAAGGAATGCAATTTAATAATTGATGTACTGTTCTTTCTAAACACACACACACACACAGATGCATGAGCACGCGTGCTCTTTACTTAATACATCTCATTTAGATTCCTCGTATCTGTTCCATAAGTATGTCTAGTCAAGTAATTCTACGTTCTTGAGAATGTCATGTTCAGTTTTATGATCATAGAAAAGCAGAGTTTCACTCAGAGCTCCTGCAGAATAGCAGAGGATAGACATACATGGAGACACTAGGTATTTAATGGGAAATTTTACCCAAGTGTAAGCTTCACAAATGTTTAGCTCCAGTCAGATTCCCTAGTTAGTTTTTATATCGGAAACTTCCTCAGAAGATAAACAGGTAAGGACATAAGAATATGGCCTAGCCGAAATTGAAAAACACAAACAAACAAACAAAAAAATCCCACACTTTTTTTGATGGATGAAATAAACAACAACATAAAAAAATTCTTCTATACTGTGACTCGGTTCTCAAAGTTGGGAAAAATCAAGAGCAGCCCTCCGGAGATTTTTCATCTCTGAAGGAGAATAGGTCTCCTCTGGACCGATCCATCTAAGCGCACCGTTTTTATTACAGCCCTGAGTGAGTGGAAGTCACAGGAGAGCAGTCAGCCTGCAGGGGGTGGGTTTGTGTCTGCCTCAGAGAAGCTGGTGTTGCTGCCTCTCATCCTGCCCTCCCAGTCTGGCTCCCCACCCCATGCCCCCCTCTTAGTTTCTCTCAAGTCTTTTGCCCCACCTCCTTCAAAGGCAAGCTTTGCAGTCTCTCTGTCTCCTCATCCCCACCCTTCCCAGAGGGATCTTTCTGAAACCCGGCATGAAGCAGGGTCTCCCTGGCCCTCAGTTCCTTGCAAGTTCCCTGCAGCAGCTCAAGTTCAAAACGCAGACCTCTGGCAATATCTCACTGACCAGCCTCCTTCCGGGGTGTCTCCCTTTCCCACTGTGAGCTTCCAGGTCCTACAAGGGAAACACCACATCTCCCAGAACATTCTCAGGCAGTCCCAAGCGGGATGTACCCATCTTCCTTTCTGTCCGCACTGCGTTTCCTGCGCACCTCCTTCAAAGTGATTCCCATTCTGTGGCATGGTTGCATAATGAGAGAGGGAGCCCCTGAAGTGCAAGTCATATCTCACTGCTTTCGCCCCCAGAAGCTAGTGGAATCTGGAGCTCCTAAAGGCACTCTGCTCTTTTAAAAAATCTATATTTTTGAAGGGCTTTATTACAGGGTTTTAAATTTTACCTTAACTAATACAGACCTGAAATCATTTTAAGAGGTACTCAGCAGCATTTTTTTAAATGTATATAGTAGAATAACACAACATAGAAAATATAAAAGTCCCTCTCACATATCAATGGCAAGTATTATTTTGTGAAACTTTTATTTTATTTGTATCTGTGAGCGTGCATGCACGCGTGTGTACATGTATAAGTGTCTGTGTGTATAGAATATGTGTGTGAGAGAGGTATGCCAGTTTATGTGAAATAGTTATGTAATATAATTCATATATTATATATTATACATGTATGTAATGTATATATTATATATTTTATACGTGTATACATGTATGTATGTATGTATGTAGTGGCTATCCATTTTTAAACTCACAATTCTAAATACATGGCAATAAATTTTGGGGGCACCTGGGTGACTCAGTTGTTAAGCATCTGCCTTCAGCTCAGGCCATGGTCCCGGGGTCCTGGGATCGAGTCCCGCGTCGGGCTCCCTGCTCCGCGGGAAGCCTGCTTCTCCCTCTCCCACTCCCCCTGCTTGTGTTCCCTCTCTCGCTGTGTCTCTCTCTGTGTCAAATAAATAAATGAAATCATTAAATAAAAAAGTAAATAATTTTGTAGTGACTTCCCAAAAAATAGGTACAAAGATGACAATTTAGAATGATGGAATCAATCAGAACATATTCCAACTTTTTTTAAAAAGTGAATTCCAAAAACATGGCAAATTTCAGAAAAATTATATTTTTATTAATTAACTGCCTGATACACCTTTATATTTCTTTTTTGTCTACTGTTTGTCTGCATATCCTTTCATCATACCTTCATGTGAAAACTCTTATTACTTATGGAAAAATAGATCACCTAGTCTTCCCTCCCTGCCCTGACAGATTAAATTTTTTAAAAAGTAATTATTAATAGAAAGGTTTGTCCAACTACACAGCTAGTTATTGTTAATGTCATGTGATTTTTTGTATTATCAAATTAGGGAAGATTTCTAAGATTATTTTCATGCATGATCAGTAAGTCCTTAGGCTTTTTCAAACTTGTCTGTGGAATTATTAGTAATACTCTTTGGACTGACACCTATAAATTAAACTTTGGCTGATGTCCTTATTATAGCAATTCATTTTAAGTCTTATGCTATTCTTGATGTAAGTATTTTGAGTTAAATCAGTAAGAATTAAGTCTTTATTCATAATGTAATTCACTCTTCTTCATTAATTTCTTATCAAACAAGACAAGAGCCTACTAATTATTATTATTCAAAATGTATCTCTTCTGCTTAAGGGATAATTTATTTTGTATGATTTAACTTTTTTTTATTTCTCTATGGCAGAATAATTTCTATTGATTTCAACACTAATCTTCACCACACTTGATCGTGTTTGACTTTCCTGTTATTTGATAGGTGTATTTAAGTAGACAGATGAGAAAGGTGCTGCTACCTCTCATAAACACTCACAACACCCACAAGATGGCAATTTCTCATTTGTTTTAGTGAAATGTTCTAAATCCTCTTCCCAAATTGCAAATCAAATGGCATAGTTGAGGTTTATCACATACATCATTATTTATATTTGAGAGTTATCAAACATGCCATCATAAACAAATACAAAAGAAAAAGTGACATTGCTTCTGTAGCCATACATGATGCATAACCAAGTGTAGTTCTGACAACCTGAATAGGTTTCAACAAGGACTTCACCCTCCATTTATCATTCACAAGTCTGATGATTGCCCATCTTTCCCATACGTCAGTCCTTGTTTCTACGCTCATGTACTTGAGGTGCCCAGTCCCAGAGGACCCATTCACACTGCAAGACCATCTCAGGCTCTGTGCATTCATCTAGGATTCCTAGGAGCCACTTCTAAACAGGACAGCTAACAGCCTTATTTATGCATGATACAACTGAGAACCCCATAAATCGTTCTCACTAAGGACAAGCGAATACATCCCTGGCTGAACTTCTCCTTCGTCATGTCCTCAAAATGTCCTTGGCCACTCAGCTTGAGGTAGAGAGTGATGGAGAAGTCAAGTTGAAGGAGATGGTGGTCTTAACCATTTGCTTTTTTAATATCTTAATAGTGCACATTTTATAAAAATATATGGGGGCGCCTGGGTGGCTCAGTCAGTTAAGCATCTGCCTTCAGCTCCGGTCATGATCCCAGTGTCCTGGGATTGAGCCCCACATTGGGCTCCCTGCTCCGTGGGAAGCCTGCTTCTCCCTCTCCCACTCCCCCTGCCTGTGTTCCCTCTCTTGCTGTGTCTCCCTCTCTCTGTCAAATAAATAAAGAAATAAAATTAAAAAAATATATATGACTGAGTGAACACACTGTTAGAGGCTTGCTTAGTACTGTGGGGGGGGGTGTAAATCCACCTCTGAGAAGACTAACCTAGTATTTCCTCCTGTGGGACCTAAGGGGTCTTGATCACATGATACTCTAGAGTGAAGTTCAGCAGGAAGGGAGCTGAATTGTTGAATACCGACAACATTCAACTCTCCGGGACATTTACAATAAAGACCTCAATCTATTTGAAATACTCAAAAGTGGAATATTAACTCTATCTTTCAGAGTGTTGGAAAATTATATATCAATTATATCATTTTTTCTCATTATCTAAGATTCAAGGAAGGCATTTAATTGGTTTTCTTAGAGTTACAGGTTTCACACCACTTCATTTTTTAAAATATTTAATGAGAAAAATTATTAATTTTATCTGTCAAAATGAAAGAAACCTGCCAATAATTGAAATGCTGATCTTTGGATCATACTGCATATCCTAAAATACAGGGTACTGATTTATTTTATGTGAGGGGAAAATATCGGTGGACTTTAGTCTTGAATTATTTAATCTGTTGTATTATTCAAATATAAGCATGGATTACTCTATAGCTAAAGGATTTGAAAATGGTCTGAACAATATATTGTTTTAGTGTCTGTTGGGACTTAAGACCTATTTTGTCTTTTTCCCCACTATATAAAACATAACGAACAGCCAAGCAATACACATTATACTTAGATAAGAAAAAATAAATAAATTGGCTTCTATGCCTTACCTTCTTTCCCTGTCTCCTGTGTGGTAAGCCACCACGTCATTTCCTCCCTGCAAACTCAGACAATCCCTTCCTGAAGCCTCTTCATTACCTCCGGTCCATGAGCACTGATAGGAACACTCAGCCTTCTATAGACATAATGCCTTAAGAGAGTTCTAGGAGATGTGAAGAATCGAAGTGTTGCATATAATTATTCATGGGTGGAAGACCCATTTTTTTTCAGATCCATTTTAAATTAAAACATCCATACTTCATCTACCCTAGGCCATACCAGGAGATGTCATTAACATGGAGGGAAATCAGGGATTATGAATCTGTTTGGAAGGAAATGTCAGAATCTCCCCATATGTTTTATTAGGTTAATGCAACAGGCTTAAGTACACAGAATAATAAGTATTTCTGCCATTAAGCTTACACCTACGCACTCAAAATAAAAATGACTCAGTAACAATGATACCATTTTACAAGTACAAATGGGAAAGATCTGGCTTTAACAGAAGTTGGCAAAAGGTGCAGGGTTTTTAATGAAAACTGAAAACAAAACAAAAAAAAAAAACGCATTATGACCTAATGTTAGGATGTAATAATAAGAAAAATCTATTTTCATGCAAGGCTTTGTTGTAGAAATACGGTTGAGAATGGAGAAATAGCAGCCTTCCTCTGCCACGTGTTGGCTACTGTTTCTGAAGCAATGAATGGAGTCAGGACACAGATGCAGTGAGGTGTGGTCAGAGGAAAGGAAGACAGCAAATAACAGAAATAAACTTTCTGTTTCCAGACATGTGCAAGATTTTCGTGGTTTGAAGCTATATATTTTGGGGGTGCCTCGGTGGCTCAGTTGGTGGAACATCTGACTTTTGCTTTTAGCCCAGGTCATGATCACCAGGTCGTGAGACTGACCGCGTGTCAAGCTCTGTTCTGGGTGTGCAGCCTGTTTTAGATTCACTCTCTCCTTCTCCTTCCCCCTCCCTCCCTCCAAAAAAATAAATAAAAAGTAAAATATATATTTTGACTCATCTTCATTGTGGTTTCAGATAGCAAAGCAAGCACCGAATGATTAAAGGTACAGGAAGATATAACCATGGTGAAAATGAAGAGCTCCCTAGCTGGTCCAAGAGAGAACAAGTGCCTATTAAAGACTCACACGTTGGGGCTCCTGGGTGGCTCAGTTGTTAAGCATCTGTCTTCGGCTCAGGTCATGATCCCAGGGTCCTGGGATCGAATCCCCCATCGGGCTCCCTGCTCAGCGGGGAGCCTGCTTCTCCCTCTCCCACTCCCCTGCTTGTGTTCCCTCTCTCGCTCTCTCTGTCAAATAAATAAATAAAATCTTAAAAAAAAAATAAAGACTCACATGTCTTTTCTTGGGTATATGCTCAAGACAGGTGCAGGGCCCTCCACCGGAGGATGTAGGATGGATCACAGCACGAAATGAGCTTTAATGAACTGCCCACCTGGAGACATCATGTTTTTAAATGTTTTCCCCATAGCTAAAGCTCCTTATTTTAAATACAAAATTTTGGAAAAAAACACATAATAAAAACCATTAGTATACATTAATCATATCCCTATTTCTAATGTTCTATAATAAAAATAAGCATAAAGAAACATACAGAAAATAATTTACTAGAACCCAATAATCTATTACTCTGCTTAAACAGATTTGTCACTGATGTTTAAGACTGAAGGAATAAAATATTATGTCCTTCCCAAACTCCGTCCTGTTGTTTCCCCTTGTCCCAGAGACAAGTCACGATCCCTCTGTGTATATTGTTCCCCTTCAAGTGCAGTAGACACTTATAGAATTTTCAGAAGGCATCTCCCAACCAAAATCTCTAGTGATATACACATGATTCATTATTCTCCCACTAATCAGGCTTAGAGATAAGTATCATTGTTGGATTTTATTAACTCATTATATCACACTGAGTATCATTATTGTAATTCAAAAGTTTAACATTTCTCTCTCAGATCATGCTATTTCTCTGCTATTCTACTTTGATGGTTATAAGCAAATTATTGTTCATGCCACAATTTTCCTTCAAGAATAAATGACCAGGAGATAGAACCTTGTTATTCTTAATGATGAAATGCCAAAAAATGTATCTAATCTTTTATATCCAAATTAAGATACACAAAAATTTTGGTAGAAGAGTTTCTAAGTGTGATCAAAACAAAACTAATGCATCCTTTGAATAAGAATAAAAATGCATTTAAAGTTTTAGATCTTAACATTTGTCTCAGGGAGTGACTTATAGGACCCTCAAGGAATAGAATGATGACAAGAGCATATACTAACTTGTTTAGGAAAATAAGATCCATGTAGTGAATTACATCTTCTATGTCTTCACTATTCAATGGGGTCCCATATCTTATCCATCAGTTGGCAACGTGTTAGAATCTTGGAATCTCGGGCCCCACACCACACCTATAGGATTACATCTGCTTCTTAACAGGCCCCAGGTGATCCTCCTAAACATGAAGCTTTATGTCCCCAATTTTATTGTAATCAACCTAGGATTGTTCTGTGGTAGGAATGTTTATGCCCCCCCTTTCATATGTTGAAACCAAATCCCAGTGGTATTAGGAGGTGGGCCTCTGGCAGAAAGAAAAACAAATGTGTGATCCATGAAATGACATCTCACAAATGTTAAATTATGTAAATCACTAAGGTTTTCCTGTAGAACATTTTGATAAGGTCATTTTCAATTATCCTTACCTTATGGTGTTGATTTTTATAAAAGGATATGTATCTATCAGAACTGCTTAAGTAGGGGGTCCCCTGAGCAGCTCAGTTGGTTAAGCATCTGCCTTAGCCTCAGGTCATGATCTTGGGGTCCTGGGATGGAGACCCGTGCCTGACTCTCTACTGGCAGGTAACTTCCTTCTGTCTCTCCTCCCTGCTTGCTCTCTCTCTCTCTCTCTCATAAACAGTCTTAAAAAAACTGCTTAAGTAAATCTGAAAATAAATTATGAAATGTACAAGGTATACTAGAAACTGCATCCTCCAGAACTAAAGGAGAGAGATAGATTCCTTTAATCAACCACATACTTCCCCATGTTTGGAGATTCAGGGCTTTTTTCTGAGGGTTTTTGTTTAGTCTTTTATTATGTTAATTATTACATAAACATTAACAATTTTGAGTCAATAAATGGTACTTCTAAAACCTGAAGATAGTATTATTCTCTGAGACTAAATATACCAAGAAAAGCAGTCAAACTTGTAATAAAAGAGATCACATTCTTCTAGCAGTAATATATTTTAAAATGTATGTGAAGAATTTGACCCAAATCCCAGGCCAGGAACATCCTCAGGTCAATACGGGTCTATTATAATGTTGACAACTACACGGACAAAAAACAAGTCGGCAAACAAAAATAAGTGCACAGAAATGTAAATTCTCATTATGAAATCCAGGAAAGGATATCCCCAAAGCAAGAATGTGTATGTGTGTGTGTGTGTCTCAAGAATGGCCAGAGTAGGGAGTGTTTCTAACTGACCTATTCAGGACGGAAGGACCAGGAACTCATAACACACCTGCCAAACTCAGTCATGATTAACTACAAAGATTAATCCCTGGGCCATTCCCAGGGACAGTCATATGTTATCAGCATTTCATAAACTGTCTTTCTGGTTTATGCATTAAACATTTGTGAGTTTAGTTAATATGAGTCAAAGATTTCCTGTGACCTAACCACCTCTTCATGTATGAAAGAATTTTTCTCTGGACATTAAATGTTTGGTATAGACCTTGAATATTCACATATTACATAGATAAACACAGTTAGGGGGTCTTTGATGCCCTCAAGGATTATAAGCAATTATCTCAAAGAAGCAGCCGCAGAGCTTAAGCCCCTCTGGGTCCAGCCCCACTTTTCCTGTTTACTCAAGCATTCCTTTCAGTTCTCCCTTTACCTAGTCAGGTGGATGAAGACAGAAGTTCATAAATCACAGCCTTTTCCCTCCTCCCATGCCCACAGACTGATTCCACAGTAAGATGCCTTGAATTGAGGTTTGAGAGCAGACATCCACCTGGATGGAGCAGGAAAGCCTCGTGTTTCTGGATGAGGTTTTTTTGGTGTTTCAGTGAAATGGAGATGACAACTCAATGCCCAACATAGAGAAGACGCTCAGTGAAGGCAGCTTCTTGGTTTCTACACCTAGTGTTTCAGACCAGACCCAAGGTTGGACCCGCCCAAGGGTCACCCTGGGAGGCCATTGAGGCATACCCAGCGAGCACCCCATTTAGAGAACACTTCTCAAGGGCTATGCATTGCTCTCTCTCTGCTTTGATATCCCTTCTTCCATTGCGCTCCTTGGTTTAGTTTGATTTGTTTGCTACCAACAATTGAGTCCCACTGAGAACTGCCTCCTCTGTCTGGGTATTTCAGGCTGTCCCTCCTCAAACATGTCAGTCAGGTCCAATCTCCACTGAGCTCAGTATCTCTGTTCTGTACCTCCTCTCTAACACAAGAGATGCTCTTTAGGGGTGAGGGATCGTATTCCCTTTGTATAGATTTTTCAGTGATAATAATATATGAATTTTCTATCTGTATTCAGAATGTCTAGCTCAATGATTTTTAAGAAAACAGTAACATTAACATCCATAGTTGACAGTGGCAAAAATTTACCACTTTCAACAAGAGCACTTCTAACAATGGTATTCTATTATTCACAGGTACTTGTCAAATATTTTTTTTCACATAATACTTTACTCAGTTATGTTTTCATCATAATCATTATGCCAATTAGGATGCGAAGGTAAGACTCCTGCTCACTGAAATCTTGTAGACCATCTTCATTGATAAACTCTCATGAACTAAAAAAAGGAGTATGGCATATTTTTACAAAAATACATTTTCCTAATTTAATATTCTTAGACATTAAAGTTGAACTAAATTTATTGAATATAATCCTAATGGTCCAATATATATGAAATTTCCAATTCAAGTTTGATAAAACTGTCCTTCAATTATTTCAAATCATATATTTAAGGGATATGTTAAAAACCAGCCTTTCATAAAAAAACTGTTATTAAACTGGGCTAATCCGGGCACCTGGGTGGCTCAGTTGGTTAAGTGACTGCCTTCAGCTCAGGTCATGATCCTGGAGTCTTGGGATCGAGTCCCACATCAGGCTCCCTGCTCAGCAGGGAGTCTGCTTCTCCCTCTGACCCTCTTCCTTCTCGTGCTATCTCTCATTCTCTCTCTCTCAAATAAATAAATAAAATCTTAAAAAAAAACTGGGCTAATCCACCAAAAACTTTCCTTTTTTGTGGAAAAAGAAACTATTTTTGGTAATTAAAAAATTGAGGAAATCACAAAAATTCCATACCAAAATTTAGTACAACTTCATACTTTTAAAATTAGATTTTACCATGTAGATAATGTCTAATCAATTAAGTTTTAATTTAATATGCATATAAATATCGTAGATATTTCATTTTCTTAGCAATTTTAGGCTCTGAGACAGAATCGTTTTTGTCTTTCTCTTGTCTAAGAAGAAAAGATAAAAGTTTTTCTTTCGGTTTTTAATAACAGTATTGTAGCCTAATGGATTTTGTTATGCTTTTATTTCTAAAATGTAGGAATACAATGTAGTTTTATTAAGAATGAATTAGTAGGCAGCATGAAATCATTAACAAATATTAAATATGAACATAAATTGCTCATAATGTAAATACTTAAAGTATTTCTTAAAATCTAAGAGATACTATTTACTACTGTGGTGTACGTTCCTTCTTGACTGTCTTCACATTAAGAGCCCATTCATGCTTATTCATTTGAGTATCCTTTCATTTATTTAAATAAGGCGTTTCGGGCGTCTGGGTGGCTCAGTTGGTTAAGCGACTGCCTTCAGCTCAGGTCATGATCCTGGAGTCCCGGGATCGAGTCCCACATCGGGCTCCCTGCTGAGCAGGGAGTCTGCTTCTCCCTCTGACCCTCTTCTCTCTCGTGCTCTCTATCTCTCATTCTCTCTCTCTCAAATAAATAAATAAAATCTTTAAAAATAAATAAATAAATAAGGCGTTGCATTTCTTAGGTTCTAGCACTATCAAAACAAGAAAAGGAAGGAAGGAAGGAAGGAAAGAAGACACACAATTTATGCCTTTATAACTGTTAGCTACTGGGGACTAATGTTATTTTACTGTACTTCAAAGAAATTAACATTCTCAGACACATGTAAATGTATAGAAAATTGAACTCCTACTATACATAGGCTGAGACACTAGGCACAATGTGTGCTAGGGAAGACGCATTGACAATTAAAAATCTCCTGCCACGAGGGGTTTTCAAGCAGCCTCCAGTTAAAGAAATGCTCAGCCCTTTCTTCCATATGACCAAGGCAGTCTAGCAGCCTTGACCCACAACTCCCTCATCTGTAAAATGCTAACAACTGTAAAAAAGTAATGGTGAAATCTCGACTGTCCATCTGGATTAACTAAGAACCAAGATATAGCTTATGTAAAATAATCTTACAGATTATAAAATATTGTAAAAGCAGGTTGTTTCTATTAAGAGAATTCAGTTACTGTCCCCCCTTCCCACCAGAAACTAGTGACTCCCATAGCCCTGGTCGTCCATCACAGCACGCCCTAGTGTCCGATTTCTAAGTTTAGGCACCTTCTTAGCCAAAGTTCTTTGTCTGGATTCCATCCTCCAAACACCTTCTCAGCTGAATCATCTGAGGCGATGACTGACATGCTCCAGTGTTGCGTCTGTGGTCTTGGGCACTGATGACCTTCCTGAAGGAATTCACTATGGTAGAAGCTACAGGTACTTTGGAGGGGACTTCCGGGTTATATTTTTAAGTGATGAGGTTTTTTCATTATCCCTCAAGTCTCATTTTAAGGCAAAGGCAGCATTTACTCTTAGACAAGACTTACGACAATGGCGGGCCCTTGTAAAATCACAGATTTGTGTCTTCTTCATCAGAGATGAGATCAATGAAAAGGCCTAATTTTCTTATCAGGGAAGGTAAAAGTTTGGTCATGTGAGAATGAAGTAATGTGATCTCCTTTAAAGTTTAAGCATTTTGTCCATTACAGTTGCTTGAATAATGATAGAATCCAACCAGAGCAACACAGAACCATTCTCAAAGTTCACTCCATGTAGTGCATTGATCTGTTATTGAGCACAGTCTATGAGTTGGCAGGGTCAGTACATACCCCCTCATGGAGGGGTCATAGACAGTGACTTCACTGAGGTGTTAAGCTAGTTCCTTAAGGAGCCATGACATGAAAGCATGACTGTCTCTCAGAAAGGACAGGTATCTAATGGGGGGGAAGTGATGTGTGGCTTTGACTTACCCTAAAAATAATATTCTTAAAAAATGAAGCTGTCCTAGACTAGAAAAAAAAGGGGGGGTGGGAAGTTCAGGATGCTGATGCTCATGATTCAAAAGCACATCTAAATTGCAGGGAGGGAGAAAAGCTGTGGAGCATTCTGGAGCAGGGAGCTGGCAAGAGGCCGGCGTGTGGACGTAGCTGAGGTAGACCCCCACCCCCACCCCAAATTGGGCCACCATCCAGCGTTTGGCTAGCACTGCCTTCATCACATTGGGCAGAACCTGGTATAGAGGGTGATATGCGCTTCTAGGTGCTGCTCCAAGGAAATGGGAGGGTGGGCCACTCTTTCTCAATGTCCTTGTATCCTTGCCTCTTAGCTAATGCCTGCCCTTCATCAAGTGTTACATTAGGACACGCCTTCTTCATCAGCAGTGCTGGAAACATTGACAACAAGCCCAGTTGTGTTATCAGAACAGAATATGCTCTATTCATGCACTCACTGATTCAGCCCTTCATTTCACAAAGGTTTACTGAACCCCCTATACCTGCTAGTTAATATTCCAGGATAAAGTCTCTCTGGGAGAGACAGAGAGCTCCCAAATATAGAGGAAACATCCACAGCATGTCAAATGGTGATATGGGCATTGGAGAAAAATTAGGCAGAGAAGAAGGGGAGAGAATGTCCTCTTCCATGGACATATATCTTAGAACTCAAAGCAAGCCCTTCTGTATTTACATATGTTTTAACTTATGAGTTCACTGTGGTGATTAGATTTTCTGTCATCTACTAAACAATCTAAATATCGGGTCTTTTACAAGATATGTCTTCCAAAATTAGCATCCTTATGTTCCTTCACACTACATTCAGCTATTTATTTTGCATGCATTGTGACACAATGCTTTTCCACCAACGAACGTCCTGGTCTCTGATGAAGGGAACAGCACAGTATTGTCCAAGCACATCAAACACTGACATAAAGGGTGACACAAAGGCTAATAAAGAGCATCCAAGCCCCCCCACCAGAGCATCATGTGTAAACGTCTCTACCCATTAAGTGCTCAGGTTTAGTCTGTCATAACACACACCAGGACATTTGGTGTTCCTCTGAGAGAAGAATAGTCAATGACAGACCAGCAATTTCTTGCTGAACCTACCATATGCTCTGCCTTCTACTCTCCATGTCATATCCCGGCTATGGTGCTATATTTTGTTCACTGAGTGAAGTGATCCATCTTCCAACCCTGACATGTAATATGAGCAAAAACACAGGATTCAGCTGTGCTTCTACTCCTCTGGTGACAGTGTACTGATGAAAGCTCTTCTCCATGGTACCCGGGAAATGGAGCTGCAGCTAAGCAACATCATGATCACAATCTTTTGCTATTGAGTCACCTTTGCACATGCACAAGATCCTCATTGCTTCCTCTTTAATGGAAACAAGAAAAAAAATAATTCAACCAATCAACAAAACAATTTAAAAAGCAGTGAAGCAAATAAGAATCTCTCCTTCTACGAGAATGTAGAGCTCATCTCAGATGGAAATTTGTTTTCTTGGTAGTAAGACACCAAAGTGGCTCACCTAGAATTTATGAATGATGTCTGGGTGAGTGTTGGCTTGTGCATGGACAAGCACTTCGGGAGTGTCCCTAAAACATTAGGGGCAGAACCATGTTCCCCAACCACAATCAGGTGCAGAGACAGCAAATGTTGTGGAACTATCTGGTAGGGAGATGTCTGACTTTCTGTTCCTTTCCATAGTTTGAGAATCCAAAACCGAGGAAGGAGCATTCTATTTGCTGCCACAATATAAGAATCATGACTCAAGTAAGAATAAAAATATGGAGACTAGTGGCTGGCCTCATATCAGTGTCACTTCTGATTATCTTTGTTACTACTAATGATGATGCCTTTATCAAGGAAAAGACCACAGTATTCTTAAGTCAGCAATCCAAGAGGGCTCAGCGGGGAAAATCACAGTGTTTTCACCCTCAATTATTTGTTAGCTGCCATGTCTCAGGATTTTCAAGTTCTATTTGGTCTGATGCACAACGGCGTGGGTAATGCATGTTCCATCCCTGAATTGGAGATAAGCAAAAGGATGTTCACAAAAGTAAAATGGATTGTGTATGGACTCTACTTTCATTTTTATTTCATTATTAAAAAGCTAAGACCCCTGTCTTATATTCACCACTATAAACACGTAAAACGCATTTGTCCCTTTTGGACAGATATTCCAGAAAGTTCTGATCCTGTTACTCTGAAGATGTCTCCTGTTGACACTGGGATAATTCAGGTTTCTAAAGTCAGTACAGTCCTTCTGCTAAGTAATAAGCTACTGACATTAATTAGTATTTTGCCTTTACTACAGGTCACCAGGCTGACCGTAAAGCTGTGTGTGTATGGGTGTGTGTGTGTGTGTGTGTGTGTGCGCGCGCGCGCACGCGCGCACATACACAGTTTTAACTTGCTTTGCTTCCTAAATTCACCACCACATCTAATATTATCATGAGCCACAGATCATAATAGAAAGCTAAACCTATGGATTGCTGTGGATTAGAAGAATCTTATTAATCTGAAAACTTTTCCATTAAGTAAATAAGAGATTAAATATCACCTGTCTTTGGAGGGAATATGCTAGAACATTTTATAAAATTTAATATGTAATTATACCAAGGTTATTCTTAGTTCAAAACTGAAGTTCAATAATATCTGGGATTAAACATAAAAGCCTCTTAAATGCTCAGCAATTTACCAAATAGTCCTTGATAGAGTAAATGATTCATACATTCAGAAGGTGTTTAGGAGCACATTTGGCACTGGGCCATGGAAATAACCTTAAAACCCTCTTGCAAAAGGAAATCTAAGAATCATTAGTGACTGATGACTTGTGGTTGGCACCCTAGTTCATTAAAGTTTGATTTTACTCTAGACCTCTAAAATCATGGTTGTTTATCCAGGAATGTGCCAACAATCTCATACACAAGAAAAAGTTATGTGTTTCTAGAATTTATTAGTATTAGGGGTTTCACTTTAATAATTCCATCACAATAATTTCCCATTTACTAACTTACTAAGCTAACAATTTCACTTTCAACATTTCATTTTAATGATTTTTTAAAAAAAATAACTACTTAGTAAATAATATAACCCATCTAGGTGTATTAAAAAATCTGTGAATCTATGCCTCTATGGAGATATTTTACTATCTAAAAAAGAAAAAAAATAGAAGTTCTCCTTTTGCGCCATTGTCAAGGTGAGAGATTATGTTTGTGTCTTCGGGGTCTTTGCTCCTTGTACTTTTTACTCTGCCGTGAACAATCCTAACATATCTTAAATGTTTCTCCCTGCATGTATGACTGCCATTTGTCTAGACTGTACAAATTCCATTTATGACAATTTAAAACAACCCTTCCCCACCTTGCTCGCTATTGCTTTATGCATCTTTCTGTGTGACCTTTTTTTGTTCTCTTGAAAAATAGGCCACACAAAAGCTATGAACTTCTGTAAGGTCATAGGTATTGGCTGAATGTGTGACTGATTGTTTCATAACGCTTTATGGACTCCCTTAGGTAATGAAGGGATCTTTGGTAAAATGTGAATACCAATTTGCAACTCAAGTTAAATCCCCTGCACCCAGATGTATAGAGTGAAACCAAAGTGAATTGAATGCATGCGTGAAATTCTAGACAAGTAATAGAGCAAACGATAGGGAAAAATTTATGTGCCACATTTTCTCAGAGATAGATAAACTCTGAAGGTAAAATGGGATTTCTCTCCACAGGAAGAAGTTCTACTCGCAAGGCTAGGAACAGTATGTTTCTTGGATCTCCTCCTTGCAAAAATAAAAGCAAGATGTTGTGGCTAACTATGAGAGAGAGTGTCAGGGCACAGAGAAAGGATCGGTGGGGTGAGGTAACAGAGACACAGCTTGAAGGAAAACGTGCAGATAACCAGGCCATACCCTTCTCCTGAGACCCTGAGCCACACGTTGGGGCTAACATGGCAGAGCGAACGCCAGTGGGCAGTGATGCTGGCGGTTAACCAAAGTGAAGAATTTGTCTTTAAACACAGTGATGGATGTTTTGGAATGTAATTGTAGTTACTGTCCATCCCATGTATAATGAGAGGCAGTAGGTGCTGCTTTATCTTCTTTAATCCTTACAACAGCCCTAAAAGATGGGTGCTATTTTTGTATTCATTTGATTCATGAGCAAAGTGAAGCTTAGGGAGGTAATGTAACTAGCCCCAGACCACACAGGTAGCAAGTGACAGAAAGAGGACTGGCACCCAGGGCCTCATTCTAGAAGACCTTGAGGAAATCAACATTCATTAACATGACGAGGGTAGAAGGGTTGAGAACAGGTTCCTCCCCCTGCACTCCCACTGCACTGCTTTTGAAGGGTCTCTCTCTCTTTCTCTTTCTCTATCTCACACACACACACACACACACACACACACACACACACACACACACTCGTGTGTATCTTTCTCCTCCACCGTCCCTCTTCTGCAGTTTTTTTGATCATCTTAACTCCTTCTGCAATCAACAAAGTGGCACTGACTGAGTGACTTGTTGAGGGGTCATTTAATAAGGACACCACTAAGGACACTAATCCCATCATGAGGCTCCCCCTTCATGGCTTCATCACCTCCAAAGGCCCCACCTCCTGACGCCATCACCTCTGGGATCAAGTTTCAACAAATGAATGTTTAGGGGCACAAAGAGCGCATCTACAGCCCTGATGTCCCTAGGCAGCCCTTCGTCAGCTTGCAAAATCCATCCAGGACCATGTTGCTCGTCACACATACAAACACCTTTGGCTCAGCATCCTACTTCCTCCAAGTGCACACTACTCACCAGGCATATCGGACCTTTCAACAATCCAGAGCCACCTTCTCACACGACTTTTCATCACTGGCACCGATGAACCTTCCATCCTAACCATGAAACCATGCCTTCTTCTTCAGGGACAGCACACCTTCAGGCTGCAACGTCATGGGTGCTTTTCCAGACTCTCCTCTGATCTTCTTGCTCCTTTCACAGCAAATCCCACCTTCTAGACATAGCCCACATACAACAGGACCTTCCTTTCTGGGGGTGAAATTCTACCCCCAACACTGCGTCCTCAATACTTGTTCACCCTGTTATCATTTCCCATTTTAATAATTTAATTACATTCCTTTACTTCTTCTAAGCTAGAGGATGGTAGAGATTTTTCTTCCTGCTCAAATATTCCTCGCACATGGAACATGCTTAATATGTTTTCAATCAATTTATTTTTAGAGAAAGCAAATGAATAGATTCAGTCACAAGAGGAGTAAAATTAGTCTGTTCAGCTAGACTTCTTTGAAAGCTGTGAACTTTGACATAGAGAATCTGTCTGTCTATCTATCATCTATCTATCTATCTATCTACCTATCATCTATCTATCTATATCTATCTATCTATCATCTAGTTAACCATATTTAGAAACGTGAAATATGAATATTATGTTGCATTAGAAGTTTATGCCTAGTGGTACTGATCAAATAACCATTTTTGATGGAGGACAAATCAGGACCAAATGCCTTGCTATGCACGTTACTCATCACCAAGATGCTGGCAGACACGGTCCAGAATTCCATTTTTCAGAGAAGGAAATGAAGCTTAGCAAGAAGGAAATGGCTGGATGTTACATAAGGCAGAAACTGATGAAGGTGCAACCTGAACTATCTGTTCTACCCAAGTTGGCCATGTATCACCTTTCCTGTCATATTCCAACTGGTCAAAGATGAATAAGTAGTCACATAAATGCACACACAAAATTAGCATCCATTCTCTCAGTCCTCATTGTTTATACACCATAAATATTTATGGCTTTGCCTTCAGTTTCTAAAGACTTTCTTCCTTATGTCACATGGCACTCTATCGTGTTTTGACTTTTCCTTTGTGGATATTATTTCTTTCCCTCTGCTGTAATCAAGGACAACCTCCAAGTTCTTACATTCTCCTAGAAAACTTGGTTCTGATGACTTCAGCTCTTATGTTTATTTGATTAACGTCCAAATTGTTGTTACCCTGCTGTTATATACCTATCCTCATTTCCTGTTGGATAGGACTTTTGGATGTTCTACTGTCACTTCTATTGTCACATCTCTGAAAGTGTCAAAAACCTGCCATTCAAGTCTATCAAATGCATTATTATTTTTCTGATTGTCTGCAGTTAAAGCTTCACACCATTTTGACTCTTCTTAGGTGTTTTGTAGGTAAAATGACATGTTATGTTCATTTGGATTTTCCTTCAAAATGTCTTTGACGCCTATTTGGTTATTTCTATTCTTAACGCCTCTTACAACTAAGATTAAGTCACTCCTAGGTTAAGACATGCCAACCTGGACCAGGGTGACTAACTCATGACTGACTCCCCAAACTTCAGCATTTTTCTTTCTAGTGTACTCTATACAACATTACCTAAAACACTGTTCTCATACGTTATCAATCTAATCAAACTTTTTGATGGATTCCCGTTGTTCAGATTTAAGAGAACACAATGACAATTATTGAGTTAATTGATGAACTAATACATAAATCAAAATGCTGAATCATCTATTTATTGGAAACTAAGAACTTATTTCCAACATATGTTTAGAAAAAGCACAATTGTTTTTCTTAATAGGCATGCACAGTACACAGATTTTCTTCTCTATCAATTCAACTTTACAAAGAAATCCAATAACTGCAAGCACATCTCTTAAAAATAAAATCGTTAATATACTTAGCATCTGGTATAATATCTGAGCAACATAACTATGTATTGGGTTACATAAAAATAGCTAAATATAGAACCATATCTTCTTGGTGTAAAGTTGAGAAGATTTCCAAAGAAACCCAAACTCATCAATTCAGGCATACTAGCCATATTTTTATGAGCGTCCACAGGCTCTTGCCTTTCCATATCAAGCTTGCATATAATAGTGAGAAAGTGTGAAGTTTTAGTCTTCTAGATCTAAAACATTATTGGTGGAGAAAACTAATTGCATGTAAAAGTAAATGATATCTCTTATCCACGCATGCCTATTACTATTCCAGTCTATTCCAGTGAGGCATATAGAATACTGTTGGAGATGTAACAGATGTTCTAAACTTCTTTTTGCATATATATCTTCTCTCTGGTTTACTATGGGTTTTCCTCCAGTTTTGAGGGAGCCCAGGAGGTCCAGGAAAATAGAAGCTAGAGAGCCTATTTCTTGTTTTCACTCTACGGCTTTGTATTTCATTCAGAGTTGAAGGTCACAGGCAAAAGAAATGTAGCTACTTCCTGAGGATCATGTTGGACATTTGAGGTCTATTTCCCAATGCTGATTGGATAATGGAAGAGCTTGGACTAGAGAGAACATGGTGATTAAGGAAGAGGTGGACGTCATCTTTCAGCTTTAAGGCAGACTTGATCGTCTGACCCGTCTTCCCTGTGGAAACAGCTTCAAAGACTGACTTTAAACAACAACAACAACAACAAACTTCTTTCAAACACATGAGCTGGTGCCTGGGACAGTGAAAATATAGAATACAGTTAGATTTTTGCTAGCGGCTTATTCATATACTATATGAGTGAATGTATGTTGTGTAACAAAGTAAAACAAGAAAGGGGAACATGTAGGGCAAAGAGGTGGGTGAAACATAACTTACATCAGTAGTGAGAACAGGTGGAAAGAGCTGGATTTCCCTTCTATATACATGGCGGGATTATTTATTAATATTAGTTTAGCTTTTTAAATTCAGATTCTCCTCCGAGAAAACTATTGTACATGTGGGCCATCCGGGTCTTTGCAGGATAAGAGGTGAGGCCAAAATCGTATGATTCAATATCATAATAACTATCATGTGTTAAATTCCTCCTGTGTGTTACCTAGGCACTAACTCAGCCTTGGATCATTCCACAGTCATAAAAACTGTATAACATGTATGATTATCACAAAGTAAGGGAAATGACACCTGAAGAATGTGACGTTTTACCAGCTTATTCGGCTTCAAAGCCATGATGAGCAGCCCAGGTAGGCATGTGGTGGGAGGCAGTGGGGGGTGTGCACCGACGCCATCTGCAGTCCTGTGCTGTTCCAGAGATGCTAAGTTTGATGGACCACCCAAAAGACAGTGTCTCCACTGAGTTGACTCCATGTCTTTCTTCAGCTTTTATTAAGAACACATCACATTTTTTTAATAAAAAGCAATATGAAGCTCGATACAGGATTTACTATACAAATATTCTTGAGGATATTTTTCTTTCCCTCTCTCAGTGCCACTTATATAAAGCCTCGGGTGAGAAATTTCTGTCACAACCAAGCAAAGGAAATATTTGCCAACACTGAGGAGCTGAGGAATGGAGATGTTTGCTTTTTGTTTGTGGGTTCCCCCCCATAGTTAAGAGCTGCCCAGCTCTTGCATTGCTCTCCTCTTCCTTGATGACACATATTTGTAAGCTGTTCCTTAACTTTGTCGTTTTTTTTTTTTTTGGTCCTATTTTTTTCTTGGGATGAGAACTTTTAAGATCTACTCACTAACAATGATCAAATATACAATACGGTATTATTAGCTACAATTGCCATGCTGTATGTTATTTATTTATTTATTTATTTATTTATTTATTTATAACTTTTGTTCACCTAGCTTTGCCTTTTGGTTCTTATTTATATTTCCCTGTCCCTGACCTTTTATGCTACTTATATATTGTTTTTATAATTTTTCTCCATCATGAGTTTCATTTTAAAGTTGCATCAAATCCTGAAACAGTGGGCAGAGGTGTAGAGTTTTTAGAACAGCAGGTGGCACAGAGGGGCTCTAGGAGATACCCAAGCCAACAAAGATTTCTGAGAAGGAAGAGATCAATCAGGTCAGACTGTGCTGGTCAGTGGGGGCTTCTAGAAGGAAGTTGTGAGAAAGCAAAATCGTCAGTGATGAGGGAGACTCCCATGGCAGGAGGTGGAGGGTATAGTCCTTAGTGGTATTAATGTTATGACAGGACTTTGTAAATGATGTCTGAGATCTGGTTCCCTAGGAAGCTGACATGGAAGTGGAGTGCAGGAGAGTTATCCAGATATGCTGTTGGGAGCATATCTGTAAGAAGAGTGAGGGAGGTGGACCCATGAAGTATGGTAAGCCTTGCCCTTAGGAGCTGAGATCAACCCTTTAGAGTTGTCTTTACAGGAGGCAAGTGCTAGAGGTCTCTTAATGCCCATCATCACCCAGTCCTCAGATACTAACTGCCCTCAGGAGGGGCCCTGATAGAAAGGGGGGCAGCTCCCTTCAGGCTTTGACAAATCCTGGAGGGGCTTCTCCTCCAGAGCCCCTAGCACCAGCAATGCCACCTAAAGGGCAACATGGACAGGCACCACAGCATCCATGGAGTGCAACTTGTATCTGCTTGTCTTGCTGGCTCACACACACAACCCTGGGGTGGGGGAATCCAATGCCATGACCTATGTGAGCCCACTCAGTAAACATAAACCACTTTAAAAATGTAAATATCATCTATTGTTACATTGATTACATTTAGGGTGTTTTTGTTGTTGTTGGTAAATGAATGGCAAACAAAATTGTCCTT
Organism: Eumetopias jubatus; assembly: GCF_037043125.1. Classification (NCBI taxonomy): domain Eukaryota; kingdom Metazoa; phylum Chordata; class Mammalia; order Carnivora; family Otariidae; genus Eumetopias; species Eumetopias jubatus. The sequence goes on from NW_028274808.1 coordinate 5,023,791, forward strand.
GACATGTGAAGATAATCCATCTAGTCCTTTACAAGCTTCTGGGCTGATTTCCTAAGTGAACTCCAATGAAGGTGAATGAGGACATATGTCTGGGAGGCAAGTGAAATTTAGATTCTCAGCTTAGTTTATGATAGCTCTGTAGCTATAAGAGTCAATGACATTTCCTATGTCCTGGTTTGTTACTGAGCAATACTTAAAGCTCTGTAAGAATTAAAACCCATTAATTTCCAAAAAAAATAAACATGTTTTAAATTTAAACATGTTTTAGCCATGTTATATATATATATATATGTATATATGTACATAATATATGTACTGTATGTATAATATACTTTACATTATATATACATTAATTTATACATATGTATATATATTTAAACTACTTTATTGAGGTGTGATTGATCTATAAAAAGCTGTACATATTTAATGCATGTAACTCAATGAGTTTGGAGCTAAGAATACACTTATTATCAAAACCATAACCACCAACAAGGCCAAAAACAAGATGTCCTGCCACCCTCCCTATGTAGCCATATATCATTGATAAGCAGGGGTGCTATTCCTATTTCTAGAATAATCATACATATGGAAAAATGGAAAAAAGAAAATTGATGGGAATACACTCAAATATTATTTTATAGATAATATTGGTATAATGAGTATCATTTTGTCTCTTTTTAAAATTATTCCGTATTTTTCAAATTCACCCCAAATGATATGTATTTTGTGATGAAAATTGTTCAATTTGAGGAAAACATTTTGGCAAACTGGGTCATGGAAATAAGAGTAAAGACCTGTTGCATTAGGAAGAAATGATCATGAACGGAACCATCATTTTGATTATATACAACTCACTGTTGTCTTGCAGAAAATATGGAGAAAAAAGTTACAGTGAAATAGCTTCATCAGTTTGTTTATAAATGTGTTAACTTCTCTGAGACAAAATTTCTGCTATTACTATCAAAACTCAACTCCGTTACTCTTTAACTGGTGGTGAAGGGTCTCCTGTGCACACAGTCATCAATTCACTCAGAACAGAAAGGCAAGGAATCCAAGAAATACGTGCTGGATAAACAGATTGTAAATAAATTTATGCAGTGATTCAGTGAAAGTATCTTCCACACTTAAATTCATTTAAAATCCATCGCCATGTATACAGAAGCTGAGATCACCAGCTGGAGCTGACCTCTGGAACAAAACAACCAAGAAGTACTCAGGCTCAGGACCATTTGAAGAAGAACTTCTCCTCAAGGAAAGGTGTGGTAAGCATGAAACAGCACCAAAATAATATAATCTATTTCATTAATCATTTCTATATTGAACTACATGTTGATATGGTAATACTCGGGGACTCGGGATACATTACATTTGATGAAATGTATTATTAAAATACATCCACCGGTTTTAGTTTTTAATGCGGATCCTAAATTTTAAAAGTGTATATGCAGTTTGCAATATATTTCTACTAGCCAGCATGGACCCAGGCTTTGAAAACTCATATGTGAAGGTGTTAGAAAATGGTTGTTTTTTGCCATAAACCACTAATCACGTAATAATTGCAAATCTAACCATTAAAATCCAGAAGTGCATAAGCTTGTTGTATTAAAATAATTAGGTATCCTTTTCTGATTCAAATGATCTAGCAATTCTTTATTCTGCAGTAATGAATTAGGTCAGAATTATTTTTAACAGCTAAACATGTGACCAGTTCCAGATTTTTGTTTTGTTTCGTTTTAACATTTTAAATAATTCTGCTAATAAGTGAAATAGCAAAATAGTACATAAAATTTCATTATCAGAAGATTCTCAGTGGGAAAGGAGGCCAAATTAACATGGGAACCTCAATTACAGCTTTTAAATAATATATAAGGACTCTGGATACTGATTAAGATCAAAGAGGTCTCATATGCTACAAATACAGTGGTTGGTGTTTTCAACTCAATTTCCCTTTAAAACCTCATAACAATGAAATAAATCTGAAAGGCAAAATGTCACTACCTAGCATTAGAGAGCAAAAATATCTTGCATATTCATGATTATGCTACTGTTATGTTCTAATACCTGCTTTACTATTTTAGAATAGTAAACCAAACAATTGTTTGGTTTTCTGATGTGTGCAGTTTCACTGAGAAAAGACAATCAAATCAATAATTGATTTCAAATATAAAATGTAATTTAATAAATCAATTTGACCTGAATTCTGTGATACTATATACATTCTTATGTTACATCAAACAGTTACTTTTCTTAAGGGGTCAGTTATTTAAATTGCTTTGGGTTTACACTGGAGTTGTCTTAATTTATGCATGTAAGCATATGTATCTCCAAAAAAAGAAGATTCAAAAAAGTGATTGGCCCACATTTCAAAAATTTATAGTCCCATCAACACATGAAGAACATATTAATGTCTTTGAGTCTGAGTGATCACACCTACATTTGCATAGGACATTGACTCTCAATCTCTGCTCTGGATGAATCCTTCTTGATCAATAAGGTCATTATTCAAGGCACAGATGCATCTCCAGAACAGACTATTGTGCTTCTTCCATCTCAATTCAGACCTCCTGCAGCCACAACTCCTCTGAGCTCTTTGAAATGAAGCCAAAAAATGTATCTAAATTACACCATTTACTAACATTAAGAAAAGATCTTTCTTTGGTATGTAGTGGAGTTAATAATATTTATTAGGCATCTCATTTATATACCCTTGCCATAGAACCATTGTAGGTAAGGTTATAATTTTTAAAGTCTAGACTGGTTTATGTTTCTCAGTATCGGGCTGTTGGGGTGGTGGGCGGAAGGGCAAGGAGGCAGAAAAGGAAGCTGTCTTTCAGACAGACTTTCAGTTTACCAAACATGCTCAAGGGGACATCTTGAGCACATCTGCTACCTCCCGGGTCTAAAATAGTTGCTTGAACAGAGATAAATAACAAATTCAGCATCAAATTTCAGAGACAAGAACATTAATACAGGAAATAAAACAAAAATTATAAACCATCAACTTAATAGCTCAAGGATTATTGGGCGAAACTGAATTCCAAACTCTTATCCCGGGTTTTCTTTTTGAAAACTACTTTGGACAAGGGAAAAACAATCCAGGGTGAGCTCTACGCATTTTGTACACATAAAATAATTCTGCTTTCCCTCTGGCAATTTCATCCCTACCATCACCGCAAGATTTCCTCTTTCATCCAGAGTTCTTCCCAGTGTGCGTGTCCAGAGGGTTAATAGTCTGCCCTGTAGGTCTGTCACATCAGAGGCTTCATTATTTATAACAGTGATATGGTCATAGCTCAGTAATTACTCAATCATTTATTGATGATTACTACAATGTGCCAATCATTTTTCTAGGGGTTGAGGTGCCATAGAAAGAGAAGATATAGTCTCTCATCAGCTGTTTATTTTCTGAATAATTGACTCTTTCTACCCATTGACTCCTTTTCAAACAACTGAATTTAAAGGAATAATAGTTGCTGAGATGTGAATAATAATGTGTGTTGCAGGTAAATTCTGATTCAAATACATTATTAATTAGATAGCATGCAATGTAATAGTTCTGGAATACCATTTCAAGAGTCATATGCAATAGTTTCTCACAATACAAAGTTTTATTTAAAAGGATTGAATTAATATTATTAAATTATTATCTTTTAATTTCCACTTGAGATATTTTCATGAAGGAAAATAAACAAAAATAAATAGAATGCAAGATTAAGCTATCGCCACCTAACCCTGAGCTCTTTAAAATATTAAGTTTTAACAAATCCTAATATTCTTCATGCCACTTATGACATGTCAAAATATTAGACACTGATAGGAAATCAATGTCTAGTTTTTAATTTAAATTTTATAAGAAGCAGCTGTTAACTGCCAGTGAATCATGCCACTAGCAGACAACATTCCGTGTGCATTGTCAACTGATCTTCCTCTTCATATAAGTAATAAACTCTATATGAGATTTCACATTATTCTTGCTTTCTCTGTGAACATCCACTACGGACATCATGAAAGAGTGACAATGTATTTTTCAGAGGCACATAGCAGAATTTAGAAAGTTAATGATACTGTACAGACCTCAGAGAAATGTGTCCTTCATGATGACACTGGGGTGGGGTAAGAGACCATTCTTTAGAAAACATAGAGTAGACCAAAATATACAGATTTAGGATCTAGAGGTTAGCATCCGTGCACAAAGGAGCAACCATAGGATTCATAGTTTTCTGACGTGTTACCTTTTTTACAATTTTAACAACTTTGGATCCAAGTAAATGGAAGATAATTTTATGTTATCCTCTGTATTCTTGAGAGTATTAAGTTGAAAAGACAATTAGCATTCCAGAGAGTAGAAATTTTTCAAATTAACTGTTCTGCCCAAATTGGAAACCAGCCAAGCTGCTCTCTAAAAATATCAATTGAAACCTACTGTTTTCTAAAATAGTAGAAAGAAGATTTTTGTCTGGTGAATTTAGATAATTCCCATGTTCCTAACTTATTTTCATATTCAAGCTTGTGTAGCAATAACAGTTTTAATAGTAGCGACATACTTGTTAGCAATCTTTTCCTGCCTCTGTTCTTTCTTTGCTTTTTCGATCTCCTGGATGGCACATTCAGGTCAGCGCATGAATTCTATACCTTCCACAACACACTGGCCTGTTCTCACAATGCTACTTTGAGAACATTAGCATTAAATGGATCGAGTTTTCATCTTGAAATCATTTCACTCCAGTTGCCCACCATTCTCTTTGCAAACCCACCAATTCCAAGTGCACTGGACTCCACGGGCTATGATTTTGTCTCTGGATGGGAAGTAGCCTGCGGGCGTTTGCCAACTGAAAGCATGACTATCCTCCCCATTATTGGAAAGGCACTGATGGAAGGATTTTGATAAAACCGTGTTCTATGGCGCAAAACTATACACTGCTTACCTTTTCCAACAATCCAATCTCAGAATTTCGGGCGACTATCACTTCAGTAGAAAAATAGGCAGAAATACAGATAAAAGTACAAACCATAGACTGCCCTTCAGAATGCTGCCAAAAACGAGGAGAGGTGCCCCAGCTACAATTTTGAATGTGATATTAACACATCTTTTCTTCCCTAATTTTAAGAATTCTTAAACTTTATATGTTCACTAGATTTTAAATGGGAACATCAGTTTGAGTTAGCTGCACACGAGGATGAGCTGTCTTCTCTCCCGTCCCATCCGTGGCTTCCCAAACCCCACCAGGTGCCTCATGGATACTCCTGTCATTGGAAGTGCCCTCTTCCTGCATTAGGGTCGAGCTCCTGAAGTAGTACCAAAGCGCCAATGTTATCTTTCTCCATCCAGTTTTCTAATCCCGATTATAGTAGAAAACAGAAAATGGTATCTCTCCACAGACCTGATGAAAACTTACTAATAAAAATTTGTCTTTAAAAACATCTTTGCTTACGATTGTTATTTAAAAGCAATTTCTTACACTGCATACCCTTTTATTTAAAATCCTACAGCTATAGGGGTGCCTGGGTGGCTCAGTCATTAAGTGTCTGCCTTTGGCTCAGGTCATGATCCCAGGGTCCTGGGATGGAGCCCTGCATTGGTCTCCCTGCTCGGAGGGAAGCCTGCTTCTCCCTCTCACACTCCCCCTGCTTGTGTTCCTCTCTCGCTGTGTCTCTCTCTGTCAAATAAATAAATAAAATCTTAAAAAGTAAATAAAGAAAATCCTATAGCTTTATACTGTTTTTTTTTTTTTCCAATAGGCCCTCCATGTTTAGTGACAAAGCTGTACATTCGTGCATGTGCTCAGACTTACAGTGCCTCACACACAGGCTTCCACTAGGTTCAGATGGGATTTCCCCCTGACATTCAGGCATTAAATATGCTTTGGGAGTCTCAGTTTCCTCAGTTCGAAATGGATGGAACACCAAACTAACAATATTCTTGGATGGATGACTTGAGAAAGTGACACAGGGATTCACCTGAGGTGGGCATTGATAAATTATCCCAACGGTGACTGAAACTGTCACCAGCTAGATGCCAAGACCTGACCTTGACTGTTCACTGGCTGGCATCCAGTGACTTCTGCCCCACATTTTCCCTTAAGTTCTTTCCAGCTTATCTCTTAACTCAGGCAAAACCCTATGCGCATCATGTCCCCTAAAGGAAGCTGAAACTACCCCTCAGGCAATAAGGATTGCCCGGTGGCCCTGACCACCCAGACCAGTTTGAGCTAAATCCCTGACTCCTGTTTGTGCAGATGGACCATGGAGTGACCCATAGAGTGATCCACAGTTACCTTTACCTCATTAACATCCTAAAACCTCTGCCCAAGGAGGAGCCTCAGACTCATTTACACAACATACAATGTATGTATAAGCCTGTTTCCTTAAGGTGCATGCAGGACCTTATGCCTGTCTCTATATATGATACACAGAGCTTCTCTAAATATTCATCCTAACCCTAAATAAAAGGAACCCTTGTTCAGGCAGTCATACCTTCAGACGTTTTCCCCCATGATCTCCTTATTTGCTTCAAATAATTATACTTTGTGCAACAAATCCACCTGTAGTTTTTTTTTTTTCTTTTAAAGATTTTGTTTCTTTACTGGAGAGAGAGAGAGAGAGAGAGAGCACAAGCAGGGGGAGAGGGAGAGGTAGAAGGAGAGGGAGAGGCAGACTCCCCACTGAGCCGGGAATCCAATGCATGGCTTGATCCCAGCGCCCTGCGATCATGACCTGAACCAAAGGCAGGTACTTAGCCAACTGAGCCACCTAGGTGTCCCTCCACCTGTGGTTTCTATCTATCCCTCTCCAAAAAGCAAACTCTTATTAGTTCAGTTACAAAATTATTGGGGAAGGCCCCGTTGTTGACCCCTGATCTCATCACTCCAACTGTTCTGTCTGCTTTCAGAGCTTTCTCCTTTCTAATCTATGTTCTATACACACGAAAAACTAATTTTTCTCAAGAAGAGATTTTTTTTTCATGTCACTCTTTTCCTCCCAAACTCTAAAGCTCTGTCTTTCAAGGCCTTCCACAATCTGACGCCATCTCATTCAGCACATGTCCTGACTAGACAAGCCTTCTCCCTCAATAAGATCAATATCCTCACCATCCACCCAAAGTGTCCTGCTTGTCCGTGTTAGTTCCTTCTGTTTCCTTGATTAAAATACGATTCTCCCTCAACTTTCTGTTTCCAAGTCAACCCACCTTGAAAGGCCATCTTCATCTCAGTCTAGTTTAAAAACAAGGCCAAACACTTTCACATTCATGGTGTGCTGGATTTCCCTAAACCGGTGATCTCTTCAGCTACTGATTTTTATTTCATTCAGTAACTTATTGATTAGTGCATAACATGTAGGCATCAGTTTTCACTTCTGTGAAATCATATGAACTCTAAAGAACACAATTTGTCTTCCGTTTCCTGTAGACATTGCACAGCACCACCTTCCAACTAGACAAATGTTCACACCCCTGGGGGCCCATGAAGACCTTCCAACACATACAGAGAAGAACTTTAAGACAATCAATTTTTATTTCTTTCCTTAAGTATTTATCCTAAATTTGATTTGCCTGAGAAAGTATAATAACTTGGGTGTTTTGTGGAAATTTTATCTTATCTTTTCTTTTTAATTCATTCTCCCATTTTACAAAAGAAAAGCACATCTCTCACCCATTTAAATGGTACAATGATGATTGTCTGCATGTGCCCAACAAAGGGTTTAAGTAACACATGACTAATTTGGAGGTAGTAAATCCTTCTGAAAGTCAGATTGTTTTCAATTGATTAAAAAAAAAAAAAAAACACTGAAAAGGACACCATCAGATTGCCCATGATCGATGGCTAGTGATAATTTTTTCAAGATAATTTACTATTCAGTGTTTCAGAGTATAATTCAGTTTACCACAGTTCAGTTCAAAAAGCATTTGCTGGATACTTAGTGTTCAAAATTATAATACTGGGAAGAAAACGGACGGGAAGGAAGGGAGTGACCTTAATCATTCCATCATCATTCATTCAACAAATTTCTAAGGGCCAACTATGCGTTGATGAGTAGATATTGGGTACACAGTGGTGAATAGAATTAATTCTTTATTTTACAAGTAGAAAAATAGATTCTAAATAAATTATGTGACTTGTCCAACTTCACAGCTCTTAATTTTTAAGAGAATTTTCCCCATCAAGTCTTTTTTTTTTTTTTAAGATCTTATTTATTTGACACAGAGGGTGGGGGAGAGAACAATCGGGGGGAGCGGCAGGCAGAGGGAGAAGAGAAGCAGGCTCCCCGCTTGAGGAAGAAGCCAATCCCAGGCCCCTGGGATCATGACCAGAGCCAAAGGCAGATGCTTAACCAATGGAGCCACCCAGGCGCCCCTCCCATCATGTCTTCATGTAAATACTTATCTCTAAGCATGTAAATGCACACACACGTGGCTAAGAAACATGTAGATTATCTCCCCAAATGCAACAAAGATACAGTGCTAGCTTCCACCATATTACACGGTGCGGGGGGCCTGAAACAAGGTTGTCAGAACACAGAAAAAAATCATTTTGTGGACAGAAGGGGAGAGAGCTATCCAAAGCAATGAGACAGAGCTCTTTCAATCAAAAATCTATAGGGAAGGCTGAAGTGGCTTCACAAAAGAATGAAAAGAATGGCAATCAGAAAGAAAGGAAACTTCTTGGTGATATAAAACTCACTGTAATCCAGTGTCAGGGAAGTGGAGAAACGTGTGTCACCCTCCCCCTTCCCATCTCCTAAAACTTTGCTAAAGCATTATAAGGCATTTACTATCTATTTATTGAATAAATAAGCAACCAAAGAAATTAATGTTAAATACTGTATGTGCCCCTTTGGAGCCAATGGTGGCTACTAAGGGTATGAATGCAGATTCTGGTCTCCTGACTGAAAAAAACTTCCCTATCCCTTCAGTCTCTCTTTCTGTCCGATTTATGGAGGTCTACACACACAGTGGAATAAAGATTCTATGAAAATGATATTGGTATATATCATATCAATTTAATGATTTACCTATATTTGCATATGATTCAATAATTTTATATTGATTTCTCCTATAGGGCTTGCGAATCAGACTCAATTTATATTATGTAAGAAAATATTTTTGAAGGTTAAGACCAGAAGATATGGTAAACAGAAAGTGATTCTGTAATTAGTAACTTCTTGGGAAAGTATAATATGAATACAAATCAGTAATACTTTTAGGAAGTGCTGTTTTAAAAAAACTAAGTCTGAAATATAAATCCCAACACCTTTTTATTTGTAGAAAAGTTGGGGTTTTAGCAAAGCGATATAACTGGCTGGGAATTGCTTAGATGGGCTAAATTGATAGATCCAGAAAAGCTGTTAGCTTACCGAAGACCAAAATAATCAGATGTCTACTAGAGTGTCCCAAATGGCTGAAACATAAAATGAGATCAAACTTTTAAACACCATTTTAAAAAATTATAGGTGACCGTCTTGGTGATAGAAAATAGATCTTCAAATGTAGAGACTTAGAAAATAAAAATCACAGTTCACTTCTGTGAGACTTAATTATTTCTTTTTGTACCAGTGCCTGTGCACTGGTGTTCTTATCAGAAGCTCTCTCTGAGCTACTGCAGCAGCCAGCTATGTGGGCCCCTCCTCACCCACTGCACGTCAGTGGGCCCCTCTCACACATCTTCCCACCACAAGGTACTCATGCTTCTGGGGGCCCATGTTCCTGGCTTTTACTCTGGAATGAGTTCTGGGGTGATTCCTCTCACATCCACCACCACAGGCCTTACTGCCTCTTACAACCTGCATTTTCCTTAAGCTTCCATGTCTTTTTCTACTAACTCATCTAGCTACACATAATTATCTTTTTAGAAGAGCATTTCCAAATACCCACGCTGAATGAGGCATCACTCATATGTTCAAGGTTTTTTTTTTTTTAATTTTGCCCTTTATACAATTATTTTCTTGCTTGTCCTTTTTTTCCTCTATACTCAGAGATCTTTGAGAGCATTCTAGCATCAAGTTTGAAGCACCATTGGCATTACATTCAAATTCAAGTTTACTGGGTCTATAATTTGTCTTAGTTACTTTTTTTATTACTTCCACACCTTGCAAAGGTGTCTTATATCCATCAGATACTAAGATATACATAGGTGTTCAATTGAAATCTAAAAACGATTATTATGAATAGGTTTTTTAAAAGAAATGATGGGAGAAATCAACAGGCCTTTGAGGATTGACTTAAAAGATACATTTAATGTGAGAATGAGCCTCACATTGCTGATCTCTGTACCACTGTACACAGTAAACAGTAAACAGAAGCCAGTAGCCAATAAGAAGACACTGGGTAGAAACCACCATATAAACATGTAAGTGTAGGGAGACAATAAGCCAAAGCTTTGTATTTTTCCTTTCATAAGCTTTTTTTTTTTAAGATTTTATTTCTTTATTTGAGAGAGCAGAGGGAGAAAGCAGAGGTAGAGGAAGAAGCAGGCTCCTCACTGAGGAGGGAGCCCAGTGCAGGGCTCAATCCCAGGACCCTGGGATCATGACCCGAGCCGAAGGCAGACACTTAACTGACTGAGCCACCCAGGAGCCTCCATATTTCCCTTTCAAAAGAATCTTTATTTGGAGTCTGCTGAGTACCAGCAACTCTGTAGACATCGGATAAATAAAGATGCACTACCTGTGTTTCATTCCCTTATGAGCCTTGGCACTTAGCTTAGTTCTTTATGCTGAATGCTGAAATTTCTTTTTCTTTTCTTTTCTTTTCTTTTCTTTTCTTTTCTTTTTTCTTTTCTTTTCTTTTCTTTTCTTTTCTTTTCTATTTTCTTTTCTTTTCTTCCTTTCCTACCTCTCTACCTTCCTCCCTCCCTTTCTTTTTTTTGAGTCCCTTCTATAGAAAATACTTTGGATTTCAGGAGCTCAGTGGCCTTTCTGATTGGCTCTGTTGATCCGCTCTTCTCTGTAAAAGAGAATTGATGTTTGCCAGTTATAGTCAACCACTCATGTGTAAGGGAATGGTTTTGGTATCCGCAAATAGTTACGCACCTAATGCACTGGAGCTTTCCACCACTAAGAAGTGTTCTCCTTACTGATGTTACTGGGTTTGTCCCTGGTGTTAGCACATCATAAGTAAGAAACTAATAAAACAAATGGATATGTAAGCACTTCTTACTTCATAGAGAAAGGAGATGTAGTTTAAAGATCGCTTCAGGGTGCCTGGGTGGCTCAAATGGTTGGGCGTCTGCCTTCGGCTCAGGTCATGATCCCAGGGTCCTGGGATCGAGTCCCACATTGGGCTCCCTGCTCCTTGGGAGCCTGCTTCTCCCTCTGCTTCTCTCTCTCTCTCTGTCTCTCATGAGTAAATAAATAAAATCTTTTAAAAATAAATAAATAAATAAAATAAAGATCGCTTCATTTCCCTGTTTTTGCTAGTTCTGTCTGTTCTAGCAATTTTGATATATGTGTTTGATCCCCTCACCTTTTGCCTGAAATTAGGTAAATAATCTGATTTGTGGCTAAAATTGTTATTTCATGTGAAGAAAAGGATGATGCATACAACAGATTATTATAATAACATACTAACAAAGGCATCACAGGTCATATCTTTTTGAGGTTGTGAGACACAATGATTAAAAACTTGGGTTCTATAATTGGACAGATCTGGTTCAAAATCAAATTTCTCTATGACCTTGCCCATGACTCTCACCTCTCTTGATTTCAGCTTTGTTACTAAGATGTGGATAATAGCATCACACACCTCGTGGGTTTATAGATAAGATGAAATGAAATGATGCATATAAAGTACTTGACAAGGTGGCTGGCACCAATTTTAAGTGCCCAAAGCTTTACCTGAAGGAATCTTTATCACTATGATTAATAAGTTACAATTATTAATATTTACTATGAATACAATTAATAATTAGGCATTTTTTATTATGTGAGAAAATCCTGCATAAGGGACAAAAGAACACAGTTTTACTATTCTTGGCATTTTAGGTAAAACTGGACTCTGAATCACAACTTTGCAATACTTTAATATAACTTATTATCTGAAGATTATTTAGAAGGCAAAAATGTCTATGAATTAATATTTGACAAATTGTATATTAATACTTAGAAGATTTTCTTTTTAAATAAACACACCTATCTATCCAAAGAGCTATTTTACCACTATCTATTTTTTGCCAAATATAATCCACAAATCTATAAGAAACCTAAAAGGATATGTAATCAAAATTCTCACTGTTGAAAGAGAAAACTGGGGCCCAGGAAGGTCAGTGGAGTCAATGGCATTGTCCAACCACACCATTTGCTGTATAGGACATCTGGAAGAAATGCAAAATCTGCTTTAATCTCTGGGTAGCTGACAGTACAGGCTGCTGACTCCTTATCCTGTCTTTTAAAAATGTAAAATTCACAATAATCACAGTCAATATTTTCTACTGTGTAACAAGTATATCTGGTTGTACTTAATCATGTTCTCTCAAAGAATAACTGCCTCCCCATCTCAACTTCTGCTGTCTTTTCAAATTCAACAATACATGAAATAAATCATTCACTACAATCAGGTGGGAACCATTCCTGGGATGCAGGGTAGTTCAATATTTGCAAGTCAATCAATATCATAAGCCACATTAGCAAAATGAAAGATAAAAATCACATGATCATGTCAGATGGAGAAAAAGCATTTGAGAAAATTCATCTTATATACATGATAAAATCTCTCAAAAAAATGGGGTTAGAGAGAACATAGCTCAACATAATAAAGGCCATTATGGCAAGCCCACAGCTAACATCATCCTCAATGCTGAAAAACTAAAACCTTTGCCTCTAGAGTCAGAAACAAGACAAGGATGACCACTCTTACTTTTATTCAACACAGTACTGGAAGACCTAGCCAACGACAATCACACAAGAAAATAAAATGAGTCATCCGTATTGGTAAAGAACTTAAATTGTCACTATTTGCAGATGACATGATACTACACATAGAAAATACTAAAGACTCCACCAGATACTACCTAGAAGTAGTACATGAATTCTGTGAAGTGGCAGGATACAAAACTAATACCCAGAAATCAATAGTGTTTCTATACACTAATAACAGAGTAGCAAAAAGAAAAAAAATCAAAATCAATAAAGTACCTAGGAATAAACTTAACCAGAGAAATGAAAGACCTGTCTGTATTCCAAAAACCATAAAACGCTGATGAAAGAAACTGAAGATGACACAAATGGATAGATATTCTATGCTCATATATTAGAAGAATTGATAATGTTAAAATGTCCATATTATTGAAAGTAATCTACAAATTCAATGCAATCCCCATGAAAATGCCAACAACATTTTTCACAAAACTAAGCCAAATAATATTAGAATTTGTTTGGAACCACAGAAGACGCCAAAGAGCCAAAGCAATGCTGAGAAATAAGAGTAAAGCTGGAGGTATTGCAATCCTAGATTTCAAGATATAACACAAAGCTGTAGTAACCGAAACAGTATGGTACTGGCACAAAAACAGACACATAGTTCAATGGAACCAAGTAAAAGTTAACCTATATCACTTGTTCCCAGCATAGCATTCTAGCTGAGGGATAACTACATGTAAGAGATACAAATGACTTTCCCTTTGTTGAAAATTGTTGATTTCTACTTTCATATGTTTCTGAAGGTTGTTTTATTTCCTTAAACAATGAACACCTTTTCGTCTAGGTGTTAACATGAGAGAGAGGCTGTACTCAGTGGGTGTGAAAGGAGATGTGTGACACTGTCCCTGGGCTCACTTTTTAATGCTGCTGTGACAATTACAACAAACCCAGTGGCTTAAAACAAGACCATTGATCATTTCACTGTTCTGTAGTTTAAACATCCTACATGGGTCTCATCAAGCTAAAATCAGGGTGTTATCTGGCTGCATTTCTCACTGGAGGCTCTGGGAAAGAGGGTGTCCCAGGCTCATGCAGGTCTTTAGCAGAATTTAATGCTATGGGGTCTATAACTGAGGTCCTGTTTCCTTGATGGCTAATGGCTATGGATTATGCTGCCCTGAGAGGTCACTCTGGTTCCTTTGCCCATGGTCCCCTCCCGTATCCTCAAAACCAGCAACAGAGGCATGACCACTTTGTGGCCCCCTTCAGTTTCATCTCTGCTGCTGTTCTTCCACCACATCTTTCAGATTCTATCCAGAAGTTCTCTGCCTTTAAGGGAATTGATTTTGCTCTGACATGCGATATGAAATGGATATCAAATGGTGAAAGTCCTCAGTGCATTTAGAATGATGTTTAAGACTCTATGTAGAAACAGAATTAGGTTTCTTTTTGGATGACTATACCACTGAGATACCATCTATAAAATAGAAGGGGTTCAAACAAACAAAATAAAAGAAAAGGAAGGAATTTGTGCGATCTGATTCCATAATTTAGAGGTAGGGTACTAAGATCCAAAAAGGTTACGAAGTTAAGAATACAGAGCTTAAGAATAAAAAGGATATGGAAACAGACAGGAATAGAACCTTAAATGCCTGACTTCCACACCAGGGGTTTCAATAGCACCAAAGCTATAATAATATAATCACCAAAGGTATCTCTTGGAGTAGCCAAAAATAATCATGGCAATGGTGTTGGTGATCATAGTGATGATGACCAATGCTGAGCACCTACTTGCTCTCACAAAATTCAGTGAGAGTAGTAAAATTTTGCATTTCAATTTTACAGGTGAGGAAAGAAGCTCAAGCAGCCCAAGGGCATGCACACATGCAATGTGTATAACTAACAGACTATGCACCTAAGTATTCTCACTCCAAAGATTGGATTCTTATCTACAGCTTGGCCTTCACATGAGTGTAAATTCTTGAGTGTGACCCTAATTGCTAGGAATGATGGGACTCAGGGTGAGGAAATTTTCAGATTAAAAAAACAAAAACAAAAAATGTATGTAAAAGCTCACAGCAAAATAAAGGATTCTCCCCACTTTGGTTCTTTTTGAGTAATTAAAATACTCTCCAGTGCAGGCACTAGTTTTATTATAACTAGATGCAGAAATAATAAACAAATAAATGAAGATTAAAAAGTAAATACAGATGTGGGGATGGATATGGGTAGAGGCATCCCTCAACCAAGAAAGCCCAAGAACTTAAGGATTCTTTTCCTTCTTGAGATTAGAATACTAATCAGTTCTTCCAAGAATTTATCAAGAAACTGTCTTTTAAAAACATCATTAACTATCAGATAGACATATTTTTATGAGATGAATGTTTATTTTAACCTCAATTCATGTATAAGCAATATAAAATACACTTATGGAAAACTTAATAAATGAAACAAATAAAACCAAACATATAAAACAAAGAGCAAAATATCTAGAATATAAATCAATTGTCTTCCTTAATGTGGAATGATTAGTAATATTTTTGTGATCAAAATATTAATATTAGAGTATTTAAATATATATAATTTTCTATGAATGTTCTGGAAGATTATTTCACCTAGAATTTTCTAAGACAGAAAGTTAAGGATTCATTTAACTTTTGGGATTCATATTTGTATGGAACAATTGTAATTGAAAAATATTGCTGGGTTATTTACTAGACCTTGTTTGTGCTCTTCTGTTGCTCTAATCCCATGATGTTGTTTAGCAATCATTTGGCATCTGTTCTTCAGCTGGAAAGGGCAGAAAAGTTTTGGAAATCTACTGGAAAGTCAATAGGTAAATCTTTTTGTAGCAGATGATGCTCCGTCTACCTCCTCCTGACAGGAAGTTTTAAAGCCAACAACTTAGGAATCATTTTAATAATAATGCTCAAAGACAGACACATAAAAGTGTTCAAAGAACTTGAATACCAGGACTAAAATTATTTATTAGCTTAAGAAATTTGTATTTGTTACTCTTTACTTCACAACCATGCTGCAATAAAAATAAATTTTGCTTCTATCTTTATTTAACAGAAGGTGCACCCATAAGAACAAAACCCCATGTGACAGAATTATTGAAATCATGTCTAAACATAGCATAACACGTGAAATATTGCCAAGTTTTCTCAGTCCATTCTCATAGCAATGTAGTGAAACTTCATTATTATTCTCAATCTGCCTATTAAAAAGATTCAGCAAGATTCTGAAATTCAATTCAGACACATAATTGAACAAGGGCTAAAACGAAGCTCCTGGTTGAGGTCCTGCTTTTTCCAGCTACATTGTAATGCCTGTTTGCTTCTGATCTGGCTGAAGGTGCCTTGAGGACAGGCAGTGTATTGTATGTGGATGTATTCCCTAACAGGTGTGTGGCACAACACATGCATAATAGGTGCCAAGATAACTTGTTGGATAATTTGAAACTATGATAAGGCCACAAGCAGACATCTAAGAAAAACAGATATAAGTAATATGCCTGATGGAGAATTTAAAGCAACAATCATAAGGGTATTCACTGGGCTTGAGGAAAGAATAGGAGAAATCAGTGAGACTCTTACCACAGAGATAAAAAAGAGATAAAGAATCAATCAGAGATGAAGAATTAAATAAACGAGATTGGAAACAGGTTTGATTCAATGGCCAGCAGGCTGGAAGAAGCAGAGGAATGAATTAGACAAAGAAGACAAAGTAATGGAAACCAATAAAATGAGCAAAAGAGAGAAAGAAAAATTATGCAACAGAATAGACTTAGGGAACTCAGTGACTCCATCAAATATATCATTCATATCATAGGCTTCCAAAAGAAGAAGAGAGAGAAAAGGGAGCAGAAAATTTATTTGAAGAAATAATAGCTGAAATTTTCCCTAATCTGGGGAAGTAATCAGATATCCAGATCCAGTAGGCACAGAGAAATCCTATCAAAATCAACAAAAGCCAACACCAAGACATAGTGTAATGAAATTTGAAAAACATAGTGATAAAGGAAAATCTTAAAAACAGCAGGATAAAAGGCCTTAACTTACAAGGGAAAACCATAAGGGTAGCTGGAGATTTCTTAACAGAAACTTGGCAAGCCAAGTTTGGCTTGCCAAACTTGGTATGGTATGATATATACCATACCAAGTGGTACGGTATATACAACGTACTGAAAGGGAAAAACCTGCAACCAAGAATACCCAAAAATACAAAAATTCAAAGGGATACATACACCCTGATATTTATAGCACCATTATCCATAATAGCCAAATTACAGAACATGAAAAAGAATGAAATCTTGCCATTTGCAATTAAGTGGGTGGAGCTAGAGAGTATAATGATAAGTGAAATAAGTAGGAGAAAGACAAATACCACATGGTTTCACTCATATGTGGAATTTAAGAAACAACACAAATGAACAAAGGGAAAAAAAAGAGAGAGAGAGGCAAACCAAGAAACAGACTATTAACTCTAGAGAACAAACTGATGGTCACCAGAGGGGAGGAGGTTGGGGAAATGGGGGAAATAGGTGATGGGGATGAAGGAGTGCACTTGCTGTGATGAGCGCTGGGTGTTGTACGGAAGTGCTGAATTACTGTACTGTACACCTGAAACTAATATTACACTGTATGTTAACTAAATAAAATAAATAAATAAATAAAATAAAATAGTTAAATAAAAACTTGAAAAAAAGAGGAGTCAATTATATTTTAACTGTCATAAGGGGAAGTATCCAAAAATCATAGCAGTTCTTGCACTACATTTCAATATTTGATTCCTATTAAAACCTCCAAAGTTTTCAATTTTATGCAATATTCACCTCAATTTTAGAGAATATATAATAGTTAATGGAAAAACAATATCCATATTTAATTTTAACAGTGAAAAGCTAAATATATAAATAAACTCCATATATAAAATGGCCTATATAGGGAAAAAAAGTAGTATTCTTTTTGTTTCAATTGAGTTATGCCAATATTTCTTAAGATTTTCTTCCCTGCGCTGTTCTCCAGGGCCACCGTAATGCTGCTGCTTGGCAACGTATTTAACTAATTTGATATTCTAACACTAAATGTCAACAAAGATGCTTTATTAATCTCAGGATGATTTTATTATGTTTCCTTCCTAATCATTTAAGATTTTTACAACACACAATCAATACAATGACAAGACTTTTTTTCTTTTTTACCTGCAGCCTCCAAGCTATTAAGGTTATTGAAGTTATTTGGGGAGACTGTAAGCTATTTGGGTTATGTTAAACTATAGAACTATAGGGAAAGGGAGGGAAAAATGAAACAAGATGAAACCGGAGAGGGAGACATATCATAAGAGACTCTTAATCTCAGGAAACAAACTGAGGGTTGCTGGAGTGGTGGGGGGGTGGGAGGGATGGGGTCGCTGGGTGATAGACACTGGGGAGGGTATGTGCTATGGTGAGCGCTGTGAATTGTGTAAGACTGATGAATCACAGACCTGTACTCTGGAAACAAATAATACATTATATATTAATTAAAAAAAAAAACATTAGGGTGGCTCAGATGGTTAAGCGTCTGCCTTTGGCTCAGGTCATGATCCCAGGGTCCTGGGATCGAGTCCCGCATCGGGCTCCCTGCTAGGCTGGGAGCCTGCTTCTCCCTCTGCCTCTGCCTCTCTCTCTCTCTCTCTCTCCCTCTCTCTGACTCTCATGAATAAATAAATAAAACATTTAAAAAAATTTAAAAAACTATTGAACTATATTGCACAATCAGGATCACTGAAAGAAAGCAGGGTTTTTAACTAAATGTAAAAACACTTCTTCAGGTGATTAGGGACTATTATGAGCAGTTGCATGCGTCTTTGAAGAACATGCACTGGCAAAACTATTAAAAATGTTCTAATATTAAACATTTCTCTTAATAAATATTTTCATAATAAAGAATGTGTAAAAATATAGGATGTATAGGACTAGGAAAGAAACCATAAAGAAGTGTCTATGAAAGATTGTGCACCTGAATTGAATGAGTTTGAGGTTTGGGCTCAGAAAGATGTGGGTTTGGATCCAGGTAGGTCAATTCTGATGGGCTATAGTGTCCCTGGTAAGCATATCAGGCATCCTGAGATTTGATGTCCCCATTTCTTAATTTGGGATAATAGGATTTCCTCATTTGACTTGCGAATGTGATGCATGGCTAGTCTTGACACATCCAATGAATAGTAGACTTTAAATCTTTCATTGATGATGAATAAAATAAGAAATGTTGTTTCTTAAATTACTCCATCCCGTACCTTGCTGGCCTATAGAACATTACCATTTAAGGGCATGTGGGCCAGCCTCATTTCTAGAGCTGGCTGATGATTAAGAATTGCCCACACCAGACTTGCAGTTGGGTTTTATAATGGCGAATTCTTGCCTTCAAAGGTGACTGGATGCTTTTTTGTCCCAGAAAATCAGAAATTAACACAAAATCCCAATGGCTTCTTGTCATTTGGGGAATATTTGGCTTACTGATGCCCTGCTGTTCTTGGGATGTCTGGCCAGCCCTGTACAAAGATTCTTTGTGTTCCAGGACACAGAATTCTGTTGGGTTGCTTCCTCAATCAGTTTTTACGATTCAGTTGGAAGAAAGTTACTTTTACTTTCACACTGAATCCTTCTTTCTCCTCTATAGCACGGAAAGACCAAGGATTCATTGATAAAGTCTTTCTTTCACTTGCTTTTAGGCTATTGCTTCGGTGTTCAATTGCTTGTCAGGGTCATTCTTAACACATTGGTATATATGCTTCATTACATCATTATGAACATTACTGCTCTCCTTAAATACTGATGCAATGGCCTTAGTGATGAAATTAGTATTAACGATCTGCAGACCATGTTATGAACTCTAAATACTGAAACGTAAAAAAGAAAAAAAGAAAGAAAGAAGGGAATCCTAATTGTATCACTGTTTGAAACTCTTCCACACCTACTTCCCCAGAGTTGTCTAATACAGAACTATTTTTTTCCTTTTTATTTTTAATACAGCATTTGTGAAGGGATGTACCAATATAATTTACCCTTGCTTTTCTGAGTGAGGTATAGTAATTGAGTATAGGAGGGTAAATCTCTCAAAACCAAATGAAGGCAATGAGAAAGATCAGAGGAACATAATATTATTTAATTCAGACTTCATTTGAAAAGATCAACAGAGAAATATAAATTAATCATGTCCATAAGGATAGGAATCAAATAATGCCTTTTAGGGTGATATGTTTGATACTTATGTGCATATACTAATAAATAGAGTAAGTTAAAAATACTTTATCCCTAGGAAGATTTGTATTTATTATAAGAAATACAAAATAAATACAAAATTTAAGTTTGGGAACTAATTGAGTATAGTACATGAAGTACTATAAGAGGTCTTGATATATAATAAAGAGCAACAGAAGGAGAGAGTTCTATCAAAACAGAATGTACACAGTGGACTCTGTAGTAATTAATTCATTATCCTCAACTTAGGCTAGAATTTCTTCAGACTTGTGTAAAAGACTGCTGAATCTAGTCAGGGTGTGGAATGATCAAAGGGTTCCATATGTGCATTTCTAGAAAATACCATGCTATGCATGTTTCTGTTCAATCCTTTGTAGAATGTATGTCGGGGGGTGCCTGGATGACTCAGTCATTAAGCATCTGCCTTCAGCTCAAGTCAAGATCCCAGGGTCCCAGGATCAAGTCCCACATCAGGCTCCCTGCTCAGTGGGGAGTTTGCTTCTCTCTCTGACCCTCAACCCACTTGTGGTCTCTCTGTCTCTCTCTCACTCTCTCAAATAAATAAATAAAATCTTTAAAAAAAGGAACGTATGTTGGGGAGGGGTCTTCATAAGTGTTCAATCAAAAATTTCCATCTAAAATACATGGAGGCTAAAGAGCATCCTACTAAAGAATGAGTGGGTCAACCAGGAAATTAAAGAAGAATTAAAAAAATTCATGGAAACCAATGAAAATGAAAACACAACTGTTCAAAATCTTTGGGATACAACAAAGGCAGTCCTGAGAGGAAAGTATAGAGCAATACAAGCCTTTCTCAAGAAACAAGAAAGGTCTCAAATACACAACCTAACCCTACACCTAAAGGAGCTGGAGAAAGAACAGCAAATAAAGCCTAAACCCAGCAGGAGAAGAGAAATCATAAAGATCAGAGCAGAAATCAATGAACTAGAAACCAAAAGAACAGTAGAACAGATCAACGAAACTAGGAGCTGGTTCTTTGAAAGAATTAACAAGATTGATAATCCCCTGGCCAGACTTATCAAAAAGAAAAAAGAAATGACCCAAATCAACAAAATCATGAATGAAAGAGGAGAGATCACAACCAACACCAAAGACATACAAACAATTCTAAGAACATATTATGAGCAACTCTATGCCAGCAAATTAGATAACCTGGAAGAAATGGGTGCATTCCTAGAGATGTATCAACTACCAAAATTGAACCAGGAAGAAATAGAAAACCTGAACAGACCTGTAACCACTAAGGAAATTGAAGAAGTCATCCAAAATCTCCCAAGAAATAAAAGCCCAGGGCCAGATGACTTCCCAGGGGAATTCTATCAGACCTTTAAAGAAGAATTAATACCTATTCTCCTGAAACTGTTCCAAAAAGTAGAAATGGAAGGACAACTTCCAAACTCATTTTATGAGGCCACCATTACCTTGATCCCAAAACCAGACAAAGACCCCATCAAAAAGAATTATAGACCAATATCCTTGATGAACATGGATGCAAAAATTCTCACCAAAATACTAACCAGTAGGATCCAACAGTACATTAAAAGGATTATTCACCATGACCAAGTGGGATTTATCCCTGGGCTGCAAGGTTGGTTCAACATCCGCAAATCAATCAACGTGATACAATACATTAACAAAAGAAAGAACAAGAATCCTACAATCCTCTCAATAGATGCAGAAAAAGCATTTGACAAAGCACAGCTTCCTTTCTTGATCAAAACTCTTCAGAGTATAGGGATAGAGGGTACATACCTCAATATCATAAAAGCCATCTATGAAAAACCTACAGCCAATATCATTCTCAATGGGGAAAAGCTGAGAGCTTTTCCCCTAAGGTCAGGAACACAGCAGGGATGTCCACTCTCACCACTGCTATTCAACATAGTATTAGAAGTCCTAGCCACAGCAATCAGACAACAAAAAGAAATCAAAGGCATCCAAATCAGCAAAGAGGAAGTCAAACTCTCACTCTTTGCAGATGATATGATACTGTATGTGGAAAACCCAAAAGACTCCACCCCAAAACTGCTCGAACTCATACAGGAATTCAGTAAAGTAGCAGGATATAAAATCAATGCACACAAATAGGTGGCATTCCTATACACCAACAACAAGACAGAAGAGAGACAAATCAAGGAGTTGATCTCATTTACAATTGCACCCAAAACCATAAGATACCTAGGAATAAGTTTAGCCAAAGAGGCAAAGGATCTGTACTCAGAAAACTATAAAATACTCATGAAAGAAATTGAAGAAGACACAATGAAATGGAAAAATGTTCCATGCTCATGAATTGGGAGAACCAACATTGTGAAGATGTCAATGCTATCTAGAGCAATCTACACATTCAATGCAATCCCCATCAAAATACCATCCACTTTTTTCAAAGAAATGGAACAAATATTCCTAAAATTTGTATGGAACCAGAAGAGACCCCGAATAGCCAGAGGAATACTGAAAAAGAAAAGCAAAGCTGGCGGCATCACAATTCCGGACTTCCAGCTCTATTACAAAGCTGTCATCATCAAGACAGTATGGTACTGGCACAAAAACAGACACATAGATCAATGGAACAGAATCGAGAGCCCAGAAATGGCCCCTCAACTCTATGGTGAACTCATTTTTGACAAAGCAGGAAAGAATGTCCAATGGAAAAAAGACAGTCTCTTCAACAAATGGTGTTGGGAAAATTGGACAGTCACATGCAGAAGAATGTAACTGGACCATTTCCTTACACCACATAAAAAATAGACTCCAAATGGTTGAAAGACCTAAATGTGAGACAGGAGTCCATCAAAATCCTAAAGGAGAACACAGGTAGCAACCTCTTCGACCTCAGCCATATCAACTTCTTCCTAGAAACATTGCCAAAGGCAAGGGAAGCAAGGGCAAAAATGAACTATTGGGGGGGGGCGGAGCAAGATGGCGGAGGAGTAGGAGACCTAGATTTCGTCTGGTCTCAGGAATTCAGCTGAATAGGGATCAAACCATTCTGAACACCTACGAACTCAACAGGAGATCGAACAGGAGAGTAGCAACAACTCTCTGAACAGAGAAGCGACCACTTACTGGAAGGTAGGGCGTGCGGAGAAGTGAATCCGAGGCGATATTCGGGAGGATAGACGGCGGGGGATGGGCCTCTGCCGGCCGCTTCTGGCAAGTGATAGAGCCGCGGAGCACAAAATCGGACCTTTTAGAAGTTGGCTCGGTGGAGGGACGTCGCTGCAGTGGCTAAGCGGGGGGTGGAATCCTCCCAGGACAGTGTGGTCTCAGGACCCTTGGGGTCACAGAGACACCGGGGGTGCCTGAGTGCGCCAGAGCTCCCATGTATCAGAGCAGGGAAGCCGGCTGCAGATACGGAGCAGAGTCGCGGGCTCTCAGCTCGGGGTTGCCATAAACTGTGATCTGCGGCCCAGTCGGGGCACGGCTCTCCCAGCAGGGACCCAACAAGCAGCGGATCCAGGGAGACTCCCCTTCCTTCCCAGGGAGGAGCGGTGCGGGAACGCACTGCAGGGATCTGCTGGGTTTGGAGACTCCGCGCGGGGTCGGGTGCCAGAGATAGCAACGTTCGATCACAGGCCGGGTGAGCACGGAGTGCGGCCGGAGACCGGGGACACGGAAGTGACTGCTTTTCTCTGGGGGCACACTGAGGAGCGGGACCCCGAGTTCTCGGCTCCTCCGAGTGGAGATTGGGGGGCCACCATTTCTGCCCTGGTCCTCCAGAGCTGTGCTGTGAGCTTGCAGGGAACGGTAGCTCCTGAGAGCAAACCGGAGCAGCTTCCTTAGCCCAGACTGACAAGGGCGGGGCAATTCCGCCTCCGGCAAAGATATTTGGAAACCACAGCAACAGGCCCCTCCCCCAGAAGATCAACACAAACAGCCAGCAAGCCAAGACCAAGTTGATCGATCAAGAATAGGAGACCTCCAGCGCTAGGGGAATACTGCACATAGATTCGTGGCTTTTTTTTTTTTTTTTACCATGATTCATGATTTCATCAAAGTTAATTTTTGTTGACTGTTTTTTTTTTATTTTTCTTTTTCCCTTTTTCAACCAACATCTTATAAATCCCTTTAAAAAAAAAAAAAAACATTTTTTATTTTTCATTTTTAGAGTCATATTTTATCCCTTCATAGTAGTTACCCTTATTTTTGGCATATATATATAAGTTGTTCTCTCTTTAAAATTTTGAGGTACAGTTTCTTCTAACAGATCAAAATATACCCTAAATCACTAGTGTATGGCTTTGTTCTAGTCTCCTGCCTGATCACATTCTCTCCCTTTTTCCTTTTTTTTTTTCTTAAATCTTCTTTCTTTTTTCAAACAACTTATCTTACCAAGTCCTTTTATAAAATCTTTTATAATTTTCATCTTTACAGTCATCTTCCATCCCTTCATTGTATCAACCCTTATTTTCTACATATATGTCTTTCTTCCTTTAAAATTTTAGGAGGCACTTTTTTCTAACAGACCAAAATACGCCCAAAATCTAGTGTGTGGCACTGATCTATGCACTAGCCTGATCATATTTGATCATATTCTGCCTTTTTTGTATTGTTTTGTTTTTGTTTTTATCTTTTTTTTTCTTTTTCTCTTTCTTTTTTCTTTCTTTCCCTTTCTTTTCCCCTGGTTTCAGGTCTTTTCTGATTTGTATACAGTATATTTGCGGGGGACGTTGTAAACCTGTTAGCATTTTGTTCTCTCATTCATCTATTCTCCTCTGGACAAAATGACAAGACGAAAGAAATCACCTCAGCAAAAAGAACAAGAGGTAGTACCGTCAGCCAGGGACCTACTCAATACGGACATTAGTACGATGTCAGACCTAGAGTTCAGAATCATGACTTTAAAGATACTAGCTGGGCTTGAAAAAAGCGTGGAAGTTATTAGAGAAACCCTTTCTGGAGAAATAAAAGAACTAAAATCTAACCAAATCGAAATCAAAAAGGCTATTGATGAGGTGCAATCAAAAATGGGGGCACTAACTGCTAGGATAAATGAGGCAGAAGAGAGAATCAATGATATAGAAGACCAAATGATGGAAAATAAAGAGGCTGAGAAAAAGAGAGAGAAACGACTACAGGATCAAGAGGGAAGAATTCGAGAGATAAGTGATACGATAAGACGAAACAACATTAGAATAATTGGGATCCCAGAAGAAGAAGAGAGAGAGAGAGGGGCAGAAGGTATATTGGAGCAAATTATAGCAGAGAACTTCCCTAATGTGAGGAAGGAAACAGGCATTAAAATCCAGGAGGCACAGAGAACCCCTCTCAAAATCAATAATAATAGGTCAACACCCCGACATCTAATAGTAAAACTTACGAGTCTCAGAGACAAAGAGAAAATCCTGAAGGCAGCTCGGGAGAAGAGATATGTAACCTACAATGGTAGAAACATTAGATTGGCAACAGACCTATCCACAGAGACCTGGCAGGCCAGAAAGGACTGGCAAGATATCTTCAGAGCACTAAACGAGAAAAATATGCAGCCAAGAATACTATATCCAGCTAGGCTATCACTGAAAATAGAAGGAGAGATAAAAAGCTTCCAGAACAAACAAAAACTAAAGGAATTTGCAAACACGAAACCAGCCCTCCAAGAAATATTGAGAGGGGTCCTCTAAGCAAAGAGAGAACCTAAAAGCAGCAAAGAGCAGAAACGAACACAGACAACAGACAGTTAACAGTCACCTTACAGGTAATACAATGGCACTAAATTCATACCTTTCAATAGTTACCCTGAATGTAAATGGGCTAAATGCCCCAATCAAAAGACAGAGGCTATCAGATTGGATTAAAAAACAAGACCCATCAATATGCTGTCTGCAAGAGACTCATTTTAGACCCAAAGACACCCCCAGATTGAAAGTGAGGGGGTGGAAAACCATTTACCATGCTAATGGACACCAAAAGAAAGCTGGGGTGGCAATCCTTATATCAGACAAACTAGATTTTAAAACAAAGACTGTAATAAGAGATGAGGAAGGACACTATATCCTACTTAAAGGGTCTATCCAACAAGAAGATCTAACAATTGTAAATATCTATGCCCCGAACATGGGAGCAGCCAATTATATAAGGCAATTAATAACAAAAGCAAAGAAACACATTGACAACAATACAATAATAGTGGGGGACTTTAACACCCCCCTGACTGAAATGGACAGATCATCTAAGCAAAAGATCAACAAGGAAATAAAGACTTTAAATGACACACTGGACCAAATGGACTTCACAGACATATTCAGAACATTCCATCCCAAAGCAAAGGAATACACATTCTTCTCTAGTGCCCATGGAACATTCTCCAGAATAGATCACATCCTAGGTCACAAATCAGGTCTCAATCGGTACCAAAAGATTGTGATCATTCCCTGCATATTTTCAGACCACAATGCTTTGAAACTAGAACTCAACCACAAGAGGAAAGTCGGAAAGAACTCAAATACATGGAGGCTAAAGAGCATCCTACTAAAGAATGATTGGGTCAACCAGGAAATTAAAGAAGAATTAAAAAAATTCATGGAAACCAATGAAAATGAAAACACAACTGTTCAAAATCTTTGGGATACAGCAAAGGCATTCCTGAGAGGAAAGTATATAGCAATACAAGCCTTTCTCAAGAAACAAGAAAGGTCTCAAATACACAACCTAACCCTACACCTAAAGGAGCTGGAGAAAGAACAGCAAATAAAGCCTAAACCCAGCAGGAGAAGAGAAATCATAAAGATCAGAGCAGAAATCAATGAACTAGAAACCAAAAGAACAGTAGAACAGATCAACGAAACTAGGAGCTGGTTCTTTGAAAGAATTAACAAGATTGATAAACCCCTGGCCAGACTGATCAAAAAGAAAAGAGAAATGACCCAAATCAACAAAATCACGAATGAAAGAGGAGAGATCACAACCAACACCAAAGAAATACAAACAATTATAAGAACATATTATGAGCAACTCTATGCCAGCAAATTAGATAACCTGGAAGAAATGGGTGCATTCCTAGAGATGTATCAACTACCAAAATTGAACCAGGAAGAAATACAAAACCTGAACAGACCTATAACCACTAAGGAAATTGAAACAGTCATCAAAAATCTCCCAAGAAACAAAAGCCCAGGGCCAGATGGCTTCCCAGGGGAATTCTATCAGACATTTCAAGAAGAATTAATACCTATTCTCCTGAAACTGTTTCAAAAAATAGAAATGGAAGGGAAACTTCCAAACTCATTTTATGAGGCCAGCATTACCTTGATCCCAAAACCAGACAAAGACCCCATCAAAAAAGAGAATTACAGACCAATATCCTTGATGAAAATGGATGCAAAAATTCTCACCAAAATACTAGCCAATAGGATCCAACAGTACATTAAAAGGATTATTCACCACGACCAAGTGGGATTTATCCCTGGGCTGCAAGGCTGGTTCAACATCCGCAAATCAATCAACGTGATACAATACATTAACAAAAGAAAGAACAAGAATCATATGATCCTCTCAATAGATGCAGAAAAAGCATTTGACAAAGTACAGCATCCTTTCTTGATCAAAACTCTTCAGAGTATAGGGATAGAGGGTACATACCTCAATATCATAAAAGCCATCTATGAAAAACCTACAGCGAATATCATTCTCAATGGGAAAGGCTGAGAGCTTTTCCCCTAAGATCAGGAACGTGGCAGGGATGTCCACTCTCACCACTGCTATTCAACATAGTATTAGAAGTCCTAGCCACAGCAACCAGACAACAAAAAGAAATCCAAGGCATCCAAATCGGCAAAGAGGAAGTCAAACTCTCACTCTTTGCAGATGATATGATACTTTATGTGGAAAACCCAAAAGACTCCACCCCAAAACTGCTAGAACTCATACAGGAATTCAGTCAAGTAGCAGGATATAAAATCAATGCACAGAAATCAGTGGCATTCCTATACACCAACAACAAGACAGAAGAGAGACAAATCAAGGAGTCTATCCCATTTACAATTGCACCCAAAACCATTAGATACCTAGGAATAAATCTAACCAAAGAGGCAAAGGATCTGTACTCAGAGAACTATAAAATACTCATGAAAGAAATTGAAGAAGACACAAAGAAATGGAAAAACGTTCCATGCTCATGGATTGGGAGAACCAAAATTGTGAAGATGTCAATGCTACCTAGAGCAATCTACACATTCAATGCAATCCCCATCAAAATACCATCCACTTTTTTCAAAGAAATGGAACAAATAATCCTAAAATTTGTATGGAACCAGAAGAGACCCAGAATAGCCAGAGGAATACTGAAAAAGAAAAGCAAAGCTGGCGGCATCACAATTCCGGACTTCCAGCTCTATTACAAAGCTGTCATCATCAAGACAGTATGGTACTGGCACAAAAACAGACACATCGATCAATGGAACAGAATGGAGAGCCCAGAAATGGACCCTCAACTCTATGGTCAACTTATCTTTGACAAAGCAGGAAAGAATGTCCAATGGAAAAGAGACAGTCTCTTCAACAAATGGTGTTGGGAAAATTGGACAGCCACATGCAGAAGAATGAAACTGGACCATTTCCTTACACCACACACAAAAATAGACTCCAAATGGTTGAAAGACCTAAACGTGAGACAGGAGTCCATCAAAATCCTAAAGGAGAACACAGGTAGCAACCTTTTCGACCTTAGCCGCAGCAACTTCTTCCTAGAAACATCGCCAAAGGCACGGGAAGCCAGGGCAAAAATGAACTATTGGGATTTCATCAAGATAAAAAGCTTTTGCACAGCAAAAGAAACAGTCCACAAAACCAAAAGACAACCGACAGAATGGGAGAAAATATTTGCAAATGACATATCAGATAAAGGGCTAGTATCCAAAATCTATAAAGAACTTATCAAACTCAACACCCAAAGAACAAATAATCCAATCAAGAAATGGGCAGAAGACATGAACAGACATTTCTCCAAAGAAGAAATCCAAATGGCCAACAGGCACATGAAAAAGTGCTCAACATCGCTCGGCATCAGGGAAATCCAAATCAAAACCTCAATGAGGTACCACCTCACACCCGTCAGAATGGCTAAAACTAACAAGTCAGGGAACGACAGATGTTGGCGGGGATGTGGAGAAAGGGGAACCCTCCTACACTGTTGGTGGGAATGCAAGCTGGTGCAACCCCTCTGGAAAACAGTATGGAGGTTCCTCAAACAGTTGAAATTAGAGCTACCGTTTGATCCAGCAATTGCACTACTGGGTATTTACCACAAAGATACAAATGTAGGGACCCAAAGGGGTACGTGCACCCCAATGTTTATAGCAGCAATGTCCACCATAGCCAAACTGTGGAAAGAGCCAAGATGCCCATCGACAGATGAATGGATAAAGAAGATGTGGTATATATACACAATGGAATATTATGCAGCCATCAAAAGAAATGAGATCTTGCCATTTGCAACGACGTGGATGGAACTGGAGGGTGTTATGCTGAGTGAAATAAGTCAATCAGAGAAAGACATGTATCACATGACCTCACTGATATGAGGAATTCTTAATCTCAGGAAAGAAACTGAGTGTTACTGGAGTGGTTGGGGGTGGGAGGGATGGGGTGGCTGGGTGATAGACATTGGGGAGGGTATGTGCTACGGTGAGCACTGTGAATTGTGCAAGACTGTTGAATCACAGTTCTGTACTTCTGAAACAAATAACGCAACATATGTTAAGAAAAAAGAAAAAGAAGAAGATAACAGGAGAGGAAGAAAAGGGGAGTATGTCAGAGGGGGAGACGAACCATGAGAGATGATGGACTCTGAAAAGCAAACTGAGGGTTCTAGAGGGGAGGGGGGTGGGGGATGGGTTAGCCTGGTGATGGGTATTGAGGAGGGCACGTTCTGCATGGAGCACTGGGTGTTATGAACAAACAATGAATCATGGAACAC
The DNA here is from genome assembly GCF_037043125.1 of Eumetopias jubatus. Lineage (NCBI taxonomy): Eukaryota > Metazoa > Chordata > Mammalia > Carnivora > Otariidae > Eumetopias > Eumetopias jubatus. The sequence goes on from NW_028274808.1 coordinate 5,053,823, forward strand.
TGCACCAAAAACTAATGATGTAATATATGGTGATTAACATAACAATAAAAAAATTAAAAAAAAATGAACTATTGGGATTTCAAAAGATAAAAAGCTTTTGCACAGCAAAAGAAACAGTCCACAAAACCAAAGACAACCAACAGGATGGGAGAAAATATTTGCAAATGACATATCAGATAAAGGGCTAGTATCCAAAATGTATAAAGAACTTATCAAACTCAACACCCAAAGAACAAATAATCCAATCAAGAAATGGGCAGAAGACATGAACAGACATTTTTCCAAAGAAGACATCCAAATGGCCAACAGACACATGAAAAAGTGCTCCACGTCGCTCAGCATCAGGGAAATCCAAATCAAAACCTCAATGAGATACCACCTCACACCAGTCAGAATGGCTCAAATTAACAAGTCAGGGAACGACAGATGTTGGCGGGGATGTGGAGAAAGGGGAACCCTCCTACACTGTTGGTGGGAATGCAAGCTGGTGCAACCACTCTGGAAAACAGTATGGAGGTTCCTCAAACAGTTGAAAATAGAGCTACCATAGGATCTAGCAATTGCACTACTGGGTATTTACCACAAAGATACAAATGTAGGGAACCGAAGGGGTACGTGCACCCCAATGTTTATAGCAGCAATGTCTACAATAGCCAAACTGTGGAAAGAGCCAAGATGTCCATCGACAGATGAATGGATAAAGAAGATGTGGTATGTATACACAATGGAATATTATGCAGCCATCAAAAGGAATGAGATCTTGCCATTTGCAACGATGTGGATGGAACTGGAGGGTGTTGTGCTGAGTGAAATAAGTCAATCAGAGAAAGACATGTATCATATGACCTCACTGATATGAGGAATTCTTAATCTCAGGAAACAAACTGAGTGTTGCTGGAGTGGTGGGGGGTGGGAGGGATGGGGTGGCTGGGTGATAGACATCGGGTAGGGTATGTGCTATGGTGAGCGCTGTGAATTGTGCAAGACTGTTGAATCACAGCTCTGTACTTCTGAAACAAATAATGCAACATATGTTAAGAAAAAAGAAAAAGAAGAAGATAGCAGGAGGGGAAGAATATAGGGGAGTAAGTCAGAGGGGGAGACGAACCATGAGAGATGATGGACTCTGAGAAACAAACTGAGGGTTCTAGAGGGGAGGAGGGTGGGGGGATGGGTTAGCCTGGTGATGGGTATTAAAGAGGGCACATTCTGCGTGGAGCACTGGGTGTTTTGCACAAACAATGAATCATGGAACACTACATCAAAAATTAATGATGTAATATATGGTGATTAACATAACAATAAAAAATTTAAAAAAATTCCATCTAATTTGGGTATGATGACAACCCACAAATCTAACATAGCATAGAATGAATAATACAGGTTGAGGGAAGACAATTAGAGAGAGGCGAACTATCAGAGCCATTGGTGGACTAGTAAACACATTTGCAGTCAACAGCCTGCATTAAACAGGGCATCATGGGTACAGGGATCCAGAGCATCCTCAGGAACACGTTGACAAAACTCCAGCACTTCAAACACTGAGAATTTACAGCTGTGGTCATTCTATGAAATAAATACTTAGACCTCAGATTTCAGGAAGTGTGAGCTAGGTGCTAGGACAATCAAGGACAAAAGATCAGAAGACCAAGATGCAGAGGAAGGGAGAGGAGCACACTGGATCAGAAGAAAGCCTGTTGCCATAGCCACACCAGCAAGTCTTTCTGGGAATGCCTTCAGAAGCAGAACCCTACACTTACTTTCAAAGCCTTCCTGAAAATTTAAATGAGCAGCAAGCAAAATGTTATAGTATTATTAATATTTTTTAACTGCTTCACAGTGCTGCTCATTTATATACTCTACTCTGATCATCTTTATGGCATCCCCAGTGAATTATTATGATCTTTATTTTATAACAGACAATTCTGGGGCTCAGGGAACGCAAACGGATGGTTAGACCTGGCCTGAGTAAGTCTCAGGGTCCCCTTCTGAAAGGTGCCACCATATTTCTGTGAATTTGTGTCATAGGCTGACTTGCTCAACTTCTGCATAAACCCCCAAGTTAAATGGTACATCCAGGTGCCACCTAGGAAATAGGTGGTTGCTATGTGATAAAAATCAAGATTCTTGTATCCGATGGGCAAGTCTGGGTAAACAGAGAACACCGACTGAACTCCATTCTAAGTTTATTGCAAAATGTCACACATGACACGAGGCTAGGCTGAAGATATTTTGGAAACAGTTGTGGAGGTACAAGTAGTATTCATTTAGATTCAGACGATTTCGATCTTAGTTCTATTCTTTGACCAATTGCTAATTCCACAACTTCCTTATATCACCTTACTATTTTCTGCTTCTCTTCATTGTTAACACGAGATAGTAACACTTCTTTCACAAAGTTACCAAGAAGACTAAAATCATTGGTGTTTGTAAAAAGCACTTTACAAGCTCGCAGTTGTTTATCAATATAGATTTAGTTTATCCTTTTAAAACATGTGACTGATTTCTACCTAGTGATTTTTTTGTGTTATATCTGGTTCACTCCAGCCCGAATCTTAAACTGAAGTCATTTTATTAAGATTGGCCCTTCATAATGATGCTGCCAGACTCTCTATTCATGTCAAGATGGATAATTAAAAAGAGTTGATTCAAACTTTCTGTTTTACCTTGTGGTTGTTATTTTACCAAAGAGAGCTAAACCGTACTGAAAAACAGAGCATCTCCCAGGAGCCTGAGTCAAGGCAGTGAAAGAAACAATTAAGCCTAATTGACTCAGCAGGTGGATAAAACCAGAAAACTGGGTCTGGTAAATGAGAGAGTGTCTTGGGTGGATGAGCTGTCTGTGTCTGAGCTGGGTAATGATGGAGTGAGTGGGAAGCCGTTGGGGAGAGGATCTCCCAAACAGCACTACCCATAAGCTTACAGTTGTTAGGGATAGATGTGCTGAAAGCCTGTTACAATAAAATCAGAATTAAAAATAAAAGACTTCCAAACAACTGTATTCTTGAAACAAAACATTTGTAAAAAATCCTAAACACAGAAGTGAGTGCTTTTATTTTTTATCAACTAATCCTAGACTCACAGCAGGAACTTATCCTAATTCATACAACTCTTAGAAGGCTTTCCTCTAGGGGTGCCTGGGTGGATCAGTCAGTTAAGCAAATGACTCTTGATTTGGCTCAGGTCATGATTTCAGGGTGGTGAGATTGAGCCCTGGGTTGGGCTTGGGCTGGAGGGGGAGCTTGGGATTCTCTCTTTCTCTCTCTTCCTCCCCCACCCCGTCTCCTGTGTGCACTCTCTCTCCTAAGAAAAGAGAGCTTTTTTTCTAAAATACTGTGTGTATTTGTGTTTATTTCATAAACGCAACACACACACATACACATAAGAGGAAGTCAGAGTAAAACAAAGCAGGGAATTATGTGGTCTTTTAGCTTTGTGTTCCCGAGTCTCAAGTAAGGGCAGTCCTGACACCCTTATTAGTATCTCTAGTCCCGCAAAAAACTAACCTGTTTCACTGCAAAGGGCTCTCCTCCATAATACGGTTGCAGGAACTGTGACAAACATCACAAAGCTTCACTTTTGGTTTCATAATGGTAAATTCTAATACGTTCCTGTTCCAGTGGCCATGCAAGGTTAACACTCAAATCTATTGCCTATATTAATTATGTTTAAAATTTAGTGTACCCAGTATATAACTACAAAATACATTTTATATGTAAATAAATATAAATAAGTTTTATTTATAAATAAATATAAATAGGTACTAAATATGAAATACATATCTCATTATGAAATTGTCATCACATTATTAAAATTATGAGCATTAATATTCTCACTTGCTATCATTAAGGAATAATCTAGATCAAGTTTCGGCAAGCCATGGCTCACAGGCTGATCATCTGCTTTTGCAAATAAAAAGCCCCGAGCCATTTTGATGATACTGTAGGTGGCTTCCAATTCTTCAATTCTTTTATGCTTCCAAAATCTTGATTCTGTTTTTTTTTTTTTTCTTAAACCTTTTGATACATTCATATTGATGCTCCTGCAGCTCCCTGGAGTGCTCATCATTTCTACTTATTTTCTGTCTTAGGAAATAATGTATGCAAAGGACTTAGCACAGAAATTGGCACAGGGTGAGCAGGTAGCAAACCATAATTTTATGCATCAATAATATTTCCTGCCAGGAAGACGATCCTGAAAATTCTCTGAGAGGGAGAAGATGAGCAGGTATCCCTCTTGTCACTGTTTTTGACTCTCTGGCCTTTCTGGGAAAGATCTATATCTAGATCCCAAAGACCAGGAGTGGCACGGTGCAATCCTGGGATCTTTGTATGGGACTGCACCAACCTTAGGACACTCTTTGGCATTGAAAGCTCCCACTGCGGTTTGTCTAAGAAAATCTTGGGCACTTTATTTAGGCTACTTCTGTTGCAAAATAGGTGTACTAATCAGCATTTAGACAGTATCTACTTTTAGGGACTGTTATAAAGTGGGGTTTTATGTGGGAAAAGAATCGGTTAGTAAATTTCAGAATATTTGGAAGACACATGATTTTCATGTGAGATTTTAAGTAACCTTAGTACTATGTTATAAAGTTTAGAGTGCATTTATATATGTGTATATCATGGTATAGGTATGCAATAGCCAGACTGATATTTTTCTTTACTATATCTGATGGATTGACACCAATACACACACATAAAGTCACTACCAGAGGCTCGGTGGTCACTTCAAAAGTGTTTTCATTATTTAGAATTTTCAGTGCCCTTTTTAAGGAATTAACTAAAGTCCTATGTTTAAAATATTTTCCAGTAGTGGCAAATATATGCTAACTGATCTTCTTAATATTTTATTTTAAAGTAGTTCAGCCTCCCCTGACATTACTTTTGCATCCCTTACATTTCTATAGTCCTGCAGGGTTTACCAATATTTTCATCGAAGAATCATTTTTATTTTTTACAAAGTCAAGTGCAACCGACTCAAGCTGGCTCACAGGACAATTTTCATAGAAGAACTCATATGCCTCATGAAGCATTAATTACTACGAGGAAGGAAGCATTACTAGTCAGGAAGACAAAACTCACCAGAACATACATTTAGGGAAGCTCATTAATTTATTCTCCCTTATTTCCCTATCCATAGTCCTAACCTGATCCAGTTACAAAGAAGGCCCATTACGCGAGGGTTATAAATGTCAAGAACAAAACGGATATCATGTTAAGTTCGCAGAAACACAGGCAGCATTAGCAACATGACTCTAGCAGTATTTTCAGGCTTCTCTGGCAAGCCGGGTTGAGCATTGTTATAAATAGTCTCCATTGCAACATTTCATCACTGAGAAAATCCAGACGTGAATGTATAAAACCAAAGGAAAGTGTAAATAAGAAATAAATCCTGTTAATTGAGATTTGCCGATGCCAGAGCCTTTCAGCAAGGACGACCCTGGGGGTTTCCATGGCTCGGAAGCCAACGAGTCTGCATCTTCCACTTCCAAACAGCACAGAATATTGTTCCCCTGGCTCATCCCTCTGGGCTATTGTTTTTTCTATTCTTTTTTTTTTCAATAAGAAAATAAATACATCTGACTTCCTCTAACCATTGTTAAGGAACCTCTTGCCTTTTAAGCCAACATCCTTTACTCTTCCCTGTTAGCACCAACGGATGCAAAAAGTGATTCAATCCTTGGCCCTCATCGGGCCTTTACTCAAGATTGTCTATTGAATACGATACACATGTGCATAATATTTCTCAAACATTTACTCTAGCCAAAGACTCACAGGATAATTGACCAGACATTCAGCATCTTTAACCACCTAGTGGGTTTACAATAGGGAATTATACACAGAAAAAGCCAATAAAAGATCCATGTTTATGTCTACCCTGCAGAGAAGCAGACACATGCATTCTGTGAGCCCCATCCTCTGCAGCCCTACCAAACTGGGCCTTTGGCTCTACTACATTATCTATAACTGATTATGACCTGAAATAGGAAAAACTTAAATATCACCAGCCCTAGCCCGATGCTCTGGAACTCAAAGTACTTATTCTGCTACTAATATTTGTTGCTTCTGTTCATAGATCTTTAATACTGGGGAAGGAAGAAAGGACTTTGGCTTTGATCTGTCATGGCCAAGCCTGTTCTATTTTTTTTTTAATACAAGTCATTTTAAGACTTAAGTCAGGGCCTATTCTTGTTATTACTCCTCACTCAAAAGAGGCACCTGGGTGGCTCAGATAGTTAAGCATCTGCCTTCGGCTCAGGTCACGATCCCAGGGTCCCGGGATTGAGTCCCGCATCAGGCTCCCTGCTAGATGGGGAGGCTGCTTCTTTCTCTGCCTCTGCCTCTCTCTCTCTCTCTCTCTCTCTCTGACTCTTATGAATAAATAAAACATTAAAAAAAAAAGAATAGCCTCTTACCCTACATAGGGTGCCTACCACCTACAGTTAGAGTCTCCAGCTACCAAACCTGATTTCCCTTTGCTGTGCTCTCCCTTTCTGTTAAGACACATTCTTACCTCCCAGTCATACCTGTGCCTCCAGTCAAGGGTGCTACCATTACCCCAAATCCTATAAGAGTGACTGTGCTCTTCACCCAACCCAGGGATTATATCTCCCCAAGGAAGAAAAAAAAAAAAAAGGCAGACTGAAAGGTGATGTGTGGCGAGGCACAGTGGTCAAGCAGGAAAAGAGAATTTTCTCCTGGTATAGGCTAGCGTCATAAAAACAACAACCACCCCTCCAAAAATATTTGGTCTCAGAAACTATTCTCAACCAGTTATGGTACATGGCCTCTTTCTAGATCTCTGTCTTCTGTAGTCAGTTATCTTTTCTGTTGTTCCATCCAAGAGAGCATATTTCTAAGTTTACAGAAAACCGATTATCACTTTAATTCATGTTTAGCATGAAGACAACAACGTGATCCCAGAGGCAAGCCTTTTAGAAAGAGGTCACATGAAGAAGAGAATTAACAATAAGTTCAATAAGGAAAAGGAAATCCAGTTTGGTGGGCCAGATAGATCTTATTTCAAATTGAGGCTCTTTTTGTTCACTAATTTGTGGCCCTGTACTTAATCAAATGTCCTCAATTCATTCAACTGTAAAAGGATATTGTTCTTGAAGTGGTGTTGTAAGAGAGCAGGCATGCAAATTTCTTGGCATATTATCCATGCTTACAATAGGATAACCATTATTCATCACAGTAATTAATACTTGAAGAATAACTAACATGCATTCTCCTCACGTAGACCAGTAAAGCATGTTTGACAATGATTCCCATATATAGTTCACATATCAAGCATTGCAATGCTGAGTGACTCTAGCAGAAGTTAAGCTAGTTAATGGAAACCAAGATGTAAACATGTTCATCAGCCACTTGGGATGGCAATCACATGGTTTCCTACAAAACTGAGTATACTTTTAGTATACTATCCAGCAACCATGCTGTTCAGTATTTACCCAAAGGAGCCAAATGCTTATGTCCACAGAAAACCTGCGCATAGATGTTTATAGTAGCTGTATTCATCATAATTGCCCAAACTTGAAAGCAACCAAGATGTCCTTCAGTAGGTGGATGGATAAGTACACTGTGGTCGATCCAGACAATGGATATTATTCAGTGCTACAAAGAAATGAGCTATCAAGCCATGACAAGACATGGAAGAACTTTAAATGCGTATTACTAAATGAAAGAAACCAGTCTGAAAAGCCTACATACTACATGATTCCAACTCCATGACTTTCTGGAAAAGGCAAAACTATGGACAATGTAAAAAGATCAGTGGTTGCCAGGAGTTAGAGGGGAGGGAGGGATGAACAGGTGGAGCACAGAGGGTTTTTAGGGCAGTGAAAACACTCTGATACCACAATGATGGATGTATTTCTCCAAACCTATAGAATATACAACAGTAAAAGTAAACCCTAGTGTAAACTATTAACTTTGGGTGATAATGCTGTGCTAATATAAATTCATCAATTATAACAAATGCACCATTGGGTGGGGAATGTTGATAATAGAAGAGGCTGTGGAACTCTATGGGAAATATCTGCATATTTTTCTCAATTCTTCGAAACCTGAAACTGCTCTAAAAAAGTCTTAATAAAAAATTTTAAAAATATCAAAAATAATATACAAGGTCTTTAAGAAAACATACATACAACAGCAAAATAATCTCTGGCTCCACACTGTTAAGGTTCCACTCTCGCCTGTGAGCACTGCCTGTCTCAGTCTATTCTTGCCGCCCATGGAATTCCAATCTTCCAATCCCAATACCACCAACAACCAGGCCATACTCTTCAAAAAGACATTAGTGCTTCATTTTCCTTGCATATAAAATTTTGAACATTTTCAGTTTAAAGAAATCTCACTTGAGGATTAGAATTGTAGATTTTTGTCTATCTATAATTAAACCATAAGTATATTCTAAGACATTTTAGCTTTGCACTACTGAGCTTAGAAACACCTACATCTCATTTTTTTAGTAGATGTTGAAAATAAACTCTGCATGTACAGCTATTTTTACTGTATATTTTTGTACAATGTAGCTCTTCTGTGACTCATACTTTTGCAGATGAGCATTTCATCTTTAATTTGGAATGAAAAAATGTGGAAAGGCAGAGAATTTAGCTATATCATTTTCTAGTTAATACCAGTCACCCAGGTTCCTGGTTATAAGCATTTTGACATGGTCCACGAAATCACATTTAGAAAGTGCTTAAGCTTTTTCAATAAAAAACACTGAGCCTAGAAAGTTTTATGATACATGACATGATCCATTTTGAAGGAGTGTCATAGGACTTGGTTCTCTAGGTCTTGATTTCTCCTAGAAGACAGTTCAATGCACATAGATAGTATCAGTTACATGATCAGGTTTGTGTTTTTGGGTGCATGTTTGTTCTTCCAAAGGGGGCGCTGTCTGTGAGTTTTTTGAGCATTGTGGTCGATAGACCGTAATACATAGAAGTCAAGCACGAGCTAACATGCTTTACCTCTCTCTCCTATCAGCAAATGTTCAGTTCCTAATTCAAATATTAAAGGAGATAGCATTTTGTTCTTGAACATTCTTCCTGCAGGGTAGTTTAATGGACTGTGTTACATTATAACAGAAACAATAACAAAAGGAAGAAAGAAATCCAATAGTCCAGTGGATTCTTTTTAAATCTATGAATAGTGGCTAAAATAATAATTTCATTGAAATTTGTGACAGCTAACTCTTGTGGCAAAGGTCAAGGATCTATGGTTGATCACAGGAGGCTGTTCCCTTTGACTTTTTAATCTTTTGCCTTTTCTAGGGGACATTTTTCTCCTTTATAAGAATTTTATTTTCCCTTACACTTTCTTTTTCTCATCACTTATTTTCAATATTTGTTATGCCTCTATTGAAAAAGAGGGATTCTTTTTTTTTTTTTTTACATTCAAAGTGACCTAGTAGAATAGAACAAAGTTTAAGTGTTTGTATCTTAATATTAGATTTAGATGAAGACCTATCTGGAAAAATCTTAACCACACTGTTCTCTTCAGCTAATGTGAAAAGAAGAACCCAAGCAAAGTGTGCTTGGTTGGCAGGGAGACTAGAAAGATGCGATGTCATTAAAACTAAAATTATTAAGGTCCTTCTCCAGCTCTTGTTCGGATCTCATCCTGACAGCATCTGAAATTTATGTTTGTAAAGATGACTAAATTCGGCTCCTAAGTATAAAATATTCAACACTGAAATGGAAGTCCTCAAGTTTTAGCCAATATTGGAAATTCCCAAATCAATTCTGGGCATAGAATTATGAGAAGTGGATATTTATATAACCACCAGGCAAGAACGGATCTCGAGAGATCATCTGTGCTTTCCATCTTCCTTCATGAGGTTTTTCAAACCACATGGAAAGAGAAGAAAGAGCTTCTAGAACCACTGTTGAACATGGCTCCCACTCTAGCCTGGCCCATCCAGCTGCTCACTGAAGGTCGTAGAAACGAGTTACGGAGACGGAAGCCTTGGCATGGGTGATTTCTGTAACCACACACTCTGGGTTGGCCACTGTGAGCAAAGTGTGGGTGGAAACATCCGGAGTGTGATGGTAATTTGTGTAATTCACCCTGGAGAGGAAAGGAGTTGGTGTTTAAGGTGTAACGCAGCTCAGAGGGAGGGACCAAAGGATATCAGGGGCCAAAAGTTCCCCCCACTGTGCTACCTATGTTGTTTTGAAGCTCTGGAGCTGGAGGGAAGATTTAGAGAGTCCTTCCACGCCGACCATCACCAGATCTAGGTTGTCTGGGGGACTGAATGAGCCCTGTCTCTCTCCTCAGCCCGTGCCTCTTGGACAAAACCGTCCACATTCGTGGGTCCTGGCTCATTCAGCCTGCATTCCTTTGTTACCACTCGGACAGACACATTTATGCTTTCAGAGGAAAACATAAATTGGTGTCACAAACAAAGGGGAAATGGAGGAAGGATCATCCTTTATTGAGTATGTCCTCCATACCCGTTCATTAGACATGATTACAGCCCTTTAATTCTCAGAGAAATTCTAAGAGCAGGACGTCAATGACCTGATTTTATAAATGGGAAACTGGCACCTGACAATGATTAAGGATCTTGTCTGGGATGCCTAGACACAGCAAGGCCTGGATTTAAAACCCAACACTGACAAACACCAGTAGTCAGACTTTTCCTTTCTCCTAAATTAAAGAAAATGCCCAACAATTCTGCCAAAGGAGTACTATGTCGCAGGCAGTTTAAAGTGGCTTATAGGACAGTGACAGGGCAGATCTGAGAGGCAGAAAGAACTGCCAACACTTTTATATAGATAGAATTATGCAAATATTAATAAGATAGACTTTATGCTTGGGAAGTATGGGATAGGAGAAAAGTAAACAGTCCATTTGCTTCTGAAAATGGGTGTTAGCAACCGCCCCTAAACCCAGACAACTCGCCCCTTCCACCATCATGCTTTTAAGCAAGGGTTCTATTTCACCAAACCAATTCACTTAGGAGTTAAAAAATACCTACTTAGGATTTACTTCTGTTTTTCTTTCTTCGTTCTTTGTTCTAGAAAGTAAACACTCCCAGAATCCCATTCATTTGAAAAAATGAATATGGCCACAAAATTTTAGATTAGAATGTTGGTTGCTGAAGACGCATTTGTTAAGTAAATTAATAAATATCACTTCTGATTAGGAATCTAACACTTTCATTATGCTCCTGCTGGTTTTCTGTTTAATATCACAGACACCTCCTTTTATTTTATTAGCAATGAGACAGAAATTGATGGTTGGTAGTTTTTTTGTGTGTTTTTTTTGGGGGGGGTTGTTTGTTGTTGTTCTGTTTTGCTGTTAGGCAAGATACTTATCTTTAGACAACATTTAAAATACAGCAGTTTAGAGCAGTTGAGGCATCCGTATTATTACGATAATATTTGGGTCTCTTTCTGATTTGAGCCTGAACCCAGTATAGAGTATGTTCTTTTAAGAGATCTTGCTCTATCTGCTTTTCTTCCAAACAGGAGAAGACATTAAAAATAGAATAGTGTACTTCATTTTTCTCATCTGTAAACAATCTTTTCCCTAAACCAGGAAGCATGCCTAGATTTGGCAATTTATCCTCAAAGACTGAGGTCTATATAATTCATATCACACAAGATAATTACAAGAAAAGAGCAATTCTTTCAATGAAATGGGAAGCAGTAAAAAGAAAATGCGCTTAGGTAGTACTCCATTTAAGAGATGCTTTTATCTTAATGTTTCTTAAGGCAATGTCTTCTATATAGCATTATAGTGTCTTTTGTGTATTGTATATATGTCCCAATTCTTTCTCTAATGTTAGTAAAATTAAAAGCATGAAAATTTTTTTTAAATTTTTTATTGTTATGTTAATCACCATATATTACATCATTTGTTTTGGTGTAGTGTTCCATGATTCATCGTTTGTTCATAACACACAGTGCTCCATGCAGAATGTGCCCTCCTCAATACCCATCACCAGGCTAACCCATCCCCCCACCCTCCTCCCCTCTAGAAACCTCAGTTTGTTTTTCAGAGTCCATCATCTCTCCTGGTTCCTCTCCCCCTCTGACTTACTCCCCTTCATTCTTCCTCTCCTGCTATCTTCTTCTTTTTCTTTTTTCTTAAAATATGTTGCGTTATTTGTTTCAGAAGTACAGATCTGTGATTCAACAGTCTTGCACAATTCACAGCGCTCACCATAGCACATACCCTACCCAATGTCTATCACCCAGCCACCCCATCCCTCCAACCCCCGACCACTCCAGCAACCCTCAGTTTGTTCCTGAGATTAAGAATTCCTCATATCAGTGAGGTCATATGATACATGTCTTTCTCTGATTGACTTATTTCACTCAGCACAACACCCTCCAGTTCCATCCACGTCATTGCAAATGGCAAGATCTCATTCCTTTTGATGGCTGCATAATATTCCATTGTGTATATATACCACATCTTCTTTATCCAAAATTCCATGACATACTGCCCTTGACTAGCAAAAGTAATAAAATCTCACTGTTTTGATACCTCCTTGAATTTACTCATTAAACCTTTGTTGATTTGCTGTAGGATTCCCTAATTTGATGAGACTTTATCCAATGTGACAGGAACGAGGAGAGCTGAACAGAATCCCAAGGTCCCCGCTGCTGTTGATGTGGCCAACATGTGGTCACGTGACATGGAGAGAGATGTTCTCCCTTCTAATTGGAGAGCCAAGGGATTCTGGGTCTGGTTTCCCCCCACATCACCATGGGAGATATCACGTTTCACCTAACATGACGTTGTATTTGAAATGCTGTATAAATGTTGTAAACTATACCATAGAAATTCTCCGTACACCTCTCCTGGCTTCACAGTAACACCTAGAAGGAGCTCCCAGGTGCTGGACTGGCAGAATCTAAGAAGCCCTGCATCTGGCAAAGGGAGGGTTTGTGGGATACAGATTGAGGAAAGGTGGCCGTGGAACGAAACGGTTGGTGGGTCAGCTCCGCAGTCCGGCTGCCTGGGTCTGATCTGACGCCTTGACTTAAAAATTACTCTCTTAACCTCTCGGTGCTTCAGAATCATCACCTGGAAAAGGTGTTCATAAGAATGCCAGCTCACAGGATTCTTGCAAAAATTCACTGAAATATGGAATAACATGTAACAAGCTTAGACTAAGGCTCGGTACAAAGTAGATATTCAATTCCTATTATTTGTGTTACTGTAAGGATGTCTCAGTTCTATCCTGTCACTGAGGTTCATATACCTTATGACAATATTTACTCTGGGCTTTACCATACCCAGTATAAGCCACAAAGTTTGGGGTCACCTGGGTGGCTCAGTCGTTGAGCATCTGCCTTTGGCTCAGGTCGTGATCCCGGGGTCCTGGGATTGAGCCCCTTGTCCAGGGAGCCTGCTTCTCCCTCTCCCACTCCCCCTGCTTGTGTTCCCTCTCTCCCTGGGTCTCTCTATCAAATAAATAAATAAAAAATCTTAAAAAATAAAAAAAAATAAATAAACCACAAAGTTTGTAGTTTGGAAGCAGCAAGTCACAGGCAATTAAATGTGAATTTTAGCTCTACTTCTTTGTACTTGTCTTGCCTTGAACCTTTTTTGCACCTAGCCTCATGTCTGGAATTGATAGTAAAATGTATGTATAGAGCTTACAGTATAACACATTTTAATATGTGGCACCTGGGTTGCATTTGACAAATGCTAATCCCATGTTTCCCAAATGATTGTAACTGCCTATATCCAGGCTCTATCACCAGGGATTCTGCTCATAGCACTTGGGTTTGGGAATCAACCATTTACCTCATTCCGGTGTTAGCTAGTTGGTGTTGCATTGTTGAATTCTGGCATAGTAGCTGGCTGCCAGAATTTACTGTATTCTAGAATTTGCTTATTGATGGTCCTCTATAATTAAGATAAAGATTGATGGTCGGTAATGCTGATAACATTATTCACATAGCACATTATTTTTAAAGTAATTACTCTTACTCTATAAATCCCAATATAATTTGGCAAGAGATACCATTTGGGTCCTTGCTATTTTGTTTATTGAAAATAAATCTACATTTCTTAATATCTTTGAACATTTCTTTATTTTTCAGTCCTGCCCAAGTAACAAAACTCAGTACTAGCCATCAGATCTGTTCTTCCAGAGAAAAATATGCCCTAAAGATGTATCCTAAAAGGTGCTTCTAACATTGCCTTCATGTATACTTCAATAGAGGTTAAGTGTTAGTAAGGAAAAGAAACCCATGGTTACTTGTGAGTGTCCAGAGAATTCTAGAAGGCAAAAATGCTATGGGAATTTTGAGGGAAAACATTAAGCTATATCATAAAATAATAGTCAATACTCAACTTTGTTTGACTAACAAATATGGCAAATATATATGGTTCAACCGAGTAAGGAAGGATATTCTATCTTTGGAAGTTTTAAATATTTTTTTTTTTTTTTTTTGAGAGAGAGCGAGAGAAAGAGTGCAGAGAGGGAGAGGGAGAAGCAGGCTCCCGACTGAGCAGGGAGCCAGATGTGGGACTCAATCCCAGGATCCTGAGATCATGACCTGAGCTGAAAGCAGATGCTTCACCAACTGAGCCACCCAGGCACCCCATCTTTGGAAGTTTTAAAGTTTTATTTTTAATATCAATGTTCAGTTTACTTGTTGCTCCACTGAACTTGAAATATAGGCTACAGGAAGGTAAATATTTAAGTGGAATAATAATACCTAATGTATAAACATATGTTGGCATGATTGTATTCAGTAAAACCTGACTTCCAGAAGGATAATTCAGGGCAATATCTATAGTACAGTGGTCCTTTGCAAATTCCTCTGTACTTAGACATTATAGTCCTGGCTGTGGCCACCAGCACGCACCTAAGAGTCTAGCATGAACCTCAAACTGAAGCACGACGACCTCATCTTCAGCATCTACCCACTGCATTAATACAGCAGTGACACCCATAACTAAAATCAAGGAAAAAGTCCAGAAAGAATGGACTTTGGGGAAAGCTGGAGGTGGGGGGAAGAGGAGGGTTCATATGATAGTTAAAATTCTCTTTTGCCCTCCTCAGGATATCAATGATAAAAGTGAGAGAGAGAGAGCAGGGGAGAAGATGCTTTGATCTGGCACCTGAGATACAGTGTTGGTGTCTTAGAGATCTAGATTCTAAGTCATCCTAGAAATTGAAGGTAAAAGCACAAGATTTCAATGGGACTTCAAATGCATTGCCACATACATGCAAAGTACAAGAAAGGAAGCTCAAGACAAGCCCTCAGTCCCATAGGCAGAATACTTATGAGCCACATTACTCTGCAGCTCTTGTCCTGGCATATGGACACTCGCTCCAGGGAAGCTGCCTAGTGTTGTATCCTTCATTTGTACCCCTGTCCTTACTCACAGGAATCCTGCAGAGACATACACCAGCTTTGTGCATGTGACACACAATTGCCTTTGAAAGATCTAGTTAGGTAAATGGGGTATTTTATTTTTAGTTAAAACTTGAAAGCTTTAAGATCTGAAGTGATCATTCTAGAGCAAACCAATGATATGATTAGAGAGTTACATAAACTCTTTACCCCAAGGGATTCGATTTAATCAACATTTGCAAGATATTGACCATCATATTGTTTGAGTCAATTTGAGATTAGCCGTCACTCCTCTATAATACCTGAAGGAGTCAAGTCTCTCCTAAACACACACACACACACACACACACACACACACACACACACACACACACACACACACAGTTTATCTCTCCAACTCATTATTATTGCTTTTTTTTTTTTGCAAGAAATACTCTAAAATGATAGGTGTGTCCTCCTAAAGCAATATTCTTTGATGCTCCACCAAAGGTTGGATTTATCAGACATTAGACACTAGAATATTGAAGTTCATATTCACATATTTTCTGTGTGCAGATGTACATTGATAACCTGGGAGATACAGGGAGAGGAGAATGGGTTGGGGTGTGGATTTTACAAGACAGAAGAAAGAAGTGCCCAGAGAGGAGCAGATGAGAGACCACTTGGCCTGCAGGGTTAAGGAGGTTTAGGAGAGAAAGAATATCTGGGTGGCCAGTGTTCCCTGGGTCCTAATGACTTTCCCCCTTTCCTGGCTACAGACCCTCAGGGAGACCTCCTCATTCCCGTGTGGCTTTCTTAACACCTCTGGGCATGGGTTCTGTGTGCTTACCTCCCTGTCACCCCACTCTCTTCTCCTGACAATGTATTCTAGTGTTCTTTGTGGGAATCTGACCCCTGTGTCTCTGAAGTTCATGTGCCTGGGTGGGACTCTGGCATTTTCTATAAAGGAAGCATGTGACCATGGACTAACTAAAGAGTGAAGCCAATTTCCTTGCCTCAGTGTTTGGTTCAGGAAAAAGCTATCCATCAAATCCCTCGAGCTTGTGTGGGAACCACTCTTTTCTGCCATAAACTAACCTGAGGGAATCTAGAGCTGGACCGGGGCAGTCATGTTGCCAATAGGAGGGTTGAACTCACCCACAGAAGGAACCAATATTAAAGAAAAGATCAGGTGTGAAATGGGAAGAGGAGCCAGGCCCAGTGTCATTATATGAACGAATAACACAAGTTATTCCTGAAGTCAGAACATCCCTCACCTCATTAGTTTCATTTTCTCTCACACTGACCTACAATATCCTACTGGACACCCTTTCTATCTTATTTTATTATTTTTTTAAGCTTGCATTGAGCAAGAGTTGACTTCTCTTATTTCCAAAGATGGCTTAACTTAGACTCTCCCTGCTAGCTTTCTTGTTCATTGTACGTGTTTACATAAGTGTTCTATATTCTAATTGTTGCAGAGGTGATCCACACATCCCACCTCCCCAGAAAACCTGTGACATTCTCAGCCAAGACTATCCTGATTCAAATTTTATCTTTCTGAAGATTTATTCCTCTGTACTTCCTGACAGAATTTCCCCCTTCTCTCCTTGCCTCCTCCTTCCTTCTGCCCCCCTCCTTCCCCTTTCTCTCTTCCTTCCTCTCCCTTCCTCCCTCCCTTCCTCCCTCCCTCCCTTCCTTCCTCCCTTCCTTCCTTTCTCCCTTCCTTCCTTCCTTCCTTTTCTTTCCCTTCTGTCCCATAGATATTAATGAAATAAACTCAATTAGCCAGACACACAACTAGATGTTAAATATATATACCTGAAGGAAATAAAAATAATACAGCAAGGAAACATGCAAATATTCCTCCACTGCCCCCATAAATAAAAATTCATGGCCCTCAAGAGTCCTCAATTTCTTAAAATTGCATACATCACATACTAGTCCCCTTGCATGAAGTGATTTGCTTTTTTAAAAAGTTACCACTCAACTTTACTTCCAGACACATTTATTCTTTGCATACCTACTTGAAATTCAGCAGTGGCCCATCAAATCAGTCTCTCTTTGACTTCATCAGCTTTCTGGAATTTTCTTAACGTTCTCTTCCTTCTCCTCGGATCCTTGTTGCTGGCGTCATGGCTGAATGTGATAGCTCACCCTTCCAGCCAATGCACCATGCTCCATTCTCAGTCCTGCCATGCATGGACTCTCCAGTAGAGTGCCTTACACCACTCTTACACCGTTGTTCTCTAATCTTTAGTAATTACATGGAAGACTCAAATTATTATCAATGGGTCAGAACTAAAAGGAGCCATTCTGAGAAGTGCTGCCAAGAAGCTGTTCTCAATTACACAAATGCCCTTTAGTATAGGATATTTTGTCTCTCAGCACCACACGTCCCAGCATCATTTGTGATGTTTAAAGTAACTAAGCATTCCCCAGGCTAACTTTTAATGGCAAACCTTTATTGCCCACCTGTTTTATGCTCTCTGTCAGCACATTTAAATCCATACAGGATGCAGTATGATTAACAAGGATCTAAATTCCTTATAGAAATCTATTTTTACCATTGGATAATTTGGCATTCAAGCATCTCAATGGAAAATATTAACTGTGTAATGGCATATAAAACTTTTTCTTTTATCTTAGAAATACAGCAGAACATAAAAAATAAGTAAGACTGGCATCACCATTTTTAACCTTAAAAGACCTGGAACATTTAGCCATTCCTGGTGACTAACAATGAAAGGCAGTACCATAGCTGTCAACCGCAAACTTACATGATTTCTTAGGTAGGGGACTTGACCTATGTGTGTGTTTTCAGGGGGAAAATAGATCACCTGATAATAAGGAGAGGCACTTGGTGTTATCATAAATGTTAGTATCCCTGTCCCTTCCTCTCCTCCTTATTCTGTCTTTCTGTCTCCCAGACACTGAAGCTAAGTAATATCTATAATGCTTTGAGAAAATACTTCTATCATTTGAGGATAGAAAGTTTTTCATTGCTCTGGGGAATTGTTCATGCTCATATTCTTTCACAGAAAAAATAAAGCACTAAGGATTACTATTTACTTCCAATAGTAATTCTGACTTGTATGCTCAGGAGAAGAAACATACATACATAGGTTGACAACTCAAACGTTCTTTTACGGAGAAAGGAAATTCATTGGGACACAGACATTCATTTTACTGACTCTGAAGAGATCTTTATGACAAGTCATGGCTGCTCACCTAGAAAGTTCTCAGCAGCCCAGACTCAGCAAAGTTCTGCTGATGAGGAGTTTGTTAATAAGGATGCCAAACTTAGCACATCTAATTAAAATGCTGCATAAGTTGAGGACCTTGTGATAATTAAATCATCCCTGATAGTAAAAGTACTAAAAAGACTTAGAGAAACATTTTGCACATATTTCAAAAGCAATATCTTACAAAATTATTTCTCTTGGAAATAATTTACTAAATGCTATTTTTTTCAAAATCCCTTAATAGACATAAGTCAGAAGGAAAGTTTTCCCTAATATATTTTTCTCCTCTAATAAATAGTCAAGGTAAACATTGATATTGTCCTCTCCAATCATTAACTTCTCTATTATTCTTATATATGTTTATATATTCGGATCATTTTGATCACATATCTTATCTGTAATCTTTTGGAAAATCCCATAGTATATATGGGCTTAACATCTAATATTCTTACAATTGTGGTTGCAACAAGTATTATGATTTCTCTAGAAATTATTGACTATTCCTTATATGTGGCCAGATTATTGAGGAACTGGATTTCCACACCAAAGCCTAGGGACTCTCCAGTACTGTGAGCAGAAGCTCCAAAGATCTGAGCTCTATGCTCTGAATTCGAATGTGGGAAAACCTGCCCCAAGAGTTGCTGTGTCAGAGATGCTGCTCTCAGAAGGCAGAGTCAACACAGGGCCAATCACTTGGAAATACGGGCAGTGGGTCATACTGTTTTCATGATGCTGTTGAAGGCAGAGAGAGGAAAGAATGGTTTCTTACCAAATGGGGTAGACAAATCAAAGAAAAGGGTGTGTGTGTGTGTGTATCCAGGATTCTGTTTCTTCCCTGTAGTTGAGGGGAACAGTGATGAAATGGATGGAATCCCAGGAAAGGATACAAGGAGCAGAGGCAGGTTGAAAAATGGTTACAGGACTGGGCTGCAATGATTTTACATACAGAGAGAGGCCGAGCCATTCCACCCATTGATATTCCCCATCAAAGTCCACACACGGAACAAATTTCTAGGTTTACTGGTACCATGGCTTGCTTGCTTGCTTGCTTGCTATATATATATATATTTTTAGTTTTTTAGTTTTTTGGTACCACAGCTTCCGAAGCAATATTTCTAATTTTGTATGTATTTGAGCACAGCCATAAACATTTGCTTTTATGACAGGAAATTCTAGAATAAATAAGTAAAATAGGGAAACTAATTATCTGTGCTGAACTGGGATCTCCAGTTCCAGGCAAGGTGTCCTGGCATGTCCTCCAGTGTTCTTCCATGACTTTGGTCCCATATATGCCTTCAGGTACTCCGAGTCCAATCCATAAATCATGCTAAGTACTGCACAGAGGCAGGCATTCTTCAAATTAAGCACAAATGAGCTATAAATGGAACCCAGAGAAGTTGTTCTCCTGTTAAGGCAGACTGAAAATATTGCCGCGAGGGGAAATAGGCACGGCTTTTTAAAGCAACCACTACTTGGTATTGTGTTATTTCTTTGAAGCCTCTCCAAGTTTTCATAAAATACACATATACAAAAACACCATAAATATAGTTAAGGGAAGACTTCAGGTATAAAGTATAACACTCACCATGAGAACTACTGTGCCTACAAAGGTGAGTAAGATGTTCTTTTTCCACAGTTTCCTGCCCATGGAGAGACAACCTCGTTTGTTCCGAGGCTCTGAGAGGGGCCAGCTGGGTGACTTAGCAGTGGGCATTCCAGGCACGGCTAACTCCCAGTTAGACCACACTTTAGGCGGGTTTCTTCCTTGACTCTAGGCTTTTGCTCTCTCCCCTCCCCACCCCCGGCTTTTTTTTTTTTTTCTTTTTTGAGCATTTACTTTAGAAAACATATCATTGCAAAACCTTTCTCTGCCCCTTTGAGATCTATGTCATTCTTTTTTAAGAGCCTCTTGCCAGTTTTACAACCAAAGATTGCCTTTCTCCAGGACCTGGGAGCCATTTGAAAGGCAGTCCTCAAAGGAGGCGGCTCCCCACCTCTCAGTTTCTGTGGGAGGGTAGGACCCCAACCTAGATGGACACAGTTAGCAAACACAGATGGTCTATCCAGAGGAAAGCTCAAGCAGATGCAGGAAGGATGGATGCAGTGTGCAGGACACTCTCAGCAACCACCTTCCCCCCGGCACCCTCCAGTACTCTTCCAACTAGCTCTGTGCACTGCCTGAAACCCTCCTGCCTTTCGTTTTACAGAGGGGAGGTGAATCCCTCTCCCCTTTACAATGGTCTTGCATACAGTCTTCCTGGCCTGGTGAACTTGTCTAGTGCAATGTTTCTTGGACACAAGTACACAGGGCAGGAGTCCATGGGGGAGTATGGTAAGCACCCAGAAGTC
The DNA here is from genome assembly GCF_037043125.1 of Eumetopias jubatus. NCBI lineage: Eukaryota > Metazoa > Chordata > Mammalia > Carnivora > Otariidae > Eumetopias > Eumetopias jubatus. The sequence continues at coordinate 5,074,742 of NW_028274808.1, forward strand.
AATGGAAATGCTGAGTCTCAGAACATGGCTGGGTGGAGAGGCAGCTCAGAGAGCCCCAGTCACCCGAACATAAGGTTTTTATGATGCTCTCCTCAAGTATTTTACATTGTAATCAAAAAACAAAAGGGGCTTGTCAGATAATTCTCAAGAGAAAAGTAATAGATTCAGGTTTATTTGTTATAAACTCTGCTCTGTTCACACGTGCAGGATGGGGTGAGATTAGCATCTGGCTTGGGTACAGAGAGCACCACTGTGGTCCCAGGAGGGAAGGGGGTGCAGCCACCAGAAAGTGAAGCTCGGGGCAGGGAAGTCACTGAACTCCACACAATGAGGACAGATCCTGATGGAAGCAATGACCTTTCATCCTTCCTTTACTATGCATGTTAAGTTTTAACTGATGATGTACTATATGTTGGCTAACTGAACATAATAAAAAACTTAAGTAAATAAATGACATAATAATAATGGATTTGTACGTTAAAAAAATAAAATTACTTATTCTGGCTTTATTGAAATATAATATTGTATAAGTTTAAGGTATATAACCTGATGACTTGATACATGTGTGTGTATATATATATCGCAAAATTATTACAACAATAAGGTTAGATAATATCTCCATCACCTCACATAATTACCACTTATGGTTGCTGTTGTGGTTTGAAAATTAGTTCTTAAAATAAGTGTAGTGCACTTGACTAGGAAGCAGTTAAGAGTACACCTTACATGAAGCAAGAAAAAGTGTCTATTGAGCTGACCTATGTCTAGTATATAGGAATCAAAGTGTCACTTCAAAGGCTAAAAATAAGTACAATTCCAACATATTCTGAGAGACAGACTAAAGAGATTATAAATGAGAAACTATAGCTATCATAACAAAACTATTTGCAGGTAACAAGAATGCTTCCTTTGAAAATAACTAGCTAGTTAAGTGTGATAGCTACTAAATAAACATATAAAATAAATACCTTTCATAAACATCAAGATTAATCATTTAGAAAATGTAAAAATACCCGTTCATATAACAAAAATGTATAAATTACCAAGTGAAAAACCTACAGACATTTACTCATTCATCTGAAGAAAAGTGTATCTCAAACACTTGTAAAATCATACTGGAGTGGGCGCCTGGGTGGCTCAGTCGGTTAAGCGACTGCCTTCGGCTCAGGTCACGATCCTGGAGTCCCGAGATCGAGTCCCGCATCGGGCTCCCCGCTCGGCGGGGAGTCTGCTTCTCCCTCTGACCCTTTTCCCTCTCGTGCTCTCTCTCTCTCTCTCATTCTCTCTCTCTCAAATAAATAAATAAAATCTTTAAAAAAAATAATAATGGAGTGTATGAAAGATCTGAATAATAAAGATGCGTACAGGCCTCCCAGATAACAGTTGTCCCAAAATAACCTATGAATTCAAAGTCATGCCAATCAAAATCTCAAAGTGTGTCTTGAATAACTTGAAAACTTTTCTAATTTTGGAAGAAGGAATTTTATAAAGGAAAAGAGAGAATTTACCTTCCAATATATAAAACCTATATTAACAAGTACAAAATTGAAAACATTGGAGGAGGACTCAAAAGGACAAAGATTACACGTGTGGAAATGGATTTTGAATAAAAAGTGATTCTAAAACTGGTCTACAGCTTTTTGGAAAAATATATACCAGTCATAGCACACGCTGAAATAATTTCCAAAAAAATCAATTTTTAGAGTACTAGAAATTTAAATATATAATACTTACATAGTATCATTCTGATAAAGAGCTCATTAGTGAAGCTTAAAACTAGAAGCTAGGAGGAGAAAGATCAATCATTTTGACTTCCTAAAGTTACACACCAACTCTGTGTATCCCAGACAGCATAAATAAAATGCAAAGATGAAGCAGGCTCTCAGACAAGAAAACCCACAAGGCATTTTTGCTGGACCTTCTTCACCTGCCCCTGCAAACCAACTCTGGCCTCTTCTCTTCTGCTTCTGAGCCACCACATCGTCCATCCCTCCAAGACCTACTGCCTCAGCTTGGTCCTCTGGCTTCGAAGGTTACCTCTCAGGGTTAGGAAGGGCCATAAGGAGGGAGGGGTACAGATGGGGTCAGGGCAGCAAGCATTCCCAGGGCTTAGTCTCCTTCCCTGCCAGATCAGCAGGTGCTGATGGCTGGCTGCACTCCCCACACACACCGTCATAGCTCCTATGGGCCTTCCTCACACCAGCTCCCAGCTCTCCCTGGGTTGCTGGGCCCTCTCCTCACTCTTGCAGCCCCCATGTTGGTAATTTAATTCCATTCTTATCAGTCTTGGGGAACCTGTCACCACCACCCCCATAGCCACATTACTCTGCCCATAACTTTATAGAGTCACCAACCCATACTCCTCAATTGGTCATTTAGAACCTCAGCATGGTTTTGTTTTGTTTTTCCCTCCTGGGACCTTGACCAATTCAATACATGAAAGATGTACTTAAATGAGGTTAATATATGGTAGGGACTCAAAAATCAATAAGAAAAACACCATAATAATTGCTATCATAAAACTGCAAGTGATTAAACCAATACAGCTGACCAAGTCATAAAAGGGATGATAAATCCACTAATAAATCCAGTAAAGATATTCAGCTGAATTCGTAATGAAAGAAAGGTACATTTAAACAGTGAGGTATAATGTTATACCTATTAGATTTTATAAGATTTTTTAAATGATCCTTTCCGAGTACTCCCAATAGCTACCAGCTATTGAGGCTTCATTTTCATTGCTTTGGGGTGAATAAATCAGTACAGTCCTTTTTGAAGAATCTGGCACTATGTACCAATTGGCTGTACATTTTGACCCTGAAATTCCATTTCTAGGAATGTATCCCAAGTTTTAAAATGTGACAATATGCAAAGAGATAATGTGAAGGATGTTCTCTCCTGCATTGCTCACTTTAATCAATGGAAAAAAACCACCCAAACACAGGTTAGTAAAATAAATTATAAATCCAGTCATAAAAAATGGTGCACACTCTTAAACACATGCACACACCCCCACTGATGTTTCTCTTCTTTTTGTTTGTTTGTTTTACTATAAGAAAAAGGTTTGGAAAATTTAAAATTAATAACCTTTCATTTCCTGGGTTGTGTTTCCCAGAAATATACCCTGAGACAAGCATTCATGGGAAAATGATTTATAAAAAGTGTTCTCTGAATAAACCAGGATGAGCTCACAGGGAAAGGAATGAGGCTAGGCCAGGCTGTGATATGCAGCCTAATCCCACAGAGATATCCCTGGCATAATCCCACAGGAAAGTTCTGGGGACAGTGAGGCCTTAGAATTTTCCAGATCAACTACCAAGGGAGCAAGGCTATCAGTCCACAGATGTCAGGCATCCTTGGACCTCTTGCTTTAAGGGCTCAGACCATGAGTGGCGGGGAGGTGGGACACAAGACATGGCCAAGGCACCACAGAGCTGTGAGCAGAGCAGGGATCACCACACCTGAGACACATGTTGAGTTTGCATTGAACTCATTCTGAGCTAGCCAAACAGATGCCATGATATCTGAAATAAATCTCTCATTTGTGACTTTTAAAATTCAGTCTCCTTTGCATATGTGGGAGCAGGGTGTATGTGGGAAATATCTGTACTTTCATCTCTTTTCTTTCTGTGAATGTAAAACTGCTCTAAAATAATTAATGAGGAGCAAACCTGTTGAGTGCAGCATTATATCTTTCATGCCTCAGATGCACCATTTGACAGATTCTCAAATAAAAACCAAAGTAATGAATCAAAAAATCTATAATTAGAAACCCATGGGGGGATGGCAGCTCATATTTTCTCTATTTTCCCTTAAATAAGTGTCTTGCCTCAGACTTTTCTGCCCTTTCCCTCATTCTACTCATCTCTCATCTGTACCTGATTAACCACCTTGGGACTGAAAGATTACTTGGCAGCTTTTTCAAGTCATCTTCAATGTCAACACGACCTGTGAAGGCACACAGACTAAGGGTGTAGAAGCAGAGGACGGCAGGCTATAAATTGCCACTGCTGCTGGAACAACTACCAAGCAGGAAATGACACGGGACAAGGACACGGCCTCCCTTGTCCTGGGTCCTGGCTCAGCCACTCAAGACACTAATGGACCTGACAACATCTGAAGACCTTGTTGTTGTTATTGTTGTTGCTGTCTGTTTGTTTTATGGAAAAGAATTCCAAATATAATTCTGAAAGAATTCCATTGCTAAGGTAGAAAGAAATCTTTTTCACAAATGTACTTTTTCACTCTCTTAATTGTCTCTGTCAGTAAGTGGCTATAGGAGTCCAGATTCTTTTTTTTTATTTTTTTAAAGATTTTATTTATTTATTTGAGAGAGAGAATGAGAGAGAGAGAAAGGTCAGAGGGAGAAGCAGACTCCCCGCTGAGTGGGGAGCCCGATGTGGGACTCGATCCCGGGACTCCAGGATCATGACCTGAGCCAAAGGCAGTCACTTAACCAACTGAGCCACGCAGGCGCCCAGGAGTCCAGATTCTGAGACCTGGTTCACACTGGACCAGGGTTCACAGCTTGTCAGCTAAGGAGGTACTGTCTGTTTACACAACTCGGCCTACACTCCAACCATCTGGTGTCAGTCGTAGGAAAAATACAGAAACTTTGTGACACACACACAAAAAAAGAAAAACAAGAAAAAATATCTGAGAGTAAAATGGGAGAATAGAGCTATGTTGTTCTGGGTTGACAAATGATAGAAGTATTTTTTCAGATTATCTAAACTTGGCAAGGCCAGGGTAATTCATATATGAGTTCCACGACAAGACAGCATTCCTACTACTACTCAAGATAATCTCATATTTTTATTTTATCTTATCATTTCTTCCTCCCCCATTTATTGAGTCTATAATTGAAAGAAGGCCCTGCATCTTATTTCTTCAATCTACATATATATCATAGACTTTCAAATGTTTGCAAAGTGGTGGATGCCTGTTGGTATACGTGCAGGGTAAGTTCAGCAGTGGTGAGGCAATGTCATCTGTCCACAGTCTTAAGATTTAGAGAAGTCTCAAAATCAAAGGGCAATAGAAAAGGAACTCACTTGGATCCCTTATGCTGAAATATAAGATACTCATTTTGCATCAGATGAGAGTCAGCTTGAGCTCATGTTGCCTCTTCCCATTTTGCCACTGCACTGGCTCAGCCAGGACTTCAGTATCACATCCATACCCCTGACCCACCACCAGACATCCAGCTAGGAACCACCAAAAAGCATGCACGTGCATGTCATATGTGTGCAAGAGTGGGGAGGTGCATCCCATCAGGGAATGTAGCTGGAAGGATTAACCTCTCCCCTATTTGCCATCACACATACACATACAAAAAATAAAAATAAAAAAAATAAAACACAAGACAGTATTTAAGAAGATAGGGCTACACAGTGAACTCCCAAGTAACATAGAGATGACAATCCTCAAATCACAATTATGTTTTCTCCAATGTTGATTCCAATTCAATAAAAAGGGATTGTGATATCATGTGCAATAAAAATCATCTATGATAGAAAGGTACATTTTTCTGTTTCTTTGAAAGATCACAAATGCAATGATTCCCCACTATAATGTGGACTATTCCCTAATACTAATTGTTAACATACATTAACATAATCCTGGCCACTTTTCAAAGTAATAATCAATTCCAAACTTTTGCATTTAAAGTTATCATTTATAGATTACTCAAAAATATTTCCCCAGGAAAGCATTAATAGAACTTATCCCCTTATTATACAATGGAGAATTCATGGAAACAACCTTTGAAATATAAACTCGGTTTCATTTACTATTGACTAGTAATGATTTAATCAACATAAATTGTTAAATATTCAACACATATTAATTCTTGTCCCTATTCTATTAAGGGATGTCGCATGATGGAAGGATAGTAGTTGTAGGGGCCAGAGAGTCCTTGGCTGAAATTTGATTCTGACATGATCATCATCAGGAGCAAGTTAGACTTATATAGTCTCAGTGCTTTCAGTGACAAAATAGAGTATAACTTTCAGTTGGCGCCTCTCTGTATCCTGGTTATGGAAAAAATCTATGTCTCCCAACCACCATCTAGGTTAATTCAAAATAAAAAAAATATATAACATTAGTGAAATTTAGTTAAGTTCATTTCTAATTTTTCCACTGATGCTTATTCCAGCAACAGTTTGAAATAATATTTTTTTTCATAGAATGCTATCAGGTGTCCTGAGTGCTCTGTTTGCCAATGTTCTGTCTTAGAATTCAGTGTCCTCATAGACTATCCCAGCTACCATCCTTGTGTCTGCTGTGAGGATTAAATAAGAACACTGTACAAGCTACTTAAGCAAGTGGTCACACTCAACTTCCATTGATATGATGGCTGTGCACACAACACACACCTTCACTGAATGCTCCATATGTCAAAGACGCTGGATCCTGAGCTAGAAGTTCAACTGTCACAACATATTGGAAAGCTACATCTCGCACATGCCAATAAAATAGTAGTAGGGGGCATGTTTTATCTCACGATTACTTAGTTATTTGTTTAACAGTTAAACTTCTTTCTTTCTTTTTTTTTTTTTAAGATTTTCTTTGTGTGTGTGAGAGAGAGTGCAGGAGTTTGGGGGAGGGGCAGAAGGAGAAGCAGACTCCCCGCTGAGCAGGGACCCTGCTGCGGGGCTTGACCCCAGGACACTGAGATCATGACCTGAGCTGAAAGCAGAAACTTAACTGACTAAGCCACCCAGGCGCCCCCAGTTAAACTTATTTCTATAATTATGAAAAACATATTTGCTTTACAAGTCAGAATTAAATATTCCCATATTCTGAATGGAAGTGAATAATGAGTTCATGTTAACTAAACTCAGACCATAATTACCTGGATGAGTTAAAATACATTTTTTAAGGTTCTTAGAATATGAGCCACTAATCAGTGATCCTGGAAAACTAGCAGAAGAGAAGCAGTTTATTATTGAAAAATGTCACGTTATGGGATATTCAAAGATTAAAAATAGATTACAAAATCAATAGATTTTGATTACATTATTTTAAGAAAGTACATCCCTAATCTTTTTTGTGCAATTGCTGGATAAATTGCCAATCATAAACTGTTGTCAGTGTAAATGTGATTTCTTCTTAACATAAAAAGGAACTCCTGGCTTTCTTTATATTACCAGTAGAAAAAAGAGTAGAAAGGAGGGATGGGGGAGGAATGGAGGGAAGGAGAACATTATAAAGAATTTTTACTGATCAAAATATAGAACAATATATGTGCATATATTATATAGATGTAATGCTTCATGAAATATGTGGGCTTCCAAGAAAAGTGAGCATTTTTTAATGTTTACATGACATAGTTTGTTCCTAAGAAACTTAATACAGTAATATGATCCCTGCTACCTTTAGAGAAATCCAGAGAACAGCTCATTATCAAATACACTGTGTAAACAATTTTTATATGTGTTTAAAAAAAGATTTATTGATTGATTTTAGAGAGAAAGAAAGAGAGCATGCACGGGCATCCATGCACACACGCTCAGGACTAGGGGAGGGGGAGAGGGAGAGAATCTTCAAGCAGACTCCCTGCTGAACTTGAAGCCAGAATCAGGGCTGGATCTCAAGACCCATGAGGTCATGACCTGAGCGGAAACAAGAGTCAATGCTTAACCCACTGAACCACCCAGGTGCCCCTTTATATGTGCTTTAAAACAAAACAAAACAAAAAACCACTTAAAATAGCATGATTAACAATTAAAAGAGATGGGAACTAGAAATTTATTTCTGTTTCCTGGTAAGCACACAAGGAGTAATTTTGCATTTGGAAAAACGTAGGACCAAGAAACAAGCATCGTAATAAAGCAATTCAAATTTAGAGATTTTTCAAAGTATCCAACAATCAAACTGACAACATTGGAATATAAAATTAGGTATAAACCTGGTTTTGCTGTTATGCTTATTTTCTCCCATGAGCGTCAGTTTACTCATTTGAATAGTGAGATCCTTTCTGATATCCAACTAGTCCTAAAGCTGTGTGTTTTGCAGCCTTGCTCTCTCGCATACATTTAGTACATCTCATCCTCTTTATTCTATGTAATCTGCTTTATTTATGTGTCAGCTAAATGTCCCTTGAAAACTGTGAAGCACTTTGCCAAGTTGGGGTCTTATTCCTACTATGATCTACTGTGATAAATCATTTCTTGTGCTTTAGGTGACTAAGACCTTGCTTAATACAGCCAGGATGCCTGGTGGGTGGAGAAGTCTAAGTTTAGCAGTCTGCCAGCATTATTCTCGCACTCTTGATTGTCACTCTGCCACACGCCCTGATCATATCATTTAACCTTGCTCACTCTCTTGCTTTAGATCTGAAACGGAGATGAAGATAGAGAGCCAAAACCCAGGAAGTGCGGCAGGCATTTGCCTTGTAATGTTTGTGAAGTATCTTTAAAACCATAAATTATTTTAAAATAAGATGATTTGCATGTAAACAACAGAACTGACCTAATAAAGAATCATATTCCATTTTGCTCCAATTTCCAACCCTGTCATATTCCACTGATGAATACAGGAAGATTCAAAGAGACTAACTCCAAGATGAACTGTCGTTCGGGGACAGAGAGCGTGCAAGAATACAAGCTCACTTAAGGAGGAAGCACAAATGTTGTATTATAAGTTACCATGCATTTTACCATTAGGAGGACTAAAATCGGATGGCTTGTGGGCCTCGGAAATGTAAAAGTGTACCTTTACTAAACTACCTTTTTATCACTAAGCACTTTTACTTTTCACACTAAGTAAACATTAAACAAAGGGATTATCTGAGACTTCCTGATGAAACAGGCAAAGTCCAATAGAAACTTGGACTTTCAATGTCCTCTATGGGCCCATAATTTCTGATGTTAAAATGAAAACAACAAAAACACTAGGTTGCCTAACTTTGTGGATGTTTCTAGAAAGCTGGGACTCCATTTCTTGTGATGGAGTCAGACGGTCATACACTGGTTGCTTGAAGAACAAGCAACAATGCTGGTGAATTCTACACATTCCATCCTCCTGGGGATGGGCATGGACCCAATGATGCTCAATTGCCAGAACAAAATCATGCTAGCATGTTGGAGGCAGGCAGACGCTAGGAACCTGGCTGGACTCCACCCAGGGTCCGAAGCCCCATTCCATCATCTTCAGATTTGTTCCCTGACAGGCCTCTATCCTCTCTGCCCGTGGAGACAGCAAAGGTCTGTAGCACAACAGGCCCCCCTCACCCCCAACCTCAGACAAGCAACAAATTCTGCTTAGATTAAATTTATTTCTTTCCTCTGGAGCTCTTTGCCCAACACCATTCTACTGTCATGTGAACAAACAGGGCATATCTGAAGGGAAGTATCACTTTAAAACATAGGTGAATTTATTTTTTATTTAGAAATTATTTATTTAGAAATAGTCATTAAATTCATTCCCAGGTTATACAAAAAAAAAAAAATAGATGCCTTGACACATTGGTCACATACGCTGCATGGTCAATGTAGAGCACATTTTGTTAAACCTGTTCATTGAAGGATGAATTTCATTTGAAAACCACCCATTTAATCACAAAAATCTAGCCATGTGTGATCACCATGAATTCTTGAGCCATGTATTTGTGGGGAACCAGGGAAAGATGAAAGCACAACAAACAATAAGAAAATGCCTGCCTGAAAGACAACCCTACCCTCCCTACGTTCTGATCCAGTAAGGGGAGATTCGCTGTGCATGCTTTGTTGCTAATTATTATACATTTATTCGTTTCCATGCCATTTTCGATTTTTAAAAGGCATCATACTACAAAAAACAAATTCAAATGTCATCTTCCCTGTGTCATAATCTCAAAATAGACATATCCTAAGACATGAAAATAGTTATATATTTTAGATTTCTTTCATTATAGAAGTAGGAGATTTTTGTGGCAAATTAATGGAAAACACAGAATAGTACTAAGGAAATTTAAGTCCGTGATTATGGTAGAAAATGTATGGTTCCCAAATTTTTATTCCTCCTGTACCCTTGCCCTTGGCCATGTACCTTCAGAGCTCCTTTCACAAAATGTGAGCAAGGTTTCCTAGTATTTCCCTGCCACATTGATGTTGAGCATGGTCATATGATGAGCCATACTAATTTTCAAGAGTGCAAGTAAAGGTGTGCCATTTCCAAACTAGGCACTTAGAGGCATCACTCTCTTGAGCTCCTTTCTTCACTCTGAGAAGAATGTGCTCCAGATGGTCTATCATTCTCATGAAAAAAAAGACCCATAGTGCATACTTGAGCAGAAAGCTTGCCCTAAGGCCAAGCTGGGCCAACCCCAGCTGCAATCAGCCACCCCAGACAAATCACAGATGCATAAGAGATAAATACATGCTTATTGTCATGTGGCACTGTGTTCTGGAATGGTCTGTGACTCAGCACTTTTATGGCAATAGTTCAGAGTGGTATTAATAATCCTAGCATAAGTATTATCATATATATGCATATGTAATATACATGTATGTGTGTATTATCTATTATCTGTCTATCTATCTATCTATCTATCTATCTATCTATCTATCTATCTATCTGTCATCTATTTACTCATTTGTTAAATGGAATAAAAATACCACCTACAGCATTATTACGTTAAGAATTAAATCAGGGAGCCTGGGTGGCTCAGTCGTTAAGCGTCTGCCTTCAGCTCAGGTCATGATCCCAGGGCCCTGGGATTGAGTCCCACATCGGGCTCCCTGCTCAGCGGGAAGCCTGCTTCTCCCTCTCCCACTCCCCCTGCTTGTGTTCCTGCTCTCACTGTCTCTCTCTGTCAAATAAATAAATAAAATCTTTAAAAAAAAAGAATTAAATCAAATAGAGGGGAGGGGGGTCGGGGGATGGGTTAGCCTGGTGATGGGTATTAAAGAGGGCACGCACTGCATGGAGCACTGGGTGTTATACGCAAACAATGAATCATGGAACACTACATCAAAAACCAATGATGTAATATATGGTGATTAACATAACAATAAAAATTTAAAAAAAAACCAATGATGTAATGTATGGTGATTAACATAGCATAATAAAATAAAATTTTAAAAAAAGAATTAAATCAAATAATGCAATTAAAATATTAGTACTGCATCTTTCATATAATAATGGGTCAATACATTCAGAGGAGTAGTATATTTTTAAAGCTCTCCATAGGGGAAATGCAAGTTCTCTTCTAATGGTCTTTTAGGTATAATAAACCCATCAGTAGGAATTCACTAGAACACATTTACCAAAGAGAAGAATACAAATCCCATTCCTTATCTCTGTATCATGTTACTATCATTCACGGACAGTACATCTGGTTGAATCTTTAAATAATACTAATGTGGGCTAAATGTTGTTGTTACTCGGCACTTAAATTTTCTGGCTGATGCACAATTGAGGAATCCACCTCCACAATTCAGATAGCCTGGGATTGTAGAGGCATGGCAGGCAGATTATTTCAATTGCCAATACCAGTCAATCAGCAGTGGCTTCTGATGGCTGTGTTAAGAACAGAGATGAAACAGCATTAGTCATGGGTGTTGGTTGTGGAGATGGTACTGCAGGTTTGTGCCGGGGAAGGGAACATGTCGAAACTCATATTCTGACTTGTCCTTCCATCTTTCCTTCTCCCCCTCCTGCCACAAATATTTACGGAGCACCTGCTAGAGTCCAGGCCTTTTTTTCTGGGTCCTGGGGATTCAGAGGAAAATGACCAATGATCTGAAACATGAGACTCACAGTATTTACCGGAAGATTGTACCTGTCTTGAAAAATAACTATAGGGAGTAAAGCATGTCCTATTAGATCCCCTGTGGTAGAAAAAAAGGCATTTAGGAAGACAATTTAATATGTTTCTGGATACTCTTCATAGTAGGCAAGATGCTAATGCTCTCACCTTAAAATGAATCAGACCACAGGCAGCAATCAAACTAATATTCATTGGGCAAGTTGTTCCAACCAAATAGAACACATTGGTTATAAAACAGTCTCGGATGTTACTTCTCAGAAAGATTACCTGATGTAAGGAAACGTAAAAGCACAGATGTATTTTAAAATCTCAGAATCATCTTTTACTGTCTCCAGGCTGATAATCATACATCCCAGTGATGGTGCTTTCATGATTTAAGGTCCTATCTCCATACTCCATATCTCTCAAATCAATTTGAGTCAAATATTCTTCAGCTGCATTTTCAAATGACCGACCTGAATTCTGGGGGGTCAAGGACAGAACTCATTACTGAAGACTATGAGCAATCAACAAAATCTCGTTGATATAATTGGGGAACATCTTACTCATCTCTCAGAAAAGTTTTACTCTGCAGCCTGAAGAAGATTAATACATGCTTTCTGAGCTTGTATTAGAAAATCTAACTGAGGCTGCCAAATCTAACTGAGAATGGAACGGATGGATCTTATTGCTAATAAAAGTAGCGACAGCTATTAATTCAGGGACAACTGCTGGATCCATTCATGACAAATATATCGGAATTCACAGACCTTATTCTTCCAGGGTAAGAATGCAGTTTTTAAAATAATTCCTGAAGAAGGGCAACAAGGAACTCAGTCAAATGTCCTGGACATGATGCTATAATGCATGCAAATCAGGGCTTTTGAGGGTGTCACCAGGGGATGAAACAGTTGCTTCAAAAAGCTCTTATCAAATACCCAACGTTTTGAGCAGTAAGGAGTATAATTTAAATCTCCAAACATTACCTGAAACCTGAGAATATTGTATGTTTCAAGATTTATTTATACATAGCTTATTTTACCACTTGTATATATTTCTAATTAAACTCCACATTTAATAATAACATAATTTCTGTGCTATCCTCCATCATCATTTTATTAAATTTTAGAGCGGGATGGTTGCTATTTCTCTGGAGATTTCTTACAGAACAATATCTTAGGGGCACCTGGGTGACTCAGTTAGTTAAGCGACTGTCTTCGGCTTAGGTCATGATCCTGGAGTCCCGGGATCGAGTCCCGCATCAGGCTCCCAGCTCAGTGGGGAGTCTGCTTCTCCCTCTGTCCCTCCCTGCTCTCATGCTCTCTCTCTCTCTCATTCTCTCTCTCTCAAATAAAATCTTTTTTCTTAAAGATTTTATTTATTTATTTGACAGAGAGAGACACAGCAAGAGAGGGAACACAAACAGGGGGAGTGGGAGAGGGAGAAGCAGGCTTCCCGCTGAGCAGGGAGCCCGATGCGGGGCTTGATCCCAGGACCCTGGGATCATGACCTGAGCTGAAGGCAGATGCTTAACGACTGAGCCACCCAGGTGCCCCAGATAAACCTTTAAAAAAGAACAATATTTTACCCAATAGAGCTACACCCAAATAAATATACAAGCAAAGGTTATAGTTGTAAATATATAAATATTACTACATTATTCTTCAAAAACTATTCACATAAAAGTAAATGCATATGTGCTTCTGCTTATTGGCTTAATTTTTTTTAATTTTTTTTCATAATGATAAGTGTACTTTTTAATCCCCACCCCGTTTTCCCCATCCCCCCACCACCTCTGGTAACCATCAGTTTGTTCTCTATAGTTAACAGTCTGTTTCTTGCTGTTTCTTTGTTTCCCTTTGCTCATTTATTTTGTTTCTTAAATTCCATATATGAGGGAAATCATATGGTATTTGTCTTCCTATGACTGATTTATTTCGCTTAGCATTATACCCTCTAGTTCCATCCATGTTCTTGCAAATGGCCAGATTTTTTTTTTCTTTTTAATGGCCGGCTGAATAATATTCCACTATATGTCTATGTCTATGTCTATATATCACATCTTCTTTATCCATTCATCTATCAGTGGACAATTGGGCTGCTTCCATAGTTTGGTTATTATAAATAATGCTGCAATAAACATAGGGGTGCATGTATCCCTTTGAATTGGTGTCTTTGTATTCTCTGGGTTAATACATGGTAGTAGAATTGCTGGATCATAGGGTAGTTCTATTTTTAACGTTTTGAGGAAACTCCATATTGTTTTCCACAGTGGCTGCACCAGTTTGCATTCCCACCAACAGTGCAAGATGTTTCATATTTCTCCATATCCTTGTCAACCCCTGTTGTTTCTTGTGCTTTTGATTTTAGCCATTCTGAGAAGTGCGAGGTGATACATCATTGTAGTTTTGATTTGTCTTCCCTGATGATGAGTGATGTTGAACATCTTTTCATGTGCCTGTTGGCCATATATATGTCTTCTTTGGAGAAAAGTCTGTTCATGTCGTCTGCCCATTTTTAATTAGATTGTTTTTTAAGTGTTGAGTTCCATCAGTTATTTATATTTTGAATACTAACCCTTTAATTGATATATCATTTGCAAATATATTCTTCCATTCTGTAGGTTGCCTTTTATTTCTGTTGATTATTTCCTTCCTTGTGCAGAAATTTTTATTTTGATGTAGTCCTGATAGTTTATTTTTGCTTATATTTCCCTTGCTTCAAGAGGCTTATCTAGAAAAATGTGCCTCTGGCCAATGTCAGAGGGATTACTGCCTGTGCTCTCTTGTAGGATTTTTATGATTTCAAGTCTCACATTTAGGTCTTTAATCCCTCTTAGTTTATTTCTGTGTTTGGTGAAGGAAAGTGGTCCAGTTTCATTCTTTTGCATGTTGCTGTCCAGTTTTCCCAACACCATTTGTTGAAAAGACTATCTTTCCCATTGTATATTCATTCTTTCTTTGTTGAAGATTAACTGACCATATTATTTGGGGTTTATTTCGGATTTTCTGTTCTAGTCCATTGATCTATGTGCCTATTTTTATGTCAGCACCATACAATTTTAATTACTACCACCTTATAATATAACTTGAAATCTGGAATTATCATACCTTCAGTTTTTTTTTTTTTTTCATTTTCAAGGTTGCTTTAGCTATTCAAAGTTTTTTGTGGTTCTATACAAATTTTAAAATTGTTTGTTCCAGTTCTATGAAAATGCTGTTGGTATTTTGATAGGAATTGCATTAAATCTGTAGATTTCTTTGGGTTGTATAGACATTTTAACAATATTCTTCCAATCTATGAGCATGGAATGTCTTTCCATTTCTTTGTGTCATTTTGAATTTCATTAGTGTTTTATAGTTTCCAGAGTACAGGTCTCGCACCTGTTTGGTTAAGTTTATTCCTAGATATCTTACTGTTTTTGGTGCAATTGTAAATAGGATTGTTTACTTAATGTCACTTTCCACTGCTTCAATATTAGTGTACAAGAATGCAACAGATTTCTATACATGGATTTTGTATCCTGTGACTACTGAATTTATTTATCAGTTCTAGTCGTGATTTGGTGGTCTTCAGAGTTTTCGATATATGGTGTCATGTCATCCTCATGTAGTGACTTTTACTTCTTTCTTACCAATTTGGAAGCTTTTTATTTCTTTTTCTTGTCTGACTGCTGTGGCTAGGACTTCCAGTACTGTGTTGAATAAAAGTGGTGAGAGTAGACATCCCTGTCTTGTTCCTGACCTTAGGGGAAAAGCTCTCAGATTTTCCATATTGAGGATGAAATTAGCCATGGGTTTTTCATATAAGGCCTTTATTATGTTGAGGCATTTTCCCTCTGGACCTACTTTATTGAGGGTTTTTATCCTGAATGGATCTTGTATTTATCAAATGCTTTTTTGCATCTATTGAAATGATCATGTGATTTTTATCCTTTCTTTTATTGATGTGATGTATCATGTTGATTGTTTTGCAAATATTGAACTAACCTTGAATCCTGGAAATAAATTCCATGTGATTGTGGTATATGATTATTTTAATGTATTATTGGATTCAATTTGCTATTATTTTGTTGAGGATTTTTGCGTCTATATTTGCAAGAGATATAGGCCTGCAGTTCTTTTTTTCTGGTGTCTTTATCTGGTTTTGGTATCAGGGTGACACTGGCCTCATAGAATGAATTTGGAAGTTTTCTTTCCTCTTGTATTTCTTTAAATACTTTGAGAAGAAACATATATTTGTTTTGTCCCAGGCATGGCTTTTAGGCTTTAATTAATGTGAGGTTGGTAAAGGTAAAGCTAAAGGCTTAATTATAGTCACTACATAGCCAGGCTCTCATTCCCTACTAACAATTCTAGAAGTTGGTCAAAGAAAAACATGTGTTCAGATATTCTGGGGTGGGGGGGAGCAGGCAGCAGTTAAATTACTGATCAGAATATCAAATATTAACTTTAAAAAAACTCATCTTATGTGTTCATGTCCAGCCCAGTGGAGAAGAAGAAGCTGACCAGGAATGGACATCTTTGACAACCTTCTAAAATTTACACCAAGCCAGCTGCGGCCACAATCTTAATTAATTTGTGTTTTACTATTTGTTTTTGTTTTGCTCTTTTGAGGAGCCAAATAAGCCACATGTATATGAGAGCACTCTTAAACAGAATAGTGTGTGTATGTGGTACAATTTCCGAATCCAAAGAGAATACCTTAATTCCTTTTCCAATGTAAGACCTTCCTGTAGGCTGCTCAATTTGTAAAACGTCCTCTCTTTTTGTGCCTGTTCAACACCTACTGACCTTCAGGACTCTCTTTGAATGTCCTATTTCCAATGGAAGCCTTCACATCCTCCCCATCTCCCTCAGCTTAGATACACCCATCACTCACCCACACTGCCCACTGCATCTGCCTAACAATTGACATAACACCCTTTATCTCCTTACACTATGGGCTCCATGATGCCAGTGTCTATGTATACCTTTTGGCTCCAATATACACTGAGCTAGTACCACATCTGATAGGATTTCAACAGCTGTTTAGTTAATGGTTGATTGAATAGTGATTTAATAATCTAAAATAATTTCCCATTACATCAGAGGCTTTCCATTTAATTAGTTAATAAAGAATATTGCACTGTATATTAAACAACAAAATTTAAATTAAAAAATGAAAAAAATAATAAATACTAAAGGATTATCAGGTCAAATCTAAAATTTATCTGAGAACATCTACTTGTACCATGAAAATATTTGCCCTTCTATGCTGTGGGATGGAATTCTTAAGACAGAACTTGTTCCTTGTTAAATAAATATTGAATCAATGAATGACTTAGTTAGGGAGAAGGGAATAGTCCCCATTCCCCCAAGAGCTGGTTGTAAAACCACAAAATTGGGGGTAGTTTATTAGTTTATTTCTCTTGTTTCATTAAAACCTTTCATTAAACTCTTGAGCCAACAATGTTGGCATTGCACAACCTAGAGGAAAAGCTTACAGCTGAAAACGGAGTATAATCCTCCATAATAAATGGTTTGGGGACAGAATCAAGGCAAGGAAGATTTGTGCAAATGCTGTGGGTGTTGATGCTAGGGAATATGGTGATGTCTCTCAGATACAAATCATCAATAAACATACCATCTTCAAAGATGTCTTTGACACATGATACAAAATAGAAAAATTAAAATAAAAATGAAATAATCATTTGGAGCCTATGTGAGCCAAGATATCTGATGAGAACCCCACATATGTTATTCCATAAAAGAGCCATTAAGATCTAAAGACATAGACATTGTCATTTTCCATTTACCAGGAGATATTTGAGCCCTAGTGTAAGTGATGTGACAAGGCACATATCACATATAAGGGGGAGAATGGAACCGAACTGACCTCTCTCTGATTCCAAAACATCTCCATGGTTAGACTCAACCAGAGAAATATATTTTATGATAAAAATGAAAATGTAAACATATTTCTCTTATTTCACATTAAAAATCCAGGAAAGACAAGATGGCTAGGTAGATGTTAAAGCAGTATAGAGAGGTGAGGGTGAGAAATCAAAGAGTCAACAATCAAAAACAAGCCCCTAAAATCATCCCACAAATTAAAAAATAATAGAACAGAATCCTGGTCAAGTGTTGATTAATTCCAACATCTCGGGGGTTATAAAGTGATTTAAATATAAATTGGTCTGAGTTAACAATTTTTTTTAAAGCACTAAGTCCTGCCAAAGCTAAAATGTTGCTAATTATATAAAAGTACCGTAAGAGGACACTCCTGGCTGGTCACCACTGGACTTCTGGAATCTCAAACTTAGTTCGCTCTTAAATAAGGGCCGGTACATACAAATCTAGTCCTTAGAGCCAGACCAGAGTGCAAATCTGTGCTCCTTGGCAGAAATAAAATGCAAGCCACACATGTAATTTTAATTTTTTTTGACCACGTTAAAAAAAGGTAAAAAGAAATGGGTAGAATTGATTTTAATAGCATTTATCCTACTGTCTCCAAAATATTATCATTTCAACATGTCATTGATAAAAATATTATTAATGAGCTATTTCACATTCTTTTCCTTGTGCTAAATTTTGGAAACCTCATATGTACTTGTAAGTTTTTGGCACATCTCTGTTTGGACTAGCAACATCTCCAGTGCTTGGTGAGCATGTGGGTGAGTGGCCACTACACTGATTAGCACCAAATTCCATCCAAGTTCAGTTCAAGTTCAGTTACCTACCAAGTACCCCACTGTCTGTGTCCCAGTTTCTTCTTCCGTATGTGGGGGAATAACAGCCCCCCCTCATAACATTGTTCGGAATATTTCAGGAATTAATATGTGTAAAGTGCTTAGAACAGTGGGTAGCCCAGTGTAAGCATAAAAATAACAGTTTCTCTAATTAGCTAATCTATTAACAACTTCTGAACCCTTTAAAAACATAAAACCCGGGCACCTGGGTGGTTCAGTTGGTTAAGCGACTGCCTTCGGCTCAGGTCATGATCCTGGAATCCCGGGATCGAGTCCCACATCGGTCTCCCTGCTCAGCAGGGAGTCTGCTTCTCCCTCTGACCCTCTCCCCTCTCGTGCTCTCTATCTCTCATTCTCTCTCTCTCAAATAAATAAAATCTTTAAAAAAAAATAAAATAAAAACATAAAACCCTAGTTAAGTGTTTGAACCTTATCATTTTATATCATTTTGAAATATTATAAGATAAACTTCAAATTATTGAGTCAGGTTAACCCACATGTATTCCCTGTACTGAAGTGCCTATTCAGATTCTTTATTTGCATGAAATATCTAGCTTCTAAAACTCCACTTGTTTGTCTCATAGTCAAATAAAAATGTTGCTCAATTTGCTTTTATTTTGCAAATGAACACTTTGATGTTTTTGTTTTCTTCCTTTGGGAATTTATGCTGTGACCACTAATAATTTGATTATACCCTCATATTCACTATACAGGTAAACTTCACAAAGTAAATCTTGCTTTTTGCTTTACTTCATGGAACCACATGATGCCTGTTTGATGTCATTTCTGAATCATTATCTGTAACACTTAGAATTTTATATATATATATATTCTTAGTAGAATTTTACAAATATTCTTAGTAGAATTATATATATTCTTTCCAACTAGGATTTGAGGAAAATAGATAATCTAATTTGGTATCTCACAGATAACTGAGTAGCATCTTTATACTGTTCCAGTGAGTTAATGAGAATCAGTCAACTGGAAGCTTTCATAATTCATACATAATATTGTATTTACTCTGAGGAAATTGAAAAGGCCTAAGAAAATACTGTGCATATCACCAATGTAATAAATTGTATAAGGAATGAAGATGAAAGCTTTATAAATTAGTTCATGGAGATTAAATGATTTACAAGAAAATTGTAAGACCCTTAAGTCTGAACCACATAAAATTAAACTGCTACCTTTCCTGCAAAATGAGATTAAAGAATGGGATAAAACAGGCATGATATTAAAAGCGGGAAAGTTAAGGGATATTTATTCTGAGATTTTCACTTTCTGTACTCTTCCACCCAGTGAAATGTGCACTAAAATTAAAGAATTAATCAGATTCTATCAGCAAAGTGATCTGAGCATTTCAGAGAAATGTGCTCTGTAAGTGAAAAGCATTATTATTACAACTCACAGAAGATAAGGTAAGAAAAATCAGACCCCGGTTGCATCGACAATCACCACCTCATTAATTTCTTCTCTTTTTATGTCTGGATCTTTATGAAGCACCAGGATGAACGGGAGAATTCTGGACACGCCCAGGGCACTGGATGTGAAGTTAGTGTGCTGACATGAGAAAGGCAAATCCTCGCATCAACTGGCAACAATGACCCTCAGCAGAAAAGTCCCTTCCTTCCGACCAGCTACCTTGAATGTCGGCCCACTGTTTTTTACCATTTGAAGAGATTCACTTTATAACAACAGTATATTAAGTTGAACCATACAAAATTGTGATTGGAGGGGCTCCTGGCTGGCTCAGTCAGTGGAACGTGAGACTCATGATTTTGGGGTTTGAGTTTGAGCCCCATGTTGGGTATAGAGATGATTTAAAAATAAAATTGGAAAAAATAAAAATAAATAAAATTGTGATTTGACCATTTTTGTGCTAGAGGATTATGATTTTCAGAGATGCAATCTAAAGACACTCAGGATGGTGGTGGGCAGGGATAACCATATAACGATGCCACAGTAGCTAGGCATTTGTGAATACTGACTTGGAAAAAAAAAAGTAAACATGATTTTCATCTTTGAATGCGAATTAAATGTCTTGTAATACAGGGTATCCGGAATTTGTTTGAAAATATTGATGGGGATCTCATTACCAGACATTTTTGTGTGCCTCGAAAGAAGTTCTACTCACTCATTAAGTCATTAAAAAACAAAAAAGAAGAAGAAAAGAAAAGATTTGTACTCACTCATTCCTTTGCTTCCTTCATATCTTTTGGTCTCTTACCAATACATAATTTTATTTTAAGAATGTGGTTTAAAATACCAAACTTTGCAGAGAAACAGGAAAAGGTATGTTTTTTCTCTAAGACACAGTGAAATCAGAACCACACCTGCACTGAATCAGAAAACTATTCCCAAATAAATTGTTTCTCTTGATAGAATTTTCCAATGGGGGCTCTAGAATAAGCCATGCAAATGCACGAAGGTTAAAAAACAAACCAACCAGAGAACAGAAAATCTTCCTCATACACCAGAAGGCCAAGAAACAGCTGTGTTTTATATGCCCCATCATTTATACAGTCTTCACTTTGACATCACCGAAAATTCCTACACAGCTGGACAGGAATCGTCAGTGATGAGAAAGCAACAGATTATTTCCTTCTATGGAACTTACTGGGTGCTCCATGTGTGCGAACAAGATAAACACAGCTGTTCCTTCCCTTCGTTTCCTACGTCGCTAAGGTAGATACGACCACAGTCCAGGTCTGCATTTCACAGATGAACAACTCGAAGTTTGAGGGGGGTTTCTTCTCCCTGTCTACACTCACGGTTGCTTCCCATAAAGACAGATGCTTTGAGTCTCTTTTAATCTAACTCACACGTCTATGCAGAGCATTTCCACAGATCATTGCAGAAAAAGATCCCTAGTTTACTCTGCATATACCTTAGTTTATTAAAGAAATAAGCTATCAAATGAAGACCAAACAGGAAAAGTCTACATAGAGAAATTGCTTTCTTCCTGAAGTAGCCAGAATAGGAAGATCTAGAGCGTGTGTTCTTGTGTGTTTTTGTAGGTGCACTTTACATTTCTAATAACCCCGTTTTTAGAAGGCAGATATCGTCAGGGCTATGTTATCAGTAGGCTTTGTTACACCAGGTGATGCTGTTTATGTCAGAATATAGCACATTAAACCATGCATTTCTTGACAAAATTCTAAGAATGAGAAATTCTTAAAAAAAAAAAAATAGCCTTGTCTTATTTATCTGTCAAAACTCACATCGGCATTGGAGTCCAAAAGGGACGACAAAATTTTTAGCCAAACATTTAAGATTACTCTGGCAGATGTAGATATTTATGCATGATTTACACAGTTGAGAAAAACTATCTCTATAAAACTATGTAAGGCTCTCCCTAAATTGCTGGCATAAGCTTCATTGATTAATTCACTAGCTGAAAGAAATACTGCATGTCTGGGTCTTAAGAATTCAAGAAGAAAATGTGCTTAGAAAAACCAAGAAGAAAATGTGCTTAGAAAAACCAACCTGAAATGTTAAGAAAAATCTTCCTGTTGAAAAATAAATAGGGGCGCTGGTGGCTCAGTCGTTAGGCGTCTACCTTCGGCTCAGGTCATGATCCCAGGGTCCTGGGATAGAGCCCCGCATCGGGCTCCCTGCTCAGCGGGAAGCCTGCTTCTCCCTCTACCACTCCCCCTGCTTGTGTTCCCTCTCTCGCTGTGTCTCTCTGTCAAAAAATAAAGAAAATCTTAAAAAAAAGAAAAAATAAATAAATCATTCCCACCCAGAGCCTGTTCTGCAAAAATAAATAAATAAATAATTTGCTAGGATTCTGAAAAAAAAAATCAGAACATAAACTTGCCACCAAACTCATCTTTTAAAAAAAAGTTTAATTTATGGCCTAACTATGCCTCATTCCCCATATTCTTCCTGCATACAATACGAGAGTTTCCAAAAATAAATATTGGAAGCTTTCCAATTTTTTTTTTCTATTCTGATCATGAGTAAACACCATTGAATGTGTTAGCTCTTCCCAGAAACCCTCGAGAAACGTGTTCATCAAAGTTTAAATCTTGGCGAGCATCTCTGCCGTGCCTCTAAAAGGGTCTCCTGAGCTATAAGAACTTCAATTTACACATTGCAGGAGAGAATGACACACGGTTAAGAGATTCAAGAATCCTCAGCAATTCAAGACGGAAAGAGCCGAGATAAACCCCTGACATGTCCCTTTAAGAAAACGCATCTGGTGTAATCATACCATTGCTTGAAAATGTCTAGAGTTGTCACTGAATTTCATCAAATACAACAAAATAATTCTAGGATGTACAGAGGTATTCTCGGGTTTTGGGCTGCTTCTATATCATCCAAATACCATGGAAGTTGAAGAGTGTATTTACAAGAAAGTCAATCTACTCTCCAGCTTTCTTAAATGTTTGGAATCATGCATTATTAATTGAATAATCAATAATGACTATATAATTGCATAAAACCGTGTCTGAGTTTCATTTTTACGTTTCAATTGTAAAGCGATGTTCAGTTTCAGAGCCAATAACTTTTAGAAAATAATTCAAACAAAACTTTTAATCTTATGCATCAAATCTTCAGCCTACTTCCTGGAACATATAATGAGCTTCCTGGAAATTGCAAGAAAATTAGATGTATTCTATATTCAAGATAAATATTTTTTGTAATAAATGTTTACTTATACAAATAGTGAAGTATTATTGTAGCAAATGTTCATCAAGCACCTACTATGTACTGGATAGTACTGGGAGTGTTGGAACATAACAGTCTGCACGATAGGGAATCCCAGCTCACACAGCTGTGTCCTGTGTCATATCCCTGGACCCAACATAGAAATCATTGATAAGGAAATGTTCTAAAATATCAAAATCCTTATTAACATTAGCTTGTTGAAATAACATATTCCAAAATTATAGTATTGGGAACTCATATCATTAGGTGGATAATGTTAACTCATATTTAACCAATAAAATCATGATTTAGCCTTACAACCATATGTTTTATTAAATAAATTGATAATTTGACTTTATATCTGTTTATTAGTTGGATTTATGAATCCAACATTCATCAACATTTTACAGATAATCATTTTTCAATTCTAAAATGTCTGAATTACACTGATGTATTTTAAATATCCTAAATCATGATTTGAACAGACCGGCAATTATGTAGTATTCACAGCGTGACCTAAATTTTGACATGATAGGTCTGACCCAGTCAACAGCATCCATGTCAATACCAATGAGGTTGGAGGGTATCGCTGTGAATGTGAGCAGATTGATAGAGCTGAACATGTTAGAGGAAAGCTTGGTTGTTTCATCATTTGAACAACAAAATTAACAATATTTTAATTGGCTGCAAATCAGTGAATTTGCAGTTGTATACTGACACTCTGCCTCCTGATTAAGCACTAGAATGATATCACAGTCCACCTGCGGACTGAGCCAGCCTGGGGACCAATGTCGTTGCAGGATAGTTTATGGCAATGTATTAAGAAGGAAAGGTGGGGTGTTGGTATCAATAGAATTTTTGAGGGTTGTGGGACATGAATTAAAGAATATTATAGAATAGGGGTGCCTGGATGGCTCAGTCGGTGAAGCATCTGCCTTTGGCTTAGGTCATGATCCCAGGGTCCTGGGATCGAGTCCCACATTGGGCTCTCTGCTCAGCGGGGAGCCTGCTTCCCCCTCTCCCTCTGCCTGCCATTCCCCCCTGCTTGTGCTCTCTATCTGTCAAATAAATAAATAAACATCTTTAAAAAAATAATCTTATAGAATAACATGGATATAAGTACTAACACTGGATTAATACCATTTGTGCTGAAGGAGAATGAGGTGTGTTCAATGTATACAGATAGTTCAGTCAGCCAGCCTTTAGGTGATTTACTTCTGGTCATCTTTTTATGCAAAAGACAGAGATGCCCCCTGTCTCTGTTCTCACTCGGGTTATGCTAGAGCTAGGGAAGCAGATACATCAGGTTTAAATCTTTCCTGGAAGAAGTTGTGATGATAAGGACATATATTCTGGATATTAATAACTTTTATTTAAAAAATTTCAGAGTAATCAATCAATGCCAAAATGTTGGCTCCCAAGCAATTTTAGAAAAAAGCAAGGCTGCTTTGTGTTGATCAGGAAAGGTCTATCCTAGATCTTCTGGAAAGTAGCCTTGGAGTCAGTCACTGAAAGGTGATGAAGATTTGGATGTGGAAATGTGGGATGGGCTCTCAAAGAACAAAAAGGAGACAAACGTGAAGGGAGTGAGCCAAGTGTGTGCAGCAGCTCCCGGCCAGGGTGCATGCGTGCTAACACCGGGAGCTGGGCTAAGACAGGTGGGCTGGGCAGAACGGGGGTCCCGGAAGGCAGATTACAAAGTTTACAGCATTGCCTGGCTTCGCTCTGGTTAGTCACTCAAATAAGGTTTCTTTCATTCTTTCCATTCAGCTGAAATGCTCATCACGTGCCTCGCGAATGTCATGCACAAGGCAAGGCCCTGGGCAGACAGTGGTGAGGAGTGACCCCCCCGCCCCGTGAGCCTAAGGCTCTGCTGGTGAAGGTCCATCCCTGAGCAGGATAAACCTTCTACCTGGAGCTGGTTAGAGCATTTGAGGTGGGATCTACCAAGGGCTGAGGGTGGGGATGGGAGAAGCAGGGATGAGTGAGAGAACCAGAATCAGGGATGATGGGCTGGCAGGTGACGGACCATGGGGGACAGACTGTGGGAAGTCGAAGAAACAAACACACACCTTCTGGGTTCATGGAATAACAACTTCTCCTATTCATCACCAGCAAAAGTACTTTTGTGCAAAGGACAATTACTCTTTAAAAAAAAGGAAAACTATAGTAGAACACAGGTGAGGGAAGAAAGCTCTCGGATGGGAAATAGGATGCATCAGAATTTATGGGCATGTGTACGGGGGAATACCTTGTTTATACAATTTTACTACATATATATGCATGCACATATTTATATGTGTGTAGATAAACATATAAATACATATTGTAATATGTACGTAAATACATCTATATACATATATACATCCTATATCTATATATGAACGATTTTAACACAGAGTTACAGTCAGCAATAAAAAATAAGGATTCTTTTCCCATAGATATTTGCCAGGGCCACCTTAGGTATTCAAGTTCGTGTTAGCTTTCTGAGCTCATGTTCTCTATATGCAGAGATAAGATGCACAACAAAAATGAAAAGATGAAGTCCCCTTGGGACTCTACATTCATGTTTACTGCCCCAGCAGAGGATGTGTTTTCATAAAATCAGGATGGACACACATCTTCTCCAGTGAGATGACTCACAAAACATGCCCAAATCATCTCCTTACCACTGGTCTCATTCAGTATGTCAGACACCACTGCTTTACCAGAGAGGGCATGATTTACTTTTCAACTTAAAATTATAACTTTCCATGCATTGTGTTTTTCTCACATAATCAAAATGCAATTTCTGAATCAACCCAAACATTTTAATCACACACTTAAAATCAATGGAATTACTTGGCAGATTTATGAAAAGGGAATGCTATTGCAATCAATATTTTAAATTGCATCGTTTTGTTTGTAGCCAAATTAATATAATTCAGCTATCACACTAAATATGCACTCACAATATGATTAGAAATAAATCATCAGGAGTTACATGGTAATGCAGGAAGCTTATGAGTATGGAATCATTTGGTGAAAATTGAAAATAGTTAATGATTTGATATAGTATTGGCAAAGACAATTAGAACAATCAGCTGCAAATATCATCCGCTTTAACACTATATCTTAATCCGTCAGCTCTATCATTACAATAGCATTAAAAAGTTGAATTCCACATTCCAATATTATGCATCATTCACAATAATACTCAGTCCAAATCCTAGTGACCAGCACTTCCTAGATAAGAATCATTACATATTTTGACCAATTCAGGAGGTTACACTGAAGCGAACATATATAACACAACACTGAAAGTCTTGGAGCCTATTCACAAAACTGTATGATTTATGCAACAAATTAAATTTACAAGTTCTTAATATCTATTATCATCATGAATTATGCTGATCAATTGTTTTTAAGTATATATCAATAGAAAAATCATTCTAAATTCCTAATAATTTTTTCATATAAAACCTCTTAATCATTCTAGAAAATAGCTTAATATCTTTATGAACTTTACCAGAGTGACATTATGAAGAATATAGTTTTGAACATTGCCTCTTACACCATTTAATGCCATTTAAATAAATACTATGTAATTTTTTAAACAATTCATTTTTAAAATAAAGCATATCATGTAATGTCAGACTTTTCTTTACATCCTAATTACCAGAAAGCACAATGAATTCAAATTTATATTCAATCTCAACAACAGCATTGAGTTTTAACTTTTTTATCACTTTCACTTCCATATATATTTTCATATATATTTTCACTTCCATATATATATATATATATATATATACACACATATCTATACATGTGTGTGTGTGTGTGTGTGTGTGTGTGTGTGTGTGTGTGTGTGTATGAGGGTACCTGAGTGGCTCAGTGGTTAAGTGCTGACTCTTGGTTTCGGCTCATGGTTCCTCGCATCAAACCCCACATCAGGCTCTGTGCTCAGTGCAGAGTCTGCTGGGGATTATCTCTCTCTCCCTCTCCCTCTGCTCCTCCCCCTGCTCATGCTCTCTCTCTCTCTAAAGTAAATAAATAAAATATTTAAAAAGTTATAAAAAGATGTATACATATGGAAATATATACAACTATGCACATATCCATATATGTGCATCCATTCATATATCTGTATATTTTCCCATATATTTCTATACTATGATATATATAGGGAATGAATGGGGTATATGATATATATCTATTTATATGGAAATGTATATCCATATATGTATATACCATATGTATCTCAACATATATACATGTTTAATAAATATAATATTTGTACTTACACATATGTTTTATATAAGCATATGCAGAAATAGATATCTATGGCATAGATATGCAAATGTACATATTTCCACATACATTTATATAAAACATATGTGTAAATATAAATAACATCCATTACAATGCAGAATATATAATAATATATAAAATATATAAAATAATATATAAAATAAAATAACATAAATATATAATATATAATGTATAATATATGTATAATATATGATATATAAAATAGATATTAAATATAGTATTTATATTATATATGTGTATATTTATATAGGATAATATAAATACAATATATAAATAAAATAAATACATAATATAATTAAATATATATCAAATAAATAATTTATAATATTATATGTATATGTATATTGTATATATATAAAACTTTGGCCTTTGTTATCTTTTGTTAGACTTTCAACTTTTGATATCTATAGCATAAAAAGAATTTACGTATGTTGCTATACAGCTTCAAATTTCTCCTCTTACAATTAGAATATCAAGCGTTCCATCAACAAATATTATCTGCCTTCCACCCTATCTCCACTGGTCTTTTTATACTAAATGATAGATGCATTCTGCAAATTTTTGTAGAATTTTGTAGAATTCTCACAAATCTGAAAACGCTCATGTGGAGATCCGTGGCTGTTTTGCCACACACAGGGTTAAACACCAAGTTAGGTCAGAGGATACAAAGAGAAGTTCCAGAAGCTCCCAGTACAGGAGCAACTAAAGACAGGGAAGCCTTCTCTGGGTGAAGAGCTGATTCTATCTCAAGGACTTCTCTGGGCAGGAAGAACTCACTATCTGTGTTAAAATATATACTTCTTGAAATATTTTAATCAATCAACAAATCAATTTTATTGTAATCAGTAAGCCTATAAAATTGTTCTCTTTGCCAACATCTAATTTCCAATTACGGACGTTTCCCTTGTTGGAAGAAAAGCACGACATCCACCCACCTTCGGTCCACAGGAAACCATCTAAGGGTTATCTGAGCTGAGCCCGAGATCGGGCATTCTCCTACTACTTCTCTGAGAAGGCAGAGCATTTCATCGAAGAGCACCATTTTGGCATCGTTCCTCCAGATCTGGAGGAAGAGTGACAGCGTTGAATAGCAGCAGTGGTCTGTCCACATGGCCAAGAGATCCAAAGTACAGACTACCAGAAACAGAAGGCTGGGCACAGCTGGAGAACCATATAAGCTTAAGGGTCGAGAAGCATCACAAAAAGATAACAATAGATAATCTGTGCTTCTACTATTTGGGAGGAACTTTTTATGAGCTTGTTTATAATTAAAGTATAAATGTGGATGAGATTAAATCCTAACTATATTGGCACTGTTTTCCTCTCGACGGTAACCACAATCCCACCAAAGAGCCATAAGAAAACAGCATCCTTCCACAATGACAAAAAGATCAGAAAATTAACTAGAAAAAAAAATCCTAAGCAAAGAAAGGCATGAAAACAAGTGCAGCAGAAGTTCTCTGAAATCACCAAGTTGAATTGAAAACTCAGAATAATTCAAGACCACACCCCCCAGTCACTGGCGTTAACACTTGGCATTTCTCTACAAAGGCTGTCAAGTTGATGAATGGAGGAGTGTCGAGATTTGTGATCACATCTGCAGACAGTTATCCCATTCTTCTACTTGTTTGCATGAGCCACGACTCAGTTTGCTATTCTGCAAAATGGTGGTAATAGCTCCTTTGTACACAGTTGGTGCTAAAGAAGGATCATTACCGTCACTATGTTTATATGTAAGTGATTTGAGATTTTTCTCTTAACTCCCAGGTGTGTATGCCTTCAGGCCACTCCTATCTTTCTTCAAGCTTTAGTTTCCTAATGTTGAAAAACGGTAAAATAGTCAGTCTGCACATCCTCAGCCTAAGCAGTCTTAGATCACACCTTAGATCACTTCAGATCCTTCCACACCATGAGGAGCACTGTGTAGTAGAAAGAGTTGCAACTTAAGTTTAAAAAAAAAATTTTTGGAGTGATGACTTGAGGTCTGAATTACATGAGGCAAGATGATGAACGTTTCTCTGAGTCATGCATCCTCTATTCTCATTCAAGCACAGTGACATTCAAGTCATGTCGGAGATGCAAAAGCATTGTTATAAGGATAAAGGATTATTTTGCAATTTCTACTTAGAAATATGGCTGAATTGAGCTAAATAAGAATAGCTTGGTAACAGTTGGTTACGCTAATATAACCAAATCAGTTTCAGAATTCATTAATTATATAAGCTTTATCTCAAAATTGCTCCATAGAAGTGCATACCTCCCCCATAAAGCACTTAGGTACTACTTCTTGAGCATCCCAATAGTAATTTAATTTAAAAATCTTATACTATGCAGGGGCACCTGAGTGGCTCAGTCGGTTAAGCATCTGACTTCAGCTGAGGTCATGATCCCAGGGTCCTGAGATCGAGTCCCACATCCGGCTCCCGACTCAGTGGGGCATCTCCTTCTCCCTCTCCTTCTGCCCCTTCTCTCTGCTTGTGCTCACTCTTTCTCAAATAAATAAAAAAAATCTTTAAAAAAGTAAAATAAAAATCTTATACTATACAACAAAATTTTATTGATAATAAACTTCTTTCATATTTCTCATATTTCATATGCATTCCAAGTGCATTATAGAATCTCTTGGTGCAATATGCAAATAAAACACAGAGCATCATTGAAATTCCCTAGTAATTACAACTATTCCTACAGGGTTTCATGAAAGCTTTGCTATTCAGAAAAGTAGGTGAGTTTATTCAACCTAAAGAAAATTTGAATTCTGAGAGAGGAAATGGTGAAACCAATTTCTTCAAAGCAAAAAGTCATATTGGTCATGCTTAAATTCCAAGTCATAGGGATGTTCTTGTCTTATAGATATTTCTGTCCCTCCAAACGTTCATATTCAGGGCCATGATTCCCTAGCAATGAGGTGTGTGAAAGTAAATAATGTGTGTAACTAAATAAAGAACAACACACTCAGTCATAACGCCTTCGCTCCATTCCCACAGGTCTTCAACTGTAAGTTGTAGGTAACAAATTGCCTGGCCTACTTCAGATATTTTAAAAGAATCCAACTGAATAAAGTGTCTCAAAAATAGGCTGTAAAATAAAAAAAAGTACTACATAACACAATGACTCCTAATGTTATCACCACTCTTTCTACAATTTCTCTCTTCCTGTTTCCCTTCCTTTCTTTTCTCCTGGGCAAAAACTTCAACTTCCAGATACATTCCCAAATTAAACATTGCTATCATCCGAGCTTACCCATGTGTCGATGCATTCCAGGAAAATAAAACAAAGGTGTGTAAGATGTGTGGTGGTTTATTTTCATTGGACCAGCTGCTAAATACAGAAGCAGATTACGACTCTTGCTGTACCACAAGCCAGAGACCACTGAAATCTTAAACACTGTAGATGGTCATCACCATAGGCTTATTTTTAGTGTAGGGACAGAGCGTGTTCATTGTGTTACTCATCTCCAATATCCTTGGAGAGCATATGATATTTTTTTAGAAATTCAAATTCTATAAGAATTCAGGAGGATTTAACAAATGGTAACAGTCAACGTAAGTGGATTGGAACTGGATCAAGATGTTTCACATTTGCTTGGGCTGGGGATTGCCAAGCAATTAACCTGCTTCTGGTTTAAAAATTATTTGTAGGAAAAAGTATTATAAGCGTTGAGAACAAATTTGTTTTTGGCAATGCACAATGATGAAAATAGAAAGATACTTGACTTTCTTCTAGTTTTCATTTAAAATTCAGTCAACTATATGTAATTTTCTACAGGTACTTTAACATTTTATAAATAATATTGTTTTTACCTGTGGATGTGTCATTCAAGATTTTCCAGAATGCATTCCTCAGTGTGATGACACCATATATATTTTGCCCCTTCCATAATATTCTTTCTCCTTAGATTCATTGTCTCTTTCACTGTATTTTATGTTAACTCGAAAAATGCACTGAGAACTTTCTGTGACTAAAATTTTGTGTTGATAATTAATTTATTCTGACTCTGCTTCTGATGATCCCAGCTAGCAACCACGTAGGGGATCCAGTAATTAATGTTATTTCCCCATATCCTGTTCTTATTTCATCACTGTGTCTGTGAAATGCATTTTTGTCGCTCTGTCCACTGAACTTATTTTCAGTGATGTCTTGATTAAGCAGGATATGCTGGTGTCAAATTGAAGCATGTGCTACTTAATGCAGTAATCGTAATTTCTGGGCTATGTAGGATATGTTTAACCCCACGCTCTTATTAGGGTTAATCCAGATGCTTAAATTATTTAATTACCCTTCTCATGCCTATGGTTTTAAATGCTAAATTTTTGGAATTAAATAAAGGTGAATATTAACTTCTTTCCCTAAATTTCAGTTTTTTTCAGAGACTTACTCTTCCATGATTTTTTAATATTACATTTATAATCACATTTTCCTACAAGTGTGACTTTGAGACAGATTCAAATTATTTTTATCAAATTTTCTTCTTTTCTGCTACACAGTGAATTTATTCACCCCCCTTTGTATTTTTTATGTTGTGTTCTTCAAATCCAAACCCATCAAATTTTTATAATTTGTCCAAAAGAAAGATTTTTTTTTCCTCCACAAGCTTTTGATAATTTCTATAACCATTGGTTGTGCAATTGCTCATTTTAAGGGACCATTTATCTCAGGTAACATCCCAAATATGGCAGAGGAATGTGGGACAGTGGTTATGAACTGACTCAGGGTTTACTTAGTGAGTGTGTTACCTTAGACAGATTACCTAAATGATCTTAACTCTAGCAGTAAAACCGGGTGCTTGGGATAGAGTACTAGACAGCATAACACAAAATGGTTAGCGAGGTACTGTCCCACAGTAGAGGTTAACTAAGCCTTAGGCCCCAGGGAGCACCAGGTAAAACACAGTGATGATGGGACAGTATCCGTTCAAAGACCACTTACTGACCTCCCGCACAAATCCAACACCACATGAGTGCCTCTCGTAACTAATAACATAACAATAATAATAGAGACATTGACATATCAACAAAT
The DNA here is from genome assembly GCF_037043125.1 of Eumetopias jubatus. NCBI lineage: Eukaryota > Metazoa > Chordata > Mammalia > Carnivora > Otariidae > Eumetopias > Eumetopias jubatus. The sequence goes on from NW_028274808.1 coordinate 5,107,192, forward strand.
AATTCTGCATGATGACAATTAATACAATGGGATATGGACACTACAGAAGAGTGAGTGAAAAATCCACACAGAGTGGTATTGGAGGGTGTGCATCTGAGTGTGACAGAGCGAGGGAGAAGGGTGGGAGAGAGGGACTAGCAGAGGTTAAATAAAAATGAAGCTTGGGATGCCTGGGTGGCTCAGTGGGTCAAGCATCCGACTCTTGAGATAGATAGATAGATATATAAAGCTTGAGAGAGTAAAAACCAGGATTCATATATGAGTTGAACTTTTGAAATATAAAGACGATCTTGTCAAGGAAAGAAAAGAGAAAGAGCATTCCAAACAAAGGAAATAGAACAAATCAAGGTGCACACACGCACACACAGGAAATGGTAAAATACCTTTGATGCCCGTAGATCTCTATCTCTGGACCTAGAGCATTAATAAGTTATCTAGATGAGCTAAGAGGGCTGGAGGTATGAACAAGGTTATGGGGGAAATAAGCAATAACCTTTCGGAGCACACACTGATTCCCGACAATACTTACTGTGATTTTGTCCTGAGGTAGGTAGCAAGTGAGAGGCTGAACCGTATGCTAATTGTGACTTAATGGGAAGACTGACTAAGCCTCAGAAAGTTCTCAGTTAATGCGGTTCTGTGAAGAAAAGTTACTTGATTGACAATAAACATGCTTCTTGTTAAAAGGTAGAGAATTTTTGTAAATATAATCTTCTCCTGATTCAAGTTTTTTGGGAGTCAAAGTGGGTTGCATTAATAATTACACCATGGAAACTGTCTCAAACACAGCCTTCTTCTGCATTCAGAGGACGTAGCTGATGAGGTGTGTGTGTGTGTGTGTGTGTGTGTGTGTGTGTGTGTGTGTGTGTACCAAGAAAAAGGAGTTTCTGAACAAAAGTGACAATTTCTGTTTATGCATCTTTCTGCAATGAAATAAGAGCAGATATCATGGCATTACTTGGGATAATACTTATAGAACTTGTCACTCAAAGACAAAAGCTAACAAGGGTAATGATTACTATTTTAATGCACTTACTAGAAATGACCAGGTATAGAGCCTATATTTAAGAAACAATCAGCGTTTCCAAGTGAAATAATGTCACTGTAATAGACTGTTGCCACAGGGTAATGGCTCTTACTGCCATGTGGACAGTAACGCAAAGCCAAGACATTTATGGGAGATGAAAGCTGAAGGTAATCAAAGAATTTTACTTTGGAAGCCAGAGAAGCTGAACACAATGCCATATTTATGACAGTCAGGTTTGTATCCCTTTTGAAGACAAATTTCTTGGCAGCTCATTCCCTTCCCTTTTAAAATTTGCATCAACATATAAACTGAAGTCAAACACAAATCGATGCATATGCTTTTAGAACTCAACAATTTTCTCTCTGAAAAAAAAAGGGGGGGGAGAAAGTGGAGGAGCGGTGAGGTTTGTAGATTCTGAAAGCATTGGTCCAGTGCAAAAGGGGGGGCCTCAGGAGAACCTGCCCCCAAAGCCTGCTCCAGGACAGCCCCTCCTTCCCCCAGCCCTAGAATTTCATCCTCTTGAGTCTGAACTGCTTTTCTCTGCACCTTCTTGGGTTGCTACCATCACGTCCATAACCAAATCCCAGAGACAGTTCCATTTAAATGTAGGTACTCACTGCACAGTACTCAAGTATCTGCTTTATGCATGCTGTCAAAACCTCTTAACCCCCTGAGACCTCTATATTGTTGGCATCAGTTTATACATAACAAAAACAAAAACAAAATTTAGCATAGGTAACTTGCCTCAAATCCGAGATCTTGCCGAATGCGCTCCTTACCAACGCCTTGATTCTCATTTTGAGCCTTCTATGTGTCTGGATTACACTTAAGGAAACCAGACTGCTGGGCTGGTTCACATTAACTGCATTCACAGTCTTGAATTTACAGGTTCCTAGTAGACTAAAAATCAGGAAAATTTTCAAATCCACCAACTGGAAATGTGCATGTATTCAGGGATGAAGCAGATTAATCAACTGGAATAATTTAAAAAGACAGAGGAAATAGCTAGACTAGCAAAGGTTTCACTCCCATGAAATTTATAAGGTCGAAAAACTTAGAAATCTTCCACTTTCGTTTTTTTTCTGCATTTGTTTCTGTGACCCAAATCAATTTAAGAACTAATATTTGCTTCATCAATCATGTCTCAAGCAGGAAGATCACAGTGATTTTTACTTTCCTTAAGTCAAAGGCTAGAAGGGCAGACATACATATAAAGTGCGGTCTCTGCTAATGGTTCCTTCCCCGACTTCAAAGCTGGTTGGATGAGTAGAAAAACACTACAGATACTATCTTTGCTTTGCCAAAACCTCTTCAGCGAAGTAAAAGTGAAGGGCACTTAGATCAACTGAAAATTGTCGCACTATCCTAACACTTTTCTAGTAGGATTCCCGGGAACACTTTTTTTTTTTTTTTTCAAACATATCAAGGCTTTATTTGTCAATGAAAATAGATACGCTGCCTTTCATCTTAGGGAGATTGGCTAGGTACGCCTTCAGGAGCTATAAGCGTATCATTTTTACCCTGTTTGTGCTTGTCATTTTCCCACAAAGGTTTTGCATTCAAGATTGACACTCTGAGCTCCTGCTGAGACCTCCTGCCTAGTTTTACTGTAACCTACAGGCACAAACTATTCAAATTCTTAATTTTCTTGTCCTTTGGTATTTAATATCTTTCCTCAATCAACTGTTTGAAACACAGTGAATAATGCCAAATACTATGCATGTGAGTTTTAAAAGTACAGTGATCCGAATATAGAATTCCAACAGTCCCATAATAGGGAACTTTGTATTATAAAATGTATATTAAATCCCTAAGCCAGTTAGAATCAAAAGTAGCATATTGGGGTTTTGCTTGTTTGTCTTGTATGAATAAAATAGTCTTCAGCTTTTGTGACAGAATTATACAAAATTGATTTTTGAACATGGGAAATTATCCCGTAAGGTAATTGCTTTCCAGTAATGAACACAGAGCTCATTTAAACGTATGAAAAGCAGGACTATTGTCACTTCATATTGTACATGCGAGGCCAATATCATTATGTGAAAAAAAAATGTACTCCATACACACTGTACTTTTGTCAACTTCAATGGAAATTATGTCAACAAATTTGCTGGCTTGTCCTGTAGGCACAAAAATAAATAAATAAATAAATAAATAAATAAATAAATAAATAGGCGTATGCCCAATTGTGAGCCTGAATGTGGACAAATATAATGATATCCCTACAGTTTCTTGATGGCATTATGAGTAAGTATAGAGGTCATGGCAGGTAACTTGACACATAACTTTCTTCTAGTCAAAGTCATAGAGGAAGCGAGGCTTCTGTGCATTGTTTTTTCTTTCTTTTCTTTTCTTTTTTTTTTTTTTTTTGTCTTAGAGTCTGATCCCAAACACCTACTGGCTCTTTCCTGTCTGTACCATTTCCTGCTCCTCTGAAGTGTACAAGAAATTCTAGAATGTCCTGTCTCCCATCTTTCCTTCAAAACCTCTCACCTGGAACCTCCTTCTTTAAAGCCAGGACGTTATGTGGGCTAACTGGCATGGGTTTGGCAATATACGATGGTAAAAGATTAGGTGCATGACAATCAAGCTGCCATGACTTAAAATTCCACTACTTACATTGTTCGTGGGTAAGTTACCTATACTCCTGTGCCACTGTGTCCTCACTCTTTAAATGAGATGAAAATGCTTGCCTAGGGATGCCTGGGTGGCTCAGATGGTTAAGCATCTGCCCTTGGCTCAGCCCATGATCTCCAGGTCTTGGGATGGAGCCCTGTGTCAGGCTCTCTGCTTAGCTGGGAGCCTGCTTCTCCCTCTGCCTCTCCCCCTGATTTTGCTCTCTCTCTATCTCTGTGCGTCTCTCTGTCTCTCTGTCTCTTTGTCTCTCTCTCAAACGAATAAATAGAATCTTTAAAAAAAAAACTAACAAAAAGAAAATGCTTGCCTAGCAGGATTTTGTGGAGATCTACTGAGATCACAATTTGAAAATGCTTGAAGAGAACCTGGCGCAGAATAGTAACAAACATTTATTGCCTCTCTACTAACTGGTACTTAAGGTGTTCTAAAAATTCAATCAGCTCAGAGCCACAGATCTAGCAATATCACTACTGCCCTATTCAGAAGCCTTCTGGTGTAGAATGAGAACTCATAAAAATGATGTAGTTATGAATGTCTCCATACTCCATGAAGAAGCTATGTACCCCCTGGATGTCATTGATCACACTGAAGAATTATGGTGCATACTTGTGCTTGTTCTTCCTAGTATAGGGAATCCCCAGTGCTGAAAATCTACCTCTAGAAACTCAGCTCCACACAGACCCTGAGCCAGTCCTAACAAATGTGGCTCCACCAAATGCCCCCACCAATGGGATTGAGAAAGAGAAAGGGTCCTCCCAGTTTATATTCCCAAGGTACTGTGTTCACCTGAGCCAAACCTTGAAAAGAAAGAAACTGTGAGATAGTTATCACCCGTCTTGTTCCTATGTCCTTTACTAGAGCATTTACAAAATCCCGTACACTTACAGATAACTGATACCACTGAAAAAATAGCACCTCACCATAAATCATTGTAAAAGAACCGAATTCATATTTTATGGAAACATTTATTATTTTGAATCATTACTTGTGGTCTTTGTGTTGGGTTTCAGGATACAAGAATCAGAAAGCTACTTCCCATGACTACTTACTGTAAGCAGATTACCATCTCATGTGTAAAGAAGGAATATAAATAGGCCATTAAAAAGTAGATAGATGGAGAGATATATAGATAGATGGTAGGTGATAGATTGTTAGAAAGATGATAGATGATAGATACAGACGATGATAGGTGATAAATTGATTGATAGATGGTAGATAGATGATGGATGATAAAAGATACATACATGAGAACAGATGATAGATAATAGATGACAGAGTATACATAGATGATAGATCAGTAATAAATTGATAGATGATAGAAAGAGGGAGAGATGAGAGATAGACAATGGAAATATAATGGATAGATGACAGATCAATAGATCAATAGATCAATAGATCAATCCTTGACTTGATAACGATAGGTACATATTGCTATGAGGTCACGGAGGGAAGTGTACTTACTGCTAAAGACAACTTTGTACCACAACCTTCTGTCTTGACTTAATCAGAATCTCGCATTCTAAGGAATGAAATCACTGGCCATTGCAGAGGGCTGAGTGTAGCCTACTTTAAGGTGAATATGGGATAAGAAAGTGAGAGGAGGAATAGAAATTAAATGGGTAGAGAAATTCTGGAAAAAAAAAAAATGTCAAAAAGACCTCTCTAGAACTGAGTCTATTGAACTTTCAGTGAACTTCTTATGTTCCCTGAAAGTTATGTGCAGTGTGAAGAATAAGAGCAGCTAATCAAGAAGGCATTGAGAGGCCCTTCATTCTCAAGACTACACTAGGCAGCGAGTGAATAACATGATGATCCGCCCTTTACTTCAACCCCAAACATGTGAAGTCAGAAAGTGGGAAGGTTGTTTTTTCTCCATTTTACCTTTGCCTGTGAATAAAGAGAAACTGTCAAAACTTCATTAAAGCATCAGCTAGTCAATGGACAAAGAATCTGAAATCTGAAAAATACACCTATTTGCAGACGTCTTTTCATTTTGCACACCTGACAGAGAGCGCAGGAATACAAGAGCAGACGGTCGCTCTGACTGGAACATCTGAGCTCCATTCGGGCCGTTTCATTTCGGTTCATGCCACCACATCATCATTCTAGATCTTCATCAACTGTTGCAACATGCTTATAAATAGCACCCTTATTAAGAATTTAGAAAAACTGGCCATTTATTGAGTACCCACAAATGACAACGAGGAGTGCCTACTGTATACCAAGCATTTTACATGCATCATCTTATTTCACTTAGGTCAACTCTGTACATTTGATTATACTTACTCTGTACGGTTGAAGAAACAGAATCTCAAAGGGTTTAAGCAACTTTTCCAAAAGCTCATTGAGCTTAGGATATAAACCAAGGTCTGACTGACTCCTTAGCCACTTTGTTTGCTATACTTTCAGTATCGTCATAAAGGTTATCCAGTGATGACGCTCTGATTCCTTCCAACTTCAATGAAATGGTTAAGAAACATTCACCACACATGTGGAAGTAGATGCCTACATCCTGGCTTTGGGACTCCAGTCTAATGCATGAAGTTTTGGGGAGAGATCACCAGAGCAGGCACTCCACTGAGCACCAACCTCACCTCCCTGCCTCCTCACACAAAAAGACAAGGTGTCCCGTGGCCCACACACAGAGGTGAGTGGATGGGAAAGAAAGCTGAAGCAGCTTGTGCAAGCAGAAGGACTCAGTCCCCAGGGCAAGGCCCTTTGAGATCTAACCTACTTGTAAACTTCTGCTGGTCAGATAGATCCAGAAGAAAAGGAGACTTTCTGGAAGCAATTCCACATGTTACCACTCAGCTTCTGATTTCCCTCTCTTCAAAAGCCTTTATTGCTCTGCTAACTGGCTTAGCTTTTGTCTCTGCTTGCATTGTGTCTTCATGAAATTCAAATGCATCAGCAAACATGTTTGGAACATGTGGCATGTGCCAGGGACCGAGCAGGGAGATGCTGGAGTCCGGTGACACAATTAACAGCCAACCGTGAGTATCCCTGCTGCAGTTCCTGGGGAGAGTTCCAGTGCCCAGAGCCCAGGAGGGGATGGGCATGGTAAGACAAGACCCGGATTATGAAACTGTGTGCTGTAGTGGGGACAGGTTTAAAGCATTAAGAACAACAACAACAAGGTGGCATTTTACTAAGGATATCAAGGATGGTTTTAGAGAAGAAATGATGTGACATAAAGAAAAATTGGCTATTGTTCATGTAAGGAAGTTGGGGGAACTTTACACAGGGGGAAGGAAATGCACCAGAAATATCAGTGAGGGGTGAAGGTATCTAGACTTGATGGAAAGCATTTGTGTTCTGCTTGGGGTAAAAATATTAATAGTTAAGATTTATTGAGCATGTAGTATGTGTCAAATACAGTAAATTAATTCCGAGCCAGTCCTAATAACTATCTCTTATTAAAAAATTTGAGCTGATTTGATTAATATCAGAGGTTAATATTCTAAATCTATAAAGAACTTCTATAACTCAACAACAAAAAAAATCAAACAATCTGATTAAAAAAATGGGCAGAGGGCCTGAATGGACATTTTTCCAAAGAAGAAGACAGATAACCAACAGATACATGAGAAGATACTCAACATCATTTGTCATCAGGGAAATGCAAATCAAAACTACAGTAAGATCTCACCTCACACCTGTCAGAATGGCTACAATCAAAAATATAAGAAATAACAAACATTGGTGAGGATGTGGAGACAAAGGAACGCTAGTTCACTGCTGGAGGAAACGTAAATTAGGGCAGCCACTGTGGAAAACACTATGGAGCTTCCTCAAAAAATTAAAAATAGAAGTACCATATGATCCAGCAATTCCACTACCCAAAGAAAACAAAAACGATGAACTGAAAAGATCTATGCATTCCTATGCCTATTTAAGTATTAGTTACAATAACCAAGATATGGAAGCAACCCAAATATCCATAGATAGACAAATGGATAAAGAGGGTATGAAATATATACAATGGAATATTCGTCAGCTAATAAAAAGAATGAGGTCTTGTCATTTGCAACAACACGATGGAAAGAGGATATAGAGCTAAATGAAATAGAGAAAGACAACTACCATATGATTTCACTCATACATGGACTTTAAGAAACAAAAGAACAAAGGCAAAAAGGCACAAATGGAAAAAACAGAGTCTTAAACATAGCGAGCAATCTGGTGGTTGCCAGAGGGGAGGTGGTGAGGAGGATGGGGAATGGGTGACAACACTCACCGTGCTGAACACCCAGGAATGTCTAGAAGTGTTGAATCACTATATTGTACACCTGAAACTAGCATTATGCTGTATGTTAATTATGCTTCAATAAAAAAAAAATATCGAGCTGATCCAATTTACTTCACTAGGTTTATATGAGCAGATTTCAGATGGAAAGTGTATAATACTTTGTAATCCTTATTGGATTTAAATATGTATGTGTTTTTCTATATTCCTCATTACAAGAGTAGAATTGAAACCCACTAAATTTAGCTATCCGCAGTAGATAAGTGATTATGGTGAACCAACTGTTAAATTCCAAATGGAGTACATGATCATCAAAAGCAAAGTTGTTAAATATTTATAGTGGATCCTTACTGTGTAGCTGATACCGAGTAGGGTGTGATTTTGGGATAACAAGCACTCAGTCAATAACTAGTGGAAGAAAGGCAATTCTTCATAAATATTTAAGGTAACTCCTGATATACATTGACTTCTGTTGGTTGACTTAACACACAATCCCATACAAATGTATGCCAACTGACTAAAATGGGACGTTCTGATCAATTCCAATTTGGGTGTGTTGGCTAACACTGTGCCCCAGCAAGGTGGTACACACAAACATGAATGTTGCTTGGATTGATGTCTGCAGAGCCTTCCTGGCTTTAGATCCTCCACTCCACAGGAGTCATGACTTTCTTTTTTTTTTTTTTTTTAAAGATTTTATTTATTTATTTGAGAGAGAGAGAGAATGAGAGATAGAAAGCACGAGAGGGAAGAGCGTCGGAGGGAGAAGCAGACTCCCTGCTGAGCAGGGAGCCCGATGCGGGACTCGATCCCGGGACTCCAGGATCATGACCTGAGCCGAAGGCAGTCGCTTAACCAACTGAGCCACCCAGGCGCCCAGGAGTCATGACTTTCCTCCACTAACTTAGAGCCCAGAGGAGTACATCTCTGGTCCTTATTTTTATGAAAATAATAGCTCTGGGATGCAATATCACACATGGCCAGTAGGTGACACCACCAACCACATGATTCTTACTTTTGAATCCTAGAGATTTTTAAATAAATTCTTTTCATTTCTCGTTTACGCAAATGTCATAAAGCAATGACTGCTTTTATAAACATCTAATTCATACAGATAAAACAAGGATGTGTTAGCAGGTCAGATTCAAACCTATATTTTCGGAGAATAGTAATATTTGTGGTAAAGAGAGGGAAGAAGAGATATTTGGAAGGGAGGAAGCTAAGTATCTCTGAGTGCACATTATATACTAGGCACATGAGAATTTTTTAAAGATTTTTTTTTATTTATTTCAGAGAGAGACAGAGAGCAATCACAAGTGGGAGGGGCAGAGGGAGAGAGAGAATCCCAAGCAGACTCCCTGCTGAACTTGGAGCTGGATAAGGGGGCTTAATCTCAGGAGCGTGAGATCAAGACCTGAGCCAAAACCAAGAGTCAGACACTTAACTGACTGCACTGCCCAGGTACCCCTAGGTATTGAGAATTGAAAAATAGGTAAGAATTTTACCTGATACTAAAAATACACTATCTGTAGGGAGATGCAAATAAATTAAGGGATCAATATAGGTGTCAGTCCTAACTACAGTATGAAACAAATGCAAAGAGAACTGAGTAGGTAAGTGCCTCCAGATTCATGGAAATTTTCACGGAAGAGGAGAAATTTGAGTTAAGTTGTGCAGGATCAATAGGTGAAGATGAGAGCATTCTGAGGACAAACGGTAGTCAGTCATATAAGAGGGATGAAGTAAGGTGAGTATAAGCAGAGCAAAAACAGAACAGTTCAGGGGTAGGGAATGGTGGAAAAATGGCAAGCTGATGAGAAAAGGGGAAAAATAGAGAACAAATTATGAAATTTCTTATATGCCAAAGAAGATTGACCTTGCCTACAGATAATTAGGAAAGTAGGAGTCATTTATTTTTTAAGGAGATAACTCTAGAAGCAGTGAACAGAATGGAGTAGAGAAGGTAGGGGTTCAAGTCAAGGACCACAGATGGGCGCTTACTCATGCATGCAAGAGAGAATACCCAGGACTGAATTATAGCCATGATGGAGGGATGGAAGGGAGAGGCTATCCTGGAAATTTCTCTTGGAATCTGATTTAAGGAGACTGGAGACAGGCTGGTCCTGAGCAGGATAGGGCAGAAAGCTAACAGTCTAGAAAGACTCTAAGAATACTAATTTAAGAAGCTGAACAGATGAGGCTACCATGAACGAAGGTGAAGAAAACAAGAGTTAAAACCAGTTTCATTTTGGAAGTGGGGTGGGTAGTGTTTTCAGGCTTATCTCTATGCTGGATTTGAGAAACCTATGATTAGATAGACAAATTCACTGGGAAGTTAGAAATAGGAGGGTGGCTGAGCCAGGAAATAGATTTTGGAATTCTACAAACACAATTTTTATAATCCAGACTTTACACGAGTCACCTGATTTGCCTGGGTGATAAATTTTTTAGGAGTGGGCATAGGAGCAGAGGGAGAGGGAGAGGGAGAATCTTAAGCAGGCTCCACGCCTAGTGCAGAGCCCACCCCAGGACTCGATATCAGGACCCTGAGATCATGACCTGAGTCAAAATCAAGAGTTGGACGCTTAACCAACTGAGCCACCCAGGCACCCCCAAGTGATAAAATTGTAATAAACATATACAAGTTTACATTTAACAGTTAAAACACTATTTTCTTTTATCTGCCAAAATGGGTTTTCTTTGATTTTTGTCAGTTTAGTTAGCATTTACAAAATATACCCCCCAGCCCCCTGCAAGCTGGTAAATACTTCTAGGTACTGTGGCTGCAGAAATGAGTAATTCTCACCATCGTAAAATCTCACGCAGGATCCACACATGCAGACAGGTATACTCCAAGCCATTGACCAGTTTGACGTCACTACATACACACCCCATCTTTTTCTCTTTTCTGGAAATGTTCATAACTATGAGTACAAAGAAGGGAAATCTAGTTCAGTTTTTGAGACATCATGAAGTGCCTTCTAGTTGTAAAGCTTCCTACCTGATCCCAAGCAGGATGAAAAATAAGAGAGGGTACCTGCCTTTAGATGAGTTTACAGTCTAGAATGTGAAACATCCTCAAGTATCAAGCAAGCATAGATGGACCACCTGAATTTCAGGTTTCCAATTTATAATACGGGTATAATAAGGCTACTTTAAAAGCAGGGTTATTTAAACTGTTAATTGTGAATTGATTCAGGCACTCATTTACCTTGAGGTATTAGATAGGTTAATTAACTACCATGACTCATTTTTCAAATTATAACATGAAGACTAATTTTCCTTACCTTCTACCTCTAAGATATTAATTAATCCATTCTAGCATTGCACCATCTCCACATTTTGGGAACATTCACATGTGCATCAGCTCAGCGTCTTGTTGGCTGGGGTAGGATTGTTATCACAAGACAGTGGGAGAGACTGGTCCAAATTTCCCTGAAGTGCTATTCCACAGGACTAGTGCTCTTGAATAAGGCAGACAGGTAACGTGAATCATGCATATGCTAATTGTAATAAATAATGAAAATATTTAGACACGGTATGCTTTGAACTTGAACTTTCTGAATAAATGTTGATTAGTATGCAGTACAAGCAGTATACTCAGCTTTTATTCTTATCTTAAAAGGCAGTCATTACTAAATGATGCTTTGAAATTTTACAGCTGTTTGCTCATCTCTCCATTTCTACCTTTCTATCCTAGAGTAAAGAAATCAAAGGGTCTCCACCTTGAAATACCGACATGAAAGTCTTTCACGTGGACCTTGATGAGTGTATGGAGGCGTTGATGGAGACCGGCCCCAAGTCCGTCATCAGCTGAGTGAAAACAGGTACCATCTAGAGCTGAGAGCTGCACAGTGCAAAACCGGTTCTGAGTGAGAGCAAGGCTGCTTCATGAAGCCCTCCTCCATGAGGACAGAACCCATCAGGATCACAGATTACTTTTTTTTTTTTCTGTGAAGACCATTCTCGCATCACTACACCTGCATGTGCCGTAAGAAACAAAGAACCAGGGTCCACGGGGATAGACACTTAGGAAAAGATGAGGAGGCACAGCTGGGCTCTGGGACAGAACACGTGTTCATCCGTGAGGGTTTCCGTAGACAAGATCACTTCCAACACATCCCAGGGTGTCTCAGCTGAGAAGTGAGACATTTGAAGATGCTCCACCAGGCACTGGCCATGGAGACAGCAGCTCCGCTCTTCCCTTTGCCTCAGGGCTAACTGCAGGAGAGGCAAGAGGGATACGGTGACAGTGAGGTGGAGAGCGGCTTTGCTAGTGGGGACAAGTAGGGAAAATATACGTAAATCACGGAAAGGTAGTTTTAAAGCCAGGACAACATGCAGCTTTGTGCAAGCTTTGCAAGTTGGCTTCTGTGCTGTGCCCCCTACCTTTCTTCAATCCTGTAAGATCTCATGGGAGGTTCCTTCTAGGTTCATCCATGAATTCATGGAACAGGTAGCTTCAGAGTGTCAGTCTATGCTAGCCATGTGCCAACATAACTGCTCATGGACATACAATGATAGGAGCAATTCTGCCTGAAAGACTACCCAACCAAGCAATGAAGACAGAAAAATAAATCGATGATTGCCAATCTAGGTCCTATGATAATGAAGCATAGCTTGGAGACCAGGAAAGAGAAGGCAAGAAAATCGGCTGATGGAGACATTCCAAGCAAATAGACACTGTACGTGCACAGTGCAAACACTCCCTGCCCCCGTAGCCGACCTCCGAGGCCAGAGGGGATCGTGCCTGTGTTCATAAAGCATCAATCTGCGTTTAGGTGGATTGAAATGTGCTATCACAAAACCGCTCCAACCATAGATCTACTGCAGACGTGGGACTTTTATTCTCAGAGGGAATTTCCCCATGCCCCCACCACTGAGCGCCATGCTGTCAGCTCAGATGAAAACAACAGACAAGCTGATCTCCCTCCAGAGTTCAACGTTAGCCAGCTGAAGCTCTCTACCAAAACCGAGCATTACCATTTGAATGTGACCCTTCTCGCTTTTCCTGCTTGGTCCCCAACATCAATCCCTCCTCTTTCCTCAGTGCCTACAACTGAAGCTTTAAGTGTACATGAATCATAAACTTGATTTTCCAAACAATGGCATCTTTGACAAAAATGAATAATCCACGACAAACTGTTTCTAGCAATTACTTTAACCTAAATAAGCGCTCTGAATACTCTTTGTGCCCTTGAACCTCCTGGCATTGGCTTCTTGCCTGCCTCCTTCTAGTTTCTGACATTCTCTTTCAACCCCCTGCCTCAGTTCCCACCTCCAAATCTATGACTTCTTCTGCTTCTCTTTTCTTTATCAGGTTCAAAGACGAAAACATAATTGTGATCCATTCCCAAAACATAAACTTCCTTTTAATAGAACCACAAGACTTCAGCCCCCAACTGCTTAGTGGTTCATTCATTTCTGCACTTGCTGAAATGCCGGTAGAAGGCAAAAAATAAAACAACACCCACAAGGAATTTGGATGAGCAAGGAAACATATTTTATAATAATGTCCAAGATCACATCGCTTTAGTTCAACATTTTACACATTTTACTTCTCACCTTTGGTCCTGAAAAAACAAAAACAAAAACAACAACATAAAATGGCCACTGACATTGAGTATAACATTCTGAAGGCACTGAAAAATCCTAAAAGCCAAGGAGTTTGGTTGTGTCCTTGCAGGGTACTGCTTCTGCTTGCTAAAGAATGAGCATTACCATGAACAAGTGCCAGCTCCAAGAGATGGAGTAAATAACCATTTTCTGTTTAATACTGCAGCAAATAGGAACTTCTTCTCCTTCCACATATTTGGGCATGAAACCTCACAGAAACACATTGCAGCATTCTTAGTTCTCATGAATTCAAAGATCGATACAAGGTCTGGTGCTTAATTATTGCTTACTAAGTTTATTGGCCTCATTCCATGAAAAAGCATAAATGATGAAGTAAGTTTTTAAAAATTAAAATCCTGAAAAATCTCATCAGTGCAGTTGATCTGTGCATGCTAGAGAATGTACACCTTCAATTCTCTATGTAATACCAACTTCTCTGGGCTGACAACCTACCTAATTCACTTCTTATGAATATCACTCTCTGACAAAGACCCTGAGATCAAAAGCTTTAGTGTGTGCAGGTGTAAAACAGGACCATAGAACTTAGAAGCCCTTCTCATCCCACATGCACAAAAATCTAGGCTTTGCAGCTGCTTCCATCCACAGAGCCTTGGCATCTGCCTCTTCCTTCAGGGTGCCATCCCCATGCTCTGAAAAAGCTCCCCAGGATTCACTGAGAGCCCATGGGAGTATCTGACAGCCCAGGGATCTTCAGGGCAAGTCTGTAGTTCCCCACATCTGTGCCATAGCCTTTTCATTTATCCCTATGGAACTCTAACACCTTCAAAACACCGCTAATGATTCCTGCATCTCTTAGTTGGTCCATCTTCAAAAGGCAAAGCAGTTCATACAAATGATTACAGCTTTAATTAATCTCTCTTCTTCATATATTTTTTTTTCTTTTCCAATCTCTAGAACTTTTAATACAAGTCAAGTTCTAGTGATTTTTATCTCCCAAACTACTTTTTGTTAACCTTTCATGAGTTGCCAAGTGTAATGGAAACTTAAGAAAAGGGCTTACTGAAAAGTTATCAAGTGCATCCTTATAGTTAGCACAGTGGGCAAAGCGTGGCGACCATGTTCAGTACAGAGCACGTGGGTGCCTGGGGCAGGGAAGCGGGTCAGCTGCATGCTAACCAGACCCAGTGGAGTTCCACTCTTCATTGGCCTGTAGCACCTACAGTCCACGGGAATTCTAGGAAGGAAGGAAGGAATCAGACACTTCTTGAATACCTTGTAGATACCTGTTACTATCCGTGCTTTCACTAATAGATCATTTATTCCTTATAATAACCTTGACAAGTAGAAATTAACAGTTGTATTAATAGATTATTATTTATTCCTTATAATAACTTTGACAAGTAGAAATTAATTGTGGCAATAGAACTGGATTTCAAAAAGTAACTTTCTCAAAGGGGCAAAGCTCCAAACTCAAAGCTTTTTTGGTGATGCTTAAAGTTTCACCAAGAGAACCACAGAAATGTAGAACTGGAATAAGCCCTAAAGGATATGTAGTCCAGGGTTAGCAAGTGTGCACTAGAAACAGGAAAGGTGACCACCAGACATGTAAATAAGCAGACTCCCCTTTCCTTTGTGTTCAGAGATACTTGAATAGATATTAACACTGTACTTCAGAAACCCTTTACTAGTTGAGCCAACTTAACGGAGGCAATGTTAATTTGCCATCCTAGGACTAAATAAATAACTTTATAAGTTATAATAAGGCTGTTGGGGTTGAGAGTCAAAGAAATTAATAAGCATATCTGGGTCTGCTTCCCTGGGTAAGAATATCCCATACCACTACACTGAGTATAGATGGAAAAGGCAAATTCCTGCATATTGTGATTCCAGGGATTATGATAATGTCGCCCCAACAAAAATATATCATGTATAACCTATCACTTGTGCTAGGATTTATACTATTAAAGCTCTACTCCTGAGGCTTAGAAATTAATAACTTACTAAAATATATGCAGTGGAGAAGATGAAGACCTTAGAACTCTTGGCTGTTTTCAAGTATTTACATGATTCTTCCCTGACTCTGCATTTTGACTGACTAGAACAAAAAAAATAAAGAAACTTCATATAGAAAGGGAAGAGAGAGATTTGCTCACCTACCCCCTCCATCTCTGCAGATCCAAATCCTTGCCAACCATCAAGGTCCACTGAAAAGAAGCCATCCATCTCCATGAAAAAGTCCCTACACCCCACGCAGAAGGCGTTCACCACCCACCACATCCTATAGTTATTTAGGAACAGACTTTATCTCCTCTTCCGGCATTGGAGTTCTGGACTCCTCGCTGCCTCCTACATTGCTTCAAGCTTACGTGTGCAACATTACTCAGTTCATCTTTGTTGAACGGACAAACTGACAGAACACAAAATGGAAGCAGTCAAAGCATGGAAAATGGGATACTCACAACATCTCAGCACACTCCCACCCAGCTAGCTGTTTTCCAGCCACTCAAAGGGACATTCAAAAGCTAAGGAAGGGGAGCTGCCCTTGGAATGTGTGCTTTCCATGAAGCAGGAAGAAGGATGGGCTTCTGATGCATTTGGGAAGGGTGATCTTAGCCTGCATATTGTGCTCAACTGCATGCATGGAAAATGTTTCTTTTTTATATCCATTAGAGAAAAATGAGCCCATATAGTGTTTATGCAATCCTTGACATTGATTGACAAATTCTATTTTTTCCACCAAATATGAATCATGCTTTACTATATATGATGCTGTAAAAAAAGGAAGGAAGGAAGGAGGGAAGGAAGGAAGGAAGGAAGGAAGGAAGGAAGGAAGGAAGAAAGAAAGAAAGAAAGAAAGAAAGAAAGAAAGAAAGAAAGAAAGAAAGAAAGAAAGAAAGAAAGAAAGAAAGAAAGAAAGAAAGAAAGAAAGAAAGAAAGAAAGAAAGAAAAGAAAGAAAGAAAGAAAGAAAGAAAGAAAGAAAGAAAGAAAGAAAGAAAGAGAAAGAAAGAAACATTAATTGTAGCCACCTGGTAATTTCATTTAGTCTTCTAAAGTTGCATTTCCTACAAAACTAGCATTTTTGGACTCCATGTTTATGTTTACCTAAATGTCCCCAAGCATCAGTGGATGGGCCTTTGATTGAATCATTTATCTCAGAAAAGATCAATGGAAAGGACTCAGGCCAACCCCAAAGGAAATTAACAGATCTGAATATGGATGCTAAAGCTTTCACCCACTCCTTTTATTTTGGATTCTTATGTACTCAGCAGAATGCCATCTTTTTGCTCATAATCGCTTCAATCAGCACTCTTTGCTGCTCCAAGGTCAGGACTGCCTGCTGAGACCTCCTTGCAATTCAATAAGCAGCCATAAGGGCGGTGCACAAAATTAAATGCACACAGATTGCTCTTTCTGTATCTCCATATAATAAGCATCCCATCTAAACAACTCACACGCACAAAAAGTCTTTCTGAGGACCAAAAAGAAATAGCATTTATTCATTTTTAGCCTAAACTCTAAAGACTCATAATAATAATAATATGTTCTTATAAATATTATTTTATTATTATTGACATAATAAATATTACTGTTATTGACAAATTACCTCAGTAATGTTCTAATCAATTTTCGAGGCAAATCCACTGAATGACAAAAATTTCAAACTAGCCTTTAAAACCTTAGCATGCTAAAAGATATGCTAGTATTGCACTTATTTAATAGTATACATGGCTTATTGGTTTTATTTAACTTTGCATTTCCCAAATTGACAAGAGTCCACTAGGAAACCACGGAGCTTAATTAGTAGAATCAGACCTAGGGCACTTAAAATTTTTTGTCACATAATACCTAGGATTTTCCATGTATTTTTAAGATATAAATTCTATTAGATACCGGAAAGTCTTGCAATTATAGGTAGATACGAATGATTCTGTCACACACAGCACTATTGACATATTAAAATTGTTACTAACAATAATTATTCCTTCTGAGAAGTAAAGCATTAACAAATTATTACACAGACCTTGTTTGGCTACAGATTTTGGTAATCATACTTACATTAGATAAAGACTAAACGAAAGTCTTCAGAATTAAAAATAAACACTGGTTAGTGTGCTGGTTGTTTCATTAACGTAGACATTATCTAGCCAAAGTATGCACATCTGGATAAACACACACAAGACACATTATTATGTTTCTTATATTTTATATTCCTTTTGCTTTCACAAAGAATTTGAATCAACCAATAATATACATGTGCGATCAGCAAAAAAAAAAAAAAAGTTTGAATAATGGATAATTTTGAACTAAAATTCCCATCAACTACATAGTTTGGCCATTGATCAACTTTGGCTGCCAGTTGCGTCTTGGATTTTGAATCATTAACGAATATTTACTGGGCTCCTCCTATATACCAAGAACTCTTTTAGGCACTTTGGGTTCAAAGTTGAGAAAGGATGGTCCCTGCTTTACGTTCGAGCTTGAGAGAGGGGTAAGTAGAAGACTGCCTTGCGGTTTTGAAGTGAGAGAATACAATCCCACGCCACGTGCTGGAAGAGCTCAGAGGAGAAATACACACACCTGTGCCAAGGCGGTTGCTCGGAACTTGAAATTGTGCTTCAAAGGAGGATTCAGCCATAGAAAATTGATATTTACATCAGATATTTTAAAAGGTTTGTTTTTGTTTTTTTTTGTTTTTTTGACAGAGAGAGACACAGGGAGAGAGGGAACACAAGCAGGGGGAGTGGGAGAGGGAGAAGCGAGCTTCCCACGGAGCAGGGAGCCCGATGTGGGGCTCGATCCCAGGACCCTGGGATCATGAACTGAGCTGAAGTCAGACGCTTAACGACTGAGCCACCCAGGCGCCCTACATCAGATATTTAAAGAACATTTGTCTCTGAGTTTTTCCCATTACAGAATGGGAGTTTTCTCAATTAATTTGGTTAATCAATGTGGCAAGGTAACAGCATACACACGTGGCCTCATGTGGGTCCAGATACGGGTAATCTTGCCTGTGGGCTGAAGTGGCTTCCTAATCCATCTTTAAATCAGCCAGGGCCCTTCTGCCAGACTTATCTTTGAGGTTTTGACAGGACCCACTCCCTGGTTTGGTTCACTGAGGCTGTGACCAGCCTCCTGATGCCAATTCCCAAATCGGGGCTTGCCATTTTGTTCTAGCTGCTAGCTCTCACAAACCTCTGCTGTAAATCCGTGGTGCTTTCCTACTTTGCTTGATAACACTTGCTACTCAGAAATTGTAATAGCTCAGTATGAAAAAATGGACTTTTGACCCTAGCCCTTTAAATTCTTCCTTTCCTTTCCTGGTCCCATTTTGGAGTAATTACTTTCTGCTTTTAAAACCTACTTCCCAATATCAAGGGTATCTTATCTTCTAATTTAGTTTGAGAGTAAATGAGAGAGTGAATGCACTCACAAATTATATCTGATATATAGATATATGTATCTCATACATATATATCAGTTCTGTCTGTAAATACATTTAAAAAGGATTAACACATAACATTTTATAATACTAAAATTTATTAGAAACTAGCTTCTAAAAGAAACTATTTGTTGAGAGAAAGTTGGACAGTGATTATTTTTCAAGATCCATATTAATTATATTTATAATGATTTGCCAGAAGAAAGAGCACTTGTTTAAAAAAGCATTTTTGTCCTGATGATTGGCTACATAGAATACAGCTCCATAATTTGACCAGAGAGGTTATAGTCACTAGTTTATTTCTGAATGCTACTCTCTCCTGTGTCCCTCTTTTTTGTATGCAAATGAAAGGACCCTGACTACATAAAATTAATTAATGCTTAAACTAATAATGGGTTTAGGCATGAACCATTTCTTTAGCACTCTTAGAATCTCAAAGAGGATTCTAAGGAATTAATTGGCATAAGCAATTTATGACAACAGATCTGGAATACTTAATTCTAAAGAATTAACTCTAACATCACATTTTAAACAGTATAATTTTTTCATCTTTTTATAAATGAACTTTTTATTTTAGAACCATTTTGGATTTATAGAAAAAATGTTGACAATAGTAACAGAGATTTCCCATATACCTCGTACTCAATTCCCCTGTATTAATATCTTCAATTAGTATGGTAAATTTGTCATGGTAAATAGACCAATATTGAGACATTTTATAATGGGTGTCCATACTTTATTTGAGTTTTCTCTTATACCTAATGTCCTTTTCTCTCTTCCTGGACCCTACCTAGGTTACCGTGTTACATTTAGCATTGTGTCTTTTTAGGAGACCTCTTGGCTGTGACAGTTCTCAGAATTTTCTTGTTTTTCATGACCTTGACAGTTTTAAGGAGTACTGGTCTTCACAGAACGCCCCTCTTTGGGATTTTTTTTAACAGCTTCACTGACATATAAATTACACACAGATAGGTATGACCATCATCACAGTTTTAAATTATTTTCATCATCTCTAACGGAAATGCCATACCCTTCAGCTATCTGTCCCCTCTCCCCTCATTGTGCACGCCCACCACCCCCACCTCCCACTTTAAGCAATCACTAATCTAGCTTCTCACTCTGTAGATTTCCCTGTTTTGGACATTTTATAAGAAGAGAGTCATATGTGAGGCACCTGGGTGGTTCAGTCAGTTAAGCATCTGACTCCTGATGTTGGCTCAGGTCATGATCTCAGGTTTTGAGATCGAGCCTGGCATCGGGCTTGGCACAGAGTATGGATCCTGCTTGGGGTTCTCTCTCTCTCTCTCTCATCCCCGACCCTCCTTTAAAAGAAAAAAAAAAAAAAGAATGGAGTTATATACAAAATGGTCTTATTTTGTGACTGGCTATGTTGGTTAGCATAATATTTTCAAACATTCATCCATGTTGTAACATGTATCGGTACTTAATTTTCTTTTGTTTTCTTTTGTAAAAACAGTGAAGGGAGCCCAGAATCTTGGGCTTCAGGGAACTGTGAGTGTCACCTAACTCCCACACCCACACTGTGCCACTGGGCACAGGGAGGCCAGGGAGTGTGACCAGGCTAGCCCAGCCAGCCAGCAGGGAAGAAGGCACAAAGGCTCAAGCTTCTCCAATCAAGCCTCAAAGAAATGTGTTCCTTTTTATAGCTGAATAATATTCTCTTGTATGGATACACACCATATTTTTTATCCATTCAACCACTGATGGGCTATTGTGTTGTTTCTACTTCTTGCCTATTATGAATAATGGTTCTTTAAAAATCTGTTATACAAGTTTGTATGTAGATATTTATTTTCATTTCTCTTGGCTACATACATAGAAGTGGTATTGCTGGGTCCATGGTAATGCCATGTTTAATCATCTGCAGATTTGTCAGACTGTTTTCCTAAGCACCGCATTATATCACATCCCCACTAGAGGTTCATGAGGGCTCCAATTTCTCCACCAATCACCAACACTTGTCACGATCACACTTTTTTTTTTTATTCTAGCCATTGCAGGGGATGGGCAGTAGCATCTTACCATGGCTTCGATATGCATTTCCCCTGATGACTGACGATGCCAAGCATTTTTTCATGTGCTTATTGGCCATTTGTATATCTTCCTTGGAGAAGTGTTTATTAATAACCTTCCCTTATTATTAAATTAGATTGTTCATCTTTTTTTATTATTGAGAGGTCAAAGTTCTTTCTATATTCTGAACACAAGTCCCTTATCAGCTGTATAATTTGCCAATATTTCCTCCCACCACGTGGGTTGTCTTTGTACTTTCTTGATGGTGCCCTTTGAAGCACAAATGTTTTTAGTTTTGATGAAGTCTAATTTATTTATTTTTTGTTGTTTGTCCTTTTGGTACAAACATCCTTCCTTTTTCTTACAGAGTATTCCAGGGAGCTTACTCTCCCTTTAGTTAAATAGCCATTGGTCACTTTCCTACATTTTCCAATTCCTGTGCCCCCACCCACTTTCCTCATTCTCTCACAAAAGTCTTACCATCAAGGAACTTCTCTTGCGGCATGAGAATTCTGCCATCCCCTCTTCCTGATTCCTGTGTCTCACCTCCTCTTTCTCTTTCATGACTCTTCCATGAGAACAACACCTTCACTTACAGACCCTTTCACCAACCACTTCCTCTGTCCTAGGATGAGTGATATAATTCCTAGAAGCTGTGTATGCAGTCACCGTTCCACCATTCAAATTCCATTCAATTCTAAACCCAGGGAATGGCACCAGCAATCATCTACACAACTAAGCAAGAATGATGTTAAGACTAAAAAAGAGCTTTATCAAGATAATGAACTTTGAAATTCACCCTTTTAAAATGAACAATTACATGTTTTCTAGCATATTTACAGAGAAAGCAAACACCCCCATAATTCAGATTCAGAACATTTTTCACCATCCTGAAAAGAAACCTTACCCCCATCTGCCCTCAGTCCCTATTCTCCATCTACGCTTCTCCCACGCCAAGTGACCACTGATCAAATCTTCCCCCTATGGATATACTCTTGCCCTGGATGTTTAATTTGTCACTGAGACCTAACTAGTATGCCTCCTCCATAGGTCTTAAATCTATCTACTTCCTTAGCTCAGATTTTCTTTTATTACTTGTGTTACTGGAAGTTTCTCTTAACTGGTCACACTATAAGTTTATTTTTATATCTCCTCTCAATCTGTTGCTGTCAAAATAATTATCTGAAAAAAAAATAATTATCTGAATAGTAAATATATTCATGTCACTCACCTACTCAAAATATTTGAAATGTTCATCATTGCCTTCAAGACAAACACAAATACCCTATAATACAGAATGTCCTTCTTAGGCCCCTACAGAGCTCCCGGTCCCAAACTGCAACCACCTTTCATCCTTTGCAATATCCTCAACCAAGCATGATCTCTCCTTTCTAAAAACCTTCACACTCCTGCTTGTCCTGCTAAAGAAAATTTCTGAACCTGCACCGTGATACTCAGCTTATCCTCAAGCCTTAGCTCTGGCATTAATAGTTTCTTGAACTTGAATCACCATAAGTGGTTATACCCTGTGCTCCCCAAAATTAATGTTCCTGCAACTATTATGACATGCACTCTGAATATTTATTTATCTCTGTCTTCTTTTGTTCTGAAAGCTCCTTGATGGCAGAACCTTATCTTATTTTCAAGGGCCAAAAAGACTTCTTACATTTAGCACCCATTTAAAAAATTGATCAAATGTATGAATGAAAGTTAATAAGAGAATCTAGCATTCTTCCCTGAGATTTTCCGTAGACTGTTTTACTATTTTTTAGACCACAATATTTCATTGCAACTCTACATTAAGAAAAAACACATCAAATATATAGTATGCGTATAATCGTGAATATACATATGTATTAAAAATAAATGTAAAGTCTGACATTTCAGGCTTTGTGGACTCAGTGGTTAATCCCAAAAGCAGCTTGATTCTGTTAGTACACTGCAAACATCCAAGAGCACGAGAAGGAAAGATTCAAAGTTCGAGAAGCTGCACATAGAAAATTAGACAATCCTTTAGATACGCCTACACAATAAGTACAGGATTTGGTGTCTGGAGAGGAGAATGGAGAAAATGGCATCAGTCGATGTTACAAAGGAAAATGGAAACACTATTTTGCATTGTCAAGTGACATTTTATGAATAGACGTAATGGAGAATTAAAATTTGTCTAAATTATATATTCACTCAAAATTTATCGCATTCTCAACCACATTCATCCTTCTATTTCTAATGTTTTAGTTTAATGAATTGGAGAATTAGCTTCAACACACAGACTTCCCCGAATACATAGGGAGTGACATTTCTTTTGCATCTGTTTTCTCAATACTAACTTTTTTTAAAAGACACGACCATTCCAAGAAATTGCTTAGCTTGTTTTAAATATGGCATAAGTTTAAAAGATTGGAAGATATGAACTTTGAATAAAATGTCTAAAATATAAAAGATTCAAAGGATTTTTCCCCAAAATGTATTAAGGTATTATTGGATCCATAGTATGTGCCAGGAAGAGTTTTCAACTGGGGAAAAAAAAAAAAACAAAAAACAAAAAAAACAAAGAGAGAGAGAGAGAGAGAGAAACAACTTCCAGAGGGGGAAGATGAAAATTAAACACACAAAATAAATATGAAGGGCATAATGTATTAAATAGTATTTTGAGGAGAAAAATAAAGTAGGATAATGGAGATACTGAAGAGACAAGATAGTGTTTTATTTTATTTAAAGATTTATTTATTTGAGAGAGAGAGCAGGGGCACCAAGCAGGGGGGAGGAGCAGAGGGAGTGGGAGAAGCAGACTCTCCAATGAACAGGGAATCTGATGTGGGGCTCCATCCCAGGACCCCAAGATGATGACCTAAGCCAAATTCAGACACTTAACAAACTGAGCCACCCAGGTGCCCTACAAGATTGTGTTTTAATATAGAAGTGCAGGGAAATCCTCTTGGCTAAGATAGCTTCTGACTGGACCTGAAGTAAGGACTGAGTGGGGAGGGTGTTGGGATGAAGAAGCAGCAGGGATGTGCAGGTGCTGGGGGGGGGGCGTGACCCCACTAAGTCCCAGGAGCAGGTGGAGTCCTGCATGGCTTCAGTGCAGTAATTCAGGTAGACAAGGATGAGGTCACAGAGGCACTCACTCTAGATTACTAGGACTTTGGTGACCATTGTCAGGAATGTATTACACCAAACGAGATGGGAAATTACCAGAGGGCTTTGGGTGGAGGAATAATTTGATCTGACTAGTTCTAGTTTTTCCAAAGAATCAGTGTAGCTGTTAAGTCAATAACAAACCATGTTTCAGGTAAAGGAGGCACCTTAGTTTCCTGGGGTTGCCATAATAAAATACCACAGACTAGGTGGTTCATAAGCAAAGGAAATTATTTCTCACAATTCTGGAGCCTAGGAATTGAAAATCAAGCATAGATTTGGTGTCTGGTGAGGACCCTCTTGGTTCATAAACACCCATCTTCCCACTGTGTCCTCACATGGTAGAAGGGGTGAGGGAGCACTTGGGGGTCTCTTTTACAAGGACACTAATCTCTCATGACCTAATCACCTGCCAAAGACCTCACCTTCTAACACCGTTACCTTCAAGATTAGGATTTCAACATATGAATTTTAGGGGGACACAAACATTCAGAACATACCATGGGGTGTGTCACAAAAATCAAAGGTAAGAAGACAGGTTATAAGGCTATGGCGGTAACCAGTGGAAGATAATCGGGGTTTAGACCAGAGGTGTATTCAAGTGGCTAGATTATGGATATATTTTTATGTGAGAACCAATAGGATGAGATAAAGTTTAGAGGTGCAGTTTTAGGGAAAAGTAGAAATCAAAAATGACTCCAAGTCTCCTGAATTAAGACATAGAATTGCCATTTATTGACCCAAGGAACAGCATGGGGGAGAAAGAGTTCAGGGAAGATTTCTGCATAGAAATATCAACATGGTAGGTGACAACATAAAAAAGTGCTTGAAACCATAAGACCCAGTAGTGTAGACAGAGAAAAGCTCATCTTGGAAGATGAGCCAAGTCTGATTGCTGGGACTTTAAGATGCTCAGGAGTCAGGAAGATGAAAAGGCTCAAGAAGTCCAAGTAAGAGAGACAGGTGACAGAGGGGTTGAGAGAAACTTAGGGGAACAAAGGGCTCAAAGTCAAGTTAGAACATGGAAGGAGGAAACTACCCTAGATTTCCCAGAGTTCAAGAGTCAGGGATAGGGAAAGTGACCTTTGGGTTTGTGGATGTACAAGTCATTGGTGAACTCTGGTGGCTGTCATTTAAATTAGTCAAAAGCTCAGTTGGTTAAGATCATGAAACATGGAATCATAAATTATCTGGTTTACATAGATAATGAGCTATGTCAATTGAGAAAGTCCTTATTTTCTCTTCACCTCAGGTTTTTAATCTCCAAAATGGGGAGGAAAGTGATTCAAAGGAATGCTGAGAAAAATATAAAAAGTAAAAACAGTGCATGATCTATGACAAGTTCCCTATAAATGATAGCTGTAATCAGATTATCACTAGAAGATCACTGGAGTCCTTGCCCAACATTAATATAAGTACAAGCTTTAAATAATCAGTTTTTATCATTCTCCCCAATAGGAATCAATGGACTAAAACATGCACCCAAAGTCTACAGCATCAGTGCTTAAATCATATACATGGTCTAGTAACATTTGATTCACTGTTGAGTATTCTAGTAAAAAGGGAAACTTGCTTCTCTTTTTACCTCATACCCTCCTTTTTGCAAATTTTTGCCACAATCCTTCAGAGCCATTTCATGTTTTCACGTAAACATCACTCCCTTTTACACCTCCACCTAGGGGTCTTGGCAGAATAATCAGTTTGGACTCAAATGCATGCCTTTCTCAAATTAGATTTATCAATATCAATGCCTTATTGTTTTTTGTTAAAAAATAGTTTTTAATAAATATATACAACACAATTTAGGTACCTCTTAAGTGTATTATTTCATATATTTCCTTTCTTTGGAGTAATTTTGAAAAGAATATGCAAATCCTTTAGGATAAAAAAAGAAATGGAATCCAAAAAGAAATCTTTCTTGATTTAAAATTGCCTTTCCAAAATCATGCAAATTAAAATGTTACTTTTCTCCATAAATGGATCCTAAAATAAATGTCAAGGCATTATTCAAAAATGATTCATATTTGATTCTACATACCTATATTTGGTAATACTAACTATTATGCTTTATATTAATAGTGTTTTTATTTCTTGGGCAGCTTATCTCTTCTGTTTCCATGATACATATAGACTGATGTAATTATAGAGTTGAATCTACACAGTTATAAATTAAAACTATATCTGTTTTTTTTTTAATTGATCACTTGTTTGGGATTTTCCTGCAACATCTCAAATGATAGCAATGCTCACATAAAATGGGCTAACTTCCAAGTTGTTATTAAAGTATCCAAAATAACATATTTACCTTTTTGAGGCATACACACATAAAATAGACATACGATTTAGAGTAACTATGACAAATTCAGAATATATTTAGAATGTAAATTAAAAACAAATAGTTACTTAAAAATTTATTCTTTCAACTGTTAAAAAAGTATTCCTTCCTTACTACGCTATCCATAAACTTTCTGGAACTGTTCCATTTAATGGAGAGAAAACATTTCTCAGAAAACCTAAGACACAGTTTAATTTATATTTGGTTTGTGCATATGTGATTTTTTTATGGTCAGAGATATCATCATGATTATACTTTGCCAAAGTTAATAATAATTTTTATATTATTACATGTATTCACTTTATTAATTTTAAATTTTTACTCAGTGGACACCTACAAGCACATATTAAGGGTTGTGATAACTCAGGTTAAATAAAAGTCTCTGTATAAGAGAAACTATCTCGTGATCTTAAAAAATTCAATGAATAATTCCCATATGGATAATAAAGACTTTGTTACTTTCGTACACTGGCTAAAACAAATAATAGTTGCATCCTTTGTGATGTTTCAGTTCTCATAACATTCAAAGAGTTGGCCTACTATTCTTGAAATATCAGATTCTACCCTTCTACACAAACACACACACAAACACGGACACACAAATGCACACATGCATACATTCTCACATTTGGTACAACTGTCATAGAACAAAGATGTTCTGCAAAGCCTATATAAGTATGCCTATTTATACATATGCACACAATTATACATATTTATAAATATATGTGTATTATAAAGCTCTGTGTATGATTTTTTTAAACATAGGCTATTTTAAAATAAAAATTTACTTAATCCTTGTTTTATTTCAATAACATCACCCTAAGTGGTTCTCACACACAAAAAATGAATCCATTATTTGGAAAATTAAAATACTCATATTTGCACAAATCTGATTTAGTGTTCTTAAGAAAATAATACGTAGTGTCTCCGAATAAAGAGAAAATCTCATTAAGAATCTTGTAGAGTACTTCAGTAAAACTAGCAACTTACACTGAAATCAGTCACTTCATTTTCTCCATGCCCATAATGTCCGAAGTAAACTGATGACTTTGAGTAATAAAGAACTTCAATCTTTCCCCCCCTGAACGAACAATCACATAAGGAAGTATTAGCTGACTGTTTGGAAAAGAATGTTACTTATCCTGCAACATCATAAAACAACAATGCCCACAGCTAGAGGGCTTTAGAGTTCTTGCGTTCACATGCATCTCCATACAATTGACTCCAATCGGTTCCTTCTTTCTGCCATAGAAGGTAGGGTTCTTCCTTTTCACCCTGCTTGCTCTGATGAAAGTTTGTGCAGACCCCCTCCATTGGAAATAGAACAGTTCTACCCTAACCAAAATTAGATCCTTAATCTATAGATCGTCCAGGTCTTCAAAGGGCTCAGCTGAACAATTATTCTTCATTTGTATGCATTCCAGTGCATTTTTTTCCATTTAATTTTAAACTAAACTCAGTGATGAGCTTGAAAGAAAAATCATTAGGAAGAGCTTTAATCTTCCCATGTAGATAATTTGAAAATTCTTTCAAAAAATTGTTTCTGTCAGTTTATATTTACACAGGAAATCCTCAAGATGCAACATAACTGCAAAGCTAAATGGCAAAGACCAGCATAATGTTATATTAAGTCTTACCTCAAGTTTTGACACCTTAATGGTTCTCTGACTACATGAGCCATCAATAACAGCAACATACGTCCACCACTAATTCAAAGTGATTAGGAGTGTGTCATGCGAAACGGCAGAGTTTATGACATGGGTTTAAGAGGTAGATGGCCACCATTTCACTTCAAATGAAAAGCTTTCCACAAAAATGCAATCTGCCAGGCTTTTAGGGAATTCCCATTAAATCTCTGCTTTCTTAGCTCGTATCCCCTACTGCAAATATTGCATAAATCTGGTGAGCTATTGAATTCTCTCATGATTTGTTCCCAAAACTGATAGAAATCAAAACTGATAGAATCCTGTCTTTGAAGAGTATGTCCTGTGTGTATTACTCTCCTGATTCTTTCTCTAAAGTAATGCTGATAGAAGAGTTGTATTCTTTTTTCTTTCCTTTTTTTTTAAAGACCATCTATTTTCTCATCGGTTTCATATTAAACACTCTTAATTCCTAAAAGATGAGTCATATTCATTCTTTTTACAATTAAGTAAATAGAGGTCCAAAGAAACTAAACTATTTGCCCAATGACACACACCTTACATGTGGCTGAGTGAGAATTTAAAATGAAGGTCCCTCTCCCACCAGCTCCCGTGCTTCTTCCCTTACCAGATTTACAAAGAAATACTTACACATAAGATAAAGCTTCAACATAAAACATGATTTTCAAAGCCAATCTCCAAACTAATTTCTGCTTAGTTATTACAAACATAAGACAATGGATGAAAAGCAGAAGCTGTGTACTCCAACGGTACAGAATCCTGACTTTTTTGTGATCTCATTATGGTCACCTTATCATCAGTAGAGAACCCTTCCATTTTGTGACCTTCTTATTATTTAATATGGAATGTTCTAAAGAGAATGTGGATTTCAGGTGTTGATTTCAGGTGGTGGGCTTATTACTAATAATCAATTCTCCAAAAATTTCAGTTGCATATATACATATATTGCAAAATAAACCATCCAGAAAACACTGTTTTGCTTGGAATCTAAGAAAATGAAATGAGCCCTGTGATGACAAGTGCACACATATCTTTTACTTTTTTTTTTTTTTACTTTTATAGTTTATCTAACCCTTGTTATAGGTGAAAATGTTTAGTGCATCTTTCTAACCATTTGGCAAAGCAGGAAACATTTGGGGTGGTCAAGTACTATGCACATTGATGAACACTCCCTACTCGTCCATTTGCTTCTGCAAAATGAACTGCTTCACCGTTTGTCTTGTCATTGGAGAGCATTTGATTAACAGTGTCC
The DNA here is from genome assembly GCF_037043125.1 of Eumetopias jubatus. Taxonomy (NCBI): domain Eukaryota; kingdom Metazoa; phylum Chordata; class Mammalia; order Carnivora; family Otariidae; genus Eumetopias; species Eumetopias jubatus. Next base: position 5,136,546 of record NW_028274808.1, read on the forward strand.
CTCTTTACACAGATGACCAACACTTGGTTATATGAAAGGTATTACTAAATGAAGAACTTAAATATATCCTATGTAAATGAAGACATGTCAGTGAAGTACAGTTATTTATAGGCAGCAATTATCTGAGGCCAACACACTTGCGATCCAAGCCAAACTCTGATTTAAATTTCTTTACTTTTGCCTAAGCAAATTGCAAGTGATAGTCCCATAGCAGCCATAATTTGGCTTTTTTTCATAGATGCTTTATTTTATAGCACCTTGCACTTAACTTTATTACTTTGATATGCATGCTTGGATACAGAAGGATGAGCTGAGAGAAGTTACATGTTGGAATGCTTGGTTTATGTGTAAGGGAATTCTCAAAGATAATGCCATACTAATGATCAATGCACATCATTTCTGAGTTGCTTAAAGAGGAGTGCATTACTGATCGCTATCAAAAATGCATTGATTATAATGCACATAAGAGTTAATTGCATATTCTCAGTATTTCATGTCATTATGATATTGCACATCAAATATGTTGTTAGAGATATCGAGTGGGACTCTTTAGCTAAGATCTCACTACTGATATGTGTGTGGTTATACGAAGTCTTAGATATTTTTAGGAATTTTGTATATCCTTTAAATTCCATTATAAAAACTGCTAAATGTTTAAATAGTTTTGGCAAATCACAGATTCCTCATGGCTTCCACTGTGTGTCTTGGTCCCAGGAAAGACAGCAATAAACAGGATCTTCTTATACAGTTTATCCATCTACAAAATGGGAGAAGGATGGGCTAATCTGAGAATTAATTAAATTAACACGGGACAATTGTTGAGAAAAATGTGTGTTCCTACTGTGTACATCAGTTATTTGTATTAATTTAATATTAGTGTTAGTGTTAACATACCTTTCTTACTATTATCAAAAAGACTGTTTCATTAGCCTAAATTGAAGAATGATAAGTGTCCAAAAATCTACTTACTTTCAAGGTTAATTGAAGATTCGTATCTAGGAATAAAAATACAATTAATAGTAGAGTGTGTTGGTTGAAAGTATTGGGTGTGGTATCAGTCTGAACTAGATTTGAAACTAGTGATCTTCAAATATTAGCTTATGAAACTTTGCAAAGTTGTAAAAAGCCTTGTTTAAAAAGATCAATCTGTGTATCATTTAGCTTCCCTGAAAAATAGGGATTGAAGATATTACCAATCCTGGATAATTTTTGATAAGGTTAAATGAGATAATATTTGCAAATTTTGACACAGAGTAATCCCTCATATGTGTGTAGCCATAGATATACCTGTATACATGTATACATATACTTATATAAATACAGATGTTTGATCACAGATATTAATTTATTCTTCTATTTTATTATGTTACCGTATATCATTTCTAAATGTTAAAATCTGCATCTGGTTGAATTTTAAAGAGAAACAATCATAACTAAGTATCATTTTTATTCAAAATAAAAACATAAATATTACCAAATTTGTGACTCAGCATAAATATGTCCAATAAAAAGTAAAATAATAATTTCATAGACTATAGTTTTAGAACTATATTTTTTCATAGACGTGTGTGTGTGTGAGTTTATACATTAACTCCATTGTGTTTCTCTAGTTTGATGGGACCAAAAATGAATAAACTCTATAGGGCTATAGAGAGCTTTCTCTTTTGCCAGTGTTCCATAGTTTTTTTTTTATCTTTTAATTTTTTATTGTTATGTTAATCACCATATATTACATAATTTGTTTTGATGTAGTGTTCCATGATTCATTTTTTGTGCATAACACCCAGTGCTCCATGCAGAATGTGCCCTCTTTAATACCCATCACCAGGCCAACCCATCCCCCCACCCTCCTCCCCTCTAGAACCCTCAGTTTGTTTTTCAGAGTCCATCGTCTCTCCTGGTTCATCTCCCCCTCTGACTTACTCCCCTTCATTCTTCCTCTCCTGCTATCTTCTTCTTTTCCTTTTTTCTTAAAATATGTTGCGTTATTTGTTTCAGAAGTACAGATCTGTGATTCAACAGTCTTACACAATTCACAGCGCTCACCGTAGCACATATCTTCCCCAATGTCTATCACCCAGCCACCCCATCCCTCCCACCATAGGTTTTAACTACTCTATAACATAACAGGTATTTGACCACCTTTCATTTACCAAACCAAGTTTTGGATTATCACTAAATTTTAAATGAAAGCATATATCTGTGACCAGATTATGTAATGCAAAGTGTAATAAACCCAGGATAGCTGAATATAGTGTATTTATTAACCTTATTTGATTTTGTGATCCTTATGAAAAGTTCCAATTTTATGTTAAATGTTGTAGTTTAGTCCCTGATCCTCAAAAGGCAAAACAATGCCAACATAACATTCAGAATTTCTTCTTCGTATCATTCCTTTATGCTTAATTTAAGAAAATTAAGAAAGCATTTTCTCTTTTATTTTCACCATTAAAATGTCTCCCACATTCTTTGGAATAGAGCAAAAACAAAATTCTCTACTTATGCATCTGTTTATTTTTTGTCTATCATATAGTATAACTAGTCTAACTTGTCATATATTTTGTCTTTTCAATGAAATGAGTTTTAGGAATTGGATTTAGGAATTCTAAAGAATAAAGATGGTTTAGTATTTTACAAGAATCTTGATAGTCTTAGAGTTGATTAACATGCTATTGAAAAATTGGAAAGAATGCATAGTATGTCTTAGCTTCTAATGGCACGTATGAAGTGTGTTTCCTCTGTACCATAAGCACAGTCTTTAAGAATTTTTGTAAATAAAAATAATATTCAATATTTCAGGATCTGTATTTATTTATTTTTAGTTATTCAAATGCTTACTGCAAAAGCATTTAAACTTAACAGAATTTTATAAAGTAAATAGTGAAAATTGCCATGCTCCTTTCTAACCCCACAACCCAAGAGTGAAAACTTCCTAACCCCGAAACCCAAAAGCAGGTATCCCTCTAGAACTTCTATTGTATATGCAAAAAATGGAAAATAAAGATGCACATATCACCTTACAAAACAAGGCTATGACCACATTTCTATGGACTGTTATTTATTTCATTTAACAATACAGCTCAGAAACTATTCAACAGAGACATAGCACAATTTTCTCAAAGGATGCACAGTAGTATTCCATCATCTGGATGCCCCAAAATGTAGATAGCCAGCCTTTATATTGATGGACAATTAGGATACTTCTAGAGTTTCACTGTCATATACAACCCAGCCCAGTTAATCCATGTATGTGCATCCTGTGTATGTGTCCTAGCTAGGCTTCTACAGAAAAATGAGCCAAGCTTTATGCTGATACTTTATTAGGAGGAAAAACGCCAGCTCATCAAGGGTGAGGAAAAGGAAAATAGAGTATAGAACACAGGAAGCCTGGGCAAGGAGCCAGGTGAAAAAACCAACCATTGCTTCAAGCTGGCATTAACTAGGTGAGACCTCCAGGCAGGCTACACAGAACCACCAGGCATCAGGACAGCCCATGACGGGGAAAGAGAGAGGAATTGGTCAGTTGGGTCCCTTCTGTCTCAAATGTACCAAAGTTTGTCCATGTTACTTGGCTGCATCACCTGGTCCCTTTGGGCAGCAAAAGAGAGAGCCAGATATCAGGCACCACATGGAGGGAGTTTCACCAAAGTCCAAAGGGGCAAGAAGAACCAGAGGCTCCATGGATGCCATGGGATCTGGTTTGGGTGTCAGAAGTTGCACCTCCCTGGGGAGCTGGAAAAGCCAACGGTGTTGGGAGGTGGGAGAAGGTAGCAGCAAGGGCTGGGAGACAGGGGGTGGAGGGAATCTGACAAAGCAAGTTAATAGTGTGGAATACAAAATGTGTTTTTCTTAGGACTGAGTCCTAGGAAAGGGACTGCAGGGCCCAGGAATATGCATGCCGTGGACACCAGCGATATGCACACCATAGGACAACTTTGTGAGTTTCACATTCTTGTTTCAGAAAATTTTAAAGTTTCATTCCAATATACATGTTTTCCTTTGTAGGTTTAGATTTTCAGATGTTTCCAGCAGTGCACACTGATATGAATGGCATCTCTGAAGCTCAACAGACATTCTCGACCTGGAGATTAATCTAACACCATGGGTCTGTACTGTGGCATTTCCAGCCAAGTCATGAAAAGAAGAAGGCATGTGAACAGAATTGAGTTGAACCAATGCCTGTGGATTTGTAAGTGAATGGTCTCTTGACCATCCAATACATCATATGTGATTTTTATGTTATTATTAATATTATTATTTTGTAAGATGAAGATCAGTTGATTCTCATGGGTAGGTTAAAAGCCATAGCATCAACCCAGATAGCAAACAACTTTTCTTTAAAATAAAGTACTAAAATCAAATATAAGTGAATATATCAAAAATCCCAAACAGAGGTTTAATGAACAATTTGAACAGTTCGTATTATTTTACAGTAGCTTGTTTTTTCCTCTTTTGACACTCTACTCCTAAATTGTACAGTTGTGGGAAACCTTTATTTCATAATCAGGGAGGAAAGGGAGCTTTTGTGTTTGTAAACAGGCCTCCACTTGATCAACCAACAAGAGGAAAACCATGATCCCTTCCCTGCAAAAAATCTGCTAAGATTTTTTTTTTTTTTACCTTTATATGACAAGTTGAAATTTGACCATTTACTGGATATTGGATAATGTTATTATTGATGAATTTTTAGTGTGGTATCTGAATTTATAAAATATGTTGTCCGTTATTTGCTGTAAAACAATGAGAAATGGGGAAAATGGATAGCCAATAGTTACTAATTTTAGTTGGGTGCTGGGTTTTCTGTATAGATTTGAAATTCACTCAAATCAAAAGTTGTTTAAAAATGTCCCAAAAGGGGGGCGCCTGGGTGGCTCAGTCGTTAAGCATTTGCCTTTGGCTCAGGTCATGATCCCAGGGTCCTGGGATGGAGTCCTGCATCGGGCTCCTTGCTCACTGGGGAGCCTGCTTCTCCCTCTGCCTGCTGCTCCCCATGCTTGTGCTCTCTGTCTCTCTCTCTGACAAATAAATAAATAAAATATTTTTAAAAGCCCCCCAAATCCTTTCCTTTATTCATCTTTTAGATCCATTCCAAAAAAGTTGTGTATATGCTTGTGTGTTGTGTGTATAGATTCACACACACATGCAAAACGATGAAGAGGAGCCATATGAGGACACTCAACAGGATATCAATGAAAACTGTAGAACCAGACCCAGAGAATGTTTATTTCTTGAGAAAAATTTTGAGAGAAATTTTACTTCTTGAAGATGGCCTTAGTGAGGCTGAAAATGATTAAATTTTTATGTAAGTCTCAGCAGCATCTAGGAACATAGAATGTCTCACAGTTCCTGACAAGAGACAATTCAATTCCTTTCAAGGATAGAACTCTTATTAAGCAATCAATAAACACATTCATTCATCCATCCATCTTTCCATCCATCCATTCAGCAAACACTTATTGATGATACAGTAATGAACAATTCAAATCAAATCAATATTTGAGTCCCTAACTTCAAAGAGCTCACAATCTAGAGAAACATGTACCACCTATTTTGTAGAAGGTTGTGCTATGTTGGGAGCTTGGATCACCATGGAAGGGTGTTTCCTATAGATGGGCTATTTTATTCCAAATAAGGGTGTTTAAATGAAGAATATATTTATTTACTATGGCTTTTAGAAATGGCAACCTGAAAGAAGGAAGGAAGAGAGGGAGGGAGGGAGGGAGGGAGGGAGGGAGGGAAGATGGGGGTAAGAAACAATGGACAATGTCAAGGGATAGATGTGCAATTTCTTTTGGAATAAATAACCACTTACGTGTGTTGTGATTTTATTACCCATCATCTATCTATCTATCTATCTATCTATCTATCTATCTATCTATCTATCCATCTATCTATCTAATCTATCTATTCTTTCTTTCTTCTTTCTTTTTCTTTCCATCATCTACCCATCCCTCTATCTATCTATTATCTATCTATACCTACTTACCTATTCATCTATCCATTCATTCATCCATCCATCTATAACCTATCCATCTATCATCTATCTATCTTTCTTTGCCTTAAAACTGTTATGGGCAGGCACTGCATAAGATCTAGTTCTGTAGTATTCAACAAATTCAGTTATTAATTGCAACCTATATACTTTTCCAAGCATTCTTATACTTACATTATAAGGCATGAACCATGAGCATATGTGATTTGTAACATTAAAGAGTCACATTTATTTGATCACAGTTTTGGTCAAATAATGTAATTTATTACCTTAAATTGTTTTCTACAATCTAACTTTTTATTTTGATTATTTATCATGTGGTATATTATAAGTTTAAACATTTTTTTTAATACGAAAAGTTACAGAAAGGGATGGTGGGAGAGATTTGCTGCCCAATGGTTCATTCACCATGTAGACTAGCAAAAAACTAGCAGTGATTTCACTTATTTTTGAATTATATCTGAATTCTTAATGCCTTAACATACATAATTATAAGCAAATAAGCATATGCAAAGTTAGATCCTGGATAATTTGTAATTTTTCGGTAGCTTTCAGTAGGTATATCTTTTCACAAGGTTTAATTTGTTCTTCATCTTTTTTCTGTCCCCTTCATTTTCTGCTTCAGTCTCTTCCCTGCCTCCCTTCCTTAAGGGGACCTGCCCTCATATTAAGAATTCACAGCAAGCACTGTTCCCCTGCTTCTTTCCATTGTATGATGCAAAGTGCTCTGCCTAGAGATCCTAAACATTCTCATTTCTCTCTCTATACAGAAGTCCTTTAACAACTCGAATTAGAATAAGCATAAGAATTGTAAGAGAACAAATAATACACCCAAGTCATCTAACAATATGCAAGCTCATTGAGTCTCATTTTGAAAATAAGATTTGGTCTTGGAATATGTGACAGTCATTTAATATTTTGGAATTCAAAAGTGATCTGCTTTCCTCTACCAAAGCCACTAATTCACCAAAGTGAATTATTAAACATAGGTTTTATTTTAAATGTGAATTAAAGTGCAAAGCACTTTACATCTGTTTTGATGCAAAGAATCTTACTTGAGCAACTCCATGAGATGAAGCTTTGGCATTTGTCTAGCGCCATCTACTGCCCATGTCGAGCAGCAGCATGAATCTCATTCCCATAATTGGAAGCTAATAGTGCGGTACACCGTAGTTTCGTCAGCAACAGGGTATGATTGGAAAAAGAAGAAAAACTAGACAAAATAAAACTGGAAAAAGCTAAGTGGTGATAAATAAAAGTGAAGATGAGAAACGAATATAAACACTCACACATGCACAGAAGTACACTCGAACAACCATAAACTTAGAGGTTAGAAACCTCCAAGAAATAGTATTTTCCTATATGTAAACATTCAGACACACACACACACAGATACATGAATGAAAGCCATTCAACTGTCTGGTTATTCTAAGTACATTTTTTAAGATTCAAAGACAAATGTACTTTATTAACAGGGCACCCTATTTTCCTGTTACTTTTTTCTGATTAAGATTTTTATTATAATATAAAGTAAAAGTTAGAATTTCAGTAAAAGGAAAAATAAAACTATCCATTCAAATACATTAGAAAAGTAGCACATAGTATAATGACTATAACAAAAAAGTACAGTAAGTTCAGTTTGGTTTGAATAATAGCAAAATTAGGGAATACAAATGGCTGCTGGATCTATTCCCCTGCTGGGTAATAACATGAATTTAACTAAATATGTAGGCCACTTTTAGAACTCAGCCTCCAAGTCATCTATTACTATGATATAATTTTACCCTCCATGACAAGATAATTCATATGCTGCAATCATTGCTTCTCTAAAAGGGAGTTGCATTCATGGGTAGCACAATTCACTAAGAATCTATAAAAAATGATTGTGCAAGAACACATACCTCTCTGAAGTACAGAACAAATTGTCAAAGAAATACAAGTAGCCTGTTTTTTTGTCAAGATATTTATTTCATACAGAATAAAAGCCTTTTTAATAATTTTTATGCTTGGTTCTTTCACCTAGCTTTCTTAGAACTAGACTACATGTAAACATTTAAACAAATCAACATATTTCACTGCACTCTCAATCCTAACTGTACAAGGACACCTATTCATGTACCCCCTACTTTGTTTAACTTAGCAAACCAGTTGATAACTGGTTATTCAGCAAAGCACAAAGAAAACTCTTGTATTTCAAGTGTGTCTATATTTGTAGTCTCTTCCTGTGCTAATTTCTAAGACAACAATTGTGACCTCTCTCCTGTGTGCTGACTACACTAGTTTACATTTGAGTCATTTCTCAGTTTTATGGGAGGCTTCTTGTTTCTTATATCTAAATTAGTTCAAGTAATAGAATTTAAAATAAGAAGCAATTAGCAGTATTGTAGGAAAGGGTGAACAAAAAGGCAAAGAACAAATTTGAGAGGGTTAGGTTTCTCCTCATTCACATGTAAAATAAAATGTTTACACATTATATGAACTCATGGAAAATAAAAATAATGAAAAATAAAGTGGGGAAAATAACAAAGAGTTTCACAGAAAATAAAATAACAGTTATCCTCTTCATGTGGAGATTAATTTTAATAATTATTTCAAATGTACTGTAATTTGTCTTCCTTTATAGATTATTTTTTCTCCCTATCAGCCTCTTGCTTATAACACAGCACACTACTCTCCAAGGTTTGTCTGCCGACAACAGCTCTTAAATAAGAGTGAAGTGTAGCTGAATAGAATATGAACTAAATCTACCCAGATGAACACAAAAAGATCCCAATTTGTAGCCAGTATTTTAGCTAATATTAGAATTTAAATTTAAAATTCTGTATTAATGAAATTTCAAATAAATCAAATATCTTTACAATGAATCATGGAACACTACATCAAAAACTAATGATGTCATGTATGGTGATTAACATAACATAATTAAAAAATAAAATCAAATACCTTTATATTTTTTTGTTTATCATATGAAACTACAGAAAAAAAGAGTAAGTGGAAACATCTGGAACTACCTGAATATTATCTTGAGGGGAACATTCACTGGCTATGTGTTTACACTTTAAAAGAGTTCAGTTGACCTCTGTGAAGCACAGTTCCAGAGATTTGGTGGCTCAGATTTTTTGACTAACAAATCCATCTTCTTTAAGTGAAAATGTTTAAACAACTGAATTGTTCTCACCAACACAGCTTAATGAACAACGGAGAGTCCACTGAATTTAATTGGTAAAGGAGCCACTTTCATAAAGAGATACTAAAGTCCAGACACATACCCATGCATATCACCATGCTTCTGCTCAAAAATACTACCTGTTATTCTCCCATCACAGCACAAACCATTTAATCTATGTGAGTTAAAAACTCCTGCAATATGCTACCGTTATCTAAAAATATCACCAGCTATTCTTACATGTTGTATAGGGTTTCCTCCAAAGTGAATTCTAGTAAATTATTTGAGAGTGAATAGTTCATGTTAAAAGTGATGCTAAGAAATGGTAAGAAGGAAGGGCAGGATGCCAAGGGGACAGAAAGGGAGGAAGAAGCACATTTAGCATACATTATTAAGCAACCCAACCCGCTGGGCAACCAGAGCTCAGTCTTACTGGCCAACTGGGGAAAATACAGGACTTAATGATTCAGTGCATCCATCTGAGAAGAGTGTGAGACCACAGAGTGAAATGCATCTTATGCTTTCTAAAAAGAATCAGAAATACATAAAAAGTGAAGATAGGTAGAGAGAAAATGGTATAGAATCATTATTTCTTGAAAATATGATTCTACTGACTTTTTGTATACCTTTTTTTCTACACTTTCCCAAAAAAATAATTAAATGATGGTGAGACAAATGATCCAACATACAAAAAAGAGAAAGCACAATTTTCATTACAATTTAGGGAAGCTACTAGTGAAGTGTTGGCATAAATACTGTTATTTGTGCAAGGTCTTCTACTCTGTGTTTTATACAATATATCTCAGATAATACATAGCAGTGTATTTCACATAGGAAATGCTCACATAGAATGTGTTGATTTTAAGATCATAGCTTGAATTTATACCACCCACATGAATCTGAAAATCGGTACAGAGGAGGAATTTGTTGAAAAGTCTCAGAGACCTGAAGAATGAGAAGTCATGACCCAGACACACAGAGGGTGAGGATGTTTCAAGCAGAGGGATTAACAATTGTAGGGAGGGCTCATTAAGGCATAAAGAGAAACAGAGAGTGTGTGGTGATGGGGCATAGAGGGCATAAAAGCAAGTAGTGGGGTCTCAGAATTTGAGAGCAGATTTCAAGGGTTGAGGTGGCATAGCCTGATATTACAGACAACAAGCAAGGTTTACAAACAAGAACATAATATAATAATTATATTTTGGATCAAAGATATACGATAGCAGAATAGAAAATATACCAAAGGAAGATGAAAATGCAGGCAGGAAGAAATAAGTTAGCAGATCTCAACTAGTGGAGTTAATGAGGAAATAGAACAGAGGAGATACCTTCAAGAAATATGCAGGAGATATATTTGGTAAGACTTGGAAGGCAGTTCAAGTTGGAAAATGGGGGAGGAAAAATAGGACTTAAAGATCTAGCTTGGGTCACAGCTAAGCCTAAATTCTATTAAATGGTATCATGAAAAAAAACTGGGAGCAAATTTGGAAGATGGACCAGAGATTGTAGGAGCTTCTGTGAAGTTGGAAACTTGAGTTTGTAATCCATGGTGGATAGTAGAGGAAGAGATACACAACTCGAATGTGCTCATAAGGAAATGAATACATTTTCCAGGGAGATTCTAGAAAGCAAGAAGAAAACAAAGGGAAGACTGAAGCTGAAAGAGTGACATCATTTAAAGGAGTAGCGTGGGGAAATCTAGACCAACTGGCCAACCGGCGCTAGGAAGAGAATTAGAACAGAATACAGTCTGAGTAAAACGAGCCCTTGAAATGAGACTTGGGATTCTGTAATATCATGGGGCACAGATATCATAGGTGACAGAAGGACCGATGATTGTATTTATCAGTTAGTAAATCCCCTAATGTTCTCAGTCTTCTGGGTCTCATCTCATGAACTATCCAAATCAACATTTGTTTTCTGTTGAGGCTCATTCCCTTTGGTGAAAACATGCTATACCTAAACCATTTACTGAAGGATTTATTTTAGGGTTTAGAATTAACATTTTTACTTTTCTCTTGGACTTGTTAGATTTACTAGTTGCAATCTCATCAATATGATCTAAGAAACTCTGCTGCTTCCTGTTTGAAGATGCTGCAATATGTTTCCTAGGATCATGGTTAGATTCCTCTTTCAGGAAAGATTTAAGAGAAAAACACACCACACTCAGTTTTCAGAGATCTGCATTCTGTGAAGTGTTTCTCAAAGGATGGGGGAAAGATGAGGTGACCTTTGGGGATCTCGCATGACACAATGATTTCATTGCAAACACATGAACTATATCAAAGATAGCCAAATTTACTTTGAAATGTGTGTGTCACTGAGCACACAGACCAGTTGTTTCCTTTGGAAAGAGGGAGCATTAGAATATCATTGTGTCCCTTAAACATGACTTTTGAGTTGATGCTGTTGCTTGAAAAGAGACTTCCCATCATGTCCCTCATCCCATGAATTTTCTCATACAGAAAGATTACCTTTAAATGCCACCTTTCTCCTCATCCCCATCCTCTGAAATCCTCTTTATTAAAGAGTCACAACCTCCTATGTTCCCAAAGCTCCCATTGCCTGCATTGGATTTTAGATTTGCTGACTCTGAAGTGATCTAGTACAGCAGTTGGAACCAGAGGTAGAAAAGCTCTCCTGTGTTGTGCCTGTGGTTGCCACTGTGTTATCTACAAATATCATAGATATATATTTGGTTAAATAACTTGAAACAAATCTTTTCCCTTCAATGTGTTCATTTCTTATGTGGTATTTCTCTTCCTGCAAGCAAAATTAAGTTTTAATTTGTGTTGAAATTCTTGTCAAAACAAGGCATTCCTTATTTATTAGCTATGGACTCACTAAACACCCATAAAGAGCCAAGAATCCATGTTCTCACTATTCCTGAAACCAATAACAAAGTCCCTTTTCCTTTCCACCTCTCCAAATCCTCCCATTTTTCAGGGCTCAGATCCCAGTGCTTTTTCTAGAGGGCTTTGCTAGCTACTCCAAACCACATTGATATACCCCTATTAATAGCACCACTAGAATTTAGAATCTAGATTTAATCATATTTTATTTTTAGTTTCTAGATTAAGTGGTTCCCCATGGATGCTCTGCGAAAAATATGTTGTGCAAAGTACTTGAGTACTTCTCAGTGAATTATCAATATTTGTGTATCTTTATGAATTCATTACCATACTGTTCATTCCATAAAGACAGTGATCATGTATTATTTTTGAATATGAGTGTATGTAACTAATATATTACAGGCACTTGATAACTATTTAGTGAGTAGGCAAATGGATAAACAGTTGAAAGAGTATATCTAACATGTATCTCTACATCTCCATATGTATGTATGTATGTATGTATGCATGCATGTATCTATCTATCTATCAATCATCTATCTATCTATCATTTATCATCTTTCATCTGCCCATCTTGTTTCCCTAACTATAGTAGGCTCTCGCCTTTAGTATTAGGCTCTCTGAAATCAGAAACGAGATGTTATTTTTTAATCTCATTCATCCTTCAGCATGGTATATTAAAAGCTCAAACCCATTTAATAAATTCATGTTTAATTGCTTAATTATATTTAGTAAATAAAAAAATATCTAGACAAAGTTCTAAATAAATAAAGCGTCTTTTAAGTTCTTCTATAACCTCATCCCATCCATTTACAATTTGGAGGAAAAAGTACACAATAGTAATTATCCCCTAACTTTATAGAATAAGTTTATTTGGGGCCTATGATTTAAAGATAAATTACTGAAATTTGGACATCCTTTTGTTATTTTTTGATGACTTTTATAAGAGACAAAAAAAATTTTTGGTTCTGGACAATTATATTTTTTAAGGTGAAGGTCAAATTTATGTAACAAAAGAAATGTGGCCTTGGTGATCAGCCAGACCTACAATCAAATCTCTTTTTTTTTTAAGATTTTATTTATTTCTTTGAGAGAAAGAGAGAATGAGAGATAGAGAGCACGAGAGGGAAGAGGGTCAGAGGGAGAAGCAGATTCCCTGCTGAGCAGGGACCCCCCCCCCCCCGATGTGGGACTTGATCCCGGGACTCCAGGATCATGACCTGAGCTGAAGGCAGTCGCTTAACCAACTGAGGCACCCAGGCTCCCTACAATCAAATCTTGACTCTGTCAACATTTCTCTGCCATCCTAGCAAGTAATCTCTCTGAACTTGTGTTTTCTCAATTAAAAAGTAGAAATATCCATTAAAAGGATTATTAGCCATGATCAAGTGGGATTTATCCCTGGGATGCAAGAATGGTTCAACATATACAAATCAATCAATATGATACATCACATTAGTAGAATGAAAGGAAAGAATCATATGATCATCTCAATAAATGCAGAAAAAGCATTTGACAAAATTCAACATTCATTCATGATAAAAACATTTAACAAATTAGACATAGAAGGAACATATCTCAACATAATAAAGACTAAATATGACAAGCCCACAGCTAACATCATACTCAATGGTGAAAGGTTAAAAGCTCTTTTTCTAACATCAGGCACAGGACAAGGATGTCCACATTCCCCACTCCTATTCAACATGCTACTGAAAGTTCCAGCTCAAGAAATCAGGCAAGAAAAATAAATAAAAGGCAACAGAATTGGAAAAACAGAAGTAAAATTTTCTCTATTGACAGATGACTTGATTTTATATATCGAAAATCCCAAAGACTCAACCAAAAAACTGTTAAAACTAATTAACAAACTTAAGAAAGTCACAGAATACTAAATCAATATCCAAAAATCAGAAATATTTCTATATAAACTGGCAACAAATATTTTGAAAAGAAATAAAGAAATTGATACTACTTACAATAGCATCAAAAACAATAAAATTAATAGAAAAACATTTACCCAAAGAGGTAAAAGATTTCTATTCTAAAACTGCAAGAAGTTGATGAAAGAAATTGAAGAAGACACAAATAAATGGAGAGGCATCCCATGTTCATGGATTGAAAGTGTTAATAATGTTAAAATGTCAATACTACTGAAAGCTATCTATAGATTCAATGCAATCCCTATCAAAATTCCAGTGGCATTTTCACAGAAATAGAACAAACACTCCTAAAATTTACATGGAACCACAAAAGATTCCAAATAGCCAAATAAATCCTAGGGAATAAAAAAGTAGGAGACATCACAATTTCTAAGTTCAAGATATCCTATAAAGTATCATAATTAAGACAGTATGGTACTGGAATATTAACAGACAAATAGACCAAGGGACAGAATCAAAAGCTTGCTGATAAACCCAAGCATAAGCAGTCAACTAATATTTGACAAGATAGTCAAAAATATTTAATGGAGAAAAAAATAGTCTCCTCAATAAATGGTACTGGGAAAACTAGATATTCATTTGTAAATCAGTGAAACCTGATCCCTATCTTACACTTCTCAGAAAAATTAATTTAAAATAGGTGAAAACTTAAATATAAGGCCTGAAACAATGAAATTCTAAAAAGAAAACATAGGAAAACAGTTTCCTTGACATGACTTTTGGAAATGTTTTTTTTTTGGCTTGAAAATCACACATAACACACAAGCAACAAAATCAAAAATAAACAAGTAGAGCCACATCAAATTTTTCTCCTATTCCACTGGAAAAAATAATTGTAAACAATTTATCTTATAAGAGGTTGATATCCAAAATATATAAGAACTCATGCAACTCAATGGCAAACAAATGAAATTAATTAAAAATAAAATAATCCAATTAAAAATGAGCAAAGGACTTGAAGAGACTATTTTTTTTCAAAGAAGTTATGCAAATGGCTAACAAGTACATGAAGAGATACTCGACATCACTATTCATTAGGGAGAGGCAAATTAAAACCACAATGAAATATCACCTCATGCCTGTTAGAATGTCCATCACCAAAAAGAAAAGAGATAACAAATGCTGGCATGGATCTGGAGAAAAGGGAATCCTTGTGCACTCTTGATGAGAATGTAAATTGGTGCAACCACTATGAAAACCAGACGTTTCTCAAAAAATTAAAAATAGAACTACCACAAGATCCAGCAATTCCAGTTCTGGGAATACATTTTTGGAAAATAAAATCACTAACTCAAAAAGATATCAGCACCCCCATGTTTACTACAGTATCATTTACAATAACCAAGACATGGAAACAACCTAAACACACATCAGTGAATGAATGGACAAGGAAGTTGTATGTATCTAAGTATAAATACATACAAAATGGAATATTATTCAGCCATAGAAAATGAGGAAATCCTACCGTTTGAGACAACATGGATGGACCCCGAAGCATTATGCTAAGTGAAAAGTCAGACAGAGAAAGATAAATCCTATATAATCTCATTTTTATGTGGAATAAAACAAACTAATAATAACCAAACCAGAAACCCACCAAACTCAGAAAAAAAGATGAGATTTGTGGTTACCTTAGGTGGGGAGTTGAGGGAAGGGGAATTGGAGGAAGGTGGTCAAAGCTAAAAACTTCAAGTTGCAAGATAAGTAAGTATGAGGGATGCAATGTACAACATGATGGCAATAGTTAATAATGCTATATGATATACAGGTAAGTTGTTAAGAGAGTTGATCCTAAAGTTCTCATCACAAGGAGAAATTGTCTCTTCTTTTTATTGTATCTATAAGAAGTGATGGAAGTCAACTAAACCTGCTGTGGTGGTCATTTTACAATATATGTAAATCAAACTTTCAGGCTGTACACCTTAAACTTATGCAGTGACATATGTCAATTATTTCTCAATAAAACTTTTTTAAAAGTATAAATAATAAAAATACCCATATGACTAAATAGCTTTGTGAATAAATTAGATTATTCGATAAATAACATGGACAGATGTTCTTGAACTCTTAGTCTCTTTGGGGAATCATGTTCATTGCACAGTGGATTCCGAACATGTATTGTGTTCTCATCTATGTGCCCATCAATGCTACATTCTTCTCCACTCACCTGCACAATCCAGGTGCAATGGATTCTCTTGACTTCCACCTGCCAGTCTGTTTGGGCAATGGGAACACTGGCAGGAGTTTGTGGGGGGAGGGGGGAGAGGTAAGTTGGGAGTTTTGTTCCTTTCCTTTTCTTCCAGGAGGGAGGGATGTGAAATGTTGCCTCCTCCTTCAAAGGTAGTGACTTCGGTCAGTGCCTCCTCTTGTTAAGATAAACGCACCTTCCCTTTGAACCTTCAGCTCTAGGGACAGAAAAGGACCCCATGGGCATCCCACTACCCCCTGTGTTTACCATGCCCTGAAGAGTACAACGTTATAAACCCTCTGCAAACCAACCATCAAACCAAGTAGAGTGTGCTGGCTGTTTTCTGAGGGAATCAGATGGAATCATCTTTACAATAGAATTATAATCACTGTTTTTATTTAGAATGCCCTAGACCAGAACTTCCCTCCTCTTTTTCTTCTCAAGAAGAAAGGAAACTTTTTCCTTTCATTTGACTTTAAATATTCAAAATTAAGAATTTTAAGGAAGAAAGAAAAGGAAAGGGAGGAAGACAGTCCAATGGTAGATTCTGTGACTAGATTAAATAAAAAGAACTTGGGGAAAAATGAAGGGGGGGAATCAGTTGGGGAGATGAACCATGAGAGACTATGGACTCCAAGAATCAAACTGAGGGTTTTAGAGCAGGGGGATGGGGGAATGGGTTAGCCTGGTGATGGGTATTAAGGAGGGCATGTATTGCATGGAGCACTGGGTGTTATACGAAAACAGTGAATCATGGAACACTACATCAAAAACTAATGATGTACTGTATGGTGACTAACCTAATAAAAAATAAATAAAAATAAATAAACAAATACATGCATAAATAAATAATAAATAATAAATAAATAAATAGAACTTGAGAGCCAGCAATGTTAGCTCACAATTAAACTTTAAAAAGTGCTAGAAAAGAAGGGGGGAATAACAATTCACTCAGAGTGCTTTTCCACAAGACAGCAACATCTTTTGTTAGAGTGCTATGAATTTTTGGGAACACTATCATATAAAAACTTTAAGCATACGAAAGATGTTACACTAAAGAAAAAGCAAGAACATTTTAAAATTCAATATTGCATTTGTGCATTGTCATTTTTACTTATGCAGAAATGCTTAGTTTTGTCTTAGAGAACTCTCGTGGACTGTGGCATCTAGCCAAGCAGCATGGTGGGTTTCTAACAATAATCAGATAAAAAGGAATAGTGACACCTGAGAGAGAGATAGGTAGATGTCAATAGTTGTACATATGGATGTATAGGTATACTAACATTTTTATTTAAATATAATTAGATCTAATTTATGTATAATAAAATTCACTGTTTTAGCTATATACTTCTATAGTTTTCAGTATACTGAGATGCATGCAGTCCATCACTACAATTTAATTTTTTTCACCCCAAAAAGAAACCCCATAACCATTAACACTCAGTGTCCTTCCTCCTCTCCATCCAGCCCTTGACAACCCCTAAGATACTTTCTGTATCTACATATTTGCCAATTCTGAGCATTTCATATATAGAATCACATAATACGTGGTATTCTATGAGTTGCCTTTTTTGACTTTGCATTTTTAGGATTCATTCATGTTGTAGTATGTATCGGTACTTCATACATTTTTACTGCAGAAAACTACTCCATGGTAAAGATATGCCACATTTTCATTATGCATTCATCAGTTGATAGACAATTGGGATTTTCCCACTTTGGCTCTTATGAACAATGCTGTTATGAATATTCATGTACTGGTTTTTGCATGGACAAATCTTTTCATCATTTCTTTTTTTTTTTTTTTCTTTTCATCATTTCTTATGGATATATACTTAGGAGTGGAATTCCTGGATCATATGGTAACTTTGTTTCATATTTTTGAAAAACTGCCAGGCTGGTTTTCAATGGCAATGCTATATTCCCATTACCAGTGCGAGAGGCTTCCAATTTCTTCAATCCTCTATAACTCTT
Organism: Eumetopias jubatus; assembly: GCF_037043125.1. NCBI lineage: Eukaryota > Metazoa > Chordata > Mammalia > Carnivora > Otariidae > Eumetopias > Eumetopias jubatus. Next base: position 5,154,661 of record NW_028274808.1, read on the forward strand.
ATTATCTGAATTTTTAATAATAGACATTATAGTGAATGTTAAGTGCTGTCTCATTATGTTTTTAATTTGCATTTTCCTGATGGCTAATGATGTTAAAGAGCTTCTCAGATGATTATTGGCTATTTGTATATGTTACTTAGAGCACTGTCTATATAGATTCTTTGCCCATTTAAAAATCTGGTTGTCTTTTTATTGCTAAAGTATAAGAATTCTTTATGTATTCTAGGTACAAGTACCATATCAGATACATAACTTGTAAAATCTCCCATTCTATAAGTTGTCTTCTAACCTTCTTGATGATGTCCTTTGATGCACCGAAGTTTTTAGTTTATATGTAAATCATTGCTTTCTCCGTGGTCATAAAGATTAATGCTTGTGTTTTCTTTGAAAGAGTCCTAGAGGTTTACCTCTTGCATTTAGGTCATTGATCCATTTTGCGTTATTTTGGTTTACTGAATTGGGTAGGGATCCAACTTCAATTTTTACAAGTGGATGTCTAGTTGTTCCAACACCATTTGTTGAAAGACTATTATTTCCCTCACTGAATTCTCTTGGCAGTCATAAAAGTCAATTGACCATAAATGTGAATGTTTATTTTTAGGACCTCAGTTTTATTCCTTGGATCTACATGTCTATCTTTGTGTCAGTACAATACCATGTTGATTACCACAGCTATGTAGTAGGTTTGGGAAACCTAGCACAACTCTACAACTTAGTTCTCCTTTTCTCCTTTCTCAAGACTATTTTGAGTATTCTGAATCCCTTGAATCATCACATTAATTTTAAGATCAGTTTGTTAATTTCCAAAAAGAAGCTGGGATTTTCATGGTTATTACATGGAAGATGTAGTTCAATTGAGGATATTGACTCAACATTATGCCTCTGCTCCAAGAACATGGGATTTCATCCCATTTACTTAGATCTTCTTTATTTTTTTATTTTTTTATATTTTTTGAAAGATTTTATTTATTTATTTGACAGATAGAGACATAGCGAGAGAGGGAACACAAACAGGGGGTGTGGGAGAGGGAAAAGCAGGCTTCCTGTTGAGCAAGGAGCCCAATTAAAAAATAGTTTGAAGTTTTCATAGTATAAATTAGAATTTCTTTTGTTAAAAGCATTAGTGTATATCTCATTCTTTTAGAAGCTATTGTAAATGGAATTGTATTCTTAACTTTATTTTCAGATTGTTCATTACAAATATATAGAAACAATTTATTTCTAGGGGCACCTGGGTGGCTCAGATGGTTAAGCATCTGACTTTGGCTCAGGTCATGATCCCAGGGTCCTGGGATTGAGTTCCGCATCAGGCTCCCTGCTCCTTGGGAGCCTGCTTCTCCCTCTGCTTCTCTCTCTCTCTCTCTCTCTCTCTCCCCCTCTGTCTCTCATGAATAAATAAATAAAATCTTAAAAAAAATTATTTCTAGATTTTTATCTTGTACTCTGCAAGCTTGATAAATTTATTAGTTCTAATAGTCTTATTTGTTGGATTTCTTAGAATTTTCCAAATACAAAGGTGCATTCTCTGCAATTAGAGATAGTTCAACTTCTTTCATTCCAATCTGGATGCCTTTTCTTTCATTTTCTTTCCTAGTGGTTCTAGCTAAAACATCCAGAATGATATTGAAAAGATATAGGAAGAGTGGACATCCTTGTGTTGTTCCTGATCTTAGGGGTAAGCAATCAGTCTTTTCACCTTAAGTATGATGTTAGCTATGCATTTTTCTAGATGCCCTTTATCAAACCGAAAAAGATCCTTTCCATTCCTGGTGTGTCGAGTACTTTTATCATAAACAGTGCTGGAATTTTACAAATGCTTTTTCTGTACCTTTTGAGATGGTCTTGTGGCTTTTGCCTTTATTCTATTAATATGGTATATTACCTTAATTGACTTTGTATATTAAGTCAATCTTGCTTCTACATTTTGCATGATGTATAATCCTTTTTACATGTTGCTGGATTTTATCGTCATAAGAGATAGTGGTCTATAGATTTTTTTCTTTGTGATGGTCTCATATTTTGTTGGTCTACTAACTTCATATACTTATGTGAAAGCTTATACAAACTCCAAAGATGAAATGAGAAGTGTTCTTCCTCTTCCTCTAGAGTTTTGAGTAGTTACCATTAACTCTTCTTTAAATATGTGGTAAAATTCACCAGCGAAGTTATTTAGGTCTGGGCTTTCCCTTATGGGTAAATATTTTTATTACTAATCAAATCATATTATACTGTATAAGTCTGTTCAGATTTTCTGTTTCTTAATTCACTTTTGGCATTTTGTGTTTTTCTAAGTTTTTTTTAATAAATTTATTTCATCTAAATTATTTAATTTGTTGTCATGAAGTAGTTCAGTATTCCCTTAGAAGCTTTCTCTTTCTGTAAGGTCAATAATAGTATCGCTTCTTTCTATCATTTCTGATTTATGTAATTTGTGTCTTCCAGAAGCATTTATTGGAAAGTTCACTTAATTATTTTTCAATTTTCTTGATCTGAAAGAAACAACTTTGGTCTTTGTTCAACTTCTACATTAGTTTTCTATTCTCTATTTGGTTAATTTCTGCTTTAATTTTATCATTTCCTGTCTCCTTAATTCATAAGTTTGCTTGCTCTTCTGATTCCAATGTCTTAAATAGTGGAAGGTTAGGTTATTGATTTGAGATTCTTCTTCTTTTACATATAGATATTCATAGCTATAAATCTCCCTGTGAGCCTGCTTTATATTTTTAATTTTTAAAAATATTTTTATTTGAATTCCAGTTAGTTAACATACTATATTAGTTTAGTTATTATTAGTTTCAGTTGTATAATATAGAGATTCAACACTTCCATACAACACCCAGTGCTCCTCACAGCAAGTGCCTTCCTGAATCCCCATCACCTGTTTCATTCATCCCCCACCCACCTCCCCTCTGGTAACCATCAGTTTGTTCTCTGTAGTTAAGAATCTATTTCTTGATTTGCCTCCCTTTCTCTTTTTTCTTCCCCTTACTTGTTTGTTTTGTTTCTTAAATTCCACCTGAGTGAAATCATATTTGTCTTTCTCTGATTGACTTCTTTCACTTAGCATAATACTCTCTCACTCCATTCATGTCATTTAAATGGCAAGATTCCATTCTTTTTTGTGGCTAGTAATAGTCATATATGATATCATCTTTATCCATTTATCAGTCAGTGGACACTTGGGCAGTTTCCATAATTTGGCTATTTAGATAATGCTGCTATAAACTTCAGGGGGAATGTATCCCTTTGAATTATAGTTTTTGGATCCTTTGGGTAAATACCTAGTCACACAGTTGTTGGATCATAGGGTAGTTCTATTTTTAGCTGCACCCCCTGAGTTCTGGAATAGTCTATAGTCTAATAGTCTACATTAGCAGATATCTCAAAATGTTCTGTACTTTTCTTTGTGATTTATTCTTTATTACTTGTTTAGGTATGTGTTGTATAACTTCCAAACATTTGTGACTTTGCCATTTTTTTCTATTATTGCTATTTAATTCAATTACACTGTAGTTGGAGAACACATTTTTAAAAAGATTTTAAGCCATTAACCTATATTGAGGCTTCTTTTATTACCTAATATATGGTTTATCCTGGAGACAATTTCATGTACAATGATAAAAATGTGTATTCTGTTGTTGGTTGGATAGTTTTATGATGTAGATAATTTACAGTGTTATTCAAGTCTTCTATGATCTTTTTCATAGATCCTTCTTGATCTTTTGCCTCACTGTTTTATCCATTATTGAAATTGGGTTATTGAAGTCTCCAACTATTATTTTTGAGTTATTCCTGCCTTTCTGTTCTGTTAGTTTTTGCTTCACATATTTGTAGCATGATTGTTAAGGACATATATGTTTACAATTATATTTCTGATTGACAATTTGATCATTTAAAAAAAGGCCCACTTTATCTCTGGTAACATTCTCTATTTTAAAGGTTATTCTATATTAGTGTAATTACTCCAGCTTTCCTATGTTTGCTATTTATACGATACATCATTTTCTTGCCCTTTACTTTAACATATTTGTAGCTTTGTATCTAAGTTGTGTCTCCTCCATAGAATATATGGTTGAATCTCATTTTTTAAATCCAATCCAAAATTCTGTTTTTAATTGGGTTATTTAATCTATTTCCATTTAACTCTATTTAATGACTGTTTTGATTTAAATATGACATTTTATTTATTCTGTGCATCTCATTTTTTTCACTCATAAATACTTGACTGCTCTTTTTTTGGATTAAGCTAATATTTTCTACTATAACACTTTAATTCTTTTAATGATGTTTCAATATATTCTTTGAAGTTATTTTCTTAGTGTTTTATCTAGGACTTAGTACATAAATGTTAAATTATCAGACTCTACTTCAGATTTATACTATCTTGTTTACAGTGAGATAAATAAATGTTGTTCCTATGTAGTTGTGCTCCCTCTTGCATTGTCACGTTACTATTTTAATATACATTGTCCAACAATACATTATAATTCCTTTATAAATTTATAAAATTTTATAGCTTCCTTTAAAGTTTATTTTAAAGAAGCTCAGAGGGAAAAATATTTATAGAATTTCTTATATTAAACTCTTTATTTAATACTTTTGGTTTTCTTCTGCTGTACTGTATGTTGACTTAGCATATGGTATCATTTCCTTACTCCAACACACCTGTGTCCAACCCACCTTCATTGACTGTTATTGTCAAAATGCTACACTTGTTAAGTCTCCAATCCCAAAAATACAATTTTGCACAAGTTATTTCATAAAATTTAGTTTTAAACTCCTTAGAAAAAAGAAGAAACGTATATTTTATGCTACCTTGTGTAAATATTTGTTAACTTTACCAAGTTCTCTTTGTTTTTTTATTAGCATTTGGAATATTACATGGAGTCATTTGCTTTCAGTCCAAAGAATTTCCTTTAGTATTTATTGTAAGGTGTGTCTGACAGCAAAACATTCTCTTATTTTCAATTAATTTGCATGTATTTATTTTCACTTTCATTTTTTGAATGAGTGTTATGCTAGATACAAGATTCTTGGTTGATAATATTATTTTCTTCAGCCCTGTGAATATATTAACCTACTGCCTCTGACTTCTTATTTCTGATAAATCAACTGTTTGTTTTAGTTTGGTTGCCTTTTATGTCTATCTTAACGTTTTAAAATCTGTTTCTTTGTCTTGGGTTTACATTTTTACTGTGATGTATCTGGTTGTGGATATCCTTGTGTTTTTCTACTTGAAACTCATTGAGTTTTTGGATGTGTAGATTGTTTTTCATCAAAGTTGGAAAACTTCTGCAATTATTTGAAAAATGTATTCTGCTCATTTGTTTCCTCTCCTTCTGGTACTTTAATTATAAGTGTGTTTGTGTGCCTGATAGCATCCCACATATCTCTGAGGGTCTGACAACTTCTCTTTATTCTTTTTTTTTTCTTTCTGTTTTTGAATTGCATAATCCCTAAGAAAATGGATTCCCCCCCGCAAAAAAAAAAAAGAAAATGGATTCCCTCCACCATGGAGGTTGCTGTTGCTTTTGTTAGCTTATTATTTGTCCATTGACTTGGCTGTATTTTTAATTGAAGAATATATACTCTCTGGAGTACGAAGCCTGTAATGTTTCTCCTCAAAGGGTGTAGCCTTGGGTAAGCACACAGTCATTCTGGTGGTTTAAGAAGGGAACTCTCTGAGGGTTCTAGAGGGGAGGAGGGTAGGGGGATGGGTTAGCCTGGTGATGGGTATTGAGGAGGGCACGTTCTGCATGGAGCACTGGGTGTTATGAACAATGAATCATGGAACACTGCATCAAAAACTAATGATGTAATGTATTGTGATTAACATAACAATAAAAAAATAAAAAAAAAAAAAAAGAAGGGAACTCTCTGTCATTGTCCCTGATCTGTTGATAACACACCCAAGGGTTAGGCTGACTAACTGCCAGCTAATTTCTCTGGTATTTTTGTCAATGTCCTGGAGAATAGATTGTTCCATAATCTTATCCAATTAAATATGGTCTCTTTTGCAACAGTAATTTTTGAGAGCAGTCATTGTATTTTTGTTTTGGATGTTGGTGTTCTCTGTATGCCTCTTCTTAACTGTCTTTTTTTCTGGTTCTCTCTGGTAAGCTATTTTCCCCACACTTTCAGCTGTTGGTCTTATGAAGCCTACATCTTAACTGTTTTCTAACAAACTTGCCATCATATATGGAAGCTCCCTTAAGCATGAACTTCTCTACACTCTATTTTGAATAAATTTAATTCCTCTGGGGCAAGTTTCTGTGCTTATGGACTGCCTCTTTCCTAGGTAAAATCTCTGTGTCACTGATCAAAAGCTGGAGGTAAAAACAGAGACCTACTTCTCTTACAGGGACTCCCTGTTTTACACAAAGAGCATTGGGTGGCGACAGTAGCATCACATATTCTCAGATTGGCATGGAAACTCCACCCTATGTGCAAGTTGGGGTAAAAGTATCTGGGGTCCCTCTATTCTTGGCTTGCCTTGTCTGGTGTAGAAGCTTCACTGTATGAGTGAGAACTGGATGAAGGGTAGAAGCCCCCGATCTATCAGCTATACTAACCAGGAATATGACCTCTGCAACTCAGAGCTGGGCAGGATGAGAAATGTTGGTGCTTGTACCCCTGAGCTATTATACAGCTTGATGGGACCTGAGGACAGATGGAGCCCCATATTCTTGGCCACACTCATGTAGCATGGAGCTGAAATTGGGGGGAGAGATAGATTGTGGCTCAAGTGCCACAGACTCTTGCTGTTCATAACATGGAGAAATTATTGAGTAAATATTTCTTCATGTGCTGTATACTTTTAGAACAATTTCCAAAGACACCAAATGTTCTTTCTTTTGTTTTGCTAATTTTTATCACATAAGGTTATTTCATCAGGGAGAGAATTCATGGAGCTCCTGACACCTCATGACAGAAGTGGAAATCTTCTGGCAATAACCTTTTCTTTTTTTTCTTTTAAATAGGCTTTATATTTTAGAGCAGTTTTAGGTTCACAGCAAAACTGAACATAAAGTACAGAAAGTTCCTATATACCTCCTGCTGCCCAGATCCTCTCTGCCCTCACACATCACAGTCTTTCCCATTATCAATATCCCTACCAGATGGTACATTTGTTAGAATCAATGAACCTATAAAAATGACACATCATGATCACCCAAAGTCCTTAGTTTGTATTAGGGTTCACTCTTGCTGTTGTGGTGTACATTCTATGGGTTTGGACAAATATATGATGACATATATCTACCATTATAGTGTCGTAATAATGTCACTGCCCTAAAAGTCATTTGTGCTCTCTTTATCCCTCCCTCCCTCCTCCTTAACCATCAACAAACATGACTATTTTACTGTCTCCATAAGTTTTGCCTTTTCCAGAATTTAATATAGTTGAACTCACACAGTATAGAGCTTTTTCAGATTGGCTGCTTTTACTTAGTAATATACATTTAAGTTTCCATCATATCATTTGTGGCTTGACAACCCATTTATTTTTAGCATAGAATACTATTCCACTGTTTGGATAAACCACCGTATTTATTCACTTATCATCTACCAAAGGTCGTCTTGGCTGCTCCAAATTTTGGTAATTGCCAATAAAGCTCCTAAAAATATCTATGTGCAGGTTTTTGTGTGGGCATGCTTTTAACTCCTTTAGGTAAATATTAAGGAGTTCAATGACTAGACCATATGGTAAGAATATGTTCAGTTTTGTAAGAAACTGACAAACTTGTTTCCAAAGTGGCCAGACCAATTTTCATTCCCATGAGTAATGAATGAGACTTCCTGTTGCTAAAAATCCTTGATAGTGGGTATTGTCAGCGTTTTTGGATTTTGACCATTTTAATACATGTGTAGTAGTATCTCACTGTTATTTTAAATTGCATTTGCCTAATGACATATGATAAAGGGCATCTTTCCATATGCTTGTCATTTATATGTCATTTTTGGTGAGATGTCTGTTCAAGTTTTCTGTCCATTTTTTAATTAAGTTGTTCACTTTGTTATTGACTAGCAACAACTTTTAATATATTTAAAGAAAAATTACATGGCATCTGATGATTATTTATTCTATGAAAATTTTGGTAATATTATTAAATGAAGCAAGTCAAAATGAGAAATTTAGAATTAAAAGTGATCTATTTTAAGTGTACAAAAGTTTAGGTGTTTGAAAAAGATATACAAGTAATAGGATTGAGAACAATTCTGGCAATAAAAATATAATTTTCCATTATTAGCTTAGGAGAGGAAATAAATTTTTATAGCTGAGAAGACATTTATGTTTCACTTACATAACTCAGCATAGTTATATAAGTGACATAGAGTTATGTAAACATAACCCTTACAGCTTATGTTCAATCAACAGATGTAGGACCAAAAAGAAAAGAAAAGGAATATTAGGACATTCTCAACTTGTGAAGAAACTATCATATTTCTTCCAAAAGGAGATTTAATTTAAAATCCCTTTAAAGTGACTAAATTTAAATATCTAAAAAAAAAAAAAAACTACATGCACACTTTTCTTCTGACCCATTCTTTTCACTTCTAGGAATTTACACTGACGATCTACTTCCAACAATAAAAAATGCATAGGTATTTTTTTTAATCATAAAATATTGTGTATTACCTGAGAAGCATATTAAAAGTATGTGAATAAGCTATGGTTCATTGGTACATCTACACTGCATACACAAAGCAGAGTATTATGCAATACTACATAAATACATACTTACATACATACATACATACATACATACATACATACATAAAGAGGAAAATTTTCTAGTAACTGATAGCGAGTAATTTTCAGGATATATTGTTAAACACACAGACACATATGTAATGTTCCTATTAATATAAGAAAAATAGGAAATAAGAAAAAGTACATATATTGGCTCATTTGCGAAAAAAGGAAACATAAAAATGATTAGCTGATGATTAATGAGAATGGCTACCTACAGGGTCATGTTGGGAAAAGGTCAGGAAGAATGGATGAACAGAAATGGGGGAGAAGGAAAGAGAAGAAAGACACACTTTTCTGAATATACTCTTTTGAAAAGCTCTAACTTATAGGATATGGTAATATTTCACATACATAAAAATAAATAAGATCAGCAAGGATACGAGGACAACCCAAATTGGAATTCAAAGTATAATAAATGGACTTAACTTTATTACAAATGTACAGCTTGGCTACAATGAAAAGAATGGTAAAGGGAAAAAAAAAACTAACCAAACTAATGGGAAACATTATTTTGACTATATATCACAAGGCTAAAAACAAAGACCTACACATAAACAATGTCCTCCAGTTAGTAAATTTGTTTTTCACAGGGGTATCATTTAGTGATTCTTTTTTTTTTTTTTTGTCATTTCGTGATTCTTAAAGTACTTTATGTGTGTTCTATTAGAAGGTCATTCAATATATTTTGAATAATGAGAGCTATGTTTTTGAGTGATGGAGAAAGGAGGTACAAATAAGGAAAAAGAAGAAAAAAATGAATCTGTGGTGCTGCATGACTGGCAGGAGTATCAGTATGAGTTCAAGGTTATAGATAGATAGGTAATGAATGGATAGATATATGAATAAAAGAAAGAGACATAAATGGATAGAAATAGTTAGATTGATAGATGAGAGAGAGACAAGAAACATAGATGTGTGTTAGTAGTTCTGTGGTTTATATACACCCATCACCTAACTGGTTCCTAAGAGAGTCTAGAAACAGTGACAAGCCAGTAACAATGGGCAAATTTAGCAACCAGACCTTGATTATAAATAGCATTCTCCAATAAAAGAAACCAGGGCTTCTTGAGGAATTGACTGACTCCAGGGCTCAGGCAGGAGAAGTACAAGAAAAACCTGAGATATCTGTTAAAGACAAAATGGTAGAGAGTGATCAAAAAATTATCAGGACGTATCTAAAGGACAGAAGAGCCAATTTAAAGGGACTCCTAGTGGACAAATAAGGGGGAACTTAAGCAACAAAATAAATAATGATAGCAATGATTTATAACCCATGTACTGAAACAAATATCCATGAGTGTATATTCACATAAATAATAAATGGGGAGAAGGTAAAACTGTTACTTACAGTAGAATTCCAATTGATACATGTCAAATAAGTGCTAGAAACAGAAAAATCACCCTTTGACAAACACTAGAGTAGTAATTTTTCCAAGCTAGAAACATCAATATAGTATAAGTAAATAGGAAGATGGTGGAGTAGGAAGATCCTGAGCTCACCCTGTCCCATGGATACAATGAAGCAACACCTACCTTTGTGCAACTAACCCTGAAATTGACCTGATGGCAGGCAGAGCAGACCTTCCACAGCTAATTTGAGAGAGAAGTCCATATGGAAAAGGGGAGGATTGGCATAGACACAGTTGGTAACCAAACTCCCAACATAACCAACAAATGGGAGACATAGCAAGCATTAGAGAAGTGAGAGTATCAGACCCTACACCAGGTATTCCTGCTACTGGGGATTTGCACTGAGAAGATGAGTTCCCATAATGTCTAACTTTGAAAATCAGCAGGGTTTAAATCCAGAATCTTTAAGAATCAGTGGGTTTAACTGCATGAGGGACAGTGGATGATAGGAAACAGAATTTCTGCCCTTAAAGAGACAGCATACAAAATAACTCAGTCCAAGGCACAGCACAGAAGTAGCAGTCTGAAAAGTGCCTGGGGTACACATGAAGATTTAGTAACTAATTTTAGGATGTGTGCCAGAAGGTCAGGGAGCTGCAAGAAATATCTCTAGGAAAAAAGTTCTGGTATGTGCCATTTCGCTAGCCCTCCTCCAGCCTGGATAGTAGGATGTTTGCAGGAGCCAGTTCTAACACTATCCATATTTCTTGCCAATACTGCATGCCCTGCCCCAGTATTCTGCAGAACCCCCTCACCCAACCTACCTGCCTTAGCAGAAGCTCCTCCAGAGTGGTTCCTGCCCCACTATATCTGGCAGGCAGCCCTCGTTGGGACCAGTGTTTTTCCCAAATGACTCCTACCCTGGGAAGGGGAGAAGATAACCCCACATACCAGCAAGCCTGCAGTTCCTATAGCGGGGCCTCTTGCTGGCTGCAGAAAGAGCAAGCTATGTTTCTTGGTGCACTAACAATTGTTGTGGTAGTTAACTGCAGGTAGCCAGGCTGAAGGCTGGCCCCACCCATCAATGAGTCCCAGGTGGCTGCTGCCAGGCCTCTAAACAGTGCAGGGAACAAACCCAGCCCAGTGCACACACAGTAGGCAGAGCAGGTCATTACAGCCTGCTGGAGGAAAGGCCAGCCCCACCCACCAATATGCCCAAAGCAATCATGGCTCAGCCACAACAGGAAGTCACACCCAGTCCACACAGGGGACACCCCTGGAGTATCTAGTTATGATGACCAGGGTGGGATTGCCTTATAGAGCACCACAGAATCTCTTCTACACAATACCACTACTTTCAAGACCAGGAGACATAGCTGACCTACCTAATACATAGAAACAAACACATAGAGTTAGAGAAAATGAGGAGACAGAGGAATATGGGCCAAAAGAAAAAACAAAACAAAATCACAGAAAAAGCTAAACAAAAAGGAAGATAAATAATATGACTCATGAAGAATTCAAAGTAATGGTCATAAAGTTACTCAATGGACTTCAGGGAATAGTGGCTGAAATCAGTGAGAGTTTCAACAAAGAGATTGAAAATATAAAAAATAGTCAGTGCTGAGGAATAAAATAACTAAAGTGAAAAATATACTAGAGGGAATCAACAGAAGATAAGAGGATGAAGAACAGATCAGTGAGATGGACTACGGGGTAATGGAAAGCAATGAAGTTGAACAGCAAAAAGAAAAAAAAAAGAATAATAAAAATGAGAAGAGATTAAGGGACTTCTGAGACATCATCAAGCATAATAACATTTGCATTACAGGGATCCCAGAAGGAGAATAAAAAGAAAAGAGGGCAGAAAATTTATTTGAAGAAATAATAGCTCAAAACTTCTTTAATCTGGGGAAAGAAACAGAAATCCAGATCCAGGATGCACAGAGAGCCTCAAACAAGATGAACCCAAAGAGGCCCACATCAAGATGTGAAATAATTAAAATGGCAAAAATCAAAGATAAAGAGAGAATTATAAAAGTAGCAAGAGAAAAGCAGTTATATACAAGAGGAAACCCCAGAGACCATCTGCTGATTTCTCAGCAGAAACTTTGCAGGCCATTAGAGAGTGGTGTAATATAGTCAAAGTGCTCAAAAAAAAAATTTTTTTTAAACCTACAATCATGAATAACAACCTGGCACCGTGATCATTCAGAATGGAATGGGGAAATGAAGAATTTCCCAAACACATAAAAGTTAAAGGAGTTCATTACCAAAAGTCAACCTTACAAGAAATGTTAAAGAGAATTCCTTAATTAAAAATAAAAGGTCAGAACTAGAACAAAGAAAATTACAAAAAGAAAAAAAAAATCACTGATTAAAAGCAAACACAAAATAAAGATAATAGATTATAAAGCTAGTGTGGAAGTTAAAACACAGAAGTAGTAAAATCCATTATATCTACAAAAATTAGTCAAGGGATTACACAAAATAAAAAGATGTAAAATATGACATCGTATATGTAAAATGTGGAGGAAAGGGTAAAAAATAGGGCTTTTAGAATGTATTTGGACTTAAGTAATCATCAACATAATATAGACCGCTATACATGTGAAATGTTGCATGTGAATCCAATGGCAACCACAAATAAAACATAGAATAAAAACCATACAATCATTTCAGTGGGTACAGGAAAAGCATTTGACAAAATACAACATCCATTTATGATAAAAGCTCTCAACAAAGTGGGTTTAGAGGGAACATACCTCAACATAATAAGACCATATATGAAAAACCCACAGATAACAGCTTACTCAATGGTGAAAAATTGAAAGCTTTTCCTTTAAGATCAGGAATAAGACAAGGATATGTACTCTTGCCACTTTCATTCAATATAGTACTAGAAGTCTTACCACTAGCAATCAGACAAGAAAAAGAAATAAAAAGCATCCAGATTGGTAATAAAGAAGTAAAACTGTCACTATTTGCCAATGACATGATACTATATAAACAAAACCCTAAAGACTCCAACAAAAAAACTACTAGAACTGATAAATGAATTCAATGAAGTTTCAGGATATAAAATTAGTATACAGAACTCTGTTGTCTTGCTTTACCATAATAATGAAGTAGCTGAAAGAGAAATTAAGAATACAATCCCATTTACAATTGCACCAAAAACAATAAAATATCTAGTAATAAACTTAACCAAAGGAGTAAAATACCTATACCATGAAGACTATAAAACACTGATGAAAGAAACTGAGGATGATACAAATGGAAAGATATTCCATGTTCATGGATTGGAAGAATTAATATAGATAAAATGTCCATACTACCCAAAGAAATACTCAGATTTAATACAATCCTTATCAAAAGATCAGAAATATTTTTCACAGAACTAGAACAAAAAATACTAAAATTTGTAGGGAACTATAAAAGACCAAATAGAAAAAGCAATCTTGAGAAAAGAAAATAAACCTGGGGGTATCACAATTCAAGTTTTCAATATATATTTAAAAGCTGTAGTGATAAATACAGTATGGTACTGGCATAAAAATAGATGTGTAAATGAATACAGAACCCAGAAAAATACACAATTTTTTAGTCAAAGTGACAAAGGAGGCAAGGATATATAATGGGGAGAACACAGTCTCTTCAATAAATGGTGCTGGGAAAACTGGACAGCTACATGCAAAATAATAGAATTGAGCTACTCTCTTACAGCATACACAAAAATAAATTCAAAAGGGATTAAATACTTAAATATAAGCCTGTAAAACATAAAACTGCTAGAAGAAAACATAGGCAGTAATCTCCTAGTCATTGGCCTTAGCAACATATTTATGGATATGTATCCTGAGGCAAGGGAAACAAAAGCAAATATAAACTACTGGGACTACACCAAAATGAAAAGCTTTTACACAGCAAAGAAAACTACCAACAAAACAAAAAGGTAACCTTACTTAATGGGAGAAAAGGTTTTCAAATGATATATCTAATAAGTGGTTAATATTCAAAATATAAAAAGAACATATATAACTCAACACCAAAAAAGGATAAAAAAATCCAACTAAAAATGGGTGGAGAGGGGCGCCTGGGTGGCTCAGTCGTTAAGCATCTGCCTTCAGCTTAGGTCATGATCCCAGAGTCCTGGGATCGAGCCCCACATCGGGCTCCCTGCTCCATGGTAAACTTGCTTCTCCCTCTCCCACTCCCCCTGCTTGTGTTCCCTCTCTCGCTGTCTCTCTCTCTCTGTCAAATAAATAAAGAAAATCTTAAAAAAAAAAAAATGGGTGAAAAGTTCAATAGACCTTTGTCCAAAGAAGATACACAGATGGCCAAGAGACATCTGGACAAATAATATTAATAATCATCAGGGAAATGCAATTCAAAACCACACTGAGATATCACCTTACACTTACCTGAAAGGTTAGTATCAAAAGGACAGAAATCACAAGTGTTGGTGAGGATGTAGAGAAAAGGGAATCCTCCAACACTGTTGGTGAGAATATAAATTGGTGCAGCCACTATGGAAAACAGTATGGAGGTTCCTCAAAAACTTAAAAGTAGAAATACCATATGATCCAGTAATTCCACCACTGGGCATTTAACCAAATAAATGAGAACACTAATTTGAAATATATATATTCACCCCTCTGTTCATTGCAGTATTATTTATAATAGCCAAGTTATGGAAGCAACCTAAGTGTCCATCAGCAGATGAAGAGATAAAGAAGGTGTGTTATATATATAAAATGCATTATTACTCGGCCATAAAAAAAGAATATTTGCAAACACATAGACATAGAGGGTATTAAGTTAAAGGAAATAAGTGAGACAAAAAAAAGACAAACATGCAAATACAGAGACAGAAAGAGAGTCATAAATAGGAGAATAAACTGGTGGTTACCGGAGATCAAGATGGTAGAAAGATGGCAAAATATGGAAGGGGATTAACAGTACAATTTCCAGTTATAAAATAAATAAATCACTGAGATTAAAAAGTACAGCAGAGAGAATATAGTCAATAATATTTTACAACCTTGCATGGTAACGATGGTGACCTACCATGATGAGCACTGAGTAATGTATAGAATTATTGAATCACTACAATGTACACCTGAAACTAATATAACATTGTATGCCAACCATACTTCATTAAAAAAATTAAAAATTAAAAAGATAAAGAAACATCAGTGAATGCTAAAGCTAGCAGATGAAAGTTTGATGAAAAACAGGATATTTACAAAGACTCAAACTATACCCGCAATATTTGCATTAATTACAAAGACAAACAGTAACTATAGAGTAGAGAAATCTGGCAGACACACCTTGGCGAAGTGATCAAAGTAACATCACCGGTAATGACACCTTGGCATCATGTGCCCTGTTACATAACACACTATGGAGGACACAGTGTCAGTTATATTGTTGTCATGAATTCAGAGCCTTAATTTAACCATGAGGAAATTATTAGACAAAATCACACGAGGGACACTCTACAAAATAAGTACTCTTTCAATGTGTCAACTTCTTGAAAGGCAGAGGCAGACAGAGGCCCTGTTCTGGATTAAGCAACACTTAAGAATCACATCATCCAAATGCAACATGTGATCCTGGATTCTGTCCTCGCTCAGAAAATTTGGCAAAATCTGAATAAACTTTGTAACTTATGTAATATTCTTGTATGAATGTTATTTTTCTAGTTTGAAAATTTTACTGTGGCTAGAAAAGGTGTCATTCTTAGGAACATTTGGATGAAGAGTATAAAAAATTCTTTGTATTTTGCAACTGTGTCTAAGACCAAAAGTTAAAAAGCAAAAAGAAAGAAAGAAAACTGAATGACTTATGACTACTGGTCAAAATAAGGGGCTACAAATACAGGGTTCTTTTTTTTAAACTGAGGAGAAAAAGAGTAAAAGTGGTGGAAGGAAATTAGCCTTTACTAAGCCTTGGACGATTAGCCACTGTACTTCAGATATTGTCCTTGTCACCCTAGTAAGGAATAAAGGAAGCATTTTCTGAGTGATTACTGTGTAAACTGGATGTCAGAACCCTAGAACATCTGTTGTTAGCTTGTATTTACAGAAGATGAAACAGATGATCACGACGTGCAGGAATCTGTCCAGTTGGCAGAGCCAGTTTGGGAATTTAGCCCTCTTTCCTGACAGAATTTATGATCTGCAGCTACACCTTACCCACGAAGCAGAAATATACAAGTTTTGGCATTTTAACAAATAATTAATATGCCATGTGGTTTCCAGGAGTGAAAAGGTAAAGGTGCTAACATCATTTTCCACCAGTTTATAAATCAGAAACTAGTTCTGAAAAATGAAAATGTTCATTTTTGGATGACCTACAGAAAATATAATTTTTCCTTTAAATCTCTTTTAAAGACATCATTTCAAGTCATTTTAGTTAATATTTCATAAACACACTGGGTCATGTTCACACTGAAATAAGACTGTCTTTGCCTCAGGTAGTTTATGATTTTGTAAGGATAAAGTGGAGTAAATGTGGTGTGACAAGGGAAATGTAAATACATACCAGGGAGGTTGAAAAGAAGGAGAGAGAACATTCAGGTTCTGGTGGTTGGAGCAAGAAAGATGCAGAGAGGAGGTGGTATTTGGATAGCAGTCATAGGGGTTCTGGACATTGCAGAGGTCACCTGGACCCCTACTGTCCCCAGCAACTTTCTTGTATGTTAAATTTTCATTAATAAAAATTTTGACAACTTTAGATATGTGTTTGTTTTGGTAGCACATCACACGGAACTGTTCAAAACAGACATGTAGCCAACCCCACCCCCCCAACCCCAGTCTCAGCCTTGGTCACAAGGAGAGAACCCTGGCTGGGGATGGGAGGCAAGGGGGCTACAAGAGCAAAGAATCAAAGGGAAGGCTCAGTGTTTTGTTTGGTTTCATATTTTAAAAAGCATGTTTTCAATTAAGAAACCTCCAAATAAACAGATGCATGAAAATGGCTCTATTCATTAAAGACCCATATTAGCAGAATTAATACAATAAAAGGAAATTTTCTGTCTTGAGAACTAAGTCAAACCTTCTCCCAGGCCTTATTATGCCATTTGAGGCATGCTATCTTTCAAGGCAGTGAGTTTTGCAAAACCTACCTGCAACCTAACATGTGACAATTAAGCTTCATTATCAAGAGCTGGTTAAAAGGACAATTCTATGTCCTTACAGAAAAGAAGA
Source organism: Eumetopias jubatus (assembly GCF_037043125.1). Lineage (NCBI taxonomy): Eukaryota > Metazoa > Chordata > Mammalia > Carnivora > Otariidae > Eumetopias > Eumetopias jubatus. The sequence goes on from NW_028274808.1 coordinate 5,171,980, forward strand.
ATAATCTTACAAGCTAAGACACTAAGTTAGCAACTTAAACTGACTTAAAAGACTGAGCTTTATTACAGCAATTTTTTTTTCAGTATGGAGCATTTTATTCCTTGAATAACCTAACATTTGTTCCGGATTGTAGGTTGAGCTTTCAATATTCTCATTTATCCTACTGTATGTGAACATAACGTTAGTTTACAATACATTTATAATTAAAATAAATAGAAAATAGCACATTACCAGACTACATTTTTCTATGCAGTTTGCTTTGAATATCACAGCATCACGCAATTTAGTAAGTGTTTTAACCACATAATGAGTTGCATTGTTAAAAGATGCTTAATTTAAATTTCTTAAGATTATAAACACAGTATGTCTTTCTTTTAGGGTTTAGATCAACACACATGACCACTTTAATAGTTTTCAAAAGAAAGACCAAGTTTCCTAAAAGTTTCCAGTTATCTGAGTCAAGAAATTAGCAACCCGATGACATTTTAGTTGAATGCATTTATCTCATTCGTGAAGATACGATTTTGTAGTATCCACTGATTGCAACAGTTGACATTCACTATTTTATATTCTATTTTAGCAAATAAACAGATGGTAGGTTATCAAAGAGAGGGGAAAGATGGCCTCAGAGACTTAAATTCCAAAAGAGATAAGACCAAAATAGAAACACTGCAAGGACAGCTCTTTTAACACCGCCATATGTAGAAATAAACACTCTCTGAGTCAGTAGAAGGTGCTGGAGGCATGAAGAAATAGAACTTGCTGTTTTCTTCTTTCCTTTCACATGTGAATTGTTATTTCCTTTTCTCACCTGCAATTTGAACAACTTAGACATAATTGGAACAACTTTTCAAGATCCCTTCGAGGCATTAGAATGCATTGTCAATAAAATATTTCCCCTCTAAAATCCTCAGAGTGCTTGTGCAGCCAGGTGTCCTTTTGTTTTAATGATAAGGAATCAATCATGTACACTGATGATGATAAATGTAATACCGTCTTTTTTCACTTATGTGATGAACCCATACCCCTGTAAAGGAGAATGGTGGAAAGAACTGTGGGTGGGCAGCCAGGAATCTGGGTTTAAAACCCATCTGGGTCCCACTACTATAAAATGTAGGTTACACAAAATCTATTAATAACTTTGAATCCCGTTTTCCTAACTGGGAAATGTGATAAATATGTGACGGACAGTAGGACTTCCTCATGGCAAACTGTCCATGTTAGCATCCTTCCTCTGAGAGAACACAACTCCAATTCTTAGTAGGAAAGAACGAGCATTTTAAGTAGATGATTTTATTTATGGCAGCATGTAAGGTTTTTTTTTTTTTTACATAATACATAGATGTTATCTAATGGCAAAAAAGAACAGAAATATCTAAAGAAAAATGTAAAAGACTTTAATTATATTCTCTTCCACTACTAGCCTCATTTTTACTACTTTCCCCAGAGGAGAAGATTTAATTGTTTTTTTTTTTCAGATATATTTTCCTATGTATTTGCATATCTGTTTACGTGTATTGATACATTGACTTATTGACTTATTATCTTGACATATTGACTTATATTTACTCTCTGATTGGCATTATCTTTTTATCCTTTATAATATCTGGTAATAGTGTATGGATGAACCTCATAAGTTGAGCTGGCATGTTCTATTTCCTTGATTTTGATTGGGTTTATTACCTCAAATAATTGGTTTGACGTTTGTATTTCTTCTATCCATTGCCCAGCTGTATTTATACAGATGTTTCTAATCAATTAGGTTTTTTTTCCTTGAACTGTAGAATCTCCTTACATGTTCTGTGTAATAATCCCTTTTTTACATATTCTTAAATATTTCTCCCTTTCATTTGTTGTCAACTTTTCTTATCATGTTTTCACTACCAGAGAGTTTATCTTAATACTTTTATTGTCAAATATGTAGTCAGATCATTTTCCTCAGGGCTTCAGAGTTTTATGTTTATCTTTATATTGCCTCTCCAATTAAAATTTTATAAAAATACACATTGTATTTTCTCCAAATTGGTAGATAATTATTTTAGGTGTTTGTTCTTTAACCCAAATGAGAATTAATTTGTAAATGCTGTGATATATTTACATAAAATACATTTTTCCCCAATAAGAGATGCAAATCTACCAATACCTTTTATGAGCCAAACCATTTCTTTTCTTTTTTTTCTTATTTTTTAAAATATTTTATTTATTTATTTGACAGAGAGTGCACAAGCAGAAAGATCAGTAAGCAGAGGGAGAGGGAGAAGCAGGCTCCCCGCTGAGCAGAGAGCCTGACACCAAGCTTGATCCAAGGAACCTGGGATCATGACCTGAGCTGAAAGCAGACAGTGGCTTAGCCGACTGAGCCACACAGGTGCCTCTCAACTATTTCTTTTCTAACTGTCTTTAATTATGACCCATATCATATCATAGGCCAGATTGATATTGATACAAGAATCTACTTCTGGACTACCTGTTCTGTTTCATTAGTCTATTTTGCTTCTTTAATCTATTTGTTACCTTCAGATCTAATGCCGTATTGTTTAAATTCCTATGACTTTTGAGTTTCAGACTGTGGGAAAGGTAAGTCACTTTCCATTGTTCTAAATTTATTTTCTAATAACAAGAAGAGTTTATTTAACAACAACAAGAAGAAAAAAATAAGAATGCCTTTTTCTTAAAGGGTTATTTTAAATGCTATAGTATTTTCTTTTTGTCTATTTAGGTACAGACGTGACAACTCTTCAAACATCTATGATGTTCACACACTTGGACTTTCTTTCTGAGAATCACTGTGGTTAAGTTGTGTTTTCCTAGATAATTTCTTGATATAAAACCAAAAATCACATTTTATGAATTTTTAAAATTCTTCACATTTTAAATTATGATTTTTTTATCTTGTAGGTATATTTGTTCTTATAGATATTTGTTCTCTCTTTCTATTTCTCTCTTTTAGATATGCCAGAGGCTCACCTATTTCACTGAGTATTATGAAGAATAAATTTATCTTTTACCAATCTAGTCTTCTGTTTTATTTAGATTGATTTATTTTGGTTAAATTTTCATTTCAACTTTTGTTTTCATCATTTCTATTTCACTTTATATTACTCTGCTCCCTGTTTGTAAATTCTTAATGACATTTAGATCATTAACTCTCATATTTTCTCTCTCCCTCTCTCTCAAGTGCATTTAAGGATGTACATTTCCCTCATTTAAGAGCTTCATTAAAAAAAAGAGAGAGAGAACTTCATTAGTAAGGTCCTGTATGAAATAACTTATCCGCTGATTATCATTTATCTCCAAATAGATTTTGTTTTTATTCTAGAGTTAACCGAAGTTATTTTTTAAAGATTTATTTGAGAGAGAGAGCACGCAAGTGGGGGCAGGAGCAGAGGTTAAGAATCTCAAGCAGACTCCCCACTGAGCACTGAGCCCTACAAGGGGTTGATCCCAGGACCCTGAGCTCACTACCTTTGCGGAAACCAACAGTCCGTGGCTTAACGGACTAAGCCATCTGGGCGCCTGTTAGCCAAAGTTATTTAAAATATATATAACTATGTCTATGTATCTGTGTGCCTGCATGTGTGGCTTCTTGGGGAGGTATTCTTCCTCACTGAAATTTTTTATTAATTTTTTTTATTTTAATTCCAGTATAGTTAGCATACCGTGTTATATTAGTTTCAGTTTGAATTTTTATTTCATTCCATAATGGACTGAGAGCTTGATCTGCATTAATTTGCTTTTGAATTTTATTAAAATAATCTGAGTGACCTTACATATTCTTATTCTGTGAATCCTTGATAAGAATAAACAATTTCAAGGTGGTAGAATTTACAGCTCATGGGTAGATATGAAAAAGCTTGGGAATGAATCCTAACCTTCCATTTTCCAGATCCACGACGGTTGACAAATGACTTAACCACTCTCTGCCTTGGCTTTCTCATTTATCTCTTTATTCCTGTGTAATAAACACATTCTAAATTTGTGTCACTCTCAAGAACTGTTTATAAAAGAATTTCTATGCAGGAATACATTGGATTTATATTCATCTCTTTTCAGAAAATAATGACAATCTTGAAAGGTTAAATAGCAACAAAATAAGCTACCTGTGAACAACTAAGACAAGCTAAACAACATTATCAGATCAGCATTTTAAAACACAGGGATTTATTAATCACCCAACTCTGGGGTGTGGTTTGTGATCTACCTTCTCAGTTACGAGGATTAAACCAGTCAGTACAGATAACCATGTAAGTGCTCAGGATAATACCTGGAATATTGAATGAACATGCACTTAATAAATATTGCCTATCATCATCACCATCCTCATCATCATATTGTTATTATTGTTATTTTTTCCAAATCTTTTCCATCTTAATTTTTTAATTGATATATAATTAACAGTGTTATAGAAATTTAAGTGTACAATATGATGATTCAACAATTCTAGACATTCTCAGTGCTCATCATGATAAATGGATTCTTAATCCCCATTACCTACTTTACCCACTCCCCACCCACCTACCATCTGGGAACTACCAGTATATTCTCTGTATTTAAGAATCTGTTTTTTTACTTATCTTTTCTTTTTCCTTTGTTCACCCCTTGTTTGTTTCTTAAATTCCACATATGAATGAAATCATATGATGTCTGTCTTTCTCTGGCTGACTTATTTCACTTAGCAATACAAATTTTAGTATTATTTATTCTAGTTCTGTGAAATATGTTGGTATTTTGATAGGAATTGCATTAAATCTGTAGGTTGCTTTGGACAGCATGGACATTTTAACAAAATTAATTCTTCCAATCCATGAGCATGGAATATCTTTCCACTTGTTTATGTCAACTTTAATATCTTTCATCAGAGTTTTCACAGTGCACGTCTTTCATCTCTTTGGTTAAGTTTATGCCTATGTCCTTAATTGCTTTTGGTGCAATTTTAAGTGGGGTTGTATTCTTAATTTCTCTTTCTGCTACTTCATTATTAGGGTAAAGAAATGCAACACAGTTCTGTATATTAATATTATATCCTACAATTTTACTGAATTCATTTATCATTTCTAGTAGTTTTGTTTTAGTTTTTGTTTTCTGGAAACTTTAGGGTTTTCTATATATGGTATCACTTTATGTATAAATAGCAACAGTTTTACTTCTTTGTTACCGATCTGGATGCCTTTATTTCTCCTTGTTGTGTGATTGCTGCTGGTAAGACTTCCAGCACTATGTTGAATAGAAGTGGTGAGAATAGACATCCTTGTCTTTTTCCTGATCTCAGAGGAAAAGTTCTCAGTTTTTCACCATTAAGGATGCTGTTAGCTGTGGGCTTTTCATAGATGGTCTTATTATGTTGAGGTATGTTCCCTCTAAGCCTACTTTTTTGAGAGTATTTATCACGAATGGATGCTTTACCTTGTCAAAGCCTTTTTTTTTAATCAATGAGATGATCATGTAATTTTAATCCTTTCTCTTTAATATGATGTATTATGTCAATTGATTTGTAAATATTGAACTATCCTTGCACCCCTGGAATAAATCCCACTTTATCGTGGTAAATGATATTTTAATGTATTGTTAGATTTGGTTTGCTAATATTTTGTTGAAGATTTGTGCATCCATGTTCATCAGAGATATTGGCCTACAGTTCTTTTTTTTTGTGGTATCTTAATCTGGTTTTGGTATCAGGATAATGCTGGCCTCATAGAATGAATTTGGAAACTTTCTTTCCACTTCTGTTTTTTAGAATAGATTGAGAAGAATACGTATTAACTCTTGTTTGATAGAATTCCCCTCTGAAGCCATCTAGTCCTGGGCTTTTTTTTGGGAGTTTTTAGATTACTGATTCAATTTCATTGCTAGTAATTGGACTGTTCAAATTTTCTATTTCTTTCTCCTGATTCAGTTTTGGAAGATTGTATGTTTCTAGGAATTTATCCATTTCTTCTAGGTTGTCCAATTTGTTGGCATATAATTTTTCATAATATTCTCTTATAAGCCATTGTATTTCTGTGGTGTTGGCTGTTATTTATCCTACTTCATTTCTGATTTTATTTATTTGAATCCTCTCTTTTTCTTGATGAGTCTGGCTAAAGGTTTATTAATTTTGTTGATCTTTTCAAAGAATCAGCTCCTAATTTCATTGATCTGTTCTATTGGTTGTTTTAGTCTGTATTTAGTTTATTTCTGCTCTAATTTTTATTATTTCTTTCCTTTTACTGGGTTTGAGCTTTATTTCTTCTTTCTTTTTCCCAGCTCTTTTAGGTGTAAGGTTTGGTTGTTTATTTGAGATTTTTCTTGCTTCTTGAGGTAGGCATGCATTGCTATAAATTTCTCTCTTAGAACAGCTTTTACTGCATCCCAAGGAATTTGGACTGTTGTGTCTTCACTTTCATTTGTCTCCACATATTTTTTTAATTTTCCTCTTTGATTTCTTGGCTGACCCATTCATTGTTTAGTAGCACATTATTTAGCCACCATGTACTTGTGTTCTTTCCAGATTTTTCCTGTGATTGATTTCTAGTTTTATACTGTTGTGGTCTTATTTATGTATCTATTTTATTATTTATTTACTTATTTATAAATAGGTTCTATGCCCAGCGTGGGACCCAATGTGGGGCTTGAACTCATGACCCTGAGATCAAGACCTGAGCTGTGATCAAGAATCAGATGCCCAACTGACTGAGCCATCCAGGCACCCCTTAGTTATTTATTTTTTATTTTTCTTTTTTTTTTATGGGGGAGAGCAGTGGAAGAGTGGGAGAGATCTTAAGCAGGCTCCCTGCCCAACGCAGAGCCTGATGTGGGGCTCAATCTCACAACTCTGAGATCATGACCTGAGCTGAAACCAAGAATCAGATGCTTAAACAACTGAGCCACCCAGGTGCCCCTCTTGGGGTCTTAATTATTTTTATTGTTTACATGATCTTTCTCATTTCTGAGGGAAACGTGTTCTGATTATGACAATGTTATATCTTTATATTTCTCTTTACTTTTATCTCTCCCCAAATTTGTAATTACTGGGGCCTTGTAAGTGTAGCAGCATGGTTAGCTCAATATTAAGGATCTCTTTTTTGTCCTTTAAAGCCTAAGATAGTAAGCTCTGTATTCTCTGATATCAATATCAATATCTTGTCTTATTGTATGTTGCCTTTAATACCAATCTGTAAAAATATGTGTCCTATTAAAAAACATGTGAGCCTGTGTTTGTACGACACAGTTCACAAGTTGTTTTTAATCCAGTTTTAATGACTGTTTCATAATAAAGGAATTCTACTGATTCACAGGCATTGATTAGAGGTGTATGTGAGCTTCTCACAGGATTGCTTTAATGGTATCTTTTAACGTTAAGACCCCTCTTTCCCAGCTGCTACCTTCTTCTCTGTTTTTTTTTTTTAATAGGCTTCAAAGCTACTCATTGTCATTCCATTCTTCTAGTAACTACAATTTAATTTTAAGACAAATATTAAAACTTTTCTAATGTTCAGAATTAACTGGCATCTGTAACTATCCCCAAACAAGAATAGAATTTTACCATATTATTTTCCTTCCATTTCCAAAAGTCCTCATGTTGCTTCTCTGTTACTTGTATCTTAGATTTCAGTTTCAGATTGGTATTAATTCTCCTTAAAAACCATTCCTCAATATTTTTTAGAGCTATAATATTTAATGCTTATTTTTGTTACCATTTCCTCCCCAAACCTGTTTCTGATTGAATTTTTTATAATGATTCTTTGAGTAATTCTTTTTTGTATATGCCTGGTTTGCCAAATTTGGGAGACTTTGCATATTTGAAAATATCCTTATTCTGGTTTCTGCCTGGAAAGCTCGTTTTAATGGATTATAGACTCAAACTTATTTATCTCCAAATCTGAAGAAATTTCTCTTTGTCTTCTTTATTGTGTGACTACTAAGAAGTGTCATTTTACCTTTTAACTTTGCAGATCCCATTTATTCAGCCTTCTTTATAAGCTTTTAGAATGGTTCTTTGTGCTGGCCATTCTGAAATTTCACTAGTATATTCTTAAACTAATCTTGGGTTTGCATGCATTTGTGCATTTCAATATTTCATTAATTCTTTAATCTAGAGATTTTCATTTGTCTTTAGTCCAAGGAGTCTTTATTTTGTGTCTCTTTTCTTATTTACTAACTTATATTGTCTCTATTTTTTCTTTATGCAACATCAATTAGGAAAATATTGAAACCTGTGAACTAAAACTGTATATCTCTGAATAGGGATTTTATATTGTATATATATCTCTGTCCTTTGCCTTATGAGTTTAGATACTTCCTACACCTTGACTTACAGTGCACTACTTCAGTATTCAGCCAGGTCCATGAATTATTCCCTCTGAGTCCCAATGGATGAAGAGAAACCACTCTAGGTATTTGAACAGTGAGAATCTTCTCCAGGGGATTGACTACATAGGTGATAGAAGATAGAAGCTGCCATGCCTGGGATGGTAAGCAACCCTTGTATTTTAAGCTCCAGTAAAGTTACCACCCAAGATTGGATGGCTAAAGGAAGGAGGTAGGTACTAGAGCCCAGAGGGCAGATGAAGGACACTATCATGCAGGGCTCTCCAGTGTGAGCTAGAGCCATGGTGGCTTGCAGCAGCTGCTATGGACACTGGCCAAGGCAGAGAAAAGTAACAATAACTTGGGCTTCTTTATTCTTCCTGCCTACTTCCCTTGCCCAGAAAAAAACCTTGAAGAAGCTAGAAGACTTTGGAGTTTGGGAAACTAAGCATGCAGCAAGAGAGCAAGGAATGGTCTGCATTCACATTTCTAATGTTTCACCAATTTTTCTAATTTCTTATACTCTGGTTTCTCCTTTCACATGAAAGTTTTATCAATTTTGTAAAGAAAGAAAGAAGTAAAATTATGTCTAGACTTTACTGAGTGCCTGTAATTTCAGGATTGACTTTGGCTATTTTATCTAAATATAGTTATGACTAAGACAGGTACATACTGTCATCCTTCATGTTTAGATGAGGAAACTGTCTAGGGTCAGTGGAGGAAGAATAAAATTCACATTACGTCTGTCTTGTTTCTACTGGGTCAATATCATTTGATAGTGTCAATCAAAAAACTTAAATGTTCATTTAGGAAAGGGAAAACGAAGAGAAAAAGAACGTGGCATAAATAGAATTTTCCCAAGCATGACAATATCCATTATTTCTATAAGCCATGTTGAAAAGAGGTACTGACTGTACCCTCTTCACCAAGATAAAGTTACAATAAATATGCCTCACTAAGGAACTAAAATAATAAGTAACTCTTCTTCAAAGATACTGATAGCTGTATCTTTAAAAATTTGTTGAAGATATTTTAAACACTGGTTTTAACTTCTTATGTCATATTTACAAATTAAAACACGCATTTGATGATGCTTAATAGAATGAAATTTGTTAATCTTAAAAATCCATAGTCATAAATACATTGTAAAGCTTATTATTTGCAACTAAGTTAGTGATTAATAATATGGCATTATCCTTATAGTATCTTCATTTAAAAAAAAGAACAAGAAATTGTAACTTGAGGCTTGTTACTACATTATGTTACTCAATCTACTTTGAGAATTCAAATCACAGATAGGTGGATAGATAAATGGATGAAACAGAGCCTTAAGTAACTTTTGCTATTAAATTGAGATTTTAAAAAAAAAGAATCTGAATTTTGTAGTCTCAATATATCAACTTAAAAGTTTTACCTTATTTTTTAAGAATTCTGACTGGCATCATCTTTAGTCCCTTGTAGAAGCAATGATAAGGCATGATTTTTATTAAGTGAAGATATTATTTCTCTTGGCATAACTTTATTTTTTGTGACATGCCTAGTTTTAATCTATTCCATACCATGTTCTTTTCACTTCATGTTGCAAAAACAGATCCCAACTTATAAAACAAGAAGAAAACTTAAGGGAAATTTAGTTTTCTTAGTTGGGAATATTTAGGCATGGGTTATTTGTAAAACAAAAGTAAACGGACAAATGAATAAATAAATACTGTGTATATATATATGTGTGTTATCTTTTCCCTTCTAAAATTGGTAGTGGGAGAGAACTCAACATGTATCTCAACACTGCAAATGGAAGGACTAAAATGCATGCTTGAACAGAGAGGTCAGGGTATTTAGACTGGACACCAGTATTTGCTAGAAATAAAATGCTCTTACTGCATGTCATCAAGACACTCATCAACTATAGACAGTGTCCATTATTTATCATTGTTGTAACATGGAGGTCACACCTGATATTTTCTGTGTTCTAGCGCAGCGGTCCAAGCTCCATAGTGACTGGGTGACCCATATAAAGCAATCATGTGTGTGCAGAAACCATAAGAGAGTGCTGACCGAATGCAGGTGTTTGCCTGTGTGGCTTCATTTCAGCCTGACAATAAAACATGTCTTTATGCCCGTGTTCTGTTACATCCAAGGCTGAGCATGGCTCACAAAGCACAGGCAGTGCTGTGAATGGCTAATAAAGAGAGTCAGCTGAATGAAAATTTTTATGAAAAAAATTTTATGAAAATTGCCAAATTATATAAGCAGGAAAGTTGGAGAAACACAAAATAGGATAGATTTTATGATAGTTCTTTAACACAGGAGATGGAGTGTTAATTTGGATCGTTGTTGGAAGAGATGCGAGAGGTCACCAAATAAAAATTGAATAATAAATATTTATGTTTTACAGCAACATTATATAAAATTATTATTGGATAGTCACTTCTACTTAAAATTAGGAAAGTGGGAGTTTTGCACAAAACACAGCTTCATTTTGGAACAGTTTGATTATATAACATCTGGACCCATCCTGCAACCTATTTATCATTTTTTTTTTCAATTTTATTGAGGTATAATTGACACATATGTATTACATATATTTAAGGTGTATGACTTGATGTTTTGTCACGTGTATACATTGTGAAATTATCACCACATGGAAGATAATACCGATATTACTTTCCTTCTTTGTCTCTTTCTTTCTTATTGTTTTTGTTTTTAGTGATGAGAACTTAAGCTCTATCCTCTTGGGAAATTTCAAGTGTCCAATACAATACAGTATTACTCACTACAGTCATCATGCTATACATTAGATCTCCAGAACTCATTCATCTTATAACTAAAAGTTTGTACCCTTTAACCAATATCTCCCCATTTTCCCCACCCCAATCCCCTGGGAACCACCATTCTATTCTCTGTACTATTAATCTGAGCATTTTAGATTCACCATGTAAGTGAGATTGTGCAGTATCTGTCTTTACCTGTGTGGCTTATTTCACCTAGAATAGTACCCGCTAGGTCCATCCATGTTGTCACAAACGACAAGATCCCCTTGTTTTTGAAGGATGAATAATATTCCACTATATATATACACATACATACCACATCTTCTTTTTTCATTCATGGTCAGTGGACTTTGAGGTTGTTTCCATATCTTAGCTATTGTGAGTAATGCTGCAATGAACATGGGGGTGCAGACATCTCCCCAAGATCCTGATTCAATTCCTTTAGAAATATACCCAGAAGTAGGACACTCTGTGCTTTGATTTAAATATAATTAGTCACTGTAAATCCAACATGGTAATTTGATCATACACATAATAATGATAAGCAACACTTGACTAAAAATCTTTTAGCTGCAAATATTCATATGTTGGGGCATATGTGCCTTTGGAAGAAATAACATTTGAAGCAAATGCTTCACAGAAATTTTGGACGGGATAGCAAGATATTTCTATTCATGCATAACTACATAAACATGAATTTATCAATAACGTAATTTTTCTTACTTCTAAAATTGAAATGGCTTACACTAATAAAGGAGTGTATCCGTCAAAACAACCTTTTTTAAATATTGAGAAAGTACTTAGAAGGATATGAAGGATATGAAGATACTTATCCCAAGAGTATTTTATGTAATTGAGAATTAAATTTAGATGAGCATCCCAGTAGTCAAATAAAAGGAAAGAACAATGACATGCTAGGTCTCATTAATGAAAAAAGTAAATGAGCATACTTCAATCACCTTTTCTTAGTGTGGTTGTCTAAGCACCAAGAGTCAATATATATTTTTCTTAAGTTCCCTGTGGTTACATAAAAAAGAGATTCAGTTGTAGTTTCACAGAAAATATGAGGTCATCATGTCTTGAGTGGACTTTAATTAAAGTCAACAATTTTAAGATTTCTAATCATATCAGAGCACTTTTTTCTTCAGGGGGGGGAGCTTGCATGAATTATTTCACCATCTTTGGTAAGAGTAGGGCCTCATGCTGCAGGATTAATAAGGACATCTTCTAGATTACTTTTCTCTGTATTGGACATGCTTGCAGACCCGCATTTCAGCCACTCTGATCCTGACCCCCATTCACTATCAACGTCCGATTCATAGCAGGCCCTCAAAGAATAGTAGTTGAACAAATGGACCTTCCTTGTCCTCAATGCAAATTTTCTATCTCCTGAAAATATTCCCTCCTTCTCAAAATACAGCACATTTCTTGTTTTCTTCCTAGGCCGCCACTTCTGCGGGTGCACCTTCCATACCTGACCCTGTGTCTCTCTCACACCCAGCCTTTCTTACCGAGACCCCGCCCCACGTTTCAGCCTCTCACTGATCCCACTGGAAAGGCAACAAGATGATGCCTCTAGTGTCCAGCTTCACCCAGAGTATCTCCCCATTTGCTACCTTTTGCTGCCATGTTTGGGCACTTCAAAATCACTGTGTGCCACTCATCCACTTCCCAGTTCTACATCTCCATGAAGAGCAATACCATTTGTCAATACTCATGGCAGAAATGTTGGCTTCCTCCTTGACCATCCCTCTTCTGCTCTCCTCAACATCATCGCCAGCCCAGGTCCTGTGGACGGTGTCCCCTAAATAACGTCTTGTTTATCTCCTCTCCCATCCCTCATCTTCACCCCAGCCCAGCCGCCATCATCCCTGGTCATCCTGTCCCTAATCACTTTTCTGCAGTGCACACAGTGATCCACATGCCTTGTTACATGCCACCTCCCTAACCTCATCTCACTCCCTGTGGCCCTGGTTCCATGTTCCTGCCCCATGGCTGTTCACTCAGTTCCTGTACTTGCTATGCTCTCATTTACCAAAGGGATTTTGCAGAGTATTTTGGGAGGGGCTCAGGGAATATGATTCTCTTTTCTACCTACCAAGTTAACTCATCTTTCCAATATCAGCTCAGGAATCACTTTCTCTGAGTAGAATTCACTGACTTCTTCTGAGTCCAAACTAACACATTACAATGCTTTTGCCTAGTTTATAACATGATTTGTTTATAATAAAGAACACAATGGCCAGTGCAGTGTCTTTACTGCTCCTCATCCAATGCTGAGTGCCTAGTACAGAGCCTGCCACATAAGAAGCCCTCAATAAATATATGTAAATAAATGAATGGTTTACCATATTATTGAAAAAGAATAAAAGATATCGACACATAACATATAAAACTAGTATAAACACATGATCATGCACTGTTGCAGCAATTTGAATAATATTTTTGGCAGTAATATACATTCATCAATATTCTATAGAAATTGTACTTTTCACTGTCATTTGAGTTAATATTGTTTTAACCAAATTCAATATAGATCAATTGTTTAATTTTATAAGAAAAATTATATTTCTAACTCTTCTTCAAGGTTACCCTTTTCTTCCCCAGAAAACAAAACATCTAATTTTTTGACACTTCCTTTATCCTCACTTATATACTCTAGACAGGAGGTTTCAGCTGCAGTGGTTTTAGAAATGCAGTAATCTATAGCATACTGCAGTAGTATATTTTTCTATTCCTGAAATCAATTTGTTGATTCTTCCATTATTATTATTGATTCCATAGAACTTAGTAGATAGCTAAGAATTATTTCCAAATAATTCAATCATTTTTTATCCTTGTTAGCTTAAAATGATTCTCTGTAAGAATATGGTCTCCCCAAAAAAGGGGGGAAGGAAAGAAAAAGTCAGTTATTTCTGTACTTTTCTTGATATTTTTATTAGCTCTTCCCCCATATTATATTTTAAAACTGGCATGATCTCAAAATCCTTTGTAGCTTTTTAAGATGCAACCAATGCCACTCAGGCTAACATTCATACTGCATAGAGGATAGTGAGTACATGCTTGGCAGAGGTACTTTCTTTTTAGGTAAGCACAAGGTTGATTAGATATTCGCAGAGAGATCAGATGGATCGCATTAAGTAGCATCATATCCCTGAGATGCATACTTCACATGAGTCATAGGGACAACTTCCATTTTACCTAATGATAAGAAAAGAATTGTTTTGTTTTGTTTTTAAGATTTTAATTAATTATTTATTTATTTGAGAGAAAGAGAGAGCACAAGCAGGGGCAGGGGCAGAGGCAGAGGGAGAAGCAGACTCCCCACTGTGCACAGAGCCCAACACAGGGCTCTATCCCTGGACCCTGAGATCATGACCTGAGCCAAAGTCAGACATTTAACCAACTAAGCCACCCAGGTGCCCGTGAAAGAATTGTTGGTCAAGGATTGATCTTTATAGCCAGTGATCATGTCGAAAGCCTTATTGTCAATCTGAACATCATTTAAGAGGTATATGTAAGGAAATATCAATCTGATGATCTGATGCAATTATATTATGGCTATGTGGACCTAACATGAAAGATATATAATGCATACTACATATTATATATATAGCATATAAGCATATATATATATATATATATATACGTTTGCATAACACATTTATACTACACACACACACACACACACATATTTATGATCATTTGTTTCACATATAAATGTATCTATGTATAAATTAAGTTTGTTGAAAAGGAATATATTCTATTATCTTTTCACGATTAAGTGAAAAATTTAATGCGATTTCCAAAGCAAATAACAGCTTCATGATATGTTTTATATGAAACACTTAAATCTCAACCCCTCCTTTGATTCAATACTGGCATGGCATGTCTGCTAGGTGATCATTTTACGCTTATCTCTATATAACCTTTATGATGTTTACATGATTTCATCAATCCTATTCTCTTTTGAGAGAGGCAATACCTGCACATGGAACAAAATCCAACATATGCCAAAAGATACAGTGAAAAATAAGTCTGCCTCTGATCTCATTAAGCCACCCAGCCTGGCAGGAGACACAGCTGCCTGTACAATGTGCAAACTCTTAGTGATCTGCATAGATGCACATATTTTAGCTCTTACTTAGTCTGTATTTTTCCACACATATATACATATCATGCATATGTATTTTTACACAAGGAACAGACTTCCATTAACATATTTAGCATTATTTTTTTTACACGCAACAATAAAACTTGTGGACTCTACTATATCAGATACATAGAGCGCCGTAGTATTCCACTGGATGAACATAATTTTCCTCTATTGATGGACACATTTTGTTTTCAACTATTTGTTATTATATATACTTCAATAATTAGTACACACATGTAATTTGTTTATTATTTATCAAGGATATAGGACCGATTTTTGAAGTTACTATTGACCATTTAACAAAATACACAGGTAACTTCCTGCAATAAGTATCAGTTCTGCAAAAATACTGTAAATTTAACAGACTAGTATTACTGCAAAATAGAGATACAAAAAGGAGAGGATGAAAAAGAACATTTGGATTTCCCAGTAATTTCACTACCTTAAATAATACCAAAAATATCTATTATTTTGTTCTTAGATATTTGTACAAATAGTGGAATTGGAACATACCATTGTTAGTGCCTGACACTTGTCAGAAAATTTTTAAAATTAAGCATCGTCCAGTGGCATGTAAGTGTTTGTAGTGATCTTCCAAAAAATTATTTTAAATTAGAAAAAGTTAAAGTATAAGACTAAGTTATCATTAAGTAAACATAGTGTGGTAATCATTTTGCAGTTTTGTGGACACATATCAAGTCATTGTGTTGTACACTTTAAATTAATATGATGTTATATGTCAGTTGTATCTCAATAACACTGGGAAAAACTGTAAACAAAGGTGAGGTTATTGCCTAGGCTAAGCAAACAAAAAACAAACAAAATTCCCCTCTTCGAGGAAAACAAATGGCATTCAAATTTCAAAAACCATATCAAACTGTACCCACTTAAAAAAAAAAGTCAATAACCAACTCTCCTATCAAAACAATTCATTTTCCCTAAATCCTAGGGTAATCTCTCACAGAGATACCATGATATGTACCTGTGTCCGTATTATCGCCAGAAATTAAGGCAATGAAGTTGGTTATATACTACTGTAGCCATCCAGGTAGTATTTTGATAGGAAGTATAGGTATATTTAAAAATATAAAGCCCATCAATCAGGTAATTTGAAACTAAAGAGTCAAACTTTTAAGGTGTCTTAAAAGGAAAATCATACCAAGAATCCTTTTCATCTCAACATTGACAACAGTCCATGAGACACGGAGAGTGACAGTTTGCTTAAGAAAGAAACAAAAAAGGGCGCCTGGGTGGCTCAGTTGGTTAAGCGACTGCCTTCGGCTCAGGTCATGATCCTGGAGTCCCGGGATCGAGTCCCACATCGGGCTTCCTGCTCAGCAGGGAGTCTGCTTCTCCCTCTGACCCTCTTCCCTCTCGTGCTTTCTATCTGTCATTCTCTTTCTCTCTCAAATAAATAAATAAAATCTTTAAAAAAAAAAGAAAGAAACAAAAAAGATAAAAATGCAATCAAAGTACTATATAACATTTCCACTCATTTATTGATGTTAATTAACTGCAGATAACTAAGGAAGCTATAAAAAGAAACTATAATGGATGGAACACAGCAGCAAAGACAAAAAAAGGAAACGGTAGTTGCAGTAATTTCTGTCATTCATAACTTGCCATAATTATCTACTCTTTAAAACTGCTGCTCTAATTTGAAATGCCTCCCTCCTGATCATGAGCAGACTAATGTAATGACTTTACCAAGGACTAGGCATGTAGATCTTGCCATTATTTCTGATCTGCTTGGATTTTAATGCAATATTCCCTCAGGAAGACTCATGATTTAATTAAAAAAGCACTGTGGTTTTGTGATGAACCCAGCCCCACAGCCTCACTGAGAGTGTGAATCTTGATTCCCAAGAGTGAACTGCAACTGACTGCTTTGATTTCCATTTAGCAATCACTTTATGGATAAAATGACCATTTTTATTCTTAGCTCTTAAATGTACATCTGTGGTTTCTATTCCTGATGCTTCGTATTTTTAAAGCTACCTCCAAGTGATTTTTTTTTCCCCTTAAGAATGCTACTGTCCTAAAATATGTGCAAATTGTGGAGATGTCCATCTTTATATATATGAGCTATTTGGCTAAAACTGTGCAAATATTCAAGCGGAAGACCTGTTTAGTGGCTCACAGTCTATCCGGTGGCAATCAAAGAATACTCGAAAACATCAGCTGGTTACATGACAATATATTTGGAAGTAAGATAATATATTTCTAATCTGCGATTAGAAACTTTGATCTTTAAAGCAAGTTACATAGTACTAAATATCTGTAAGGAAAGGGACAAAGGGGGTCCTCCAGTTCTAAGGAGCATTATAAGTGAGGGCGTTAGTGTTCTAGAACAGAGAGCCTACGAGGAGAAAGAACTGGCTTCCCCTCAGCAGCAGAATCTGGTCAAGTAGACCCTTAGCTTGAATGGTCCAGAAGCACCCCCAGCCTTTCATAGAACCACTAGTTGTCTGAAATGCCACAATAAGGGATGCATTTTTTTTAGCTTTTTAATCTGCTATCTAAATTCAAATAAATACTCCCAGAAAGAATAAAATCATATTGCTTCTCTTCCAGCAGTTTGTTTTGTACTAATCCCTTGGAGGACTGACAGCATCTAAGATTAGACAGAGGCCCTAGCAGAAGAAAGAGCCATAGGGACAGCACTTAGTTCCATGCTGGTATGTGCTGAAAAGTGTTGGAGCCGAGCTAAGAGAGAGACGGGGCCGGTGCCACTCTCGTCACATCTTTGAACTCTAGTAAAATCACAACAATTAACAACTGAAATCAGACATAATAACAAGCTCCCATACGTGAAAGTTTTTAAACTGTCGATTTTTGAAACAATGCAAGTACGGTAAATTTATTTCCCATATAAAACCAGGGATAATTTCTAACGTCCTAGGAACACTGCAACATGCAAAAGAGCTTTTGTTTTTAACTTTTTATATTTCACAACACTCTGGCACAGCATGTGTAAGCTGCATCTTTAGATACAAAAGCTGATCATTTGAAGAGGTATGTGGTACCCCCTCACACATCCGGTCAGCCCAGTTGTCCTTACTCAGAGCCTGGTGGCCTTTCAAGATACTGTAGTGCCTCTCGTGCGCATATGGGGACAGCGTGAAGTGCAGGAGCCCTGGGACGGGTCAGCACAGGAGACTCGACCATATGAGTGGTTTAGAAATTCAACAAGGTTGTGGATATTCCCTTGGTGGGTACCAGGAAGACTAGAAAGGAAGTAGCACCAGTACCTGCAACCCAGCTTAAAGCAAAATTTCCAGGGGAAATTTAAATTTTGCACATACCTTCCACAGTTATTTCTTGTGGTTCCAGTAACATATAAAAGGACTGAGGTAAAGATTCATGTCAGTAATTGTTTTTAAATCTCCACCTTTCCTTCCTAGACATACTCATTTTGCAATGGAAAGGAACATGCAAGAGATTTTCTTGAATATTGTCTGAGGTTTCTTACAGCCAAGGAGTTTGCCACCACATCATCCGACATAGTAGACTTCTCTAAGGTATTACTCACTTTAAGGTAGTGTTCGAGTAGAAATTAAAAATAGCAGGGACCTTTTGAAGCTCTTGAACATTTTTTTTTCTGCCAGCATAGGATTGTTCCCTACAGTGTATTTTTAGTGCTCTATACACTCAGCTTTTAAATGTCATAAGCAATGAAATCCTGGGAGTACTATTCGAACACATCTCTGAAAAAAAAGTTCTATTTGATTTCTCATCTGTGATTTTGATTAGGACTTTATTTCATCTCTAAGTTAACCCATTACCCAGCGATTTTTGGTCGTTTGCTGAAGTGTAGAATTTCCAGAGTCTAACAGATGACCCTTTGCTGCTCCAATCCATCAAGGGATACATAATTGAAAATGTCATTTGCCTAAATTGAAAAATCCCATAAGCTCTCCGGCCTGGCCTTCCATTTCCTTAACTTTGTAAAGATTAGAGACTACTTGACCTGTAAAAACTTTTCAGAAGTTAAAAAAAAAATCCTCTTAATATTATAATTCCCTCTTATTACACATACTGTTATATATATGTATATATCCTAATTACACTATGGCCCAAATTCCCATATCAAAGGAAAGGTTGTGGAACATAAAATAGAAGTTTAAACATATATACATATATATATATATTAAGTTATACATATATGTATATCATATATCAAAATTAAACATATATAATAAAATATACATATATATAATTTAAATGTATATAATTTCATATATACATAATTTTATAACATAAATACATATAAATATAAGTTAATATGATATATTTATATGATAAATATATAACACAAATTATAAATATGTCATTATCTATCATATATTTTAATATATAGCATATAATGAACTACATATTATAAATGTATATGGTATATATAATAAATTAGACAAATGTAGTCTAATATAACACAGTGTTATATATATTTATACAATTTATACAATTTATCTTGTATCCATCTTGGGAAATGTAGCTATTTATTTACATCTTAGTTGGAACCTCCCACAGCAGTGAATAGTCCCCATATATACCTCCATTTATAAAATGCTATCAAGCTTTTGTCAATGGGTTTTAGGATTTTCTGTGAAGTGGGTAGGAAACTGCCATTACCCGATGTGATACCCTAGCAGGAAATACTTTCCTTATCAGCTGAGAAAGCATATTCATCTCATTGACAAATGCAAATTAAAGGTCCTTGTTTTGCCTCAAATTCTGTGCTGCTCCTCAGTGTCAAATGCCCTCCATCACCTTGCCCTAACAGCCCGTTCTGTATGTGAGTCTGGATCATGGGCTTCATCAGCTTGGTGACACTAGTTTTTGAAATCACAGAGCTATAAGGTAATTCCCTTGGCCCCTGACAAAGCAATTTCTCCAGGTCCCAGGAATGTAAGTTCACTGTGTTATTTGAGTAATATGCAGGTCTATACCTCACTGGTATTAACACTCTTTCCTATTTTGGCTTCATGTAAAGTCACTGCCACTCTTCACTGCTGACATCTGACCTCCTTCTGCAGATATTGGAACTTCCTGACAAATGCTCTTTGAGTTCCTATGAGGAGATATTTATGTAATATATAAAACAAATAACTCGTTCTAAGTCTATCTAAATGGGTTGAAAGAACAAGTTCCTATAACCAGCCTGAGATGGAATCCACCCTGGAAGGGTGCAGGCAAACCTTGCGGGGACTTTCTAAGCCCCTCGAGTAGAAGTCTCTGACCAAATTCCCGCTAAATTAGACTTTACTCTTTAGCCTTCCGGGTGTGTCTTCACATCTCTGAAGTACATTTAACAGCACCATCTCTGAGGCCCATGGACAATTCCGTTATGGAGATGGCACACTCAAGTACTATTGCTGCACTTTTAGCTGCACTAACTCGAGCCCCACCTAGAAAATCCATCTCCATGGGAGGAAAAAATGGCCTCCGTCATCCTCCCATGACCCATCGCGTGCACAGTGATCCAGAAGTTCCCAACCTTGTCACAGAGTCCTGGTGTCATGGAATCAGAGAGTCCTGGCTAGGAGGGGACTCCATCACAGCTCATTGTTTGACCAATAAGATAACAGAGGTCCAGGGAGGTCAGGACTTAACCTGAAGAGAATCAAGGCCCTGCATACTACCCACACCTTCTCACTCGCCGGTCACGTGTCTTCTGCCCACGGTGCTCTGTCCCTACATACAGGTATAGTCTCACAACAATTCAGTGACTATCAATACTCGAGAACTGGTTTTAAGCCAACATTAAATTATGGGTTATTGGGTGTTACCATATCTATTCATATGCGGGCACATGGTTTCAACTGAAAAGTAACTATGAACATAGATGAGATTTTTAAAAAATTCTGAACTACCTAGGAAGCCATAAATATATAATCTAAGATACTTATATGTGTGTGCTTGTATATATATCATATAAATGTGGAAAAATAAACTTGTTTTGAGAAGTCATGGTTATCTGATTATTTCTCCCCTCAGACAACACCAAAGTTAAAGCTATGTTTGAAGGCACTTGAGATTTCTAAAGTGATGTTTCTATGGTCTCTCAAATATTAATACACGTGGTTATACTTTCACCCTACTCTAACACAACAGGAGTCTTGTCAATAATTTATAGATTTTTGGGATTTTAATTTTTCTTTATAAACACAGTGTAGTGCTGTGGGCAGAGCACATAGACTTTGACATTCAATGGAAACACATCAAATCCAGCTTGACCACTTGTTAGACATCGATGATAACTCTGAACTGTCATGATCCAGTCTTGGGAATACTACCATGGTGATTAAAACAATACTGTATTTCTAATACTAGACATGATGTCAGACATGCCACTCATCAATTTATGGGAGATATTGCTACTTAGAATCCTCACACAAATGAGTCTCACAGACAGAATAATTCCATTGGATTTTAAGTCAGTTCATTCCTAAAAAATTTGCTTTGCCTTGAGTATACAAGCAGTACCAAGGGAAACAAAGATTCCCTTGACTGTATAACAAGAAAGGAGGAAGAAAGTAATATTAAGTCAACCATAAGAATGACTATATTTATCACTTTTTGAATGGCTATGATGTGCCAGGTCTCTGTTGAGCATCCCATCTGAAATCTAATTCTCAGCCAGGATATAGAGTTATCTGTATTTTGTAAAGTTTAAATGAGGAAATTGAGTCCCGGATAAATGTCTCAAACTTGCCAGAAATTACATGGTTAGTGAGAGAAAAAGCCTGGATGCCAGTTCTTTCTAATTTCAAAACCTGCACTTTTCTAGCATTCAACATCACTTTAAAGGAAAAAAAAAAAAACAACAATGTTTAAAACTAGGAAAGTTCTCTCACTGAACATAGTGGAGTCTGCTTTTAGACCCAGAGTGACATTGGGAAGAATATGGACAGGCAGTTGATTGTACTAAAACAATGCTGTGGGAATCATAGTCAAATAGAAGAGGGAAGAATTCATTAAATTCGTAAATATTTTCTCACTATTTTTAAAAAGATTTATTTATATATTTTAGAGAGAGAGAGAGAGAACATGTGCACAAGTGGAGGAAGGGGCAGAGGGAGAGAACATCTAGCAGGACCTCTCCACCCCACCGTGCTAAGCATGAAGCCTGATGCGGGACTTGATCTCATGATCCTGAGATCATGACCTGAACTGAAATCAAGAATCCGATGCTTAATTGACTGAGCCACCCAGGCACCCCGCCCACTATTTTTTCAAGAGCAGGTGTGGAGTCAGGAAGTCAAAGCCTTAGTAGAGAAGATGTCATAGGAAAGAAGTGGGGACAGAAGAAAAGCCCTACAGAAAGCTCTTTCAAACACAATGAGCTGGGTTGGCACCTTCATACCCAGTAACTCAAACCCATGTTCAGTGGCTTTACCATAGTGGTTTGGCATCCACACTCTGCATTGCTCTCCTTACTATTTTATTCTTTCTTTGTTTCCTTGCTAAGCACTTGCTATACTGAGGCCAAATCCCAAAGAGTTTAGCATTTTTTTGTTGTTATTGTTGTTGTCGGTGGTGGTGGTGGTTGGGTTTGTTTGGTCCTTGAGAAATAGGATAACCACCATTGAATTTCAACTGGTTTAAAAGGCTTACAGGGCAAATGACATAAAACACCAGTTGCTTTTTTAAAACTGTAAGGGGGAGCAACCGAAAGCCTTCCTGGAATCTTTGGTTCAGGTATGACGTGACTTTTGCACATGGTATATCCTTGGGGAGCATTCCCAGCTCCCACAGGGAATGTTGGCTGTTACACTTCTTTAACCCCACAGAATTTTGAGTTCTATTGTTGCCCTTGTCCCATTTTATTGTAATTACCATCAATATTTGTTTAGACCCTCCCCTCTCTTCCTGGAAAAGCTTCTGGGGCTTGGAGCCATTTCCTGTCTGTGTTTTCTCAGTGCCTGGTAGAGTGCCTCGGGAGATGGTCAGCAAATAATTCTTGATTCAATGCCATTAATGACTGGTTGTCCATCAGCATGAAATCGAGAATGAAAGCTATCCCAGCAGCCTTACTTGCAACAAAAGCCCTGCCCTCCCAGAATTCTGCAGGGACAAGTGAGCACACCCGCATCTACAGCTCGCTAAATTAGCTTGCAGCATTTGCTGCTGGGCCAAGAGTGAGTGTCAGGTCCACCAGATATATTCTGCAGATTAGAATTCCAATTTCATAGTTTTCCTGACTTTAATTAATCTTAGGAAGATCCATTGACAAATCTGTGAGCGAGGGACTAGTCCACGTGTTTCCAGAATTATGTACACAACTGCCAAATTGCATGCCAATCTTTCCACCGTATTCTTTGGGGCTTCATAACTAGAAGAGCTTCTCCAGCCAGCAGCTGTAGGGATATTATAGTTTGGAAAGGACCCAGTTATTGTGCATTCTTCTAATTAACGTGATTATCAAAGGAATCTATTAAAATAGGGCACTAATTAATTGTATCCAATTAAGATTTTAAACTATAAATGCAGCAATTATTATTTCACATATCTTCTTAAAAACACTTCTTGAAGAGACAACTGACTATAGGATACCTAAGTCAGGCAGAGAGGAAGACTGTAAACCTATGGATGATATTTGTGTTGATTTCCTGAATAGTTTCTTCAATAAAGTTGAAGAAGGCCACCCCCCAAAACATTGAAGCCCCCCAAAATTTTAAATAATGAGACCCTCCAATATTGTAGATCAGATCATTTGTTTTTGGTTTAAAAATCTTTAGAGTGATACCGACGAATGTATGGGTTGGGAGAAGAGAACCATTTCATCTCAAAATATTGCAAAATATAAGTGGAATAGTGTCCTTTTCCTCCTGTCAGTTTTCTAAAATATCCTCTGTTGAGACACAAATCCATAGCAATGAACTCCAGAAAGGCAAGAAGTCATACAGATTAGATGTTCTCATGATACACTTGCTTAGTTAATGTGCCTGCCTAAGTAGATTCACATCTTACAACAATGTGTGAGAAGTTCCTTACAACAAACCTGTGGACATTCTGTGAGTTTGACTCATTGTTATTTCATATAACCCTACTGAGATCATAGGAAGGGCATGTAGTACTCAAGTGCCCCGATCCCAAGTCAAAGAAAATATGACAAGAACATTTTATCCAAAGAAGAAAGTACCTTTTCTGCTTCCTGTCAAATCAGCAAGTAACAGCCATTGTATTTCATTTTGATAAACATTCTGAAGGCACATTCAGTTCCTCATATCTAGTTAGGGTATGCCAAGTCAGCTCTTAGAGATGTAATTGTGGAATAAAGAATACAAAATCTGCATGCTCATCATTATATATGTATGATGTGATTATCAAAAGACAAAAATCTAGCACAGACACTCATATTCAGAGACATAGTCCACCCACTCCACACCACTCCCCGCAAAAGCAGATTTTCCTACGTGAATTTACTGGAATGGTAAAAGGCTATCTGTTGATACTTTGTATTATTCCATATAGTCTTAAATCACTGACTCCCCCATATTTTACATATCAAAGTATTTATGTTGTCAAATATAGAGAATAAACAACATAGCTTGCCTACGATCTTCCTTTCTTCATAACCAGCAAGCATTTCCTCTCTGGAGTTTCCAAGAAAGAGAGCATGTAGTAAGGAGCAGAGAGCTTCATGGACTTATGTCCCCAGTAGAGGGCAGGAAGCAGAAACAGCTGGATGACTATTGCATCCAATTTAACTCTGGGTTATTAGTCCCCACGCCTTCCCGTCTAGACCTTTAAACAAGTGGAAGTTAATGCCTGGCTGCAATGGAATTAGTGAGAGCATCTTGCCATACACATCATGTCCAGGTTTGGAGACAGACATCCATTTGGATAATCCTGGCGGAGACTCCAACTTTTAGCAGAGACACTTGATGCATGGAATACTTGGCATCTTGGCCATGCTGAGCCCCATCTGTCAGAGTGGCATCCTGCCTATTCCAAGTTGGTTGGATCTTTTCAGTAAAACCATAGGTGCCAGGCATGAGTGGGTCTTCACGGGGAGCAGGTATAAAACTGCACGTGTCATCTCTTCTACAGGAAGCCCTTCTTCCCTGCCAGTCCCCACCCCTGGCCCTGAGCCCTGCACTTGCCACACCTGTTGACACTTGTTCACAGAATAGACTAGATTTGCCCTGGAAACGCAAAGCCAGTGCTTCAAATCAGGTCCTGATGCCAATAAGACAGGTGGTGATTCAGCAGGCATCTGATGAAGTCAGGAAGATAACTCAGGGCATAAAAATGTTTTTATAAAAGAAAGTAGAGTATTCTCTGTGGGAGCACTTTGAGGCAGCTCCACATAGGACCAAAACTAAGAAACTAAAGAGAAGCCTAGCTCATTAGGACTATGAGGACATGAGCTAAAATCAAACTAAGAACTTGTTTTTCATATCAGCATGTAAAGTGGAAAGTGTTTGGGTGCAACGAATAACTATGGCTCAACCCTTTGAAAAAAAGTTATCAGTGATAGAATTAGCATGTCTTAAAACATGCAATGCGGCATTTACTTACTTTAGGTCAACTATTTGTCAGTGAGGATCATTTTGCAATTTTCAAGGAATGTTTGTTTTCTTACTCCTTGAGACATAAAGACTAAATGTGGTTGTCTAGAAAGAGAAAGCGTATGTGAAAATCAGATGTTGCCCTACTCAATAAAACACCACGGGGAGATAAATTACAAGAATTTTAAATATCAAGTTACCCTATCATGGAAACTTTGTAGTCATAACCTCTAATGAAAATATTTTACATAAGGAATCTAAAAATTTTCTTTATGGACAGTTCTATTTAAGCAAGTCTTGTAACACAGCTGTCATGACATTGTGATCAAAAACAGGGGACTCCAAGGTTCGTATTTTAGCAATGCTACAGTGAGATGCTAAATTATCCCTGGCATCTTAACGGAGTGCTAGACTACTATTAAAAGTGGATAATGTATGTAACAGTTTCCTTTTGAGGAAATTACATAGCTATCCTTGGTAGCATTACATCTCGCCTGGTGGTTGCCTACAAAGCATGGATAGGGTGTAAGACCCTTAACCAGTCATCCCCAGGTGTCCTGACTCAAGGAGAACCACGAGCATGCAATGTTCTCAGATCACAGATGTCAGATCTGAAACTCCTAATGATGAAATCCAAAATACAGAAAGTTCTGCAAGATAGGACCCGAGTGTAGTGGTGACCCCCAAAGAGAAAAGAAGTCCTGCACATTGTAGCATTTAAGATGGACCCTGACATGCCCATCTTGAGAACATCTTCCTTTGAATGAAACCATGCTTGAGTGCCCTGCGGCTCCAGCAGAAGGTGTGTGACAAAGGAGTCTGTGCCCCCAGAGCTGCGGAAGCACGTGGCTCACCACCCTCCCTCAGTGCCGCCATACCTGGGCAGCCCCGCACAGACTTCTTTTGGCATTTATGAGCTTTGCAAATCTCAGAGCTTACTGTCCTTTTGTTTTTGTTTGCCGGAAATCTCAGAGTCCAGTGAATGTCCTCCAGGCACATTACAACCTTTGGTGCTCCTTCTTACTAATCTCCTCCTGTCTTTCCGATACACCATTACTTCCTTACCCGTTGTCCAATGCACTGCATAATAGCTATCTCTGCTCAAATCTGTCTTAAGAAAAGGATGGGGATATAACATAAAGAGCCATGTTGCAACATCTAGATGACCACTGCGGAGATGGGCTTTAAAAGATACCAAGGTGAAAGATAGCAGAATCAGGTGACCTCAAAATGATAAATATGTCCTTTCTTTACCCAATCTTGTCATTTCAGTTAAATAAATTCATTATCTAATTATAAAATTCCATAAATTCATTAAAATGTGGCGTTCATTAACCTGATGCCCACGTGCATGCATGTCTCTATGTTTTTATGATGTGGGTACACACATGTCTGTGTCTGTGTTTTAGTCTGTATGTTCCAAAGACCATTGCACACAGATACGCCTAACCAAAAAATATAGCTTTTTATCACTGAACAGAAAGTCAGTTTTTAAAAATGTATTAAAGGTGAGTAAATAAGCCAGAGGTAATCAAATGAGATTCTAGTATTTGTATGTTTAGTGTATTT
Source organism: Eumetopias jubatus (assembly GCF_037043125.1). Taxonomy (NCBI): domain Eukaryota; kingdom Metazoa; phylum Chordata; class Mammalia; order Carnivora; family Otariidae; genus Eumetopias; species Eumetopias jubatus. Next base: position 5,199,279 of record NW_028274808.1, read on the forward strand.
GGACTTTTTTGCTCATTCTGACTTAATGCGAATGTTTCGGCACCAAAAGCATATGAATCATAAAGTGAGTGTCCTAGAGACATGGGGATGAAAGAACAAGGCAATAGTCTAACAGAGAAAACAAAGATTTATGTTTTTAAGTAACATTTTATACCTCACTTATAAAAGGCTAACATATAAATGTATTTACTGATTTAAAGTCTCTGATGTAAAATTAAAATCTTGTAAAGTTGAAATATATTTGAAATTCAAATCCATTATAACTTAGTCAGAACTATAATTCAGAAATAATCTCTTGAATAAAAAAAAATAATTCTGCCACAGTGTATTTAGAACTTTCTTGCTAAAAAATTTTGCTGGCTTAGGCTTTAGCAGATGTAAGTGTACTAATAATTTTGGAATAGTAGAAATACGGCCAATGTTTTCAGTATAAAAAAAAAACTTACTGAGGTTCAACTTGTATTATCTTGAGACGTTCTATGAAAATTTAAACAGGGTGTTGTTTATTCTGTTAGAGTGGAAGCCCGTATTAGTTTCATGTCATTTATAAAACACTGTCACAATATGAAATGATTTGATATCCAATACTCTAATATTCTGTACCAATAATATAAAAGAATTTAATATCAATGCTCATACACTTCATACACTTTGTATCAGTAATGAACACGGTAAGGGGAAAATTTAAAGGAAATGACAAAAGGCAACATTGAGATAAATCAAAGCGGCTCATTAAGTAAATTCCCAACTCATAGATGTGATATTTGTAATATGGAGTCTATAACTTTCCTAAGAATGTGATGCTAATTGAGCTTAACCCTTAGAAAGGTCAAAGATTTTGTCCTCGATGATGCTCAGATTTATTGTGAATCATATTATTCTCATAATTGTTTGAATCAACTGATGCATCCTACTGTTTGAGTCTGCAGTGGGGAAATTAGAAAATTAATAATAAAGTCTTTAGACAGAAAACACACTGGAAAGTCCACTATGAAGAATCTAGAAAATCCAGTCATAACTGGAAAATCAAGTTTAATCAACTGAAAAATATATCTCTGCAACAAGATTATTCTTCTTAGTACTCATGGATGAAGCTACTTAGAACCTCTTCTCAAAAACAGTCATTGTCATTTAAGGTTAGAAACAGCCCACTTTCAAGCTACTTCCTTTTTTTTAAAGATTTATTTATTTATCTAATTATTTATTTGAGCAAGAGAGAGAGCATGAGCAAGGGAGAGGGGAAGAAGGGAGGGGAGGGGCAGAGGGACAAGGAGACTCCCCGCCAAGCAGGGAGCCCCAACACACAGGGCTCGATCCCAGGACCCTGAGATCATGAACTGAGCTGAAGTCAGACACATTTAACCAACTGAGCCACCCAGGTGCCCCTCAAGCTACTTCTAATTGCCTCTCTCATACTCCATCTAGAAGCTTCTGCAAGCAACAGAGACAACATCTACAGTTAGCCCATCTGCATGGGAGTGCTGAACACGTGTTCATAGGATGAGAGTATACCCAGAGTAAATCTTAATCTTCCAAAGCCATTCCCAAAATCATTATTGTTCTACATTAAACATATGTAGAATGTGATTTTTACATTCTTCGAGATAATTTTAAGTGAGAATCTCTATACACTGTCCCCTGATGACAACACTGCACTTTCCGGGCGCCTGGGTGGCTCAGTTGGTTAAGCGACTGCCTTCGGCTCAGGTCATGATCCCGGAATCCTGGGATCGAGTCCCACATCGGGCTCCCTGCTCAGCAGGGAGTTTGCTTCTCCCTCTGACCCAACTCCCTCTCATGCTCTCTCTCTCTCTCTCTCTCTCTCTCTCTCATTCTCTCTCTCAAATAAATAAATAAAATCTTTAAAAAAAAGAAACACTTCACTTTCCAAATGCATGGGTGTTATATAGTTTGTGTGTGTGTGTATAAATATATATGCATATTTACTATTTATAATTATTAAAATACTGAGATCGTATCTTAATTATTATCAATTATTGGAATAATTATCGAATATTTTAAACCATGAACATAGAAATTGTGATGCATATTAATGCACAATGTATATTTTTTAAAATACATTTTATTTCACTCAGATAGTAGAAGGCTCACCAAGGAATATTAATCCCTCACAGAAGTGATGGTGTGTTTCCGTGTGTGTCTGTGTGTCCCTGTGCATGTATGTGGGAATCTGTATGTAATATTTACTCACCTTGAGAGGAAATTTGTTTATCATTACTGTTCAAATTATTTGCTCTTCTCCACCAGCCATTGATTCTCACATTTTGGTTTCACAGATCATGGGAAAGAGGGCTTTATAAGGTTTGGGGGATCTTCACTGAAACTGAAAGAGTGCCCAGCAAGGACTGTACTCAGCCGAAATGGAACATTTCATGCAAGAAGCAAACCTCTGGCACTCTGGACATACTTTTACATCTGTCTGGAATAATTGTATGCCCCCCTCTCACACAGCCAGTTCTGCGTCAGATCCAATCTTACAGTTTCCTTCTTATTTAAAGGCTTCTGAGAATCCCCAGCATGAATAAATTGCCCTCCTAATGTGGACCCAGAACACCCGGCTTTCTCAACCATAATCCCAAAAATCACTGCACTGTAATTGCCCATTGGCTTTTATGCATCTCCCACTGGACAGTATATTCTAGAAGGCCAGAGCTGGGCATGTGTGTGCATGTGTCACCATATCCCCAGCTCTAACAGCAGAGTACTTGCACACACATACGCATCCCCTATCCAGCCTCCTGGCGTCACTTACCCCTGCCCCTTCCCGTTGTACCCCATGCTTCTAATCGTCTATAATTACACTGACCAAAATAGTTTGCAAAATGATGTTTTACAGGAGCACATTTAGAAATTAAAGGCCATAGAGACATGTGGCAATAAGAACATTTAATAGTTTGATATTATAACATAGAACTTATTCCCGTCTTAAAATTTGACTTGTTGTAAGTCACTGGCCAAACCATTTGTATTCTCAGTATTTAGGTGCATATACTGTGTTTATTTTCCGAAAAAGTAATGCATGGACTTCTGAAGAGAAGATACACATATATAAGGGACCATAAACCTTGTCCGCATGTAAAATGGTACAATCTGAAAAACTCTCCTGTGGCAACTATGGACCTTCAAACTTGTCCTCCCATGACACATTACATGCACTCTGTGTTCTCATGGTCCTACAGGATTATAGAGTCCTACAAGGGGCTACTGAAGGACCCCAAAGTATCCTAAGAAGTATTTTCCCCTAAATAGGGCAGCGACTGTAGACTCTAATAGTTCTTTATCAAGCCTTTCCTACAGCTGGAGTTCTAACTGGGGCCTTGTCCAAGTTCCAAAAGGGAATCATTTTCCTCCAGCTTCCTGTAATTCTGAGTATTGGTATATGTGCACACTGAGATCTTCCAAAATAGAAATACACTCATGCATCCAGTAACAAAGTCCTTAGCATTTACCTACATTAAATGGGGAGGAGTGCTACCTAAACATCACAGTAAGACTTTTTAAACTTGGGAAAACTACCTTAAATGGGATTTGAAATAAGGGAATATCAGTTATACGAGCATGAAATTAGAATAATTATAATATTTAATACAATGATTTTTTGTTAAACTTTGCGCGATCACCAAAGGATTTCTTTCAGTAGTTACCTAACAATAGACACAGTGGTACATTTGTTAGTTTCTTTTTCCTTCTGCCCCTTCATACTTGATTCACTCCTGCCTCATCGTCCAAGACAACATGAGTTGGTGGTTTTGCATTGCCTAGGAGGATGAACTACTCTTTCTGGAAGTGCCATTACTTGAGAAATTAGATCTATAAGAATGGATCTCCCAGTTATGACCTCCTCTCAAGTAGAACCTCATACTCTTGATCTTCTCTATTTCATAATTATTTCTGCCCTGATCCACTGTCTTTCACTGATCCAGGGAAAGAACTCAGTGAGATTATCAGTGCTTTGCAGTCAAGATTCTAGAAACTTGCCACAGCACCTTAATGAAGTCATTCTATGTTCATATTTTGGAAACAAAGCTGATAACTATAACATTAGGTTTTTGTAATTATCAAATGAGATAGAGTAGAGGTAACTGGTCTACACACCATATGCCCTACACCAACTTTATTTCCTTGAATAGGTTTTTTTTTTTTTATTATGTGATGTTAATCACCATACATTACATCATTAGTTTTTGATGTAGTGTTCCATGATTCATTGTTTGCATATAACACCCAGTGCTCCATGCAGAACATGCCCTCTTTAATACCCACCACGAGGCTAACCCATCCCCCCACCCCCCTCCCCTCTAGAACCCTCAGTTTGCTTTTCAGAGTCCATCATCTCTCATGGTTCATCTCCCCCTCTGATTTCCCCCCCTTCATTCTTCCCCTCCTGCTATCTTCTTCTTTTTTTTTTTTTAACATATAATGTATTATTTCTTTCAGAGGTACAGATCTGTGATTCAACAGTCTTACACAATTCACAGCGCTCACTGTAGCACTTACCCTCCCCAATGTCTATCACCCAGCCACCCCATCCCTCCCACCCCCAACCACTCCAGCAACCCTCAGTTTGTTTCCTGAGATTAAGAATGCCTCATATCAGTGAGGTCATATGATATATGTCTTTCTCTGATTGACTTATTTCGCTCAGCATAATACCCTCTAGTTCCATCCACGTTGTTGCAAATGGCAAGATCTCATTCCTTTTGATGGCTGCATAATATTCCATTGTATATATATACTACATCTCTTGAATAGGTTTCTTTAGTTTGGTTTTTATAGGGAAAGGAAATGGGTTAGCAAGTCATCCTCAACTTTGGAATCTGAGTCATCTTTTCATTGTCATGCAAAGTGTTGGAATTAGAATAGAATTCATTATAGTTCTCTACTAGCTCTCAGCCCACATGAAATCCCAATCACTACAGGAAAATGGTGAATACTTCATGCCCCTTCCCTCTGGATTCTGATAATACAATAAAGTGTCCAGCACAAAAACAAAAATCCATGGTCACTTTCTACCCTAGATAAGGAACTGACAATTCTGGTTTGAAATAAATGTATGATTGACTGTGTTCTGATTATGTCTTACTATGGTCATGACCATAGTAAGACTGTGGCCACGGTAAGACTGTTGCAGAGACAGTTTCATATGATGTTTTTAAGATAATGTTCACCAAGATAACCTAAGAATATTCATGTAAAATGAGTCTTGCTCTTAAGAATTTGAACTTTTTCTATTTTTATTGTACTGAGAACTAACGATATGGTATTTTCAATAAAAGGATTAACAGCAAACATAATAATGATGGCAAAACTTACTAAGATTTTCCATAAATATTATCTCATTTAAGAATCACTCAAACTTTTTGATATGTCCATATCATGTACATTTTATAGATTAGGGTTCATACACAAAATGATTTTTCCAGTTTCTCCAACTAGTGAAAGACAAAGCAAATCTTCTCTCTCAAAATACTATCTCTTCCTCTATATTGTGAAATCTAATAATCTTTGTATCTATCATAGTATCTAAATTGTACAAATATATTCAATAAATATTTGTGGAATGGATGAATGAATGACTTTAAGCACTGAATACATTAAGTATTTTGAGTTATTATCAAACGTGCCTGAATATCTCATAGGTCAAAACCAAGACACAAGATCTTGAGTTTGGAGCCTAATAAGACACAGCAGGCTAGGGCGCCTGGGTGGCTCAGTTGGTTAAGCGACTGCCTTCAGCTCAGTTCATGATCCTGGAGTCCTGGGATCGAGTCCCGCATCGGGCTCCCTGCTCAGTGGGGAGTCTGCTTCTCCCTCTGACCCTCTTCCCTCTTCTGCTCTGTCTCTCATTCTCTCTCTCTTAAATAAATAAATAAAATCTTAAAAAAAAAAGACACAGCAGGCTAGTATTAGGGGTCTCTCTGATTGTTCAAACCCCCGAGTAGTGGACACCAGCAGGGCAATCCTAATACAGTTATATCAGACAGTAATGCATGGTCCATTCCGGTTTACAATGTGGACCGCTTTTTGTTAGAGGAATGGGCTGAAATGATTTAACTTGCAGATTAATTTCTGGATACCAGCACATGGTCACTGAGTTGGTCATAACTGGTTTCTAGTCATATGATCTCTGTTTAAATTCTGATTTCTGATTTCCTGTTTAAATTCTGATTTTTCTTTAGCATTTAAATAAGTACATGGCACTTGGTAGTACGCATTTAGAATATATATTACTTGGGGGCGCCTGGGTGGCTCAGTTGGTTAAGCGACTGCCTTTGGCTCAGGTCATGATCCTGGAGTCCCGGGATCGAGTCCCGCATCGGCTCCCTGCTGAGCAGGGAGTCTGTTTCTCCCTCTGACCCTCTTCCCTCTTGTACTCTCTATCTCCCATTCTCTCTCTCTCAAATAAATAAAAAAATCTTTAGAATATATATTACTTGGAATATATTTCTTGTAATAATTTCCAAATCAACCACAAAAGTCACAAAACATTGATTTCTAGTCTTGTGTTCTTCCCATTTGACATGTGTGTTCTTTCTGACATTTCTTACATATGACTGATCTCCTACTTTGCTGGAGACACAAAATATCTCTATCTTTTATTTTCCTGTGCATTAAATGCATCCTCAGCCAGAGGTTTATGTTTTGTTTTCCTATTACAATTTCAGCAATTTATTTATAACTAATGAATGCAACAGTGAGAACTCACAAAGCCAAGCTAAATGAATAAACAAACAAATATTTTTAAAGGGACATGTGCTTTTGAGTTTTTGAAACCTCATGTTTTATTATATCAATGCTGATATTCATGAGACTACTATCTCATAAATCCAACAGACAGCCAAACCTATCGAGTCTGAAATATTCAAATTGCAGGGTAAGGGAGGATGCCAAAATTATATTTATTTTTTCTTGTGGAAAAAATGAATAAATGGACATATCAGATATAAACATGGGTTTTTTTATGGTTCTGACTAAAGGAAGTAATAAAACACCCATCATCTTGTGTGTCCTATTATGTGCCTCTGCCCTGAGCTCTTTACCTTTTCCCATATTTTCTCTATTTGTGAGAGCTACACATTTGACCATAATTTTCTCAAACTAACACTAGTAACTACTCCACAAAAAAATCTGGGATCTCAAAACTAGATATAATTTTTCAATGTGAATATATGAACTCATGTTATCCTTTATATTTTTAATTAACCATTTTGTTTAGGTAAAAAAAAAGTGATCTAAGCTCAGGGGGGAAATCAAAGGCAAACAATAAAGACAATATAGAATTTAAATCAAGTGCATCGCCCCTTAGTCTCTGCTCCAAACAGTCGTGCTGGATATTTTTCTGTTTCTGTTTTTATTTTTGTTTTGTCCTGGTTAACACAGAGTTAACACCATTTACAGGACTTTACAATCTATACTGCAACTTACTTTTTTATTTATTATATTTATTAAGGCTTCCATGCTGCTTCTTGTCTATATTGGCACACTTACTACAACCACATGATTTTGAATGCGTGCATGGCATTCCTCTGTATATATGCTCCCAAATTTACTTAAATAGTTTACTATCAGCAGTCTTTAAGCTGTTTCCAGTTTTGTGCACAGTAAACAAGGATATCTTTGTTTTTAAGGAACTTTTAAAATATTCACTTGGCCCTAAGTTGAAAAATAAAAAGAAACACTTGGGGGGTGCCTGGGTGGCTCAGCCATTAAGCATCTGCCTTCAGCTCAGGTCATGATTCCAGGGTCCTGGGATTGAGCCCCGCAGCAGTCTCCCTGCTCAGCGGGAAGCCTGCTTCTCCCTCTCCCACTCCCCCTGCTTGTGTTCCCTCTCTCTCTGTCTCTCTCTATGTCAAATAAATAAATAAAATCTTAAAAAAAAGAAACACTTGGTTACAGAACAAGCTATTTTCTTCCTTAGAAGATACAAAGTAGATGTCTTATATCTAAAAGGCATGATTTGTGATGCCTTTATTGAAAGGGTGTGATGGACCAGTAAGGCTGTAAGATCTACAGGATGACATATTCCCTGGGTCTTAACTGGTGGCACCAGGACCCCACCCCACCCCGCCCCAGACAGGAGACCATAGACCGTGCAGTCCAAGTCTTGCTTCAGTCTTAACAAGAACATTTATCTAGACAATATCTACTGACCAGCTAGTATTTTCCCAGCACCATGTTATTTACTTTAAAAGCATCATTTAATTTAATCTGAATTTGAATCTTTGTCAGACAGCTTCAGTGATCGTCAGTGACGAGGAGGGTGAAAGTTACTTGTGAGGCTCCAGAGTTAGTGTCCTGGGCTCACATGCCCGCTTTGCTTCTGATCCCTTTCCAGAGAGTGGGCAGATGGGAGCGGCGTGGTGACTACTGGTTCAGCTATGCTTTAGGATCACCTGACAACAGCCAGTGTCAGATGTGACAGATTTGGGAGGTAAAATTAGCATGACTACTCAAATGCACATGCTCAGATCAGAAACCTTGGATCCAAACATGATTCCTCTCTTATTCAGACTCACCCACACATGTTGTAAACTCTACCTTCCATAAACACATTCAGAATCTGACCAAGATGCACCAAAGAGCCCAACCTCATCCAACAGGCTGTCTCACTCTACTGGAATTAAAATATTTCTCCAAGCCTTCAGCACCCAAAGTCTCCAGGGATCCTTTCAAACACAAGTCTACTCAAAACTCTCCCATCACTTTCCAAGTCAATATGGCAAAAGTAAAAATCCTTCCCCCAATGCACCACGCGCCCCAGCCCTGGCTCCCAGCACATCTCTTGGCCTCTCTTCTGAACTCTTCATTAACTCACTCTCCTTTGCCACCCTGGTTTCTTGGCTCTTTCTCAAGCCTGCTGAGCACACTCCAGCTCAGGACTTGCACTCTCCTGTGCCCTGCCTGGAATGATCTTCCACAAAATGCCAACCAGCATGGTGCATCCCCCCTGCTTCCCTCAGGCTTCAGCGCAAACACCATCATCACAACACTCTTCCCTGACCACCTATAAACCCACGATTGGCTTCATTTTGTGCAGAGCATTTCTCACCATCCAATGGAAGTATTTGGTTATTTACTACCTCCTCTGGTACCACTAGAGGAGGTGCTTGACCTGTTTTGTTAGTGATATATTTACAGATTTGTAGAATAATTCCTGGTGCACAGTAGGGGTTCATAAATATTTGAGAGCCTTATGCTAAGTGAGCTAGGTCAGATGGAGAAAGACAAACACTGTATGATTTCACTTATATGTGGAATCTAAAAAAGCCAAACTTGTAGAAACAGAGAATGATGGTTACCAGGGGGTGGGGGTAGGGTAGTTGAGGAGATGTTGGTCAAAGGGTACAAACCTGCAATTATGAGATGAATTTGTTCTGGGAATCTAATGCACAACACTGTAACTAGAGTCAATGATACTGTATCATCCACTTGAACATTGCTCAGGAAGAATAGCTCTTAAATGTTCCCACCACAAAAATGAAATGATAATCATGTACCAGGATGGCGTGTTAACCAACACTACAGTTGTAACCCTGTAGCAATATATGCACGTATCAAATCCACGCAGAGGGCTCCTTAAACCTACATATGGTTTATGTCAAATATCTCTCAATAAAATGCATATTTTTAGGTGGATTCATGGGCTTGAGCAAGTTACTAGCCATTCTGAACTTCAGCTTCCTGTCTGTGAAATGACAATTATACTACCTATTTTCTAAGTTTGTGTCATCATTACATGAGACCCCACAAAAACCCTCAAAAGTGCCTGGCACAGAGTAAGGGCTTGACAAGTGCCCATCATTGCTAAAGATTTTAGTTGAGCAGAATTGTGTCCCCTCAGAATTAATTTGTTGTAACCCTAATTCCCAGAACCTCAGAATGGGACCGTATGTGAATGTAAGGACTTGAGGTGATGAAGTTCAATGGAAATCATTAGGGCAAAGCCCAGAATCCAAAAGGACTCCTTCTAACAAGTGTAAGGGACATTAGGGAGACGTAGTGAGAAGACAGCCATCTGCAAGCCAAGGAGAGAGATCTCGGGAGAAACCAGCCCTGTCAAACACCTTGATCCCAGTCTCCCAGCCTCCAGAACACGGAGAGACAAACGTGTGCTGTCTGAGCCAGCCTGTGGCGCTTAGTCATGGCGCTCCAGCAAACAAACCCAGTGCCTGAAGGACTTCTTTGAGGTAACAGCTCTATAAGAAAAAGGCATTTCTAATTAAAGAGTTTTATTCGCCAAGCTATTTCTAAACTATGCACGGGTTTGTGAAATAAGATACTTGAGATGTTATAGGAAGAACCTGTCTTGGTATTTCAGAAGTACTGGTTATGCTCCCCTCAGTGTGGATGAGGGAGCAGCTCATCTCGACGTGTGTTCCATCCATTTGTCTACAAATTATTTAATCCCTTGTCACATCTTTCCACCAGTTCCCTTCATCAACACCTCATTCATTATCTCTCCCATAAAACGTGTCTGTTGTATTTTTCCTCTGGAGATTTGACTTCACAAATGGGACCACCACAAGCCATGGTTACTATGAGGAAGCCAAGGACACCGTGGTAGGGGTGCTAGCCGCATTCGCGAAGTGCCAAAATGATGGCCATTGCCAGCCATCATGGTAAGCAGAGCTACTCCACATCAGGGTGATCATAAATTCTCTAGCTACTAAAGTGAAGGTCTTATTTCACAAACTAATTTTTCTCCTAACTACTGGGATAGTTTGCTGTGACAGGGGACAGTTATGTGAACATTTTGTTACTGTGAAGAGCTAAGGAGCAGAATGAAGAAGGGACCCAGGAACACGGGGGCAGAGAGATGGCAGCAGGGAAGTGAGAGATGTCCCGGTTCTGTCTCCACCACACCTTTCTGTGACCTTATATGCACTCTATGTAAGTGCTTCAGGGTTTAGACTCCTGTCACGGAAAATGTGGGAAGGTGCAGGATGCTCCCAAATTCGAGCACACAACCATGTCCTGTCACATAGTAGAAGTCCTGCGTTAATTTATCATATAAATATTAAAACTGATTTTATGCAAAAAGCACCATGTGTAACACACACACACACATTACATATGATATGACTTTGAGAAATAAGCTCTGAAAGAGAAATTTGACATTCTGCTAATTATTAGTTTACTCAGCACAGCTGTGCTGGAAGTTGTTAGCAACTGAAGTGGAGTTTAGAGCTGAGTAAGCCAATCCCTCACTCCAGCATATTTTCTATCTAGTTTATGGTCCCCTGCTATGATTGGCAAGGATAAGAATACAATTACATTTATCACCTGTCTCTCCAAAGACTAGTTCCTGCCAAATCCAGAAATACTAATATTTTCTACCCCAGGTATCAATTTTTAGGTCATTTATATTGTAGATAATACTAGCTAATTGTTAATTTTGGATACAGAAAGGTTGCCAGGTTCTAGAAAATGTAGACATATATGGAAAGAGGGGATATTTCACCTGTAAAATTTTCATTTCTCTGACTTGCTACCATCACTCAGCCAGGCTGCATCTTAACCTTAGTTATATTTTCCTAGAGTTTCCTAGATTCTGGGTCTGGTTCTTTTACGTAGCCCACCGTCTAGCACAGGGCTTAGCATCTCTCAGAAACACAAATGCACAGACATTTATTGAACTTTAAGTTAAAAACAAGAACACATTAATATAACAAGCATGTTATCAATAGGACACATGAGAAAAGTAAATCTGCCACTAAATATCCTTGACTTAATGGGCCCAAAGAAATTGGTTTTGGACTCAGGCAACTATACAAACACATTTTCCATTGGCCTATATAATTGATTTTATTATTTTTATCTAAGTCTTGCATGAAATAATTTGGGCCAGACCTGATAGATTAAACCATAGCCTATGTCCTTTCATTGGAATACTGGTTTTTCCCACAATTTTGAACATTTCTATGGCAGACGTTACTACTGGTCACAAATAAGTGATTCATCCCTCCCTTTGATGCATAGGAGGAAGAAACTTCCCCATCCCCTTGATGGTAGGAATGGTAAAACATAAGTTGTTTTAGCCAATCAAATGCCTGTGGAACCAACTAGTTAGTGCTGCAGAGATGCATCTGGTTTCTGGTGTTCAGCACTCTCAGCCTGTTCTTGTTCTGCTCCAGGATCCCTGAAACACACACCCTACAAATCACGTGCAAAGCTGAGTCTTCCTATCAAGGGAGCTGCCATAGCCAAGTGCCCAGCCTCTAGCTGATTTCACCAGAAAGGTTTGGATCATTTGTTGCCATCCTATAAACTAGCTTTATCATGCACTCATAAAATATCTATAATCTATCTCCCTTGAAAAAGGAATTACTTGCACATTTCTGTTTAAGGCAACACAAAGTAAAACTAACCAAGAGTTATTTTTGAATTGTTCCCTATTCTCCTTGTCTAAGCAATCTGTGGAGTCTGGATACCCTGCAAAGGCATAGGGAAACTCAGAAAGCCATTTGTAAATATTGAGCTTGTTAAACATTTTTAAATTGCAGCATATTTTCAGGAAATTTTCAGGAGTCCTGAGTGTACTGATTGTTATGTGGGTATATTTGTTTTACAAATATTCTTTGGACCCTTGGGATAATTATTTAACAAATCCTTGTACTATGTTCATCAGTTGTTTACGTCCAGAGTGAAAAGTAAAACTACAACTAATTTGGGGGATTATTTAATGCAGGTATTAATAAATAAAATGCATGTTGCCAATATTGGGTATTTTACATATTAAACATCAACTTGATTGCATTTACGAAAGCAATTTTTATTTAAAATTTTCAACTTTCAATCACATTTCAGTGGCATCTAGATAGATTCATTAAATCAATAGCGCTCTGCTATAATTAAAAGTGTAAACTTTGAATTTCTTCCCTTCATTTCATTTTGGGAAGTCTTTTAAATATAACTTGTCTCCTGTTAGAAAAGTGACTTTTACATAAAATTATTTTAAAAAGTAACATTTGGTATCAAGTAACTACACACTTGACATATTTCTAGAAGAAAAAAATAAAACATCCAATGTCTGATTTCAGCAACTAGAATATCCGCATATGAGTCTGTTCCTTCTGTGAGCTAAAGATACAAAGGCTTCCAAAATCTCTGGCAGTTTGTCTTGAATAGAAATAATCTACTACCTCATTAAGCCTAGTTCAATTAAAATAAAATATAAATGAAAGCATTTAGCTAGAAGCTAATTGAAAATAAAACCCTCAGTTTGTCATGTATGGTCTTGTCTCAGAAACCTGACAGTCCGGCATTTGGGCAAGGGGAAGGAGTAGTCTGCAGGCTGATATGTCCGTAGGTGTTTTTAGAGGGAGTTGGTAAGCTCACAGGACCTCCAATTCTCAGAGAGCAAATGCCCCATTGCCCCGGGGGCTACACAGACACAAGCAGGTTTAGGTACTGTCCTTAAAATAAAACTTATGTTTAAATGGGTGTAAATATAAATTTTTATATATTTAATAAGGCTTCTTAATCCCCCCTCCCTGTTCAATAGTTCAAATCTTTAACTACAGGTCATTTCTCCCCTCCCCCCAAAACTACTAATTTTTGAGATGGCTCAAAACTGCTGCCTCATACTGAAGTAGGTTATTATAAGCACATGATAGGTATCGAGCCAAAATGCTGGGATTCAAGACAGAATTTTAAAAAATACTATAAATATTTTCCTTTGCTGATGAGTTAAAAGAGCTTTTGTTCTTTGTCACTCTAAGGAATCAAAGAATAGTGCTTTCTTTGGCAGCATGAATTATTTAACCTCTTTAATCCCTGCCTTGATTTGTTCTCCATCCAGGATAGATTTTTCTTTCTCTGTTTCCGTCTTTCTCTCCTTCCTTCCGTCCTTCCTTCCCATTAGCCATGCTTCCCCACCAAGTGTTATGATAGCACTGGTGAATTTCAGAAAAGCAACAGCAACATTCTGTTGGAGGAACACAATCTGTCCAGCTGTATAATCATGTATTAATATGCTGTTTAAATATAGTATCCCCCTTTTTGGTAAATTGCAACTTCTGCTGCCTCCTCACCGTCTGTTCCCATGGGGAAAAAAGTCATATTTAGGGTCTTTGTGTCAAGATAAAAAAAAATTAATTTCAAAGCCAACAAGGAGAGAGCTGCTATTGCAGAAGGTAAGTAAATGTCAGCAGTTGTTCTGTGACTTCAAGAGAGAAAGAAAACATACTTTTCAAAAATTGCACTTTGATACAAATAATACAGGAGGATTTGCAGCAGGCAGAGGATATCCACAGCACCTCGCCAGATGCCACATCCATCAGATATCCCTGGGGTATGTTGGCGCATGAGTTGATGGATAGATGGACAGTGATGGAAATGTGTAGTAACTCACAGCTCTTCACAGATGTCCCTCCTCTCTGGCTCCTACAGGCACCTGCACGGGAGGTCCATACATTTATGTGAAGTAAAAACTGCCTGGTACAGACATTCGATATTTGATAAAATATTTGGCATAAACATAGGCAAAATATTGTATATAAACATTCAAAAAGATATGGTGGTATATGATAAGTCTCAAGATCTAATGTAAGGCGTAAAATTATAATTAATAACATGATACTGAAATAAGTTAAAAGCAGAGATTTTAGGTGCTCTCTTCACACAAAAAATAGCAGCTAGATGAAGGTAAGATGCTAACTAGTGTGCCTGTAGTCATCATTTTGCTATGCTTGTGTATATGAAATGATAATGTGGTACACCTGAAATAGACACAAATTTTACCAAAAAGAAATTTTTTAAATGGAAAGGGACAGAGGAGCATTATTTGAAAAGGAGTTTCACTTGTTAGCTGTTTCGACTTCATCATGGCCAGAAGCACACCAAGTTCATCTCTGCGCCCATACGGCAACAACCACATCAACAGTCATCGATGTTCGTGTGATTGTGGTTTCTGAAATGAATAAATGAGTAGATGCAGGGGTGAGTGGAAAGGGTCAGTCTCTGCACAGAGCAGCTCTGATACCAGCCGTGCCAGGGACAAGGCAGAAGCCACAGAACAGAAGTCAGCTGCCGAGAAGAAGCCACCGTGGTGAGAAACGGAAGAGGCTGCCTGATGCCCACAATCAGTGCTTTGCCCACATTTTCATCCAAATATTCCCCACAGTAGAGAAGGGTACACGCCCCCCTGATGCATGGTATTGAACAGCCCAACACACAGTGGCCTGCATCAGTAGCAATGTTAGGTTTCAACCCTATGTTTTAATTTTACAATTATTTGTTTTCATATGAAATATTATTTTTATGGTGCCATCAAGTAAAAGTAATAATCCAGGAAGCTATTCCATGTTTTTTTATTGTGCTTTTGAAAAACTCCAGCCTATGTTCACATAAACATTCCACCATGATGACAGGTAAATCAGACAGAGCCCCAGGAGAGCTGCAGGTGGAGCTTTGGGCTGACTGGAATCATGGCAGCAACAAGGTGGGGATGTTGGCAGGCCACCGAGGGACCCGGTCTACACGTGGAATGTATCCTTCCATCTGCCCGTGTCTCCATCACCTCCTTACCATTTCTCTCTGCTAACTACCATTGCTTTCTGTCTCTCTCTTTAGGACTACATCCATGTATCTATGTACCTATCATCCATTTATCTCTATCTGCCTACCTACCATCTAACAACCATCTATATCTTATTTACCATCTATCACATATCCATCCATCTGTCTATCCATCCATCTATCCCTCTATCTACCACCCAACAATCCACTGTCTGTCTATAGACCTATACATCTATGTCATCCATAATCTAGTTATCTACCCATCAATCATCTATCCATCTAGAACTTAAGGTTATCAGCACCCACATGCTGCAGTTACCCTGTTCAGTCCCCATCCCCTGACATGCCTTCATGACCACGCTCCTACCTTCACACCCAGGTTCATGTCTTGCAGCTCCCCACAGGCACTGTATGCAACAATCCCATAGAAGAATTTCAAATTCCCTGAGTACACCACGATCTCTCACACCTCTGCCTTCCCATATGGGTTTCACGGACCTAGAATGATTCTTGCCCCCCACTTTTCTTCTTATGTCGGTTGTCCTCACGTCATAATCATTTTCTGTGACTGAGCTCAGGCAGGACTTTCATCAGGAAGTTTTGCTGAACTCTGCAGTTGGAGACACGCTCCTGTTTGCACCCCGCCCCCAAGCGTGCAGCTCTAGCCTCCACCACCATGTGTTGTCACTCCTGGCTGGTTTCAGATGCCTGAATGGAGACTGTGAACCACCA
Source organism: Eumetopias jubatus (assembly GCF_037043125.1). NCBI lineage: Eukaryota > Metazoa > Chordata > Mammalia > Carnivora > Otariidae > Eumetopias > Eumetopias jubatus. The sequence continues at coordinate 5,215,551 of NW_028274808.1, forward strand.
GAGTCAGAAATTCTGTCTTTTAAGTCTGAGTCCACTAAGCTAAGCCAAATAGGCAGCCAGTATGTTAGAAATGGATAAATAGATGAATACAAGTATACATAGTTATAAACTGTCTCTTAATGTCAGTATTTTCAGCAATAAGCCTCAAAGCTCTTCTCATTCACCCTGTTCCTCGAATACAAACCCTGTGGATTCAAGCTCTCTGGAATGGTATCACCATTGCAATGAAAGAAGTAAGCTCTGCATGTTTTCATGTCTTAGTAAAATAAGATTGAGAAATGAACAGAAGTAATTTGATGGAAAAGAATAAAACATAAGGAGTTTTTCTGTGATTAGAAATAAAGAAGAAGAACGCAAGAATAGGAACAGCAACTTGAGTGTACTTGTTTGGTGTTTACCAAATTCAGACTCAAATGTCATCAGATGGGAAGTACCACCTTCCACCACCTTCTATTTCAAATAGGATGCTCCTGGATGTCACACTGTCTCTTAGAACAGTTAGTACTTATACTATCTTTTCAGTAGATTCACAGAAGAATCAGCAAAACAGCCAAGAATAATAGGAACTCAAAGTGCAATGCATTAGGGAGTGAGGACTTCATCAAAGAAACAGCAATGGGAAATTGAAATAATCATAGGCAGGCAGCACAGGTAATTACAGTTATAAAAATGGTTTTTGTCCTCTCCAGATAATCTTCCTTGCTATATCGAGATCCTGAAAAATCATGCAAAGTTGGAAGGCAGGAATCTATTGCATTCCCGTATGATAAAGACTGGCTAAAATATGCCCATATATATCACATCATCAGAGAACATGTTTTATCTCTGGGATTTTAATTTCCAAAATGTGTGCATGGGACTATGAATAAATGAATATGGACAGAGGAAAATGGAAATAATAAATCAGCCTGTTTGAGGTTTTAAGAGTAGGCAGAAATATCGTCTTTTAAAAACTTAAGAAATGCTTAAAATGATATAAATAGAAAAAATACAAAGGAATTTTGTCCAGAGTACATGATCATCACAGACTTTTAAATTTGTTCACCTTTTCCAGTTACGCTTCTTGTTTATAAACTGTACCTTTCCAAAAAATGTTTGAAGGCAGAATATCTTAAATATCTTCAGTAGAACTAACTATGGAACACCTCATTTAATATATGCCAACATTTTAAATTACCCACATGCCTCATAGATTAATTTTAATCCAAGGGTAGGTCACTGACATTATTAAACATCACCTGTGACTATTAAAGCTTTCCCTGGAATTCTGTAAACATCAATGCGAATAGACAGAACTAGAGAAAACTTGTGTTATGATCACCTGTGTGTGTGGCCCCTGAAAGCACACTATAAGAAATTATTTTAAAATAGTTGCTAGCTAAATAACAAAATCACATAACGATTCAATATGAATTTTTGCTGCTTTTCATGCCCAAATTATGGTTCTCTTGTGTTTTATTAGCAAAAATGACTTCTTTAAAATATAAGGTAAGAGCAGATAGTTCCATGCTGTCTTCCCTATGAGATGTGCCCATGAACTCACTCTGTTTCTGTAATCACCAAAAGAACACAGGTCAGTAGCTGATGCGGTGAGTTCTTACCGAGCACTTCTACAGGCTGGAATGTTCAGAGTCAAGTTTTTTTTTTTTTTTTTTTTTTTCCCCTATGATGAGTAATACTGAGGAAAGATAGGAACTGATGTGTTGGATAAAAGAGAGATTTACAAAGCACAGGATGTGACCAAAACGGTGGTTCATAACCTACTGCACCAAATTCCTCCTCTGTCAGCATGATAAAGAACAAAGAGAAGGAAAGTCCTCTAAATACCTCAGCAGGGTTGGAGCATCTGAAGGAAACATAAAATAAAAGCACATGAATTATTTCATCCCATTTAAAATAGAACAGTGCTTTCTTTTGGTGTATGAATGATGTCTTGACAGTTTTTGCCTGGGCAGAGTAACATAAGTGTGATATGACCTGGAGGGAGGATGTTCACACGGCGTGCACACACACACATGTGTACACACACACGTGTACACACACACAGTACAAAATACAAGAATGTGAATAACAGAGCAAATCCACACTGACAGCAGAAAGAAAATACTCACACCACAGTTGGCACTTAACCAATCTTCTCTTATTAATATAGCTCTTGACTTCTCTAAATTTTGTTTTCATTTATTGTGCTTTGGCACTGGTGATTCATCCTCCCCAAAGTAATCTTTGTTTTAAAAAATACTTAGAATTGGGGAACCTGGGTGGCTCAGACAATTAAGCACCGACTCTTGATTTGGGCTCAAGTCATGATCTCAGGTTGTGAGATGAAGCGCCCATGGGGCTCTGCACTGGGCATGGAGCCTGCTTAAGATTCTCTCTCTCTCTGTCTCACGCTCTCTAAACACTGAGAATAATAGATCAAAAAGCATGAATTTTCAAATGCTTAAACTTTTTCGAATTTTAGTGGCAACAAAGAATTTTAGGTCAATCACAAAACGGTGTATGTGCAATTAGTTAATACATTAGAAATTTCAAAAAACTCCAAATGTTTCCCACCACATTTGTCCTATAATTATTATAAATTCTACAATATGCCATGCCTCTCATGCTCAAGTGACATATATATATATATGTATATATATATATATACACACACTGAAATATATATACTGAGTTTTCTTCCAATAATAGAGATGAATATTTTCTAATATTTTTCAGAAGATTAATTCATTGCAGAGATACTTGGTGAGTACCCATGGCAGAGATACTTGCAGAGTGCTGTGTGGGAAAAAATGGGGATGTCTCCTGCCCTCATTCTCATGAGGAACATACATATTTACATGCGCATTTGTATAGACATTCATTATGTGAACACACAGCTGTAATTCATACTAGGCAATGGAGTGGGGGAGACTCCCAGATGAAGCCTGAGGAGGATGGGTGGGGGAAGAGCACAGAGGACATGCTCACCGGGTAGTCAAGCTGAAATCTGAGTGTGCATAGGGTGGTAAGTGAATAACATGAGTGTCAAGAAGATGGGAAAACTAGGAAAACTTTCAGAGTAGTACGAAACTTAACTTGTCCACTCTATTCAGAGTGTATTTGTGGAAGACAAGAATAGATATAGAGTAAGTAGTTAAGGGGAAAATGTGTAGAAAATTTCAGAGCAAAGTGATGTCTCTTAGTCTGAATTACTAAGGTTTGTCTCTGGCTGCTTCTTTTGATTAATTAGTATTATAGTCTGTCAACTCTGTTAAATAGAAACAAACATTTATTGAAAAACATTATTAAGCTGGTGTGTTGTTTCAGCAGGTTCTTTGAATGAAAGGCACACTGTTCTTGGAAAGCACAGGATTCAGAATAAATGGTTTACTTTCTGAGTACTAAGGTATAGTGTTCAAAATGAAAACATTTCATTGTGATGGTCTGAAATATTTCTGCTATTCTACACTAGCGATGCTCAGATAGCAAGCCATGGTGTACAATAAATTTCTCACAAATGCAAAAAAAGAAGGCTAAAGTTTCTTCAAAACTCAGTTGTCTTTGTCTATGAGTTACTTTTCTAAAGCCTTTGTTAACTTTCTCATTTTTATTCTGTTAATGTAAACATCAGAAATTTGATGACACTAAATCTCCAAACCAGAGAGTCTATGATCTACTTGTGTTGTGTGTGTTTGTGTGTGTGTGTGTGTGTGTGTGTGTGTGTTATAGAGTTTTAAAATGACCAATAAAACAGGATTCAAACCATTTTGTTCTTCAATATTATTCTGGGTAAATAGGATTGTGCCACTTATTTACTTTAAAAATCTTTCTTTACTTTTTTTCAATTAACACCTCAAACCTCTTAAATATTTTATTCTGAGCAAGTTAGAATATAACCCCTATCTTTCAAGTTAGTTATCTTCATCTGACATACACACACACAACCTTACTCTTGTTTTTCCTTTTTTCTGAAATCTCTTCTTCCCTCCTCCACCAGAGAAACCACCTGATGATTCAATATAACTTCTCTTGAACCCTTGCTTGACTCATACAGATAGAATGACTTGCTACCTTCTGTGTGCCTTCATAGTTCACTGCTTATTTGCTAATGTTATTCTTATCATGGTATATTAGATTCATTTGTATGTATCTATACTGTCCCCATCAGATGGGCAGGGCATAGACAGTGTTCACAAAGTTCTGATATTTTAATTTTCATTTGTTAATTGTTTTAAAAATGTGTTCCTCTGGGGGCACCTGGGTGGCTCATTTGGTTGAGTGTATGACTTTTGATTTCAGCTCAAATCATGATCTCAGGGTCATGGGACTAAGCCCCATGTCTAACCCTTGTGGGGCTCTTGGGTCAGTGGGGAGTTTGCTCTCTCCTCACTCTCCCTCCGCCACTCCCCCTGCTCATGCACACATGCATGCTCTCTCTCTCTCTCCTTAATAAATAAATAAATATTAAAAAAATTAAAAAATATTCCCCCTGACTATTAAAGTAATGCATGGATTAGCAATTCTCACATATTTAAAACTGTGACTCCCCTGTAATAAATAAGTCATCAAGAACTAAACTTTCAATATGCATTTTGCTGCCACAATCTACCCATCAAATACACACATTTGAAGCACTACATATCACATTGTGATAGGCGACATGGCAGACACAAAATTAGCAGAGAATTCCATTGCTGACCTTATTAAACACAGCTAAGGAGAAATGGCATGCATATGATACAGCTAGGGGATTTTAACCAGGAACATAAATAAAGATGTGATACTATGTGTTAAAGAATTCCAAGAGGTGAAAATGTGTTCCCAAGCCGTTCTATGAAAGCTCTTTGGAATGGTCTGAATACTGAAATGATGTAGATAGTGGGTATCCGTTCAGGACAAGGATAACTTGATTAAAGCAGTTCCAGAGAAAGTGAAGTGCTCTCAGGACTCTGTATAGAGTGTGGCTTTCCTAGAGCGAGACAAAGTCGAGAAGTTATATGGTATGAGAATAGTTGTTTAGAGTAAAGAGTATCCTTGCCTGACTCTGTAGATTTCATGATTTGAAGGAATCCTAAAGGGCTAATTCCATTTCTATGCCATTAGTAAGCTCTTCATAAGGTATATATTTTCCAAGACCACTTAGCCCTTTGTTTGAAAATCATCATTTTTCTGTAACCAACTGCATGTAAAAATACTTCAAATAATTATAAATATATATTCCATATATCAAGCAAAAATCGGCTCTGTGATTTCTCCAGCACCTTCCAAGTTACCTCCTTTAGAAATTTCGAGACTACTCCTCATATCTGTTCCATAGGCCACCCCTTGAAATATGTGAAGAAATCTATCTTGATACGATAGACAAAAACGAACATTTGCAAGTTGTTCTTCAAGAAAATGATATGATAAAAACCAAGTCTTAGCAAGAAAGGTTTGGCTGCAGCAGTATTTGGAGCAAATCAAAGGCAAGATACCACCAGAAATAGATGAAATAGGTAGAGATTCTTAAAGGCACACAGAATTGAGATTATGGAGGACTGCACTAGGGCACTGATCACGGACATAGAGAAAATGCCTTCAGGAAGGAATAGTGATGAGAGTTGTTGGCTATTTTACCTGGCAAGTAAAGAAGAATGAGGAGTCAAAAATAAGGTCAAAAGCCTGGAGCAATCTCAGTGCAGGTTTGACAGGCATGGGGAGCTTTGGAATAAAAGAATAAATACTTTCAAGTCTTAATTCAACTGCGTTTTAGGCATCGAATTGCTGGGAAGTCTCATGATTCAGACACATCCAGGAATTCAGGTTTAGAAATCCTTAGGACATACGATAGTTAAAGATCGAGATATTATAGAAAGGAGAGGGGATGTAACAGGCCTTTGAAGGTTCAGCAGTGTGAGTATTTTAAGGTAAAGCGAAGTTTGCAGAGGAGATCCAGGGGAACCCAGTTGTCAGTCACTTTGGAGATAACATAACAGTCACCAAAAAGTGCTCCAAACCCTTGCCTGTAGATAGCTAAAGAAATCCTTTTACTCAATATAATTTTCATAATTCTCAACATCAACTGAATACCTCACAGAGCTTGTGAAAACTTAAAGAATATATCAGAGATTCTGAATTAGGGATTCCTAATTGGTATTTACAATCCACCTGAGGACACAGAACTAACATACGAGAAATACATGGAAAGATTAATTCAACAATTTATGTGATACTGTCCAACAAGCATAGAAAAAGATGCTCAATACCACTAATCATAAGGGAAATGCCAATTAAAACCACAGAGAGACGTCTCCTCACACCCCTTAGAAGGGCTACTATGAAAATAAATAGGAAATAATATGTGTTGGTGAGGTTGTGGAGAAATTAGAACATTCACGCGCTATTGACAAGAATGGAAAATGGTGCGGCTGCTATGGAAAATTGTGTGGCAGTTTCTCAAAAAACTAAAAACATAATTATTATAAGATCCAGGAATTCCACTTTGGGCCATATACTCATAAGAATCTAAAGCAGAGCCTCAAGGAGATATTTGTATGCCCATGTCCATAGAAGCATTATTCACAATAGCCAAGAGGTGAAAGCAACCCAGGTGTCCCTCAACAGATGAATGGATAAGCAAAATGTGGTAAGTACATACAATGGAATACTTTGGAATATCATTCATCTTTAAAAACGGAAGGAAATTCTTACACCTGCTACAACATGAATAAACCCTGACAACATTATGCTAAGTGAAATAAGCCAGTCACACACACACACACACACACACACACACACCAAATACCATATGCTTCTCCTTACATAAAGTATCTAGAGTAGTCAAATTCATAGAAACAGAAAGCAGCATGGTGGATGGCAGGAGCTGGGGGAGAGAAAATGCAGTACTGCTGGATACCAAGTATAGAGCTTCCATTTTTCAAGATGAAAATGTTCTGACAATTATGGTGGTGATGGTTGTACAACAATGAAAATGTACTTAATGCTACTGAACTGCACATAAAAATGGCTAAGATGGTAAATTGTATGTTAGGTGTATTTTACCAAAACTAAAAAAGAAAAAAAAAATGCCAGTGTCATTTAAAAAGGTAAATGGAGATCAAGGGGGGAAAATGTTATATAATATTGAGTAAAAGTGCAAGTAATAAGTGAAAACTAGATCAACCAGAGAAAAACTTCTGGAGGAGAAATTCTATGGGATGAATGCAAATTGGCAACATTTGAGTATTTGAATGAGTTTGAGGAAAGGAGATTCTTCAAGGTAAATTGGCATTAACAAAGACACTGAGAGGAAAGTGATTATAGGTTGTGTAGGGTATAATGAGGGGATGGTATTACATGGAGTAAAAGATGAGTATCAGAGAGCAAAGAAGGATGAAGTTAAATAGGGAGCAGAGTCCGATTTTGAAGATTCTAAGATCAGACACTGAAACTCACAAGTGAAGTAATATCTGGCAGGGAATCCCATAGGATCCTGAATAACAGCATGCTCCAAAAGAATATGGAGTTTTAGGGAAGTCTGCTAGAAGGAATGTGAAGACAACAGAACAGAAGTTGGACCTGAAGATGGAGCAGAGACTTGTGATAAGCCCATCAAAATGAGGCTTATCCTGTCTGCTGCAGCCCTCAGCACAGCTGCTACAAAGGTGTGGCCACTAGCACATCCAGCTTTCTCAAGGTGGCTCTGAGTCAAACAACGTCAAAGGCAGAACTTGACCTGCTCTAGGTGAAAATTTGCTACTCAGGGGTGCCTGGGTGGCTCAGTCAGTTAAGCATTTGACCCTTGGTTTCAGCTCAGGTCATGATCTCAGGGTCATGAGATCAAGCCCAACATCGGGCTCCATGCTCAGTGTGGAGTCTGCCTGAGATTCTCTCTTTCTCCCCTTCCTCTGCCCCTCCATCACCACCTTCACCCCCAAATCACCCATGCTCTCTCTCTCTAAAAAATACATACGTAAATAAATAAATAAATAAATAAATATTCAAAAGAAAAAAAAAAAGAAAAACTTTGCTACTCAGCCTTGAATACCCCTTTCTGTTGGTTTTGCTCAATATATCGCATTCATGGATCTAATCCCATCTTGGTGAGGTTTCCGGAACTGCTGCCTCTGAGTCCATGACCTTGGTAGCTAAAGAAAGATTTCCACCAAACTACAAGCCTCAATCAGAAAGTATAACCTGCTAAAATCTTGGAACAGGTTTTGAACATGCTGTAGTCACAATTTTCCAAATATCTCCACCCTGACAAATGCACGAAGCCATCAGACAGTATTCTGATGGGTTTGGTCAGTGTGCGGAGTCTGACAGGTTGGACCTCTGCCCAGCGGCTCTCCATGGAGTCGGCCCTGTCCAGATGCAACATGGCAGCCATGCTCTGAGCTTTCCTGGGTTAGGAATGCAGTCTATATCCTCATGAAGCATTACTAAATTGTATAACTGGATACAATGCTCAATTTTATACCTATGTCTGAGGAATGATGTTCAAATTTTACTCCGTATTTAGATTCTGATTCTCAAATTAAAACCAAAGCAATGAGGTAGCAATCACATTATTTACTCACTCTACCCAAAGGTGAAATGTGTACACGTGGATTACAAGTCAACATCAGTATGCTCAGTAATATTCACACCAATGTTATTGTATCAACTATACAGCTATTAATTACATGATGATCTTATTTAAATAAAACATGCCTCCAAATATACATTTATATTCACATAACATTGTGAACCAAAGTCATGGCTTATTTAGTGATTAAGGAATATAATCGTTCCTTTAAAGAAAACAGATCCTATATGCACCATATTTTAACATTTTATTTTCTTCACATATGATATCATCTTGACAAGCTACTAATTGATGCTTTTGTAATCTAGCTGCTAATAAATCAGCCCACAAAATAAGAGGTTTGATTTACTAATAGGATTATTGTGAATACTATAAAATTTGTTTTCCAAATAGTTTTCCAAATGACTGTGCCAATTCCTACTTCTGTCAGCGGGTGTAAAGTTCCCCACCGAACAACATATTTCCTGACACTTTCTACTGTTCCAGGTGGTAGCATTTGCCAATATAGTAGGTGTCAAGCAGTATCTAAGGTTTTAATTTTTATTATTCTGATCACTAATAAAGTCTAATATGTTTATGATTTTAGATACAGTAACTATGTTTGGTTTCCTCTTTTATGGTATGCTAATTTACACTATTTGCACATATTTCCATTGAGTTGTCTTTTGTCTTTCTTGGAATAATTGTTTATGCATTCTGTACTAAGCACTTGTCCATTACATTTGTTGAGAATATCTACTTCTGGTTTGTTCTAGCTTTATATTTCTTTGTTATCTTTTGATGAAAAGAACTTCTTAGTTGTATGTTTCTGTTATGGTTAGTGCCCCTGGTGACTTAAGAAGTTATTATTCTACAAAAATATTTGTTTTATTCTAAAAGTTTTCAAAATTTACTTCTCATCTGGAATTATTATTTGTGAATGGTTTGAAATGGGAATCTAATTTTTTATTTGAATAACTAGTTTTCCCAACCCCTGCTATCAGTCCCTCCTGTTTTCATTGATCCCTGAAGCTGTGTATTAAGAGACCCTCTATTTCCCATTGCTCTGCCTATCTATGACTTAAAAATGTGATCTTTTAACTACTATAACTCTATAATAAATATTTTTACATAAATACTGCTTTGTTCTTCCCCATGTTGTTCTTCCTTGGATGTTGCTGACGCAATATTCTTCTACAATTTTTTAAATAGATTTTTTTTATTTTTTTAAGATTTTATTTATTTATTTGACACATAGAAAGAGAAAGATAGTTAGAAAGAGCACAAGCAGGGGGAATGGCAGACAGAGGAGAGGGAGAAGCAGGCTCTCCGCTGAGCAAGGAGCCTGATGCGGGGCTCAATTTCAGGACTCTGGGATCATGACCCGAGCCGAAGGCAGATGCTTAACCAACTGAGCCCCCCAGGCAGCACCTACAATTTTTTTTTTAATCAGCTGTCATGGTCTAATAAAATCTCCTATTGGTATTTTGGTTGGAATGGCATTGAACTTATAGTTTGGGGGCGGGGAGAGAATATATATATTTTTGATTCTGAGTATTTACATACGAGGCCACCGGCAATGCCTCTATTAATTTAGATTTTTAATGACTTTCATTAAATTCTTATAATATTTGAATACTAGTCTTGTAAACCTGTTACAAGATTTATTCCTAGTAATTCGTGTTTCATTGCCATTTCAAAAGGTGCTTTTTAAAATTACATTTTTATATTATATTTTATATTATACCTGAAGTACAGAATTACAAATATGTATTTGTTGCTAGGTTGCTAAACTCTTTTCTAATATTTAGGGCATAATCTTGTGGATTTTCTATGTAGGCAATTAAATCATTTAAGAATAGTAATGGTCTGATTTCTTTCTATATAGTCCTGAAGCTTTTTTTTTAAATTTTATTTATTTATTTGACAGAGAGAGACACAGCGATAGAGGGAACACAAGCAGGGGGAGTGAGAGAGGGAGAAGCAGGCTTCCTGCTGAGCAGAGCCCGATGTGGGGCTAGATCTCAGGACCCTGAGATCATGACCTGAGCCAAAGGCAGATGCTTAATGACTGAGCCACCCAGGCGCCCCTAGTCCTGAAACTAATGTATTTTTATATCTCCATATTGTCCTAGAATGGAGTTCCAGTATAAGGTTTAGAAAAGGTGACTGTGATCTTTTTTCTTTTAATTGATTTTTTAATACGTTTTTCTATTAAGAAATGCAGGTTTCTGGTAGATATACTTTTAGATATGCTTTATGTAGCACCTTTGATATCATTTATCACTTTAAGGAAGCTTCTTTCTGTTCCTACTTTGCCAAATGTCTTCATCATAAATGACTGTAAAATTTTATCAAATGTCTTTTCTGCTTCTATTGGAATAATCATGACCTTTGTGTGCTACTTTAATCCATATACATGGTAAATGGCAGTAATTTTCTAATGTTAAACCTCTCTTGCATTTTAAGGAAAAATTCAATTTTGTCAGATCATCTTACATCCCACTGTATTTGGTGTGTATGCAACTTTGTTCAGGGTTTTTACACCTACCCTCATAAACGGTAATGATCTGAGATTTTTCCCTTCACATACTAGCATATTTGTTTGTTATCAAAGTTGTCTTGGCCTCATAAATTGATATTTCTAATTCTTTTGAATTGTTGGTATAAAATTGCAGTCCTGTGTACATTCAACATTTGCTGGAATACCCGGAAAACTGCTTGGGTATAGCATTTTCTCCTTGAGAAAATGTTCAACTGCTTCCTTTATTTCAATGTTTCTCAACGTGGGGCAATTTTGGTTCTCAGAGGACATGTAGCAGCATCTGGAGACATTTATAGTTGTTACATGTCACAGCTGCTATCTAGTGATACTGCTGCTAAGGATCCTAAAATGCCCCGTCAGTAGCCTCCACCCCACCAACCGTGACATATCTGGTCCAAAGTGTCAACGGTGCCAAAGCTGGCAAATCCTGTACTAATTACTATTAGAAGATTTTTATTGAGTTACTTCGGTAAGTTAAAGTTTTCTGGAAATTTGCCCATTTTATCTAGATTTTCAAATAAATTGACATAAAGTTCTTTCATGATAGCCTCTAAATTTGTATTTTAAATAATACTGAGCAAAACTGGAAAAAGGATACATATAAAAAGATAGATCTGGGGGCACTTGAGTGGCTCAGTTAGTTAGCCTCTGTCTTCAGCTCAGGTCATGATCCCAGGGTCCTGAGATGGACCACCACATCACATAGGGCTCCCAGCTCGGTAGGGGGTCTGCTTCATGCTCCCTCTCGCCCCCTCCCTCTTGTGTTCCCAATTGCTCTCACTCTAATAAATAAAATAAAATCTTATAAAAAGGAGATAGATCTGTATCCCCATCTATCTACCCATCCATCCATCCATCTACTCTACCTCTCTACACATATCCTATCATATTGTTTAGTAATTTAAACAAAAAATATTTTATTTAATTCATCATGAATATTTTTTACGATTAAAGCAAAACATCATGAAGAACAAACTAATGAGATAAGTGTCACAATTTAACACTTTTAAAATATTACTATGTATGTCAATGTCCTAGAACATAGACTACTATTAGTTAGAATTGTGGCATCATGGTTCTTCATACATATGTATTCTTAAAAGCATTTGATGAGGGCACCTGGGTGGCTCAGTCGTTAAGCATCTGCCTTCGGCTCAGGTCATGGTCCCAGGGTCCTGGGATCGAGCCCCGCATCGGGCTCCCTGCTCAGGGGGAAGCCTGCTTCTCCCTCTCCCACTCCCCCTGCTGTGTTCCCTCTCTCGCTGTGTGTGTCTCTCTCTGTCAAATAAATAAATAAAATCTTTAAAAAATAAAAAAAACATTTGATTATTTTCTGAGTCAACTAAAAATGCAAAATTGATAGTTTATACCAAATATTTCCATTATTTTATTGTTAATTCTGACAGCCTCAATCTATTAAACATACCCTATTTTTCTTATTTTTTTTAGCAAACTTCTATTACTATAAAACACATCACTTGATTTAAGGGAAAGAATTAAGTCCTTTTGTGGCAATGTTTATCATTTTTTAAAAATGGCTAAGAATTTCAGGAAAGAGAATGTATGGATTACTTTGACCAAAGTGACAGTGTATCATGTACTTCCTAACAATATGGTATCAATTCCAGGGGCAGCATGCTCAACTGGAACAGTACCCAGTGTATCTCTTTCAAGTGCAACTCTTGATACATAGTTGGGAGGGTTTACTGTAATAGTAAAACAAAAGCATTAATAGAGAATGGGCCTATATATAGTTTACAAAAAAAAAATTACTCCAACAAATACAAATAAGAAATGAAGAATGTAACTATTTGGGATGATTTTTAATGGACACTGTCTCTTCCTCTAAGGTACCAGTAACTTACTTAATCAGAAGTGTCAGAAAAAAAAGTCTATCTTTCTAGCATGACTCCTTTTTCATGGTTTCCTTATTTCCACAGCACTCACTGTCCTAAGTCTTGGTTCACAGTAGTCTACAATATTCCATAGTCGTCCACATTAATCCAGAATGAGGTCTTCTCTGTCTTATGTCATTACTGATAATGACCTTTAATCTTTGTCCAAAATTGTTCAAAGTTCAGTCTTTGAAGAACACTGGAGCTATTTCTGCACTTAATTGCTAATTGTTCCAGCCAGGCTAGTGCTGGAGGTGTGACTCTCCTCCAACATGGTCTGCAAACAAAACAAAACAAAATAAAACAAAAAACAGAAACAAAACCTGCTGAAAAATGCCTGTGAATACTTGTGAATGACTTCTGGGTTTGTTAAGTGTTTTATGTGGTTTTCTTACTTTCAGTGGAAAATGAGCAATCACTCAAGGTGTCGCCTGGAAGAGTTTCCCTATATTATTAATAAGGTTCATGGTCCCTTCCTCCTTCCCCAGTAGTGTCTTACTACCTTGTATAGGAGATTTCAGAGTTTTCTCCTGCTCACAGGCTGTTTATAATGACCAATGGAATTAATAAACTCTGTGCAGGCCTCTGGATGTACAATATGCTTTAAAATATTGGTGTCCTTTTTATTTATAGCTTTAGAAAAAAAGGCTTTTTTCCCCCAGACCTGAAATTAGCTGCTCCTTGAGAACCCAACAACTCCTGGACATTGTATATTTGGAAGATTTTAATTGTATATAATGTATAGAAAATATATACATACAAAATATATTTTATACAATATCATAGGCAAATAGACTGCTGTGATATTAACATATCCCAAATAGATTTGGATAGCCTTAATTTCATTAAATATCTTGCTGAAACTGATATCTTGTGATTAGCATATATACCTTTGGTATATTGGAAAATAATTCAACAAAATGTAAATAAAAATGTCTTAATTCTGTGGAGCTTTAGAGTTTTTTTCTAAGGTGAAATTAAGTTATTATAGATAATAAAATGGATTTAACTTATAACAAATAGTCATAGGGAGGCAACAATCACTTATTTTCCAAGCAAGTTAATTAGGGAATGAAAGTAAACCCACTTACTGAAAACTGAGGATTGAATAACTGAATAACACATTGATTCAAGTGTCCATGTTTCAGCATTTAATTATTATAAAATGGAATAATGTATATCAGCAGGTCATACTCACTGGATTTCAATTACCTATACCAAAAAGAAATGATTTTAAAGGATATCAAACATTTTTACTCCTTCCTGGTTACTGAAATTCTACTTTCTTCAATATTTTCTTTAAAACAAATGTGAGATCTTAATTTTTAAAATATTTGGCAATATGGGGGTGCCTGGGTGGCCCAGTGGGTTAAGCATCTGATTCTTGATTTGGGCTCAGGTCATAATCTCAGGGTCCTGGGATCCCCTGGCCTGGCTCATGCATTCAGTAGGGAGTCTGCTTTTCTCCCTCTCCTTCTGCCCCTCCCCCTGCATGTGGACAAGTGTGTTTTCTCTCTCTCTCTCTCTCTCAAATAAATAAAACTTAAAAAAATAAAAATAAAATAATTGGCAATATCGTTTTGTATTCAACTTATATTTAAACATAGTTAATATGGGCATTCCAGAAGAACATCAAATATGAATTTTAAAATCTATCAGAAGTGAGGCACCTGGGTGGCTTGGTCGGTTAAGCATCTTCCTTTGGCTTAGGTCATGATCTCAGGGTCCTGGGATTGAGCCCCACATCCAATCCTGAATCCAGCCACATTTAGCCCCAGGTCAGGCTCCCTGCTGACAAGGGAGTCTGCTTCTCCATCTCCGTTTCTGCCCTTCCCCCTCCCCACTCATGCTCTCTCTCAAATAAATAAATAAAATCTTTAAAAAAAATCTATCAGCAGTAAAACCAGGTAGAATAAATTCAAATGAACATTCATTGTGTGAATATCAAATATTAAGAGATTCCAATATTTCTTTTTGAAATTTTATCTAATTTAAATGTATATCTTATATGCTAAAGAAACTATAAAATATCTACATAGTAATCAATGCATTTAAAAACTGTGAGCATCAGTCAGTTAACCATCTACCTGTGGCTTAGGTCATGATCTCTTAGTCCTGGGATTGAACCCCACATTGGGCTTCCTGCTCAGCAGGGAGTCTGCTTCTCTCTCTCATTCTGCTCCTCCCCACTGCTCATTCTCTTTCAGATAAATAAATAAATACATACATACATACATACATACATACATAATAAAATAAAAACTGAGCATATGCAGTTAAGCTTGTCTGATGCAGGTTGTGATGTAGTAACAAAGAAAAGTTGTAACAGTGAAATGTGTACGGAGCCTTCATCCACTGCTGTATACACCACCAGACTTTATAATCTCTAATGCAAGAACAGAGGATTTTTTTTTATTCCACACCCATATGTTCATATTTATTTTTAAGATTTCCCACAAGTAAGATAAGAGTGACCATTAGTATATGGGCATCTGTTAAGGCTAAAAAAAATTATAGTCCCTAAAAGAAACATCCATTCAAACAGAATAGACAAAGAATATCAACCCAAATTAAATTGATGGGGTTCAATTCTCAAGATACAAATATTCCCAAGGTATAAGGGAGTGGGGTGGGAGGAATCTTTTATTTCCTCATGAGTTTTGTTGAATAGTCTCCAGTCCTATTTTCAAACATATATTTCTAAATGGCCTAACTAAATCAGTCTTTCTGACAGTATAATGCCTATTCAAAATTGAATGTGCGCTAAGTATCCATTCACAAACACTCAATCATGAAGCACCTTTTCTGGAAGAGTGCCTGTGTCATCCACATGACTGACAAATGAAAGTTTTATGATTAATGCTACTACTTGAAATACAAAACAAATGTCTTAACAACAAAAAGTCTATTAGTGACCCCAATATATTCAGGATGTTAAGTTATGAAACTTGAAGTGTGCCCCTAAGAAGTTTTATCTCCATTTGTTGGTGACTAGTGACAAATAACTGTTAACTGGTCATAAAATTTAATCAAGAAAAAAGTGGTAATACTCATAGAAATGTATAGAAGGAATCAGAATTAACTGTTAATATCTTTACAAGAATGAATTATCAATATACTATTTTTACATGATGCTAAATTTGTTTATAGCTCTATCCAGATCTGCAGATCAATACCTGTTTGTTAGTCACTTGATCTTCAATAATTTTCCTAAAGTGTGGCTTATGAACTATGTGCAGTAGGAAGAATTATCTGGAGTTCTTGTTAAAAATCGAACTCTAGGAACAAACCCTGGACTTAGCCAAGCAGTTTGTCTAGGGGCCTGAACCCAGGATTTTGATATATAAAAATCTCCCCTACCAGGGCACCTGGCTGGCTCAGTTGATAGAGTGTGCCACTCTTGATCTCGGGGTTGTAAATTGGGTGTAGAGATTACTTAAAAATAAAACCTTAAAGAAATAGCTCCCCTGCTGAATCAAATACATATTCAATTTGAGAATAACTACCAAGACCAAGAGGAATGGAGCAGAAATGAAGATTTTTATCCTTCCCATCTCTCAGCCAAAAAGAATTGAGGCATGAAAGTTTTTTGTGTCTTTCTCCAGTTCTATAACCTTATTTCTTCCATGTATCCCTACATGTACCAATCCAAACAAACATCAATTAAGAACCTGCTATTTAGCAATAGAAAATAAAATAAACAAAGCACATTATAGGTTCCCTAACCTCAAGGAGCTCATGGTTTAAGAATTTATTTTTAAACAATTACCAATTACAATATGGTGTGATAAGTGTTATAATAGAAGTGCCAATAACAGGTTTTAAATAAAGGAAGCTTGTTATTTTAAAAAGGTGATATTTCCATTTGTAACTCTAAAGTTACAACTGCTTTTCCCCCCTGACTGATAGAAGCTGTTGGCTTCTGTGCTAACACCCCATGCACTGTATACAATTTGGGTAGCTGACATCATTTGGTGATTTGAATGACTGAATTCAATCACCTCTTATAACAAAATAAATTATAAAGAAATCCTCAACTCATCAGGGTTGATTTTATTTTTTTTGTAAAATATTTTTAAATGATAAGCGTGTTCTATTTAGAATGTTTATGCATTTTAAAAGGCTACACGATAGGACAAAGTCCTGCCAAATGTAAATACTTAGTTTGTACTCAAATTAATTAATGTATGTTTGTATTCTTTGTAAGCTATAACACACTATGCAAACATTATGGGAATATGAAGAGAAACAAGACGGTAATAGCAATACTAAGAGCAATCACTGGTAGACATAATTCTGGTTTTCCATATTTGAGTTCAACGAGAAAATTCTTATTTTCCCTTACTTTTGCTGTGGGTATTGACAAGTTTGTACAAACTAGCCAGTCACTTCAAAAATTCAGAGAACATTTATTTTAAAATACAGGATTTGGGGACGCCTGGGTGGCTCAGTCGGTTAAGCGTCTGCCTTCACCTCAGGTCATGATCTCGGGGTCTGGGATGGAGTCGTGCATCGGGCTCCCTGCTCAGCAGCAAGTATGCTTCCCCCTTTCTCTCTGTGATCCCTCTCACTCTCTCTCTCAAATAAGCAAAATCATTTAAAAAAATACCTAATTTGAATGATCAGGGAAATACCAATCCCCTGTGTGTATAACGATTGTATTTTTTAGAATGGTCCTACCTAGTTGTCTTGGATTTTCTCTGTCCTTTTTCAGAAGAGAAAACGTTCTTGTTTTATTCTGACCTTTTGTTGCTCTCTTGGTAGTTGCGAGCCTGGGACCAGCAGAATGAACATCTCCAGGGAAATGGTTAGAAATGGAAACCTCTGGCACCACCCCAGATTCACTATCTCAGAAAACCTGCAGGTGGAGGGAGAACTAGGGGTGTGCCCAAGTGGTGCGAAGAGAAGGATTCAGAAATTGTGAAAGTCATTTATGAACATAGTAATCACCAAAAAAAGTAAGTTCTATAAAACCATGATTAAATTTTATTAAACAAAGGTAATAATCAAAACTTTTTACTTCTCATTCATTTTATGATGTCTTACTGGTGTCGTTCAGGGTCTTGAGGCTTGTGTGTGCCTGCAATATGTGTGGCGATTACACTACGATGCTGGGGTACGCTCAGCTTGTAGAGCGGTAACCTGGAATTGGCTATCATAACAGTATTTACACCACAGAAATTGGCAAACACTGCAAATCAGGGCCACTTTCTGTTAAATATTTAGCAGAACTCCACAGGCCAAGAACATATATATAAAGAGCCCTCCAGGTAATTCTGATGAATGTTCAAGCTAGAAAATATGACTGTGTGTGACCTGTTTTGAGAACACAAAGGGTTCAAGACAATCACTGTCAGACCCAGCAGGCTATGCTTTTAGAGACAGCTTGCTCTGTGACTTCTCCTGGAGCAACTGAAAACCAGGAAAGAGTGGTCTGGCCAGCAGCCCAAATAAAGCTCAGTACTTCCTCCTACAAAACAAATAACTCATTTCCCTAAGTTATTTTTGTATTAGGTTGCCCAACATTTCTACGGTCCTCAAGAACCTATAGTTTAAAAGGACAGACCCATATAGAGCCCATAATAATAAAAAAAATCTAAATGTAATTATCTTTTTTTTAAAGATTTTATTTATTTATTTGACAGAGAGAGTGAGAGAGAACAAGCAAGGGGAGCAGCAGCAGGAGAGGGAAAAGCAGATTCCCCGCTGAGCAGGGAGCCTGACGTGGGGCTCGATCCCAGGACCCTGGGACCATGACCTGAGCTGAGGGTAGATGCTTCACCAACAGAACTGCCCAGGAGCCTCTAAATGTAATTATCTTTAAATATAAAAGTAAGCTTGTTGATCATAAGATATGATATAAAATATGTCCATATTCACTAGGGTACAGGATTAAATACAATAAAGTATGGCAGTGAACTGAGACCTGAACAAAGCAAACTGTTCAGGTGTGTACTCAGTTATGAGCAGCATGATAAACCTCCCCACGGGGATCATGTTGACACTGAGTGAATATTCCAGCGAGTAGAGATTCGACAAGTATTCTCATTTCTCACTTCCACCAATATGGTTCTCCCTCCCACTCCACGCCTTCCGCACACATCATGTAGAAGTCTACAAGAATGAATGGTGTTCTCTCCACCAGCATGGTGGTCCCTAACACGGACTCCCAAGGGCATCCACACTCATTTGCATTTTACCCAAGGGAGGGAAGCAACCACCTGGGCAGCCTGGTCCTCCACCTCATTCCATCACGGGCACAGCAGAGGAATGAGAGGGGAAGAAATGCAGTGGAGAAATTCACCTAATTCAGAAGAAAAGAAACAGATTTGAGGACTCTTGCCAGATATGCTAGATATATGAATCTGAGAATGGAATAAATCATGAGGAACCATTCAAATAAATGAAATCTGGCAATGACATGAAAATGTCCTTCAAAACAACTGGAAAACACGGATCCATAGACATCAAGCTTAGCAAGGTGTTCTGCCCACCGCGTCAAATATTATGATGTTGCCATCAGCAATCCTGGAGTCAGGTTTGAAATCCTCACCTCAAACCAAGTTCAAAGGCCCTAATAAGTTTTAAACAAGGAAGAAAGGATTTAGCATCAAAGAGTAAATTTGGAGATTCATTAAAAATTGATGCTTTCCAACAATTATACACAAAGCCATAGTCACCATGGTCAGAAATCTCATAGAACAGACACCTCTGCTTTTTATCCTGAATTCCTTCAATAATTTAAGGAAGGAAAAACATATCAGAGTGGAGAGAACTACTTTTTCTCAACTTTTCTAGTGTTTTATGTGAGAAAATGGTTGTGACATTGGTACCTTGATAGATTAAAAAGAACAATTTTGTAAAAGATCCTCATGTGAAAGAAAAAAATGCACTGAAGAGGTGAATTAATATTTAGCTTTCTAGAGGTAATATGAACCAAAAACTTAGGAAGAGCAATTGCTATATTAGGATTTTTTTCTTTATTTCTCATGCCTCCTTTCCACTTCACCTTCCAGGTAAGGGCTCATTATGATTATTTAAAACTTAAAAAGCAAACTGCATAGGACAACTATGCACTAAGCAAATGGAGAGTACAATTGGAAAATGTAGGCACACAACTCTGCCAGCCCTTGAAATATGGAAGTGCAAATTGATAAAGCTAGTGTCTATGAGGAGAAGTATTTTAGTCATTTACTTGAAGTACTCCTTCTGCTTCTCTCTCCTTAGTAAGATGTTATTTTTCCATAATTGTGTGATGTCAACAGATGGTACAAGTCACGAAGTTGAAGAGAAAGCATCTTTAGCATTCATTTGATATTACGAAGCTGTGAGTACTTGATATTTCTTAACCCATAAAATGGATCTCTGGATTTCTATAAGGTCCTTTGTAAACTTAGAATCCATGTTCTTAAAAAACAAAACTTTGTTTTTTAAGCATAGTTGACTTTGATCAACTATGCTTAACATACTGTTTCCATGTTATGTGCTCGACATACTTCATGGACAGTCAACATATTCAATATGAGATTAGAAAATGGGGCTCAACAAAATTCCCCAAATTGGACATGTCAATACTAATATTTTCATTTTCTGAAACATTTCCAGTTGTCAAAATCAATTTCAAGGTTAACATGGTTGGTCCTCATCTGCCTATTTTAAACCACAATTAATCAATTTTGTGACCAGTGGACTTTTGGACTTTTTTTTAAGATGTGAATCTATTATAAAGGTATATGAAAGTTAAAAGTATTAAGAGAAAAATGCGATAGATATTGAAGATACCAAGGCTTTCAGAACGAAGCACACCATAGCCAGAAATATTCCCATAGTTAATTTATAAACTCTTGAAATGAATAGAAATTCTGACAGCTTCTTAAGCAAGGCAGTGCTCTGAGTTCTGTTGCAATAATAATAAGGTATTCAAGTATGGAATCTATCTGAATCAGTCTTTCTGGTTTTGTGAGTTACCATGGAGTTTTTAAGAATAATAGACCTAATTAGATTTAGTGACTCAATAAATAAATGAAACTTTTTTTTATAAGCCATCAGTAATTTCCCCCTTTTTAAAACTAGAAGTGAAAAAAACAGAGCTTTCATGCAGAAAATATATCCTATGCTCTTGACAAGTGTCTGAAAAATGCATGTCCTTTAGTCAAAGAAAGTAGATAATTTATTGACTTCTTGTTCATTCAATAAAGAGAAAAGAATATTTTTAGAGAAAAAAACATAAAATCTGCCCTTTGCTTCCTTAGGTCTGAGAATTAGATAATTAAAAATAAGAAAGGTGTGAAATCTAAATTGCATTTTTCAGCTGAGACTATCAAGCTATGTTATATAGCAGATATCACATCAAAGGGAACACGATTTTATCTGGAAGAGAATAGTTCAGGCTATGCTTAGTTTTACAAATTGTCTTGGTTTCTATGACAGCATTTCTAAATGCATTCTGTGCACCATTTGTGCCACAAAATAATGGTTGCTATATGTTTTTCAAAAAGGATTCTAAGGTCAATAGGTAGTAAAGCTAAGTGAAAATGGAATTGGTTTATTCCTTGCAGGACTTCTCAGGGCCTTGTTTTTCAACATTTACAAGGATGTGATGCCCTCAAGATGTTCCCTGTTCATTCTAGCTTCAAACACATCCAGAATCTAACCGATTTTGACCTTCTCCACCATGACCACCTTGGTCCAAGCCATTATTATAGCTCACCTGTTTAACCACATCCTGCTTCTAGCTGGCTTTCTTGCTTCTACCCTGTCTCTTCAGATTATAATCTTCAACACAGAAGACATCTTGTTCAAAGCCCTCCAATGGCTTCTTGGTGCCATAAACATCAAAATCCTACCACCGATATACACCTGGAATCTGCATGTGGTCTTTGCCTTGGCTGTTGCTTCTACCTAGAGTGCTCTTTTGCAAAATATCCATAAAACTAAATACCTAACCTTTTAAAAATCTTTGTCAAACATCGATTTCTCAATGGGATGACCTCCATCATTAGAATTACCATAACATCACTTTTATCCCGCTCTACATTTTCCTTTTTGAAATAACACTTATTTTCCTCTAAAAAGCTAAAATGAGGGGCACCTGGCTGGCTCAGTCAGTTAAGCATCTGCCTTCAGTTCAGGTCACGATCCTGGGGTGCTGGTATCGAGCCCTGGGTAGGGCTCCCTGCTTGGCGGCTAGACTACTTCTACCTCTCCTGCTCCCCCTGCTTGTGCTCTGTCTCTCTTTCTGTGTCAAATAAATAAATATAACCTAAATAAATAAATAAATAATAAAAAACTAAAATAAACCCATGTGTTATGTGCCATGTTGATGGTTTATTGCTTCTACCTCCCCAGCAGAATACAAGCTTAAGAAGGCACATGTATCCATCCTCATTATCCGGAATAGCACTTAGTCACAGTGGGAACCCTAAAAATATTTGTCAAATAATGATTTTGGAGGGATATATTATATTTAGTATTTCTGAAGTTCATTAGGCCCCCAAAACTCTTCTTCAATTTTTTTTTTCTAAAGATCGTTGTCTCACTTAGGAAAGTTTGATCTCTTTCACTCCAAGGATGGAATTTAAACAATCTATGCATAAAGGGCAGCGGAAGGATGGGTCAGCTGAAACTTAACATTTATTGGACATGTGTTTAATATTCTGCCATTTTAATTAGAACAGAACAAAGAGATCTCACCGTGAAAATGTAAATTTGATGGAGTTGGCAGTCTTTCTAACTCACATTTTCTTTCCCACAGTTGAAAACGACTTTCAACCAGTGTGTACTGGGGATGAAGAGTCACAAGAGAAAAGTGCCAGTCTAAGCTGAACTTTGAGGAACAAGAACAAAGTATAGTTAAGTGCTTATATACAGCAAGATATCCTGCTATCTTCATACAGAATAAATAGAAAAGTGGAAATATATATACACATAAGTTACCGATTGGTTTAGTCCATGAGTTTCCTAAAAATAAAATTTTTATCTCAATGTATATAAGTTTCTCATATAGAAGCAAGACTGGATGATCATGCATTGTAAAATGACAAAAATATTTTCTCAACTGAATATGTTTGTAGCAACCTATAGGTTATAGAATAATAAAAGCTTATCTTAAAAGGCACCTCAAACCCTGAAATACAGCTATTAATAATTCATTTATCTGTTTCTTCAGATCTAACTATATATTTTTCAATAATGTTCCCAGCCAACATTACATATTGACTCCCTAACATGATGGCTAGACATTTAACTATCTTACAGAAGTTTTTCTCTCTTCTCATCCTCCAAAACTGTAACTAATATTTTTGTAAATATTAGTAAATAATATTTTTGGTAAAATTAAAATTCAGTGTTTATCTTTTATAAACCCAAGGAGCTTACAATAATTACTTTCTTATACCGCTTTTTAAATTTTGTGAATATATGTCCTATCTTTTGAGTGCATACTCTTCTATGGACTTAGTGCATTTTCCTAACACTTCAGCAGCTCTGTAAAATCTTCAAAAAATTACTTTCAATGTCATCAAACGCCTCCAATAACAGATCAGTTATAGGTTTCCACTCAAGACATCACTCTTAGCATCTCCTGAAAAACTCTTCCAACCTTGAATAATTGGTCCCTTAGCATTCTGCACAATGAACAATGGCACCTCACTCCTCTCAAAGGTTCTTCAATTTCTTGAAACATCTTCTTCTGGTGTTTCTCCTTAATACACTGAACATATCCTCTTGTAACGTTATTCAACTCTAATATGTGGGAGTTGGTTTAGCTAGTCTGAAAATCATTTCCTCAGAGAATTTGAAGGCATTGTTCATTGCCATGTAGTGTTTTCAGCCTTGCTCTAAAAAATCTGGTGCTCCTATGATTCCCAAACTCTTCTATCTGCCCTATTTTTTTTCCAGAAACATATATAATATCTTTCTCTTATTTTTGTTTTTGTTTTGTAAGTTTTACTTGGCTGGGACTTTTTTTTCTTAATTTAGATAACATTTTCAATCTAGTAACTTATATCACTTAGTTCTGAGATTTTTCTTTTGTAATATTTGAGTAATATGACTAGTCTGCTAATTTCCTGTTATTTCCTGTTGTCCATCTCTTGGTTTTACTTCAAATTTCCACTATCTATTTACCATCTGGGGAATTTCTTTGACTTTCATTTTCTAATCTATTGATTGCCTTATTCAGTAACAGTATTTGTAGTTGTCATTAACTTTTTCTTATTTCTGATCATTCATTTTTATTATATCCAGTTCTTGCTGCATGAATACAAGAGTTCTCTTTGCTACTGGGATTAATGATCATTTTAGAAGTTTTTCTTCAGTTTGCTCCATTATATTTGTTGTCTTCTCTTTTATTGGTTATATTTGTTTTAGTTTTTAGGTTTTCGTGTTGGAGTCTTTTACAAATATCCAGTGAAACACAGAACAATATAAACGTTAATTTCTTTTTCAGCTCGCTGCAAGTAGAGACTAATGTCTGATGAGTTGACTGTAGGATTCTGGCATACCCAGATGGGTTTTTGATAAAGCACCCAATGCCAGTATTTGTAAGTCATTTTGCTGCCATCAATCCAATTTATTGAGAGAAGAGTCCTCCAGTCTCCTGCCCTGGGTGGGTGGAGAGAGGTACAGGGGGGAGAGGGAAAAATGATCAGCAGTCAATAATGGTGGAAGATAGAAATGGTGGTTGCCAATGTTTGAGAAGTAGGGCAGAGGCAAAGGACAAAGTGTTCCACTATTTGTTATAAAGAATTTCACCTGATCTTCTCAGTGGTTAGTCCTCCACTGTTCTTAATGTCCCCAAATCCAGAGACACTGCCATATAGTCCCTCTGGAAAATGAACCTCCACATTCTTGGGATGAAGGGCAGGGTGAGGGATGCCAGGCAGAATGTGTCTTGTGTTTTTGCATGGAAGAGGAAGGGAAGACGGTCTGAGAATCTAGCCACTCCAGATACAAATTTTCAACCAAGCTCCTACCTCACCCCTGCATTCCACAGCATCTGGGCCCCCAGCTAATGAAACCCACGAGGGTCCCCTCCTGCAGGCTCTTCATAGCCTTCTATATATTTTGCTAAACCAGCCACAATTCAGGGCGCCTGGGTGGCTCAGTTGATTAAGCGACTGCCTTCGGCTCAGGTCATGATCCTGGAGTCCCGGGATCGAGTCCCACATCGGGCTCCCTGCTCAGCAGGGAGTCTGCTTCTCCCTCTGACCCTCTTCCCTCTCGTGCTCTCTATCTCTCATTCTCTCTCTCAAATAAATAAATAAAATCTTAAAAAAAAAAAAAACAGCCACAATTCCTTCACTTTCTCCAGAAATGTATCTACCAACCTTATTGTTTGACCTATCTTATTCTATTTGTTTTTGTGAGTTTATACATTTTATTATTTACTATACAATTTATACACTGTAATTTAGGGGTCTTAGGTGGGAGTTGACACATCTAGTGTGTGTTCACATTGAAACTGCTTTGTGTAGCCAGAAGTATCTAAAAGCAATTTTTGACCTTGTAATATTAACGTTCAGGTAAACATGTTTTGCTCACTTAACAAAACGTGATTTTTCATGGCAATCTCCAAATGATAAACAATCAAATTATTGATTTTGCCACTAATTATGGCCATTGCCACCCAGTGGGACATACCTATCAGAAGCTTAGAGAAGTATCTCCACTTTCCAATTCATATGAAATGGCTTATACTCTAAACTTTCTGGAATTAAAAGAATGAGTTCACACTGACTGCTCTATAATTTATAGACTGCCAAATCCAAGTGACATATATGAAGAACACAAATGTATTATTATTTTTTTAAAGATTTTATTTATTTATTTGACAGAGAGACACAGCGAGAGCAGGAACACAAGCAGGGGGAGTGGGAGAGGGAGAAGCAGGCTCCCCACCGAGCAGGGAGCCCGATGCGGGGCTCCATCCCAGGACCCTGGGACCATGACCTGAGCTGAAGGCAGATGCCCAACGACTGAGCCCACCCCATTAATGTATTATTATCTTGATAGGTAGGTAGATCTGACAACCCATTTCCTGGTTTCTGGGTTGGTTATTTTGTTTTGCTCTTTATTTTCTCAAGTGGCCTAGTCTTCTCTGAATCTTCTCATTCCTTCCAAAGATTTAGGGCCCAAGATGCAGATTTGAGAAAAGGGAAAAATAAATACAGAGCAAAATGAATCAATAGGTAGCAAGTGGCACAGCATAAAGAATCATCATTAACTAATTAATTGTTCTAAGGTGTGTAGGATTTTCCAGAAAGACATCTTTCTGACATTATTTAAAATCTTCCAAGACCTCCAATCTCCAGGTCCTAGAAATTCTACTGTGGCCCCTAAGCTAAGGTGAAAAATGAAAATTTGTCTTTTGATCACACAAACATCTGTTTAGTGAATGAAAATGTTCTTTATTACACCCTTACATCGGTTACACACCCACCGATGACTTTAGTTTAATAGCAGAGACAGCTGCTCCAACTGTATTTTATTATTGTGGAGTGGAATTTGGGGACCAGGGATTTCGAGCACATTAGCCCTTGACAAATTAATCTCAGTCCTTCTTTGCACTTTGCTATTTGTCATCTACTGATTCGTTTTGCTTTGAATGATTTCTTCACCTCATAAACTGTCTTCCGCAATATGCATCTTGCTTTACTTTTAAAAAGAAATCAATTATATTCCAATGCCCTCAAAAACATCTATTGTAGGCAAATAAATAAGAATGTGAATATGCATTCCTGCAAATATTTTTTATATAACAGACAGAAAATCATGAGCTATGAATCTGACTTAGAAAAACATATGAAGGGTGTCTGAAATAAGGATTTCAAAAACATTTCAAGTTAAATGAAGCTACCATTGACAATAATTGGCTAAGATTTACCAAATGCCTAGTGGGTGTCAGGCATAGTTAGTTACAAGTGCTTCCCACATATCCTTTCAACCAAAGTCGAATCTATTTGAAACAATCCAAATAAGACCCACCGCTCTAACCGTGTTGGTTAGTCACCCAGTAGGTTTATTTTGGCAATCATATAGATGACTTGCTTGAGAGGAAAAGCTGAACATTCAGAGAAGAATGGCTGCCCCTGCCTCACCACACTTGTGTCCTTGTGAAGCCCTTTAACTTCTTTGAGACCCTATTGTTTTCTCTTGTTCTGTTTTCATTTACAAATGAGAGAATTGGTTTGTTCCCCTTTACTGAATTTCACTTCCTGCTGTATAAATGGAATGTAAACATGATCTAAGTTCTGCTAGAAGTTTGTTGGGATGCTCAAATAACATAACAGAAGTGAATGTATTTTTAAATTTTTCTAGTGAAATATGAATAGGTATACAGGAAAGAAAAATGCCAGAATTTAAATCTCCTTTAAAAGCTTTCACAGATATTGAGGACAAAAGGTATTCATTCACCCATTTACTATGGTACAAACACATCAAAGTAGAGAGGACATATATGTTTACAGGTATAAAGAAAATTTGAATCAGGACCTACATGCAATTTGAGAACGATTCTTAAGTGCTTGTGAACATAATTTACCATGATTATTATGTCTGGAATGTAAATCACTGGACACTTTGGGATATTTCAAATCTTTCTAACTGAATACCAGTGACTGTTACCAAAATTAGAATTGAAGGGTTCCAAACTATTTTCTGGTATTTGGGGACCAAGTTAACCTTTTAAGCTAGTGAAAATTAACTCTCATTTCTAGACCCCAATGGAACATACCCCAAGGCTCCCACAGGGACTATGGATACCCAAAACCCTGACCCCCAGTACCTATCCTAGGGAAGTTGATTAAGTGCATGCCACAGAGACGTGTTAAATATTTTTGCAACTGACAGAACTAGACATGTGTGCACTCTGTAGAAACATAAGGATTGTAGAAAAGCAAAAATATTTTTAGCAAAAAATTATCATTAAGTTCCCAGAAATCATCCTTCTAATAATTTTTATTTGGGGGGGGAGGAAAAGGAACTATAGAATTGAATTTAACATGTGTCTTGATTAAAAATAACTCAGTTATTCTTAAGCTGTAAAAATCCAAGGAATTTATGGTACACTGTCAACATACCCTTCAAGTTACTGAATTTATTATATAAAAGCATCTTTCCCTTATTCACAAGCACGGTTAAAAATACCACCTCAAGTGACGGAAGCATTGGCAACCTAGTGCTGCAAATTCCTTTGAGAATTTTTGCCTTTTACAAATTGCTATTTTACTTTATGTCATTTTGTACTTCTGATGCTATTGCATGGAGAGAAAGTGACCAGACATCACCGTATTCTCCAGAGGGTAATGGCTAGTTCAATTTGTCATTGATTGGGAATAATTGAGCAGATAAATGTGTCTTCAAAAAAATTTCAGGAATCAATTGAAGAAAAAGACTTCATATTCAGAGAATAATTTTAAAGACTGAGACTTTTTACTTCTAATTTGTTTGCAGAGACAGCACAGCAGTAAGGGAAAAATCAAGGCTGAAACATACTTGAATTGAGTTTATATCAATTATTTTGTTTCCTTAAGCCTTTTCAGTCATCCTTACATTTTCCTCCACCGAACAATTAGTCATAAGATTATTCAGCTCTTCTGAGAACAAAATAATAATCTTCATCATGATAAAGCCATTGTGACTATAACACATATTGATAAATAAGCTCTACTAAAATGTTATTATTTTATGCCTAATGGTATGCCTAAATCATGCCAGGGAATACACTAGATACTTCATATCTTTATATACACTCTCTCATGAAATTATTCCATCATTGTATCTAAATCTTAAGACAATGCTTTTTCCCCCTAGCCATTTGAAATACCCTATTAAATAGTTCTAATTCTGACAGAGCTTAATATATAATGGTATCTGTACTTGAGATCTATAGTCAGACCTGAAATGATTTCATTCTCTAGTTTCAAGGAGCATGAAGCCTGGATACTCTTACTCTTACTCAAATGTTAATCAGGCTGCAAACATTTCAGGGATGTAGAATTAGTACATCAGTGATGAGTTTTCTCTTGTTAACACCATCACGTCCCTAAAGAAGTGGTGAATGAGGTAAGGTGGTCAGACTAAAGATATAAAAGGAAAGTCTAAATAATGAGATAACAGTATCACATCTCAAAAGACATGCATATGCCTATGGTAAGTACTGCAGATGTGAGAGTGGAGTGCTCAACTTTCCAAATTAATTGAAAATGGTGCATTTTTTTCGTTACATAAAGACGATAGGGAGACAGATGTAACATGGCCAGAGTGTCAAAATGGCATCGTTTTGTATAATTGAATCTGACAAATAAACCAAACCAGCCAAATTAGGTTCATAGGTTAGCTGAGAAAAATAATTTGTTTCATGATGAATTTCAATTCAAATATGAAAAAGGAGAAATGATCTTCATAAAGCAGGAAAAATACAAATGTCATATTTCTGAAATAAGATTATATAAGTACAAGTTTTACATTCCATAGAATGTAATATCAGGAAATGCAATATTCAAAAATGTACTTTCACGTGAACTCCTAGGAAGTAATTTCTATGACTGTGGTCCATATTGATCCAGTTCTTTAGAAGGAGAATGAATGACTGACTTTACCTTTCATTCTCCCCCCAACCGCCCCCAAATCCATTTTCAGCCCAGTGTTCTTCCTTGCCCCCACAAACCTTTTGCTGCCTATTCATGTCTGATGCTGTACCTTGTCAGAAGCGTGGGTTAAAGACAGCACCTGAGTTTCTGTTACCCATCATGCCAGAAAGAGGATCCCAGATTTTCAAAGGCCAGTGATGGTCTGATGTTCCCTGCCTTATCCTACACTGGTTCTCTTTAATCAATCCAACTTCTCTTACCTCTCTGAATGCTGATTTCCAACATAACCTCAACAACTGGGCCCAGCCTAAAAGACTTAGGGATCTCAGCTTTCAAATATTTGCCTATCCCAGGTGCAATAATCTGTTGGCTTGTTTCTGCAACAAACCTGATCCTATCTCCTCCTCACTTAAAAATCCCTGGCAGCTAGCTCATCCTTTCTCCCATTCCCCAACTGGTAGGATGGATTCCACACTACCCAGTGATGTACAAAAAGCCCCCAACTCTGGAATCTCAACCACCACTTGCTCCCACACCCAAGCACCCTGCCCTTCTTACCATGGTTCATGAACATCCACGACTCTGCACATTCTTACCTAGTGTTGTTTGAAACCAAGGATATCACTTCTCCTGGGAAACCATTATTCATTTTTCAAAATTCGTCCTGAATACTACCATTTATGTAAAGCTTTGCCCAATTTTTTGACCTGCTAGTTCCTGTTTTGGTATCCAAGGTCACTATAGATATGCCCTATTACATCCTTTATCATGGGAGTTTGTGTTTGTATGTTGGTCTTTCTAGTCATATCTTTATCAGTGATTTGTACAAAACACAAAATGCTCACCAAGTTAATGTTTTGTAAGAGACGTTTAGGAATTTCCTAATGAAAAATATTTTACATAAGTAATTACTAAATATCATGGCTCTTGGTATAGTGTCTTCTTTCTCTACTGTAGCCCAAATAGGATGAGATGGAAGATACTCATACATCAGGTTAGCACATGTCATAGTTCGGAGCCAGTTTATAGAAAATTTATCTTTCTATGTATCATCTATCCATCACTTCAGTGAGTTAAGAGGAAAGCAAACCTATATCTATTTGTCTATCTATCCATTATCTATCCATTAATTGATCCACCCCTCCAGTGAGGTAGAAGAAAAACAAACCTCTACCTATCAATCAATCTATCATCTATCTAGCTCTCTCCTCAGGCAGAAAGCAAACCTCTAGTAAGTGATGCTCTTTTTATTTCAAAATGACCCAGTTCACCTTTAATCTCAAAAATCTGCAGTTTATTAAAGTACTTATAGGATTATATTATGAAACATGGTTTTCTAATCTGAACCCATTGATGTCTAGGTGTGTCTGTAATATCAGGAGTCATGGGGAAGCTTCTGGTCTATGATGGTACCTTTTCTCATCCATACTGTGGACCTATAATCTATTATTTCAGTTTTTTAGTGGAGCAGAAGAAAATGAGGTTTCTATCTAGAGTTTGAACATAGTCTAATTTAAAAATATTTTTCAGATAGCAATTGGATTTCTCTGTTTAAACAAGTAGGGTATTATGCTATTCTGAACATGCCAAAAGGAAGAGGGCTTAAATAGCTACTAAATTGAAGGTTTAATTTTTAATCATATTATGGTCAAAACTGGATGGCAGTACATAACATGCTGCATATTTTAGATATTTTCTAGGTTTTACATGGTACATACATTATCTCTTCAATATCTGAAAATCTAAAGGCAATTTAATGCTCAATAATAGAAGATAGAAATGACAATGTTGTTCGGTCTTGCATAAAATTAATATAAAAATAATTATATGTCAAAATGCTATAAAAGTTGAGAAGGAACTGTCCTACGTTATTATTTGAGGCATGGTGCAGTGGCAGAACTGGGCTACAGACATGAATCTTATTCCTGCTTCTGCCATTCATTCAGTTTGGGAATTGGGTAGATTGTGAATCTTTCTGATCCTCAGTGCTCCGGTCTGTCAAGTGGGGAGAAGCAAACCATGCAAGGCAATGAGTGCTAAAGCAGCTGGAACAAAAAGACACAAAAACAAACAAACAAACAAAAAGAACAAAAGGTATTGATTCTTATTGCTAATTTTATTGTAACTTTTATCTTCATCAACTTTATAAACATAATTCTTGAAAGATGCTCTATATGAACAAAATGTAGCAAATCATTTAGGACTTCCCCTATAATCCTATTCTTATGTGATAAAAAGATCTTTTAAAAAATGTAAGGTTAATCTTGATAACTTTGGGCAACACACGATGTGAACAATAAATACTAATGGCTTTGATTTTGGTGCTAAAAATAACTCTACTTTATGAAATGATAGAAAATTTGTGTTCCTATTTCATTTAAATATATAATTAAAAAGATTTAAATAAAATGTTATAAATATATAGCCTGACAAATGCCATTTAACTTACAACACTGACTCTGTGACAAAGAAAAGGTGATTGCTTTGGGTTTTTGTTTAAAAAACAAAATCAGAGGGGCTCCTGGGTGGCTCAGTCTTTAAGCATCTGCCTTCCTCTCAGGTCATGATCCCAGGGTCCTGGGATCCAGCCCAGTGTCAGGCTCTCTGCTCAGTGGAGAACCTGCTTCTTCTCCCTCTGCCTCTGCCTGCCACCCTCCCTACTTGTGTACTTGCTCTCTCTCTCTCTGCCAAATAAATAAAATCTAAGAAAAAAAAAAAAAGAAGAAGAAGGAGTTACATTATTACCTGCTGTTCCTTCAGGCACAAATGAGGCACACATGCACAACTTATAGGAACGGAAACCCGGGGTTACTACATGGAGATAGAGATGTTCCCCCTCCAGGGAATCATAAAACCTGGAACAAGACTCAAAGAGAAATGGTTGACTTTCTTTCAAGGACTCTGAACAAAGAACCTCTGCATTAGGTAGGGAATTTGGTTTCTGAGATTGCATGATCACAAACATGTTCTCTAGCTGTCTACATGATGAGCACCATGAAATCAGGAGCTATGTATTGTTTTATTACTCACTCTATCTCCTGGATTTTTCTTCCACATATCTGGAACAAAATGAAATGGCATAAATGTTTGTTCAATGAATGAAGGTACTGACATTCATTGTTAGAGGGTAGTCTTGTAAATACTGTGTGGTTAACTCACTAGTGTGGCTGTCATTTTCAAAAACAAAATCCTGGGGAAAATAGAAGAGAGAGAGAGACAAACCAAGAATCAGACTCTTAACTACAGAGAACACATTGATGGTTCCTAGAGGAGAGGTGGGTGGGAGGGATGGGGGAAATAGGGGATGGGGGTTAAGGAGTGCACTTGTGATAAGCATTGGGTGATTGATGTAACTGATGAATCAGTAAATTCTACACCTGAAACTTAAAAAAAAATATTTAAACCATGTGGATTTTCTGTGTGACTTGATTCTATCATTTCATATTTTACATCTTTTCAAAGATGTCACAAAGAAGGCAAAACAGTGCAATATATCTAAATTAGCCAGAATGCTTGAGCAATCAAAAGGAACTCATGTTATCTTGGAGTTATTAAATGTAACAGCGTACTAAGAAATATGTATTATTTCTTTGAAGCTCCAATATCAGGTAGCACTTTATTGTTTTTAGTCCTTTTTTATTATTCTTATATTATTGAGAAAAAATATCACCCTTACTTGAGTGTAAAATGCTTGAGGGCAGGAGCTTTACCTCATTCACTTTGGACCCACTGCAACTAGCACAGGACTTGACTTATAGGTGATACTCAATAAAGTTAATTCGATATTTGAATTAATTTCAATAATATATGTGAAATTTACTTGCACTGAAAATATGATTTGCTTCTATTGAAGCATTACTTTTCCCAATTCGGGTTCTAGAACTCTTTCTAGTGCTTCCGTAGTATGTGTTACTTGGGGAACCAGTATAAAATCATAGAAACTACTGATAACTCCTGAAACCCACAGAGTTTATTCCTTCCTGATATAGTGAGGAATCAAAAAGTCTCTCTAATCAACTATGAGATGGACAACATCTTCGCTAATGTTGTACCTCAACAGCTCCTCCAAAGGACTCCAGGTGAGCTCTGTCCAAGAATAACATTGCAAATTTACCTGCCCTGGGACCAGCACCCTTCATGGGGATAGGCTTGTTGCATATGCATTTATTTACTTTTTATTCACCCAGAAATTTAAAAGAGAAACTTGAGGTTCTATGGAATGCCTTGGCTTCTTCTGAACTGAACATGGCAGCCCAGAGCATCCCTTATTCCTTACTTATCAACATGAGAAATCCAACACAATCAACCTGGCTTGTAGAAACTGTTTTTCTCCAAAGTCTATTTCCTGAGGTAAAAGGAAAAATCAATTTTAAAAAGAGTAATGATTTAAAATGAAACAATCCAAGGCAAAAAGAAGTTTTGGATCACCCTGTCTGGACAGGGTTTTATGTCACGGAGCCGAGTCTAGAGCGCTTAACTTGGTAGTGGCCATTTAGCTGCAGTATTAAAAGGGTTCCCTTGATTATTTCCAATATGCATATTTGGAATCTGGATATATTTAAAGTTTTTGACATAACTTTAGAAGATTCTATATATACAATATCTACATCATTAGATGCTGAAGGAAGATGCCCGCCACCAGAAAATTATTTTAAGAAAAATCAGCAGAGAGTCAGGGCAGTTCACTATGTACAGTTCTTCAGGAAAAGACCCTCGTCAAAATTTTACGGTTTTGTTGTATAACAAAGAAGCATTGACATAGATTTCTTTTTTTCACTCATTCTATGGCTACATGATTGTACATTTGGAAATGAAGGAGAAAGAATGATTAGATTCAGGGAATCTCTCATTAAGACAGATTGGAGAAGAATGCCCCTGGTCTTCATTCTTGAACCCAAAACACAAGGCCAGAAGGTGACTTTTGAGCCTCAAGTTCCCTGTCAGGAGAATATGAGATGATAAGATAGAGTATTGAGCTGTCTCCCACAAATGGTGTATGCTATTAGGTATTATAAGTACTTTGCAACTATATAAACTTCCACATAAATAATAAATGTTAAGGTTGATACTGTGGTTTGAAAAAAATTATTAAACAGTAGATTTAATTCCAAAATTTATAGAAAGTGAACTCTGAGGATATAGATGCTTTTCCTACAGACTCCTGGAAGCATTCACATTCAGGGACAGAGCTGGAAAAGGAGGTATCTATACCCCAAAGTCACAATGGACACATACCTTTCCAGAAGGACAAGACCCATGTAACGCAGATGGTCAGTGAGACCTGGGGGTTCCACTGAATTAGGAGAGACAAGAGACACCAGTGCCTGGAATACACCAAGGTGACTTCTATTTCTCAAAGGGGTTGTGAAAATATCAGAGCAAATAGGCCCAGAGAGTAATCAATTTCAACTTACACTAATTAAAGGAAGTATCTGCTGTATGTCATTTGAGGAGAGAAGCTGCAGATTACTGAGTTCAATGCATTATAAATACGAAAGGAAAAAGAAAAATCACACACACACACACACACACACACACACACACACACACACACACCATGGATTATGTCTACCTCCTGGCTGCAAGTGGCCTTATTGAATTTAGGCCACTCTGCTGTAACCCTCTAAGTATGTATTGATTAGTTGATTGCAGCTATACTTAGAACAGAAGTCAAAGAATGTCAGGGCAGAAAGGGAAGGAGCCAAATCACTTCCTTCTCTGACAAATAAACCAAAGCACCCCATTTGGAGGTCCCAAAACTAGAATATAGCAGAGCTTGGACTAGAAACCCCATCCTGTAGGCTCCAGGTACAGGTGTTACTCCAAAATGCCATAGGGTGATTCGACAAGTAGGCCAGAGGACAGTTACCCACCACGGGCTCTTTGTGGCTTCATCTGATGTACTGTGTAAACAAAGAGGCCAGCCAAACACTCCGGCAGTAAAGACTATGATAATCCTGTCACAGTCATAAATTGTGTGTGCATTATTTGCAATAACAAGAAAGAAAAAAAAAAAAAAAACAAACAAACAGCAGATACTGTTTGTGGAGCCCAGAGCAATCTGAGATGAGCTGGTCAGGAAGGACTCAAATTGTTCCCTGTGTTGCTCACATTGGCCACCTCTGAAAAAAAAATTCTTTATTATGAGAAAATCTGCTTGAAGGAAGAACCATTGTCTGATGGATGTTTATGCCTTTCTGGATTGAAATGGAACTTTTGTTTAGTTGTATGTAATAACTTCCTAGATATAAGAGTCAATAATCGGTTTTTAATTGTTATGGTGCCAGCACAAATCACTTTTTTTCCCCTTTAACATATATCTACAAATACATGGAATAAAAGCCCAGACTCTGTAGCCACCCCTTGTCTTCTGTCTTCTTCATGTGCCTTAGACTTATTTCCTATATTTATAGCCTATACTAAATTAGTAAAGGCATCTTAACAAGATGCAAAAAAAGTTTGTTCTTAAATATACTTTTAATGAAAATATGTCAAAAGATTCATAATGTTCCTCTAGTATCACGTACTGTTTTAGCTCTTTGCACGCATGAAGTTCAATACAGATGAAACTCTTCAAACTGATTTTTTTAACTGGTCCAAAAGAGTTCCGTAATTTAAAACTGGCTTAAAAACAAACCTGTCATGTGTTGAAACTCATCTACAACTACCCTGTTCATCCTAATAAAACCAAGATGGCATTTTGTTTCAACATTCTTATCTGTGTTAACCCCACCCCGCCACACCCTGCATGGACCTGTTGGAAATGTGTCCCTGTGGAAATAAATTTGATTTGGTAGGTATGTTACACATCCCTTCCCTCCAATGATCTCTTTCTTCATCAAATATTCATTTAAGTGCCACTTCAGCGCAACTGTCCTTAAGGGTATGCTGAGACAGTCTGCCAGCCAGCTGTAAACAAAGAAAACCCACTAGAGCACTGAATGTTTTCTGCATTGGCCAAATGATGGTATCTGTTGTTGTCTTTTTCTTCTAATACTACAATTTGTCAGATGTCTCCCATCTGCACTTGAACTGACCATGGTAAGTGTTGGTGAGGTACTCGTTTTTATACCATTTTCTCTGCCAACAGTCATGCAGGTATTATTCTCTGGATGGTTTACCTGTTCAACAATCATGTGTCCTGAAATTTTTTATACAGTGTTGACCATTAGTGTTTTACTTGTTAACTAATTACTATCTCATTAAAAAAAAGATATCTAATTGATCATATAGATCCTTCAAGAATAGCCAAATAGGCTATGAACTACTTTGCAAAGACTAGAAGTTAAAATTCCACTCTCTGAAAGAGGTGAGGAGAGTTATGCGTGTTTCGCATCAGTAACACAGCACCAGTTATCACAGACTCATTGAGCAGCCCTTTCTATGGCACAGGCCAAATGACTTTTAGCCAGAGGAAACTCTTTTTTTTTTTTTTTTAAGATTTTTTATTTATTTATTCATGAGAGACAGAGAGAGAGAGAGAGGCAGAGGGAGAAGCAGCCTCCCAAGGAGCAGGGAGCCCAATGCGGGACTGGATCCCAGGACCCTGGGATCATGACCTGAGCTAAAGGCAGATGCTTAACCATCTGAGCCACCCAGGCACCCCCAGAGGAAACTCTTGTGTGTGAGTACAGAGTGTGGGGTCATGGACTTCTGCACACGGGGAAAAAAAATGTCTCTTCCTCCCTGGACTCTAAAAGTGGCCCCAAAACTTAAAATCTCAGAGCTCTTGAGATCACCTAGAGGACGCCTACTCAAGACCACATTTGGGTTTACGGCACTGAGCTCACTCTCTTGAATGCACATTCTTTCGAAGTACTGCATCATAAGGCACACAGTCCCCAGTTCTCAGGTCGCTTGTTGAAGAAATGTTGAGTGAGTGTCTCCTAACAAGACTGCATTCAAAGCCAAGTGACAAACCACAACACCAGCTGCTTCCAGGCTGGTGTTTGCTGGAGGAGATATACCATGGGGACCTGAAGCCACGGGCCCTGCAGCAGGACCCTGAGCACAATGAGGAGCATCCATGAAATCCATGGAATGGCTGGATCTCACACCCGAGACCTAACAAGTCCTTCTTCTCTGCAGGACCTGCAGAGTTGCTATGTTTACAAGGTTTCGGTGTCGGTGAGTGCTTGGCCAGAGCAGGGATGAGAAACACAGATGTTTGTGGTGACAGCCAAACTAGGTAGAGCTGACATCGAAGAGTCTGTATGTCTCTAATGGCCACTGGAGTTCTAAGTAGCCTCTTCTGAATGTCTCAGTCATGTGACCCTGGAAAGAACATCTTATTCTAACATCACAATTTTGGGTTTAGTTTTGTCACTAACTTGGGCTTTCAAACACAGAGACCACTATTTTTCAACATCTCGACACTGCTGTCCGGCCTTAGGGCAGGCAGATGAGGTATGAGCAGTTTTCTCAATTCAATGGTCAATCATACTTGAGTCATTAGACATTACACTGGAAAGCCTAAACCAGAAGAAAAAGGCCAGATTATATTGACTGACTTAGCATGATTGATTGCCCCATGTTTAGTGGGAAAAATAAGGGTTTCAGTCAGTGGATAAGGCCCTAACGATTTTAAGGATTCTAATCACCTGAGAGTCTCCAACTTCACTGACTGTACTTTCAGAAAGGTGAGAGATTTACTATACTGCCCATTAGGATCTAATCTATCTATGTTTTCGCAAGGCTCAACCAGCAAATCGTCCCATTTCCAATGATCCTTTTAGAATAGCCTCAGAAAATAAATAAATAAATAGCCTCAGATACTTTTCTTGGGCAAAACTAAGCAGTTAGAAAAATATATGCACTCTTTCAGAACACAAAAGCATCGCATGGTTGTTGTGAATACTCACAACCAATACACTGGACATGTAGACAGATTACTCTTCAGAACAGTCTTACTTTGAAAAGTGTTCTACTATTTTCTTTTATTGTTCTTCTCATGGTCACTTCAAATGCAAGGCTTTCTGGTCATAAATGACTATAAAACACATCTCTAAGTGGCTTTACTGAGCATTTAATATTATTCAAGCTGAATGTGACACACAGGTCAAATTATGACTTTGCTCTTATTGGCCCTTGACCTTTCTGAGAAATCTCAGTAATTTTTGTGTGTCTGTAAATGAAGTAAGGAATGGAAAAGCATTTTGGACAACCTAAAAAAATTCTAGAAATGAGGATCAGGATTCTTCTTATAAATATAAGAAACATATCCAAATATAATTATTAATCTTCACTTATAAGTAATTTTTCTCCCAGAAAAATAAGGTTTTCTCCGATATTACTTCTGGGGCCTGAAGTATCCTGAATTGATAATCTCATTTCCTAGTTGTTATAACAAAACAGTTGTTAACATTTATTTAAGATTAGTAACTGCCAAGCACTGCTCTAAGCCTTCTACATATGCTTATTCATCTAACTTTTATAATATTGAGTCCAGTTAACATCCCTTTTGCAGAGATGAGAAAACCTCATGTCAGAGAGTTTCCTGTTTCTCAAGGCACATACTCTGAGGGGCAGACACAGGGACAGAGCCCTGAGTGCCCAGCTTCCCAGAGGAAGCCATCAAGCACATGAAACCCAGCATTTTGTGTAGTTATCTTCATGACAGAACACCCGAGCACAGGAAAACTCAGATGAATTATTTCCATCACCTGACATGAACTGCCAATTTAAAGAATGAACAAGTTTTCACTTCAGAAAAGTTATTTCCTAATTCAAGTTATTTTAATCATTAAGAAATTTAAGCATAGAATTGTCTAATTGTATTAATTGGAGTAGTCCCAATGAATAAATATTTCAGAGTGGTAGAATTTAACATATTAAGTTATTCAGAATTAAATATTCCACAGTGGCAAATATGTCACCCCAATTATGCTGATGTGAAACATATGAACCAGCTAACACAAAGGCATCACAACACTGGGTTTTCAGCAACCTAAAAGAAATTACTGTAGTTAACTTTTTAACAAAGCAGTATAATCGTTTAACACGTTTCATCCTCCTGAGGGTCCCATAGCCCGCCCAGTGGTTGTGCACCATCTCAGAAGTGTGAAGGTGAGCGTGGTACTCCTCCAGCTGCCAGGATGATCTAGGCTCTCAACTTAACCCTAGAATTTTTCTAGCCACACTGCATTCCCAGAGCATCACGTTAGGCAAAACACTCAGTGCCGAGCTGTGTTCCCACCAGAGTGGGATAGAGAGGCAGGACTTGGGGAGACAGATGGACAGTCTGCTCCGGAGTGGGGACCTAGAATGTTGGTCATCAAAAGGCATGTGGGCTCCCGTAAGAATAATGTTCACTTACACTGAGTTCTGCCTTAAATTTCCCTAGGAATTTGTCCAAGACACTTGAGTTCTCGGATACAAGTACAAGGAGAGTTTTTATAATAAACCTGAAGGTCAGCTCCAGTTCAAAAATCTCATAATCTGCCTCTACTCTTCTCATCAATGGTTTGATAGGAGCTACTTGTCCTTTTTCTTTTTTTCCAAATAATCTTTTTTTTAATTTAAGAACTATTATTTTATTTAGAGATAACTGACATAATTGTCCAAAAATCATACATTTAAACACCTTTGCTGTAATATATGCATCTTTTCAGATATTTCAGATACATAGAAGTCGCTTCCTTTTTCCCTACATGAAGATGGAGGCAAAATGTACATAGTATTTTGAATTTTCACCTCAGTCTTTTACCATGGAAACACTTGCATGTAGACTATACAGTGTGTTGCACAATTTATTTAGCTATTTTAGAATAATGGACATTTAAGCTCTGTCCATTTTTTCACTGTTAGAGGGACAGCTAAAAATAAATAAGCATATATTGCTCCCAAATGTATTACATTTCTGGGTTAAAATACCTGATATTTT
The DNA here is from genome assembly GCF_037043125.1 of Eumetopias jubatus. NCBI lineage: Eukaryota > Metazoa > Chordata > Mammalia > Carnivora > Otariidae > Eumetopias > Eumetopias jubatus. Next base: position 5,255,992 of record NW_028274808.1, read on the forward strand.
AGAATTTTGATTGGTATGGACAACTTTTCTCCCCACTAAACTTTTTCTACATGTATAATGGTGTATGGATGTGGTCTCCCTATCTGCTTGTTAACATGGGATATATGAATTACAGTTTCACAAATGCATTGGGGGGGGGTGGAATGGCATTGTTTAATGCACACTTTTTTGATCAATAAGTTTAGGGATCTTTTCCTATGTTATTTATTTTTGTTCTTTATGCAAAATATTTATATTTGTTGCCCGTTTTTAGTCAGGTCCTAGGGCCTTTGCTTATTGACTATATGATGCTCTTACTTATCTCTAGGGGTGTGTAGTGGATAGACTCTTAAGGTGGCCACCATGATCCCTACCTCCTGGTGTTTATGCCTTTGTGTAGTTCTCCTCCCCGTGAAGAGAACATGGCCTGGGTCTTGTTTCTAACCAATCAAATAGGGTTAAAATGACGGACTACATGGGACTGTGTGTCTGTGATCATGTGATTACATGTAATATTGCAGCACCTGATTTTCCTGAGTCTCTCCCTCCCTCCCTGGCTTTGAGCCATGTTGGGAAGCTGCACGCGGCAAGAAACCATGGACAGCCTCTAGGAACTGAGGGTGAGTTCCGGCCAATCACCTGCAATAAACTTAAGCTCACAGCCCTACAACCACAAGGAACGGAATTCCGCCAGCCCCTGAGTCATGCTAGGAGTGGGTCCATCCCCAGCTGAGCTCCAGATGAGAATGAAGTCCCAGCCAAGACCCTGATGATAGCTTGTGAGCCCCAGCCCAGCTATGTGCAGAACCCCTGACCACCAGGAAGTTTAAGATCCTACATGTGTGTTGTGTCAACTGGTGGATTTGAGGTAATCATGTTACACAGCGATTAGACAGCTATTGCAAACAGTAGTGAGATGGACTTCCCCTCCAATTTGTCCTTCATAACTGTTTTCTAGCTCTTAACTGTTGCTTGGGCTGTCAGGTGCTGCAGAGAAGAGAAATGTGGGGAACAGAGGACAACATAATGTGATCTTGCTCTAAATGCCCTTGGCTTTCTGTCTCTACCCCTCCTTCATTTGGGCCAAAGGGTGAGTAGTCATTAAAAGGCATAAAAATAATAAGGTCTGCAGTGTTGTACTGTGTTGGATGGTGACAGATGGTAGCTACACTTGTGGTCAGCATGGCAGAATGTATGGAGAAGTTGAATCACTAGGTTGTACACCTGAAACTGATGTAATATTGTGTGTCAACTAGATTCAAATAACTTTTAAATTAAAATAAAAAAGTAAAATAAATTGAAAATAACAGGCATAAAAAAGTGGCTCAAATCTCATATTCTGATTTTAAGGCTGCAGAAGCAAGACCAGATCTCTTACACATTCCGCCCACCACCTACTCACAGGATCTGTTCTTAAATATAAAAACACACAGGCTAGGAGGTAGAAATCATGCCCCAAAGTTTGGTGTGGCTATAGTTTTTGTACTTTCGGGTCCGAAGACCAGTCATCTTTTAAATACCTGACAACGTGTCCCTTCAGGTTCTCTTGTCGCCATGAAAGAACACGGGAAAGGTAATTTTGTAATTGTGGTGGCAAAAGAAAGAGACTGATAAGTTCTTCTTTGTTCCATAACTGTCTTATGTAATTCTTTTAAATTAAAAAGCTGAGACATGAAATAGTCATGAAGATCAAAATGACAATTGTAAGCTGACATATCTTCTGTACCAGCTCTAATATCATTAAATTATTATCACTAGGGGAAAAAAATGCAAATGCCCCAGACAAGTTACTTTGTATATAAAAACAATTATGAAAAGAAACAAATGAATCAAATAAGCACAGCAAAATGGTAATTTGGATATAGGGTTTCAAAATTAGTTATTTTGACAAGTTCTAGTCTGGGTATGTGAATAAATAAATCACAATGCATTTCTTCATGACTTGAGGAGGTCATTCCTGATACCTTCCACAAGTCATCTATTTTCTAGGAGTCTTCAAAGAATATTTTCAACACATTAATTTGACTCAATAAATGGACAGAGTCACATCTATGAGAACATTTGTTTATTCACTGAAGAAATAGTGAATGTATAAAGAAACACTACAATAGTTTGAGAGTTGGAAGAGTGCCTTTTAATTTTGTGGGACTTTAAATCTACCAAGTAAGAAACAAAACCAGCAAACAAACTATACTTTTTTTGAAGATCCTAAACTCACAGTGTTATGTGATGAGTGGTGATTGTGAAACATGGTAAGTGACAAAGAAATGCAGAAGACAGAGAGACTGGGTGGTCAAACATGGGTGAGGTACCTAGAAAGGGACTCAGAGCTGAGTGGGCTTGAGATCGAGGGGAGCCAGGTGCACTTAGGGTGTGCATTACACTGATATGATTGGAGTGGAAGTCACTAGCAGGAAGCACAGAGATAGAACTGGACAGAGAGACTGAAGCCAGATTATAAAGGACTGGAAAGTCAGTTTGGGGAAAGCACACTGTATTGTGTAGAAATACATACAGTACTTAAGGCACCAGTACACATTGCCAGTAAACCAGTAACCATAACGTGCCTCCCCCTGCCCCACCAACACACACACCCAGGGCTCTGTCAGTATAATTTTCTGGGAGTCATTACAACAAAAACAACAGTAAGAGCATCACTCATGGAGCCTGGGAGAAAGTTTTAAAAGGGCAAAAATATTTGTTTCTCAGAAACAGATTCTTAGTCCAAACAAGAGAGTGACCCACAGGCTGTGTGAATAAAGGAGGTGAGGCTCCCATTAAGTTGCATATTTGCCTATTTCAGGACACTCTCCCAGGGCAGTAGTTAATTCCTTCACATTTGGACTTTTAGCTTTCAGGAGCCATAGAATATCTGAGAAGCATCAATACTTATAGGCTCATCTATATGCTAAACAGTTAAGCTGACTCTCACTATTGTTGGGGTAAAAAAAAAAAGCCATTTCTCATTCAACACCTTCATTCTTACCCACTTTGTCCCTTTCTCCTCCACTCTTGGAGGCAGGACCAATTTCCCGCCTCCTATGGGAGCTCCTCCCCTACCTCCGCATGACATTTGCTGTCTGTATCATAGTCCATTATTTGAACACATACTAATTAAGTCAATAACTTAAGGGTTTTGTTGTAGTTTTTAGTAACAATGAAAGCTCCTTGAGGGCAAGCACAGATTCAGCATCTTCATTACTAATGTGTGTAGGTAAATAGTAAAGAACTCATGCATTTCAGTTATACGGAATTGAGTTATTCTGCTTGGTATACACCATAACTCTTCAAGTGAACAAAATGACTACACTAATTCTATTTAAGAATCTAGACTTCCCAAATCTCTTCTCAGACTCCCAGGTCTTCATTGTTTAGGATGGTAACAGATTAACACGATATATATTTCCCACAAATAATAGTAGTTCTACCTAAATACTTAAATACACACACACACACACACACACACACATACACACTTAAATATAAATACTTAAATATATATATCAATATATATATTAATATATATCAATAAAAAATAATGCCACCTAACAGTAACAAGGTGATTTTTCTCACTTGACTTTCTCTTGATATCATCTACAATTTAAAAAAAAAGTGTTGGGATTTATTAGAGTTTGAAAATTTCACATTGTTCCCTTGGAAAATGGAGCATGCCTCTTGATCAGGTAAACTGCAACTTCATGTATATAGCCAATACCACAAACAAAATAAAATCTAAATGCTGGATTTGTCTTAAGTTGTTCACAATAATTATATTTTGTAAAGAAGGGAGAAAAAGAATGAGATGAACAAGAAATGCCAGATTGATGCTGAAGAAATTTACATTTCTAGAGCATAAAGGGAAGTATCTGCTCAATTCAGTTAATTTCTTGTAAAAATGTGACCTTTCTTATGTTGTTAGGGTCCCTCTTCTTTTCTGTAAGAAGTGCCAATCATTCCCTGCAAGTCTTAACTATCCACAGCTGTATTATACATCAAAGTACACCACTTTCCCAACCATAAAAAGAAAGAGTTTGAAACATGGAGACAAAAATTGTTGATGGCCTCTGAACAATACTCTCATGGTCCATTCTTTGAAAGAGAAGTGAATATCCTTAACTCCAGCAGAACCCATTTTCATAAGAATGAGCTGTGTTTCAATTTCAGTTACCCTGAAGATTATCCATTTGCATAAAAGTCAAAGGTTTGTAGTCTTAATTATCAATTTACTGATAGAAAAAGGAAGGGACAATCCACTGGGAGAGTCATCAGGCAAGAGTGTAAGAAGCACAGTGTGTCGAGGGTGTGGGATTTTATAGAAACATCAATGGTGAGAGTTCCCTATATATTTTACATGAATATCAACTTCATACAGAAAATTACTCACTTGTAAAAAGATCAATAAAGACACTATTAAAAACAAGAGGAGAAATAAATAAGTTTCTCTGAATAAAGGCATAGGGATTCACCAGGCATCTGGAAAATGACTGCTTAGAATTCACAATTAATTTCAAAGGCTTTTAATTCATTAGAGATCACTCCCCAAATAATTCTAATTTTAATCTCACATTTAGCTCTTTCTTACATAACGCTAATCATATCAGAGTACACTAAACAGTAAAAGAAAATAAAATCATTCATTTGCACAGTATTTTTATATGAAAGAATATAATTATCACCTGAAGTCTTCCCATAATATAAATATTATGGACAAGGAGCTTGAATCTCAACTTTACTGGCAAACCATTAAAAAAAAAAAAAAAAAAGGATGAAAAACAGCATAGAATGATGAACCCGATGTTGGAGGCCCTAATGATAAAGAAGAAAACTTCTGAAATAATTGCACAATTTCATAATATAGTGTATTCATCTTGAAACCAGTGGGGGCTAGTTAGCCTGTGAAGTCTCAATGAAGAGGTTATTAGATTCTGATGCCTTTTATTGAAAGGGAGGGAGGATTAGTAGATAGATACATAACATAGACACATATATAAATGCAGATTTCTGATACCATCAAAAACTCATTTATTGAGAATCCTTGGGGGAAGAGGCCTTAGAATTTGCATTTAAACAAGACCTCCAGTGATTCTTATGCACACAGTTTGCAAAAGTCTACTCAAAAACTCTACATCATGGTCATAAAGCCAACATCTACCATGATAAAGGTGACATGTTTAGTACAAAAAAACAGAAGGTTGCCACAGTAATACCATGGGGAAATGTTCCAAATCCTCAAAATCTGCTCTGATTCTCTTGCAGCTTATGTGGCTTACAATTATCTGGATCATTCAGGCAGAAAGTTGGAGGTTCATCTGTAATATCTATATGCCATATTAGTTTTTCTTGAATTTTATTGAGGTGGAGGAACTCCAAAGTACACAAGACCAAGAATAGGGCCGATATTTCACATAATTTAAGTCTCAGATTGCAATATTCTAAAAGTGACTCATGGGTGAAAAAACTGAGAAATGCCACCAACAACTTGACCTCTCCAGACTATATTTCCTTTGATCTCACATCAGTAACAAGGGTAATTTTTAAAGCACAAAGTATTATTCATGATTTATTATTTTACTAGCAATGGGACAAAATTACATTAAGCTTGTTAGTATTAAGGTAGAAGACTGGAAATATTAAGACTGTTAGTATCAAGATGGATCCCTTTTATTCTACTTATATTTGGAGAGAATGGTAATACTGAAATGTCCCTTTCCCTCTTACAGCTTTCCCCAAGCTAAAACTAGTGTAAGATAAAGCAGGAAGATGTCAATGAATAAATTGCAGAATGTAGGAGACACAAAAGATATAGGAAATATTTTTAATAGGGGCCCATGCTTGCATGTTTTTTCATTCACCAAAGAAGTTTTAGCCAGAGATAAATGTTGCCACTGTGGGTCAAAGTAACAATGACTCTAAATCAAGTTAATTTGTTGAAATGTTATTCCTCAGTAGAATGTTTATAATATATTCAGGAATAGATTTTGTTAAATGAGACAGTGTGCCTAGTGGATGATGAAATCTCTCATCCAGCTAGAATGAAGATGTTAGGGATGAAGATAGATCATGCAACTTCCCTAAAGCAATGGTGGCATTTTCCTCTCCCAGAAATTAGTGGTTGATATAAATGGTTTAGAGAAATTACAGCTAAACTCAAAAGGGGAAAAAAAAAAAGTGTTTCATGCTGCATCCAAAGAGGTTGCTTTGCTGGGAAAAAAACAAAACAACAAAAACAAAAAATAAAAACACAAAAAACCCAAAACTGCAACAAGGTGTTATTTTCACAAAACTCCTACCATCAGTCCATTTTAACCAGTTCAATGAAACGATCTTCTTCCATTTTTTTTTATATAATAGGAATTTTAATTCTGTCCCTTATCAACCTCAGTCCTAGGGAGGAAATTCTACCTCACATTTAGACAATTAATCAAAAATAAAGTCATCTTAAAGTCATTGTGGAAGAGGCCTACTTCCTTGCACTAATGCAAGCAGTTCAATGCGATTGTTCAGTTTGCACAGTGACAGGTGGTCCTGAAGTGGACATCCAGTGACCTAAGCACAAGGGGCCCTACAACCGAAGACAAGGTCAGAGGGTGGATTTCTTTAGGACTAATTAGTCTCAGTCCAGCCAAAGTATTTATGTCTTTGCTTCAGGTGGCACAGCCAAGCCAGTTCTAATGTTTCAAGCAATTCCCATCTCTGGTCCTTACAGTGGCTAGACCATGGAGTAGAGCTGGTCTGAGTCTATCCCTTATTGCCGCCGGCCCAGTAATCCTATGCTCATCAACCAAAAGGTACATAAATGGTAGGCTGTAGAATATCTACACCTTGACCCATTTTCCTCTGATTTATCAGCTCAACAAAGGCAATTAAAATAAGCCCACTGAACTTTGTCATCTACTCTGTGCAAGGAGAACCCATTCAACTTCTTAAGTCTATAGGGAAATGAACCTAAGGAGAAGAAATATAAAAGGCCAAAGGGGAAAGTATAGCTTAAAGTGCATGTACGCAAGTCGTAGTGGCTTATTTTCACTATGAGCTCAGCAGAAAACCTACCAGAGGCACATTTAGAATTCAGTAGAGCACAGAGTATTTAATATGCTATTTGCATTTTGACAGCTTAGAAATGTCTACACTGGATTTGCTGTATCTTCTGCAGTGAGCACTAAGCGGTCACTGAGCCTTTGTTTATCTATTTCTTAAAGGAAGCTGAACCATTTTCTTGACATTTTCAAAGAACTGTTGGTGTTTGTTTGAGACAATAAACTGGAGAGGAAGGAGGCATTGCCCTCAGAAGGAGCCCATTGTGCCTGTTTGTAGGAACTTAGAATCAGTACCTGAGGCAGTCTTCTTATCAAGCATGATTGGCCTGCTGAAAGCCAATATACAAATAGCGATTCGCTTTCCTCTGGGGCCTGTGTTGGTGGAGATGCTGTGGAGGTGGGGGCAGATTCTAGGACCATTTTACCACCTGCTATTTGCTCCTCTGCACTTGTTTATTGGGATTCCATTGCCCCACTATTCAAGTTTACACAACCTGCCACTTTGGAGGAAAGCCTTCCCTTCGCTTACCTTTCTACAGATTTAAAATCCCAAACTAAGAGCATAGAGGTGCTCCAGAAGCACCAGTGCTTCTGGTTGAACAGTTCTTCATTGAAAAACAAAACAAAACAAAAATTTAATCCCCTCACAATACCAAACAATAATAATAATAATAATAATAATAATAATACCCATGATTTGGTAAGAAAATCATGAATGCAGAAATCTTAACTTCCCTTTATATGACTCACATTTTAGTATATAACATATGGGGGGGGGGTTCTGTGAAAGCCATTTATTCACAAGAATTCCTGGCTTCCCCAGGAGAGAGTACATGTGGGGTTGCTCAACCAACGCAATGTGGCCAGCAAATGTAAGCGCTCAGCATCCTTCTTGGTGATCTGAATTGTTAACAAGGTAACTCATGTAGAAACACACAGATTTGGGAAGGCTTCTCTCTCTCTCTCTCTTTCTCTCTCTCTGTATGTGTGTATGTGCGTGTTGAGTTATACGGTTGCTGTGAAAATTTGGTAATGCATGCTTAAATCTCTTTGCTGGGTGGGTTAGTGAATGTTAGAATTAGGAATTTTGATAAGCACTCCACCTTTCAGTTCCCAGGCTTCCTATGAGGAGACCATGGAGCTACTATTATGTGTTTTCATGACGCTTTCTGAGTAATGCTTGCAAATCACTGCATTCTTGTCGCTGCACAGACACAAGAAACAATCTAGAAGCAAAGCAAACTTTGCGCACCCAAACAGCCCATTGATCAGCCCCAGATAAGAGTGCAAATCTGAGAGCTCACCGAATGAGTTATGCCACCTATTTGCTAGATGAAAATACTTAAAGCCTTCTTCCCTCCCCTTGGTCCCTGAAAATGTGCTGTTTTTGAGGAGGTATGCACGCTTGGGATTCGACCTTTACAATATTAGTAATCAAAAAGAAAAAGGACATTAAAATTGAATTCCGGGTACCCCCCAAGTTTGCACCGAAGCGTAAAGCACAATCAACTAAAGCTGATGACCCGGGTAGTGATGGTACCGGGTTCTAATTACCGAAACTGCAGCCGCCTGCAGCCTCTCACGACTCCGCAAACAGGTCACGAATTATACCCCACGCATCAAAAACTCTCCTCCTGCCTTCGACACAACGGGAGCCGCCACCTGGGCGCACGCTGCGCTGCTCCGCAGCGGTGGTTGGCACCTTCCTCCGAGCGCTCCTCCACGGGGAAGCGCTATGGCGGGTTCGCAGGCACCCCGGGGGCCCAAGGCCCGGGACAGAGGCCCGACCTTGACCACGAGGGCTTCACTAGGCAGGGGGACGGTGACCTCGCCCTAGCTCTCAGAGCGTTCTCAGGGCGACTCCGGTGCTGGCGTCACCAGCCTCCCGCCTGCAGCCCGCTCCCACGCGGCCACTTGCGCTCGCATTTGACCCTTCGGGAGCAGAGAAAACGCCGGCCCAGCCCCGCGGGCCCCGCCGGGCTGATAAAGGAGCCTCGCGCACCCACCACAACCTAGGGCTCGCAATAGCGCAGTGAGCGCGGTCGGCCGGTCCCCTCCCCGCGCAAATGCACACACGCACACCCTACTCTCACGCAGCGCGCGCCAGGGGCCTGGGACCCTGGACTCCACTTCTTGGCTTCTACATCCCTGACCTGGGACCCCCAGGGCGCAGGAGGCGCTCTCCTCCCCGCGGCAGCTCCTCCAGCCTCGGGGCGCCCGGGACTTTGCGCCCTTGCCTGGTTAGCCCCAGGATCTGCACCAGTAGACCCCGCCCAAGACCTACCCGTACACACCCTCTCCCCCCAGGCCCGCGGACTGCCTCGGCCCACCCGCGAGGGGGCGGAATCCGCCGGGCACACGTGTGCGGATTACTAAGCAGCTCCGGCAGGGCTGCCGCCGCTGTCTCCACGCAGCAGCCCCTGCTAATTGCGGGGGAAGGGCGCTCGGAGCACGCGGAACCACGGGGAACCGAGAATGCCCTCAGAGGCTGCGCTGCCTGCCGGGGGAAGCAGGCGGCCCCCGGCACAGCTGGACTTTGAGTGCAGAGGAAAGGGGTGGGAAGTTTTGCTGAGTTGCGTAGCAGGTGTTCCCTCTCCACGCAGGGGCTTGGCTAGGCAAAGCCAGGTCCTGTCCGCAGGCCTCTTCCCGGACCTGAGAAAAAGCCCTGCACGCACTTCCCAGGAGTAGTTCTCTTTGCCCTCGATTTTTCCTGCATCGCCTCTCTGTTCCCAGCAAGTCCAGCACGACCCAAGGCCGCTACCCACCGGCCCCTGCTCCGCCGGCCGTGCCTCCGCAGCAGCTCCAACAGTAGCGCCCGAGGCGGGGCGGATGGACCGAGCCGGGCCGGTGGGCAGAGGGTAGGTGTCTGCAGGAAGGTCCCCGATTCCGAGCGACCATGAGCTCAGGCGACTAACACCAAACATTTGCGCTCCCTGAGATCTTGGGGCGCATTCCCACAGACAGCCTTTCGTAGGGGTGAGTGCGTGCGTGGAGGGTCTGGTGCCTTGCGGTCAGCTCTCAACCCTCCCTAGACGCCGGGTGGAGAAGAGCAGCCAGGAGGGGAAGCCTAATCTGCCATTCTCTCCATCTCTCTCCACCCAGGCCCATCTGGAGTTTCCTAATGGAACCAGAGATAGTCCTCCTTCGCCTTGTCAATCACCCTCGAATCTGGAACACTGAAGGAATAGAAAATGGGGTGGAAAAAAAAAAGATGGAAGAATCTAGAGAGGAAAGGGGGAATTTTAGGTGGGGAAAGAGCAAATGGCCATCAGAAAACACACACACACTCAAGATTTGACAGCATCCTTTAAAAAGGTAAAGAGAAAAGAAAATCTATATAGATATAGATATTCCCAGGAGTGGGACGATGGGGTGTTGATTGATAGGAGAAGCATCCAAGGAGGCCCAAATGAGGAAATGGGGGCAGGTACTTTCCAATGTGAAAATCAATCAATATCCCCTCTCTCTCTCCCTCCTCCTCCCTTCCCTCTCCCGGAATCAAGAGGGAGCTTGTTTTCTTTCCCAGAGAATAGACAAGTACTGGAGATATTGCCAGCCCCGAGATTGCAGCCTGTAGGCTAGTTAGAGGAAAACATTCCCCAACTCATTTCAAGGAGAAAACCAAGTTCACAGAGCTCCGAGCCCCGGGACTGACCCAGGGAGACTCCTTCTCTTGACCAGAGGTGGCAAGGGGTAGACCACAGCGAATACAACTGCGGTGGAACCCCAGCCAGGTCTCCCCGCTTTCTTCAAGCACCTTGCCCGCTCCTTTCAACTTGCAAGGAGCGAGGTCCAGGGAGAGGGAGGCGGGGGCGACCTTACGGAGGTAGCTCCTCATCACTCCCTGAGTACGCTGGAGGGGGAAGAAGGGACCGCCGAGTGGGTGCAAGGGTGCGGGGAGCCTGGACAGCAGGAAGGCTCGCCTGTTGGTTCCCCCAAGCCCCTGTTGAGCCAGAACTTGCGAGGCCAGCTTCGCCCGGGCCACTTTCCCAGCCGCTCGGGGTCCGGGCAAAGTCCTGGGAACCACCCCAGCCACGGCCACCCGTTGGGCCACATCTCTAAGCAGGCAACATCGCCGGCCACAGCGCAGTTTCAGCCCACCTCGGATCTGGCTTCTTTCTCCCCAACAACCCACACCACCGAAAAAGAGGGCATGTCGTGCCAGCCAAGTGAAGGGAAGGAGAGGCGGGGGAGACAAGGGTGGGAAGAAGGCGATGGAAGCCCGGCTCTCGGGCACTGCCTTCCCCCAGCGTCGGTGATGGAGAACCCCCGGCAGACGCCCGCGCCCGGGTACCCTGCCCTCCTCAACACACACACTTGCGTTCGCAAACGGGGCCTCGGAGGGCTCGCCCATCTCCCCGGTAGCAAGCAAGACGGTCTTACCCTTCGCTGCAGTGAGGAGCCCCGCGCACAGAACCAGCAGCACCAGAAGCAGGAGCAGCGACTTGAATTTCCTCCACGCAGTCATGTCTGCAGATATTCCACACGCACACGACACCGATGGCTCTTCTCAGATGTGCCCGTCTCCTCCGAGGAACGGCAGGGCTATGAACAGAGCCAAATAATCACCAGAGGGCAAGGCGAGCCGGAGACAGATCCCTGTCCCCAGACCGGCCGCGCATCCGACGCCTCCTGCAGGTCTGCGCTCCCGGCTCGCTTCCCTCTCATAGCATCGGTCCCGAGCCACTGCAGGGCTGAGCGGCTCCGAGCGCCGACCGGGCTGCCGGGCCGGGCCGGGGACACGCCGGCCGAGCTGGGCAGGAAGGCACCAAGGCGGCGAGGCTGCGGGAGGGGGCAGGCGCGGAGCGAGCGCGCAGCCAGGAGAGACCTGGAGCCCAGGCAGCTGGAGAGAGAGCCAGCGAGTGGGAGCTGCGGGAGGGAGGGAGGGGGCGCGGGGGGAGGAGAGCCAGCCTAGAGAGGGAAGGCGGAGAGCGCAGAAGACAGGCTGCTAGCGGCACAAGGAGCCGCTGCCGTGGCGGCTGGACTCAACCATCCCTACCCACAGAGAGGGGAAGGAGTCTGGGCACGGCGCAATCCCAGACAGAGCCCAGCCTCGGGCCCTCGGGCTCCCCGAGCGGTGCCGCGCTCCATTCGGCCTCCCGCGCAGCAGCGCGCAGGCTGGAGAAAGGAGACTCGCTGGGCGCTCGGGTGGGGGACACCCACGCCACACGCGGGGAGAGGCAATGCAACCCAGCAACTCGAGCAAACTGGAGGGATTCTGCGGGGGCAGACGCTGGCCTCCACCTGCTGATCTCCCTCTCTCCTTGTTGACCTGAGAGAAGTCCCCTGCGTAACTTAGAAAAAAAATTGCGGGTGGAAAGAGAACCCACAAGCTCTAACCCCAAGGAAGGAAAAGGAACATAATTTAAAAAATATATATTATTATTTTTAGAGCTCTTTGGGATGGTGACTATGTGCAAGAAGTTAGAATGATTTTTCCTATTTCCTGACTTAGGCTGTGTTAGGGTTATCTGTGAATAAACTTAGGTTCAGATTAAATTCGAAATCAGGAAGAATGTCTAGAATTCATAGCAAGGTCTGGTTAGTAGAGATGGCATGTTGGCAAACCTTCAAATGAAATTCTGTATCAAATTTAATGGGCTGGGTAGGGACTTTAAAAGAGAGCTCCTTTCTGAATCTGCCAAGGGATGAAGCTAGCAGAGAGAGAAGAGAGCTCTAGAGTGGCAGTAGGACATAGAATGAACCAGATTCCACCCTCCCCAAATAGAAAAGGTATTCATGCAATCTCTGGGGGGAATATGCAAGGCAAGGCATTTTAGGGAATTGTGTTCAGTTCATAAAAGAAAGAAATTGTGAGTGAGTACTAGCACTAACAAAGGGACATTGAAAGGATTCACCATTCTTGACCAAAAAGGTTGAGAAGGTTGGAGGGAACCAGAACATGGACACCCCACACCTTAGTAATAGAGGATTACATTTTTTCCCAAAACATTAACAGTCATCAGCGATACTAAACACTGAATCCTTCACAGCACTGAATGCCTTTAGTGGAATGGAGAGCCCATGGTTGGCAATTGCTCATGGTGCTTGATTCCACCCGTGTTTTGTCTCAGTCAGAATTCAAGACTGAATTGACAATTTCATAATAATTTTTTATATCCCTGCCTTATTTTTCTTATATTCTCCTTGCCCCAGTGGTCTCTAGGTTACATAAGAATGTGATAACCCATCCAGAAAATGAAGGGCTACAATCTTGAAATGGAAGCACCAAGCAGGATTTCCTGAGTCTCCCTACAGCCTACCAGGAACCACTGAAACCACCACCAAAACTAACGTTCCTCTCACGGGGATATGAGCTTCCAAATATGAGGAACCCAATTTGATTTCCTGAAAATTACAGTCTCATACATCACTTGGATTTTCCACATACATACATGACTTGGATTCCACATACATACATGACTTGGATTTTCCTATTTTGCTGAAGTTATCCCCAGAGGGAGAATAAGGCGGCAAATGGCTCAGTCATTTAGGAATTCCCAGTGGACTCCATGAGTTAGTCTTTAGGCTGAACTAAGCAGGTAGAGGTGAGGATCACCGCTCTGTGATTTCAAATCCAATCCCAGTTGATTAGTTGATACCTGTAAATCAGTAAGTCAACAAAAATGTTTAAGACCCATTAGGTGCTCCAATAGTTCATTTCCAGCTTCTCATCCCATTGCCCGCCAAATATATATGTGTTTTAGGAGAGCTGACTTCTTGAGAAAGTGTCTTGTCTTTCCATTGCTATCCTTAATGACTCATGTAACCAAGAAGGATTTCTCCCACTAAAAAACTTTTCCAAAATCTAACCCTCCTGGTCTAGAATATATAGATGATTTTTACTTTATTAGGATCCCAATCAGCAACGTTGAGTGCACAATTGAACACCTTTACGCATAACTGTGACGGGCCCCAGGTTGTCCTTTGAACTTCACTCTCCTTGGGTCCGTCCTGCTTAAAGTCTTTAATACCACCTCTTTTCACTGGGGTACAAAAAATCTGATTCCCATTTTTTTTGATTCCCATTTTTAAAAAACAATGATCCCAATAACCATAACTACCCATTTTTGTTGTTATTTATATGGCGCATTTTCTTTACCCAGCTCCTATATCAGAGAGTTACGATGATTCGTACCAAATTGTTTCTCGATCATACGTAGGATGAGGGTGGGAGAGGGCTGTCAAATAAGATAGGCTGATTTTGGAATCTGGTTGTATTTGTGTGTTAATGTTGTGATTTTTTTTCCCCCAAGACCTGGAGGTTTAATTAGGAAGGAACACGTGGGGCACCACTGCCATCTAGTGTCCAGCCTTCCTTGTTGGGCGTTTGTAGAGAAATTTGGTGGTCCCTTCATCCTATCTCTCTTCGCTGATCTGAGGTCCCCACAGACTTGTTTCTGGAAAGCCCCTCCAGAACTCTCTGGTCCCCTTCATGTAATCAGGCTGTAGTTGAAGCCCATTATTATGTTCCTAGAGGCTCTTTCCCCCTTTGATTGCTAAATGGATGTGAAAGCCTTGATTTATGTCACAATTCTAATGCCAGTTATTTAGAGCAGCATTAACCAAATGGGATTAGAGTAAGTCAGGTACTGTGGTGAATTCCTACCAGGCAGCTTTGTGACCACTTCTCTGCATTGGCCTCAGTGCCTGGAACATTGCACTTTTGCACCAAGGGTTTCTTTTCTTTCTTTTCTTTTCTTTGCTTTGCTTTTTTCTTTTTTAAGATTCTCCAGTCCAAGGCATACTACTGTCTGTAGCATCAGGATTCTGGCTAAGCAGTACTAGGGATGATATTGTCTCTCGGCAATGGGAGTTGAGCCATGGGATGAATAGGCAGAGGGAAGGATAAAGACATCTCTAAAAGAATGTAACAACTACCTTAGTTTGCAGAAGTCTTTTATACATACTCTCCTCCATAACGTGGTTGTCATTATTGCCCCCCCCCCGATGAGAAGGAATGGGTGGCTTGCAGGAATCACATGATTTTGTAGGGGCTCACATCTCACTGAGGGCCAGATGGTGACTCATGCTCAGCCTTTTCACCGCATCGGCATTTACAAACCACACCTGCTGTCCCTCTCCCCCAATACTGAGGATTACCCAAGCCTGGACTCCAGGGTTTTCACACACTGGCCTCTACACTCCTGTGGTTGCTTTATAAAAAACAGATTGAGGCATCTATAGAGCACTCAACTCAATAACAGCAGAATACACATTCTTTTCCAGCATGCACGGAACATTCTCCAAGATAGATCATTTGCTAGGCCATCAAAAAAAAAGGGGGGTATTCCATAACCATTTCTAAATTATTTATTCATATGAATCTTGATTTATAAAACTATTCTCATTAACTGGTTTAAAAATGTATCAGTTGAATACTTTTCCATGTTTTTCTAATACAATAATACGTTTAACTGCATGTATATCTGTGTGTATACATACATAACATACATATATACATGGATGAGAACTTTCCTTTTGTTAATGACATGTAAACAGAAGACAGGTGAATGGCATTATGATGTAGGAAGCTGAGATGTGTTAAATCGATCTGAGTCAGAAGACAAACCATGCTATAAATGATCCATTAAGAAGGCTAAGAAAATTGTGAATTCTCTTCTTTTACAAATGGGCACCCAAATTAAAGGAACCCAAAATGCAAGCTTCAGTGTGCATCAAAATGACATGGAAGGCTTGTTGAGGCAAGATTTCTGACCCCAACCCCAGAGCTTCTGATTCAACGTTTCTGGGATGGGGCCCAAGAATTTACATTTTTGACTAGTTCTAGGTGATAGATAAATGCCGAGTTCATTCTTTGGGAACCACTTGTATGGGGGTTGATTTTGTGGTCAAAAAGACATGCTCTGAATCCCACATCTGCCACTTTCTAAACATTGACCTTAAGAAACACCTAAGTTTGTTCACCTAAAAATATGGAAAATGATACCTACCTCATAGATCTGTTGGGAAAATCAACAATGGTTGATATATAGCAAAATGCTCACACAAAAAAATATTATTTTCCTTTTCTATCCAGTCACTCTCTGAAGGAGGAGAGAAAAAAAGAAGAACCCAGATGGAGAAAGCCTTTCCCATCTGCTCTGATCCACATTTTAGGAGTGGCAAAGTGGATTTTGGTAGGAAACAAGAAACACAGTCAACATCCCCCAGACTGTCTCAAGGTGAATCCCACAAGAATCCATGTGGGGAAAACCACAGGCTTTATTGACTATGACTTTTAAGATCAGCTTGAAAGGCTGCCTCATACCTGGCTCCCTCCCAAGGTTTGTAGAACACTAGCAAGCTTGAAAAGCTCGGTCCAGAACTAGGTGATATGACATTCGGAGTGTTCATTAATAATGCTTTCCTCTTGCACTACAGCAAACCTAGGGCAGAGATGCTTTTAATAGCTATCAGCACGGTCTAATACTGAGGTCATTAGATCAGCAAGGAGAGATTCCGTTGTTCCTCCAGGACTAAATATTACTGTGGAAACACAAACAAAAGCTTATCTAGCTTTAGGAACTGTTTTTCCCCTGGCAGGTGACTTTTTCCAGGGACTTCCACCAATAGCCATTTTCCAATGAAACTAGACTTCAGGAGGGCTGAACGTTGTTGTCTAGCCTGATGCTTCTGGCAAGACTACTTCACTTCCGAGACTCAATTTTCTTAGCTGTAAGACAGAGTTTGGGTTCACGTTTACGCTTCCTCTAAAGTTCTGTGATTCTTCTTTTCTTATATCTTACTTTTAGCATTTTCCTCTTCTTCACTTAACTATAAGATGGCTGTGTGTATGTGTTTCTGGTTAGGTTCAGGGAGTTCTTTAAGGAAACGCATTCCAAAATTATAATATAAGAAATCGTATGCTTACCAGAATGGCCTGCAAAGAAGCAGTCATAACACACACACACACACACACACACACACACACACACACACACACACACACACACACACACTCCTCTGCAGGAACTTTAGAATACAAATCACTGCATTTGTCCTCATCTGTAAACTGGAACTGTTCTGAATTTTTTACATGTTCTTCATAAAAAGTCAGTGGATTGTGCAGTAATCACAGAACTGGAAATAATCACTTTGCTCACAAATGTCTTAGATTCAGATATCAAGAGGAGAAGGTGACATCATGCACTGTGTCGTATCAATTCCAGCTTACCTGTGGTGGCTAGCTCCGCCTTGATCTCATATTGAGAAAACATATAATTAAAATATTTCCTTTGTTTTAAAACACATGGAGAACAACCATAGAGCCATAGTTCCATTTGAAAATGGGCATTCTAATACTAGTGGCTTCTCATTCTCTCCTGTGATTGTGTCTGCTACCATCCACTCCTCTTTCTGCCAGATTTACTATATTAGAAAAAGGGTCCTGGGAGGAGCATTAAAGGTGCCAGGAATCAAGGTAAAATGTACTTGGTCTTCTTCCGCTCCTTTTCCCTTCAAACATTTTGTGAATAATACCCCTGAGAACAGGACCTCTCTGTGTGGTGGTGGCGGTGTGTGTGTCAAGAATGGCTTTGTAAAGGGTTTCTCGTGAAGGGGACGCAGACTGCTCTAGAGTATTTCCATCTTGTTTTCTCTGCCCACCAAAGAGTTCCTTCCCTCTGTTTCTTGCCCATTTCTCTCTTGACTTACCTTAAGGATAGACAAATTATATGATTACCTCTATATTTTATATGTCAGCTCTCCAAATCTCCTTGAATTTCAGTAGGTCTGAAATGTCATTAATAGAGTCTCGTCCTTTGAAAATTGGAGGTTTTTTGGTATTCCAGAACACCCCACAAGGAGCAGATATTTGTATGAATTTTGAGTTGTGGGAGTCAACTCTTATAATCTAACCTGACCTTTCACTCAGAGAGCAAAATCCCCGGAGAATAGTACATTGGGCAAAGTATGGTAGTAAAGGCAAAGGAATATGTTCAGATCCCATGATCAAGGACTGATAAGGCTGCCATCATTGATTATCTCACAAGACCTGTTTCTTCCATCTGGCTGTAGGTCAAATTCTGCAAAAGGAGAAATTCCTGGTGTGGGGAAAACATGGATCTTCACCAACCTGAGGTTATATCCTAATTCTTCCATTTGCTAGCTGGGTGGCCTTGTGAGTTTACTCAAGTGCACCGATTGCCCAGTCCCTAAAAGAATACCTATATTTTAACTCCTAAAATTGCTGTGAGAAGTAATTGAGACCATATATGAAAAATACTAAGTTAGAATTTGAAAAAAAAAAAACAAGTTTAGCTTCCTTTCTCCCCATTCTTTTTAGGTTTGCCTTTGAGTTTAAATATATTTTGTTGTTTTTTTTTTTTCCTCTGAAGTATTGTTCTTTCTTTCTTATTGATTGAAATAAGATCCTCTAAAATACTTCCTGAAACTGTATATACAAAATCTTTCCTATTGGAAAAGCTTCTTTGAAAAGCAATAGTTATCATCCTTGGAACTGCCACAAAACAGTAGCTCTTAGGTATCCCTTTTAAATGCGGAGCAGTGGTACAGTCAGATCCAAAATAGTAGGTGATTGCTGACATCAACAGCAGTAGCAATAACATGACTTCTACTGAGCTTCTGAAATGTGTAGGATTCTGCAGTTGGTGCCATGATACAAAGAAGTATAAGGCGTGGTTCCTTTTGGGATAATTAGAAGAAGAGAAAAGGTACCCTAACAACATACCTACTATGTGTCACGTATGTGCTTATGCAGAAACCTACATTCCCAATGATTGACTGGCATGTCCTGGCTCACATAATTGTCAGAAACAGGATGGAAACTCACATATGATGTCCAAGCTTTTCTCATAACATCCTACTGTATCTGGGGTTGCTACTGAAGATTTTCTGAAATGCTGAGGTCTTGAGCGACCCAGGAGGCGAGGTGGGATTTCCACATGAATGGAAAGAATGAAGAGCATTCTAGGTGAGGCCAAAACACATGGGAATAGCTTTGGAGGGGTATATACATAATGAATTCCCAAACAAATTTCTATTTTGTCAGAAGACGTTTTACAAAAAGTTTTTGAGCGTGGACCCAGGTTTGGGGAATCCTCCTGTGAGTTGTAGTCACTGACTATGGTTCAATTATGGGGAGGTTGCCCATGTTGTGCTGTGTTAGAAGGGAAGGTGCTAAATGTAGTCTGTGACAGAGTGAATGACTTGGGGATGACACAACTCCAGCCATCCCTCCTGGAATGTCCTGGACACCACTACTGCCATCAGAAAGGCATTCAGTGTGCCCATCCTCAACTGCAAACTGTGTTATAAGTTGACAAGCCCTTGTGCATTATATACAAAAAAAAAATGACTACTATAACTGCTCTTTTCTCTCCCAATGCCTTTAATTTCCTTGCCCTCCATTGCCTTATTTGTAAGTGGAGCTAATCAAATGGAATGGATCTATTCAAAGGCGGTAAAGCGTCCTATGTGTTTGCTCTAAGTAGTCTCCATCTCTAAAACTATGCTCTATGGTGTAAGATCTGCTTTTCTTTCAGCAGATGACACTTTCAGTTAAATCAAAATGATATGGAGAACATTTTATTCAAAAGTCTCAGAAGAAGCTGAAGTGGAGAACTTCCCAGGGATTTGCTAATTGTTTTGAGAACGGCCCCCCCTGTGAATCTGGCCTTTCATCGGGCAGTGGGGCGAGGGTGCCGGGGGGGTGTGATATAATAGAAATCTGTGTAGCCAGCAATGTTACCTCTCATTTCTCTCCCATACAGGCTTGTAGGTTCAGATACCAGACTAAAGAAAATGCTGAGTGAGACTGAATTTCTGAGAGAGGAAAACAATACGAAGATGGATCTTTATAGCCAGGATTGCTGTGTGGTAGAAATGAGATAGCACCACTCTGCAGCTCTCCAGGGAGCAGACCAAACCCTTTGCTGGCACGTAGGACTCTGCCTTGTTCTGTGGAAACGCAGAGGGCCCAGCAATGTCTTGGACACTCTGGGGACATTTGTAATGGGTCTTTGGATTAAGACATATGGGATCCAGTCTCCCTCAGACTATCATCACCCTCAATGTGGGTTGAGGGCCTGCTCTTCTGGTGACTGTGTTGACATGTTAGCCAGGGCAGCAGAGAGTGACCCTTTGGTTAGAGCATATGCCCTTAAATGACCTTGCCACATCATTGAGTTGAAGTATTTCCAACTTTGTGAGGACTCATGGGGGCAACTGAATGCCCCAGTCAACGCAGGGCATTTGCAGTGCTTCTCGAGCTCAGTAGGATGATTAAGGCCAAGAACTAATGGGTGGTAACCTGGAGGGGGTGCTAAACCTACACACATAGTTCCTTGCAGACATGGGGCATCCACCTCGGGAGGTAGAACGGGATTCTGTAACGAACGGGTCAGCTGTATGTGTCATCCCTAGAGCCTGGCCTGCTCTCCAGGACTTGGGGAATTTGAGCTGTCATTACAGGATGAAGTCAAGCCCAGATCCAGGATGCTTGCGGAGAGTGCCGTGCCAGACCCGGCCAGTGCTGGCAAGTACACACCGGGACCCTGCTTAAGCCTGTCCCAGTACGACGGCGGTCCTCAGACCCTGAGGATCGGTAGGTATTATGTGGATCCCAACGCAGTAACTAGATGGCTCTCAAAGCCACATCCCCATCCAACAGTCCTTAAATGGGAATAGAAACTGGAATTTGTAGCTTGTGCCTCTGGCCTCATGCCAAAGGCAAGAAAAGCTTCTACTTATTTCTTGAGGAATTTTTGTATCAGGCTACCCTATAGTTTGGAAAATTGATCAGGCCAAATTGTCACTGGAATCATTTTCAAGGATGCTTTTCTGGAGAAAGTCAGATTTTATCTCTGCACTGATGGATTCCCTGTTCCTCTCAACTGTGTGTGTGAAGCTAATTCAGACCAGAGAGAGGAGCTCGATGTTGGGGACTCTCAGGAAATTAACTGAATAACATAAAGTATAGGCAGAAGTTTAGTTGTGGGAACTACTCCTGTTGTCAGCCAGACCCAGGTCTCAAATATTGCAACCCTGACCAACAAGCCTTGGAGACAGAAAATAAGTAGAAACCGCTAGTTTTAGTCAGGAGACACCCCTCAATTTATCCAGGTGCTCTGGTGAGACTCAATTCCACAAATTTGCTTCGAATTTCAAAGGCTGTGCCCAGGCATGACAAGCATGACGATTTGTGTCACTATCTAGTACTAGATAGCGGGTCCTGATTACTATGGGGTAGATTCAAGGGGCAGATAATGCATACATGCACCTGTGAATACACACCCTCACACTCTGAGTTACAAATGCCCAATTGTGTCTTTGTTAGTGGAAGGGCAAAACCTTTTGCAGATTGCATCTCTTGAGAGGATGCTCTTCTGATTTTTTTTCAGTAATTCAGTTGGGAATAGATGGTATGTTTAGGCTAATGGAATATTCTGGTAACAGAGTGGGTGCTAGATCTTCCACCTGAGTTGAGACTCTGAAGGAAGGAATTTGGCTTCAGCCTGCTATGAGGTAGAGCTGGTGTCAAGGAAAGGTGGTGGGGGAAGAGAATGAACGTGGAGTAAGCAGGCGTGGGTCCAAGTCTTTGGTCTCCACCAGCCAGCTGTGAGGATTTTACAAAGTCACTTCATCTCACTCTAAATTCCTTCCTTCTTAATTTAGTAATTTGTTTATAATAACCAGGTCAATAATACCTGCCCACTTCCCACATAATTTCGAGAGCACAATAAATACCATATGGGAGAACACTACTGAAATTTAAAAGGTCTGTACAAATATGTATTATTATCATTGAGTTTGTCCAATATCATTAGCAAGAGATTTGAAAATTGTTCACATTCATTTGTCACTCCAAACACTGAGCTGTGAATTAGTGTAGCTGACATGACCATGATCATGGCAGTCAAGGAGATAATAGGGTTAAGCCTGTTTAAAAATGGTAAAATGCCAAAAACTGTCATTATTTTAAATGAGAAACAAATGCAATTAGAAGGGGTCGCTAGATAGCAACCATACAATCCCTTCACTGTACAGATGAGGAAACAACCAGGAGAGCTATTTTCCCAAATTTACTCAACAAACCTTTTGCGAGTTGTTAAGTGTGCTGGGCATTTTATCTAGTGCTGCACACAAATGACAGCTAACATTTGTATGGTCACCTGCACCCAAATTGTGCTTTTGTGCACATGACCTCAGCCCTCACAATGGCCTTGGTCATGGGTGTGACAATTCTTACATAAAGAAAGGAGGCAATGGAGGGCACCATGGACGTGTCAAAACCACAGCCCCTGGCAGTGTGTTGCTTAGTGGACTGTGGTGTTTCTCAAAGGCAGAGCTGAAATTCTGCAGATTTCAAATGCTTACAGGTGTATAAGGAAAATACTAAGCAATTAAAAGATGTGCGAACACCATTATAAAATACCTTCCTTCAAAATATTGAAAATTCTAGTCATTTTAGAAAATCTTCCAGATGGGCAAGTTGAGATTTTAAATATTATAGAGAAAGAGATTTTAACCTGGGTCTGCACTATGTTTTCAAGTGATTAGATGATCACTCAAATGATATGCGTGTGTGTGTTTGCAAAGAATAATCCATGGTTCCCAAAATGTCAAGCCATCCTGATACAAAGGATTGCTTAGGTTAGAAATAAAGCTAGTAATGAAGTTTGTCTAACCCTATAAAATGCTTAATTCATGTTGCAAAAAATGAAACAAGCAGAAGAAATTTTGCAAAGAATGTATGTCACTGTTAGTGAGGGAACAGACTGAGAAAGCATCAAAGAGAATTACTGCTTTGGCTCCAGTCCCCTTTTAGTTTGTTGATTTAATCCCGTTTGCCTGCCAGGACAAGAATTTCCTTTATCACATCCTGGAGGTTGGGACAGTCTAGTTTGAAATGTCAAAGTGACTGAGTTTCCATCACTTTTATTAGGAAATGATTCTCCTGCCTGGAATATCACATGGGGAAAGCACACACCTGATAGTCTGAGACTTGCTTTCCTAAGTCTTAGCAAAGGTATGAAAAAGTCCTGGGGGAACTGTCACTCATCCCACTTGAGTGTTCCCTACACTGTCTATGTTGGGTGGCTCTGAGCCAAGGGGACAGGTGTGTGTGTGTGTGTGTGTGTGTGTGTGTGTGTGTGTGTGTGTGTTGGGGGACTCCATGGTCACTCCAGAGAAAGAGCACCACTGTTTCAGTCAGTTTGGGCTGCTATAACAAAAGTACCATAAACTGGGTAGCTTAAAGAACAACAGAAATGTACTTCCCACAGCTCTGGAAGCTGGCAGTCCAAGATCATGGTGTAGGGCTGCTTTCTTACTGTTTCTTCACATGGGGGAAGGCAGAAGGGAGCTCTGTGGGGTCTCTTTTATGAAAGCACCAAGCTCACTCATGAAGGTTTCACCCTTACGACCTATTCACGTCCCAAAGGCCCCACTGCCTAATACCATCACCTTGGGAATCACGATCTCACCATATGAATCTAGGGGGACATAATCATTCAGGCGCTAGCAACCACCATGAAAGCATCATGTCCAGGGAAGAATAAGAGGCCAAATATGGGGAAAAACACCAACCACAGCATCACCCATCTCAAAGCCCATTTACAATATATATGTATACAATCCATATACAATATGTGTACATACTTACAAGAACATAGTATTTTTTTTTTTTTGGTGTTTTCCTATAAGTCTTTCCCCTCTCTGTGCAAGGCTTCCTAGGCTTTGCTGTCCACTGCAAGTTCACCATATCTCAGTTATTATTTTGTAATCCCTTTGCATTGCTGATCACACCCTATTGTCCCCACACCTTCCTTTAGAGCAGAATCTTTCCCAGCAGACATTGTAGTAAGGCCACCCAAAACACAGACGCTAGGAACAGGTTCTGGAGAGACCTGTCCACCTTCTCTTGAGCCCTATGCCCTGGAACACAGTAACAGTGAAGGAATGCCCCCTGCCTTTTATGTTTCAGGATAGGGCTTAACACAAAGAACTGCCTTTTCTTATAGACCTTGATAAGATTCAGAAAGGCTCCTTGCTGGCCTGTGATAAGGCTGCACACAGTCCCTCCAAACTCCTTTTTTTTGTTTATCTCATAAAAGAATTGTTGAACCCTTTGTCCCCACTGAGCAATCCAGACAAAATGCCTGCTAACTTAACTAGCCAGCCTTACACAAGGCTCTCAGCCCCACAGGCTGCTGGATGCTGACACACCCCAGACACTGAGATACAGAACAGCCTCCCCGCAAAGGCACCTCCCAGAACTGCAGGTGCACCATCTCCCCTCCCCCACCCGAATCACTGCCACTCCTGGAATCTTGGCCTGTGCACTCCTCCTCACAGGAAAAGCCTGATTCTATCCGATCTAGAGACACTTGCAGATCTCGAGGTCGGAATGTTCTTCCTGCTGCGCTGGTCTCTTCAGTAAAGGTTCTCATATCTGAGCCTGCATGTGTGGTTGTTGGGAGTTGGGTGGGCTGTGTCCTAGCTAGTAGCTCCCAAGCTCTGTGATGTTAGATCTGCTTTGAGAAGGACACTAAACTGTTTCTCTTTGGAGTATTGCCACTCTTTCATGAGATTTGTTTTATTTTTGGAAATGTGAGCCTGCATCACCTGTTCTCCACAGGATGCTACTCTAATTGCTTTCAGGTTGGCTCATTTTTAGATTTCTTTTTCTTCCCTGTTAATAGAAAGTGCTCTTCCTATCATTGCAGAAGTTTCTGTCTGTTTCTTTGCTTTTACACCTTTCACCCAAATATTATTTTGCCAAAATTTTTCCAATAAGCTGCTCATTCACAGACAACTTGTGAAAATTTTAATGAAGCAAGTAATAATTACATGAAATAACAAATAATGAAGCCTCTGGACAATTCTCTAAGCAAAATATTTCTAAAGCTAACTCCCATCTACAAATGCGTACGTAATTTTTCAATGAATTTTAGAATCACGAAACTGTATTTAGACCAGATTATTTAAATGAGTTATATAATTTTATAAAACTTGCTAACTTGGCCTTAAAAACATTTGTACTTAAAATTTGCATGGAGGTAATGGCAGATTCACATGCCACTGGAAGATACGATCTAGAGAATCCTTTTGTACTTTGCTCAGTTTCTGGCAACGGTAGCAATTTGCAAGCTACAGGGCAACCTGGATATTGACAGTGATGCCCTCACTGATCTTATTCAGATTTCCCAAGTTTCACTTGCACTCACTTGGTATATTTATGAAGACCCATACAAACGTACCATGCGTTCACCACCACAGGTAAGAAATGGATCAATTCCAACACCACGAAGACCCCTTGCATTGCCTGTCGCCGCCGCACTCACCAGCTCTTTTAAAACGTACCTGAGCTTTGTTTTCATCAGGTATGGTGAGACATGGAAATGACAGAATTTTTTCCTCACAGATTCCTAGAAACAGGAGGCCCATGTAGGACCAGACCTGGAGGCACCAGGGTTAGTCAGCAGCCAGAGGGACCAGGGGACGGTGAGCAAGGAACTTTATTATTCCTCCACAGGAAGGAACAGGTGAGAAAGGGGAAACAGGTTTAGAAATGGCTAGTTTGAATAGTTTCAGTAGACTTAAGGGGACAGGGGTCAACCCTAGTTGTCCAGTACCAGCTCTGGGGTGATTAGGGCAGGTGGAGAGTGACCCAGAGTGTAAGAACACAATTAGGGAAGTGGCCGGGGGTGTGGGGCTCCGGATTGGTTGTCTCGGATATATAGGGTGCATTCGAGCAAGATTTTGTTCTCTAAGAATTTGCTTGATCTGGGAGAGGCAATCTCTGCAGGATCACTAAGGCCTCCACTTATCAAAACATCAGAAAATACAGAAAATAAAAAGTTACAGTTAACACACTCCCTTTTCTTCTCTCTACCCTTAAACTCTGGCAACCACTATGCTATCATACTTTTCTAAAATTCTGCCTTTCAAAATGTTATATAAATGGTACCATACAGTATGTAATCTTTTGGGATTGGCTTTTTTTCGCTCAGCATTTCTCTGGAGATTCATCCAAGTTGTTGTGTGTATCAACAGTGCACTTATTTTTATTGCTAAGTAGTTGTCCATGTTAGGGATCTATCACAGTTTATTTTACCATTCACCTGTTAAAGGACATCTGCGCTGATTCCAGTTCTGGACTATAATGAATAAAGCTGCTATAGAAATTCATGTATAGGTGTTGCATGAACCTAGTTTTCATTCATCAAAATCCCAACAGAGGCTTGTCTCGAGTATCAGATGGGACTTCAATTCTTGCTTTAGTGATCAAATATTATTATAAAAATCACAAGGAGCATATTCTATCACATACACCCATGTTTCTTCTCTGTTGTTCCTTGTTCCTTCTTGATGCTCCAAGATTCCTTCATTTATTTATTTATTTATTTCTGTTTGAAGAACTCCTTTTAGCCAGTTTCTACAGGAAGGCCTGCTAGTGACAAATTATTTTTCTTTTCCTGTATAGGAGAATATTTTTATTCCCTTCTCATTTTTGAGGGATGGTTTCACCAGATACTGAATTTGCAATGGACAGTCACTTTTCCTTCCTCACATGAAAAACAAGGTACTACTAACTTCTGGCTTCCATGGTTTTAGACAAGAACTCTGCTGTCATTCAAATTCTTGTTTCCTACAGGTAATGTGTCATTTCTCCTGCTGTCTTCAAGATTTTATTTGCCTTACTCCCCACCTTCTGTGTAAATCCGAGGAAAGATGAGGTACATGGAGGGTGGTCTTACAAGCAGCCAGTGATAAAGCCAAGCTTTGAACACCATTGATCTAGTTGAGAGCTTTCACTGCCCCTCGCTCTCCTCCTGACCACAACATACTCAATGTCTATCTTAATTCAGAAGAATCAATGGGGAGAAATACATAAGAGAAAACTACTTCTTGAGGTTTCCAAAGATTTGAAATTATAAAGGAAAAATAATAAGAAATGGAAAACTGACAGCTTGACCAAAAAAATGTAAATGATGGAACCATTTTATTCTTTATGATGTTCCCATCAATTTAGAGCTGAAATTGAGGTTTTGTTTCAATGGAGAAATAGTCATTACCTGTTATTTCATGGGTTTAACTCTGTCTCACGGGTGGTAGGGTTTACAGAATCCACTGAGGAAACTTGCTCCAGTCCCATTAATCTCCCCATACATCTGGGCAAGAAAATCCCAATGTTCAATATCCATTGTGTACATTCAGTTTTACTTTTCTTCAAGTCCTTGAGAGTTTAAGGGTTATATTCAGACTTTGTATCATGATATCAAGTGTAAAGTTCACACTTTGTTGGATTGTTTTAAATGGGCCTAAATCTCTTTTCTCTTCTTATCCTACTACTTACATGAAATTATGGATTATTTTTGGCTATCCTTATGCAGAGTTAGTTATACAACAATGTGGTTATCTCCACAAAGAGATTGTTTTTAGGTTTTTTTCAGTAATGACTGATGTTTAACACCAATAATTCCACATAAAATTATTTATATTATGTTTCACCTCTTAATTTGTTGATCTTTTATGTATAGGTTGTTTACTGTCTACATCCAGTGGACTAAGTATTTTGTGAACTATATATATGAAGGAAGGCTGAGTCATCATACATGACCCCATGAGAATCCACGTAGGCACTCATTTTAGAAGGGGGTGCTGTGGAAGACATGGATAGAACATGCTCCGTACTGTGAAACTAAGAAAAGAAGATTTTGTTAATACTCCTTTTTGTTTAAGTCCTGTTGTGGGAGGCAGCCTATAAGTGGACTGAAATGGGGTCATTTTTAGAGAGATGGCAGGCCTAGCAGAGAATAATGCAGAGGACAAAACATGGTGTGTTTAGGTATGAGCTACAGAAGACATGCCCCCCGCTCCCTGTGAACAGAGTTTGTTTTAGAAAAATAACAAGAAATGGAATTTACAAGAAATGATAAGGGGTCTTGAATCCTAACTTGAAAGTAGACCTATACTATAAAATAAGGACCCCATGCAATTTCAGATTCTTATTTAGAAAAGAAAGTAATAATGATGGAGGAGGAAGTAAAAGGGTTCAAAGGTCAGATACCTGAGCTGACTTCTCAGGAATCAGGATGAAAGGTAAACGAGAGGGGACTAGGGAGGAATTTCAGTGGGGAATTTCATACAGGACAGGTTTGGAAAAGCCGGGTGAAAGAAACGGGGAGAGTCAGCATAATGCTGTCTTCTGTGACCAGTGCAGAGAAAGCCATGGTGGATGCTACTGCTGTCTGCCTCAGTCCCCTGGGGCTGTCATAGCAAAGGGCCACTGACTGAAGGCTTTTAAACCACACAGACTAGTCTCTCACACCTCTGGAGGCTAGAGGTCGAAGATCGAGGCACCAGCACCATCGGGTCCAGGTGAGAGCCCTCTTCTGGGTGTAGATGGCTGAGGTATGTGTCCTCTCATGGTGGGAGAGGGCAGGGATCTGTCTGGGATCTCTTTCATGAGGGCTCCACCCTCATGATGTAATACCGCCCTAAAACCTCACCTCTCAGTATTCACAGTGGGGGTTTAAAATTTCAAGATACGAATGGGGGGGAACACCCACACTGAGACCACAACACCCTCTCCTTTAGCCTCCAGTCCCTGGTGCTCAGATAGCATTCCAAACAAGCAGGATAATTTCATCATCACTACATCCCTGGACTTCCGGTCCTTCAGGTCCTTCTTACTCTCTTTCTACCCTCAGAAACCCTCACAGGCTCTTTCTCATATTTGCTTGGCTGGAATTAAAAGGGACTATGGTTATTCTGGAAACTCTTTCTTAGTGATTCAAAAGGTTTAACTAGGTCTTGCCACTTGAATTGTAGAACTCCTTGAGAATTCAACGTCTTTCTTCATACGTGAGTGTCCATCTTTTGCTTTCATAAACTCCCTGCTCCAATCACAAAGTGATCCCCATCTCCTACTGACGAGAGGAAGCTCCGTCATGTGGTTGGGGGCCCTTTTCTAGTGGGAAGTTGGTGCAGAGCTGGGGTACAATTACTCTTTCAAGGTGAAGATGGAAGCTGAACTGATGGGAGAGAACTGGTTCACGCAGGTGTGCAGAGCCTGAGGGGGAATGAAATCTAAAGAAAGTGGGAAAGAAGAAGGCAAGATCATTCACATTTGAAGAAGCTGAGAGAACGTCACTGAATAAAGAAACATGATTGCAGGTGTGTGTGTGAGAGAATTTCTGGAATGGTGTGCTTTATGAAGCCCTGGTCATCTTCATAAGGTAATCAGTGGTCTCTCTGTTCTTTTTTTTCTTTTTTCTTTCTTATCAGATCCCCAAATACAGTCTATTATGCTACCTACATTTTTTCTTTGATTTAAATTATCTCGTACACACAGGAATACGATGTTAGTTTCTATAGACCCTCTTGGTTCATATACAATTTCCCCTGGCATGTTAATAATTTGAAGGGATTAGGATCAGGTCATAGGAGGACTAAAGATAAAAACATCAGCAACAGTTAAAGATCTTAAGGGGAAAAAATACAAAATCTGGCAGAAGTCCTACTTCAGTGCAAAGAATCAATGACTTTTTTTTTTTTCCCAGTGTGATAAACTATCTGGGAAGCTCAAGAAAAGACAGAAGTGGCAAGGAAATTTTCCCCTGTGCTCAAATACTGATGAAGAAGGTTACCCCTGAGTTGTAGTTTTCCTTTTGATAGAATGGTCTCCATTAGAAGTGAATGTCTTCAAAGCCCTGAAAATCTAAGGACCTGCAAAGATGCACAGGTGGTGGTGTTAAGTGGCAATGTCCATGGACAGGGCTAGAATTCACGTTCAGATAATGATTGCTTTAATTAGGGCTCTGTATCTGGAGTTACCATGGGCTTATGAGTTGTTGCTAACCTTATTTTCCTTATAAGCCCTATGTTTTCTAGTCCATGATTTTGCAGAATATGACGTTTTTCAGAATGCACGTGTAGCTTTATAGCAGGAATACTTTACAGTATTTTATGCTGCAGATAAGCATTTTTCCAACTTCGAAGGGTCTCTGCTGACAATGATAACTTTAAATAGTTTCAATAATCCAGATTCTGAGTTAAACTTGTTGATCCCTCTGAAATGTTGTGAGGTTATGTGATGGGCATCTCTTGTCTCACTTTTTTTGTCTGTAGAAACAAGGTCAGGCCTGGGGTCAGTGAATGTGATCTTCCAGATTCACTGAGCAAAGCAGGTGAGAAGGAGCCAGGAAGGGGTCAAAGTGAATGCCTGAGGTTCTGGAGTTCCCAGCCAATTGCATAGTCTTGGGCATGCGAGAGCCTTCCTGCAAGACACAGGAAAACATCTAGTCTTTTAGATGTTTTCTAGTCTTTCCTGTGTCTCCCACAAGACACAGGAAAACATCTAGTCTTTCAGATGTTACAGAAGAAGAGTGTTTTTATTTTCTTTTAATTATAGCTTATTTTTTTAATTGATAGTCAGCTCTAGTTTATTACTGGTTTGCTGAAGTTCAAAGTAACTTTGATGCAACTAAATGATCTATTACGACACCACACCCCCAGTGGTCCCAACATGCCACTTGATCTCAGGAGAAGCAAATCTATCCCCCCTGTTACAGCTGGACAATGCAGATGCCAGGGTCCTAGGAAGATGGAGATATAGAGGCCTGGGGTTACGGACCGAATGTTTGTGCCCCTCTCCTCAGTTCATACACTGAAGCCCCTACCCCCAGAATAGCTGCGTTTGGAAATGGGGTCTCTAAGGAAGTAATTAGGGTTACTTAAGGTTAAATCGGGTTCTAAGGGTGGACCTCGCTTTCATAGGATTAGTGTCCTTATAAAAAGGGACCAGAGCCAGCTCAAGAGTGCTCTCTCTCTCTCTCTGCACATCCTCAGAGGAAAGGCCATGTCCACAAGCTAAGAGGCCTCACCAGCAACTGAAACCAGGCCTTGATCGGGGGCTTTTCCAGTCCCTAGAACTATGAGAAAATAAATTTATACTGTCTAAGCCAGCCAGATTGCAGTCCGAGTTGACAAACACCCATATGGGTCAGGTGGCAATCTGCCCGTGACACTGGCGAGTTGTCAAAACTATATTCCTTTACGCTGGAACTAATATCTACCTTCCTTGGAAATATTCTAATTGCAAGGCATTTGGATGATAAAAATGCTACTTCAAATTCAGAAGTAGAAATGCATAACCATGTTAGTTTATACTCCTGCACTGCAAAATTTCCAACCTAAGAATTTCTTTGGAAATTAGCCTTTTAATGGGTATAATTCACAAGTCCATCTTTGACCATCTATAAGTCAAAGGACTATGCTATTTCCAGATGACTATGCTACCATGGAAACATGTGAGGTCACCACAAGAGCTCCATTGCTATGCAATATACGAGGTATGGGTTTACATTTCTTGAATGATAGGCAATAACGTCATGTTTTGAATGCAAAAAGATAATGTTGTATACATAAAATGTGAGTAGCAGATATTCATTGTTAATTATCTCATTTTTCTTTACTGATTCCTAACTTTCTGAATGGAGAAAATATCTGGGGCATATGGCGATTGAACTAATGGCATTAAAACACTAATGTAATATTGATTTAATGCAGGTTTCTCAGAGGTTAAATATCTATTGGCTTCTGCATAAACAGCATGAAACAGAACAAAATGCAAAATGCAGCTTGATAAGAATCTTAATGTCTACTTAAATTCAGAGACTTTGGAAGAAGTATATGCAAATTTATTAACCAGTTGTGGCAAAATGGCTTTAAAACCAACTGAACAAATGCAGCACTTCTGCATCCTTTATCTGTCAGCATACTCCCTGTGTATCGGATTTCCATTTCTCAGTTGCAGATGTGGCAGGTTTTCCCTCCTTTTGTTCCAATGAATTCAGAACTTTGATATTCCTCATCTTGACACTTAGCCCACTGAGAAAATGTACAAAACCTCAAGACATCCACAGCCCTCCCTTCAGGAGCTATTTGTATGGGCAGATGCCTAAAAATGTTGTCCTAGTTGCTGTCTCAATTATCACACAGAAAAATCTTAAAACACAAAAGGGAATATTACATGGAGCTCCTGAGCACCCTGGGGGGTGCGGTGAAGGGCTGAATCACCTTAAAAAGCTCTAAGTCACGGTCTGCCTCCTGTGTCTGGGGCCGTGAGCAAGGCCCTTTGCTCTTAAGAAGTTTATTCCCTGGATGAACATTTAGACAAGACAAGAACATCACCACGATTGATCTCACCCAGAATCATTCAGGAATCAACAGAAATCTGAAGAACACTTATGTCATGTGTATGCCCTTTCAAGTCACATTTTTGAAATAGTCTCAAGACAATTTAATTTCCTTAAAAAGCAGTCCCTTGCTTCTTTCTATCTTTTATTTATGATTGCATCTGACAGACAGAAGCTCAGATATCAGATTATTATGTCACAGCTTAGTTATTTGTCAAAATATATTCTTTCTTACCCTTCATATTACCTTCAAGTTGTCCTGTATGGGGTACAAGCAAAATTAAAATACTGTGCTCAAGAAAAGTTATAAAGACAAACATTCTCCATGAAACAAAATAATTCAATAAAATATTTGGCTATGTGGGTGAGAATATGTCTGTGTGTGTACATGTATTTGTGGACATACCTACATACACTCAACTTGTCTAACGCTGTGGCAGGAAGAAATAGAAAGAAACAGTGAGACCATTTTCTTTTTCTTACGTGTTAAAAAATAGCATGTTAACATAGATGCTACCTAGGCCTACTTGTGGTGCTGATTTCACAATATTACAAATATAAAATCATTATGTTGTACACCTGAAACCAATATAATGATATATGTCAATTACATCTCAGAAAAAAAGTCAACAAAAATGATTCGGATTATCTCTATACTGGAAATCATGTCAGATTTGTGAAGAGAAACCCAGATATATATCTTACTGCCAATACCTGATGTATATTTTAAAAATACCTGAAATCTTCCAGGAAGATAGATGTTGCTTAATCATAACAGTTTAATAAATATTCTGTCATTGTGAAGCAACGCTCCCATATTAGTTTTTGTTAGTAAGAAGATTAGAGCAATCTGATCATATATAACAAAAGGATGGGAAAGTGGGAGAAATCCAGGGAATTCATAGAAACTCTGTGATATTTGGGGTTGAAAGTGACGTGACATCAAAAAGAAGTGGGGCGCCTGGGTGGCTCAGTCGTTAAGTGTCTGCCTTTGGCTCAGGTCATGATCCCAGGGTCCTGGGATCGAGCCCCACATCGGGCTCCCTGCTCGGCGGGAAGCCTGCTTCTCCTCTCCCACTCCCCCTGCTTGTGTTCACTCTCTTGCTGTCTCTCTCTGTCAAAAAATAAATAAAATCTTAAAAAAAAAAAAGAAGTGAAGGCAACGGAGTGACTTTGGCAAAATGGTGGACTGGACAGCTCCAAATTCCCCTCCCCCTCAGAGAAAGGGAAAAGTGAGCAGAAACTGAACCCACTATGTCAGGACTCTGGAAAACAGCCAATTGTTTACAGCAATCAAGCAAATGCTGAATCAAAGACAAGGCAACTTGAAAATGGTGGCAAAGCTTTGTGCCATTTTTAGTTGCCCTTGATCTACCTCCCATCCCAGCTCACAGAAAGTCTTGAGGTGCAGCCTGTATTCCTCATTGGAGACCCTGGTCTCTGGCTTCGGAGGGGGCAGAGCCTCTCCACAATGTACTGCGCTTGTCTGTCCTAATCTGTCTGGGGGCTGCCTGAAGGACTGATGCAAGCCTTTCATTTCTGTTTCACCTAACACAGAACCCACTTGGGGCAGAAACATGACAGACATTGCTTGAAAACACTGTATGGCAAAGGAAGACCCACAGCCACGTGGGGCGAAAGGTAATGATTGAGATATACAGTTGACCTCAGAGGCCTGGAGAGAATTTCTTGGGGGAAATTTGGACATCCAAAAGGAATTTAGAAAGCCACACACATATACCAAGGACAGAATGAGTGTTCACAAAACACCTGAGCAGATCCTAGGCTGATTTCCAGGGTCAGCAGCAGTGACAAAGTCAATCCACAAAGAGTGGGAGAACACTTTGGTTTGTTTGGGTTTTGTTTTGTTTAGGTTTTTGCTCTTGAAATTGAAGGGAGTCTTTATCTAAACATTATATTAGTTGAACAAAGGGTCAGCTTTCAAACATCAGGAAGAGAAACACCTAGGAATGGAGCAAATTTGATTTACAGAGTTGCCACAGAATAATATTCTAATGTCTAGTTTTCAACAACAACACTAAATTACAAAGCATATGATGAAATAAGAATATATGGCCTGTGCAAAAGAAAAATAAATGAACAGAAACCATCCTTGAAAAAGCCTAGACATTGGAGTTACTAGACTAAGACTTTAAGTCAACTCTATTAAATTTTCAAAAATTTAAAGAAAACCATCGGCAAAGAAAGAAAGTAAACCATAAAAATGATGTAGGAACAAAATGGGAGTATCAATAAGAAGGTAAAAATTATAAAGAAGAACCAAATAGTAATTCTGGCAATGTACAATAACTGGAATGGAAAATTTATAAGAAAATGTCAACAACTGATTTGATTAGGCTGAAGAAAGGATCAGTGAACTCAAAGATAGGAAAATTGGAAATAAGTCTGAAGAGCTGAATGAAGAAAGGTGAAAGAACCCCAAAGCTTCTGTGGGTCACCATCAAGCAGACCAACCTGTGGGGGTCCCAGGAGAAGGGACAGAGAAAGAGGTAGATAAACCATCTGAATGAAGAAATAGTGTAAGTTTTCAAACTTGATGAAGTAAATGAATCACACATCCAAGGAGCTCAAATGAACTCCAAAAAGGCTCAATCAGAAGAGACCTACACCAAGACCCATCACAAACTGTTGAAAGACAATGACAAAGAAAGGATCTTGATTGTAAACCTGAAACTAATATTATACTTGTTAGTTCCCTGGAACTTAAATAAAAACTTAGAAAGGAGCGCCTGGGTGGCTCATCAGTTACACACCTGCCTTAGGCTCAGGTCATGGTCCAGAGTCCTGGGATTGAGTCTCACATCGGGCTCCTTGCTCAGCGGGGAGTCAGCTTCTCCCTCTGCTTGCCGCTCCCCCTGCTATGCTCTCTGTGTGTGTCTCTCTCTCTGACAAATAAATAAAATCTTAAGAAAAATAACTTAAAAAAAGAGGATCTTGAATGCCACAAAAGTGACTCGTCCCAGAGATCCTCAATGATATTAATACTTTATCTCTCATGACAAACCATGAGGCAAGAAGGCAGTGGTATAACACAATTAAAATTCTGAAAGAGGAAAAATAAACCTGTTGACCAAGAATTCCAAATAAAAAGTGCCCTTCAGAAATTAGGAAGAGATTATGACATTCCCAAATAAGCAAAAGCTGAGGGAGGTTATGACTTTTAGACCTACCCCACAAGGAATGCCAACAGGAGCACCTCAAACTGAAATGAAAGAATGTTGGACAGTAATTAAATACAAGCAGTATGGATAAATGAGCAACACTGGTAAAGGTAACAACAAAGGTAAATATAAAAACTAATATTATTGCATTTTCGGTTTATTCCTCTTCTTTTGTTCTCTGATTTAAAAGGCAAACACACAAACCAATACATTGTTTATATTGATGTTAGTGGTCAGGCAATGCAGAAAGATGTAACCAGTGAAAGTAACAACATAAAGGGGGAGGAACAGAGATGTATAGAAGCACAGTGTTATATAATTTTGATACTAAATTGGCATTATTCAAAGTATGTTGCTATAAGGCAACCATGGGAATTGCATCCTCAAGATAATCACTAATAAAACACACACAGAAAAGGAGAGATCAAAATGGCACACCACACACACACACACACACACACACACATTCATCAACTACATATGAGGAAAGGCAATAATAGAAAACAGAAGAACACAAAAAGAAAAAAATTAAGACACACAGGAAAAAACAGCTAAATAGTACAAGTGAATTTTGGTTATTACCTTAAAAGTAAATAGATTAAACTCTCTAAATAAGGCAGAAGTTGTCAGAATAAGTAAAAATATCACCTATCTATATGCCGTCAGTGAGAGTATTTAAATACAAAGACACAATGAGTTTGAAAATTAAAAAAAATAAATAAAGGTATGCTATGCAAACAGTAACCCCCCCAAAAGGGTTATTTTATCAGACAAAACAGAGTTTTAAGTAAAACAAATATACATACAGATGAATGCATAAAGATGTGGTATATATATACACATATACATATACATGCAATGGAATATTATGCAACCATCAAAAGGAATGAAATCTTGCCATTTGCAACAACGTGGATGGAACTAGAGGGAATTATGTTGAGTGAAAGAAGTCAGAGAAAGACATGTATCATATGATCTCACTGATATGAGGAATTCTTAATTTCAGGAAACAGAATGAGGGTTGCTGGAGTGGTGGGGGTTGGGAGGGATGGGGTGGCTGGGTGATAGACATTGGGGAGGGTATGTGCTATGGTGAGCGCTGTGAATTGTGTAAGACTGATGAATCACAGACCTGTACCGCTGAAACAAATAATACATTATATGTTAAAAAAAAAAAAAAAAAAGAAGAAGATAGCAGGAGGGGAAGAATGAAGGGGGGAAATCAGAGGGGGAGACGAACCATGAGAGACGATGGACTCTGAAAAACAAACTGAGGGTTCTAGAGGGGAGGGGGTGTGGGGGGATGGGTTAGCCTGGTGATGGGTATTAAAGAGGGCACGTTCTGCATGGAGCACTGGGTGTTATACGCAAATAATGAATCATGGGACATTACATCAAAAACTAATGATGTAATGTATGGTGATTAACATAATAAAAAAATAAATAATTACAAAAAAATCATAAATAAGTTTATAAGGCACAAGTATGTTATATATTGTTAAAAGTTTCAATCCATCAAAAATTTGTAACAATTAATTACATGTGGCTAACAATAGAGTTCCAAAAAATGTGAAGCAAAAAATGTGACCAAATTCAAGAGAGAAATAGTTTATAACAATAGTTGGATACATCAATACCCCACTTTCAATATGAGTAGAACAGCCAGAGAGGTCCATGAGGAAGCAGGATTTGAACAACACTATATACAAGTTAGACGTAACAGATATTCAGAACAATCCAACTAACAACAGAACACACATCTTTCTAAGTTCACGTGGAACACTTACCAGAATAGATCGTATATTAATTAGCCTGCAAAACAAGTGTTAATGATTTCTTTTAAAGTTGAAATCATACAAAGTACCTTTTTCAACTACTGTGGAATAAAACTAGAAATTAACAACAGAAGGAAAACTGGGGAATCCATAAATATGTGGAAATTCAGCAACACAGAAACAGCCAATTGGCCGAACAAGAAATCACAAAGGAAATCAGAAAATACCTTGAGATGAACAAAAACAGAAACACAAACTTTGTGATTCAGCAAAAGCAGTGCTCAGATATGTAAATATAAGCCCATGAAAGATGCTCAGCATGATTAATCACCAGGGAAGTGATTTTGTAAATCAAAGCCACAATGAGATACCTCTTTATACCTATTAAGAAGGCTGTAATAAAAAAAAGAAAAATAAAAAGTGTGAGGAGCAGGAGAAATAAAATCCTCATACGGCTACTGGTGGGGATGTAAATGTGTGACTGCAGTGGAAATGGTCTTTCAAAAACTTAAGCAGAATTACCATATGACTCAGATTTCGCTAGAAGATACAGACTCAAAAGAATTGAAAGCAGGGACTTTAACAGCTATTTGGATATCCACATTCACAGCAGCATCATTCACAAAAGCCAAAAGGCGGAAGAAGCAAGTGTTCATTGATGGATGAATAGATAAACAAAGTGTGGTCTCTACATAGTATGGGTTATCGTTCAGTAAGAAAGGATGGAGTTCTGGTATATACTACCACATGGATGGACCTTAAGAACATCATGCTAAGTGAAAGAAGCCAGGCACAAAAAGACAAATATTGTATGATTCCATGTACGTGAAATATCTAGAATAGACAAGTTCATAGAGATTGAAAGCAGAACAAAGTTCATAATGGCCTGTGGAATAACAGAAAATCTGCACAAATGGAAAAGGAAACGATGTAACCTACTTCATGGGCCAGACATCAGTCTCAAGCTTATTAAATTTGCACCCATACAACTAAAAGCAAAAAGGAAAAGTTCCTTTCCCATTAAATCAACAACACTCCGGATACTACTATCAGAAGTTATATGTGTTTTGAGCTCATTTTCATTTACTAAATTATTGAAAGTCTAATCACATCTAATAATGTCCTGAGTTTAACCCACTGAATATAGAATGCACTATTTATCACTTACATTTTTGTATACAAATAAGATGTGTTGCAGATATTTACACAGATGATCTTTCATGGATTTAAATGAATTAACTTATTACTGCCCTAACCTCTTAGGCCTGTTATAAACTTCCTAAATGCTGACTGTGGAATTTGGTTTGAATTTGGTCTATAAATTCTAGGAAAGGTATCTAACACACACACACACATGCATGCACACACACACTCTTAGTTGCATTAAGGTTTTAATTAGATTGTGTATTAAAACAGATCAATTTCAACTGTGAACAAATAGCGACCGATAGTGATTTTCTTAATAATCAATTTCACACTGATATGGGAGCATCTTAACTCCTTTCCGACTATAACTTTGACACACATGACTGAAGAGTCCCATAACTTATCGATCAGTTTGAATAAACTGGCTGCTGAAGGCAAATCACCTGCAGGAAGGGAGAATTAGGGAATTCTGGGTTGATGAAGGGTAAGTGTGTAAGCAGCTCGGGGACTCCTGGAGGCATGAACCTTGCTCTTGAGCATGGTGTCATCCCACACTCCCCAAGCCTTGGGTAACTGCCCTCAGCTTTTCCTTCCCTCTGCGTCTTCAGTATTTATTGAGAGCATGTGAAATATTTACCCACCTCTTTAACCTTGATTTTCGGCTATCTGTTTCAATGCAGTCTATCAATGTGGCTGGGAATTAGAAGCAGGAAATAGAGTTATGTTTACCATTTCCTAAAAACTTCACCACTCCCGTAGCTTAATGTGAAACTGAAAAACTTCAAACTGTCTTCCTCTACAATTGTTATAATTTCCCTGGTCCTACTAACTTACCTTAAAGCAACATGATTTTCAGCTGCTCCCACTGATATTTAAAGGTGTTCACAGTTAGAAATCCCTAGCATGAGATTATATGACTTGAGACCCTCAGAGCACATGATTTGAATACCAGTGGCAATAATCAGGATCTGCGGCAACTAAATGGCCATGAATCTTCACAGAGAAAATTTTTCATTGTATGTATTTAAATATTCTCCCTTTGTAAATGCATGATAGCTAGTTAAGCTTTGAATATATCATAAAGGAAATATTCATGCCTACAAATAAAGTGAAGGATGGATTTCTTAAATGTGTTCACCTGTTTGTCAGATTTATGAAACAGTCTTCTGATTTCAGGGTAAAATAACTTTAAGGGATATATATTTATATGTATATTATGTATTTATATATTATAGTTATGTTAATTATACACTTAAATATTATACATAAAATTATCTATAATTGTATATATGATTATATGTTTAACACTATTCACTATAGTTAATATATAAACCTCCCCATGGTTTACATTACATGGTGGGATCTTCCATGTTTTAAATAGTTCTTCAGTAAAGAGACCTGTTTAACTTTGTCTAAGCCAGCATTTACCAAATTCACTAACCAGACATCTCTTGTCTGAATTAGTATTTATGATTACATTTTGTGTAATGTTTTCAGAGGATGGAAGCATGATTTTTTTTACATATTGAGCAGGGAATAAGATAAAAATGGCATTAATCCATTTATGACAAAGAAGACCCTGGGTGTAAAGTTGACAAAAACTGTAATATTGAGAAAGCATTTTGGAAATCTCTAATTTCCAATGGCCTTTCAAATAATATGGGCAGAACCCCAAGAATATTTAGGTCTGACCTGGCATCGTGAGAAGTCTGAGGATTCTAACTTTTATATAAATATGATTCAGAAGTCAGAAGAACCAGAAGACAATACTGAAATGCTAGCTGGTAAGACAGTAAAAAGAGAAAAGGAAACTCAAGCCCACAGTTGTGATTTTGTTCACAGATGGAGGTGTGTTTGGGGACACGGTTGCCAGAGGACATCTGTGCCTTCTCCTTCGCCCTGGCTCCAGCCCTTACCTTCACATGCACCTAAGGTCCCCCCTCAACCAAAGAAAACCCGTTCCAAGCTTCCCACCACCCCAACCATTATTGGATTGAGGGTTCAAATATGGTTTTTTTTAAGGATAATCCACTCTTCCTGGCTCTTTCTGTAACCTGCTCATGCAATGTTTCCATTCTGCCAAGGTGGTTCCCACCCATTACAAGAAGTTTAACGAGGGGCACCTGGGTGGCTCAGTCGGTTAAGCGTCTGCCTTCAGCTCAGGTCATGATCTCAGGGTCCTGGGATCAAGTCCCGCATCGGGCTCCTGGCTCAGCGGGAGCCTGCTTCTCCTTCTGCCTGCCACTCTCCCTGCTTCTGCTCTCTCTCTCTCTCTGAAAAATAAATAAATAAAATCTTTAAAAAAAAAAATTAACGAAGGCTGGCGTCAGAATAATTACCCACAGCCGCAGCCATGTCTTTTCTTTCACTCATGCTCACCTCCCCTGGGCACAAGTGCATCCCACGAAAGCCATTCTCACTCTGCTGAAGTCGGCAGAAATTTCCCTGGAGAACTGATGGTTTGGTGACCTTTCATATTCCTATTCTCTATGTACCAGTTCAACTTTCACGGGTGTGTGTGTGTGAGAAGAATAGGACTTCCCCTTGATAAAATCATGTACCTCTAATTTTATTGTCAACCACCAGGGTCTCTGGTGTCCTTTTGCCACATTTATCAATGTCTTGGGAAGAAGTGCCTGTTCCTAACAGATCCCACTATTGGTATGTCATTCCTTTGAAGAATCCTGCTGATGGCGCTTACTCATTTTGGGTCACCACCTGCAGGCTGGTCTCAGGACTGATGCTTTGCTCTGAAGTTGAGGGATGTAACCTCTCCATGTGAATCACAACAACCAAAAACCAGTACTTTGGTACCAAAGAGATGGGTTTGTGTGTTATTTATGTTTTCACTCACCAGCACATGCATGACACTGGGGATGGGTAAATGTATATTTTGCCTCTCGTGTAAAAAAAAAAAAATCAAGCCTAAAACTTGGTTATTCCCACCATGATTTCAATTTCTTCCTGGAATATCTTAGAACAGTAACTGTCATCCTTAACTGTAGAGTAAACATATCTGGGGAGCTTTAAACTATATGGATACCTTGCCCTCATCCCTCAGAGAATCTGATTTAATTGTTGATTTAATTTCAGTGTCATTTGGGCACTGGAATTTTTATAATATCTCCAGGTAATTCTAAGTTGCCATCAAAATTGAGAAGCTCTGCATCAGATTCTCACAGCCTTGGGGGCCACTCGAAGCCCTAGCTCCTTTTCCCCAAATTTGAAGCACGGGGATCCCTACCGAGTGCCTCAGATTCATGGTGTCCAGCTGCCAATTCCAGGGGGTGAGGTGGGGACAAACGTCACGGTTATTGATTTCCCCCCATGTCATAAACACCTTACACCTGAAATGGCTCTTTACCTCTTATTTTCTGACTTTCATCTTTTCCAGTTTGGCAGGAAATCAAAATTAAATACTTTAAATTAAAGACTTACCTTAAAAGGCAGTGTCTTGGACTCCAGTCTCCGGTCTGAAACTTGAACGGCTTACAAATCAGCCCTGTCATCCTCCCAATAAGAGAAAAGCTGAACACCCTGAGAATCTACAGTCCTTCCTGGATACCCCAAAGAAACCATGTCACAGGGCAAACCACCACCTAGAAAAACAGAGGCCCAGGCAAGCCGACCCGGAGAGAAGCCACAGCTGGAGCTGGTTGGGAATGCCGAGAGGGTGCGTGACTGATTGCTGCAGGCTGAACCAGGTGAGCCCGACCCAGAGGAACATGGATTCTGCCAGGAGCCCCATCAAAGGCTGGATAAAGATCAGAGAAACATCCCCTCACGCTTCCAGCAGGGGGAGGGGAAGTAATCATTCCAAAATATGCCCAGAGAATTGTCATCATCAACAAAGGTCTTGCCCTCAAAGGAAACTATCTGACACACCTGGGTTAGACAGAGCCCAAGCCGCCTGGGGGGAGGGAAGGAGCCTGCCCTAGGCCTCACCCCTTGGCCTGTCCTCCCTGACTGGGTGAAAGGGGAGGCCTCAGTGCAGGACCACAGAATGCTTGACCTCAACCACACAGTACGGTCACATCAACGGGTCTCCTGAACAACACCTGGGGGTTACAGCTGACAAGAAGGAGAGGCTCAGACACCACTTACGGAGCCTCTGGCAAGACGTCAGGACAGCACGGGAGACAAAATCATGGCCCTGGAGGATATGTAGCCTCAGACAACCAACCCCTTTGGTTGACCCTGATGACCTCATTCACCCAGAATGGTCTCTTTAGAGGCCCAATCTCAAATACAGTCCCATTCTGAGGTCCTGGGAGTTAGGGCTTCAACGTATGAATGTGGGGGGGTGGGGTGGGGACCACAGTTCAGCCCAGGACGCTTCTCAACTGAAAAGCAAAGAGAAAAAAGAAAGGAGGGGTGTAAAGAAATAGTTGTGAATGGAACAGAATGTTTAAGAAGCGTGAAACAATTACCCAAGAGGTAACATATGCATATGGAAACACAAAATGGTACAAACCAAGAAAGGAACTGAAGAAATATGTGGAGTGTGAGAATTCTCAAAATTAATGACAGACACCAAATCCCAGATCCAGAAATCTCAGAAAAACACTAAACAGGGTAAATGCCAAAACGCTACACTGAGGCATAGCAATTGTGCAGAAAATAAAATATAGAGAGAAAATCTTGGAGGAAGTCAGAAAAACCCCTCACCCAGAGAATAAGGAGCATAAGATGAACAAAGGACTTTTCTTCAGAAACCAACAAGCAGAAGCAAAGTGAAGTGTTCAAAGTGTAAACAGAAAAACAAAAAACAAAAACAAAAACCACTCACCTAGAATTACTTTTGTATCTGGGGAAATTGTCCTTCAAAAGTCAAATAGAAATAAAGATTTTCTCAGGCAAACCAAACATGAGGTAATTTGTTGCCAGTTGAACTGACTTGCGATATATTTTAAAATGATTTCTCCAGAAAGAAGAAAATGATGTCGGGCAGAAACTCAAATCTAACCTACATAGAGGTACGTAAAGAAAAGAAGAGTGTTAGAGAAGGAATAAATGAAGGTAAAATAATCTATTATTTATCTGATTTTTTTTTAAGATTCGTATTTTTTTTTTTTTTAGAAAGAAGAGCGAGAGCAAGAGAGCATGGAATGAGGGGTAGCAGGAGAGGGAAAGAATCCTCAAGCAGAGCATGGGGTGCAGAACCTGATGTGGGGGTTCTATCTAAAGACCCTGAGATCATGATGTAAGCTGAAACCAAAAGTCTGATGCTTAACCAACCATGCCACCCAGGCGCCCCTATTTATCTGATTCTTAATTGATACAACAGATAATTTGTTCAAAATAATAATAACAACAATGTATTTAGTAATTATAGCTTATGGAGAAGTGAAAAGGGTGACAGCAATGTTATAAGGGACAGAGACAGGAATTGGGAATACTTGACACACCCACACTACCGATGGGCTGGCATAGTTTTATTTGAAGTTCAACACAGAATACTTGTACATATATATTGCAAACTCTAGGGAAAAAAACAGTGCCGAGAGGGAAATGTATAGTATTGAATATGCATATTAGAAAAGAATAAAGATCTAAAATCAGTAATTTAAGCTTCCCTTTTAGGAAACTAGAAAATAAAGAGCATATTAAGTCCAAAATAAGCACAAGAAAAGAAAGGATACAATTATAACAGAAATCAATAAAATTGAAGACAGGATATCAGTAGAGAAGATCAACAAGACCAAAAGGTTTTTCTTTAAAAAGATCGATAATATTGATAAACATCTAGTCAAGCTAATGAAGAAACAAAACAGCAGAGACATTAATATCAGACATGAAGAGGGTCCACCACTATTGATCTTATAAATGTTAAAAGGATAGTAAAGGAAAATATGAACAACTCTATGTCGAGAAATTTGATAACTTAGAAACAATGGACCAATTTATTGGAAGAAACAGTCTACTGAAATGTACACAAGAAGCAATAGACATTTTGTTTAACTTTATGTGTTTATTTAAGTAATCTACACCCCAACGTGGGGCTTGAACTCAAAACCCCGAGAACAAGAGTTGCAAGCTTCTCTGACTGAGCCAGTCAGGAACTGCATCAGTAGACAATTTGAATAGGCATATTTCTATGAAAGAAAGTGAAGCGATAGTGAATAACCTTCAAAAACAGAAAGCACAGGACCAGCTGGTTTCAATGGTGAATTATATAAAGAATTTAGGGAAGAAATGATACCAATTCTCTACAATCTCTTCTAGAAAGTAGAAGCAGAAGAAATACTTCCTAACTCATTCTGTAAAGTCAGCATTATTATAATACGAAAATTGGACAAAGACAGAAAAATGAGAGACAAAAATCTGTCCTGAACAGAGATGCAAAAATTCTCAACAAAATGTTAGCAAGTCAAATCTCACCATGTATAAAAAAGAATTATAAATCACAACAAAGTGAGATTTATGCCAGGTGTGCAGCCCTAGTTCAACATCCAGAAATTAAGGCATGTCCCATCACATGAATGGGCTGAAGTAGAAAAATCATGTGATCATTTTAACAGATGCAGAAAAAATATTTTATAAAATTCAATACTAAGTCATGATGAAAAAAAATCTCTGAAAATGAGTAGAAGAATACC
The DNA here is from genome assembly GCF_037043125.1 of Eumetopias jubatus. Classification (NCBI taxonomy): domain Eukaryota; kingdom Metazoa; phylum Chordata; class Mammalia; order Carnivora; family Otariidae; genus Eumetopias; species Eumetopias jubatus. The sequence goes on from NW_028274808.1 coordinate 5,300,879, forward strand.
TTCTCAACTTGACAAAAAAAAAATCTTTGTAAAACCTATAGTTAATATTTTCCTTAGTGGCAAACAGCTAGGTGCTTTCCCCTTAAGATTGGAAACATCATACTGGAATTCCTGTATAATTTAATAACACAAGAAAAGGAAATAAACAGAATAAGAGGAAAGAAATAAATGGCCTTTGTTCAAGATAACATGGCAGTCTATGTAGAAAATCCGCCCCCTAAAAGGTAATTAAAACCCTCTTGGATCAAATAAATGATTAATGCAAGGTTACAAGATACTAGATTAGTATGAAAAAGTCAATTGAGTTCTTATATACCAGTAATGATCAATTGGAACTTGAAATTAAAAACACAATGCCACTTATCTAGAACAAAATAAATGAAATAATTCTGTATAAATCTAACCAAATTTGCCCAAGATTAACATAGTGAGAATAGAATTATAAAATTATAAATTTTATAAATTATAAAATTATAAAATTCTGATGAAAGAAAACAAATATGTTAATAAGTGGAGAGATAGTCGATGATAATGTTTGGGAAGAGTCAATACTGTCAAGTGGCTGGTGTTTCCCAGAATCATGCATAGATTGAATGCAATCCTAAATAAAATCCCAGTAAGTAGTTTTGTGGAGATCAACAAACTGATTCATATTTTTTTATGGAAAGGCAAAGACTTAATAGTCACCATAATAGCAAAGGAAAAAGAACAAAGTGAGAGGACCAGAAATATCCTATTTCAAGAGTTACTGTGATGCTAGAGGAAGCAAGAAAGTGTGGTATTGGTGCGGTAATAGAAACCGATCAAGGCAACAGGATAGAGAGCCTCTCCAGATTCTCTGGGTTAGTAATCAAGACTAATCTTGCATTGCTGACCGATCTTTAATCCTTCCTAGGACTTCCTGATCATTCTCTAGTTCTATCCTGTTCAACAAAATTTTTTTTGATTTTGTAAAATTAAATGAAAAAAAGGAAAAAGAAAAAAAATCACCATAAAACTCACTGCACAGAAGCAATCATCATTAAAATTTGTTAAACATCACTTTACCTATTTATCCATAAACAGACTAACAAATAGTTAAAAATAAAATTTTAAAATATTAAGTATTAATTTTTTTAATTTTAATTTTAAGCAAAATACATTCAATTTATATTAGGGATATAAACATAGTAAAAAAGGATTGACATAAGCCTGAGGAACATGCTAAATGTCAGAGAAAATCTGTTAACAACAAGAGAAGCTAGGATATGGTATATCTGATTAAAATAATTATGACCCATATTAAGGTTGTAGCCATTATGTTTTTTGAAGTGAACAGTTCACCATTAGACCATATTTATTTTCTTCTTGTTATGAACGGTGAGGAAATTAGTACTTCAGCCCCCCTCCTTTCCCTCACTCCTTACAGTGATTCTGTACCTGATTTCCCTCGGAAACTGAATGCTTAGTGTTCTTTCCATTTGCAGATAACAACTATTTCAGGAACATTTTTTTCTATCTCCAACCTTTTTTTTTTTCCTGTTCTATTTTTCTATCCTGTTTTTGAGAAAATTAAGAATTAGATCTTTTGTCCTCTAAAGCTATCACTGTTTTAAAACTCATTATTACCTGCTACCCATCATTTATGCTCCACGGAACTAGTGTGGCTCTCTGTTGCACATCCACTTCGTTTTTTCTGTATTTCTAGTGTAGCTTTCATTTCCTTATTTGTAAGCTTGTGCTTCAACTTCACAAAGGGAAAATAATTGGTACTCTGTTCAGAACTGCGATTGGGGATTTTTATAAATAATCCCTCATGAAATATTCTACTAGTCATTGACATTAAAGAATATCTCCCTCAATATTTGGTCTTTAAGAAATTGCTAAGGTTTATAGCAAAACCCCTGAGACAATGATACCTTCAATTTTTATGTATCTCTCTCCCCCCCCCCCATTCCTGGGCCCACAGAAATTTCCCTGAGCTTGAAGGCTATGGTGTAAAGACTTAGAAATGGTGTGTCCAGCAATTCCAGCTCTCCAGAAGCATTCCATTGCGTCCTGTGGAAACTCAAGCGGATCAACACAAATTTCTTTCATGGTTCATCCATATCCTAAGGATAATCTTTAAAGACCACGTTTAGGGTTTTGGTCCTTATTTTTAAGTAAATATGTTTTATTCTGCCTGAGGTTTTAAGATTTAGCTGTTAAGTCTCAAGTACTGTTCTTTAGTTTTGTTAACATACCCAATATTAGGTCTACATCATAGTGATTGGAAGTCAGAGCGATTCCGTCTTCTCAACTGGACACAAATTTTGTTTCCTCTTTTCTTATTTTGTTCTTCTTGGTTTAGAAATAGGAGAATGAAGTAAAAACACAAACACAAAACAAAACAAAAATGTTTGTCTTCCATTAAAAAAAAAAATCATATGACCTTATGACTTCCACCATGACTATTTTGGTCCACCCACCTATAGGTGAGTTACTGCGATCAATCTCCAACTGGACCCCCTGCTCATATTCTCTACTCCCTTCTGCTTGGTACTATACACACTGCCAGTTTAATTTTTATTAATATAACACAGTGTAAAGGTCACTGGGGGTATAACATTTATTCATACATCCAACAAATATTTATTGAGAAGCTATTGAAATTACTTCTAGAAATGGCTGAGAATAAAAATAAAAACTCTTTATGTTTATGGAACAATATAAAAATGGAGACAGATAATAAAAAGTAAACAGATATATACGTTACAGTAGCAATAAATGCTATGAAGAAAAATTTTTAAACAAAATGATAGGAGTGCTTTTTTAGATAGCATTTTCAGATTTATCAAGAAATATGGTATTTGAACAGAAACAAAAATACAGTGAAGAACTGACTCATATTACTATCCAAGGAGAGCTTTTCAGGCAGAGGGGAAAGCTAGTCTGACAGGCAGGCTGAGCTGGGAGCAGCTGTGAAATGTGTGAGGAGCAGCAAGGAAGTCATCCTGGCTGGAATGGTGGGACAAGCACAGAGTGGTGGGAGAGATCTGAGAGGGGCCAGGGTTATGCAGGACCTTACGGGTTTTACTAAGGATAGATAGTGCATACAGTCATCAGTGTGCATGCAAGAACAACCTCAGGACTCTGAGTTTAGCAAAAGGGCTTAGAAGTGCAGAGAGAACCCTCATACGTCCATCTGTTGGGTAAACTGCAGCCCAAAGAGACACCCCCTTTCCCAAGGTCAAGTTGCCACTCTATAGCATCCACAGTTCTGAGGGGTTCCTCTGCTTGGGACAGGCAAACGTTTTCATTACAAAGCATGAGGATTAGAGAATTCTGCTCTCAGGGAAGGGATGTCTCTGAGTTTGGTGAGTCTACCTTTGATCTAGCACTATGTGTCCCTAATGCAAAGTCTACACTGTGGACACTGTTCTTCCTCCAGAAAACACTACAGGACAATGGAGTGGGACGAACCCTGGGCATGGAGGCAGTCAGGTCTGGGGCCACATCCTCCTGCCCTTCCACTAATGAGCTGCGTGGCATCAGTCAAGCAAGTGAACTCCTTTGGGTCTAAGTTGTCTCATCTGCAGAATGGGTTTAACCTCACTGTCTCAGAGGGTTGTTGGGATGGTTAAAAAAATAGCAATCATGAAGGGAGGTGTTATGTAAGATGGGGAATATAGAGGCAGAGACTGGACAGAGAGCAGGGGACTTCTGAAAAGACGAGTTAGTGAGTTGCCAAAGCCCAGATTTGGTTGCTTCATGGCCTCTGGTTCAGGTAAAGGGACCCCCGGGAAAGCTGCAGCCCCACCAATATCACCGGTGGGGAGCTGGCTCACACCCCCATGTCGTGACTTCTGACAAGTCATCATCCAGATGCCTGTTAGATTTACAAGTGGAGATGTCTGGTGGGCAATCGGAATTACCAACATGGAATTTAGGAGAGATGGGGATTTGAAATGTAAAATTTGGGGTCATCAATTTAAACATGGTATTTAAAGCCGAGGAACCGTGATGGGGTCACAAGAGACAGGAGTGTAGATAGAGAAGAAAGAAGAGCACCAAGGAAAAAGCCCTAGGGTACTTCAGTGTTTAGGCAACAGGAAGACATGCAGGAGCTAATCCAGGATTTTAAGGAGTGGGAAGTGAGACGCGAGGAAAACCGAGAGCATGTGTTATCCTAGGAGCCAAGTTAAAATTGCGTTTCAAGAGAAAAACATGTGGTTACCTGTGTCAAATAGTGAAAGGCAGAGTAAAATGGAGACAGAAATGCCACTGAACTTGGCAACATGCAATTCACCAGTGACCTTGAAAAAGCTGATTTTGGGGGAGAAGGTAGGGAAAAGTGTGACAGGCACTCTTATGATGTTTTTCTATTTCGTCAGTTAAATAAGAATCAAGGCCATCGGATGAGGGAGAAACGGAGGTGTTGGTAGTTCCAAGAGAGGCACCAGGTGAAATAGTTATTTCAAAGGACTTGACTAGAACAAAGTAGTAAGACTGACAGAAAATGAGGGGCCATGAGAACTTTGTAGTCACAAACATAAAATGAGAACCATAAGCACAGTTGTGTACTTTTCCCCTGCAGTTTCCAAGTACTTTGATGCCACCAGAATTGGCAAAATTAGATTTAAGTTAGGGATTATGGAATGAAGACCAAGGAATTGGAAGTGTGTAAACAGAGAGGGGCCATACAAATGAGAAACCAGGGTGTTAAAGCCGGGTCTGGGGGAAGTGAGAATTGAGGGGCTTAGTGAGGAGAGAGATCCCGATTGCTGGATGGATTGGAAGCCTCAGTGACAGTATTTGTTCAAGAAGGGAGATTAGAGGTAGGAGGTCGTGGCCGGAGAAGGTCATCCTTTCGGCTGGGATCCTGATGGTTGTAGAGCTGTGACACTGTCACTCAGAGTGCCAATAGGAAAGGGCCACCAGTGTGTGGGGGAGACAATCCATCGGAGTGAGCCAGTCAGGGAACAGGAAGCCTGGTGTGAGACAGATTGTCTGCATGGCCACTGACTTCACCAAGGATGACACAACTCCACAATAAACAGACCAGGAAGCCAGGTGCTTAATCGGTCAGTGACGGAGGGGGTGTAAAGTAGGTGGTGGCCATGGAAAGCAGGGGTGTTTGTGCTTCACAGGAAAATATCTGCAGAGAAGAGTGGGGATCATGGTCTGCAAGCGGGTGTGAGGATTAAGGAGGAAACCCATTGGGTCTCTGAGATCAGGGGTGTACGAGGTGTGGGAGGGGAGAAAACCAGATACCCCTTGGGGTGTGGTGTCCTCGTGGGAAATGCGTTTTAGAGCAAAGGCATGGCATGAGTGTGGGGTGTGGTGAGAATACAGCCGGGCTCTCCAGAGGGGTCATGACCCACAGCACAGGTGTCGCGGAGGCTTAGATGCTGTCCTGCAGACCCTGGTGCAGACGGGTGCGGACCGTGGGCTAGTGAGCTTCGGCCAACTTTAGAATGGGGCGTGCAGGTGGGAACCCGGGGCTATGGTGGGGGCAAAACTGGAAACAGGTCTGTCGGTTAGGTCCAGAGAGATGAAGAGGCGAGTACCAGGACCGCAGCTACAGAAGGGTCAGGGAGGTTGATGGGAGAGAGTAGGAACTGCAGCAAAGAAGGACGAGGCAGGAGGACGGGAAGAGGTGGGAGGCTGCAGGGGCGTGGGGTGTGAGTGGAAAGGGGCGGGTTGACCACAGGTCCTGACGCTGCAAGACCAAAGGGAGTCTGGAAAGCCACCAGGACACGGGAGGTATTGGGGTTCACAGCTCAGAGTTGGAAAGGGATGTCCAGATACATTTGTTAACTGTGTGACACTGAGGCATGAACGTTTGGCATTAGCACCGCTATCTCAGCATGCCCACGGCTCAGGGAGACAGGAAGGATATGTTCTAAGATGTACCGGCAGAATGATCTTTAGGCTGTATTTGCAAGCGTGTGTACCTCTCGAAACAGCCTGTCTTGAATTCCAACTTTTTAAACCTACTTTCTAATCTCTCCAAATTATTTCTGATGTGTAAGGGGAAGGGGAGGAGATGGGAAATGGGAAAGGACAGGAAAAAGAACTAGAGGCAAATCATTTTCATTTTCTAAGATATGTGAGTGGAGGGAAAAATACTTTTCGTGCTTAGTCAGATAGCTTTCTCTGTTCAAATGTCTGCAAATCAAGTGAACCAGGGAACTGCAAACCTCACTTCAGGGACCTGAATCGGGAAGAAAAAACTCAAGCAAAGTCAGAACAACTGGAACTAAAGTGAGCCAAAATACTTACATTTAAAAATAAGGTTCCAAACTCCAAGTTTTTACTATCTTTTAAATGCATTTTGCACATTTATGCAATGCTGAAAAGGGCAAAGTTAATGTAAATTTAATCCAAACTATTTTTCATTGTAAATGCATAAAAAATGCCATGCTCTCCCATAAAGTCTACCAGACCTAAGGATTCTGAGATCAGGCTCGAAATTGAAATAGCAATTTAGTCCAGTGGAATTTATTTTACAAAAAGCATCTCATATTGCAAAACGGTACCAATGGACTCTTAGTAAATGATTGGGCGAGTAGTAAGAGCTAACAAAAAAATGATTCTTAGTAGTATAGCCTTTATATTTTGGGGTGGGTACCTCTTTTTGGTACTTAGCTCTTTCCATAACTAAAATGAGAAATGACTTCACTGTCACCTAATATTTCTTGAAATATCAATAATTTATGAAATTTGGTTCTGTTAATAAAGCAAATTTTGTTTGCATAAAATAACACTGTAAGGAGCAAAGCATGGGGGAGGTTAAAACTGCAGTATTGTTATGACTGGCAGCATTCTTTTTGGCAACCCTTTGGCATCAAGCACATCGCTGAGTATACGGGAGACGCTGGACAATGATTCCTTCAATTAAACACTCTACTGCAAGAAGTCGTTCAAGATATGCGACGTATGGGGGGGGCCCTGGCTGACTCAGATGGTTAAGCGTCTGCCTTCAGCTCAGGTCATGATCCCAGGGTCCTGGGATCAAGCCCCATGTCAGACTCCCAGCTCAGCGGGGAGCCTGTTTCTCCTTCTCCCTCTGCCTCTCCCCCTGCTTGTGCTCTCTCTGTTGTTCTCTCTCTCTCAAATGAATAAATACAATATTAAAAAAGATATGCAACATATGGAAATTCTGTGAAATAATGGAAATTATGGTTTACCACGGATTGGGAAGGTGTCCGGTCAATGCTCAATGACGATTCATGTCCGCTCTCCACGTCCCAGTCTCAGAAGTGTCGTAGAGGAAGGCCACAAGGTTCACTCCAAGTCAGCGTACAATAATTAGGGCCCACTCAATCAAGAGGAGACGTGCATAGGGAGCAGGAGCCACTTAGGGTACAATAAAATTCAGAGTGGATTATATCTGGGCCAGATTAAGCTGAAATCTCCTCCCCTAGCTTATAAAATTGTCTACGCAGGAGAAGAACACCAGCTTCCTTTGCCACACAGTATTGGTATGAATATAAATGCTGTCACATTTGCCAATGTACTTGGTAAACTATTCAGCATTCTAGGGATGTCAGGTTTCTTTTTTCTTTTTTACTTATTTATGCTAATGTTCTGTCCACAGCTGGGGTCCTTGTGTTTGGTTACCTATAGGAGAGAGGTAAAATCAAGTTAAAATGGGTCTCCAGGATGCCATAGAAGCACATCCTTGGTGGATTTTGGTATTTAGGGCTTCTTACAGCTGACATTCAATCATACACACTTGTCATTTTTGACTCTGCCTGGTGGGAGAGGGTGGGTATTTGAAATTAAAAAGAATTGCTTAAAAAAAAAGAAGGCCTTGACTTTCAGCTGCATTTCTGCTATGTCCCTGAGTCTAGGTCCTTAATTTAGCTACACCTGGTTTCCTCAGGTAAAATAAGGATAGTAACATCACAATAACATGGATTGTGTGGGGATCATCTGAGACAGCATAACATAAATGAAATTGGATGGTGAATTGGAAAGTGCTAAAGGTAATCACTGTCCTCACCTGTCATAACGTTAACCCTGCTGAAAGGTTCATACAATAACCATAATATTCTGGATTCCTGTCTAATAGGCTTTTGTAAACTCATTAAAGATCTTTTAAGTCATTACCATGGATTCTTAGCTGTCAAAATTTAGTGCACTAAAAACCCCTGAATTGCTTTTCTTTCATTTCATGTGTTTTATGTGAATATTGGGAAAAAGAAACGTGCTCAGATGCTGCAGGATCAAAACAAATCACGCTCATGTATACCATCACATGCAAATCAGCCGCAGAGCCAACTATTCCTACGTTTCTAAGTCTTGCTTTAATTTAGTATCATTTATCATCACTTTTGAGATGAGTGTCTCATTGAGCTTTCATCCCACAAGCTGGTGAGCTAATATATAAAGTAATCTGAATTAATGTAGAAAAACATTAGAGATGTTCATTTTTCAGGTGTGAATGATTTCCCCAAGTATCGACATCTGCTGTGTTCCTTTTCCTCAGTAATTGTGTAAATTGGTAAAGCCATCATGTGCTTGGCACAATTTTGATACTGGATTTCCAGACATATAGGACTGTATTTCTCTCCAGATGTTTGCAGATTTTCACTGATGCTCCTACAGCTGTTTGTTTACAGGACTCACTGATGTTCCAGTTTGTGGGTAACATGGGTCTTTTTCCCATCTTTTCCTCTTTGAAGCCCATTTTCATGTGACTGATTGCATACAGCAGATCCGCCAGTGGCCAAGCCGGGATGAGGAAAAACAAATCATTCTGTTACCTGCTAGGTACTTTGAAAATATCTGGAATTTTTGGCTAAAATGGGCTTTTAGATTATTTATTAATTTCAGATATGACTGATTCCTCAGGCACAAATTTAAAAGATCAGTCAGAAGGAGGTGGAAATATATGGATGAAAATGATAACATCATTGAAATACTATGCATAGTGAACAGGAGATCTCATTACTATCTGTGTTTTTATCAAGATTCTAGGATTTTCCTAAAATATAAGATTTCTCATATTTTTCTTTCTGGATTTTCCTGTCTGCATTTCACTGGAGTATAGGCAAGCATAGATACACAATCCTATGCACGCACAGTCATCCTTGAAGTTCTAGGTTTTGGTCCCTGAGTCTTTCAAACTGGAGCCCTAGCAGGGTCAGTTCGGTGTGAGCTGAGGGGATGCCCGATCGAACGAAGGGCAGTCATTTTTCAGAAGTAGTTCTGAGGTTTGCACAGACCCATGGGGATGAAGGGTTGCTCTTCCCAGAATATCTGAAGATACAGATTTCTATGTTAATCTAGTTTTCTGTGAATATATATATTTTTTTCAAATATCCATGATATGAGGCACAGGAAGCGAGCTGTGGACTGAACCGACCACCACCTTTGTTTTCATTTGAGTGTGCTGGTGGGGGGCCTGCCCTGCTGCGCCGTCTCTCTGTGCTACTCTCCTCCTACTGATGCATTACTCTGTATATGTTTTTCCTGCCATTTTTAAAACAGCATTTATTTTATTTTTTCAGAAAAAAATATCTGGGGGCAGTAAAAGATGTTGAGTCATTTTGTAGTCCAGATGACAACCCCTCTGAGAGTTGGTAAGCAAGAGCAGTGCATGCATGAGGTTAAGAAGTCCAGCTACTCACAGTGTTCCTCCAGCAACCCAACACACACACACACCTACACACACACACACACACACACATATACACCCCTACACACACACACACACAACTGTGTCACCAAGATCATATTGAGAGCTTCTCATGTCAAGTACACCATTTGTTGGCTTTGGCTTTATTTCCTACTGATAGAGTTTCAAATTCTTCCCATAAAATTCTTATTCTTTTACAAATATGTGCAATATACCATATTATGCTCTCACGGGGTGAATCATTTCTTCTAAATCCATTTCATTCTTGATGGGCATGTATGATGCTTTTCTCTCTTTAGAATTACAAACAGTGCTCTCCTGACACCCTTGTTTACATGTCTTATGATTTTTTTAAAGTATATCCATAATTTAAATTCCTAATACCGGAATTACTCATCAAAGTTTAATGTACATCTTAAATGTAGATATCTATTCACAGCTGTCCTCTGAAATGTCAGTGCTGACTTACCTCCCTTCTTGCCTGAACCGCACAGGTGTGTTTTTGCCATAATTCACAAGGAATGCCTGCCAATTGATAAAAGGTTAGTATTAACTTACTGTCTAGAGAGGCACATTTTTCCAATGTTTAGCACCTTTCTGTATGTTTATTGGGTGTTTGTCTGTGGACTTACAGTCCATATAAATTGCCCATTTATCTGTTTGGGTGTTTCTTTTTCTTACAGATTTGCATGGTTTTCTTGTCACTAAAGGGAATTAACTGTCATGCATATCATTTAATTCATATCATTTATGATTTTTCCCCCAGCAGATGTTTTAGCAACATCATCAATCTGAAAAATATTGAGTTTTTAAAAAATATTTAAGTCCTTAGACTAATTAGAATAATTTATGACTGACAGTTGGTACTAAATGTAGTTTCAACATTATTATTAATATTAAAAGAATGTTCATCCCAGAATGAATATATGCATATATATATATATATATATTTGTACTTTCTTCTATATCTTATATGTTTGCATTTTTACATTAATTTTTGATCCTCTTGGATCAATAAGTTAGGGCTATTTCTGTGAGCCAATAGCCATTGGGTAAATTCTCTTATCCTCATTGACACAAATTGAGAGTAATCTAAATCTCTGTATATGTTTGAGTTTGCTTCTGGATAATGCTCCCACTGTTGTATATGAAATAGCAAAGCTAATGTTTTGAAACTTATATTTTTAATATATGATAGGGGTAATTTGCACTACAACCATATTTTATACTTAAAATTATTTTTGTTTATTTTTACCTATTTAATTTTTTTAGCTAGGCTGCTATGTCATAATGTAAAATTAAATAAAATTCTCTTTTGAGAATTTAAATGTTATATTTTGAGTATATTGTGAATTTTATCCCATTAAACTGAAAAAATGACAGGAAAAATTTCCATCTATATAATATCAATATTTCTAGCAAAAAATAGTATAGTTTTATATTATTTTGAAGTTTTTTAAAGTCCATCATTTACATTTAAAAATTTGCTTTATAAATTTTAACATAATTCTTATTAAGTTACCTTTCTAAGCATTTATATTCACCAATTTCCAGTGTGAATATTTTCTTTTATTGTATCTTCTTGTTAGCCATTGTTTACACCTTATAAACTATTAGCTTTTGTACATTAATTTCAAAACCCTTCCTTGAGAACTTTTCTGAACTTTCTTATATACTTTAATAGTTTTTAAATTGAATAATTGTTTCTTGTGGCATATAATCATATCATATATAAGTAAATGTGCCATTCTGACATTTTTCTCAAATGTTTATCACCCAGGTGTTAACTCATATAGGAAATAGAATAATTTTCTACTTCCAATTATTAGCAGTGTTTCTACTTTTTTACCTTAAAGTATGATTCTGACTTTTAGATATATTTTTTCATCATGTTTACCAGAACTTCATGCATCTCTTCTTTGGTCAGTTTCTGAAACAATTGAGAAAATAAGACAAAAAATAAGGCAGATAGAGTCCAAAGTATGGCCTTGGATGGGTGTAGTCTAAGAAAGGGCATGACCTGTAGATATAAGAGACATACAGTCTTCCTAATACCAACATCAGAAGTCAAGGGTCTTCCACTCCCAGTCACTGCAGTGCTGGAAGAACAGTGTTGACTGTGGGTTCTCCCCAGTAGGACTACCCTGAAGAGATAAAAATGGAGATGTATCCCTCAACCTATCTCAAATGAAGGGGAAGAGAGAGACCTGGAGTGGAACACTAAAGGAGCTCCTTCCACCAGGAAGGAGACATTGGGGATGGCCAAAAAAGCATTCCTGCTTAACATATGTAACAAATGCTCCAGGTCTACCAAGATAAATTATTTTGACTTAAATTTAGTCAAAGGCATATTTTGCATTTATAATCATATGGTGATACTTCATTGACTTATTGATCTGGTGTGATGTAATCATATCAACACATCTGAATGGAAGTGTCAGAATTTTTGAAATTTAATTACATTAAATTATGTCATGATATAATTTTATAGATTGTCTATATCCCAAATTGCCCTTGGATTCTTGACTTGAACAGACAATATTTGGTCATAACATATTATTTTGTAACGTACTGCTAAATCATATTCATTGATTCTCCTAACATTTTACACAGGTGTGTGTATGTGTGTATGTGTGTATAAAATGTTCTTTGTTGGTCTACTTAGGAGTTAGCACCCTAAACATAATTTGAAGGATTTTCTTCTTTCTATATATTTTAAAACATATTACAGATGCTTAAAGTAAGGTATTTGCTGTCAACAGGGTATAATACAAATATAATTCAGTTTCAATTGTCTACAGGCTTCGTTTTTTATCTACGTGCTGTGTTGCAGATGAACCAGAGTCAAGTCTCTCGTACAACTGTGTTTCTGTTATCCCAGCTTCCTACTTTTGCCTTGTCAAATTTCAGCATGATTTGGGCATAAGCATTGACAAAAGTTGTACCCTCCCTGTGCATTGCACTGTATTTTTTGTAAGTTATACTAGACAACCTCTGCTTGGCTCTGCAGATCTGCTCTTCATACATCCTCCATGGCATTGTGGCCCTGGAGGGTTAGCTGTAAGGGCAACTTCACTGGGCTCTTTTGCCATCAGTTATTCATTTGAGTTTTGTAAGAGATCAGAAAGAGGGAAAAATATGAGTTTGGGTTATTTCACCAGGGTCCCTCCTGGAGGGTCCCTCCAGATGGTTGTGAGTCTAAAAGGTCAAGGCACCTGGGCTACTGCACACGTCTCTCTCTGTAGGTTCTAACTGCTCCCCTTTTCACACCTTACACCTAAGGCTGATGGGCTATTGCAAGGTCTGGGGTAATACACCATACTGTGGATTCCCCTCTGCCCACATTTAAAAATATATTTCCTTCATCAAACACCTTTCAACCTACCTCAGTTTAAACAGTCCATCTTGTTCTGGCCAGGACCTGACATGTATGATAATACTTTTGTCTTTGAAACATCCTTTAAGTAAAGCTTAGTCTTAGCTGATAATGGCAGTGCAGGTTTCTCATTCACTACTGTTTTGACTGTCCTTTTAATTATTTAAGTCACTTTGTCTAAGCTGTTTATATTTGGGATTTACATTTTAAGCGACATTAAGTCCCCATTTCTTTTAAATATCAAAATCTCTCTCTCTATATATGTTTATGTATATATTTCCATTTATCCTTCTTTATAAAGGTGATATGCTCAATTTTAATTTTGCTGCTTTATATGATTTTAGTGTTCCCTTATTTTGCCACTTTTCCTATAAAGATTATAATTTCTGTTCTTTGTTTTAATGCATGTGTTGAGGGACACACATTTTCTTACTGGCAATTTGGAAAGTTTATAGTCTAATTTTAACAAGAACGAGCCAAAGTGTGTACATTTCACCCAACATCTTAGCACTTTAGAAAATAGGTATGATTTCACATTGTCAAAGAGGAGAGCATTTGTTACTAACACTTCCTTGCAAGGCCTCTTCCTTTTCATCTCTGATCTGTTTAAAATTACATTTATTTTTAGTTATTCCAGAGGTTGCTTTTATTATTCAGAATGCTATATGTAGTTTCTCTTTCCTTGATATTCAAACTAGGACAATATCATTTCATTCCAAGAAATATTAAGAATTAATCCAATCACATTTGCTGATCTTTTCTGCCCATCCAAGCATTTTTTTAAAGATTTTATTTATTTATTTGACAGAGAGATACAGCGAGAGAGGGAACACAAGCAGGGAGAGTGAGTGAGAGGGAGATGCAGGCTTCCCGCTGAGCAGGGAGCCTGATGCGGGGCTTGATCCCAGGACCCCGGGATCATGACCTGAGCCAAAGGCAGACGCTTAATGACTGAGACACCCAGGCACCCCCACCCAAGCATTTTGATAGGACTCTTTGTTCACATTTTCTTTTTCCTTTCTTTTTTCTTCCTCTATACTGTTCCATTGTCTTCTACCATTAGTTGTTACTGACCTACAGTGTAAATCTAACCTGAATTTTCTTTCAAAAAATTTTGAATAATAGTGGCAAGAGTAGGCATCCTTGCTGTGTTCCTGATCTTAAGGGAAAAGCTCTCATCTTTTCCACATTGAGGACGATATTTGCTGTGGGTTTTTCATAGATGGATTTTATGAACTTGAGAAATGTTCTCTCTATCCCTATACTCCAAAGAGTTTTAATCAGAAAAGGATGGTGTATTTTGTCAAATGCTTTTTCTGCATCAATTGAGAGGACCATATGGTTCTTCTCTCTCCTCTTATTAATGTATTCTATCACATTGATTGATTTGCAAATGTTGAACCACGCTTACATCCTGGGGATAAATCCCACTTGGTCATGGTGGATGATCCTTTTAATATATTGTTTGATCCTATTAGCTAGGATTTTGTTGAGAATATTGGAATCCATATTCATCAGGGATATCGGTCTGAAATTCTCCTTTTTGATGGGGTCTTTGTCTGGTTTGCAGATTAAGGTAATGCTAGCCTCATAGAATGAGTCTGGATGTTTTCCTTCTGTTTCTATTTTTTGAGACATCTTCAGGAGACTAGGTAATATTTCTTCTTTGAATGTTTGTTAGAATTCCCAAGGGAATCGATGAAGCCCTGGACTCTTGTTTTTTTGGGAGGTTTTCGATCACTGCTTCAATCTCGTTACTGGTTATTGGCCTATTCAGGTTGTCAATTCCTTCCTGTTTCAGTCTTGGTAGTTTATAGGTTCCCAGAAAGGCATCCATTTCTTCAAGGTTGCTTAATTTATTGGCATATAGTTGTTGGTAATAATTTCTAATAATTGTTTCTATTTTCTTGGTGTTAGTCATAATCTCTCCCCTTTCATTCATAATTTTATTAATTTGGGTCCTTTCTCTTGAGCAGAGTGGTCTTTAGCCTCCAAGGGTTTGAATTTCTTCAAATTTTTTCTTGTTCAACATAGTGCTAGAAATCCTAACAACAGCAATCAGAAAACAAAAAGAAATAAAAGGTATTAAATTGGCAAAGAAGGAGTCAAACTCTCTCTCTTTGCAGATGACATGATACTTTATGTGGACAATCCAAAAGACTCAACCTCCAAATTACTAGAACTCATACAGCAATTCAGTAATGTGGCAGGGTACAAAATCAATGCACAGAAATCAGTTGCTTTCTTATATACTAACAATGCAACTGTAGAAAGAGAAATTAGAAAATCAATTCCATTTGCAATAGCACCAAAAACCATAAGATACTTTGGAATAAACCTAACCAAAGAGATAAATGATCTATATTCTAGGAACAACAGAACACTCATGAAAGAAATTGAAGAAGACACAAAAAGATGGAAAAACATTCCATGCTCATGGATCAGAAGAATAAACATTGGAGGGGGCGGAGAAAGATGGCGGAGGAGTAGGAGACCTAGATTTCGTCAGGTCTCAGGAATTCAGCTGAATAGGGATCAAACCATTCTGAACACCTACGAACTCAACAGGAGATCGAAGAGGAGAGTAGCAACAACTCTCTGAACAGAGAAGCGACCGCTTACTGGAAGGTAGGACATGCGGAGAAGTGAATCCAAGGCGATATTTGGGAGGACAGACGGCAGGGGAGGGGCCTCCGTCGGCCGCTTCTGGCAAGTGCTAGAGCCGCGGAGCACAAAATCGGACCTTTTAAAAGTTGGCTCCGCTGAGGGACGTCGCTGCAGTGGCTAAGCAGGGGGTGGAAACCTCGCGGGACAGTGTGGTCTCAGGACCCTCGGGGTCACAGAAAGACCGGGGGTGCCTGAGTGCGGCAGAGCCCCCAGGTATCGGAGCGGGGAAGCCGGCTGCAGAGACGGAGCCGAGGCGCGGGCTCTCAGCTCGGGGTTGCCATAAACTGTGATCCGCGGCCCAGTCAGGCCACTGCTCCTCCAGCAGGGACCCAACAAGCGGCAGAGCCGGGGAGACTCCCCTTCCTTCCTGGGGAGGAGCGGCGCGGGAGCGCACCGCAGGGATCTGCTGGGTTTGGAGACTCCACACGGGGTCGGGTGCCAGAGATACAAACGCTCGGTCACAGGCCGGGTGAGCACGGAGTGCGGCCGGAGACCGGGGACACGGGAGTGACTGCTTTTCTCTGGGGGCGCACTGAGGAGCGGGGCCCCGAATTCTCAGCTCCTCTGGGTGGAGATTGGGAGGCCACCATTTTCACCCTGGTCCTCCAAAGCTGTACCAAGAGCTTGCAGGGAACAAAAGCTCCTGAGAACAAACCCGAGCAGCTTGCTTAGCCCAGACCGACAAGGGCGGGGCAATTCCGCCTCCGGCAAAGACATTTGGGAACCATGGCAACAGGCCCCTCCCCCAGAAGATCAGCACGAACAGCCAGCAAGCCAAGACCAAGTTTACCGATCAAGGAGAATGGGAGAACTCCGGCGCTACGGGAATACTGCACATAGAATTCATGGCTTTTTTTTACCATGATTCATTAGTTCATCAAAGTTAATTTTTGTTAACTGTTTTTTCTTATTTTTCTTTTTCCCTTTTTCAACCAACATCTTATCAATCCTTTTAAAAAAAAAAACATCTTTTATTTTTCATTTTTAGAGTCATATTTTATCCCTTCATAGTAGTTACCCTTATTTTTGGCATATATATATAAGTTGTTCTCTCTTTAAAATTTTGAGATACAGTTTCTTCTAACAGATCAAAATATACCCTAAATCACTAGTGTATGGCTTTGTTCTAGTCTCCTCCCTGATCACATTCTGTCCCTTTCTCTTTTTTTTTCTTAAATTTTCTTTCTTTTTTCAAACAACTTCTTATCAAGTCCTTTTATAAAATCTTTTATAATTTTCATCTTTACAGTCATCTTCCATCCCTTCATTGTATCAACCCTTATTTTGTACATATATGTCTTTCTTCCCTTAAAATTTTAGGAGGCACTTTTTCTAACAGACCAAAATACGCCCAAAATCTAGTGTGTGGCACTGATCTATGCACTAGCCTGATCATATTTGATTACATTCTGCTTTTTTTGTATTGTTCTGTTTTTGTTTTTATCTTTTATTTTTTCTCTTTCTTTTTTCTTTCTTTCCCTTTCTTTTCCCCTGGTTTCAGGTCTTTTCTGATTTGTATACAGTATATTTGCTGGGGACGTTGTAAACCTGTTAGCATTTTGTTCTCTCATTCATCTGTTCTCCTCTGGACAAAATGACAAGACAAAAAAAATCACCTCAGCAAAAAGAACAAGAGGTAGTACCGTCAGCCAGGGACCTACTCAATACGGACATTAGTACGATGTCGGACCTAGAGTTCAGAATCATGACTTTAAAGATACTAGCTGGGCTTGAAAAAAGCGTGGAAGTTATTAGAGAAACGCTTTCTGGAGAAATAAAAGAACTAAAATCTAACTAAGTCGAAATCAAAAAGGCTATTGATGAGGTGCAATAAAAAATGGGGGCACTAACTGCTAGGATAAATGAGGCAGAAGAGAGAATCAGTGATATAGAAGACCAAATGATGGAAAATAAAGAGGCTGAGAAAAAGAGAGAGAAACGACTACAGGATCACGAGGGAAGAATTCGAGAGATAAGTGATACGATAAGACGAAACAACATTAGAATAATTGGGATCCCAGAAGAAGAAGGGGGGGGCAGAAGGTATATTGGAGCAAATAATAGCAGAGAACTTCCCTAATGTGAGGAAGGAAACAGGCATCAAAATCCAGGAGGCACAGAGAACCCCTCTCAAAATCAATAATAATAGGTCAACACCCCGACATCTAATAGTAAAACTTACGAGTCTCAGAGAAAAAGAGGAAATCCTGAAAGCAGCTTGGGAGAAGAGATCTGTAACCCTTAATGGTAGAAACATTAGATTGGCAACAGACCTATCCACAGAGACCCGGCAGGCCAGAAAGGACTGGCAAGATATCTTCAGAGCACTAAACGAGAAAAATATGCAGCCAAGAATACTATATCCAGCTAGGCTGTCATTGAAAATAGAAGGAGAGATAAAAAGCTTCCAGGACAAACAAAAACTAAAGGAATTTGCAAACACGAAACCAGCCCTCCAAGAAATATTGAAAGGGGTCCACTAAACAAAGAGAGAGCCTAAAAGCAGCAAAGATCAGAAAGGAACACAGACAACATACAGTTAACAGTCACCTTACAGGCAATACAATGGCACTAAATACATACCTTTCAATAGTTACCCTGAATGTAAATGGGCTAAATGCCCCAATCCAAAGGCACAGACTATCAGATTGGATTAAAAAACAAGACCCATCAATATGCTGTCTGCAAGAGACTCATTTTAGACCCAAAGACACCCCCAGATTGAAAGTGAGGGCGTGGAAAACCATTTACCATGCTAATGGAAACCAAAAGAAAGCTGGGGTGGCAATCCTTATATCAGACAAATTAGATTTTAAAACAAAGACTGTAATAAAAGATGAGGAAGGACACTATATCCTACTTGAAGGGTCTGTCCAACAAGAAGATCTAACAATTGTAAATATCTATGCCACGAACATGGGAGCAGCCAATTATATAAGGCAATTAATAACAAAAGCAAAGAAACACATTGACAACAATACAGTAAGAGTGGGGGACTTTAACACCCCCCTGACTGAAATGGACAGATCATCTAAGCAAAAGATCAACAAGGAAATAAAGACTTTAAATGACACACTGGACCAAATGGACTTCACAGACATATTCAGAACATTCCATCCAAAGCAACGAAATGCACATTCTTCTCTAGTGCCCATGGAACATTCTCCAGAATTGATCACATCCTAGGTCACAAATCAGGTCTCAACCGGTACCAAAAGATTGGGATCATTCCCTGCATATTTTCAGACCACAATGCTTTGAAACTAGAACTCAATCACAAGAGGAAAGTCAGAAAGAACTCAAATACATGGAGGCTAAAGAGCATCCTACTAAAGAATGAATGGGTCAACCAGGAAATTAAAGAAGAATTAAAAAAATTCATGGAAACCAATGAAAATGAAAACACAACTGTCCAAAATTTTTGGGATACAGCAAGGCAGTCCTGAAGGGAACGTATATAGCAATACAAGCCTTTCTCAAGAAACAAGAAAGGTCTCAAATACACAACCTAACCCTACACCTAAAGGAGCTGAGAAAGAACAGCAAATAAAGCCTAAACACAGCAGGAGAAGAGAAATAATAAAGATCAGAGCAGAAATCAATGAACTAGAAACCAAAAGAACAGTAGAACAGATCAACGAAACTAGGAGCTGGTTCTTTGAAAGAATTAACAAGATTGATAAACCCCTGGCCAGACTGATCAAAAAGAAAAGAGAAATGACCCAAATCAACAAAATCATGAATGAAAGAGGAGAGATCACAACCAACACCAAAGAAATACAAACAATTATAAGAACATATTATGACCAACTCTATGCCAGCAAATTAGATAACCTGGAAGAAATGGGTGCATTCCTAGAGATGTATCAACTACCAAAATTGAACCAGGAAGAAATAGAAAACCTGAACAGACCTATAACCACAAAGGAAATTGAAGCAATCATCAAAAATCTCCCAAGAAACAAAAACCCAGGGCCAGATGTCTTCCCAGGGGAATTCTATCAGACATTTAAAGAAGAATTAATACCTATTCTCCTGAAATTGTTCCAAAAAATAGAATTGGAAGGAAAACTTCCAAACTCATTTTATGAGGCCACCATTACCTTGATCCCAAAACCAGACAAAGACCCCATCAAAAAGGAGAATTACAGACCACTATCCTTGATGAACATGGATGCAAAAATTCTCACCAAAATACTAGCCAATAGGATCCAACAGTACATTAAAAGGATTATTCACCATGATCAAGTGGGATTTATCCCTGGGCTGCAAGTTTGGTTCAACATCCGCAAATCAATCAATGTGATAAAATACTTTAACAAAGAAAGAACAAGAATCATGATCCTCTCAATAGATGCAGAAAAAGCATTTGAACAAAGTACAGCATTCTTTCTTGATCAAAACTCTTCAGAGAATAGGGATAGAGGGTACATACCTCAATATCATAAAAGCCATCTATGAAAAACCTACAGCGAATATCATTCTCAATGGGGAAAGGCTGAGAGCTTTTCTCCTAAGGTCAGCAACACGGCAGGGATGTCCACTCTCACCACTGCTATTCAACATAGTATTAGAAGTCCTAGCCACAGCAATCAGACAACAAAAAGAAATCAAAGGCATCCAAATCGGCAAAGAGGAAGTCAAACTCTCACTCTTTGCGGATGATATGATACTGTATGTGGAAAGCCCAAAAGACTCCACCCCAAAACTGCTCGAACTCATACAGGAATTCAGTAAAGTAGCAGGATATAAAATCAATGCACAGAAATCAGTGGCATTCCTATACACCAACAACAAGACAGAAGAGAGACAAATCAAGGAGTCGATCCCATTTACAATTGCACCCAAAACGATTAGATACCTAGGAATAAATTTAACCAAAGAGGCAAAGGATCTGTACTCAGGAAACTATAAAATACTCAGGAAAGAAATTGAAGAAGACACAAAGAAATGGAAAAACGTTCCATGCTCATGGATTGGGAGAACCAACATTGTGAAGATGTCAATGCTACCTAGAGCAATCTACACATTCAATGCAATCCCCATCAAAATACCATCCACTTTTTTCAAAGAAATGGAACAAATAATCCTAAAATTTGTATGGAACCAGAAGAGACCCCGAATAGCCAGAGGAATATTGAAAAAGAAAAGCAAAGCTGGCGGCATCACAATTCCGGACTTCCAGCTCTATTACAAAGCTGTAATCATCAAGACAGTATGGTACTGGCACAAAAACAGACACATAGATCAATGGAACAGAATCGAGAGCCCAGAAATGGACCCTCAACTCTATGGTCAACTTATCTTTGACAAAGCAGGAAAGAATGTCCAATGGAAAAAAGACAGTCTCTTCAACAAATGGTGTTGGGAAAATTGGACAGCCACATGCAGAAGAAGGAAACTGGACCATTTCCTTACACCACACACAAAAATAGACTCCAAATGGTTGAAAGACCTAAACGTGAGACAGGAGTCCATCAAAATCCTAAAGGAGAACACAGGTAGCAACCTCTTCGAACTCAGCCGCAGCAACTTCCTCCTAGACACATTGCCAAAGGCACTGGAAGCCAGGGCAAAAATGAACTATTGGGATTTCATCAAGATAAAAAGCTTTTGCACAGCAAAAGAAAGTCCACAAAACCAAAAGACAACTGACAGAATGGGAGAAAATATTTGCAAATGACCTATCAGATAAAGGGCTAGTATCCAAAATGTATAAAGAACTTATCAAACTCAACACCCAAAGAACAAATAATCCAATCAAGAAATGGGCAGAAGACATGAACAGACATTTTTCCAAAGAAGACATCCAAATGGCCAACAGACACATGAAAAAGTGCTCAACATCGCTCAGCATCAGGGAAATCCAAATCAAAACCTCAATGAGATACCACCTCACACCCGTCAGAATGGCTAAAATTAACAAGTCAGGGAATGACAGATGTTGGCAGGGATGTGGAGAAAGGGGAACCCTCCTACACTGTTGGTGGGAATGCAAGCTGGTGCAACCCCTCTGGAAAACAGTATGGAGGTTCCTCAAACAGTTGAAAAGAGAGCTACCATAGGATCTAGCAATTGCACTACTGGGTATTTACGCCAAAGATACCAATGTAGGGACCAGAAGGGGTATGTGCACCCCAATGTTTATAGCAGCAATATCCACAATAGCCAAACTGTGGAAAGAGCCAAGATGTCCATCGACAGATGAATGGATAAAGAAGAGGTGGTATATATACACAATGGAATATTATGCAGCCATCAAAAGGAATGAGATCTTGCCATTTGCAACGATGTGGATGGAACTGGAGGGTGTTACGGTGAGTGAAATAAGTCAATCAGAGAAAGACATGTATCATATGACCTCACTGATATGAGGAATTCTTAATCTCAGGAAACAAACTGAGTGTCACTGGAGTAGTTGGGGGTGGGAGGGGTGGGGTGGCTGGGTGATAGACATTGGGGAGGGTCTGTGCTACGGTGAGCACTGTGAATCGTGCAAGACTGTTGAATCACAGATCTGTACTTCTGAAACAAATAATGCAACATATTTTAAGAAAAAAGGAAAAGAAGAAGATTACAGGAGAGGAAGAATGAACGGGAGTAAGTCAGAGGGGGAGAGGAACCATGAGAGATGATGGACTCTGAAAAACAAACTGAGGGTTCTAGAGGGGAGGAGGGTAGGGGGATGGGTTAGCCTGGTGATGGGTATTAAAGCGGGCACATTCTTCATGGAGCACTGGGTGTTATGAACAAACAATGAATCATGGAACACTACATCAAAAACTAATGATGTAATATATGGTGATTAACATAACAATAAAAAAATTAAAAATAAAAATAAAAAAAGAAGAATAAACATTGTTAAAATGTCTATACTGCCCAGAGCAATCTATACCTTCAACACCATCTTGATCAAAATTCCAATGACATTTTTCAAAGTGCTGGAACAAACAATCCTAAAATTTGTATGGAATCAGAAAAGACCCTGAATTGCAAAGGAAATGTTGAAAAAGAAAAACAAAGCTGGGAACGTCACCCTGCCTGATTTCAAGCTACATTACAAAGCTGTGATCACCAAGACAGCATGGTACTGGTACAAAAACAGACATATAGACCAATGGAACAGAATAGAAAGCCCAGATATCGACCCTTAACTCTATGGTCAAATAATCTTCAATAAAGCAGGAAAAAATATACAATGGAAAAAAAGACAGTCTCTTCAATAAATGGTGCTGGAAAAATTGGACGGCCACATACAGAAGAAGGAACCTCGACCATTCTCTAACACCACACACAAAGATAAACTCAAAATGGATGAAAGACCTCAATGTGAGACAGGAATCCATCAAAACTCTAGAGGAGAACATAAGGAGTGTGTTCGACATTGGCCACACATCTTCTTTCGGGATACATCTCCAAAGGCAAGTGAAAAAAGCAAAAATGAACTTTTGGGACTTCATCAAGATAAAAAGCTTCTGCACAGCAAAGGAAACAGTCAAAAAAACAAGAGGCAACCCACAGAATGGGAGAAGATATTTGCAAATGACACTACAGACAAAGGGCTGATATCCAAGATCTATAAAGAACTTCTCAAACTCAACACCCAAAAACAAATAATCAAGTCAAAAAATGGGCAGAAGACATGAACAGACACTTCTCCAAAGAAGACACACAAATGGCTAACAGACACATGAAAAAATGTTCATCATTGTTAGCCATCAAGGGAATTCAAAACCACACTGAGATACCACCTTACACCAGTTAGAAGGGCAAAAATCGACAAGGCAAGAAACAACAAATGTTGGAGAACTTGTGGAGAAAGGGGAACACTCATACACTTTTGGTGGGAATGCAAGTTGGTGCAGCCACTTTGGAAAACAGTGTGGAGGCGCCGCAAAAAATTAAAAATAGAGCTACCCTATGACCCAGGAATTGCACTACTGGTTATTTACCCTAAAGACACAGATGTAGTGAAAAGGAGGGCCATATCCCCCCCCATGTTCATAGCAGCAATATCCACAATTAGCCAAATTGTGGGAAGAGCCGAGATGTCCTTCAACAGATGATGGATAAAGAAGATGTGGTCCATATATACAATGGAACATTACTCAGCCATCAGAAAGGATGAATACTCAACTTTTAGATCAACATGGATGGGACTGGAGGAGATTGTGCTAAGTGAAATAAGTCAAGCAGAGAAAGTCAATTATCCTATGGTTTCACTTATTTGTGGAACATAAGGTATAACATGGAGGACATTAGGAGAAGGAAGGGAAAAATGAAATGGGGGGAATCGGAGAGGGAGACGAACCTTGAGAGACTATGGACTCTGAGAAACAAACTGAGGGTTTTAGAGGGGTGGGGGTGGGGGGGGTGAGTTAGCCCAGTGATAGGTATTATGGAGGGCATGTATTGCATGTAGCACTGGGTGTTATATGCAAACAATGAGTCATGGAACACTACATCAAAACTAATGTACTGTATGGTGATTAATATAATAAAATTAAATTAAGTTAAAAAAAATTGAATTGTTTTTCCTGCCCAAATGCCTGGAAGAATTTTCTTATTCTGAAGATACATCTTAACAGGGTTATGAGCTAGTTTTAAACTTTTGTTTCACTTTTCTCTCCAGCCCTTACTTTTACCCCCTCCTTCCCTCAATCAATCACCAAATCACGTGAATTTCATCTTACTGTATATGCATTTAGAAATCACAGGCCTCGACTCCCTCAACGTACACCATATCCAATCTCCTACAGTATCAATGGCATCGTGTATCTTACTGATGTTTTGAATATTCTGTGTTTATCCTCCTGGTCTTGTCCCAAATATCTTCATACTTTCATAAGCATTTTGAGCAGCTCCCAGCCATCAGGGGCTATAGGCAATTGTCCTTATTGTGGACTACTGCTCTGTAGTTTTAAGTATGTATGTCCAGGTTTAAGAGGAATCTGGGCCCCTAGAGGTGAACACTTCAGTTTGTTTTCTTAAATTTTTTCTCCTTTTCTCCCTTAGAACTATTTGGATACCAAACAATTCTCAGAGGACTAGAGAATTAAAATATTCTGATTCCAAATTTATAGTCAGTATATAAGCAAAAGGTGACCACTGTTTCCCAGGGTATGACCTCATTCACATCTGTCCCAAGTTGAACAACATTAAAACTATAAATGAAATATAATAGAGAGCCTTCTGAAATGACAGAATAAGGACCTCTGAAACTCCACTTCTTTATAAAACCAATGACAACACAGGCTGAACAGTCAATTTCAACTTTTCAGAATTCTGGAAGTCAACCAAAGGCAACAACATGATCATCTATTAAAGAAAAATGTCTAGATCTTGGTAAAAACAATGGGCTTTGTGACATTTTAATTTGCCCTATTTATATATCCCTTACTAGTTCTCTAGTAGTTAGGAAAACCAGCAATATATAAGTCACGAGGGAGTAAAATGGGTTTGGAGCTCCGCTAAATGCCCTATTCCCAGATTTTTTTCACTATTTGACCATCCTTGTATTTCCCAGGAAAATTTCATTCACAGGGCTTGTATTTATTTGACTTGACTAAGTGTTTGCTCACTGAGTTTGCTCACTGCTCAATTAATTGTTGAACAAAAAATCAGTAGTGTTTGCTTAGTAGTAAAGTTGCATGAGATGGCAAAATTCTTCCAATAAATTCAAAAGAAAAATTTTGGAAATTGGATGACCATAGAGGGTTTTGAGTAGTTATGATATAGTCCTGGGAATCCACAAGGTGATGTGTATGCACAGGAAAGACCTAATTTTTTTTTTTTTTTATCTCATGTCTGGCTGAATTTGAGTCTCTGTACAAGCTGAAAAGGAAAGTTAAAGCAGAGTTGTAAACTTCCAGAGCATTAAAGGTATTCACAAACACATATACACAGCCTCATAACAAAGAGTACTAAACTCATTGGTGCAACTGCTATCCAATCATCTACTTCCCATTAAGCTAACAAAGCAGAAACTTCAGAGACATCATATGAAAAAATTAAACTTTATAGAATGAGACCAGGAAAGTCATTAAACAAAGAACAGCAACAATAACTTAAATATATGGTAATATAGTACCCGATGTTGCCATATTATATTATTTAAAATGTCTTTTTCAACAACAACAAAAAATATGACACAGATAAACAGGAATGTTAGCGCTTCACAGGTGGTAAAATTTTTTGTATATTGTTTAAATAAAGAATATTTAAAACATAAATTGTAATCCTCTGGATGAGGACAAGAAAATTAATTAAAAATATGTGCTAAAATAAACTAGAAATTTTCTTTTAAAATATTCTATTTATTTGTCAGAGAGAGAGAAAGCAAGAGAGTGTCAGGCAGAGAGAAAAGCAGGCTCCTCACTGAGCAAGGGGCCTAATGCAGGACTCAATCCCAGAACCCTGGGATCATAACCTGAGCTGAAGGCAGATGCTTACTAATTGAACCACCCAGGCGTCCCAACAGCTAGAATATTAAAAGAGTGCACAAGAATATATCTATTATGGAAGAATAGATGAACAAAATACATAAGACACATAGAAGCAAAGAGAACAGAAAATATAAAACCTTCTTTATCAGGAAGTACATTAAGCATAAATGAATTAAATGCACTAATCAAAAGATAAAAATTGATACAATGGATAAAAAACATAAAACAGTATACTACCTAAAAGAGATACATTTTACATTCAAGGGCACAAATGGGTTAAAAGTAAAACTATGGGGAAAAAGGTACCATGCAAATAGTAACCAAAGGAGTAGGTAAACTAATATCATAAAAAAAAGATCATAAAATAAAAATAATTAATAAAAGAAGGATGCTTAATATCATAAAATTTTCAATACACCAGGGAGACATTACATTGATAAACATAGCTATACCTAAAAACATAGATCAAAAATACATAAAGCAAAAAATAACTTAAAAGTGAAAGGCATAATTTTGTAATAATATTTAGACTTCAATATCACAATTTCAATAATAGATAAAAATGTAGTTGGAAAACCACTAGGAAACAGAAAACTTAAACAACATTCTATATCAATTGGATTTAACCAACAGATACAGAACTCTACATAATTCTGGAACATTCTCCAGCATAAGCCATATGTTAGGCAAAAACAAATAACAAAACAAAAGCCCCAAACCCTCTCTAATTTTAAAAGTATTAAAATCATAAAAAGTATGTTCCCTGACTAAAATGGAGTGAAGGTAAAAATTAATAACAAAAGGAAATTTGTGAAATTTGCAGCAATTTAAAATTACAAAACATTCTTTATATAGTCAAATATAGGTTAAAGTCAAAATCATAAAGCACATTAGAAAAAAAATTGAGGTGAATTAAAACAAAACTTATGGGAATCAGTTAAAACCATGCTTAGAGGGAAATTTACAGTTACAAACACCTGTATTAAAAGAAAGAAAGACCTAAAATAAATCAGCTAAACATTCCACCTTAAGAACCAGAAGAAAAGAAAAACCAAAAGAAAGAACAAAGGAAATAATGAAGATTAGAGTAAGAATAGGGAAAATAAAAAGCATCAGAAGGTGGATTTCTGAAATGATTAACAAAATCAACAAAGCTTTACCTATAGTGACCAAGAAAATAAAGAAGAAAAGACTCATATTACAAAAACCAGGAGTCAAAGTGGGGATATGATTACCAGCTTTTCAGAAATAAAAAGAAGAAACAACTCTATGCTAATATATATGATAGTCCAGATTCCTAAAAAGAAACACACTACTTGACTGAATATTTGTGTCTTCCCCAAATTCATATGCTGCAACTTTAACCCCCAGTGTCATAGTATTAAGAGGTGGGGCCTTTGCATTTGTAACGAAGTGGATGGAACTGGAGGGTGTTATGCTGAGCGAAATAAGTCAATCAGAGAAAAACATGTATCATATGACCTCACTGATATGAGGAATTCTTCATTTCAGGAAACAAACTGAGGGTTGCTGGAGTGGTGGGGGGTGGGAGGGATGGGGTGGCTGGGTGATAGACATTGGGGAGGGTATGTGCTATGGTGAGCGCTGTGAATTGTGTAAGACTAATGAATCACAGACCTGTATCTCTGAAACAAATAATACATCATATGTTAAAAAAAAAAAAAAGAAGAAGATAGCAGGAGGGGAAGAATGAAGGGGGGGAAATTGGAGGGGGAGATGAACCATGAGAGACTATGGACTCTGAAAAACAAACTGAGGGTTCTAGAGGGTTCTAGAAGGGAGGAGGTGTGGGGGGATGGGTTAGCCTGGTGATGGGTATTAAAGAGGGCACGTTCTGAGTGTTATGAACAAACAATGAATCATGGAACACTACATCAAAAACTAATGATGTAATGTATGGTGATTAACATAACAATAAAAATTAAAAAAAAGAGGTGGGGCCTTTGGAAGATAATTGGATCCTGAAGCCTGAACTCTCATGAATGGGACTAGTATCTTTGTAGAAGATAAAATGAGAGCTTGCTTTCTCTCTCCATGCTCTCTGACACATGAGGATAAAGGAGAAGACAGACATCTACAAGCCAGGAAGCAGGTCCACACCAGACACTAGATCTGCTGGTGACTTAGTCTTGGACTTCCCAGCCTCCAAAATTATGAGAAATAAATGTTTCTTGTTGAAGCCCTACAGTCTATGGTAATTTGTTATAGCATCCTGAGCAGACTAAGATACTTATATAACTAAAACAAAACAAAACAAATTAAAAAAGAAAAGAAAATCTGAATGGACCTTCAACAAAAAATGCAATTCAATTCTTCACCAAAAAAATGAGCCCAAAGAAAAGCTCAGGTCCAGATAGCTTGGCTAGTAAATTCCACCAGTTGTTTAAAGGATCCACACAAATTCTTCACAAACTTGTCCATAAAATTGAACAGGATGAAAAACTTCCCAGTTGGCCGCCTGGGTGGCTCAGTTGGTTGGGCTACTGCCTTTGACTCAAGTCATGATCCCAGGGTCCTGGGATTGAGCCCTGCATTGGGCTCCCTGCTCTGTGTGGAGCCTGCTTCTCCCTCTGCTGGTCCCCCTGCTTGTGCTCTCTCTCTGTTAAATAAATAAATAAAATAAAATAAAATAAAATAAAACTTCCCAATTTATTCAATGGGGGCAGAAATACTCTGACTTAGAAAACAAAACAACAAAACAACAAACAAATAACAACAAAAGCCATGTAAAGGCATCACAAGAAATATAGATGCAAAAGTATCCAACAAAATACTAGCAGACTGAACCCAACAATATATATCAAAGTTTATACACCACAAATAGTGAGTTTTATACAAGAATGCAATGTTAGTTAATGTGAAAACTAACGCAACACATCAGATTCATCTTACTAAACTCCAAAAAAGAATTTGACAAAATCCAACACCCTTCCAGAATAAAATCCCTCAACAGAGTAGGATTAGAAGGAAACTTCCTCAACTTCGTGAAGGGAATTTGTGAAATACTTATAGGTAACTTCATTCTAAATGGAGAAAGATTGAATGCTTTTCCCCTAAGATCAGATTTCCATTCTTGTCACTTCTGTTCAAAATTTTACCTGAGTTTCTAGTTAGGGTAAATAGGCTTGAAAAGAAATAAAAGCATCCACATTGGAAAGGAAGGAGTTATACTGTCTCTATTGGGAACTTATAATCTTGAGTATAGAAAATCCTTAAAAATTACAAAGTTCTGTTAGATATAATAAACAATGTTAGGAAAGTTAAAAGACAGAAGATCTATAAAAAATTAGTTATGTTTCTGTATGTTAGCAATGATCAACCTGAAAGTGAAAGTAAGAAAAAAAATCCATTTATAAGAGGACTGAAAAGATTAAAATGCTTTGCAGTAAATTTAACAAGAAAGATCAAGACTTATATACTGAAAACTATAAAACACTGTTGAAGTAAATTAAAGAAGACCTAATAACTGGAATGATCCAATTTTCATGGCACAGAAGACTTAACATTGTTAAAATGGTGATGCACCCCACAATTATTTGAAGATTTAATGCAGTCTCTGTAAAAACCCCAGCTTCAATTTTTGCAGAAGTTGACAAGCTGATCCTAAAGTTCATATGGAAATGCAAGGGATCCAGAAGAGCCAGTCTTGTAAACAATGAACAAAGTTGGAAGGAAACTACTTCCTTATTATAAAAATTACTACAAAACTGTAGCATTCAAAATGGTTTGGTACTGGCATAAGCATAGACATGTAGGTCAAAGGAATATAAAAAAGAATTCAGAAATAAGATATTTATGATAGTTTATTTTTGATAAATTTACCAAGACACTTCAATAGGAAAAGTTTTTTTTTTTTTCCACATACGATGCTGGGACAATTGGCTATACAAGTGAAAAAAAAAATGAAGATAGACTCTACCTTACACTGCATACAAAATTAACTCAAAATATCTAAATGCAAGAGATAATTTTTTAAAAAATCTTAGGAAAGAAAACACGAGAGGCAATTTTTCTAACATTGTGTTAGGCAATAATTTCTTGTTTATGAAAACATAGGAATGTGAAAAAGAAAAAAAACATTATCATTACTGAAAACTTTTCTGTTTTAAAAGACACTATCAAGAATGTGAAAACAAAATAACAAATTTGAAGAATATATTTACAATCATATATCTGATAAGGTACTTGTGTCTGGAACACATCAGGATACCTTACAACTCAACAATATAAGGACAAATAACCAAACTGAAAAATGAGCAATGTGACTATATATTTCTCCAAACAAGATATATAAATGGCCAATAATAACATGAAAAGATGGTCAACATCATGTCAATAGTGAAATACAAATAAAACCCCAAAGAGATACCATGTCTTATTCAGTAGGGTGATTATCACAGTGAAAAATACATAAATAAAAGCCACTGGTGAAGATGTGGAGAAATTAAAATCTATGTACAGAGCAGGCGGTTCCTGGCACAGAGCTTCTAAAACCCTTGGAATTTCCTGAATAATAGGAGAGGAGCATCTTTTGTTATTCCTAAGGCCCTTTCAATCATAACTGAGTTTATGGTGAAGAGGTGACCCTTGATGGACAGACCTCTGTAGACCAACATAATGGGAACTAGTGGCCAGAGGAACCACCCATGTGATTAGAGGGCTGAAACTTCAGCCACACCATCCAATCTCTGGAGGGGGGAGAGGGCCTGGAGATTGAATTAATTACCAATGGCCAACAATTTGATCAATCATGCCTATGTAATGGAACCCCCATAAAAACTCTGAACAATGAGGTCAGAGAGCTTTTGGGTTGGTGAGCACATCCACGTGCCAGGGTGTCTGGGGTGGCACATCCCAATTCCACAGGGATAGAAGCATTTGAGCCCCTTCTGGACCTCACCCTATGTGGCTCTTCATCGGGTTGTTTATTTGTATCTTTTATAATAAACCAGTAAATGTGAATAAAGTGCTTCCCTGAGTTCTGTGAGCCATTCTTGTAAATTATCAAACCCAAGGAAGGGGTCATGGGTTCATGGGAACCCCTGACTTATAGCTGGTGAGTCAGCAGGTGGCTCAGATGTGCAATTGGCATATAAAGTGGGGGCAATCTGGTGGGATTGAGCCTTTGTGAGATCTGATGCTAACTCCAGGTAGTTAGTGTCTGAACTGAATTAAATTATAGTGCATCCTTCTGGTGTCTGGAGATTTGGAGAGTTGTTCCCTGGTGTATGAAAAAAAAAAAAAAAAAAAAAAACCCAAACATTTGATGTCAGAAGTATGTTGAGTAAAAACCAAACCAAACAAAACAAGCAAAAACAGATGAATGAAGTGTTCTGCGAGTAGAAACAGATCATAGTAGTAAAAGGTCAAGGGTCTTAAGCTCCTGCATAAGGGATTTTTGTTTGGTATAGAGACACGTGATTTAGATTTAGCACGGGAGCAAATTACTTTGGATTATAACTAATTATCCTCAAGGAATGTTCTTGGAGATTTTTGCTTTGGCCAAACAAGACATGTCCCAAACTATAGTCAGAGGCGTGGATTAAATGAACCCAATGAATGTAAAGTTTCCACAATCTTATATCCTATTACTTTAAAAATTTTAATCTATACATATGGTTAACTGCTAATTTACAAGATAAAACTGTCAGTCAGTTCTTTTCTCCTCAGCACGGCTCACACTGTTATGTGTGGATGGATCCACTCCATTATTCTCAATGGGGGTGCTTTCGCTCAGTAAGAGAAATCCTTATGTCTAAATGAAGTTTCTAGACACACTCCTTCAAAGTTTCTGAATATATATTCACAGCCAAAATAACTTCCATATTTCTTAAAAAATTTATAAAATGCTAACAAATTCCAAATCTTGACGTTTTCAAGTCTGCAACTTGTTTTAAGCATTTTTAGATATAATAGATTTATCTTGAGTTTAATTAAAATGCTATCTTCCTTACTAAACTCAAAAAATGTGTTCACTGGGTCTTCTGTGGGGTGCCACAAAAAATATTTTTGGCTTTTTAAAATTAAATTTTTTCCTCTTTTCTCCCCATGAACCCATCCTCAATGATAACAAATCTAGAATATGTTCATTCTGTTTGTGGGGTACAAATGTAACACTGACAAGCCATTTTCTGGTCCCAGGGCAAACAATGATGGCTTGGCCAAGCTCCTCCTTTGGATTGGCTAATTTCACTGCTTGACACCAGTGGATCATTTTGCAATTTATGGTCAAATTCAGTCTAATCTCTTTGTGCTCATCTCATTAGGTAAATTTTGACATCTGCATAAATGACTCTCTGTGGCCTTTTGTGAATAAACTGGCAGAGAGCAGAGTAGATTTATTTTAGCCAAGTGATCCTGAAATCAGGGTCTAGTTGTCTGTGGACCAGGAGTTCCCAGGGTCCACTATGCTCACACTCTTAATCGTACTACAGCAAGCCTGCTCTGTTCCTGGTGGTGGGGAGCCTCCCCCTTGGAAAGTCAGCTCACTTACTGTAAAATTCTTCCTTCACACCTAAATAGTAGGCTCCCTGTATGGATTTTATCTTGGGTCTAGTCTATGGTGGGGCTGATTATGAGGCTGGCTTCTTTCGTCTCTTGACTGATTTCTGTCTCTGGTCTTCCCACCTTAGGCTGTGTCCTTGGCTGCTGGGATCCCCAGTGCTTGTCTTCTCTGCCTCACCATGGACCCCCATGTGACTTCCAAGCCTGCCGAGACCCTGGTTTCTGTTTGTTTCCAAAACCCCAGTCACTATGCTGTCCTTCTTTCTACTCCCTCCTACTGCTTCCCAAACTCAGTTATCAGAATGTGAACTTTCCTAACACTAGCGCTACCTTGGCCGGACTCTGCAGATCCCAGTGAGAAAGCACAGTTCAACATTATCCGACCTCTAAATCTCAATAATAAACATGAAAACAGTCTAAAATATCCCAGCGTGGCTGAAATCCTGCAGTAAGAATTAGAAAATCTAGCTGGAAGCTTGCTTAAAGAGATTTCATATATTCTCCTCCTCTTGTTGTAGGTTTTATTTATTTATTTTGTTTATATATTATTTATTTACTTACGTACTTAGAGCTCCTGACAATCAGAACTGATAAAGAAATTTGCTGTACTGGAACCTCAAGAGCAACTATTGAAGAAAGGGCATCTGTGTTGAAGCAGAAATGACAAATTTGATGGAGGGAGTGAATTTACTTTTGCACTGGATGATTTTTTGCTGAAAAAAATTATTTGAACAGCTCTGGTCTTACCCTATATCATTATGGTGATTGATTATTATATATGTTATAACAAACTATATAAACTTTGTGTGTATATACACACATATATAATATGACTATATGTATGAGTATATATAGTTTTTATGTGTAGATGACTGTATGTTATACTAACAATTGTGGACTGCATGAATACATAGGTGGGTGCACACACACACACACACAAACACACACACACACAGGTCCCAATTTATGATGGTTAACTTACAATTTTTTGACTTTACCATGCTATGAAAGTGATGTGCATTCAGTAGAAACTGTACTTGGAGTTCTGAATATGGATCTTTCCCTGGGCTAGCAACATGTGACATGCAACATGCGGTAGGTAGACCCTCTCATGTGACGCCGGGCGGTGGCAGCCGAGGCTCCCGAGCAGCAGAACAGTCACGAGGGTCAACAACCGACACACTGACCACCATTTTGCACCCTAACAACCATGCCATTTGTCTCTTTCAGGACAGTATTCAACACATTACATGAGACAGTCGACACTTCATTATAAACTAGGCTCTGTGTTAGATGATTTTGCACAACTGCAGGCTAATGTCAGTGTGCCGAGCCCATTTAGGGTGGGCTAGGCTAAGCTAGGATGTCTGGCAGGTTAAGTGTAATAAAATGTGGTTTGACTTAATGGTATTTTCAACTTAGGAAGAGTTTCGTTAGGACACAACCTCACGGTGAGTAGGGGACGATCCTTATACTGTATTAGTTAACTAATAATTGCAGACTGCATTTATGTACATATAAATGTACATACACATATACACACAAACTAAGTTAGTTAGAGACTTCACTGGGCATTCTCTATTTCCTACTCATCATCATTTCCCCTTTATTGACAGAATCCTAATTTGCTTCTCCAGCCCTCGGAAGCCACGTGGCTACAGAACTGTCCTCACCCCTGGGTGCAGGGGCAAATCTTATTTTGTCTCCGGCAGGGGGGGGCGACTCCATTCTTTTCACCACAGGTGGTTCCGGCATCCCAGCATAAGATGGGCAGCACAGGGCATTCATCCGAACGCGGTTCTTATCCTCAAGGCAGTGCCATCTGATGCTGCTTGCACCAAGAAGGCACGCCAGTCTGAAGACAAACTGGTAAAGCCAAGAGAGCTAACTCTGGGGGCACTGAACAGGTGCCTGCCACACTTCCAGTTAATAGAAGTATTTTCCTTTCCGTTTGCTCGGCTGTGAGGCAAGGTTTCTGGTACACGCACCCGGAAGCGCCTTCACGGATATGTGTGTCTCACTAAGTTCACCCTCCTACCGCTCAGCCTTTACCTTCGTACCTGCAGAGCGATCCTTTAAAATAAACAGCTCGCCATTTCACTTTCATATTTAAAATTATTCTCCACCCAGTTTCCTGGGAGGAGACAACTAAGAATGTTTAGCACGACACATACTGTCCTTTCCGGACGTTTACATGCATTGATCTCCCCAGGAAAACTTTGCTATTTGCCAGATACTTGGACTTGCGGCAACTTTATTTTTTTAAGGTTTTGTTTATTTATTTGAGAGAGAGAGAGAGAGAGAGCATGAGCAGTGGGGAGGGTCAGAGGGAGAGGGAGACTTCTCGATGAGCAGGGAGCCCGATGGGGCTCGATCCCAGGACTCCGGGATCATGACCTGAGCAGAGGGAAGGTGCTTAACTGACTGAGCCACCCAGGTGCCCCAACTGTGGCAACTTTAAAGGCTGGACCGTCTCAAACCCCACCTCCTCTTTGTCTGGCTGATTGTATGAACTCACCCTTCCCCTGCCGACCTGACTTCCCTTGCAGGTTTCCAATGCCACTTCTTCCCCCATGTCTCCCCCGTGACCGTTCCACTCTGACAAGCGAGGTGCCCCTAAACACTCCTTGTTTCTGCCTGGAGCACGCAGCATATCATAGTGCAGCAAAATTACGTTTGCTTATTTACTTCTCTTCCTAAGTGTGAACTCCTGGAGGGGAACAACGATATTTTTCTTTTTCCCCTTAGGGTCTGGCATATAGAGTTGATTCATTATTTTTGTTGATCTATATTATACGGGAATACTTTGGGGTGTTCATTTAATCAGTGAAAAAAAATGAAATTCCTGAAGGCTATCAACCTGTATCTAAAAGGATAATGCTGGAAGAGTTGAAAGAATAAAATTTAATGTCCACTTTACTAAATATATGGGGGAGGGGGATGTGGGGAATCAAAGGGCTTTCTGTACTTGACAAAGCAGAACAGCTACTAGAGTGGTTCTTGGATGTTTATGCAAAGCAGGTATTTTTATAGGATTTCTGGCAACTCCACCTGATTTGCATGCTTCTGAAGTGAAGTGTTTAGTATGCTTTGGTTGTAAGGTCAGGATGATTTTCTTTTCTTTCCATTCTTTTTTTCCCCTTTTCTTGAGTATCAGTGATCTACCTTTTAAAGTAGTTGCTAATGGTATTTTATAGTTTATTTTTATATTTAGAATAGAAGCCCGTGACAAGATTTGCAAAGGTAATAGGTGCTAACATATTTAGGTAGTCTTTTTCAAGATGTATATTCTTCCTCTGCTTTGCAGTTGCTTTTCTATGAAGATTAATCCTCAGGTATACCTGAGACTTCTTTTGTTCTTAATTCAT
The DNA here is from genome assembly GCF_037043125.1 of Eumetopias jubatus. NCBI lineage: Eukaryota > Metazoa > Chordata > Mammalia > Carnivora > Otariidae > Eumetopias > Eumetopias jubatus. The sequence continues at coordinate 5,336,867 of NW_028274808.1, forward strand.
TTGGCACTGGCATAATACAAGCACTGTTTGGAAATTAAAGGTAAGACAAAATAAAATCACCAGAGGGAGGATAGTAGATTTAAAGTCAGAAAGCAACACTTCTAGCTTTACCAGCTGTGTGGGAAAGTCTGCCTTTTCTATGTCATAAAGGTGCTTGCAAAGATCTGATGATATATAACGTAAAATTACTTTGCATATTAAAATATTCAAATCAAAGTGTCACTATTCACCCACAGTGAAGTACTTACACCTTTTCCCGCAACAGAGAACATGCCATGTTATATATATTAGTGAAGGTACTTGATGAATATGTCTTTAAAATGGGACACTCTAGAACGGATTAAGAGCAGAGCCTGCCTGGCTCTTCCACTTACCAGCGATAGAAATCAGAGTCAGTTACACAAATCCCCTGTGGCCCGGTTTCCTCATCTGTGATATGTTCTGCAAGGCTATTGTGAAGACAAAATGAGTCAATGCAGACAAAGGGCTTGGAACAATGGCCGTGCACATGAAGCATTGGTCACTGATACTAGCATCTCTTTCTGCTGCCGGACCTGAAGCTCCAAGAGATCAGGAATCATGTCAGTGTAATTTGTCTCAGGGTCCCTAGCACCTAGCCCAGCACCTGATACTTCACAGACATTCAGAACTGGTCTGAAGGAATGCATGAATGGAACCCAGGGGTTTTAATATAATGGTTTCCTCCTGCTGAAAGTGAGGTGGGCGACGCTTGGGATGCATCCCAGGAAAGCAGCAGAACGTAGGGAAGGGGGGGTTAGCCCCATAACTCACAGGGAAATCAAAGATCGAGATAGTGGCCACCCCAACAGGTGGCTCACACTGTACTTTAACTTGATAAAATGGCGCCTTTAGGCCACCGGCCTTTACGTCTTTTTCTGTCTCATTAGTCCTTCCTTTCCCATAGATGTCCCCGAGACGTCTTCAATATTGTCCTCCTACAGCCTGCTTTCTTCAGATCTAAGACTTTTGTATCCTTTTGAGAACTTAAGATACTGTGTTACCTTTCCCCAGAAATATTTGCAGTGTTAGCTGTCCTTTCATTATGGAAAGAAAAAAAAAAAAAAAACAAGAAGGATCCTCGCTCTCATGTTAATACATAGAAGGCATCATGGGCATGTGGTAGAATTATCTTGCCACCCAGGGAAAATTTTGTTTTCTCCTGAAATTCCATTCAACCGACTCTTCCACATTTTCATACAGGTGATTCCAGATGTAGACACAGACCAGCTGGCCAAATTTAACGGCAGACTAAGTTTTATTATCTAAACTCAAATTTTTCAATGGAGACTCAGCAGAAATGGAGAAAGGGAATATGTTTATAAAGGTAATAATCACCTTTGTATGGCTGCTGAGGCCATAGATTTTTATAACACTCATTGTCTATTTGTTCCTTACACAATTTCCAGTAGCACCATAGTACAGTTGGGGAAACTGGGTAACAGATCAATTGATTGGCTTTAGGTAGAGTCATGATGCGAATCCGAACTCTAGCTAGTTCCAATCCCTACGTTTTTCCCATGCGACTAGTATTACAGGCTATATTCCAGCTCCTCATTGAAGAAGCCATTCTCCCCATAGAGGCGGGGTCCCTCCTCTGATGACCTGTTCTCATAGAGGCATCACAATTTCCTGCTCCAGTTGAGGAGGCTACGAGGTAGAATTTTGGTTTTGTATAACCAGCTATAACCAGCAACGTGCAGAACATATTAAAAGGAAAGAAAACGTCCATAAAAATCAATTCATAAAGACTCAGTTCAGGAAAACTTTCAAATAGGAATAGATTCTATCACATCATATGTGGTCAATAAACGCTGGTCAAAAAATGAAATGTCTGCAACCCCTTCCTCTAGTGATCAGCATATAAATATGTGCAAGTAAACACTTACCGGAGACTGAATTAATGGGAGAAAATGACAGCACAGTCTTCTGTTTTTGAGACTTCTTGGCTTCGGGGAATTTTTAATGCCTTAGATCTCGCATTGCCTTATACTCGTCCACAATACCTGTGTAGTTCAGGACTGAGCTTTGTGACAATCATCGGCAAGGTGACGAAGAAAGTAGTTGGGTCAGGGGAATGGTGCATCTGAATGTGAGAGAGAAGACAGGGAAGTCGAAAATGGGTAAGACTCCTCTCAGATGATGTTCCAAGGAATGCCCTGTTCAGGTGGATAACACAAGTGTTCAAAAACTAGCCTGATAAATCACTCTTTCATGCAAGTGCCTACTGTGGACCCAGACGTACATAAACCAAATGGACACAAATTTCTCATGGTAACTACCTTACATGTAAATACAATCTATTGAGTATTATTAGATGAATAGTATAGAAAAAAATAAAAGGAAAGGAATGGTGCAACAGGGTTTCACCTGCAGATGAGGTGGAGCTGGTATTGGTATACTCCTAATTTCCCAGGTAAGGCTTACGCTGGAAAGGGAGAAGAGTCTTGCCCTAAATGGACAGTCATGGCAACAGGCACCTGAAGAATTGTATCTAGAATAGAAAAGGACTAACATCTCAATATCTGCATACGGTAACATCAGATAACTTGGTACCCGCTACAGGGAGAGCATCATTAGAAAGTGGATTTCACAGCTACTGAGTACTGACTATGCTCCAGATTCTCTGCTAAGTACTTCACGTACATTAATTTATTTAGTACATACAAAACCCCAGGGGCATCACATGACCCCCATATTACAGAACAGGGCACTCAGGCATGAGAAGTGAGATGCCTTGCCCGGGACAAACAACTACTGAGGTGTAGAGCTGGAAATTTAACCAAGAGTCCACTCCAAAGCCAAACTCTGAAACTGTACCATGTAATCTGAGGGGGTAATCTTTGTCATTGTTGTCGTTATGTGCATTTTCCATGACTTGCTTATAACTAAAAAGCAGTTCCTTGGTTGATCCACTGTTAATCCACTGACAAGGAGACTGTGGCTGATCCTTGGTTGATCCACTGGCAAGGAGACCGTTAAGTAAATTCATCAGCTACAGCTTTAGTGCTGTGGTTGTCACAAAAATATTCCAATTACTTACCTATGAGCTAGTTCCATCCTCAAAGGCTTGTGATTCTGTGATTTTACATTAGAAGTGTCTCTATCCTCAAAGTCGCCTTCCTGTGTTGATCAGACAAATCTTGATCTTCCCGACATTAAATGATTAAGCAGGTATAAGCGTTTAATTGGACAACACCAAAGGAAAAAAGTTTCTGAAGCCTCTCATCCTTTTAACACCAGACTGACTTTAGTTAGCAAGTCTGTTTTACTTTTTTTTTTAAAGAAAAAAAATAATTCCTCTAGGAATAAACAAAGTGTTTTCTTTGTTAGTTTTTTCAAATATTTTTATTTTTTTAGAGATTTTATTTATTCATTTCAGACACAGAGATACAGAGAGAGAGAGAGAGAGCATGAGCAAGGGGAGAGGCAGAGGCAGAGGGAGAAGCAGGCTCCCTGCTGAGCCAGGAGCCTGATGTGGGGCTCGATCCCAGGACCCTGGGATCATGACCTGAGCCGAAGGCAGACGCTTAACCGACTGAGCCACCCAGGCACCCCTTTTTCAAGTATTTTTAAATAGAGGATAGGATTAAACTAGCCTGTGCCTTAGAAATAAAGTTGCCATCCCGAGGGAGTTCTGATTTGATCTACTTTCCGGAGAAATTGCCTCACATTCAAAATCTTTTAGTTGAATGTCTGCTCTGGCATTCAGTTCTAGTTATTTTATCAGTAGCTGCTCTGACCCAAGTATTCACACACACCCTGCATGCACAGAAAGTTTTTTGAACGCTGTATTTTCAATTACCTGGAACTAATATCTCTTGCTTTCATCATGAAAGACTGTTTTCATATAAAAATAATTTACCACAGAATTGTCACCCATGTATTTCTCAGCTCTGAAATTTATTCTGGTCATTTCTTCTGTTAATTAAAAAATTAATAATGCTGACTTCTAACTGAAGCTTGTTTAGTGATGCCACTTTTTGTTTTTTTTCAGATTTTTAAGTATTTTTTTCAGTTATTTATTTTTCCAGCTATTTTTCAGGTATGTAAGACCTAACTATTGACTCAGTTATCCTAACCTGAATCTCCTGAAATTTAAGTTTGTGTTTTTTTTTTAAAGCAGATTTTAAAACTCTTTTATGTTGAAATCATTAAAAACTCACAGGAAGGTGCAAATAGTAATAGAGACCTGCATTGTCTTCACTCACCTACTGCTGACGGCAACACCCAAAGAAGCAGAACTTCACATTTCATATTACCCATCACTTTAGTGCTCTAGAAATTTGCTCCTGTTTCCTGACTTTGATGCAAGCTAGAAATACAGCACCTGAGGACTTCTGTGTGAGTGCAACTTCATAATAAGACATATTTTTAAAGCTATCTAATTAAAATATGTCCTCTAGTTCTTCCAAATATAACTGTAATTAAGCTTATGGAAGTTACAGACATCCAAGGCTTTTAGATATACAAGATACTTTAAAAAGTGTAGCGTTTTTATTCTGAAAAGCAGTTTCTACATCGATGTAATTACTTATTACTGGAGAAGAGAGGCTGCTTATACCTGGCTTCAGTGAAGTACATCTAACACAGAGACCTCAGCAGCTTGAGGAGCGTCTTTTGTGTGGTTGATTCCATCCAATACAGAATAGTTGAGGGCAATGCTTAAGACGGGAAAATAATGTGGGCAAAGATACGATGGAGTAATTATGCATAATTGCAAGCAGAAAAATAACTAGCAGTTATCATGGAAAACGTGATTCAGCAATGTGGTTAAATTCAAAGATTTGTTAAAAAAGAATAAAAAGCAAAACAAGAAACAGAAAACATAAGTAGTGTTGGCAAAAGAGACTGGTAAGGCAAGTCTCGTTGTTTCAGGCTGTTCTTGGTCGAGTGAATAGTTTGATGGTTGAGCTTAGGCTCTGAATGGGGCAGGAGTGGTGTGGCCTTACCTTTTCTGCTAGCAGGGAGGTCATGGGAAAGTCATTTAACCTCTCCAAGTTTTATTATTCTCGCCTGGAAAATGGGACCTGCTATTAGACTTTTCATTTCATGGCTCTATACTTCTCTCCATATTCATCAAGCTGAAATCGGTAAATATAAATCAGGTGTTTATATATCAACCATAGCTCAATAAAATGACTTTTAAAAAGGAACTAATGGGGGCGACTGGGTGGCTTAGTCAGTTAAGTGTCTGCCTTCGGCTCAGGTCATGATCCCAGGGTCCTTGGATCGAGTCCTGCATTGGGCTCCCTGCTCAGTGGGGAGTCTGCTTCTCCCTCTCCCACTCCCCCTGCTCATACTCTCTCTCACTCTTTCTCAAATAAGTAAATAAAAATCTTTAAAAAATAATAATAAGGAACTAATGCATAGGTTGATGGTAAGCATAGAGTGGCCCTAGTGAAAAAGTATTTAGTGTAGTCTTCGATGTGCATTAACTCCTAATCAAGATGGGTGTTATCATTAGTCTCAACATCTTTTAAAGCAAATGCTACTTCTAATCTGGATTTTGGTCTCCAGCGGCCCTTGAAAGTCACTCTAAGAGGATTTTGGTTGCTGTGGTTTTGTTTAAGTGAACACCCTGAGACAAAATGTATATTTAAACTCCATAATGTCCAACATGAAAACAGATTATAAATTCATACCTGAGTGAGGTGAACAGGAAGCAGGGCACCGTGTTGTATGCTTGGTCCCTATGTGGGTTCCCGGGGGCTGTAGCCACGTCGCCTCGGCGTCCCTGTCCTCTTGAGGATGGTGCCACACGCTCTTCTCCCACATTCCTTATTTCACTCACGAGTAAGGCTCCTTTCAGTCTGATCAGGCTTCACAATGTGTCTGAAAAGTGATTTGAGGGAATGGTTGGTACCCCGGGGCATTTTAAATCTGCCGATTACTCAAATTATCTTCAAACCGGAGACCATATCTCTGCTATTTGTATGTTTTATATCCCCGCCTTTGGTAATAGTTAAATTACTTTCTCTAGTCCCAAATGTGAGTGAATGTTATGTCTCCTTGGGAAGAGTTGTGGATGTTTTCTAATAATCACACCGAAGTACATGTTTTATACTCTAACTTGGAAAATAAAATCAGGTGGGCAAAAAGTTAGAGTAACTGATATAAGAAATCCCATATATCCATTACTCTCAATCATTTTTTTCCAAAATTTGGTAACATTACATTTGAATAAGGTATCTAAATTTTTTTCTTTATTTTTTGACAATGCATTTTGAAACAAATACCAGCTGTCATGTTCTTCTATTCCTACACACACAAGCAGACATGTCTAAAATTTTGACATTTTCAGGGCACCTGGGTGGCTCATTTGGTTGAGCATCTTCCTTCAGCCCAGGTCATGATCTCAGGGTCCTGGGATCCAGCCCCATGTTGTGCTCCCCACTGACTGGGAAGTCTGCTTCTCCCTCTCCCTCTCCCTCTGTGATTTACTTCTCTCTCTCTCTCTCTCTCTCTCTCTCTAAAATAAATAAATAAAATCTTTAGAAAAAATACAAATAAAATAAAATAAAACTTGGACATTTTTCTTACATAAGCAGAATGTAATTATTAATTTAATAAAATTAACAATAATTCCTTGTTGCCCACTCCACAGTCACATTTTTTGGAAACTTCTAAGATTATGCAGTTTTCACATTGGTTTGTTTGAATCCAGGTGCAAACAAGGCTACCACAACACTAAAGCATTTTTTTTTAATGAAAGAAGAACTTGAACATAAACAAAAAACTAATAGAAAATTGAGAACACCCATGTGTGCTAGAAGCTTTCTGTGTTAGATGGATTTACAATAGAAAGACCTCAGACTGTAATATGGAACTCAGCCAGGAGGGGGAGGAAGTACCAAAGAGCTTACTTTTCACCATTTCTACCAGGGTGATATTCCCTATATTAGGGAGGGACATAGAATATCAGTTGGAGATAAAGCTCTCAAGAACTTAATGCCATAATTCCTGTTGGTTAAAATTTAAGAAAAGATAAAATAAAAGAGAATTAAAAAAAAAACATAGAAAATGAGCAGAAATTGATCAGCAAGAAAATTGTTCATATGTGAGTCTCCTGAATTTGTTGGGCATTATGCAAAGATGGTAGAAATAGGACTAAAACAAAGTTGAAAATATAATGTTCAGTCAAGTGATATATATCACTGACCGTGTTGTGCTTTAGCAATTTTGTTTAAAATTCAGGAAATAATATGCATCCCCCACTTGCTCACAATTGCGTCCTGTGTACTTAACAGAGTAAATGGAAGTTATTTGGAAGTGTAAATAATGCATGGCAACAATTACATCATCTCTTGGTATTTTCATTCGTTTAATAGACAATTATGAATCTCTAATTACTTGTTGGTCACTGGGTTACGCATTTGAAAGAAACTAAAAGATGAATAAGATAACTTTTCCAATACAAATAATACTTAGTATTTGAGGGAGGGGGAGGAGTTCTGTTTTTCATTGTGATATTGATATGCTAGGCCACGGCTGCTGAACTTCTACCAAACCTTTCTCTTTTATAAATTGGGAAAGTTGTATTTTCGTGTAAACCAACGTGGTTAGAATATATACACTTTTTGTTAAAATAGCAAATAACTCTGTAAAGCTTATCAAGTTGATCACTGAAAGTATTAACACAAGAAATTATTAAAGTACATACTCAAATAAAAATGAAAAATATTTATTCTATGAAGAGCTTTTATTCATCATATGCATATCAATGTTCTGTGCATTTTGGAAAATATAACCTCCATCAGGACTGTGCAGACAGAATGTTGTTAACTAAAATTATACTTCATGTAGGGATGTATAGACAAAAATTGCATATCTGGTATTTTCCTCATTTCAAAAATATCAATTACTTTAAGGTTATGAACTCTCTTTGATCATCTGTTAAGAATTAATTCATTGTTTGCTCCATCATTTCCAGAACTAACCAAAGTATTTTGAAAGTCAGCAGAAAACAAAATATTAGAGGATATTATCTTGAATGAGAATATTGTTTTTACCTTACCAAGTGACTAGCCTCTGAAACTCTTGTGAAAAATAAATCATGTTCATTGAATTCCTAATGGTTGTTCAATTACCTAGTTGCCAGAATGAAAAAGAAAAAATTCTATTAAAATATTTGTCTAAGTTTCTTAGATTTTTTTCAAAAAGTTGATCTAATTTTTTTTTGTTTTGCTTTGCTTTTCTGATCTCAAACAATGAAACCTGGCCTATTTTCTAGGTTGACTGACATTTGAAATCCTAGAACATTTTTGTTAACACCACATTTTGACACTATGCAACAAAGAAGTTGTTTTAAAACAATCATGTGGTAATCAACAGAGAAAGGAATATTATACTAAAATGGTTTCATAAATGACATATAATTCCAGTAATCAGAACAGAGAGAGCACTAATATCATCCAAGATCTGTAATTTCTTAAGGAATAGTTCAAATGCTGAGTATCTGTATTGTGGGTCATGTTTCACTGGCTAATAATTCATCACAATCTACCCAAAACCTAATCAGTGAGACAACTAACAGGTTCTTTGATTCTACCTTGTCACGTTCAAGGAAATGAGAATAATAATGATAGAAATTTATATGAACAAAATACCACTTAATATTTTTCCCTCCTATAGAGTTCTTGCTATGCTTTCTACAAATAAAAAGTGATCAATAAGTGTTTATCGTAAGCCCCATGAGAATTGGAGTTGCTTTTGTTTAGTGTTGAATTTCTTGGGCCTAGCACAATATCTGGTCTATTGGATAGGTGTTGTATTAACATTTCTTAAAAATCAATGAATTTTGGGGAAAATGAGTATATTGCTGGTAGTTGAGATGGACAAAATTCATGTATGTTGAGAAATCTTTTGGTGGCAGAACTGCTAGGATTGTGGATGGATATGTGAAAGAGAAAGATAAATAAAAAGGAATTAAGGAAGACTCCTAATATATGATTTTTTCTGCGTAGGTAGGTTGATAGGCACATTTACTGAAAAAAAGAATAGTTTGGTGTGGAGGTTAATATGTTTGTTTAAAAAAATGTGGCATCCAAGAGCAAAAGACAATTATGGAGTAACATATGCCATTATGGGGCCGTCAGGCAAGGTTTTGATTGCCATTATAAACTCGAGAGTTTGATGCCTGCAAATAGCATGTCTATGCAAAAGAATTGACAGGATCTCCTAAGAGTGAAGGTGAGAAAAGAAAGAAAGAGAGAGAACTCTCCATATTGAGGGCTTGGGTGTACTGGGACTGAGAAAAGCAGACTGAGGAGGTACAGCCAGAACCAAGAAATGCCACACCCACCTCCAACACGCTTAGTTCCCAAAACCATCCCAACATGGCGGAGAGAAAACAGATAGTGGAAATTCAAACTAGAGCCTCAACCACAAAGTCCACAATTAAATTAAAATAAATGCAAATGCATCATCAACAAAGTTGTCTCTTGAAAGCTGTTCTTTCAGGTACTCTTAAAATGTTGATATTAACTATGGGGACTTGAAATGGAAATAGAACATCTTCCAGGCATTTGAAGAAAGACTCTACCATAATCAAGGATTTTCTCCACGAGGAGGCCTTTGCATCCAAAGTACACTGCAGGGGGAGAGGCAGTTTTGTATCCTAACGTGATATTTTCCAGCTGGTGTTCTTTTCTATAACAGAATTGATAGCAGTGCATGGTTTCTATGAAATGTGTTCACAGGAAGAGTGAGCATAAGCATGGGAGCCAGAAAACTGTGAGTCTCAGTTTCCACCTTTGTAAAATAGGGTTCCTTCATCTGACCTTGCAGCACTCTGTAATGTTTAAAATATCTAGCACAGTACTCAGTATTCATAGAACTCAATCAGTGCTATTCTAATAATGAATAATTTTAACTTTTTAAATTGACATGTCACATGGTTAAAATAACATAAGAATTGTCTTCAGGAATAAAACATGACCTCCCTTTAGGAGGACCTTATGTCTTATAATATTTTTGAAACTTAAGGTAATTTTTCAATTGATTACACCTAGTTTAAAATAAACTATAATTTGGATGTCTCTCCAGAATTTGATAATCTTGGCAGCCAAGTTTCTATAATTTGTCTAGGGAAAAATAGTTTATGTAAGACTTTTTTTTTTTTTCCTTAAGTAGGCTCCATGCTTGGGGCACCTGGGTGGCTCAGTCGTTAAGCGTCTGCCTTCGGCTCAGGTCGTGATCCCAGGGTCCTGGGATCGAGTCCCACATCGGGCTCCCTGCTCAGCGGGGAGCCTGCTTCTCCCTCTCCCTCTGCCCCTGCTTGTGTTCCCTCTCTCGCTATGTTTCTCTCTGTCAAATAAATAAATAAAATCTTAAAAAAAAAAAAGTAAGCTCCATGCTCACTGTGGCGTCCAACACAGGGCTTGAACTCATGACCCTGAGATCAAGACCCCAGCTGGAATCAAGATTTGCACACTTAACTGAAGGAGTCACCCAGGTAACCTGTAAGAATTTTAAGGGCATGGGTATCGAATCTCTCTATTAGATACCTATCTTCCGAGTACAAAGATAAACATGAATAAAACTACTCAGAATATCCCAGTGCTACATATAAGGTAATTATCTAGATATAGGATCAAAATTGTGGAAGTTCCTTATTTAAGTAAACTAAGCTAAGAAGAATCATTAAATTTTCTCTGCCAGGTTACTTAGCTGAAGAGATCTGTGAATAGAATTCAAGGGACATATGAACTTGAAGGGGAGGAATAATTAAATACTTACTTTCACTAACTTTTAACTAAAATGTAGTACTCCTTTCAGTTATGTAGATAGCAAACCAAAAAAAGTGCTAGCAGTAACTCTTTGTTATAAACATCAAAGTTATTTTCATATTATGGTATAGATATTTCAATGTTTATACTCATTGCTGCCCTGAAATTAAGTTTTTATTTCCAGGCTATTTATTTAAATTGAAATTTCAAAACCTGAATGTTTATGGTAAGTTGGTGACAATTTCTGCTTTAGAAATTAAAGAAAAAAATATATACTTTAGTTACATATTGTCTTTACAAGCAGTTTCTCTGCTAAGACTTTTAACAATTTTAGCTTCCAGGTCAAATGTCACAAATACAGGAAAGACTTCTCAGAGGGGATATCCCAGCCAGCACTCCACCACCAAGCACTCCCAGGTCAAGTGCTGGGTCAAGTTTGCCCTATGTTCTCAGAAAACCCTAACTCAGTTTGAAGTTACACCTCCACGACTGTCACAATCTGTCCCTCACCCTCCCAAATTATCAAAGTCCTACAGGACAGAAGCAGTATAGAATTGTTCTCTACATTGTATCTCAGAAAGTAGCACAGTGCCAGAATGAAAAACAGACATGCAATTTAAAACATTAAATATACTTGGTAAACTAGAGAATAATTCATTACCTAAGCCCCAACTCACCCCTTGCATTAGGGGGAGAAAGAAAGAAGAAAGAAAAGAAAGAAAGAAAGAAAGAAAGAAAGAAAGAAAGAAAGAAAGAAAGAAAGAAAGAAAGAAAGAAAGAAAGAGAGAGAGAGAGAGAGAGAGAGGGAGGGAGGGAGGGAGGGAGAGAGAGAGAGAGAGAGAGAGAGAAAGAAAGAAAGAAAGAAAGAAAGAAAGAAAGAAAGAAAGAAAGAAAGAAAGAAAGAAAAAGAAAGAAAGAAAGACGGAAAGAAAGAAAGAAAGAAAGAAAGAGAAAGAAAGAAAGAAAGAAGAAAAAAAAGAAAATATGAGCAAACAAAATAACAATATTCACACCTATAAAATGAACCAAGTGATATTCAGGAAAATTCACTATAGAAGAAAAAAATATATATATATATATGTGGTATCACTAGTAGAAATAAAAATTTGGGGAGAGAAGTATTTTTCCTCAATTGAACATAATATGAAAGAGTCCTTATCATGGTGTCAAAGTGCAGACCATCCCGACCAGTATTGCTCCACTGTTTGTAACTCAGACCAACTTTGATTAACATAAAAATCAAATACTCTCCCCTTCCCAACTGAAAATCATTGACTTGCACCCATTGGAGCCTATCTTTTGAGTATCTCTACCTGCCAAGGATATTTTAATATTGTTACTTTTTATAGGAACAATTTCATTTCTCACTTTCCAAATATCCATTATGAAGGCAAATGAAAATATGAACACTTTCATGATTCCCTGGCCCTGCACGAACTCCGACACGCCCTTGTCAAGTACTGCCCTTCAAAGATCCAGGCAAGAGCTTGGTGATGATGAATATTTAAAGGATCTTAGCCAGGTTCACAAGACAGGTAATAATAAGAGACTAACAAACAAAGACATGTATGTTCTCCAAGTTTTATTCTTCAAAACTATCAATGACCTACTCTCTGCTTAATGGGACATGGTAAAGCACTGTTCTTCAAATAAAATTTATTTCATACACATATAATTAGTTGCAAGATAATTAAAATTGCATAGGACTGATATTTCACAATACATGGACTTTTAAAATGCTAAAAAGGATCATCAACACACATTATTTAGATCTTTCTGTTTGGACATTTGAAACATATGAAAGACAACTGTTTTTGGCCTAGATTTAATTCTAACTAAAAACTGAGATGGAGCATATGGTCTCAAAAATCCATCAAGCATTATATCAACCTTTCAGAGGTTTATATCCAACCTTCCAGGCTTGCTATAAAAATTTAAAAAAAAAGCCATCAAAGGGAATGGAACTTATATTCCCTATTAACAGTAGTGAAGATAGATGTTCATATCCAACTGAGCAATCATGGGCTAGAAAGGAAATTAGTCCTCGCGTTTTTAATCCATATACTTGGAATTTAAATCTTTGTTAATTTCATCAGCATTTGGAATCTTACTATTAGGGGAAATTAATCTTTAAGAGTAACGATAGAAGAATCCTGTAGTTGAGTGGAGTCTACATTTCTCTTGTGATTTTAAAAAAGAAGTCATCATTTTTCTTCTATTTTTCTTACAAGATTTTTTTCAATAATAATATTTCAGCTGGTTGTTATTCACCAATCGTTTTAGTTCCCTTCAGGTCCCGCATTCAGTTTGATGAAGTTAATCTAGTGGTGATGGCACTTGAACTAATTAGTCCTGCTTCTTTAGTTTTAGCAGTGGTTCAATTTATAGTGTTGCAAATTATGCTAATACCATTTGAAGCTTTATCTTATGATTTAAGCAAAGAATGATAGGAAAAGTTATTTCTTTTACTATCATAACAGTAGAATATTATACATATGTAATATATAATAAATATAATAATATAAATTTAAATTATATAATTATAATATATATTTTATATACTATAAATATAATATACATATAAATTACAAAAGCATGATACTCTTTTCAGTTCTTCACGGTTTGACCCAATTATGCATGCGATGTGATTTTCAGAAATTTGAAGAACATTACATTCAAGGGAGTCATTATAAACACTATGCACATTTTGATTTGTAACTTTTTTTTTTACGAGAAGGGAGTTCTGGACAAGATGGCTTACATTATTTAACAACTATAAAATAGGAACTGAACAAAATTCCTTAAAATTATCCTAATCTTTAATTTTAAATATTAAATCACTTTTATTTACATTTTAGTTTTCTTGGATTCATCATATTGTTTGTGGTCTCTTTACCCTGGTGGAATGTTGGACTCACCAGGTAGGACCTCATCTAACTCACTCTCCAGGGGTCTGAAGCACTGTGGACAATACTTGCAACTCAATAAACTTTCTCCTTGTTGCCTTTCTGAGGTTCTGAATGGACAGAAATAAAATACAGATGAGACAGATAGATGGAAAGTATCCCACTTTGTAACTGACTACTGGTATGTAGACTCTTCACTTTTTTAAAAAGATTTTATTTATTCACTTGAGACAGGGAGATAGAGGGGGAGAGAGAGAGAGAGATGGAGAGCATGAGCAGTGGGGAAGGGCAGAGGGAGAGGGAGAAGGAGACTCTGTGCTGAGCCAGGAGCCCAACATGGGGCTCGATCAGATCCCAGGACCTGGAGATCATGATTTGAGCCTAAGGCACATACTTAACCATCTGAGCCTCCCAGGCTCGCTGGCTCTTTCTTCACTATTAATACTTAGTAATGTTTTCACCAAAGTCTTGTTAAGCCGTTTGCACTAGCAAGAACCATTCTAGGAATGTTGAGGTATGTGTGTGTGTGTATATTTTTTTCCATACAATGGAAAAAAGTATATCTCTTTAATATTCAGAAAAATTTTCAGTGGACTTTGTGTAACAGGGTCTAATAAACTAACTTTCCCCCAACAAAACTGAGAACAGATGAGTGTAAGAGAGACAAAGATTCCTGAGAGTATATGAGTGTGTGTGTGTGTGTGTATATTTGTTTTTTTTTTTTAATGAAATAACACATAGTTGATAGGGAAAAATCTGTGTTCTAAGATGGCTAACTGAGACAGCAAAGGAGTCCCAGTCCTTGCCCCAGAGCTCTTCTGAGTTCTTCTCCCTGCTCTGCTTCCCACGAGCACCAAAGTGTCAAGTGTGCAGAAGTAGAAGTGTATATATTACCCCCTCTGTCTGTGCTCTGGGGTCAGACCTTTGTAGATCAATCTCTGGGCCTGCCAGCATTAAATAAACCTCCGATCCTCCAAGATCTCCAAGTGCCACTTGGTTGTTCTGTCGGGTAATCCTGTTCCGGTTCCGTAGCATTTGGTTCCCTGACCAGGAAACCCAACCACGCTGGCCCATTGTTGCCACTGGTTTGGAGGCAATGGCAGGCGGTGATGGAATGGGGGATCCTAACGAAGAAGGCGTGCCCTGCCTTATTTTTGGCAGTCTCCCACCCTGGTTGCCTCCAGCCAGCCCGCTGGACTCCTGGAGATATGGCGGGTGAGGATCTGGTCCCAACACTGGATTCTGGAAAGGCCTGGGGCCCCAGGACCCAGATAGGTCGACCCTTTGGGGTGAAAGGGGAGCCTGATCACCCCCCAAAGACCTCTTAGAGGTCTCACAGGTAGGGATTCCCAGGGAGGGAATGTAATAACTTCTGGAGTAAATGTGTGAGTCAGTGTGTAGTCCAACCTGGCTTCCTCAAGCGGACTGATTCTGTGACTCCACGGGCCGGCACCCTTAAGGTCCCCAGAAGCCTACAGAGTCTGAGTGGGCCCGTCGGCAATTCCGTAGTGAACAGCATACAGTCTATGGAGGCATTGGAATAGTTTCTGATGGTAAGTCACAACGCTGAGACCGCTGGCTAAGCCTCACTTAAGCTCCTTCAGGACATGGCCAGATGGGCATCTGATTGGTCTCCTCACCGCAGGAGGCACCCCCCGTTGTCTGTCACTGTGTCACCACACACGGGGAAATCACCATGGGGTCAGGACAGATAAACCTACAGTTCTAGAGACCATGATCAAAAATTTCAAGAAGGGACTATGGAGTCAGGATGAACTCCAGCAAGTTGAGAACCCTGTGTGAATTGGAATGGCCCACCTTTAATGTCGGGTGGCCTTCAGAAGGGACGTTGAATGTCCCAATGATCCGTCGAGTGTGGCGAAAACCAGGACACCCCGACCAGTTCCTGTACATTGACTCCTGGCTAGGAATTGCCAGGGTGCGATTCACTTGCAATAGGCAGGGACAGGCCAGGGTCTTAGTTATCTCATCCAAGCAGCCCACAGAAGACTGACAGAAGCCACAGCCTCCACAAATTCTAGCTGGAGATCCCGAAGATGAACTGACCCTGCCTCCACTGTATGCACCCCAAAGGCCATCTGCACCCCCAGTTTCAGACACTCCACGACCAACCTCAACTGGAAACATAACACCCCATCCTACTCTGAGAATAAAGATTGCCAAAAAGGTTTACATGAACAGGGAGGTCACAGCCAAATGGGAAGCCGACAAAAAGATGAAAAAGAAAGTCAGCCTCCTGCCACCACCTTGAAAGAAAAGGATGACACAAAGGTGGGGAGACCACCCAAAGGGGGAGACCCAGAACCCCCTTGGCAAGGGATTGATGTGCCTACTGTAAGGAGAGAGGACATTGGAAAAACAAATGTCCCAAATGGGGAAAAGCTCAGAAGTCCAGCCACTACAAGGAAGAACCCCGAGACGAGGACCTCATAGGCCTTGCAGGAATTGACTCAGACTGAGGGGGACTGGGCTCTTTCTTCCTTGGCCCCCATGAACCCACGGTCAGAAAGAAAGTAGGAGGCCAACCAGTGACTTATATGGTTGATACTGGGGCCGAGCACTCTGTTGTCACCTCCCCAGGGGCACCTTTCGGCAAAAGGACTGCGACCATCCTTGGGGCCACCAGGACACGGGTGGCGCGACAGCCCTTTTGCCAGGCTCGCCAGTGCGAACTCGGGGGCCACTAGGTCCGACATGAATTCCTTTATCTGTCGGATTGCCCCATCCCCCTCCTGGGCCAAGACGTACTCTCCAAGCTTGGGGCTCAGATAACCTTTGTGCCCAATGGACACACCAGCCTCCAACTGAACCCAAGGTGAGAGGAGACGGGGTCTCTGGTACTAACAATTACCACACTGAGAGAAGAAGAATGGAGGCTAATCTATGCCCAGGCTAACCGAGCAGCCCGCCAGAGTTCAGACTCGCCTTCCCTTCAGTCCTGCAGGGGTTTAAAAACTCAGCAACACTCTTTGGGGCAGTGCTGGCCATGGACCTCGCCAGCCTCCCAAGAGAGGACACACGATGCACCCTCCTCCAGTATGTGGATGACCTCCTCACACAAGAAGATTGCATAAAAGGCACAAAGGCCCCCCTACAGCTCCTGTCAGACTCAGGATACCGAGCCTCATGGAAGAAGGCACAAAGCTGCCAACAACAGGTCTGACACCTTGGTTTCCTCCTCACCCAAGGGAAGAGAGAACTAGGGCCGGAGAGGAAAAAGGTCATCATCTCCCTGCCACAGCCCCAGACAAAAAGGGGCCTACGAGAATTCCTGGGGGCTGCAGGATTCTGCCGCATCTGGATCCCTGGGTTCTCGGCAATAGCAAGACCACTGTATGATCTCTTAGGGGGACCAGATCGAGAACCCCCTGCCTGGACTGAGGAAGAAGAAGCCGCTTTCACAGAGATAAAGACTGCCCTGGGGCGGGCTCCAGCCCTGGGTCCACCAGATGTAGAAAAACCCTTCAATCTCTCTGTAAAAATAGCACTTGGGATACTCACGCAGACTGTTGGGCCCTGGTAACAGCCAGTTACATACCTTTCAAAGAAGCTGGACCCCATGGCAGCGGGAAGGCCACAGTGCCTCAGGGCACTGGCAGCCACAGTCCTACTCATCAAGGAGTTGGACAAACTCACCCAGGGGCAAGAACGTAACATCAAATAGTATGCACATACTCTGGGTGGGTCAAAGCTTCCAGACCAGCACGGAGCAGAGCCAGGAAGTAGCTAAAGTCCTCTTGCGGGAGATGGTGCCCCGGTTCAGCCTGCCATTAACAATTCATAGTGACAATGGACCCACATTTCTGACAGACATTGTACAGGTCTTGACCACATCTCTCAACATCACCTGGAGAATCCACACCTCTTACCGGCCCCAAAGCTCAGGGAAAGCAGAGCGAATGAATCCCACCCTCAAGGGAACCTTAGCAAAGTTTTGTCAGGAGACTAACCTCCCATGGCTGGATCTGCTACGCCAGCTCTCCTGCGTTCTTGCTGCATGCCTGGGACATTAGGTTTCTCCCCATTTGAATTAATATATGGACGGCCTCCCCCGTGCTTGGGGAGCCTTCCAGGAAACTTACATCAGGTTGGAGATAAAGAAATAAAGGAGCAGCGTCAGGCCCTGGGGGCCACCCTAAATAAATTACAAAAATACACCATTGAGAGAGCCCCAATCTCTTTAGGGTCTCAGGTACACTCCTTCCAGACAGGGGACTCAGTTATGGTCAAGGACTGGGAAAAAGAACCCCTCAAACTGCAGTGGACAGGGCCCCACACTGTTGTACTAACCACTCCCACTGCCCTCAAGGTCTCAGGTGTCCTGTGAGTCCACACTCCAGAGTGAGAAAGGTCCATCATTCAGATGAGGAGTCCCGCCAGTGGAAAGCCCAGCCAAACCCCACAGGCCCGCTCATGCTTTGCCTTCAACAAGACCCCAACGAATAATGGACACCTGCTCACTGTGGTCCTTAGCTCTCATCAGTGTGATTTCCCTCATCTTAGGAGTCGGACTTTACACTGTTTCCTCTTCTGGCTGGACTTTCCCCTGGTGACTTGCCATTGTTGTTCGTTGGGTCACTTTGTGATATATTGCTGCATTTGCCTGCTCTCAGGCATAATGGACCTGTCTGGCCTGCCATGGGATCTCAGGTGGGGGTGTAGTTCAAGATTGGGCATGGAAGGGGAAGGCAGGGGGATTGAACAGGACCTGACCTGTTGGGAGCCTGACTATTGTCGGCCCCTGCTGGGGCTCCCTCCCTGTTGGGGACCTCTCACTCTAGACCCTCAGGTGAATGGTGTGTTGGGGGAAATCCATTACTTGCTCAGCACAGCCAGCCCTCGGTTGGCTTCAGATTCCTGGCCCTGCCTGCAAGCCAGACCCTCTCAGCTTGTGGCAAACCCACTGAGTCTTCTCAACCTGACCAGGCCCACAGGTGACCCTCCCAAACCCACAGAAATAGACCCAAAACCGGCCAGTGTATTGCTGTCTTACCCGGTCCCCGACTGTGTCCATAATCCTGGGGAAACACATTCAGTAGGAAGCATATCTGTCTCCAGACCCACAGCTGCCTTTTGCTTGATGGGTGCGGGTCTGCCACACCATGGTGCACTCCAGAGCCTGGCACCTTTTTCATGTGCGGAAGGTATATTTACCAATGCTTACCGGCTAACTGGACGGGGACATGTGCATTGGTGCTTCTTACTCCCTAGGTAGATATAATTCCCAATAATCATGATGCCCTCTAAACTAGGTGTTTAAAGGGCCATCAAAGGGGGGAATGATAGGGAAAAACCTGTGCTCTAAGATCACCCACCAAGCCAGCAAGGGAGTCCCAGTCCCTGCCCCAGGGTTCTTCCAGGTTCTTCTCCCTGCCCCGCTTTGTGCAAGCACCAAAAGTGCCAAGTATGCGGAAGTAGAAGTGTATAAATTGCCCCCTTTGTTTGTGCTCAGGGCTCAGACCTTTGGAGGTCAGTCTCCTCTGGGCCTACGGGCATTAAATAAACCTCTGATCCTCCAAGGTCTCTGAGTGCCATTTGGTTCTTCCGCCGGGTGATCCTGTCCAGGTTCTGTAACATAGTCATTGAAAAGGAAATTGCTATCATGTCTAGGATAGGAATTGATTCCATATTTCAAATTACATACAGATAGGCTTAGTTAGAGATGGCCAAATCACGTTTTGTCACATCATTATCTTCTGAAACCTGTTTTCCTCTTATTTTGCCAAAAACAATAAATAATGTATCTTTATACTGACTGTTCGAGATCTGCCATAGATTCGAGTATATACTCTTTGAAGAGAGCCAATTTGGGACATTTAAAAGGGTATCAGCTTTTATGTTATTGTTCTGTATCAGCAAACACAGCATGAAAACTTTTCTTCTATATTAATGAACAAAATAAAGTCAAGAGAGCTTGTATCATTAAATGTAATTTTGTAAACATTTTTAAAAAGCAGCAAATTTATTTTATTTTTGGCTTATGGGATGTTGTCCCCTTAGCGCTAAAATCCTCAGCCACACTGGTTCATTTCTTTTCAATAATCACCTCACTTCACTGATGAGACCCTTTCTTGACTCCCTTTTCAGACTGACTTCAGATCTGGTTTTTCTATTAACATATTGTAGCGGGACTTTGCTTCAGTCCTTTTACCCAGGCAGGTTTTACTTTTTAATGTAAAAATTCCCTTGGTGCCTGTGTATTCTGCCTTTTTTTTCTTTCTTTCCAGGCTCAGATTCACTTTTATTGATATTTAAATGCTTTGAAGTTATGCCTATTAGCTAAAATGCCATCTCTTTCAAGGAAAAACAAAAACAAAAACACTTTATACCAAACCATGATTCACTGTAGGCAATTTATCAAAAGATGACAATTGACCTCATTTTCTCAGTCTTTACAAAAGAAGCAGGACTTGGGGGCCCTGTGTTCTGCAAAGTTTCTGGGTTGGTGCCACTTCAATACCTATTTCTTTATAATTCAAGCACCATAAACAGCTCCATAGGCAATATCATATTATTCCAGTCTGAGATGTTTAAATCTCTTTTAAAATATTGGTAGGTTGTCTATTTCTAAAACCATCTATTTTATTTTTTTTAGCCAGGAAAGGGAAAAAAGGAATCTTAGAAATATGTATATATAAGAGAATTATGAATAATACTATATATACTATATATCATAACAATATACCAGATATATATCATATATATAATTATATACCATTATATATAATATATAGATATATTTTATACATATGTAGAGGGAAAATGTGTTCTGACAAAAATTAATATATAACATTGCCTAAATAATTTCCAAAGTTCATACAGTTGAAATAAAATCCTTAATGTACATCTATCTATAAATACCTTTAGAACAAAGAATCTCTAGACTAAGTTCTCAAGTGTGAAAACTGTATATTATGTCTGGTCAGTTCCCATTCACAAGCCTTTCCATGTCTGCATTTGTTAAGGACACAAAAATTTGATGAATTAAAATCTCAAAGATAATATTTTCTCCTTGAAATGAAATAAATAGTTTACCTCCCTCAGGAAGAAGAAAACACATATCTGCTCTTAGTCAAATATGAATGAAAGGAACCCACAAATGAAAACCTTTCTAAACAGACGGAAGTCTCTTTAAACCCACGCTCACCTGGTCTCAGAGGTACCTGGCTACATAGCCAGCTGATGAATCCTAGCCATGTCAGCTATTCTAAAAACAGGTAGAAATCAAAAACAAATAAATAAGTAAATAAAAAATAAAAAAAAAAATAAAAGGTAGAAATCCAGTGTTTTACAGACCTGAAATCTAAACCATAAATTTCTCCTGGGAGTCACTTTTCTTAGAGTGCTCTGTAGTGACTTTAATCTCAAGATGTCTACTATCAAACTGACTTTAACTCAATAACGAATCGCTGCATATCTGTTAAGCAACAAAATGGCTGGGTTTTCAAAACAGTTGTTTAAGGAACACATATTTCTTTAGAATTTCTAACTCTATCTTTATATCAAGTTAAATAATCAGAAAACCACACTCCTCTTAGCAAATTTTAAATAGACAAGACAGGATTGTTAACTAGAATCACATTTCTCCAGAATTTATTATCTTGTCCAATTGAAACTTGGGTAAATTGTAAAAACAAGTCTGTTTGCCTTGGAAGCCCAGATATACTGCTTAGTAAATGTGTGGATCTGTGAAGTATCACAGACTTCTTTGGACTCAGTTTCTTAATCTGTAGAATAGGTAAAAATGATGGTGCCTACCTTGAAGTGTGGATCCAAACGTTAAATGAGTTCATGTACCTAAGCCTTTGGAAAGGGCCTGGAGTACAGTGATTGTGCACGCTTGCTATTGCTGTTAGTGTTTTTAGTCTCCCCTGGAAACACAGGATCAGTTTCTGAATTATTTATAATATCAAAAAGGATAAGCGGGTAGGAACCCCAAGGAAGGCACTTTAATCTTGAGATTGGTTGTTATTCATTGTCCTTCAGTAGAACTAGGAAAAAGATGAGAATACTTTGAAACACTGTGCTCAAGAACAAGAGTTTTACATTGTTGATCTGTTTCCATCAGAAAGAAACTCACACTTTATGGTAGAGGTTAAGGCTCTAGCCCCATTTGGGTTGTTTTATGAGCATCTTCTATAACATTACTTCAACTACCTAAGAAAAACATTCACAGAACTGCAACTATTATCCTTTTAAAATATATATTATACATATTAATATATATATATAATCTATATATACTTTAATGTTGGTCTATAGATTTATAAAAGGAATTCAGTCTTACATTGCCACTGCAAAAGATTTTACTTTTTACCCTAAACAAGTGGATGTAGTGTTCAGACAATTCTATAGTTTTGTTAGTTATATCTTTTTAGACAAATATCTTCCAAAAATAGCCAATGTCTTATTACTGTTTTAGAAATGTAAAAATGTAATCGTGGGGTGCTTTAGTAATCCAAAACTTTGAAAAGATACATGATGGAATTACCTAATTCCCAATTTAGCTCTAAAGGAAATAGCATCAAGCAAGATCTCATTGCGATGTGAGATTACAGCATCTTTTTACCCATGTGCACTACATATGCACTTTGTACATCCTGTGTAATTTCATCCATGTAGTAACTGCTATTGCTCCCCCAATTTCTGAAGGCTATATCATTTAAAAATTATATATAGTCAAAATATTTAGAGATTTGAAGTATGTAATTCTCTGAGTGTTTAATTTAACATAAACCTGATATTTGGAAAATGTTAA
The DNA here is from genome assembly GCF_037043125.1 of Eumetopias jubatus. Lineage (NCBI taxonomy): Eukaryota > Metazoa > Chordata > Mammalia > Carnivora > Otariidae > Eumetopias > Eumetopias jubatus. The sequence goes on from NW_028274808.1 coordinate 5,359,300, forward strand.
ATGCTAAGAAGAATTTCTAATTCACGTGCTAACCAGTAATAGGCTAGCCTACACAATTTATCCACATTAAACGGTTTAGGAGAACTGAGTTATATATGGTAGAACTTGTCCACTTTCCATTAGAAAAAGATTTTAAAAAGGGGGGGGGCACCTGGGTGGCTCAGTCAGTTAAATGTCCAACTCTTGGTTTAGGCTCAGGACATGATCTCAGGGTCATGAGATCAAGCCCTGAATCAGGCTCCATGCTCAGTGCAGAGTCTGCTTAGGATTCTCTCCCTGTCTACCCCCCGCCCCTCTTCTCTCTCTCTCTCAAATAAATAAGTAAACAAATAAATAAATAAGTATAATAAAAAAAGAAAAAGATAAAAAATGCACACTATACTTGGAATCTAGATGGGTGCTAAGATAAATCATCCTTGTTTCAACAAAGGTTTACCTAGTGGATAGGATATGAGAGGAGGGGGGCAGAAAGCCAGGGATGACTTGGAATTTTTGTTCTGAGCAAAGTAAAGGGCAGCGTTTCTATTAACTGAGATGGGAAAGACTGAATAAGGAACAGGTTGAGTGGGAAACAGAGTGAAGGGAATTGCTAATTTTAGCATGTCAAATCTGAGATGCTTACTAGACGTCCAAGCAGAGATGTCCAGTAGGCATGGATACCTGATTCTGGAGTTCGTCAGAGATTTTTGGGGTGCAGGCATAGATTCAGGAGTCACTGAAAGCCAAGGAGCTGGATTGCATCAGATAAGGGTAAGGATAAACAGAAAAGAGAGGAATGTCAGTGACAAGAAGGGGTCTGGTGTTCAAAATGTTGGGGTAATTGGACGTGTGTTTGGGAAGAAGGGTGGAGTGGATCAAGTTGGATTGAGCATTATAGTTCTTTCTGGGGAGAATTGTAAGATGGAAATGGGCCAGGCATGGGAAAAGAACATGAGAACAAAGGTCCAGACAAGAACATCAGATCTGAAGGCCTGCAGAGGGAACAGAGCTTAGGTAGAGAGACTATACAACTCTCTTCTACCCGAGCCCACTCTCTGAGCCTACATCTTCCTCCTGCAGATTCTAATTGAGTAGTGTGCAATTTCTCTTCTGATCTCTCTCTCTTAGAAACTTCCACCTTATATGTATTAATAGTCTTCAGCTAAGTGGCAGTTCACACCTACAGGTCACATCTTTTCACTGGACACAAGGAAGCAACTTTTCCATTCCTGGAGGCCTCTGAGCCATCTTTGATTGACAGGATAAAGTCCCACTTTTAGAACACACACACATACACACAACCTTGGATTTGATGTGCCTACATAGAGATCGTAGAAGCTAGACACAGCAAAGCTTCACCCCAACAACTGGCTTTTAGGTATGACCAAATTCCAGTATCAGAAACCATTTTAGAAATTGCATGTCCTTTACAAAACTCTGAATTTTGAGTAACTTCTCTGAGATGCTTGAGGTTATATTTATTATTTCAATTTAAACCTACCAAAATCACACACACAAAAATATTATCAGGAAGTAAAGATGTCAGAGAATATTTCCACAGAAGACTGTGCAACACAGATAAATTATATTGTACCATGAAAAACTTAAAAGAATACTCAAGCTTCAGGGATCAAGTCACAAAAAAATAAAGATATAATCTCTAGGTTGGTATGTCATACTTATGGGTTATATTGGATTCAAATTTTCCATTCACATTTGTAGCTCCTTCCTCCTGTTGAAATACTATTGAGAGAAATTCCCCAATCATATTATTGCTTCAGAAATTTTTATATAAAACAAGCATATATATGTACCCATGTGTGTGCACATGTAATGCATATACTTTTATTTTTGCATACATTAAATAGCCATGTCTACATTCTCAATTTTGTATTCTAGGCAACTAGGCAGCCACCAAAAGAATAAAAACTTAGAAACTTAGGAAGGGAGACATAATAATAAAATTTTCTCCCAATTTCCACTAGAACCACAAGACGATTGTGTGTAGAAATGTAACCATCTCTGATTTTTTCATTGGAGTCCAGTTTCTGTGACCAATGAAACCTGTATGGACTGTTGGACTTTTCTTTAAGGCTAACAGAAAAAAAAAAGCCAATTCAGAAATTCAACTAGCTGTTTTCTAAAATAAAATAGTAAGCCTTATTGTTCTGACCTTAGCAGCTGTAACCCAATATAGTATATCTCTAGTACTGAGGCTTTCTACAAACCTCAATAGGTCTTTTATCCATTGGCCACATCTAGAAAAGCAATAGTCCTTAGTTGACATTTTTTTCCCAATAAAATTCAATCTCTAGAAGGAAACACATCTTGACAGAAGTATTCACGTTTTGCACCTTTACTGTAGGCTTCAGAAATACCCAGAAAATAATCCACTTTTAAGCCTCTCTTGAAAATAATTATGTGCTCCATGTTTGAACATCTCTCCTCCCCAAAACACCCGGACCACTGTCTCCATCCTTTGTCTGTCTTGTATCAAGGTGCTGTACTCTTCTTTCTGAAGCTGGAGAATGAGGAGTTTGTCCCTACTTTTGGACAAAACAGACCTAGACCTGAAAGGCATTTTTTTTTAAAGTTTCCTTAAATAATATCCTAAAGCTAGCTGGCTTTTCTGTGTTTGATCACACACCACTGAAAACAATGATGCTCTCATTTGCTCCAAACGTTTTAAAAATTGGTTTAAAGAATTTACAGTTTACTTCCTTATTCCAACAAACACCTCATTCATAACAGTGATATATCCAACGTTAACTAAACTTGTAAATTGACCTCTGACATTCGAAAGAACAGTCTAAAATTGTTTCTCATATTCAACAGATACTCCTTGCAGCTCTGTATTCAAATATGCACATATCAAAGTTATGGGGTGTGTACAAAGCTTCCCCCCCCAAAGAAACAATGTATTTCTTTAATGAAGAATTCCCTGTACAAATTTAGCCAGTTTCAAAGCCTAGCCTTTCATTCAAACCATATCCATACCAGGACCATTAGCTTTCTAGCAAACACTTGGTCACCATTTCCTCTCCAACAGAACAGAAATATCAATTCACAGTGACTCTACTTGTCCAATTTTCTTGAGGTTAGTGAGTGTCCCCACCTCACAAGCTCAGACTGATGCCTCCTCTTGCCCCTAAAAAGATAATTCTGAAGGTAATCCTAATAGCAGGGAGCCATTATACCAACATATGCCCTTTACAGTTTACGGTCATTACAGATTTTTTTTTGTTTGCTGAGTCATTGGGCATTAAAACCAAGATGATTATCATTCCTCAACTCTGACTGTGATGGTGTTTTTAGACATCTCTTAACCACTTGTGAAATCAGTAAGCCAGAGTGAAGTTTGCAAGAGAACGTGCAGCAAGAGGAGGAGGGTTTTTCTCTTCCACCGTTACAGAACCTGGGGTCATTTATTTGGTCTGCAATACAGCCTTTCCAAATCCGGAGTGAGTGTATTCCACTTGTAAGTTTTGCTTCACTTACGGCTTTTCTAAAAGTCTTAAGGGGTTACTAGAAAACTTACAGTTTACCATTATCCAGAAACTTCTACTTCATTAAATATTAATATTATTCTCTTACTGGCATTAAAATAATTGTTATTTTTTACCTGAATGGTAGACTAACATAACTTTGGAGTTTGGGGAAAATAATGATAAAATTGTATAGCTCTTATTAAAAAGAAAAGCCTGAATGTGTCTTGGATTGGAGGATTTTCAATCTCCCTTTATTCTCAGGGATAATTTCCAAACATGGAATCAAATGGATCAGCTGAGACATAGAATGAGCTTCTATGGAGATTGGTTATGAAACTCATGTATTCTTTCTAATACTCATTCTTCCACCCACAAAATCATTACCTTCATTAACGGTGATTAAAACTAAGCCTCCAAGCTGGCAGACTTGGATGAATTCTCACATCTTTCTAATGACTATAGTCTAAAACCCCCCTCTGGGAAAATGAACTGCTCATAGAGCCTGTGGTCAGAGCGGACAGAGGGAGGGGGTGGCTCACAGGATGCTCAGAGGTAAAACTGACAAAAGTTTCAACTCCAGTGCTGGCATTCCAAATTCAGTCTTAAATATGAAATGCCTAGCACACATCCATTTGTAGAGCCTAATTTTGCATCTGAAAATCAATCGATATATTCAAGATTATCAGAAAACATGATGGAGTAGATGAACATGTCAATAATCAATCACTCATTTCTCTGGGCTGAAGTCAGATCCTGTATGTAGCTCAGAAATTAATCACCACTTTATTCCAGAGATCACTGACAAGTCTTGAATGCTGTGACAAAAGTGACTTCTAAATTTTTAAATAAACCATGGGGAAATGTCCACCTGTCTTATAAATTTATTAAAACTTTTAAATAAATTATGGGGAAATATCCACCTGTCCTGTCGTGTAAATTATATGTGATTTTTATAAAATGTGGAAGCTAATAACAAACTTGCTACAAGGAAGGTGGATAATGGAGAAATCCTAACATTACTGATGATAGGACACAGTTTCAGGAGGACTTATTAACTGCTTGCTCAAAGGGATTATTCTGGAGTGATAATCATAATAAATGGACCTTTCAATGTTTAAAATTTTACAAACATCTTAAAAGACATGGTAGTGAAATTTGCTTTCTGGTATGTATTTCCTTAAATAGCAGAGCTATTCTAGGGGCGCCTGGGTGGCTCAGTTCATTAAAGCTTCAACTCTTGGTAACCGCTCAGGTCATGATATCAGGGTCCTGGGATCAAGCCCTATGTGGGGCTCTGCACTCAACAGGGAGTCTGCTTCTCTGCCTCTCTTTCCCTCTGCTCTTCTACCACCCTTGCACACACACTCTCTCTCTCAAATAAATAAATAAATCTTAAAAAAAGAGTAGAGCTATTCTGAATTACCTCTCTCCTTGAAACAGCTGATTCAATGTGGCAGTTACCCAATAGTGACAAGGGAACTTAGAACAAGCAATTATAATCGGAAGAGGAGTCTTCAGTACATCAAAAGAGCAGAAGAAATAATAAAAAAGAAGCAAGAATAAAGTAAATACAAGGAGATTTCAGAAATTTGGTCTAATTGAATATATGCCTGTTTTATCTTCAAATACCTGTTTGAGTACCTATAAAGGATTGAAAATAACATGACTATTAGAAAAAGTGCCATCATATGTAAATAGAATTTTTTTCTTGTCCTTTATATCTTGCACCTGTAAACTAATTTCTAGATGTTACAGCTGAATAAGAGTGAACAGCGTCCCTGAGTTTTTCTCATATGATTGGGACTTATCGTAATCCTAGGCTGCAGAACTGATCAGGCTGGGAAAGCAGATGTGAGAGAAAATTCTAGCATGTGCTTTCTCTTTTAAATGAAATGCTAATTTGGAAATACTACTGCTTGACCTGATTGATACCATAGCTGTGGGGATTAAACAGAAGTTTGTCAAGGGCTGTAGAATTTATTACTAAGTCTGCTCATTTACCAATTCCATTATACTGATTTAAAGAAGGAAGCAATCTGTATCATCCTGAGATCTGTATTCAAACAAATCGTTTTCTTATGGTCACCATGGTTGGTTGGAATGTTTGCTTAGTTTTTAGATTGTAATCCTGCAGATCATGTAGCAAAATATGAAACAGGACTGCTCGGTTTCTATTTCTTTAAAATGGCATAATAGACCCAGATCCATCTAGCTTGAAGGATGGATGGGAGGTCCTGAAAACTGCAAAACATCCTGGGGGGCAGAATTATGGGGGTGATGGTCAGAAGAGTGGGTTCCTTGGAATCAAGTGTCAAGAGGCAAACCAGAAAGAGCAGGTTGCAAGTGTGAGGACGTCAGTGGAAATCCTGGAGGGCTTTCCCTGACTGGATAAAATCAAGCATTTGCCCCCAAGCTTTGGCTCTTGCTGGAGAGTGTGGGCCCTGAAGAGAGGAAGAAATGGAGCAAGCTAAAAAGAGATAAAGATAAAAAAAACAAAAAAGAAAAAACAGAGGACTGGAGATAAGAAAGCAAGAGTAAAAAAGAGACTGATGATTAATCTTGCTCTTCAGCCAAGTAGAGAAAGAGAGTCTTCATGGAGGAAGGGGGCACACAGAGATTTTGAGGTCTGGGAGCACAACCAGAGGACTGTGTTGAAGCAGTGCCTGCTGTAACCACTTCATCATGGTTGAGAGGGTGGGTAGTTGAGTAGCAGGAGATGCACAGAGGAGCTAAGCATTAATGTGAGCGCAAGGGAAGAGGGGAAGGGTAGATTTCAAGTGGTTGGAGCCATGTAAGAGCTGGGGTGGACATTACAGGGATGAGTGGGCTTTGGCCGAAAAAAGAAGGAGGGGACCATGAAGTCCAGCATGAAAATGAACAAGCAGGGCAGAGAGAGCTCACTGATGTTTGGCAAAGGTTAGGGAATGCAACTCACTCCAGACAGTGGGCTTTTTATTTTAGGTATAAAGAGATGTTTAGGAGTCAGATTCTCTGAAGAGAAAATGGATACAGGCTTGTGGAAGAGTTTTAGGTCAAGAATTGGGTTTAGGTGATAGATATTCACCACCTAAGAAAGAACACCACTCAATCCAAATCCAGAGTGCCTTTCTGAGGGTGTATGTGTTACTGAGAGGACATTTTCTTTCCTTCAGAGGTAGGTGGTTTTTTATTTAAGTTAGTGAGATGATGACATGGACCTGTTCTTGGTAATTACAAAGTCACAGTTTTGGGGGATGTTATTTCATTTAAAAGCAGATGGATCAAGACAGACTTACAAAGCTTGGAAGGCCAAGCCGTGCCACTCTGTGATCAGAGAAACAGACTATAGCCAAGAACACACTCTCAAGATGGGAAACTTAATTTAAAAAATCTGAGGGAACCAATCATAGTTTAAGAAAACATCCCATATTTCAAGAGAGATAACCCAAAGAAGGGGAGCCAGCCTTACCTGAAAGATACCAAAGGAAGCACACATGCATCCAAATGGCACAGTAACCCCCAAAAAAACACAAGACAGCTAATGGCCAATATCTCTAGGCCACAGAATGGAAATGGTGATGTTATTTTCATTACAAATCTTCTAATTGTGTGGAGAAAAGGAGCGTGGTTTAATAAAATGACCATGGAAAATAACTCTGAAGATATAGAATGAATCCACCGTTTTTGAAGAGCAATTATCTGTTATCATCTATAGAGTCAAATAATGAAGACCATACATAGATCAGAGGAAGGAGAATAATGACTGAAAATTAAAAAACAAAAACAAAAACAAAAAAGAACTTGAGACTAGCTCCTGTAGATAGTCAAAGGAAGGAGAGAATGACAAGTGAGAGTCAAGTTTAAGCCCAGACCTCACAAATGTAATTCATTTGTCAGGAAAGGAAGTGGATGCTCCTAGCAGTGCGTGTGGGGGGCCGGCTGGAGCTGCACCGAGGCACTCTTTGATAACCCTTTCAGGATTAAGAGAGAAAGAGGGTGAAAATAGGTACTAACGATGAAAAACCAAGCAAAAGATAAAGAAAAATTGTGTAATGCCAGATGTCACAACTAAAAGAGTGTGAATAGCATGATAAATAGCCGAGAAAGGAAAGAGCTCTTTGAACATTAACAGCGAGGCTCTGGGGAAGTTCTGCTCCCAATACAATCCAAAGAGCATAGATTTTTTAGACAGAGATTTGGGCTCAAATTCTCCAATGCTGCTTATCTGTTGTTCAAAATTGGTCAAGAGCCTTACATTTTCAACACCTTGGTTTTGTTACTGGTGAAATGGAGTTCGCTGTGTTTACACCAAAAGATTCTTGTTAACTATAGTCTTCCAGATGTTTGCAATGATCAATTTCATGAGCATATTTGCAATAATTACTTATTATGAGTTTGTCACTGTCCTATATGCTGAACATATAGAAATGGATGTGACAAAATCAGTGCTTTCTTAGAACTTAAATCTCATAGGAGAGGCAGACTGACAAGCCTTCATATGGAAGATGTAGAAAGTACTGTAAGAATAAAATAAAATAATAGAAGGAGTGAGGATGGTGCTTGTTTAGTTAATGCTGCTAGGAATTTCCTGTAAGTAAAGTGTGGTAAAATATGTATACTTGTATGTATGGATGTGTATTATTACTAGATATATAGTAGGTGAGGGAGTTTCAGTTATAACATATAATGCTATACTTGATGGTGCCAGAAAATGATGTATTTATAGTAGGAATGTTAAATCTTTAGAAGAAAGAAAAAATATGTCAGACAAATTATGATTATTATTTTAAAAGTCATGGATGGGGTGGCTCAGATGGTTAAGTGTCTGCCTTCAGCTCAGGTCATGATCCTAGGGTCCTGGAATCAAGTCCCGCATCGGGCTCCCTGCTCCTTGGGGAGCCTGCTTCTCCCTCTGCCTCTGCCTCTGCCCCTCGCTCTCTCTCTCTCTCTGTCTCTCATGACTAAAATAAATAAAATCTTAAAAAAATAGAAGTCATTATGGATGAATGGTGGATAAAATACATCGACCCACTCATAAGGTTATGTCATAGCACTGTGACCAAGTGGGAGAAGAAAAACAAGCTATTCGTGGCTATGTGGGGTGGGGACCATGTGTGGTCCACCTTTGCAGAAAGATCTGCCCTGTTTATTTGAATGTCTCTGGACTCACTCATAAAGGTAAGCATGTCAAATATAAGTGAAGCCAGGGTAAATCTGTTTCTGCTATGTTATTCTAAGCCATGTGGTTAAATCACATGAAACGAAGTTTGACAATATAATAAAATATGGTGAATATGTGAAATATTTGAGTAGAAGTTGAAGTTTGGGTTTCTGAGTCAGACCTAAGTTTGAATTATGATTCTACCATCTCAGAGACATTAGAAACTCAAATAACCACTCTACTTAGTAGGGGATAGTTTCTCAGAACTACTCAAAGCAGTTCCGACAAAAATGTGGATTACTCAACACAAGATTCTCGTGAGAAGTAGAAGTAACAGCAAGCATAATAAAAGCCACAGTCGCGGGGACAATTTTGGCTAGGGACTCTGACTATTGTTATCAGATACTAGCCCCACTAGCCTAAGCACAATATTTATTTGCTTTTCTACTAGTACCACATGGACAGTCCAGGACTGAGATGATGTTCTTTAAAGTCCTTAGAGATACAGTCCACCAACTTTGCTCTGCCATTTTTACTGTTTAATTTCTGCCCTCAGCAGCCATCAACTATATCTGCTTTTTTTTGCATTTATTTTTATTTTTTTTTATTTTTATTAACATATAATGTATTATTTGTTTCAGGGGTACAGGTCTGTGATTCAACAGTCTTACACAATTCACAGCGCTCACCATAGCACATACCCTCCCCAACGTCCATCACCCAGCCACCCCCTCCCACCCCCCTCCACTCCAGCAACCCTCAGTTTGTTTGCTGAGATTAAGAGTCTCTTCTGGTTTGTCTCCCACTTCTATATTTTCTAGATAGGACTCTGGAGGAAAGCTGGAAGACAAAATGGATCCCTGTCAGTCTCTTGTCTCAAAGAACTTTGCCGGATGCTCCATTCATCCACTTAAATTACACCTAGTTGGCCGACCCTAGAAGAAAAGGAGGTTAAAACTGTGTTTTGCAATAGGACACAAGACCAACAGAAATGAAGCCAGCGTTTGGCTGCTGAGAAAGACTGGAGGGATGGATGGTGTAGCCACCAGAGGGCTCGGCCATAGAGTTTGAGTAGACTGTACTCAAGACGTGCAATGGAAAAAATATTTTGAAGGAGGACAATGCCAAAATGTTGGAAACTAACAGAAAATGCAGACAAATGCTTTGGGGGTGAAGTTTGCATATTATAGGGGTTAGTCACATATGTTCTGCTGACAAATCCTTCAGATTCACCCAAGGGAATCTTCACTCCCTGAAATGGGTCATTTTATTAGCACTCTGTAAGGAAACAAGGAAAACTTAAGATTATTCATCAGTATAGTTCAGATATGGTGGATAAAGTCTCAGTGTGCTATTATATTTTATATTAGAAAAGAAGAGATAAAAGCAGTGGATCAGGAAGCTTCAAATCATATCTTCCTCAGTCTGGCAAAAAAAAAAAAAAGTTAACTTCTGTGGACACAATCCACTCAAAGTGGATGGAAGGTAGCACAAACAAGATCCCAAATAAAGAAACTAAATCGTGTATTATTCAAGGAAGGCTTATATATGATGAAATTGAATTAATAGGAAGATTTAAATTATTTTTAGAGGCAGCAGGAAATAACTAGGATCATGTATATTTTATACAAAGAAATGTTTTACACAAAGTAGCAGTTAAAGGCATTTTAGAGTTTCAGGGAAAGAAAGAATATATCTCTTTTTTAATATTTATTTTTTTATTTGGGAGAGAGATAGAAGATAGAGAGAGAGAGCGCAGGAGGGAGAGGGCGAGAAAATCTCAAGCAGACTCCACGCTGAGCATGGACACTGAGATCATGACCTGAGCCGAAACTAAGAGTTGGACACTTCACCGACTGAACCAACCAGGTGCCCCAAGAAAGAATATTTCTATATAAAAAGTGTGAAAAGGCTAAAATACAGGATGCAGGTAACATTCACATATGGTTAGTATAAAGTATTCTGGAAACAATTAGTAATGATTCTAAGGAAAAGTGACCACACTACAATTATAAAGAATGTTGTTAACTGAAAAGAATAAAGGACATTGATTTTGGAGATGTGAGATTCTGAAATGTGTGCCTTCAGATTAGTGTGTAAAAGAAGGAAAAGCATGTATGCCTTTATTTCATAACATTTAAGCATTAGCTTGGTGCTACGTATACAATGGTAAATGGTAGCAAATGGAAAATGGGAAAGAGAGAAATATATCCATGTACCAAAGCTGCTATACAGCAAAATATTTTTAGTGGGAAGTCGTAGATATAAGAGCAAATTTAAGAACTATGGCCAGCACTTGGGTCTCACTGAGAAACTAATAAGAATTTGAAAATTAAGTAAAGGAAGTTGTTTCTGTATGTTAAAATGAGATTAATATAGAAAATTAAAGAATATGTGCATTACTTAAGGACCTCCAGCCCAACAGGACCTGGAGGCAACTTGAAAAAGTACATGCAAATATCTAAATATGAACACGACTTTAGAACAAATGTTTATCAGGAATCTTTTGAGCAATAGAGGCATAGATAAATGAGAGTTTCATAAAGAAAAGTTGTCAGTCTCCACCCAAACACTGCCCAAAGGCAAGTAGAGGTTTATGCTCTTGGACTCTACACCTGCCAATGGATTGAAGAGACTTCACGGGAGATGGGTGCATCAGGCTGTCTTGGCATCATGCCACTAGCTTGATTGTTCAAATCTGGTTTTATTTCTTCTGATTTCCATGATCAACAAATGACCTTCTAATTTTGCCTTACAGCACTGATCAAATAGAGGGAGAGATTTGAATGTATTTTTCCCTCATTAATAGAAATTCTCATGGATTAACTTTATCTTACTAACTATAAGTTTGGTTCATGTTGATCTGCACTGAGACACATTTTTATAACATCCTACCTTATATAACCAAAATACAGATGAAGTATATGATATGATAATTTTCACACACTGTAACTCGGGCAACAAGGACCATAATTCCTGGGAGAAGAAACCAAGTAGTCAAGCCCTGAGCTTGCTCCAGTTTACTGCTTTGAGAGAGCTTCCAGTCCACATGTCAGGGAGGGACACCCAGATGGGGCCACGCAGGCACCCTGAGCTGAGGTAGTTCAAGGCAGCTCATGGCCTCTGGACAGAACACCAGTGAGGAGGGAGCTGTACAGAGAGGGAACTTCAGACATATACAGAGGGATCCCTTAAAGTATTCAGCTGAGTACTGATCAGGGCATTTGAGTGAGGAAACTGCTGGAGGTTTGGGGGGAAAAAAGTGCCCCAAAGGACTACAGGTAACATGGCTGTTACTCAGAAGGGTCATGAATAGTGACTATTTCCACCAGCCAAATTAGAAAACTTCAAGATTATACACTGAGAAGAGTACTCAGAGGGTTTTGCCTCAGTAATAAGGTATAATTAGTTTTAGACTAATCATTGCCCAACAAATCTTAAAAGCAACCCCTAAAATCATGAAACAACTTGCAAGTAACATAACATCATTCCACAGCAAAGCTCAAGAGTAGTTTTAGGAATACAAAAGCATCTGACACCACTTAAGGTAAAACTCACATCATCTACCAGTTTAGAGTTCTGTTCCACTAAAAATAACTTCACATGAAGGCAAAGTAAAGACTTTTTAGGCATAGAAAAGCTAAAAAAACTCACCAGTAATGCTCCACTAATAAATGTGTTAAAGAATATCCTACAAGCACAGGAAAATGATGCCACATGGAAATATGGATCTACTCAAAGAAATAAACAGCATAAAAGGATGACTTTATGATTAAATATATAAGATGCTTGGTATTATTTATACCTTTTTAAAAGTGAATTTACTGTTTAAAGAAAGAGTGATCATAATCTGTGAGGTTTATAAGAGTTGTAAACATAAATTGTATGATTGCAGAACCACAAATCATCAGGAAAAGTGAAAATATACTGTTATGAAGTTCATATTCTATAACTGTTGTTGCATAACATCACCTGAAGGTAGCCTGTGATTTTATAAAGATGAATTCTAGCAATCCCAAAAGATCCGCTAAAATATGAGAGTGTATGCCTAATAATCCAAAAGAGGAGATAAAATATATTTTTAAAATGAGCAAATGATCTCAGAGAAGAAAAAAAGGAGGAAAAGGGAAACAAAGAAGGACAAATACAAAACAAATAGTATAATGATAGTTTTAATTGAATCATATCAACAATCACATTAAGTGCCAGTGATCTAAATACCATAATTAAAAGACAGAGACTATCAGATTTCAGAAAGGGGGGGGGAAGCAAGATCCAGCTATATACTGCCTACAACAAACCTTAATTATTAAAAAACAAATAGGTTAAAAGTAAAAGGATGTAAAAATATACCATAAGAATACGAATTTTAATAAAAACTGGAGTAACTATATTAATGAGACAACATAGCTTTCAGGAAAAAAAAATATTGCTAGAGATAAAGGAGGTCATTTAATAATGTAAAAAAAAATATTGTTATCCAGAAGAAAAAGTAACCCTAAATAATAGAATGCGATGGTATGAATGTTTGTGCCCCCAAAATTCATGTTAAGGTGTTGGCCTTTTGGGAGGTGCTTAAGAGATGGAGGTGAAGCTCTTATGGTTGAGATTAGTGCCTAATAAAAGAGGGACCTCTAGCTCCTTCCACCAAATGAGGACCCAGTGAGAACGTGCTGGCTGTGAACAAGGAAGAGGGCTCTCACAGAACACGACCATGCTGGCATCTGGATCCTGGATTTCCCACCCTTCAGAAATGTGAGAAATAAATTTTTGTTGTTTATAAGCTACCCAGGCTATGTTATTTTGTTATACCAACCAAAACAGACAAAGACACAGAGCTTCAAGATACATGATGTAAAAACTGACAGAACAAGAGAAATAAGCTAATCCAAAATTGTAATTGAGATTTCAATATCTCTCACAATAACTGCTAGAACAGAAAATAAGCAAGGATATAGAAGACTTGAAAAACACTGTTGACCTAACAGAGTTATAGGACAGTCGAATAGCAGAAAATGGGTACTTCTCAAGTTCACATAGAACATATTTAAAGAGAAATCACATTCTGGGCTATAAACCAAGGCTCAATATATTTAAAACGATTCAAATCATATGAAGAAAGTTCTCTGACTACAATGAGATTAAATGAGAAATCAATAGCATCTATGGAAAATTGCCATTTTTTTCAAAAACTAAATAATACATTTCTAAGTAATTCATGGGTCAAAGGGGAATCAAAGGGGAAATTAAAAGATATTTTTAACTAAATTATAATAAAAATTCAACATATGAAAATTTGTGAAATGCTGCTAAAGTGGGGTTTAGGGGCAGGAATCATCTATATAAGAAAAGAAAGCTCTCAAATCAACAACCCCAATGAACACTTTAAGAAACTATCAATTAGGGCGCCTGGGTGGTTCAGTTGGTTAAGCAACTGCCTTCGGCTCAGGTCATGATCCTGGAGTCCCGGGATCGAGTCCCATCTCGGGCTCCCTGCTCGGCAGGGAGTCTGCTTCTCCATCTGACCCTCCCCCCTCTCATGCTCCCCCTCTCTCTCTCTCTCTCAAATAAATAAATAAAATCTTAAAAAACTATGAATTAAAAAGGAAACTGAACTGAATAAATATTTTTTATTGGATAGAAGCCAGGTACAGTTCCCAACCACACTCAGTGGAAGAAGTTTACATAAATGTAAGAATACCAGGAGGTGGACATTATGGGGATCACATTAGATTCTGTCTGACACAAATACTGACAAAAGACATGTAGGACCTATTCACTGAAAACTATAAAACATTGTGGAGAATAAATTAATGAAAGCCTAAATAAATGGAAAGATATCCCACTTCCATAGTTTGGAAACCTGACATTATCAATGTCAGTTCTCCTCATATTTATCAAATCAATCCTAATCAAATTTTTGTAGAAATGAAAAAATTGAGAATTTTGTAAAAAATGACAAAATTATTCTAAAATTTTTATAGAAATTTAAAAAATGTCCAAAATATATATTAAAAAGCACAAATCATGAATAACTCTGATTTCAAGACTTATTTTATTTTTTAAATTTTATTTTATTATGTTATGTTAATCACCATGCATTACATCATTAGTTTTTGATGTAGTGTTCCATGATTCATTGTTTGTGCATAACACCCAGTGCTCCATGCAGAACGTGCCCTCTTTAATACCCATCACAAGGCTAACCCATCCCCCCACCCCTCCCCTCTAGAACCCTCAGTTTGTTTCTCAGAGTCCATAGTCTCTCATGATTCATCTCCCCCTCTGATTTCCCCCCTTCATTTTTCCCTCCCTAATATCTTCTTCTTTTTTTTTAACATACAATGTATTATTTATTTCAGAGATACAGGTCTGTGATTCAACAGTCTTGCACAATTCACAGAGTTCACCATAGCACATACCCTCCCCAATGTCTATCACCCAGCCACCCCATCCTCCCACCCCACCCCTCCAGCAACACTCAGTTTGTTTCCTAAGATTAAGAATTCCTCATATAAGTGAGATCATATGATACATGTCTTTCTCTGATTGACTTATTTCACTCAGCATAATACCCTCCAGTTCCATCCACATCATTGCAAATGGCAAGATTTCATTCCTTTTGATGGCTGCATAATATTCCATTGTGTGTGTGTGTGTGTGTGTGTGTGTGTGTGTGTGTGTGTGTATCTCACAACTTCTTTATCCATTCATCTATCGATGGACATCTTGGCTCTTTCCATAGTTGGCTATTGTGGACATTGCTGCTATAAACATCAGGGTGCATGTACTCCTTCGGATCCCTACATTTGTATCTTTGGGGTAAATACCCAGTAGTGCAATTGCTGGATCGAATGGTAGCTCTAATTTCAACTGTTTGAGGAACCTCCATACTGTTTTCCAGAGTGGTTGCACCAGCTTGCATTCCCACCAACAGTGTAGGAGGGTTCCCCTTTCTCCACATCCCCGCCAACATCTGTCGTTTCCTGACATAATTTTAGCCATTCTGACTGGTGTGAGGTGATATCTCACTGAGGTTTTGATTTGGATTTCCCTGATGCTGAGCGATGTTGAGTACTTTTTCATGTGTCTGTTGGCCATTTGGATGTCTTCTTTGGAAAAATGTCTGTTCATGTCTTCCACCCATTTCTTGATTAGATCATTTGTTCTTTGGGTGTTGAGTTTGATAAGTTCTTTATAGATTTTGGATACTGATTTCTGTGTATTGATTTTATATCCTGCCACTTTACTGAATTCCTGTATGAGTTCTAGCAGTTTTGGGGTGGAGTCTTTTGGGTTCTCCACATAAAGTATTATATCATCTGCAAAGAGTGAAGAGTTTGACTTCTTCTTTGCTGATTCAGATGCCTTTTATTTCTTTTTGTTGTCTGATTGCTGTGGCTAAGACTTCTAGTACTATGTTGAATAGCATGGGTGATAGTGGACATCCCTGCCATGTTCCTGACCTTAGGGGAAAAGCTCTCAGTTTTTCCGCATTGAGAATGATCGTCAGTAATTATGACAATATAGTATTGGCATAATGATGGATAACAGGTAAATGAAATAGCACAGAGAATCCAGAGATTGACCCAAACATATATGGACAACTGGTTTTTGACAACCAGTTGAAAACACAATTGAGTAGAGAAAGAATAGTCATCATTTGGAATGGCTAAAATTTAAATAAACAATGTGGCTAGAACAAATGTTTGGAAACATGTACATAAATTGGATTTCTAATACAATGCTGGGGGAATATAAAATTTATAACTACTTTGAAAAATAATTTTACAGTTCCTTAAAATATTAAGCACACATGGTATATTGTTCAGCTATGCCTTGCTTTGGTGAGTAGCCAAGAGAAATTAGATCACATGTCCATGCAATGACATGGACATGCAGTGAGTTCTGCATTCATGCATACAGCAGCTTTATTGGTAGTACTCATGTACTAGAAAGAACCAAATGTCTTTCAACAAGTGCGTGGATACACTGACTGTATACCATGGAATGGAATCAAACTCAGCAATGAATAGATGATACACATAAATTAATCTCAACATAATTATTTTTAGTGAAAGAAGCATACAAAAGAAGAATGTAATTGGATGGTTTCATCTATAAAAATTCCAGGGAATGTCAACTAATTTAAAGGGACAGAAAACAAGTCAGTGATTGGGGCTGAAGAAGGGTAGGGATGAATTACCAAAAAGCTTGAGGAAACAGGGTGAAAGATGTGCTTTTTGTCTTAATTGTGGCACTGGTATCAAGGGCATCTACATATCTCAAAATTGATACAATTGGACACATTAAATATGTGAGTTCATGGCACATCCATTACATCTGAATAAAGCTGTAACAAGGAATTGAAATACCAACAAAGAGACCCACTATTGGTAACCTGAAAAAGTCTTTTTTTGAGTCTGCAGACTGAGACTTGAGTATTGGATTATGGCAAATTTTCAAATCCCACAAGAGACACACTGGATTTGGCCAGATTCCCGGTCATCTTTCTGATGCTATCCACTCCCCTCTAAATCCTGGCCTTCATGTGTAAGAGAAGTTTTTTCTTTTTGTTTGAACTTACATAAATTCTAGGAAGAAACTTTAAGGTGCTGCATAACTAAGTAGTGGTGTTAATTAGGCAAAACCTGGTGCTTATTTATAGCCTGGAAGACTGTCACTTCTGATCAAGTTTTTCAGCAAAAACAGCTAATTGAGTATAATGGGTCACGTTTTCCTCCAGTGGTGTTTTTTTTTCCCTGTTGTTGCATTGTTTACAAATAGTGTGGTTAGGGTAATATTTATATTTTGCGTTGAACACTAGTCTGATATTGAATCACTTACTTCATATATGCCAGACTTATATATTTAGAATCCCAAAAGAGAAGATGCTGTTACCTATTTATTTATTTATTTTCAATTTTTTAATGGAAGTATCATTGGCAGACAGCATCACATTAGCCTCAGGTGTACAATACAGTGATTCTATAAGTCTACACCTTATGCTCTGGTCACCACACAGATCGCTACCGTCCATCCCCATACAACGCATTGCAGCATCATTAACTATATTCCCCATGGTGTATCCCCCATCCCCATGATTTACTCATTTCATAACTTAAAGCCTGTATCTCCCATTCCTCTTTGCTCATTTTGTTCATCCTCCACCTCTCTCCCCTCTGGCAACCAACAATTTGATCTCTGTATTTACGGGTCTGTTTCTGTTGGGTTTTGTTCATTTTTTCCCTTAGATTCCACATATAAGTGAATTCATATGGTGTTTGTCTTTTTCTGTCTGGCTTATTTCACTCACTCTCATACCCTCTGGTCCATCTATGTTGTCACAAATGGCAAGATCTTATTCTTTCTTATGGCTGAATAACATTCCGTTGTGTATCTATCTATCTATCACCTATCTATCTATCTATCTATCTATCTATCTATCTATCTATCTATCATCTATCTATCTCATATCTTCCTTACCCATATTCCTCTATCCATGGACACTTGGGCTGCTTCCACATCTTGGCTATTGTAAATAATGTAGCAATAACCGTAGGAATGCATATATCTTCAGATTGGTATTTTTGTTTTCTTTGGTTAAATAGAAGTGGGATTTTTTTGAATCATATGGTATTTCTATTTTTAGTATTTTTTTAATTTTTTGTGGAAACTATACTATTTTCCACAATGGCTGCACCAATTTACACTCCCACCAACAGTGCACAAGGGTTCCCTTTTCTCCACATCCTTACCAATATTTGTTATTTGTTGTCTTTTTTATTTTAGCCATTCTGACAGTGTAAGGTGATGTCTCATGGGAATTTATCAAAATAAAAAGCTTTTGCATAGCAAATAAAACCATCAACAAAACAAAATGGCAACCTACTGAATGGGAGATGGTATATGCAAATTATATAACTGATAATGGGTTAGTATCCAAAATATATAAATAATTTATACAACTCAACACCAAAAAAAAAAAAACAAAAACCCAAACAATCCAATTCAAAAATGGCCACAGGATCTGAATAGACATTTTTTCCAAAGAAGACATATAGATGATGATCAGACATATAAATAGATGGTCAATATCACTCATAATCAGGGAAATGCATATCAAAACCACAATGAGATATCACCACAACCGTATTTGATAATTCATTCACAGAACCATATCTCCAGATGAAAAAAGAAAAGATATATTTCACACATTCTACACAGCTTAATTTCTGATTCTGCTGGGTCTCCAAGTTGAGAAGCTTTGCTCTCAAGTTAATATAAACTTACAACCTTTATGAACATAATCAAGATACCTCTAAATCTTGGATTTTCTCCACCTTCAATTAAGTAACTAAGATAGTGTTGATGTTTTGATGCTATTTTGTGACAAACACCCATCAGTTTGTAATAATTTTAAGTTAGATTGTCTATGGAGTGATAGAGACTGAATAGATGGCCCCTGATCACCTCATGCCTATTACAATAACCATCATCAATAAGACAAGAATCACAAGTGTTGGTGAGATTATGGAGAAAAAGGAACCCCCATGTACTGTTGGTGGGAGTGCGAATTGGCCACTATGGAAAACCATTAGTTAGTCAAAAAAAGGGAGGGGGGAAAATGTATATACATATAAAATTAGACATAATTTTTTAAACACGAATATAAGAAAAGCTAAAAAATACAAATATAAGGAAATAAAAACTTGCAATTTTTTTCAATTTATCCTTAAGAATTTGAAAACCTGGATGAAAATGATGATTTTTCAAGAAATGCAAATTAATATTTTATGTTCCTAAGGAGCTATTAATGTCTAAGTTAATATTACTGTGGAACAAATAGACACCATTAAAAAAATCTACATTCTCCTCCTACAAAAAAAAAAAAAAACACGAATAACTTCCAGTCCATTTAATAGTGATTTTAGCCCTTTTAAAGAGATAATTCCAATGCTCTTTAATTTCTTTCAGATCATGGATTAGAGAAGGAAGAAAATGAAGTTTTGTCGGTAGTGCCATAATGTTGACACAACATCTGAGGCCAAATTTCTAGACCAGTAGCACTTATGATTCATAATGCAAGTTTTAAAATGAAATATTAAAATATGCAGGAGAATGTAACCAATATTATAATATTTGTAATATGCTAAAGTAATTCACAAAAACATACAAAAAGGTAAAAATATCTCCTCAGGAGCTAAAAAGCATTTGATAAAATCCACCATCTGATAAAACTCCTTAAAATGAATGTTGTTATGACATGATAGTGTGTGTGTGTATGTGTGTGTGTTTTACACTAACACTAATATGTTTAATAAGAAAACATTAGAAGCACACCCAATGAATGTTGTAAGATAAGGATGTGCACAATTATGTTAATTCACCATTCTTCCTGAAATACTAATAGTGTGATTAGGATGAAGAAAAAAAATCATGTTTATAAATTGTGGTTTTGTGAAGACTCTTTGAGAGACTTTTCATTTTTTATTCCTTTGTGTTGAACATTCAGCATCTACTGTATTACTTTAAAAAATGTGAAAAATTCAACTTTGCAAATGTAAGAAATATATCTCTTCAAAGTACATTTTGGTTCTTTGAATCCATGTTACATAAACATTAGGCTCAATAATTGAGAGAAAAATTAGTGGAATCCTAATTTCTATATAAATGGTAAATACTCACCATGATGAAAAAGCAGAGGATGCATTCCAAAGTATGAAATGTATTACTTAGAATTAAATTGTTTTGTGTTAACATAAACTGTTTCGTTCTTACTCTAATCTTATTTTCCCATCTACAAAGATATAACATGAGACCATGTTTATATTAATACATAATCAGCCGAACTTCAATTATAAAGTCACAGTGGCTGTGTAGCTTTAGTTTGAAGTTATAGATCCTCTTGTGGCTTTATTCCATTTTAGGAAAGAAGTTTTAGATGCTTTCGGAGTTAATCATGCAATGAGCTGTCATGGGATTGCTCAAATGCTGGTGGATTCCTATTAGAAGGAACTTAAATTATTTATCACTCCCTAAATTGGTACAACACATTGCCCCTGCAGCAGATCTCACACATATGTTCAGTTATAAAGTGTAAAACCCCGTGAACTTAGCCAAGAAGTGATTGTAGTTAAGTTTGCTCTCACAGAAGACATGTTGGGGTGGAGGGTATTTGTAGAAGGTGACATTTTCAGAGCTAAAGACATTGCTATAAATACTTCACAATAAGCATGTTCTCTATACCTTTGTAACTTGAGAAACTGACAGTTGATGAATCAATAAGCATTCATATTTTCTGGAAAATCCCTATCCCTTCGAGTCCCCCATAAAAAGATAAGATTCCTGACACAGATATTTTCTGATAAGGGGATCTTTATAAAGATACTATAAAACCAAAACCAATTAAAAAAAATCATTCTGCTATTCTGGGCCAGGGACAACTCTGCTCCTCAATTAATTTCTTTGTTGTCCCAGATTTCCTAGTCTCCTAAGAGTTAGGCAGTCACGTGACTAGTCCTGGCCAATGTCCTGAGGACAAAAGGCTGTTTCCCATCCATTCAGAAGCGTAAGAGAATTGGCAAGCCACCATCAGACCTGTTCTTTCCAGGCCCAGCAAACCAGAAGCCACTTGTTTTAGAAGGTGCCTCCAGAGTCTGGGTCCCAGAGTGGAGCAATGCCTAGACAATGCACATTAGGCATGGAGAATGAGCACATCTCTTTCAGCTCTGAAAATTTCAGGGCTGTTGTCACCTGGTCCCTTCTGACTAATACATGTCCCATGTTTGCTCCATATCCATATATGAAACGCCTTCATAGAGTGCCTTCAATGGGTCAGATTCAGCAATGACTTGCTAAACCATGACCCACTAAAGGAAACAGATACAATTAACTAATTATGTGGCAGAATGGAATTTGAAGCTGCTCCAGTGATGTGTTGGGCATCTTCCCCGAGAACACCTGCACTACTCATCTTCATTCAGTAGAGCTTGTCCCACTGGAACTTTTTCTTTTGTCTTTTCCTTAATGAACTCAGTTTCCTCCATTATTTAAGAAGATTAGATACAAGATCTAATCAACTAGTTGAAGCTTTATGTTGCTGACTTGCTGAATTATCTTCAGGCTGTGTGCCTAGAGATATATATATCAAACACATTTACCCGAAGGTGTTCATATTGGGGAAAAACATTCCCAAACTCTGAAATCGCCTGTCTTAAAATAAGACATTTATTGTGTGAATCCTCAAGGCTTCTACAAAATTACTTTTTCAATCTCTGTGAGGGAAAAATGGGACACACTGAACTCAAGGTAAATGATGGTAAGTAGAGTAACAAATTATAATGGACCCTCAAGACATCTCTTCTCAGAGTAATAATCTTTCAGGGAAGTGATTCCCCACTGACTCCATGGAGTACTGCCACTCAGAAATTTTGCTCCTTTGCCTAGAGTGATTTGCCTAAGAATAGGCATATAATCCAATCTGGCCCATCAGCTTCTCTCCCTGGAACTGGGAGCCTCACTGGACATGAAGTTTATGGACTAGGACCTTCTAGAGACCATGTTTCCTGCTAAACTGCCTACAGTTGAAGAAAGACACAGAAACGTGCGTGAGAAGGGATGTGGAGCCTGAAGTTCCAAGTGGCCCCAGGCCCATTCTGTGTGGAACTGAAGCTGCTCTGTTCACTGTGTTTCTAAAGATGGCTTTTACTTATCTTCCTTTCTACGTTCTCTTGCTGTCTTTTCTAATTTGCACAGAAGTTGCCGATGACGTTAAGAGTGTGAGAACCACCCAAGCTAGGTTCCTTTTCAGCAACAGAATCATTAAGGAAGCAAGGCCGAACTGAATTAGCCAGCACCTTGGGGATTCTGCACTTTCTCATCTGCCCCCTGGATCTACACTTTAGATGCAGCTTCCACTCTTGGAAGGAAACATGGCCCCAACACTGTCTTCCTTCTCCTTTCTGTGCAGGGGAGCTGGGGAGTCTAGATTCTATGCTTTGCATCTTCACTCATACTGCTTTCCCTACTTTGGAAACCCTCTGTCGTCCCTGGATGTCAGTCTCCATGGACCCTCAAATCAAAAAGACAGCCTATCCTGCTCTACTTCTGTGTTCAGGCTACATCAGACCTCTTGGACTCCCTGTTTTCTGGAGAGAGGTTTGAACCATAACAAAAATGGTATCAGGACACCAAGAGCTCTTACCTGCCTGCAGCAGGGAGCAGAGACACATGTAAGGTGTTAAAGCTGGTTAGAAATAGATACCTGATAGACAGGTACTGGGAAAGTAGGCTGGGAATAATACAGAGTATAGGTGGTATCCCTGATAAGACATGTTTCTGGATCTTAACAGAGAGATCACCATGAGATAACAGGATAATCTGCTGGATGCCAAAACAGTTGATTTATGAATTGTATGTTGTGTGACATATATTCATGACTCTTATATACATATATATATATATAACATGTATATATGACATATATATATAAAACATGTATATATGACATATATATGTCTTAAAGTTTAAAGTTAAAATTTAAAAGTGTAAACTTAAAAATATATATACATAGAAATACATGACAGAATGAAAGCTACAGATATTTATCCAAATTTGACTTTGATTCATTTTCCATCTCTGAGATTTTAATATGTTCACTTTTGTATTTTCACATGATATAGGAGCTTTAAACATAATTAGTAAGCTTGACTTATTTTAGGATAACACTATATTTTTTCAATGGCAAATCCAACATTAAACAAAAGACATTCTAAAAGAACAAATAAAAAGGGGGAATATAGCATGTTGAGTGGTTAATGTGGTAATCATGCCCCACTCCATTATCAGAACATTACAGTGCGAAGCGCTGTGTCATATTCTAGGAGCCTCATGGTAAGATAGGTCTAGAGGATGTAGCTTAATGCCTAGATAAGAGTTTGCTGAGTATCCCCTCTCCCCTTCATTGAACGATGCTGGAATATAGGCGAGGAGAAGAGAACGTCTCAAAGTTCTCTACACTAGTTTACATCTCCCTGGTTTACTCTCTCACAGTTCTCTGTATTTCTTTACAAACTGTAACAATTTTAATTAACTTTCTGCATAATTATTGGTTTAACATTTGCCCCTTTTCCTATATTAAAGGATTGGTTTTTTTTTTAGATTTTATTTATTTATTTGAGAGAGAGAGAGAGAGAGCACACAAGCACGAGTGGGGGGGAGGGCAGAAGGAGAGGGAGAAGCAGACTCCCCGCTGAGCAGGGAGCCCAATGCGGGACTCGATCCCAGGACCCTGAGATCGTGACCTGAGCCAAAGGCAGACGCTTAACTGACTGAGCCACCCAGGTGCCCCTAAAGGATTGTATTTAAAGATCCATATTTTTCCTCTGTTGTGTTTCTTTATTTTCCCTGTGCATTGTGGGACACAGAACAGGCCCTCGATACCTATGTGTCTCAGGAATTTATCAGGAATATAGGCAGACACAGCCAGCATACAGAGAGAACTCCAACATGAATTGAGGGCTGGCAGCAAATAGGTCAAATTTGCTTGGATGTACAAGTCCAAACACCAACTTTATATCACAGAGAACTATTCATTATGAAGGAGAACTTTCTAATTCTGAGTTCATTCCCAGATGAAATAACACATCTGGGACCTCATCAGAGAATATGATTAAGAAGACTGGCTCATGGGAAACTGGAGATATATAGGCTGAATCAAGGCATGTCAGCATAAATAAGTTAATACTGCTTAATTATAGTTTATAAAATACATTGAAGCCTGAGAAAATGAGTGAATAGAAATAGAAACAAAAAAAAAATGTTCAAGAATTACAAATGGTGACTGTGGAGGTCACTACCACTTTTGAAGGGATCGGACTTTCTACCAGAGAACTGTGTGAGCCTCTGGAGACAGATGCCATCTACACTTGTGGACATTTCAGAACTAGGCTAGAGATGCCATTCCCTGGTTCTGTTCTGGGCTCTGTCGTCTCCTAATTTCATGGCTTAGATAAAAGTGATTTTACCTTGCTGGGTTCATATTTCCTTACCTTCAAAATGAAGAAATTGAGCTGATCTATCTTTCTGTGACTTCACATCTTATGACAAATAGTGGACCCAATAACTCAGCATTTCCCCCAGTGCAACCAGAGCTGTGCTGGTAATAGAGACAATGATGGGAAGAAGATTGGTGGAGAGAAGGGGAATCTAATGAAGAGAGATAAATGTTTCCTATAATCCCAGACATTATGGGAAACCTAAGAAATGGTTCACTATTAGTTGCTTGAATGTACAAAATGCACACCATACTAGCGCTTTCTCAAAGTTGATTGAGATTTGTTATTTATTTTTTTAGTAAAACTAATAAGCCAAAGTATGATTTTTCAGAATAGGTATTTCCATTGATTGGAAACTGTAGCTCCAATATTGGTCACTGTTGATCAGTGAACAGATAAACAACTCATGGAAATGCATATCCCGATGGCTTTCAGAGTTCTGTAAATTTCTGTATTTCTAAATAATAGATTTGCCTCCATTTGCCAATGCATTTTTTTCTTTATCTATTTTTAATTGTCATGAGAACACTTAACATGAGTTCTACCCTTTTAATAATTTTTTTATTTATTTTTTTGTTTTTTTTATTTTTTATTGTTATGTTAATCACCATATATTACATCATTTGTTTTTGATGCAGTGTTCCATGATTCATTGTTTGTTCAGAACACCCAGTGCTCCATGCAGAACGTGCCCTCCTCAATACCCATCACCAGGCTAACCCATCCCCCTACCCCCCTCCCCTCTAGAACCCTCAGTTTGGTGCAGCGTAGTTAACCATGGGTACAGTGTGTATAATCACTAGAACTTGTTCACCTTGTATGATGACACTTTATACCCTTTTAACAGCAACCCCTCTTTCTACCTTCCCCTATCCCATGGCAACCATCATTCTAGCTTCTGCTTCTATGAGTTTGACTATTTTAGATACTTATATAAGTGGAATGATGCAGTGTTTGTCCTTCTGTGACTGGCTTCTTTCACTTAGCAAAGCGTCCTCCAGGTTCACCCTTGTTGTCATAAATGGCAAGATTACCTTTTTATAAGATGAAAATTATTCCACTGTGAAAAATTCCACTTTGTATACATATCTCACATTCTATTTATTCATTTATCCATTGATGGACACTTAGATTACTTGTATATTTCACAATTTGGCTATTGTAAATAATGTTGCAATAAACATGGGAGCCTAGATACTTCTTTGAGAACCTGATTTCAATTATTTTGGAGATACACTCAGAAGTGGGATAACTGGGAAGCTGGATAATCATATTCCCAAAATAATGAAAGTGGACCCTTCTCTAACTACACAAAAATCAACTCCAAATGGATTAAGGAACTACACGTAAGACCTGAAACTGCAAAACTCTTAGAAGAAAACACAGGGGAAAAATTTCATGACATTGGTGTAGGCAATTATTTCTTGGATGTGATATCAAAAGCACAAGCAACAAAGCAAAAATACACAAGTAGACTACATCCAACTAAAATGTTTCTGCCCAGCAAGGAAAATAATCAGCAGTGAAAAGACAACCTACAAAATGTAAAAAAAATTTGTAAAACATTTATCTGATTTTCCAAAATATAGGAGGAACTCCTACAACTCAACTTAAAAAAAAAAAAAAAAAAAACACAAACAATCTGATTAAAACTTGGGCAAAGAGTCTGTATAGTCATTTCTCCAGAGGAGACATACAAATGGCCAACAAGTTATGAAAAGATGGTCAATGTCACTAATCATCAAGGAAATGCAAATCAAAACTACAATGAAATATCACCTCATACCTGTTAGGATGATTATTATCAAAGAAACAAAAAAAAGTATGGATGAGGATATGGAGAATTGAGGACACTTGTACACACTGTTGGTAGGAAGGTAAATTGGTGTGGTCATTATGGAAAACGGTAGGGATGTTCTGCAAAAAATTAAAAATAGAACTACTTTATGAGGGTCAATGTATTTTAGATCCTGCAAAAAGACTGACATTTCTTCCCATATATCAGAAATAGTCAGCAATGTGCATGTGTGTGTGTGTGTGTGTATGCTTTGATTTACCAATCCAGATCATATCACTGACAAGTGAACATCATGTGGAAGACAATATTTCTCTCTCTCATATACATGTGTGTATATGTATATGTGTATGTGGCTTCCATTATAGATGGAAGGAAAACAAAATCACTAAACTAAGAACTAAGTGACCTGGTTCTTAAAACATCATTATTAGTTGTACCAAGAATGTGTACTCAGGCCACCCATACTGAATTGTCTTTATTAATTTCTCCTTTGGTATTACATGATTGGCTTTTATTAAGACATTTAAAAATATAACCCTGTGACTCTCACTGTTGTGTTTAAGGATGTTCCTGAAGCTAATATTCACCATATTATATACAGCTTATTCTATGAAGACCCAGGGGACACACTACTCTTATAATTATTAAAGAGTGGTTGTGTTTATTTTGAACATGTTTTCCTTATAAGGACAATGTAATGGATTCTATTCCCTCTTTCTCTTTGGTGCCATAAGATTCCCTTGTACTCAACCTCTAACAACAATTTAGGCTTCACAACATAAATACTGTAAATAATGTTTGCCAAACAGCAAATTATATTCTTCAATGCAGTTTAAGGAGAATTTGTTACAGGGAATTTAGGTACCCTAAGAAAGCAAAGGGCAAAAATGCTTGCTTGGAATTTGTCACTGGGAGCCATCAGGAACCAAGTCAATCATAATTGTCATTTATGTCTGGGAACAAAAGATTTCTCATTTCTGTGCATGTGTTTTATTATACTGTCTAGATTTTCTTACTTATTCCCATTTTTAAATAATATGGAATTTAAGAAATCAAGTGCATGACCTAGATTAAATTGCCACTTGAAACATCAATTTCATGATATCAAAATGAATGTTTAGATAAAGCACTTAAAAATATCCATATAGTCCATATATAGAAACCCAAAATACAAAGAAAATAAAAGTTTTTATAAAGTAAGTGTATGGAAGTCTAGAGGCCTATTTGATCCCTTCACATCTCCCTTAGTAGCCTGTGCATTATTACTTGACAACATAATCAATATTAATTAGAGACATAAATCTAATTTTCAGGTTTGAGAGAGAAAAACTGATAAAGATTACAAAGACAATAAAAAAAAGGAATGCCACTGGTAGCATGGTTATATTTACATAGATTTGACTGTTACTATTGATTTATTCAAAAGTATGGCCTCATTCATTTTCAGGAAGTTCATTATCTGATATTATTGACATGATGTGCTTTGGATGAAAACAGAATCTTTC
Source organism: Eumetopias jubatus (assembly GCF_037043125.1). Classification (NCBI taxonomy): domain Eukaryota; kingdom Metazoa; phylum Chordata; class Mammalia; order Carnivora; family Otariidae; genus Eumetopias; species Eumetopias jubatus. The sequence continues at coordinate 5,387,268 of NW_028274808.1, forward strand.
ATCTGACTTCGGTAACCCAACATCTTCCTCATTAACTGATAAAGTCTAACATTTCTTTTGAAAGATCTTTTCTTCAATGTAAAGACATTAGGGTTTTGTGAGGCCCTATGATCAAATGAGAATATCAATGATGTGGAAGCCAGTCAACTGAATTTTTGTTTCACCTCTACCATTAACATTATTTCAAGTGTGAGACAATCTCACTGAACCTCCAGGAAGTAGTGATGTGTATCATGCTCTGCAATCCATTTCAAAATTCTTGACTAATCATCAAAATGTACACATGAACGATTTTACCCAGAATTAATAGTTTGTGTTCTAAGCTCTGGGTCATAGTTTAACAACACAGGAGGTAGAGCTCTCAGAATGGAAAGGGGAAAATTAAGTATAGACTCCTGGGGCTGCCTGGGTGGCTCAGTCGGTTGAGTGACTGACTCTTGATTTCAGCTCAGGTGATTATCTCAGGGTCCTGGGATCGAGACCTGCATCTGGCTCCGTGCTCAGTGGGGAGTCTGCTTGAGATTCTCTTTCTCTCTCTCCCTGTGTCCCTACCCCCCTAAATAAATATAGACTCCTGAGCAGGAAGTTGAAAGAATTTAAAATATGCTGATATTGTTTTCTGATTTATGTTATCTTTGGGATTGGTGGGAAGGGAGGGGGTTCAGAGTTTTCAGGAGAGCAGAGTTTTCATTTGCCACTTAGAGAATAAAGGGAGTTGATTAAGGAACAATAAGACTACCTGGTAGTTTTTCAGTGTTCAGTGGGCGTTGACAACTTCAAAGTTTTAGTGGTAGAGTGTGCAAGAAAAAGTATCTCTTGAAAAACTCTTGTGTGGGTAGGGGAGAGATTCAAAGTTAGATCCCACTGAGACTGGCATTTCTCCATGACATCTTTGGTAGAAGAGGACAGTGAGTCTGGGAGCTGAGGACGCTGACAGAAGCATCACCCAGCCTGAGGGCTCACTTTGGAGGAGCCATAAGGCGGAAGAATGCTGATAGATATGAACACAGGATGACATCTATGGGCTTAAGCATGAAGGAAAAAAATTGGTATAGAGTTTGAGACATAAAAATGGAAGAATAAATGGTTCTGACCACAGAAGCAGTTCTAAATATATTATTTCACAAAGGGAATAAGTCTAGTGTATGAAAGTTGGAATCAGAGTAGTGAAAGCAGGCAGCTGAAATCCATGCTCCTTTGGGTTCCTGGACCAATTACAATGTGTGGAGACTTCCCCACACCATAAGCAATCTGGGTGTCTGAGAATTCACCTCAATTCTGACACTATGTGGAGATAGAATCAGATCCCACAGGTCAAGGGCTCAGTCCCACAGGACTGCCTGCACTTCAGACGCCAACACAATCCCACGAGATCACCTGTACTCTGACTGACTGGCTATAAATCAGAAATTCCCACAACCCTTCCTTAGGTTCAATTAATTTTCTGCAGTGGCTCGCAAGGATTACCAGCTTATCACAAAAGATATTAAAAGATAGGAATCAACAGCCAGATGAAGAAGTAGGAAGGGTGAGGTCCCGACAAAGGAGCTTCTCTCCCCATGGAGTTTTCGACTGGTACAGTGGCACATGGAAGCATTCTGTTTTCCCAACCTGGAAGCTCCCTGAACCCCATTCTATTTGGACATGTATTGACACTTCATTACATATGTATGATAGATGAAATCATTGGCCATTGCTAATTGATTCAAGCTGCACTCACTCTCCCCTTCCCAGAAATCAGTTCCACCCTTCTCTTCACCTGCAAATAGTCCTCATCCTAAGGTATTTTCCAACATCACCTCATTGACATAGGTGCCCTCCCACCCCAATACACACACTGTGGTGGAAAGGGGCTTTTTATGAATAATAAGACAATCATTCACCTTTATGGTCCTGAAGGATTTCAGGAACTGATGACAAAGAGTCAAAATATTATAACAAAAGGTGCTCCCTTGCTCTTACCTCTCGGGAAATTCCAAGGGTTTGGGGAGTTGTGAGCCAGGAACTGTGGGAGAAAAGCAAATACATAGGAGAAATATTTTCTGGTCATCTGAAAAAGTAAGTTGAGAAAAAATAGACTCTAAATAATGTCCTCAAATCTAGGATGGATCATAGGCCAAGATTTAAGTCCAAAAATATCAGATCAAACATGAACTTTTTCCTGTTTTGCATTCCTTAGATTACTTACTCTAAATAAGCTACAAGAAACATCTAAGTAGCCTCCATACTTCATGAAAGATCTGTTTTTAAGAGTATATTCTCAGTTTAATTAGTAAAAAAATATTTTTTTAGCAAAATGGAGCAGTGCTGGTTTTGCAATGTTACCAGTTTGGGCGATGATACATAGGGTATAATTTCCCACCCCAGGTTCAGTCACAGAGGCTAACTTTGTTACTAAGGACACTGGGGAAAAGACCGCATATTATGAACAATTTTACTAACAAACTGAATGATTTACATTATAATTTAGTTTTTACATCTAAACAAATCAAATTACCAGTTTGATACTTATTAGCATAGTATCAGTTTCTTGAGTTTATACAATTTGGCTTATTTTATTTTACTTGTTTATACTATTATTTTATCATTTTCTTTTATTCTTTTTTAGTGTCTTTTTTAAAATTTATTTTTATTTAAATTCAATTAATTAACATATAGTGTATTAGTTTCAGAGATAGAGTTCAGTGATTCATCAGTTATCTTATTCTATTTTGTTTTATTGTGGTAAGAACCTGTAACATGAAATCCACCTTCTGCTCAGATTTTAAGTGTACAATAGATTACGAACTATAAACAGTATGTTACACGGCAGGGCTCTGGAATTTATTGTTCTGACATAATTGAAACTATACCCATTGAATATCAACTCCCGTCTCCTCTTCTCAGCCCCTGGCAACCAATTCTACTCTTTGTTTCTATGAGCTTGGCTGTTTTAGATACCTCATATAAGCGGAATCAGGTGTTTGTCTTTTTGTCACTGACTTATTTCACTGAACATAATGCCCTCCAGGTTCACCCATGCTGATACAGACGGCAGGATTTCCTTCTACAGGTATCCAGGTGTCTGCACTCTTCTGGGTTTGTTTGTGCCCCAAGGTAAGTGTGCCTGGAACTAGATTCTCTGGTAGCCCCCCTTAAAGTTGGATTGCTGGACCTCTAAAGATTTCCCCTCTAGGACTAAGCAGAGGTGTGGGATTTTTCAGTTGTTTGGTCTGCGCTGAACCAGGAGGAGGCGCTGTGGAGACTAGCTGCGTGCTCAGTTTAACAGCCGCCCTCATTGTCACTGACCTGCAGGCAGCTAGAGTATGCTGGGGCTGGGTCCTGCTAGAACTCTGAGACAGGCAAGACAAGCTAGCCTTTTGGGCAACCCCAGAAATGTTGGGACATTGAAGGTGTGCTACAACTCTTTCCCTCCTCAAGGAGATTCTGGGGGCTGGGGTTCATTACCTTCTCACTCTGTGCTGAGATGGGGACACGAGGTGTGGGAAGCATCTGCAAAGGGGAGCAGAATATGCCACACTAAAATATGCCACATTGCATACTGATTATTTTGCCTTTTTGTTTGTTTGTTTAAAGATTTTATTCATTCATTCATTCATTCATTCATTCATTCATTCATTTATGACAGAGACAGAGAGAGCGCATAAACAGGCAGAATGGCAGGCAAAGGGAGAAGGAGAAGCAGGCCCCCAGCTGAGCAGAGAGCCTGACCTGGGGCTCCATCCCAGGACCCTGAGATCATGACCTGAACTGAAGGCGGATGCTAACCGAATGAGCCACTCAGGCGCTCCTTATATTGATTATTTTAAATTAAAGTAATAAGTGCAAGAAGAACACTCTGATCTCCTTTGTCCTTCGGAAAGCAGGAAATAAATTCTTTATGTGAACGGTACCTTCCTTGTACCAGTAGGAAAAGAGACATCCTTATCACCAGAGATAGGGAATTTAGAGCTGAGAAGGCTGTGCAAACAAATCTTGATCCTTCTTCATTAATTTACCATTGCAAGCCCAAACCCCTTTGTCAATTCTCTACAAATTTATTGCCTCCCTGTCTAAAACACATAAAAGCTGCTTGCGTTGGTTGCTTCTTTGAGTCTCATATTTCTAGGAACTCTTGTACGTATGAAATTAAATGTGATTTTCTCCTGTTAATCTGTCTTATGTCAATTTACTTGTTATACCAGCCAAGGAAACCTAGAAGAGAAGAGAAAAGTTTTCCTTCCCTACATGTGCATGCTAGTTCAAACCACCACTTGGCTCTGGGTAGTCCCCTGGGGGAATGAGTGTATGGCAGCCCAGTCAGCTCTCCAAGACAGGCAAGATAGAAGCGTCTCTTGGGAAGAAGCTAGAAAATTTGTAGCACCAAGTGAGTGCAGCCCTGTGACCCCTCAGGGACCAGCTGGGTGCTGGAGCTCCTTTCTCAATTTTCTGTACTGTGGTGGGTGATGGTGATGGAGGTTCACACTCACCCAGGATGTGGGGTCTTTCAACTGGATTCTATATTTCTCACAAAGGGAACTGATTTTTGTGTTGCTGCCAAACCGGTGTGTCTGTGAGTGTAAGGAGAATCAACTGAGGGCTTCCTATTCCAGTATGCTGCTGAAGTCACTGTCTGGGGTTTATATATTTTGGGCAAAAACAAGAAAATAATATTTTCTTAAAATAGTTTGAGACGCTTATTGAAGACGCTATACTTATGTAGAGAATATGTACAAAGCATCTTTGTTCTTACCTTAGTTAATCCCTTAAGGATAAATATACCTGTGTGAGAATTGTGACCATAGCTTAAAAGAAATACAAAATAAGGAGAGGAAGGAAGTAGAATGGGGAAAGAGAAATCGTAAATGGACTGATGTCTTCACTCATGTAACTGAATCAAGTTCTGTAAATCCTGATCCACCTACCTGTACATGCATGACCCTAAAATAATAAATTTATAATCATGATGGTGCTTTTTAACATTTCAAGTATTTTTCTCTTCTTAAATCTTGTGCCTACTGCCAGCACCAATCTGAAGTCAGCCAAAGCTACCTTAAAGATGGAAAAGGAAGAGTTCTGTGAGCTGCTGAAGGTTGTCCTGAACCTCACCTCTAGTCCTTAAAACCTCAACACAATCTCTTCTTTGGGTTATTACTTGAACGGCATTTTTTTTAAAGATTTTATTTGTTTATTTGAGAGAGAGAGAATGAGAGCTAGAGAGCACGAGAGGGAAGAGGGTCAGAGGGAGAAGCAGACCCCCTGCCGAGCAGGGAACCCGATGCGGGACTTGATCCCAGGACTCCAGGACCATGACCTGAGCCGAAGGCAGTCACTTAATCAACTGAGCCACCCAGGCGCCCCTTGAAGAACATTTTTAAAGGGATGATTCATTTTGTGTCACTACTTTTTATTTTCAAGGAAACTGATGACCGACAATTAAAAAAAATGAGACTTTGTGCTCTGTGTCATGTATTTTTGTAACTATATAATAAATTGTAAGTATATAATAAATAAACAAACAAACAAAGAATCTTTGTATTTTCCAAGGGGGACTGAATTCATCCTTTCTAATAATGTCATCTAAAATTTACATGACTGGGGCGCCTGGGTGGTGCAGTCTGTTGGGCGTCTGCCTTCGGCTCAGGTCATGGTCCAGGGTCCGGGGATCGAGCCCCGCGTCGGGCTCCCTGCTCCGTGGGAAGCCTGCTTCTCCCTCTCCCACTCCCCCTGCTTGTGTTCCCTCTCTCGCCGTCTCTCTCTCTGTCAAATAAATAAATAAATCTTAAAAATAAAATAAAATAAAATAAAATAAAATAAAATTTACATGAGTGAACAAACCAACGTTTACGAGAGGGCAGGGGGAAGGGGATAATGAAATAGGTAGTGGGATGAAGGAGGCACCTGTCCTGATGAGCACGGGGTGATTGTGGAAGTGTTGAATCACTATATTGTACACTCGAAACTAATATAATATTGTATGTTAGCTATATGGGAATTAAAATTTAAAAATAAAAAATAGGGGCGGCTGGGTGGCTCAGTTGGTTAAGCGACTGCCTTCGGCTCAGGTCATGATCCTGGAGTCCCGGGATTGAGTCCCACATCGGGCTCCCTGCTCAGCGGGGAGTCTGCTTCTCCCTCTGACCCTCTTCCCTCTCGTGCTCTCTCTCTCTCATTCTCTCTCTCTCAAATAAACAAATAAAATCTTTAAAAAATAATAAAAAAATAAATAAAAATAAAAATGAAACTTACATGACTCTTGGAAACCTTAACATGGTTTTCATCTTTAGTAAGTTCCAGGTTGGCAGATGTTTCCAATCTCTTCTCTTTTAGACTGAGATCATGTATATCTAGTCAGAAGAAGAAAATCAGGTTATCGCTATCAGTTAAGAATGAACTGAGAGGGGGCGGAGCAAGATGGCGGAGGAGTAGGAGACCTGGATTTCGTCTGGTCTCAGGAATTCAGCTGAATAGGGAACAAACCATTCTGAACACCTACGAACTCAACAGGAGATTGAAGATAAGAATAGTAACAATACTCTGAACAGAAAAGCGACCACTTTCTGGAAGGTAGGACGTGCGGAGAAGTGAATCCGAGGCGATATTCGGGAAGATAGACGGCGGGGGAGGGGGCCTCCGTCGGCCACTTCTGGCAAGTGATAGAGCCAGGGAGCAGAAAATCGGACCTTTTATTTATTTATTTTTATTTTTAATTTTTTATTGTTATGTTAATCACCATATATTACATCATTTGTTTTGGTGTAGTGTTCCATGATTCATTGTTTGTTCATAACACCCAGTGCTCCATGCAGAATGTGCCCTCTTTAATACCCATCACCAGGCTAACCCATCCCCCTACCCTCCTCCCCTCTAGAACCCTCAGTTTGTTTTTCAGAGTCCATCATCTCTCCTGGTTCGTCTCCCCCTCTGACTTACTCCCCTTCATTCTTCCTCTCCTGCTATCTTCTTCTTTTTCTTTTTTCTTAAAATATGTGGCGTTATTTGTTTCAGAAGTACAGATCTGTGATTCAACAGTCTTACACAATTCACAGCGCTCACCGTAGCACATACCCTCCCCAATGTCTATCACCCAGCCACCCCATCCCTCCCACCCCCAACCACTCCAGCAACCCTCAGTTTGTTCCTGAGATTAAGAATTCCTCATATCAGTGAGGTCATATGATACATGTCTTTCTCTGATTGACTTATTTCACTAAGCACAACACCCTCCAGTTCCATCCACGTCGTTGCAAATGGCAAGATCTCATTCCTTTTGATGGCTGCATAATATTCCATTGTGTATATATACCTCATCTTCTTTATCCATTCATCTGTCGACGGACATCTTGGCTCTTTCCACAGTTTGGCTATTGTGGGCATTGCTGCTATAAACATTGGGGTGCACGTACCCCTTCGGGTCCCTACATTTGTATCTTTGGGGTAAATACCCAGTAGTGCAATTGCTGGATCGAATGGTAGCTCTAATTTCAACTGTTTGAGGAAACTCCATACTGTTTTCCAGAGAGGTTGCACCAGCTTGCATTCCCACCAACAGTGTAGGAGGGTTCCCCTTTCTCCACATCCCCGCCAACATCTGTCGTTCCCTGACTTGTTAATTTTAGCCATTCTGACGGGTGTGAGGTGGTATCTCATTGAGGTTTTGATTTGGATTTCCCTGATGCCGAGCGATGTTGAACAAAAATCGGACCTTTTAGAAGCCGGCTCCGCTGAGGGACGTCGCTCCACTGGCTAAGCGGGGGGTGGAACCCTCGCGGGACAGTGTGGTCTCAGGACCCTTGGGGTCACAGAAAGACCAGGGGTGCCTGAGTGCAGCAGAGCTCCCAGGTATGAGAGCGGGGAAGCCAGCTGCAGAGACGGAGCCGAGGCGCAGGCTCTCAGCTCGGGGTTGCCATTAACTGCGATCAGTGCCACACAGTCGAGCCACTGCTCCTCCAGCAGGGACCCAACAAGCAGCAGAGCTGGGGAGACTCCCCTTCCTTCCCAGGGAGGAGCGGCGCGGGAGAGCACTGCAGGGATCTGCTGGGTTTGGAGATTCCACACGGGGTCGGGTGCCAGAGATAGAAACGCTCAATCACAGGCTGGGTGAGCATGGAGTGTGGCCGGAGACTGGGGAGACGGGAGTGACTGCTTTTCTCTGGGAGTGCACTGAGGAGCGGGGCCCCAAGGTCTCAGCTCCTCCGGGCAAAGATTGGGAGGCCACAATTTTCACTCTGGTCCTCCAAAGCTGTACCGAGAGATTGCAGGGAACAAAAGCTCCTGAGAGCAAACCGGAGCAGCTTACTTAGCCCAGACCGACAAGGGCAGGGCAATTCCGCCTCCGGGAAAGACATTTGGGAACCATAGCAACAGGCCCCTCCCCCAGAAGATCATCACGAACAGCCAGCAAGCCAAGACCAAGTTTACCGAACAAGGAGAATGGGAGAACTCCAACGCTAGGGGAATACTGCACATAGAATTCATGGCCTTTTTCCATAATTCAGTAGTTTTTCAAAGTTAATTTTCTTAACTGTTTTTTTTTTAATTTTTCTTTTTCCCTTTTTCAAACAACATCTTATCAGTCCCTTTTTTAAAAAAATCATTTTTTATTTTTTATTTTTAGAGTCATATTTTTATCCCTTCATAGTAGTTACCCTTATTTTTGGCATATATATATATATATATATATATATATATATATATATATATATATATATAAGTTGTTCTCTCTTTAAAATTTTGAGATACAATTTCTTCTAACAGATCAAAATATACCCTAAATCACTAATGTATGGCTTTGTTCTAGTCTCCTGCCTGATCACATTCTCTCCCTTTTTTTTTCTTTTTTCTTTTATTTTTAAATCTTCTTTCTTTTTAAAAACAACTTCTTATCTTATCAATTCCTTTTATAAAATCTTTTATAATTTTCATCTTTACAGTCATCTGCCATCCCTTCATTGTATCAACCCTTATTTTGTACATATATAAGTCTTTCTTCCTTTAAAATTTTAGCAGGCACTTTCTTCTAACAGACCAAAATATGCACAAAAGCTAGTGTGTGGCACTGATCTATGCACCACTAGCCTGATCATATTTGATCATATTCTGGTTTTTTGTTTGTTTTGTTCTGTGTTTGTTTGTTTTTATCTTTTTCTTTTTCCTTTTTTTTTCCCCCTCTTTCTTTCCCTTTCTTTACCCCTGGTTTCAGGACTTTTCTGATTTGTATACAGTATATTTGATGGGGACGTTGTTAACCTGTTAGCATTCTATTCTCTCATTCATCTATTCTCTGCTGGACAAATGACAATACGAAAAAATCACCTCAGCAAAAAGAACAAGAGGTAGTACCATCTGCCAGGGACCTACTCAATACTGACATTAGTACGATGTCGGACCTAGAGTTCAGAATCATGACTTTAAAGATACTAGTTGGGCTTGAAAAAAGTGTGGAAGTTATTAGAAAAACGCTTTCTGGAGAAATAAAAGAACTAAAATCTAACCAAGTCGAAATCAAAAAGGCTATTAATGAGGTGCAATCAAAAATGGGGACACTAACTGCTAGGATAAATGAGGCAGAAGAAAGAATCAGTGATATAGAAGACCAAATGATGGAAAATAGAGAGGCTGAGAAAAAGAGGGAGAAACAACTACAGGATCATGAGGGCAGAATTCGAGACATAAGCAATATGATAAGATGAAACAACATTAGAATAATTGGGATCCCAGAAGAAGCAGAAAGAAAGAGAGGGGCAGAAGGTATATTGGAGCAAATAATAGCAGAGAACCTCCCTAATGTGGGGAAGGAAACAGGCATCAAAATCCAGGAGGCACAGAGAACCCGTCTCAAATTCAATAATAACAGGTCAACACCCTGACATCTAACAGTATAACTTACGAGTCTCAGAGACAAAGAGAAATTCCTGAAAGCAGCTCGGGAGAAGAGATATGTAACCTACAATGGTAGAAACATTAGATTGGCAACAGACCTATCCACAGAGACCTGGCAGGCCAGAAAGGACTGGCAAAATATCTTCAGAGCACTAAACGAGAAAAATATGCAGCCAAGAATACTATATCCAGCTAGGCTCTCATTGAAAATAGAAGGAGAGTTAAAAATCTTCCAGCACAAACAAAAACTAAAGGAATTTGCAAACACGAAACCAGCCCTACAAGAAATATTGAAAGGGATCCTCTAAGCAAAGAGAGAGCCTAAAAGTAACAGAGACTAGAAAGGAACACAGACAATATACAGTAACAGTCACCTTACAGGCAACACAATGGCACTAAATTCATACCTTTCAATAGTTACCCTGAATGTAAATGGGCTAAATGCCCCAATCAAAAGACACAGGCTATCAGATTAGATTAAAAAACAAGACCCATCAATATGCTGTCTGCAAGAGACTCATTTTAGACCCAAAACACCCCCATATTGAAAGTGAAGGGGTGAAAACCATTTACCATGCTAATGGACACCAAAAGAAAGCTGGGGTGGCAATCCTTCTATCAGACAAATTAGATTTTAAAACAAAGACTGTAATAAGAGATGAAGAAGGGCACTGTATCCTACTTAAAGGGTCTATCCAACAAGAAGATCTAACAATTGTAAATATCTATGCCCCCAACGTGGGAGGAGCCAATTATATAAGGCAATTAATAACAAAAGCAAAGAAACACATTGACAACAACAAAATAATAGTGGGGGACTTTAACACCCCCCTAGCTGAAATGGACAGATCATGCAAGCCAAAGATCAACAAGGAAATAAAGACTTTAAATGAAACACTGGACCAAATGGACTTTACAAACATATTCAGAACATTCCATCCCAAAGCAACAGAATACACATTCTTCTCTAGTGCCCATGGAACATTCTCCAGAATTGATCACATCCTAGGTCACAAATCAGGTCTTAAAAGGTACCAAAAGATTGGGATTATTCCTTGCATGTTTTCAGACCACAATGCTTTGAAACTAGAACTCAATCACAAGAGGAAAGTCAGAAAGAACTCAAATACATGGAGGTTAAAGAGCATCCTACTAAAAAAATGAATGGGTCAACCAGGAAATTAAAGAAGAATTTAAAAAATTCATGGAAACCAATGAAAATGAAAACACAACTGTTCAAAATCTTTGGGATACAGCAAAGGCAGTCTTGAGAGGAAAGTATATAGCAATACAAGCCTTTCTCAAGAAACAAGAAAGGTCTCAAATACACAACCTAACCCTACACCTAAAGGAGCTGGAGAAAGAACAGCAAATAAAGCCTAAAAACAGCAGAAGAAAAGAAATAATAAAGATCAGAGCAGAAATCAATGAACTAAAAACCAAAAAAACAGTAGAACAGATCAACGAAAGTAGGAGTTGGTTCTTTGAAAGAATTAAAAAGATTGATAAACCCCTGGCCAGACTGATCAAAAAGAAAAGAGAAATGACCCAAATCAACAAAATCATGAATGAAAGAGGAGAGATCACAACCAACACCAAAGAAATACAAACAATTATAAGAACATATTATGAGCAACTCTATGCCAGCAAATTAGATAACCTGGAAGAAATGAGTGCATTCCTAGAGATGTATCAACTACGAAAATGGAACCAGGAAGAAATACAAAACCTGAACAGACCTATAACCACTAAGGAAATTGAAGCAGTCATCCAAAATTTCCCAACAAACAAAAGCCCAGGACCAGATAGCTTCCCAGGGGAATTCTGTCAGACATTTAAAGAAGAATTAATACCTATTCTCCTGAAACTGTTCCAAAAAAAAGAAATGGAAGGAAAACTTCCAAACTCATTTTATGAGGCCACCATTACCTTGATCCCCAAACCAGACAAAGACCCCATCAAAAAGGAGAATTACAGACCACTATTCTTGATGAACATGGATGCAAAATTCTCACCAAAATACTAGCCAATAGGATCCAACAGTACATTAAAAGGATTATTCACCACGACCAAGTGGGATTTATCCCTGGGCTGCAAGGCTGGTTCAACATCCGCAAATCAATCAACGTGATACAATACATTAACAAAAGAAAGAACAAGAATCCTACGATCCTCTCAATAGATGCTGAAAAAGCATTTGACAAAATACAGCATCCTTTCTTGATCAAAACTCTTCAAAGAATAGGGTTAGAGGGTACATACCTCAATATCATAAAAGCCATCTATGAAAAACCTACAGCGAATATCATTCTCAATGGGGAAAAGCTGAGAACTTTTCCCCTAAGGTCAGGAACGCGGCAGGGATGTCCACTATCACCACTGCTATTCAACATAGTATTAGAAGTCCTAGCCACAGCAATCAGACAACAAAAAGAAATCAAAGGCATCCAAATCGGCAAAGAGGAAGTCAAACTCTCACTCTTTGCGGATGATATGATACTGTATGTGGAAAGCCCAAAAGACTCCACCCCAAAACTGCTCGAACTCATACAGGAATTCAGTAAAGTAGCAGGATATAAAATCAATGCACAGAAATCAGTGGCATTCCTATACACCAACAACAAGACAGAAGAGAGACAAATCAAGGAGTCGATCCCATTTACAATTGCACCCAAAACCATAAGATACCTAGGAATAAATTTAACCAAAGAGCAAAGGATCTGTACTCAGAAAACTATAAAATACTCATGAAAGAAATTGAAGAAGACACAAAGAAATGGAAAAACGTTCCATGCTCATGGATTGGAAGAACAAATATTGTGAAGATGTCAATGCTACCTAGAGCAATCTACACATTCAATGCAATCCCCATCAAAATACCATCCACCTTTTTCAAAGAAATGGAACAAATAATCCTAAAATTTGTATGGAACCAGAAGAGACCCCGAATAGCCAGAGGAATATTGAAAAAGAAAAGCAAAGCTGGCGGCATCACAATTCCGGACTTCCAGCTCTATTACAAAGCTGTAATCATCAAGACAGTATGGTACTGGCACAAAAATAGACACATAGATCAATGGAACAGAATCGAGAGCCCAGAAATGGACCCTCAACTCTATGGTCAACTCATCTTCGACAAAGCAGGAAAGAATGTCCAATGGCAAAAAGACAGTCTCTTCAAGAAATGCTGTTGGGAAAATTGGACAGGCACATGCAGAAGAATGAAACTGGAGCATTTCCTTACACCACACACAAAAATAGACTCCAAATGGTTGAAAGACCTAAACGTGAGACAGGAGTCCATCAAAATCCTAAAGGAGAACACAGGCAGCAACCTCTTCGACCTCAGCCACAGCAACTTCTTCCTAGAAACATCACCAAAGGCAAGGGAAACAAGGAAAAATGAACTATTGGGATTTCATCAAGATAAAAAGCTTTTGCACAGCAAAAGAAACAGTCAACAAAACCACAAGACAACCGACAGAATGGGAGAAAATATTTGCAAATGACCTATCAGATAAAGGGCTAGTATCCAAAATCTATAAAGAACTTATCAAACTCAACACCCAAAGAACAAATAATCCAATCAAGAAATAGGCAGAAGACATGAACAGACATTTTTCCAAAGAAGACATCCAAATGGCCAACAGACACATGAAAAAGTGCTCAACATCGTTCGGCACCAGGGAAATCCAAATCAAAACCTCAATGAGATACCACCTCACACCCATCAGAATGGCTAAAATTAACAAGTCAGGAAACGACATATGTTGGTGGGGATGTGGAGAAAGGGGACCCTCCTACACTGTTGGTGGGAATGCAAGCTGGTGCAGCCACTCTGGAAAACAGTATGGAGTTTCCTCAAACAGTTGAAAATAGAGCTACCATACGATGCAGCAACTGCACTATTGGGTATTTACTGCAAAGATACAAATGTAGGGATCCGAAGGGGTATGCACACCCCAATGTTTATAGCAGCAATGTCCACAATAGCCAAACTGTGGAAAGAGCCACGATGTCCATCGACAGATGAATGGATAAAGAAGAAGTGGTATATATACACAATGGAATATTATGCAGCCATCAAAAGGAATGAGATCTTGCCATTTGCAACAATGTGGATAGAACTGGAGGGTGTTATGCTGAGTGAAATAAGTCAATCAGAGAAAGACATGTATCATATGACCTCACTGATATGAGGAATTCTTAATCTCAGGAAACAAAATGGGGGTTGCTGGAGTGGTGGGGGTTGGGAGGGATTGGGTGGCTGGGTGATAGACATTGGGGAGGGTATGTGCTATGGTGAGCACTGTGAATTGTACAAGACTGATGAATCACGGATCTGTACCTCTGAAACAAATAATGCAATATATGTTAAGAAAAAAAAGAAGAAGAAGAAGATAGCAGGAGGGGAAGAATGAAGGGGAGTAAGTCTGAGGGGGAGACAGAACATTAGAGACGATGGACTCTGAAAAACAAACTGAGGGCTCTAGAGGGGAGGGGGGTGAGGGGATGGGTTAGCCTGGTGGTGGGTATTAAACAGGGCACATTCTGCGTGGAGCACTGGGTGTTACGCACAAACATTGAATCATGGAAAACTACATCAAAAACTAATGATGTAATGTATGGTTATTAACATAACAATAAAAATTATTAAAAAATAAAAAAAAAGGAATGAACTGAGACACTAATTTCACAGTGGCCCACAGGATACCCAGGATCCAGCTCTGCACTGCCAAGGGGAGAACCCACTGCATGAGATTTAGTCCATTACTTATGTGGGTTTTGTAGATCTCAACACATAAATCTCAGTTCTGCCCTTTGGACTAATTCCACATTTTAACCCTCATGATTTAAAGGCACCTGCTAAGCCCCTTTTAAGGCATCGATTTCCAAAAACAAACATGTATAGTTCATTTTACCATCATCATCATCCTGGTGTGTCCAGCCTTCAATTTCGTTATGGTTCCCTAAGTGTTGATTTTGGCATTTAGACTCAACACCAATTACTGCAATCTACGTTTGGTGGCATTTAGTTCAAGTGGTTGACTTGTGCTTTCAGTTAGCTAAAAATCCAGAGGTGTTTTATTTAAGTGCCCTGCCATGAAGCCAGATTTACCCCTCACTAACTGCTTCTACTCATGCCCAGTTAGATAGGTTGATGTGCAAACAATCAGAACCTGGCAGTCAATGTTTCTCCTTAAAAGTGTTTATGCAAACAGAAGAAGGATTTAACAAATCAGATTTTAAGGGATTTATAACCAAATGAAACAAACAAAAGAATCCATTAATCTACGCATGACAGAGAACTACAATTCTTCAATAAAGGAGTCACATATATTTTCATGAGTTCTAGGAAGCCATTCTATCTCTCTCATATTCCAAATAAACTAATCTTCATCAAAGTAATTCTAAACATGAAAACTATTAGAAGGTTTTTATATGATAAGCTAGAATGCAAAAGGAATTCTATCTTTTATAATTAATTTTTATAATGAATTGACTTTTGGTAATCCATGAAAGTATTTAATTTCTTAGACCAATTAACATGTATGCAATTTAGGAATTCAAGGAAGAAATTTTATTACAAGTTTCTATTGTCATGTTTAAAATAATCGCATAAATTTTGCTCATCTCACATATGTAAATATACATAACATTAAATATTAATATGTAACAGTATCATAATTATATTAAAATAATGTATTTAATATACATTATTTAATATAAATGTATTAAATATTTAGATATAATTTATTGTTTTTTAAGATTTTATTTATTTATTTGACAGAGAGAGAGAGCACAAGCCGGCAGAGTAGCAGGCAGAAGGAGAGGGAGAAGAAGGCTCCCTGCTGATCAAGAAGCCCGACGCGGGGCTGGATCCCAGGACCCTGGAATCATGACCTGAGCCAAAAGCAGTTGCCCAATCAACTGAGCCACCTAGGAGCCCCAAAATTTTTAGATATAATTTAAATCAGAAAGCGTTACTAATGAAATGCAATTTGATATGATTTTTTCTTCGCTTCAGTTTAATATTAAAGAAAACTCTCAGTCAAAAATTTTGTATGCAAACAAACCTCCAAATCATACAACCTAATTTACTTATTGCTTGAAAAGCTTTCAGCATAAATAAAGTTTCTGCGGATGAGCTTGTGATGACCGTAAGATGGTCCTAATTGGATAATTAAAGAGAGATACAATGCTACCAACTGTCATAACTGAAAAGTAGAGGTTTTCTCTTTTTAAAGGTGCAGTTCAAAGAGGAATCTCCAAAGCCTTGCATTTCTCAGCTTTATAAAATAATTATGACATGTTTGAAAACCAACAATTGTAGACTTTCTCATAGGGTTCTTCTTATAAACAACGTTTTGATTTCACGGTTGAAAAACAGTGCATGCTTTGCTATAGGTAATTTGAAAAACAAAGGACAGGAAAAAAAGAAGGAAGGAAGGAAGAAAAAGAAAGAAAGAAAGAAAGAAAGAAAGAAAGAAAGAAAGAAAGAAAGAAAGAAAGAAAGAAAGAAAGAAAGAAAGAAAGAAAGAAGGAAGGAAGGAAGGAAGGAAGGAAGGAAGGAAGGAAGGAAGGAAGGAAGAAAGAAAGAAAGAAAGAAAGAAAGAAAGAAAGAAAGAAAGAAAGAAAGAGAAAGAAAGAAAGAAAGAAAAAGGAATGAAGGAAGGAAGGAAGAAAGAAAAAAGAAAGAAAAGAAAGAAAGAAGAAAGGAAGAAAGAAAAAGAAAAAGGAAGGAAGGAAGAAAAAAGAAAGGAAAGAAGAAAGAAAGAAAGAAAGAAAGAAAGAAAGAAAAAAGGAAGAAAGGAAGAAAGAAAGAAAGAAAGAGAAAGAAAAAGGATTGAAGGAAGCAAGGAAGGAAGGAAGGAAAGAAGAAAGGAAAAAGAAAGAAAAGAAGAAAGAAAGAAAGAGAAAAAAAGAAAGAAAAAGAAGAAAGAAAGAGAGAGAGAGAGAAAGAAAGAGAGAAAGAGAGAAAGAAAGAGAAAGAAAGAAAGAAAGAAAGAAAGAAAGAAAGAAAGAAAGAAAGAAAGAAAGAAAGAAAGAAAGAAAGAAAAAGAAAGAAAGAAAGAAAGAGAAAGAAAGAAAAAGAAAGAAAGAAAGAAAACGAAAGAAAAAGGAAGGAAGGAAGAAAAGAGAAAGAAAGAGTAAAGAAAACAAGTTCCCATAATCCCCATCCAGCAATTCTTATTAGTATTTTGGTGTGTTCCTGATTCCATGGGTGCGATGTCCATATGTTACACCGTTGTTCTTGTGCGGACATGTGCGTGAGTACCTGAGCATGGCCAGGATTTCTCATCGCCCGCTGCTAAGTGCCCCGGGGACCAGGGAGGGGGCGCTCTGTCTCGCGCAGGCTCACTGGCATTGCCATAGTAGTATAGTAACTTATTCTAGTTGAAAACAAGAAAAGTAAAATTGCTCCAGAAAAAAAGAGGTGATAATTTGGAGAAAAGTTAGGAAGGGGATATACAGATAAGAGGAGATTTTATGTCAGTGAGGCTGGCAATCACTTTTAAAGGAGGAAGTAATGTCTTATTAGGGCATCATGACCATTTCTTAATTACGAAAGCACTCTCTGGAGTTTGCAAGCTTCTGACTAGTTAACCTTTGTTAAATCCTAAATCATCATGTACTTGACGATAATGTTTTGTTTTGTTTTTTACATATTAAGGGCAGATACATCGGAAATAAATGTCTGTATTTACAGATGTCAAATTTATTTATACAGTATATTGTAAGCAATTTATAGATACCTACTAGAATAAGAAAGTTTAGTAAGGTCACAAGGGTGAAATAAAAAATATGTGTGTTCTAGCAACAAATAATCAGAAAACAATATATAATTTCATTTATATTAGCATCACACATTACACATTTTAGAATAAATGTAACAAACTAAGTACAAGACCTCTAGCGAAATCAAGAGAATATTTATACATAGAGATGACAGGCATGGTTGGCAAGCCTCCATATTGACAGGTTGTCATTTGTCTACAGATTTATCTGCAGATTCAAGGCAATCACATTTAAAAATAGCAACACGCATGTACAGAAATTGGCAAGTTTATTCTTAAATTTATACAGAAATTCAAATGACCTAAAATAGTGAAAACAATTTTTTTAAAAAGAACAAATTTAGGGAAATTAAATATTCTGATTTGAATACTTGTGAAGATTCCAGAAATCAGAAAGTGATGCGCTGACTTACAGAGAGACACAGATCAATGAAACAGATTACTGATTGAAGAAATAAATTTACAGCATTGGGCAATTTTCATCAGGGAAAGAAAAGTCTTTTCAAAAAATGGTGGGAGATCAAATCAAGGCAAAAATGATTCTAGACTTAAATATAAACATCTATAAATCTTCCAGAGGAAAATATAGGAGGAAAATCTTTGCAACTCTGGCAAAGATTTTTTAGATGTAGTACAAAAAATAAATTAATTAATTAATTAAATAAAAATGTATGAACTATTAAAGAAAACTTCGCTTTACCAAAATTAAAAATGTTCTTCTATAAAAGCACCATGACGAAAACAAAAGTCAAACCACATTATGGGAAACATTTTCAAAATATTATCTGACAAAAAAACCTTTATATGGAACTCTTACAACTCAATATTATGAAAATAGGAAATTAAAATAAATGGGCAAAAATTTGAGCAGACATTGTATCAGAGAAGATATATGAATGGTGAATAATCATATCAAGCATGTTCGGTATGTTATCAGAAAAATGCAGATTGAAACCTCAAATAAATACCTTTTGACATCCATTAGAATGACTCAAATTAAAAAGACCAGATATCAAGGTTTAAAAGAATGCAGAACATACACTACTGATAAGAATTTAAACTACAACAGCTCTGACAGTTTGGTGGTTTCTTTAAAAGTTCAATATGTACTTACTATTTGTCCTCACAATTAATTTTTATGCATTTACCCAAGAGAAATAAAAACATATGCCTACAAAATACTTGTGCACAAGTGATTATTCATGATAATCCCAACCTGGGAACAAAGACAATGTGTATCAACCTGTGAATGGATATAAAAATGTGGTGTATCCACACAAAGCATACCACTTAGTAGTAAAAAGAATGAACTGCTAATACATGTAAACAACATGGTCCAATCTCAGAATCAGTCTGCTTAATAAAAGAAGCCACTCAAGTATATATGGCAGGATTCCATTTATATAAAATATTAGAAAAATACAAAGTAACTGGCAATGACAGGAAGCAGATTGCTGGTTGCCTGGGGTGAGGTGGAGAGAGGGACAGACAGTCTAAGGACTCAAGGAATCCTTCAAGGTGAGAGAAATGCCTCGTTTCCTGTCTATGGTGATGATATCTGGTGTGTGCACATCTCTTAAACTCATTAACTGTGTCCTTTTAATTAATGCAACTTACGATGCATAAATTATATTTCAATAAAGTTGAAGTTTAAAAAGCAAAGTTAAAAGAAAAAACTCAAAATACAAAATGGAAGAGAACTTAGAGTAACAATGCAAAAGGCAAGTGACCCCAGTTAGTGAGCAGATAGATGGGTGGGGAGGGGGAATTAATCCAAATGAACCACAGGCGTTCTGAAACATTGACGGTGATGCTTTTTCTCTGTGTTCCAACATTTAAACAGTTAAACTAGTTTATAATTCTCAATCAGTATCAATGGTAATAGAAGTGGCAGAACACAAGTGGCAGAACACCGTAGCCCTCTGAGCTCTGATGGAAACACTCTGTTCCTGCACTGAGATATAGGGGACAATTTGGCTGAATGAAATATTTAGATTGCTGTCTAGTCTGGGACCAGAGGGCTCTGTCACTATTAGCTCACGGATGATAGAGCAGATAGGACCTCAGCCTCACACTGGTGCATTCTTCAAGTGCTTATTTGTCTCTGCTAGTTTCCTTAGGACTCTAAGTGCTGTGGCTGCCATGTCACGATGCCCTGATGCTCTGTTCCAGACAAAAGCATTCATCCTCAGCTGCAGGTGGGATGGGTGGTTGAAGGCTCACAGATTCGTCTTGCGTGGAACTTGCTGAGTCTCTCCTTGGAATTGTCCTCCACCAAAGAAAGCTTCTTTCCTCAAGGTTGTACTTTTTCCCTGAGAGCAGCCTGGAGCCAGCAACTTCCGTATATGCCTCAATCAACTCTGGGCAAATTCAAGCACCATCCCAGCTCAAGAGTTTGCCCACGGGATTAGTTGGCACCACTCCTATAAGTGCAGGGCACCTGACCTCCATTCTCTGACTAATCCTGCTTCCTTGCCCCCCTCACATGCATCACTAGTGTGTTCCTTGGTGACTTTCCTGCCTCAAATTCAGTATTTGGTATTCAGGGATTTGAGTATCCCTATCTCAAATACTGATTCCCAGAGAATCTCACCTTAGAGAGTGTTGCTAATAGTAATCTGAAAAAGACTTTATAATGATGTTTTTAAACTGTGTCACTTCTGCTGTTGTCTGAATGTTTGTTCCCCTCCTCAAAAAAAATCCATTTGTTGAAATTCTAAACACCAAATGTGGTGATATTAGGAAAGGGCCTTTGGGAGGGCAGCTCTGCCATCAGGTGTTGTGCCTGATAAAAGGGACCCACAGAGCTCCCAGGACACAGCAAGAAGGCACTGACTATGAACCAGAAAGGGGGTCCTCACCCGACCATGCTGGAACTCGCATCTGGGACTCCAGCCTGCAGAACTCTAAGAAATATTTGGTTCTTTATAAGGTACCTAGGCTGTGGTATTTTGTTACAGCAGCCCTAATAAACAGAGATGAGACAACATCTTTTGCCCATTGTTTGACCCATCACTTTTAGTAAGACCTGTGTTACCCCTCTCATTTCCCACACTGCAGCCATGCTGGTTGTTAAATCTTCCACAATGAACTGGGATGGGATAACAATGAAGGATAATGCACTTGAGAGCTGAGTGGAGAGTCATGATAAAAAAGAAAAATGGGGTTAGATGATTCTTGCTAAATGCCATGGATGTAATGGAGGATTGGAAAGGGTGATAAATCACCAATACATGACAGTCATTTGGACCTCCCTGCCAGCATACAAATAGAACCTCTGTCTCCTGCAACCAGAAGGACCAGGACCAGGGTCTCATGGTAGTGTAGTGAAGCTCTGGATAACTGATTTCTCATTTGGCAAAGCTGCGATAGCAAAGCCCTAGGTAGGAAGGGAGAGGAAGGAACAGCATCCTGATACCTGGGATGGGGACATTGGAGGTGATGCTCTAGAGAACCCAGAAACTCCAAATCCCCCTGAACTTTCCAAGCCTACAGAACTGTCTCACCTGCATCTATGAGTTTAGTGACCTCTGTCCCCGACATCTTTAAAGATCACAGAGAAACCTCTGCTTTACAAGACAACATGCATTCCCTCAGCATCTACCCATCTGAACTCACCTCCATCAGAGAATAATGGAAGTCAAATCATAACAACCAAACAAGGAAAGTGTTGGACCCCAGAGGAGGCTACACCTTGAAGGAGCTGTCAAGACATAGCAGGAGCCAGGGTCGAATGCAGCTGGAAGGTTTGGAAAGGTTTCTAGTCAAAAGGGACCACTCTGCTCAAGGTTTGCTGCCTTGCACCTGCTGACTGATCCCGATTGAACTGGCTGTCTGTTGTGACCGTACTACAAGTTCATCTTTCTCTGTCTGGTTCTGTGTCCCTCACTCCTTCGTGGTTCCATCCCAAGACTGCATTCTCCTGGGGCGCCTGGGTGGCTCAGTTGGTTGGGCGACTGCCTTCGGCTCAGGTCATGATCCTGGAGTCCCGGGATCGAGTCCCGCATCGGGCTTCCTGCTCATCAGGGAGTCTGCTTCTCCCTCTGACCCTCTTCCCTCTCATGCTCTCTATCTCTCATTCTCTCTCTCTCAAATAAATAAATAAATAAATCTTTAAAAAAAAAAGACTGCATTCTCTTGATGAGATAGAAAATCAGTAAAAATCTTTGCAAACTGGACAACAGAGGAGTTGCCTACAAAAAGCAATGTTTTATTTTCTTTTTCTTGTTTATAGGACCTGTGTCAGTCTTCTGGGGCTGCCCCAAGAGAGCACCACAGGCTGGTTGACTTAAACAACAGGAGTTTATTTCTTCATGGTCCTAGAGGCTGGAAGTCCAAGATCAAGCTTTTGGCAGGCTTGGTTTCTCCTGAGGCCCTTCTCCGTGGTTCAGAGATGTGGCCTCCTTGTTGTGGCCTCATGTGGCCTCTTCTGTGTACATGTTTGCAACCTGATCTCTTCTGGTAAGAATATCAGTCACGTTGCATTAGGGCTCACCCTGGTTACCTCATTTTAAGTTAAGTCACTTCTTTAAAGGCCCGGTTTCCACACACAGTCATATTCTCAGATCCTGACGCTTAAGGCTTCCACATATGGATTTTGCAGGGGGCCCAGTTCAGCTCACAACTATGCCAAACAAAGTGACATATAAGAGAGACACATGTGGCAGATAATCAGCCAGCCTTGAACTCTTCAATATCAGCATCCACGCTGGGGAACCAGACAAATAAACAAAAATCATAGTGGATGGGAGGAGTTGCTACAGAACAGAATGCTTGCAGTATGGCCCTGAGAAGACATTAAGCATCTAAGTGGACCCTGACAAAGATACAGGATTGTAGAAAGAAGATTGCTTCCTCCTACATTGTTCCTATCTGCAACAAGGTAGTGAGGGATCTAAGTAGTGCAATCTCACTCAACAGCTGCAAAGTGCAGAGGTTTAAGGTGTTCATGGGGAGAGGCTCTGAAGGTAGAGGTGGGAAAGCCCCTGTAAGCTCCTCTCTTCACAAGATATAATAGCAACAAAAACAGCATATTTCAGTATCAGATTGAAGTGGCTGGGCTGCTGTATTGGAAGCATTAGAACATTGAAAAGATAGTTTAATTAAATCAACCATGGTTTAATCATATGCCTGGTAATCTTAAAGGGAACTAGCTGGTGTTGGATGTCATGGACACTGGAGAAGGTGAGAAGAAGAAATTCAGAGGACACAGCAGCTATACACAGCTTATGTCCTCATGAACAATGGATGAATGTGAAGTTTTTCCTTATTTGAATATATACAAGTAGTTCATTAATATTTAAAACAATTCACCAGTGACAGTAAGAAGTACTATTTAGTAAACCATTGGGGAAGGTTATTTTCTGTTTTAGAAATTTACAACTTCAAGAAAACACAAAGAAAAACAAATAATCACCTTTCCCTTTTTAAGACACAACTTGAGGAAATGAACTCAACAGAAATGATTTCCTTTAGGATCCTAAAGATTTAAAGGGTTCTGTCAGCAAGTTTAGAAACCAGGCAGATTAGGCATCAGGGTAAGCTTTGGGGTAAGGAAGAATATAATTTCAGGATCCATCTTGCCAATTACTAGCTCTGATACCTGGGGTACGCTGTTCAATTTCTCCAAGCCTCAGGGAGAAAGGAGAAACTTGTAAAAATGAGTATCAACTAGTGTCATTCTAATAATTTAATTAGCAAATTGGGATAAAACACCTGATCAATTGTGGCTTATAGAAGAGCAGTTGTTTTTATTAGCAAAGTGTATGAAATAAACATAATTTCTAATCTCCTCTTATTGTGTGACTTAAAAAAATCGACATTAGCTTAAATCCAACCTAATATGTGTCTGTCAAAGTTTGTATGCACATATTTTTTTAAATGTGATTTTCAATATGTAGATGAAGAAAATCCTAATTCCTTAATAGAGAAGATAAAAGTAAATCACATAGGACTGAGAATCTCCACAGTTTGCAAGTCTGTGCTAATGACACCAAGGTTTTCATTTACTTGGGTGGTTTCCCTTAAAGGAGAACTTGGAAGTTAATACAGAAAACAAAACAAAACATGTGCCTTAGTTACCAGCAGGAATCAAGTAAGACATTGCAGATAAATCAACTCAAATGCTTCCCCGCTATACTGTTAAGCAGTTTTCATAGGCATAAATATGTAAACCATTGGCCAATGGGATATAAATTAAATGCAAGAGCAAACAGAAATGCTCATCACAGTTTTTTTTCTTATTTAATAGTGAGATGTAAATTATAAATAATGTCAAGCATACTATAGTAATTCACTCATAATATAAGAAATCTACTAAAGTTACTGTAGAAGGAACTGACATTTTTGCAAAAGTATTTAGATAACAGAATACCATCAAAATAAATATGTGAGGAACTCAACAGGAGGTCGAAGAAAAGAATAGCAGCAACTCTCTGAAAAGAAAAGCGACCACTTACTAGAAGGTAGGACATGCAGAGAAGTGAATCCGAGGCAATATTCGGGAGGATAGACAGCGGGGGAGGGACCTCCACCGGCCGCTTCTGGCAAGTGCTAGAAGCAGCGGAGCACAAAATTGGAACTTTTAGAAGTCGGCTCCGCTGAGGGACGTTGCTCCAGTGGCTAAGCAGGGGATGGAACCCTTGCGGGACAGTGTGGTCTCAGGACCCTCAGGGTCACAGAAAGACCGGGGGTGCCTGAGTGCGGCAGAGCTCTGAGGTATCCGAGCGGGGAAGCCGGCTGCAGAGACGGAGCCGAGGCGCGGGCTCTCAGCTCCGGGTTGCCATAAACCATGATCTGTGGCCCAGGCGGGCCACTGCTCCTCCAGCAGGGACCCAACAAGAAGCAGAGCCGGGGAGACTCCCCTTCCTCCCCCGGGAGGAGCTGCGCAGGAGCGCACCACGGGGATCTGCTGGGTTTGGAAACTCCACACCGGGTCGGGTGCCGGAGAAAGAAATGCTTGGTCACAGGCCAGGTGAGCACGAAGTGTAGCTGGAGACCAGGGAGACGGGAGTGACTGACTGCTTTACTCTGGGGGTGCATTGAGGAGCGGGGCCCCGAGTTCTCGCTCCTCCTGGGCGGAGATTGGGAGGCCGCCATTTTCACCCTGGTCCTCCAAAGCTGTGCCGAGAGCTTGCAGGGAACAAAAACTCCCGAGAGCAAACCCGAGCAGATTGCTTACACCGGACCGGCAAGGGCGGGGCAATTCCACCTCCAGCAAAGACACTTGGGAACCACGGCAACAGGCCCCTCCCCCAGAAGATCAGCAAGAACAGCCACCCAAGACCAAGTTTACCAATCAAGGAGAAGGGGAGAACTCCATCGCTAGGGGAATACTGCACATAGAATTCATGGTTTTGTACCCATGATTCTTTAGTCTTTCAAAGTTAATTTTTTTTAAACTGTCTTATTTTTTTGAATTTTTATTTTTCCCTTTTCAACCAACATCTTATCAATCCCTTTTTAAAAAAAATCTTTTATTTTTCATTTTTAGAGTCAATTCTATCCTTTCAGAGTAGTTAACCTTATTTTTGGTGTATATATATATATATATATATATATATATATATATATAAGTTGAGCTCTCTTTAAAATTTTGGGATACAGTTTCTTCTAACAGACCAAAATATACCCTAAATCTCTAGTATATGGCTTTATTCTAGTCTCCTGCCTGATCACATTCTCCCCCCACCTTTTTTTTTAAATCCTCCTCTTTCTTTTCTCAACCAACTTCTTATCTTATCAATGACTTTTATAAAATCTTTTATAATTTTCATCTTTGCAGTCATATTCCAAGCCTTCATCATATTTACCCTTATATTTGTACATATATGTTTTTATTTCTTTAAAACTATGGGAGGCACTTTCTTCTAAAACAACAAAATACACCCAAAATCTAGTGTGTGGCACTGCTCTATGCACCAGCATGATCATATTTGATCATATTCTGTTTTTCTTTTTTGTTTCTTTGTTTGTTTTTATCTTTTTCTTTTTCTTTTGTTTCCTTTTTTCTTTCTTTCCACTTCTTTTCCCCCAGTTGCAGGTCTCTTCTGATTTGTTTAGAGTATATTTTCTGGGGACATTGTTAAACTGTTAGCATTTTGTTCTCTTATTCATCTATTCTCCTATGGACAAAATGACAAGATGGAAAAAAATCACTTCAAAAAAAAAAAAAAAAAACAAGAGAAATACCGAATGCCAGGGACCTAATCAATATGGACATTAGTAAGATGTTGGAACTAGTGTTCAGAATGATGATCATAAAGATACTAGCTGGACTTGAAAAAAGCATGGAAGATATTAGAGAAATCCTTTCTTGAGAAACAAAAGAACTAAAATTTAACCAAGTCAAAATAAAAAAGGCTTTAATGAGGTGCAGTCAATAATGGAGGCTCTAACTGCTGGGATAAATGAGACAGAAGAGAGAATTAGTGATATAGAAGACCAAATGATGGAAAATAAAGAAGCTGAGAAAAAGAGAGATAAACAACTACTGGATCACGAGGGCAAAATTGGAGAGATAAGTGACACCATAAGACGAAACAATTTTAGAATAATTGGGATCACAAAAGAAGGAAGGGAGAGAGAAGGGCAGAAAGTATATTGGATCAAATTATAGCAGAGAACTTCCCTAATTTGGGGAAGGAAACAGGCATCAACATCCAGGAGGCACAGAGAATCCCCCTCAAAATCAATAAAAATAGGTGAACACCCTGACATTTAATAGTAAAACTTAGGAGTCTCAGAGACAAAGAGAAAATCTTGAAAGCAGCTCGGGAGAAGAAATCTGTAACCTACAATGGTAGAAACATTAGACTGGCAACAGACCTATCCACAGAGACTGGCAGGCCAGAAAGGACTTGCATGATATATTCCAAGCACCAAATGAGAAAAATATGCAGCCAAGAATACTACATCCAGCTAGGCTGTCATTGAAAATAGAAGGAGAGATACAAAGCTTCCAGGACAAAAAAAATTAAAGGAATTTACAAACACGAAACCAACCCTACAAGAAATAATGAAAGGGGTCCTCTAAGCAAAGAGAGAGGCTAAAAGTAACATAGACCAGAAAGGAACACAGACAATATACAGTAACAATAACCTTATAGGCAATACAATGGAACTAAAATCATATCTTTCAGTAGTTACCCTGAATGTAAACGGGCTAAAAGCCCCAATCAAAAGACACAGAGTATCAGATTGGATAAAAAAAAAAAAGACCCATCAATATGCTGTCTGCAAGAGACTCGTTTTAGACACAAAGACACCCCCACATTGAAAGTGAGGGGGTGGAAAATCATTTACCATGCTAATGGACAACAAAAGAAAGCTGGGGTGGCAATCCTAATATCAGACAAATTAGATTCTAATTTATTTTTATTTTTTAAAGATTTTATTAATTTATTCGAGAGAGAAAATGAGAGAGAGAGAAAGTACATGAGAGGGGGGAACGTCAGAGGGAGAAGAAGACTACCTATTGAGCAGGGAGCCCAATGCGGGACTTGATCCTGGGATTCCAGGATAATGACCTGAGCCAAGGCAGTCGCTTAACCAACTGAGCCTCCCAGGTGCCCCCAGACAAATTAGATTTTAAAACAAAGACTATAATAAGAGATGAGGAAAGACACTATATCCTACTTAAAGGGTCTATCCAACAAGAAGATCTAACAATTGTAAATATCTCTGCCCCAAACATGGGAGCAGACAATTATATAAGCCAATTAATAACAAAAGCAAAGAAACACATCAACAATACAATAATAGTGGGGGACTTTAACCCACCCCTTACTGAAATGGACAGATCATCTAAGCAAAAGATCAACAAGGAAATAAAGACTTTAAATGACACACTGGACCAAATGGACTTCACAGATATATTGAGAACATTCCATCCCAAAGCAACAGAATACACATTCTTCTCTAGTGCCCATGGAATATTCTCCAGAATAGATCACATCCTAGGTGACAAATCAGGTCTCAAATGGTACCAAAAGATTGGGATCATTCCCTGCATATTTTCAGACCACAATGCTTTGAAACTAGAACTCAATCACAAGAGGAAAGTCGGAAAGAACTCAAATACATGGAGGTTAAAGAGCATCCTACTAAAGAATGAATGGGTCAACCAGGAAATTAAAAAAGAATTCAAAAAATTCATGGAAACCAAAGAATATGAAAACACAACTGTTCAAACTCTTTGGGATACAGCAAAGGCAGTCCTAAGAGGAAAATATATAGCGATAAAAACCTTTCTCAAGAAACAAGAAAGGACTCAAATACACAACCTAACCCTACACCCAAAGGAGCTGGAGAAAGAACAGGAAATAAAGCCTAAAACCAGCAAGAAAAGAGAAATAATGAAGATCAGAGCAGAAAACAATGAAATAGAAACCAAAAAAACAGTAGAACAGATCAATGAAATTAGGAGCTGGTTCTTTAAAAGAATGAATAAGATTGATAAACCCCTGCCCAGACTTATCAAAAAGAAAAGAGAAAGGACCCAAATTAACAAAATCATGAATGAAAGAGGAGAGATCACAACCAACACCAAAGAAATACAAACAATTATAAGAACATATTATGAGCAACTCTATGCCAGCAAATTAGATAACCTGGAAGAAATGGATGCATTCCTAGAGATGTATCAACTACCAAAACTGAACCAGGAAGAAATAGAAAACCCGAACAGACTTATAACCACTAAGGAAATTGAAGCAGTCATCAAAAATCTCCCAACAAACAAAAGCCCAAGGCCAGATGGCTCCCCAGGGCAATTCTACCAAACATTTCAAGAAGAATTAATACCTATTCTTCTGACACTGTTCCAAAAAATAGAAATGAAAGGAAAACTTCCAAACACGTCTTATGAGGCCACCATACCTTGATCCCCAAACCAGGCAAAGACCCCATCAAAAGGAAGAATTACAGACCAATATCCTTGATGAACATGGATGCAAAAATTCTCACCAAAATACTAGCCAATAGGATCCAACAGTACACTAAAAGGATTATTCACCATGACCAAGTGGGATTTATCCCTGGACTGTAAGTCTGGTTCAACATCTGCAAATCAATGTGATACAATACATTAATAAAAGAAAGAACAAGAACCACATGATCCTCTCAATAGATGCTGAAAAAACATTTGACAAAGTACAGCATCCTTTCTTGATCAAAACTCTTCAGAGTATAGGGATAGAGAGTACGTACCTCAGTATCATAAAGCCCTCTATGAAAAACCCAAAGCGAATATCATTCTCAATGGTGAAAAACTGAGAGCTTTCCCCCTAAGTTTAGGAACATGTCAGGGATGTCCGCTATCACCACTATTATTCAACAAAGTATTAGAAGTCCTAGCCTCAGCAATCAGACAACAAAAGAAATCAAAGGCATCCAAATCGGCAAAGAGGAAGTCAAAGTCTCACTCTTTGAAGATGATATGATACTTTATGTGGAAAGCCCAAAAGACTCCACCCCAAAACTGCTAGAACTCATACAGGAATTCAGTAAAGTGGCAGGATATAAACTCAATGCACAGAAATCAGTGGCATTCCTATATACCAACAACAAGACAGAAGAGAGACAAATTAAGGAGTTGATCCCATATAAGATACCTAGGAATAAATCTAATGAAAGAGGCAAAGAATCTGTACTCAGAAAACTATAAAATACTCATGAAAGAAATTGAGGAAGACACAAAGAAATGGGAAAACGTTCCATGCTCATGGACTGGACATACAAATATTGTGAAGGTGTCAATGCTGCCTAGAACAATGTACACATTTAATGCAAATCCCTATCAAAATACCATCCACTTTTTTCAAAGAAATGGAACAAATAATCCTAAAATTTGTATGGAACCAGAAAAGACCCTGAACAGCCAGAGGAATGTTGAAAAAGAAAAGCAAAGCTGGTGGCATCACAATTCCGGACTTCAAGCTCTATTACAAAGCTGTCATCATTAAGACAGTATGGTACTGGCACAAAACAGACACATAGATCAATGGAACAGAATAGAGAGCCCAGAAATGGACCCTCAACTCTATGGTCAACTCTCTTTGACAAAGCAGGAAAGAATGTCCAATGGAAAAAAGACAGTCTTTTCAACAAATGGTGTTGGGAAATTTGGGCAGCCACATGCAGAAAATGAAACTGGACCATTTCCACACCACACACAAAAATAGACTCCAAATGGTTGAAAGACCTAAGTGTTAGACAGGAGTCCATCAAAATCTTAAAGAAGAACACAGGCAGCAACCTCTTCGACCTCAGCTGTAGCAACTTCTTCCTAGAAACATCTCCAAAGGCAAGGGAAGCAAGGGCAAAAATGAACTATTGAGACTTCATCAAGATAAAAAGGTTTTGCACAGCAAAGGAAACAGTCAACAAAACCAAAAGACAACCAACAGAATGGGAGAAGATATTTGTAAATAGCATATCAGATAAAGGGCTAGTATCCAAAGTCTATAAAGAACTTCTCAAACTCAACACCCAAAGAACAAATAATCCAATCAAAGAATGGGCAGAAATGAACAGACATTTTTCCAAAGACATCCAAATGGCCAACAGACACATGAAAAAGTGCTCAACATCGCTCGGCATCAGGGAAATCCAAATCAAAACCTCAATGTGATACCACCTCACACCCGTCAGAATGGCTAAAACTAATAAGTCAGGAAATGACAGATGTTGGCGCGGATGTGGAGAAAGGGGAACCCTCCTACATTGTTGGTGGGAATGCAAGCTGGTGCAACTACTCTGGCAAACAGTATGGAGGTTCCTCAAACAGTTGAAAATAGAGCTACCATATGATGTAGCAATTGCACTACTGGGTATTTACCCCAAAGATACAAATGTAGGGACCCGAAGGGGTACGTGCACCCTGATGTTTATAGCAGCAATGTGCACAATAGCCAAACTGTGGAAAGAGCCAAGATGTCCATCGACAGATGAATGGATAAAGAAGATGAGGTATATATACACAATGGAATATTATGCAGCCATCAAAAGGAATGAGATCTTGCCATTTGCAACAATGTGGATGGAACTGGAGGGTGTTATGCTGTGTGAAATATTTCAATCAGAGAAAGACATGTATCATATGACCTCACTGATATGAGGAATTCTTAATCTCAGGAAATAAACTGAGGGTTGCTGGAGTGGTGGGTGGTGGGAGGTATGGTGTGGCTGGGTGATAGACATTGGGGAGGGTATGTGCTATGGTGAGCGCTGTGAATTGTGCAAGTCTGTTGAATCACAGATCTGTACCTCTGAAACAAATAATGCAATATATGTTAAGAAAAAAAAAAGAAGATAGCAGGAGGGGAAGAATGAAGGTGGGTAAATCGGAGGGGGAGACGAACCATGAGAGACGATGGACTCTGAAAAACAAACTGAGGTTTCTAGAGGGGAGAGGGGTGGGGATGGGTTAGCCTGGTGATGGGTATTAAAGAGGGCACGTTCTGCTTGGAGCACTGGGTGTTATGCACAAACAATGAGTCATGGAACACTACATCAAAATCTAATGATGTCATGTATGGTGATTAACAAAACAATAAAAAATTTAAAGAAAATAAAAGGATATACATTATGAATAACAGGAAAATAAGAAGAGATATTCATCTGTTGTGTTTATGAAGTCTCTCAATTTCTGAACACCCTGAGAGTGGAAATTTGCTCTCTTAACAGAACTTTTTTTTCCCCCAGTAAAATATTTATAAGCTTTCTCTCTTTGCAGAATCCAATGAGTCTAGATAAAGTTGTTCATAAAGATATAAACACTAAAGTCAGCCTTGACAAAATCATCATCACTCTTGGGATTTCTCTCTGCTGTGAGTTCTTTGAATTTGTGTGTATCAGGTATATGTTCAAATGACCCCTTTTATCCCACTTACCACATTTATAAGTCTTTCCATTCCACAGGATCTTGGACTGTTAGCAAATCTGGATCTTTATATTTGTTTCTCTTTTTACAAAGCATTTATAGAATATATTTCTTAAGAATCTTCTCATGCTGAGGCGCCTGGGTATCTCAGTCAGTTGAGCACCTTCCTTCAGCTCAGGTCATGATCCTGGGGCCCTGGGATCAAGCCCCACATTGGGCTCCCTGCTCAGCTGGGAGTCTGCTTCTCCTTCTGCCCCTCCCCTGCTTGTGCTCTCTCTCTCTAATAAATAAAATCTTAAAAAATCCTCTCATGCCTTTCTGAAGGACACATTTTCCTCCTTCCACTGTGAAATGTACTGTAGTTACCACAACACAATCTTGTTTGTTCTACTGTATCTCAGCTATTGGTTATGATGAATGTGCTCATCAAGGTCTCCTGGAGCAACTTGCCCTCCAAGTGAAGAGAAAAGACCAACCCGAAGATGTTTCTGTATACCTCTTCCATCAAATATTTTCTAATTATCAAAATGGGAGCTGGTTAATAAATGTCTCTTGAGTAACCATCATTCCCAAGGATTCACAAAATAGAAACACTTGAAAATTTTATTTTCTGAAGTCTTTTTTTTTTTGTGAAATCACATTCCATTCTCCTAATATAGGGAGACATGGACAAACGGTAGTCTCCATCAGGAGAGCTAGAGGATGTCATTGGTACTGATTGTTGGCGAGCTCTTGTTGAAGTGTCAAAGTTGTCCCAAATCTCTGATATCTTTGGCTGCAAGATGTCTACATGACCATTTTCAGGCAGTCTCAACCATAATAAAGATCCATACATTCCAAAAGGTAAACCAGGTTTCCAGGTGATTTGTTTTCCAATGCAGTGTTCACTCAATGTTTATAATGCCCAAACCTCCCTTTTGTCCTCTTTCATTATCTTGTTCTCCTGCTTCCATAGAGTTTTCAATCTTTCCATTCCTCACCAGTAAAATGGTGGTCTTGTCTGTACATTTCACTAACAGGTGGGTGAAAGTCACAATCCACAGGAGTGTAAACTCTTGTAGGGAAAAGAGCCAAATAAAAAAATTCCATTAAGTATTCTCTTTTAGAAAGCACTCTAATAGCAGATTCCCCAGGAATTAAAAATGTTCAGAAGCCAAGACAAAACAAAACAAAACAGACAAACGAAAACCCCACAAGAATCATTCCCTACACTGATTTATTCTAAGGTGTATTAACATGAACCATCAAACACTTTTCTAATTAGTCTCCATAATGATAAGGTAAAGTATATTGTGTACTAAGTCTCTGTCAGTACTTTTAGGAAATGTTTTACAGTGTAGTAAATAGAAATAACGATGTGGCTCATAAGTTCCACATAACTTGTACCTAATCATAATGAAGTGTGTTATACACAGTCCAAAATATATTCTAAAGATCTCTAATTCTTCATCAATGATAGAATGTATCATTACAAGGAAATTCTAATAAAATTTAAAAATGCATAAATTTGTTGTCTTCTTTCATAAATGTGCTGTAAATTTGCCTCAATGTAGAGGAGAGATAAGAAGAAACTCACACCATGCACTGTGAATAAATCTTGTGGAACATTCCACAATTTTCTAAATTTATGTTGCCATAAACTCTTAGTCCTTACCCAATTAAGCAATATATACAGGGCTGGTAAAGTTTTCAAAGAGGAAATTTATACCATACCGTTTTACATCGACAGGAATTTTATAGGATAGAAATTATTTTATAAACAAAACTACTAGCTGTGTCTTCATGGCAGGGGATCCATTTTGACACAACAAGGCCAGGTAGCCAATAGGGATTAATTCCCTTCAAGAGATGCTTTCTTGTCAAAGAATGAACAATGAATTAGAAGTGAGGTTATCACATTCTAGTCTTTTCTCAATGACTAATGGGTTTTGAGACATTAGCTAATTCCTTATCTGGTAAGGTCTTGGCTTCCTTGTCTGTAGGGTGAGTAGTTTGATGTGTTTTTGTTCTCATGTTTTTTGAGTCATTTTATCTGTTTGAATCACATCTCTACTCCCAATGTCTAGAACATGTTCTAATTCAATTTAACTAATTTGGTAAATATTTATTGAATCTAGTGCAGAATGCAGAGAAAGACACCAGCCTAGGGCTAAAAATATAACTGTGAGCAAAAGCAGACATTGTTCAGAACATTTTCATGGTTACCAAACAGTGGGAAAGAGTCAAAGATTTTAGCAAAAACATATGAGCCCAAAGAATAATTCGAATCAATCTAAAAATTTGGCTTGGGAACTTTATTTAATGACCAGTAAAAAGTGATTGCATACCATGAATTTCCCCATTAAA
Source organism: Eumetopias jubatus (assembly GCF_037043125.1). Lineage (NCBI taxonomy): Eukaryota > Metazoa > Chordata > Mammalia > Carnivora > Otariidae > Eumetopias > Eumetopias jubatus. The sequence continues at coordinate 5,421,156 of NW_028274808.1, forward strand.
GTTTTCAGTTGCATGTTCTTGAGGAATTGTATATTTTCTTTGGTAAAACAATTTATAGTTCTTCCAATCCCTTCAATTTCCACTAGTAATTATTAATTATCTTAGTATATTTTTTTCATAGGTACATTGAAGGGCAAACTTCAGTCCTGTTTTTAAAAGGTCAGTCCAATTCCTCTACCAATTATCTTAAATATGAAGTTGTCTAGCCTTTCTTTCATAAGAGATGATTCTATGTTCAAGATAATACAAAGCCCTCTGTTTTCATGTGCCAATAAATTATAATCTTGGGGTTAGTGCTTAGGTTTTAATTTAGAAGGATTATAAAATGTAGCCTTGGGCACCTGGGTGGCTCAGATGGTTAAGTGTCTGCCTTCGGCTTAGGTCATGATCCCAGAGTCCTGGGATCGAGTCCCACATCGGGCTCCCTGCTCCTTGGGAGCCTGCTTCTCCCTCTGCCTCTCTCTCTCTCTATGTCTCTCATGAATAAATAAATAAAATCTTTAAAAAAAATGTAGCCTTGATTTACTTTATTCCATAGGATCATCTACTAGGCACCCATCTTCTTCAGACTGAGATGAAATTCTATGAGAGGGGAGAGAAACTGATATTTATTAAATGTCCATAGCAGAAGATAATATATCTTGGAGTCCAAGTACCAGAAGCTTCCAAATAGACCTTACTAACAAAGATTTCTCATGACGACTCATGCTCAATCCCTCCATAGCTGATAAAAAGCTATTTGCTATACTATTAGCAAATGAGACAAGTGTGTTCTCTTTAGTTATAAATTAAGAGTTGACATCGGTATGGTGGTATCCTTGGGACAGCATAATGGGTCATAATAGAGACTTTCAGTGATGTCACAGTGATGGTCCCTCACACATTTGGTGGCTCAGTTCCATGACATGTAATAACACCCAAGTATTGAGCTGCATGCAATTGTCTATAGGTATACGATATATCTATTTCCCTAACATAATAAGAAAAATTACAATAACTTTCGAAGTTCCTGTGGTTAAATAAGCTTTCTTTTATTCTATTATTGTGATTTTCTGGGATTAAAATATCTACATATATGGCTAATGTGGAGCAGAACAGGATCCAAATAATCCAGTTATTGATACAAACACCAACAGCTAACAAAGTACTTGATAAACATTATTACACTTCACCACTGAGATACATGGTGGTGGTTTCATTTTACAGAAAATGGTACCTCAAAGGGCTAAGTAATTTTGCGGTAGCATTATAATCACTGAATTCCAACTCTGCCATGTATAGGCAGATTTCCAGAACCCATGTTATTTACATATCTAAAGACCCTTTAGTTGGTGTAGAGTGTTGGGATAAGAATGGGATTCGTGGCTTCCAGTTTCCAACTAAGTAAGGGCCATTGCCATCACATATTTGAGACTTTCTCAACCTGTCCTTAGTAATTTTTCCTGCTTTTTTTTACATATATATGTATGCATTTGTTTCTCTCACTAGACTGTAATCTTCTTGAGGGTAATCCATTACTTTATCATCCATTGTTTCTAGGAGAGAACACAAAGTTGCCTAATTACCCAAAAGCAAGTGTCCTCTTTCCACTTTGTTGTGCAGGTTTGAAATTCATCACCTTATAGTTAAGCAACAACATAACAATGTGGATTACCTGATAACCAAATTCCATTTCATTCTTGGAAACCACAATTCCACCAAAGATTGAAAACTTATTTTTGCTCTTTTAAGGGAATTTGTCCACTTAAAGTTTACAGTTGTTGTGTAGGAAAAAGATTTTGCCAAATTCAAATTCAAATTCAGCAAATTAATGATTCTTCCTTCCTCCTTATCATCTTCTTTCTGAACGTGATCTAGTTGTTATGAGGGGGAATTGAGAGTTTGGCCCGTGTCATCCTGGCCTAGTCTCGGGGTACCTGGTCTTTTCTCTCTTCGGAAGCTTCCTGACCCCTGTGCATCTCCCTGTGGGCTCTAGGCCCATGGGTCACGTGACCTGTGATCTGTTCTCTCCAACAGGGTCACTGCACAGAGCCATGCCCTTTTCTCTCTTCGGAAGCTTCCTGACCCCTGTGCATCTTCCTGTGGGCTCTAGGCCCATGGGTCACGTGACCTGTGATCTGTTCTCTCCAACAGGGTCACTGCACAGAGCCATGCCCACTCCTTGACTCTCTGTGGTGTGACTGTCCCTCAAAGACTCAGGGCATCTTCTGTCTCTTCTCATTGCATTGTACACCTTGCATTCTTGGTTGTGGAGTCTCCTAGGTCTTTGTTACAAGAATTCCCCGGCCAGAACACTAACTCTCAAATCTTAGGCACCTCTGTGTCTCCCATGAGGCCTTGGGGACTTCACTGGCTCTGTTTCATTCATGCTGGAGAGTTGGAGAAGGAATACTGAGCTGGAACATGTGCTGGGCTTTCTCGGGTCTGTCCTCTAAGCATGTCTGCCTCTTCCATCCTACTGCATGGAATTGAAGGATTCCAGCCAGAAAGAGGAGGCAAGATTCTCCTGATATTGAACCCACAAACCTTATTTGGGATCTGTAATCCTCCTCAAACTCACTGGGCCCTTCCAACCAAGAACACGCTGTGGGAGCCCAGGACATACACCACCATCCGTACTTTCTTTCCTTCCTCTCTCAGACCTCTGCATGCCTCTTCACCCAAGACTGAAATCAAGAAAGGGTTTATATGAACCTCCTGAGGAATGTGAGAAAACCAGTCTTTTTTTTTTTTTTTTTTTTTTTTTTTTTTTACTAATGCTATGGATTATGGTAAAAAATTCTACAATCACTTTACCAAACGTCTCTTGTTATTTAAATTCCAGACTTGGGACTTTATTTCTCTGAAGTTTTGTATGTTGGTAGTCTGTCTTACGAGCTTTTAAAAGTCTAATTTAAACATTAAACTTGAAAAGTGATGTCTTTGTTCTTGGCAGGGTTCTTTCTTTGCTAAGAACCAAGTAAAGAATGGTAAAGCTTTGTGAACTGTACCCATATGTCTCAACTTTTTCCAGAAACTTCTCCAATCTGCTTCTCTCAATAACATTTATTAATTTATCAACACATATTCGCTAAGTAACTACTATGTGCCAGACATTTGCAAGTACTGGGCTATGATAGAACATACAAAATACAAAATACAAAATACAAAATATTTTAAAAATCAACCAAGCAATAAAAACATACACAAAACCAAACACTCTTAGTGATTTTGTTTATTTATATTTTAAGATTTTATTTATTTATTTGACAGAGACAGACAGCGAGAGAGGGAACACAAGCAGGGGGAGTGGGAGAAGCAGGCTTCCCCGCAGAGCGGGGAGCCTAATGCGGGGCTTGATCCCAGGACCCTGGGATCATGACCTGAGCTGAAGGCAGATGCTTAACGACAGAGCCACCCATGTGCCCCAATGATTGTAAACATCTAAGAGTCCACATATGGACTTGTGGTGGTCACCAGTAGTTGGAACCCTGAACTACAAAATTTCATGATTTCAGTGTCATACTAACATGAACAAAGAGGTACATATTTATATATTACACTAATTGTTGCAAATTTATCATGTTCTCTCTAGCCTCTCTCATGATTTCATAATAGGTTTATGTATAAACTCCTGTTAACCAACCAACTTGCCTCATTTCCATGACCTAAATAATGATAGGATTCCCCTCTTTATGTGTGCTGTTTCCTTGTCATACTGCATCCTATGTAAAAGTTTCATGGGAGAATCAAAGAGTATCACTCCCCTCATATGTTTTCTGTATATTGCTAACACAGATCTATTTGGGAAATTCACTTTTTGTGTACTCTTTCCCAACCTATGAAACTGAACAATGACTTGTTCATGAAGACTATCTACATTTGATTATTAAGTGCTTCTCAAAATCTATCATCATAAATTATTTTTAAATGTGTATCAGGACTCCAACAGTATAAAGTTAACACCATACTCATAAAATATAGAAAAGAAAAATATAAAACAAAAGTAAATACAGTTTCAGAAAAATCTGTTGCTGTTACTTTTTTTCTAACATTTCTGGATGCTTCCAGCTGGATTAAAATGATGAAAGGTTTGGAAAAATTTAGTTTTGTTTCAAAAATAAAAGGATTTACTTTTCTATTACATGGCTTCTAAGAAAGAGGAGACATGAGCTAAAATGACCTTTTCATTTCCCTTTGATGGCTATTGTTAGATATCTAAACAACATTCCATGTTCTCTAGGGAGTTGTACAGAAGCTTGACTCCCAGGAGGAGTATTACTTCTATATGTCCCAGAGATTTTATTTAAAGCATACAATTGATGTCTGAACAACTCTCTTCTTAAAAGCTTGAATCTGTCTAAACTGTCCATTTAGAAGTGACTAGAACTGGGCGCCTGGGTGGCTCAGTTGGTTAAGCGATTGCCTTCGGCTCAGGTCATGATCCTGGAGTCCTGGGATCGAGTCCCACATCGGGCTCCCTGCTCGGCAGGGAGTCTGCTTCTCCCTCTGACCCTCTTCCCTCTCATGTGCTCTCTCTCTCTCTCTCATTCTTTCTCTCAAATAAATAAATAAAATCTTTAAAAAAAAGTGACTAGAACTTGTACAGTAATATTCCAACAACCATTCTATGTGTTTTATTTAAATTCAATTAGCCAACATATAGTACATCATTAGTTTTGGATATAATGTCCAATGATTCATTCATTGTGTATAACACCTAGTGCTCTATGTGTTTTACTGACCATTTAAGGTGGAAAGCAGAGGGGGTTGTGGATGGGGAATAAGGAGAGCAGCTAAGGATGGAAAGGAATAATAACAGAAAACAACGAGAAAGAGCTCTCAGGTTTTCCTGGTAGAAATTTTGCATTGTTATGTGGAGATCCGTGGTAAAATGTGTCATGACTCTTCATTATCTCAGCGGAGAACAAGAGTCTCTTGGTAGCTGTTTAACCCATCACTGCTGAGCACAGACTTTCTGGAAAATTCTGGTGAAAAGAAGGGGACCACCATTCTCTTTGAAAGTACGATCTCCTTGCTCACCTTTGGAACAAAATCCCTAGGCACCAGCAGTTCAAATGTTACAAAAGGATTGTTATCTTTCCCTTTGGCTGCTTAGGTTTTATATGTCAAGACAACAATGTTACTTAGAAAACCTTTTTTTTTTAACACTATCTCTAGAAAAGTTGCATTAATGTTCCAGTGGCATCTCTTAAGATACCTCTTAATAGATATAAAAAATTGAAAAGCTGTTGTTTTTCCTCTACAATCATGTGATTTGACAGGCTTCATACTGTGGATATGTGGGAATTTCTTCTTCTGAGGATAAAGGAGGGTTTTTAAGTCATATGTATAAAATTGGTGACACAGATGATTCTGAACGTAAATGGTGAATGTGTATTTCTGATTTATGTTATTCGGTCATTTCCTGAAATTGCAATTGGAAATCGTTCTTTTTTTTTTTTTTTTTTTTGCTCATTTCTTTTAATGGCTAAAACTGAATGAAATTCAATTCAAAATAAAAAAAATACTCGGTGAATTTCAATTCTGTATGCCCTGTTACTTTTTGAATTTGGAGTTCTGCCCAATCATTCTCAAGCTATTGTGTTATCTAAATCAACTGTATTAGTATGTTTGCACAATTGTGAAAAAATATTTTCATGAACTAAATGAACCAAATGTCCCAGCTGAGCACTTACAGGCAGGGGGTGGAGGGGAGAAGGGGGTGGGAAAATTAAAGTTGGGTTATTGCTGATCTCTTGCCAAACTTTTTTCTGTTTTGTTTGGTTTCCATTGAGATTCAGGGATGGACAGAAGACATATCACCTGTTACCTGTGAGACAGATTCCTCCAACTTTTCCTTTATTCACATCATGCTTAAGCAAATGGATTGTGAAAATGGAACGGTAAGTAGATTTAACAAGAACTTGGATAGATAGTTCTCTGTTAAACTTATACACACTATTTTTAACCAATGATTTGCAAGGGCATTTTATTTGAATAACTGATTATGATTTGGTTGTTATGTTTACAATCTGGCCAATGGCTGCTTATGGCTTATTCAGAAATTGTGTAGTGATTCCAGTCTACAAAGGAAAGGGCTATGGGTATACATACTCAAATCATGCTATTTCTACTTATGAATTTAGGTTTGATGTTTGTATAATTAATTTTTCTAACTCTTTATCAAACAAAAATCTTTTCCTGATTACATTCCATTCATCTCAGAAAGGGGGTAAAAGGACCTCAGGGAACTCAGGAGCCTGGAAGTCTCAGGCTGTGCCAAATGATAATCACATCTGATTTTTAATTTATTTATTTTTAAAAAACTTATTTTTAAGTAATCTCTACACCCAACATGGGACTTGAACTCACAACCCTGAGATCAAGAGTCACAGGCTGCACCAACTGAAACTGCCAGGTGCCCATACATCTGATTTTGTTAAAATCTCCTTCTGGGATAGTCTCTGTGTTACACTGTTATTGGGAGAAATAATTTTTATAGTGTTGGAAAAAGATGAACCAATTCAATTTATTCATATTTTGTACCACAACTTCCATGGGCAAATAAGTTAGCTCTTTCTACAAAAACATTTTTTTTGTTCATCGGTATAATAAATGAGAATGTGCTAATGGCATTTGGCATTAACTGCCATGGATATTGACCCTTTCCTTAACCATTCTGTACTGTCTCCCCTGAGCCTGTTTTGACAAGACACCATCCTTGGGCAGGTCCTCAAGAGACCAAGTTTGGCAAAGTTCTTGCTAAGTCAGTTTATGCAGAATCCACCCTATCCCTGATATTTCCTTTTAGTAATTTTCCATGCACCGACCCCACCTTGCTCCTTGGCTATAAATCCCTGCCTTTCCTTGTATTCAGAGTAGAGCCCAACCTCTCTCCCATACTGCAAAACCCCATTGCTGTGGTCGCTAAACCTAATATTGCAGTTCTGAATAAAGCCTGCTTTTGCATTTTAACAGGTATCATGAAAATTTTTTCCTTGAAAATACTTCTGCTTAATGCACCTTCGCATGCTGCATGAGTATAAAACTCTGAAATTTAGCAAATCAATGGACAGAAACTCGAAGTTACTTTAATTTTTTTTGATTTAACACTTCTCTGTGAATTATTTTCTAGACCACTTACAAAAGGTACCAAACATCATTTTAAGAATATAAAGTTTCTTCCAAATGATCTGGGAAAGGACAAAATCATGTATTTATTCAATGAGTACTTATTTATTGCTTGTGCTAGGGGCTATGAATGCAGTAACAAAAACAGAACATGGTCTCTGCTTGCAGAAGGCCTAAGATTGGTCATTTAGCTGGCCATAATAGGTGGCGATAAAATATACTAAGGTGTTGTTAGAGAGATGTTCAGGGTTTAGTGGGAGTAGAGCAAAGGACAGAACCCAACTCAGACTGAGGAATGGACAGTAAGGGAAACATTTCTGGAAATGGTGCCAGGGCTGAGTAGGTGATGGACAGACCAAAAACACATGAGCTGACTTTCCAACAAGAGGGAACCTGATCGTGGGTCCTTTATGATCCAAGCAGAAAAGTATATATCATTGGTTAATGGGAAGGGAACAATGGCCATATTGCCCAGGTCCTGCTATGTTGTGTAAGGGACATGGCTTTTAAATTAAAAAAAAAAAAATCATTGTTTTATCTTATATAACTTTGACAGTGACACAGATGCATACTTCATGTATGCATTTTCTAATGGTTTTGTCAAAAGCAAGACTGGAGGCTCAGAGTCCAACCATTCCTATAAGTATACTTCAGTAGAACAAAAATCAAGGATGAGAAGATGGACATGGGCGATAAAGGTGAAGATAAAGAGTAAAGGATGGAGTTGAGATTTAGAATGTGGTACTGCAGAATCTTGGAATAGACTAAATATGGTGCTCAGCAGGGCAGGTTTCCAGAACGGAAGAATATCAAAGTTAGTGACCTCATCAAAGATAGGAAGTGGCGTGTGGGGAACTGAGTCCCTCCTGAGGCTCTACTATACTTTCTGCTAATGGAAAATTGACTAAGACAATAGTATATTTCACATTCGATGAAGAATTACTGATTCTCAGTAATCAACATCTAGTAGGTATGCTGATTCCTTTGATGGTGGAGCTGGTAGCTTATGGACAGGACCTAACCTAGGAATGCTTTGAGTAAGTCCAAGCCAAATTCAATTAATCTCTTCAGTCTTCATGACTCAAAGGGGTCTACAGATAATCATCCAAACCCTTGAAGCTCAAAGAGAGACAGTGATTTATTTGGCCAACATCACACATTCTGAGCATGGAGAGCATCCCTCACATTCCTATAGAGTCAAGTCATGTGCTCCTTCCATATTGCCATCATGGCATCTGTTATAATTCCACAGTGCCCCAAATTTTGACCACATACTTATGTTTTTCACAAAGCATGATGTAACCCTTTCTCTCATCCTTTTATTCTTTTCTCTTCTCATGGAAAAACAATCCTTACCATTTCATTCATGAGGCTGATACCATTCAGTCTTCAAGCTTTCTCCAAATGCTTTATCATATCCCATGCACCCAACAGTCAACTTTCTGAATCATGGTTCTGGCTTCTTTTACAGATTTCTGGAGTCATCTATTTTCTTCTCTAAAAACAACCCCTAGTTAGTTTTGTTTAAAGATTTATTTATTTATTTGAGAGAGAGAGAACATGAGCAGAGGGTGAGGAGAAGAAGAGGGAGAGGATCTCAAACAGACTCTGTGTTGAGTGCTGAGCCCCACCTGAGGCTCGACTTCATGACCCTGAGATCATGACCTGAGCTGAAACCAAGAATGGGGTGCTCAACCAACTGAGCTACCAAGTTTTTGTAACAACTATTGCATGTGACACATATATTTCTATTTTGGAAAATTAAAAAAAAACTATAACTGGAAATAAGTGACAAATTAGTTTTGTGATTTAGATGTGTATTTAGAAGTCAATATATCTAAATATAAGCACGTTTTACTTACTTATATTAACATGATATGTTGATTTGATTTTGCTTGCCAAATAAATATTTTATCATGCACCTTGGTAGTCATTCAGTCTGCTTGATTGAATACTCTGAATTATGTCCAGGGCAGGCAAAAGTATAAAACCCCACACAAGGGTTAAGATAGAGAATTGATCATAGGCTTTTGCATTTTTTAAGACTTAATTTTTAGAATAATTTTAGGTTCACAACAATATTGAGAGGAAGGTACAATCCCATATACTCCCTGCCCCCACATGTGCAGCCTCTTTCCACTATCAACATCCCTCACCATATGGTATATTTGTTATGACTGATTAACCCACAGTGATACATCATTATCAGTCAGAGTCCATAAGTTTACATCAGGGTCACTTTTGGTGTTATACATTATAATATGGACTTGGATTGATGAATAATGACATGTATCCATCATTATAGTACCACATGGAGCACTCTCTCTACCCTAAAAAATGTTTTGTATTTTTATTTCTTAAATCTCCCTAAAATACAGTAAGCAGATATTTTGGGGGGAAAAAAAACAAAACTCAACAAAAACATGCAATTTGAGAGGAGACAACAGTAAGAAAAATAGTAATATGGAAAGGAGATGGTAGATTAATAATTGATTCAGTAGATCCTAAAAAGCCAAATAGCATTGGGAAAGGCTAGGAAGCCATTATATTTTTGTTGAAAAACTCCCAGTTCCCTGGAAGTTGGTAAGAAGGTCAGACTATAAACAGAAAGATCTGCTGAAAGTTTGAAAAGCAGTTAGCTGGCACTCTGTTTTCTTAGCTCATCATGCCAGTTTCTGTCCTCTCTTTCAGCAAAAAGAACAGATAATTATCATATGGACAAGGTAAATCTAGGAACCCTAGAGTTTAATGTTTCAGGCCTAACTGATGGTGGCACATTCATTTTGAAAGTAGAGGACTTAAGTAAATGTTTATACATAAAAAGATGAAACTCACAAACTTCTCTAACCAAATCCTAAAACTTAATCCTCATATTTTTAAATTATTACTTTAAGAGTAGCGGAGCCTTTTATTCACATCAAAATGATACCAAATTGTGAAGGGACAGACAGCAAAATGAAAAGTCTCAGCATTTATATTCTTTAATTTAATTCCATATGTAAGACCGTTTTCATTCAGTGCAACTCAATATATCCATCTGTATCTGTTTTCATGATTGCACTAAATTATTTTACAAGTATTCAAAAGAAATAACTTCTTTGCAACTGTTGGAATTTGGAAGCAGTTTCCAACGAGTCAAAGAAGCTCTTGGGTTTTGAAGGAGTTCTAAGTGATCTCAGTGAGTGCTTGTAAATAACCTTAGTGGGTGTCCATGGAATGCCTCGGGTAATCAAGTGTGAAGAAATCTTGAGTGTTGTCTAGAATTCTTTTAGCTTGACAGCAATTCCACAACAAGGCTGTGTTTATAAAGCTTCTCAACAGGGACAGCTAGTGACAGTACCCACTTTTACTGTTTTTTCAGATGTGGATGGAGTAATGAGTATCATTAGTCTCTTATCTAATCCACAGTCAACAAGGAAAATGTGGTCGTGACATTGTACACAATTGTCTTTCTAAGGTGAAACTATCTCCATGTTTGAAAAGCAAAGTCATAGAATGAATGGATGCCTTAGTTTTTAAAGATCAATCCTAATATGCAACTTATTATTTATAGCAAACTACTAATTCATGAGGATATTCCATTTGGAGAGTTTGACTTCAAAACAGTAGAGCATCAATCTGATGGTCCAATGTAACCCCATGTTTGCAGTATAAACTTTTTTTTTCCCAGAAAATTGACTTAAGGCAAAAAGGAAAGGCAGAAATGATGTACATCATTAGATAGCATCACTGTGGAAACTGTGTTGATGAACCTGACTTTTAACCTGTGATTGGGAGGGAAGTCCCACATCTCATCTCCATCCTATTCCTATCACAGTGAGAGATCTTAAATTCTGTCCTGCACGTATAGAAGTAAGCTGTAAAGACAATTAGCTTAGTATTTGAAATCAGCACTGGAACATACTCGATTGAATACCAAGGTACGTGTGTATGTGGTGTGTGCACACACACACATGTGTGGTGGGCATTGTTTGCTTTTTGAATTAGCTGCAAAAATGCTCTGTCTGTCCACTTACAAGCAGCACCCTGGCAGACTCTGTATTCCAAAGATGGCCAGGACCACAACTCCAGCCCCGCATGCTCTTCTGCAGTATAATATTGGCCCCCTCTGCCTTTTGAATCTGGGCAAGTCCTGTCATCCATAGAGAATGATGGAAGTGGTCCTGTGCCAAATATACGGATAGTCCTCTGGACTATCCTGGACATTTCTTCTTATTCCTGCCTCACACTTACTCTTCACTTGTGTTCTCCTAGAATCAGCCATCATGCTATAAGAAGTCCCAGATGACTTCTCAGCTGATAGGTAGCTCCGACTGACATCAATGTGAGTGAGCCATCTTGCATATCCAGCCTCATCCAGCCTTCAGATGCCACAGCTCCAACCACTTCTAAATGCAAATGTGTGACAGACTTTAAGCATGAACCACCTAGCTTGTCCCAGCTTAGCCACAGAAACATGAAAGATGACTCATCGTTGTCTTAACACATTAGGTTTGGCACCATTTGTAACATACAATAAACCAGAACAACTACTGAGAAGGTCACCTGACATTTTTGGAACATCTCCCTAAATATGGATAGGCCCCCCACATTTTAAGTTATGCTATTCCAAGGTAGAGTCCAAAACATATATTTCTTAGTTCACTTTTGATTAGGATACACGCTTGTGATCTAGGGTTACACGGACCCCCAGACCTCAGTGCAGAGGTGAGCAACTTTAGGGAAAAGGCTCTGTGAGGAGAATCTACTCTCTGGTAGGGAGGGCAGCTGTGGATACACTAAAGATCCCAAAGGCAGGCTAATAATGCAATATGGCTTTGGGATCAGGGAAGGTTTGCAAGTTCAGCCGCACCGGTAGGACACAGCAGTAGGCCAGTTTGGTGTTAGGGTTTTGAGCATTATCCCCGCAATTTTATCCTTAAGTCTATTTCTTCGGCCATCCTAACAATTCTGATTCACTTAGGGATCACTGGGAAATTTATTTTCTACCTAAACAATTTAGAGTGAATTCCATTTTTCTGAAGTTAGAAAAAAGGGTGCATGCATGACTCAACTTGGCAATTTGAAAAGAGCTAGTGTACTCCAAGGCTTCCTATGGTCGCCAACAGCATAGCTAACATAAACTCCGTTTAAGGAAACTGTTGTATCAGTTGGGCCTGAAGATTAAAGAAGCAATGCAGCCTAGGAGTGTGCTTACGTAACACCTGGGCTTCCCCAGATGGCTGCAGAGAATACAATGTCAAATGGTTAGCTGAGTGCAGGGCACCATGACTAATCCAGTGGCTCTCATCCTGTGGCCACTGGAACAGCAGCAGAAGCACCTGAAAATCTATTACACATAAATTATCAAGCCCCAGTCCAGACTTCCTGACACTCCTGAAGTCCAACAGTCTGTTTTGCTTTGTTTTAAACAAACCCACCAGGTGATTTTGATGCATGCTTAATTGTAACAACCCCATTATCTGGATACCTTTCTCACGCCCACTTTAAAATAAAAACAAAATTTGTGAGCCCAATATGGCTTATTCTAGGAGAATCCACACCGAATGAAGCACAGGGGTGTTGCTTCACCCAGATTCTCGCAGACTCAATAATTGTGGTTCCTCAGAGGTCACTGACAATATTTCAGCAACCCAATTTGCAAATTTCTAACTCCCTATCCTATAAATTAACTGGATTAAGTGCACTCTTAGGAAGTCCTCACCTGACTTGGGTTTCTCTTTCTCTATAACAGTTAATCTACTACTTTCGGTTCAAAGTATGTCAATCCCAGAGTACATCTTGGAAGCTGCTTTTATAATCTTTGTGAATTTATGAGCTCTCCTTTTACACTTAATAGTGTATAAATATTTCTGCTTCATAACAGAGCCTGTTTAGTCATGTTACAGCTAATCACTATTTTGTTTTCGGTGAAGTGTATTTCCTTTTCTTCATGGGCAGCAAATGAATCAAAGTCACATGCTCTGCCTACGTAGTCTTTAAATGTTCCCTGCCCTGGTCAAGTTCAGCATGTCATGCATTCAGCTCTGCCACTCCCAAACTATGTGATTTTCCAAGTCCCAGTTATCACTCATATGTGGAATCTAAAAACCAAACAAATGAGTAGACAAATGAAAAGCAGAATCAGACATATAAATACAAAGAACAAACTGATGGTTGCCAGAGGGGAAAGGAGTGGGGAGTTGGACAAAATGGGTGAAGGGGAGTGTAAGTACAGGCTTCCAGTGATGGAACGAGTAAGTCACAGGGACGGAAGGCACTACGTCGTACACCAAAAAAATTAAAACTCAGTTAATACATAAAAGGGGTCTTTGTGTTCCTCACACAAGGACCTGTGACGTTCACATTAAACAATGTATCCAAAAAACATTTGTAAATAAAAGAGTTCTACATAAAGCATGGAGATTTAATCAATAAGACTGTAAAACATTGATTTAATCAACAGGAATTTAAACATAGATTCTTTCATCAATATGATTAGATAATTTAATACTGGCAAAAATTCCCTTTGAATATGAAAAAAGTATTCCGTATAATATATTTAGACATTTTAAGTATTCTGCCTATAAGGAAAGCAATTAAGAAAATCTAAACTCAGAGAAAAGTCTAGGAATGAAGATTTTAGGCAATATAATTTTTAAGATTTTAGGTGCTGGTTGGTGGGTGAGGTCTTTTTGATCAAGCATGTCTATTATCTCAGAAAAATGTAACTACTGGAGTTAGTAAAATAACTAGAATCATTAGTGTTACTAATAAATTAACAGTAGGGGCCCTGGGTGGTTCAGTTGGTTAAGAGTTTGACTCTTGGTTTTGGCTCAGGGATCATGGGCTCACGCCCTATTTTGGGCTCTGTGCTCACTGGGGAGTCTGCTTGAGTTTTCCCCTCTGCCCCCCACCTCGCCGTGCACATGCACATGCTCGCTCTCTCTCGCACATATAAATAAATAAATCTTTAAACAAATAAATTGAGAGTAGAAAAACATGCCCATTCAAGTCAGGCAGATGCATTTAAATCCTGTCTCTGTTTCTACTACTTGTGTGTGATTTGGAGAGTACATAGCAACTTTTCTGCACCCAAGTTTTGATTTTTTTTTTAAGATTATGTTTTTATTTATTTGAGGAAGACAGAGAGAAAGAAAGCATGAGCGGGTGTTGGGGAGGGGCAGAGGAAGAGGAAGGGAGAGAATCTCAAGCAGACTTCCCACTGAGTGCAGAGCCCCGGCTGTATCCCAAAACCCTGAGATTATGACCTGAGCTGAAACCAAGAGTCAGACGCTTAACTGACTAAGCCACCCAGGCACCGCCCTCCCAAGTTTTGATCTTTTTAAAGTAAGAAAAATACCATCTAATAGTCATCAAAGCCTGACAAATGCAGTGCACCAAAGGTACATGTAGCACACATTTGAAATAAATTGCCCACAGTCTCTGTTCTGGGAGATGGTGAAGAAAGGGGTCATCATTTCCTCCAAATGTGATACCCTGGACTTATTCTGCCCATGTTTGCATATGTGACAATTGATGTTGCAATGGCATCGGTCCATCGGTCATAGACAGTTTCATCTCTCTGGTTTCACTTACTTGTCTCTAGTATCCCTTCCCATCTCATCAATAAATGCATTAGTTGCTTATTCATCAGAATTCTCTCAGTCCCAAGATACAGAAACCCTACTCACGTTGGCTTTAGGAAAAAGAGAAAAGGAAAAAAAAAACTTTATTTATTTATTTATTTATTTATTTATTTTTGCCAGAAAGGAGGCATTCCTTCCTCTCCATCTTTGTCTCATGTCTTTGCCTTCTTTCCTGGGTGTAGATTTACTCCTGGCAAGTTCTCCCCCTACTGCCCTCAGCAGCCCCGTGCCCACATTCCAGCAGCCAGCAACTTGAGTGGAAAGGAAAATCTTTCTCGTTAGCTCAAGTGAAATTATACTTCTCTCTCATTGGTTCAAAACGACCTTGTAAACCGTGGTCAATCTTTGTGTCCTGTGTCTGGGCCAGTCGTTCCCTTCTAGAACTGGAGGGCAGCGGTCAAACAGTGCCAAGTACGCAGGGTGGGCGTGGGAGAAGGTAGGTCTCAAAGGAGCGCTGACAGTGTGAGCAGAGAAAGGGGCGTGATTCCTGGCAGGCGAGCACAGCCGCTGTCCGGGGCGTTGTAAATTACAGCCGCTGCCCGCCCTGATCAATAAGCAATGGCCAGAGCCATTAGGAGTGACAGTACTCTTGTTCTGCGGACACGATAAATCTGACTTGAATAAGCAATCCTTTGGTGAGATGACAGAAGAATCCATCTTCCCTCACTTCACCTTCTCAACCAGAGCAGGATTGCTGCTTTTCGTGGCTGCCTTCTGAAGAGCAACTACTGAAACCATCCATGATGATGTACAAAAATAGGAGAAGGGGGGCATGCAAACCAACTCCAGATGGTTCTCCTTGCCTCGGATGTGGTTAATATCCCTGCCATTCTGGCTAAACTTTTAAATATACTCGTCTTAATAATACAGAGAATTGAAATTTTTAAGTTGTTTTTTTTTTTTTTAATTCAACACACAAAGGAGTAACTGGATGCACTCTCTAGGGGAGAGAGGGATGGTAAAATACTAAGATTCGAAGCTAAATTCTTTTGAAACTTGGCCATGAACAACATTTCCAGATTATAATGGGATTAAATGACATAATTTAAAGAAAGTTTTCCCTCAGGCCTGGAAAGTGTCTTGAATGTTAACCGCCCTCCCCTCCCCCATCCTTTGCATCCCCAACTATTTTTGACAATAAGGAAATATGGAAAAATAAGAGTTCTCACAGCTTTATCTGCACTGTTTATAAGAAAACAGTGTAACAACAAAAAGCTACCATTTTCCCCCTATGTTTGGCTTTTAATTGCTAAATAAATAAAATATTCCTACGTATGCACAATATTGAAAATAAGATAAATGTAAACTGATAGTCTCACCAGTAGTAGTGGGATTTTGCATCTGCATTTATAAGAACAGCTGTGTTTCAGCTGTCCTCTGATCAAGCTGCTTCCTTAATTCTGCTCTGCATGACTTCAGCACACTCCTCTTCCCACAAACTTGAGCACCATTCAGCTCCGTGGTGCTGCTTGATTGTGGTAGAGGGAGAAGCCGACTCTAGGAGATTGACTCCTTTGGATGACCAGGTGGATGCTGTTTTGGCAGCAAAGGATGGAAGATTATTATATAGATAGAGCCTCTTTCCATCCTATTTCCCCAATATGAGTAATTATTAACCTTGCTTTTTATGCAAATGCTCCCTGACATAAAAATCTCAGGTTACTTAATAATAAATTACCCTGCTTCACCTGGTCAGAACAAACTCCAAAAAACATCTGTGAAAATGTAGTAAATCAACTGCATATGTTCGACCTCTTCAGCCAACTATGGACAAGCATGAGGATGGCAGCAAGCCCTCTAGGACCACCAGAGAATATATCGATCCACCATTTTGCAGGAATGCCAATTTAAGAAGAAATGAGTTACAGATAAAAGGGTAGAGTACCTAAATCACGAATATGCTTACAGATAAAATACAAAGTAAGAGACATTTTTCATGGAAATATAGATAGTAGTGAGCAATGGTATATTTCAATGACTTCTGGCTTCTCATCCAATTTACAGTCTTGGTAAATACTTAAATAAGACTTTTAAAAAGTATGTTTATGGGGCACCTGGGTGGCTCAGTCAGTTAAGCATCTGCCTTCGGCTCGGGTCATGATCTCAATGTCCTAGGATCGAGTCCCACATGGGGCTCCCTGCTCAGCAGGGAGTCTGCTTCTCCCTCTCATTCTCTGCCCCTCCCCCCTGCTCATGATCTCTCTCAAATAAATGAACAAAATCTTTTTTTAAAAAGTATGTTTATGATATATTAAAAATATTAAGCTAGAGAAAGCACACATGAAGTATGACATAAGAACAGTGAAGGTAAGTGGACATGAAGAACACTTTCATTTGCCCACATCAGAGCCTGAGACAAGGAGCTGGATGTACACAATTTCTTCTTGAGGTGATTGCAAGGAACAGACGTGAGGGAGTAGAGAGGAGATACAGAAAAGGCAGTATAAGTACGCATTGCCAGTTCCAGGAAAGATGATCTAATATATATATGTATTAAGCACCCCCCCACACACACACAGGGACTTAAAACCAAAACCAAAATTCAAAGCAAGCTTGAAAAAAGAAAAAGAACAAAACATAGCTAGAGGTCTTATACTATCTAACTTCAAGATTTACTCAAAACTACAGTAGACAAAACAGAGGGATGCTGGCATAGGAAGTAACAAATAGTTTTATGGAATAGGACCAAGCACCCAGAAATAGACCCATACATGCAATTTTTGATTAAAGTGCCAAAATAACCTTACAGAGAAAGGAAAGTTTTTTTTTAACAAATGATGCTGGATTACCTGGATATCCACCAAAAGAAAAAAAAAAGAAAAAATGAAACTTTACCCCTAACTCACACCTTACACACAAATTAATTCAAAGTGGATCAAAAACCTAATATAAAAGATAAAATCGTGAAGCTTTAGAAAAAAAATGTAAGAGAAACTTTCATGATTTGCTAGTAAGCCAAGTTTTCCTAGACAAATCTCAGGGATCAATAATGATAAAAAATGCTAAATTAGGCTTTCCACATATTTTTAAAAACTCAAAACTTCTATTTATCAGAAGAAAAATGAAAAATTCATTAAGAAAATGAATAAGAAAGTCCCAGACTTGGAGAAAATAATTAAAGCATTATAAAACATGTATTCGACAAGGGGCTGGTACCTTAGATAGAAAAAAGTCCTTTACAACACAGTATTTTCAAAACTCACAGGAAAAAATAGAACAAATTTGTAAAATATTTAAACTGATTAAAATATTAAACATTTTCCATAAGGAAAGTATACAAATGCCCATAAACACATAAGCACTCCACATCATTAGTAATCTGAGAAGTGCCTATTAAAACCATGGTGAAACAGACATTTTTCCATAGAAGACATCCAAATGGCCAACAGACACATGAAAAAGTGCTCAACATTTCTCGGCATCAGGGAAATCCAAATCAAAACCTCAATGAAATACCACCTCACACCCGTCAGAATGGCTAAAATTAACAAGTCAGGAAACGACAGATGTTGGCGCGGATGTGGAGAAAGGGGAACCCTCCTACACTGTTGGTGGGAATGCAAGCTGGTGCAGCAACTCTGGAAAACAGTATGGAGGTTCCTCAAACAGTTGAAAATAGAGCTACCATACGACCCAGCAATTGCACTACTGGGTATTTACCACAAAGATACAAATGTAGGGATCCAAAGGGGTATGTGCACCCCAATGTTTATAGAAGCAATGTCCACAATAGCTAAACTGTGGAAAGACCCAAGATATCCATTGACAGATGAATGGATAAAGAACATGTGGTATACACACACACACACACACACACACACACACACACACACACACACACACACACACACACTGGAATATTATGCAGCCATCAAAAGGAATGAGATCTTGCCATTTGCAACAATGTGGATGGAATTGGAGGGTGTTATGCTGTGTGAAATATTTCAATCAGAGAAAGACATGTATCATATGACCTCACTGATATGAGGAATTCTTAATCTCAGGAAATAAACTGAGGGTTGCTGGAGTGGTGGGGGGGTGGGAGGGATGGGGTGGCTGGGTGATAGACATTGGGGAGGGTATGTGCTATGGTGAGTGCTGTGAATTGTGCAAGACTGTTGAATCACAGACCTGTACCTCTGAAACAAATAATACATTATATGTTAAGAAAAAAAAAGAAGAAGAGAGCAGGAGGGGAAGAATGAAGAGGGGGCAATCGGAGGGGGAGACGAACCATGAGAGAGGATGGACTCTGAAAAACAAACTGAGGGTTCTAGAGGGGAGGGGGTGGGGGGATGCGTTAGCCTGGTGATGGGTATTAAAGAGGGCACGTTCTGCATGGAGCACTGGGTGTTATATGCAAACAATGAATCATGGAACACTACATCAAAAACTAATGATGTAATGTATGGTGATTAACATAAAAATAAAAATTAAAAAAATAAAACCATGGTGAAATATACACCATTAGAATATGTTTTATAGCTCATAATGATAGCAAGGAGGTAGAGTTAACAGGACACTCAAGCATTGTTGGTGGGAGTGTATAATGGTATCCCCCTCTGAAAAAAAGCCTGATACACTCTTATAAATTAAACATACACCTAAAATATCACCCAGAAGGTCAACTCCTAGGTATTTACACAAGAGAAAGAAAAAGAAACACACACACACTTTGTTCTAAAATGCGCACAGTAACTTTATCTATAAGCATTCTGATTACTCTTCCAGGGTAATACTAATCAGTAATAGAAAGCATTACTGCTGATACCCACAACATGAATGGACATCAGTTGATTGTGGTTCATTTTTTTATGCTGATTTTTGACAGAGTAGATTTAACGTTTACAAATCTATCGATCTTGTGGTCCTTAGACGCCTTTTCTCATCCCTCGTGCAGATAAATATTCCTTCAATTGCTTCTAGTCCTCATGGCTTCATTTTTCCCATTTCCAAACCCATTTACCTTTAAGTATGGGGGATATTCTGAGGAAAGGTTCTAATTGCCTGTTTTCCCAAATAATTATTATTCTTAGCATCATTACCAAGTAACTCTTCCCCTCCTTATATGTAAAAATGTTCTTATCACTTACAAAATTCTCATATATACTGTTTTTGTTGGCCTTTTTCTGTTGTATTCATCATCACTTTTGCATGACAATAATACAGTACTTAGCCACCCTGACTTTATAGTTCACTTAGCTTCAGAGAGCACAGTCTCACTTGTCCTTGTACTCAATACTAAACTTTGTACAAATTCAGATGAATCAACCACAGTCTTTCCTTCTACACATTGTGTTTTAGTATCTATTTTCTAGTCTCCACTGTTTAAAAGATGCCTGCTTTGTTAAAACTGCTGATGTCTAAGAAAAGAAAAAGGAAAGAAGTCTAAACTATAGTAGCATGGTCCTAGGGATATTTTTAACTTACTGAAACTGCCTATTATAGATTTGGGTTTATATCTATCTAATCATGCAGAAGTTTCATAGAATAGAATTTAAAATGTATACAGCAGGGCAAGTTTTGTAGCTGGGTTTGAGAATGGACAGATTCTAATTTCTGAAGGTTTTGCAATAAAAGAAAAAGTTACTTTGACTTGAAAACTAACAAGGATCTCAGAACTGCTTAGTTCAAAATCTTCATTTTGCTAATAGGGAAATAGAAGTTCAGAGGCAAAGTGATTTGTTCACCATTATGCTGCTTGCACGTGGCTGAATCGGGGTGAGAACACAGGTCTTCTCAAGCCCTCGTGCCATTTTGTCTCTACCCATCAGGCTAGAACTATGGTTCAGTATGGCTTTGTACAGGGATCTTATACACAGGGCTGCGCAAGTTTGAAATCCTGTTAGAAGAAAGGCAACAGGAGAAAGCATAAGCCACCAAGGAAAGCAATTAGAATGCAAACAGGTTTGATCTGTCCAAAGGCAGGCATTTAAAGGAAGCATGTGCTCATTAACCAAATCATCTGCTCACCACAGGACAGAGCAGAGTTTCCACTCCGCCAGCCCCAAGCTCACTAACTGCAGCAGCTGCTCTGATGATGAAAGCGGCTGGGTCCTTGGTAACCCCTCGGCTGTCTGTCTCATTGTTTTGTACCAGGAGATGGAAGACAGAGGCAGACATCCCAACATCTTAAAATGCATTTTGAATATTTCTGAGAAACAATTGTTCAGGAGCTGAACTTCTAAATCTCTAAGGCTGTGCCACAGAGGGGAACTTTTCCATCAAAGAAAAGTGCACACGAAGGGGATTGGAAATGGCCAACTGGGAGAAAATTATAGCATTTGCTGAGATGAGTCTTCAAGAAAGTCATTTCCACAGAGAGAGCTTTGCCACACGGGAAGATCTGTCATTTCAAAATGCAAGATTTAACATTTGGTTTAAAAACTTTTGAATGTGTATTGCAAGTTTGCAATGCTACCTGCGGAATCACTGTTACTTTTGGGGGAGAAAATTGTGTCTTTTTTTTATTCCTGCTACCATAAATAGAAATATTTTAGCTTAGCTACTAAAACCACAGGTACTTT
The DNA here is from genome assembly GCF_037043125.1 of Eumetopias jubatus. Taxonomy (NCBI): domain Eukaryota; kingdom Metazoa; phylum Chordata; class Mammalia; order Carnivora; family Otariidae; genus Eumetopias; species Eumetopias jubatus. The sequence goes on from NW_028274808.1 coordinate 5,442,424, forward strand.
CATATAAATCTATATGTAATTTTATGAAATATTATGTATAATTACATACACACACATATATAAGCAATAATATAAACAACAAACTTTTTAGCTTGTTTTTCTTAAAATACTTTTTCTTTTTCAAATTTTTATTTAAATTCTAGTTAGTTCATGATGTGATGAGCAGCGGGTGTTATACACAACTGATGAATTATTGAAATTTATCTCTGAAACTAATGATGTACTGTATGTTGGCTAACTGAATTTAAATAAAAAAACATTTAAAAAATAAATTCTAGTTAGTTAACATGCAGTGCAATATTAGTATTAGGAGTACTGTTACTTTTATAATCTAATTTAATCTACATTCTATACGGTAACTGCTGCAGTCTTAAGTTTACAGATGACAGAACTGAGGCCAATCAAATCTTATTTGTCTTAGAAACCTCATGTGATGGTTGATCTTTAAACTGTTCAATATACAAGATAAAATTTGGGTTCTAAAAACAAATTATCAAGATTTTCAGTGTTGCAGGGATAGATACATGGATGCATCCAGGTTACTTTAAGTACTTACATAACTGAATGAATTTAGTAAGTCCTTATAATGAGATAGAATTTTAGAGTTAGGGGAAATTTGGGGGGAAAGACTCCTAATTCTATAGTCTATCCACTTCACAATTTTAACTTCAGGTTGATTCTGAATACTTGTCTTTTGTGGGTGAAAAAACTAAGCAGAAATGGAAATTGAATCTATGATCCCAGGACTGGCTTTACCCTCAGCACAGATTTCCCCCTCCCTGCAAGATATTCTAGAAGAAGCTGGGATTTGCACCTAATTGTTTTTAGGAAGGCAGGCTTGCAAAGAGCCAGAGCCTTTTTGCTAGGTTTCATGGTCACTGGATTTCACATTGTGGATGAAGGAAAATGCATAGGACAGAGACAGGTTGCAGTCAATACAAGGCCCTAGGATTATGGATTATGTATACAGCATGCATATATCTACACATGTATATGGTCACATCAGACGTAAATATATATATTTACATACAATATTACATGTAAAATATACATATTGCTAACTCACTATAGCTCTGGTTTAGGGCATTGGGAGATGAGGTAGAAGTTCTTCAGGACTTTAATGCCAACAGATTCATAGCTTCTGAGGGTAAACATTCTGTAAGCATAATTTTGATCCTCAGATCTTTTAAGCATTGGCCTCCAGAAATGAGTATTTGTGTACTGTTGACTATCTGTGCCTGATCCTGACCTATAGCATATGGTCATGCGGCTGGCATCCCTGCTCCCACTGACCAAACACCTTGCAAAACCATTCAGAAGCCATCCAAGAGAGGATATTATTTGTGTCAGTAGCTGGCCCATGATGATAGAATCCACAGATTGGCTGTTTATCATGGAGAGTGCTTGGGATGTGCATATTAATGCTTAAGAGGAGATCTTAATCTGATTTATAGCTGAACTGGCTCCTTTTTTTAAAACTCTACACAATTATTTATGATCACTTGCATAAGATGACTTAATGATGACTCCAAATGAATTTTAAAAAATCCTCTTGTTTCAAAACAAATTTAGGAGGAATAATGAACATGAATCCTATATCCATAGAAGATTCTTTATAAGCCTTTATAATAGCAAGTGACTAATATGGAACTAAAATATTAGTATGGCATAGTTATGTGACATGTTTCACAAAGTTGTTATCACCTGAGTTCACAGGTTCTGTAGTTGTAATAACATCTGCAAGTGTGTGTATTTATTTTAGGTCTGTTTACAGAATGGCCACATGACTGTAAACCACAATGTTCTACTGGGAATAATATTTTAAAACTGTGTGAACCTGTGCACATGTATTAATTTCTATATATCTCATTTCTGCCAAATGATAAGGACACAGAAGTGAGGTTCAATTTGAATAACATAGTAAGACTTCACGATTGGAAAGTTTCAAAACCAGGTATTGAACATGGGTCTTGTTCCTCTCACTGAGTTCTTTATACCGTATTTCCTTTCACAAGGAAATGTAACCCAAATGGAGGGCTGGCATGGACCACTGACTAATTAAATGAAGTGCACTAAAAATAATGTTACAGAGATTCAGATGCCATTGTGTTGGGATTAAAATAATCCTGTGCAATGAATAATCTCAAATCAAAAGTCACCAAGTACCCATAACTTATAAACAACGAGGGATCACCGCATATTAGGTATATTCATTGACATAGGATCTTTCGTCCTAATAGAACTCGCCTATACTAGCTGGAGAAAGATAATGGAAACATTTTTTTTCATTTTTGTCCAGTTTTATTAAGATTTAATTGGCATACAGCGCTGTGTAAGTTCAATGTAGTCAGCATAATGACTTGACTTTCATATACTGTGAAATAAGTTTACTTAAAATCCATTATCTCAGATAGATTTAAAAAAGCAAAACCTTGTTTTCCTTTCAAGGAGAACACTTAGGATCTTTTCTCTTAACAATTTTCAAATATACCACACAGCAGTAATGAACTATAATCATGTTCTATAGAACATCTCCATGACTTCTTTTTTTTTTTAAAGATTTTATTTATTTATTTGACAGAGAGAGACACAGCGAGAGAGGGAACACAAGCGGGGAGAGGCAGAGGGAGAAGCAGGCTTCCCGCGGAGCAGGGAGCCCAATGCGGGGCTCGATCCCAGAACCCCGGGATCATGACCTGAGCCGAAGGCAGACGCTCGACTGTGCCACCCAGGCGCCCCTCCATGACTTTTTTATCTTATAACTGGAAGTATGTTTTATCTTATAATTTGGAAATAAGTTTGAAATTTCTTTCCTATTAAAATGCTAGTGCACCATGGGTATTTTAGAGACTCTGGTTAGAGGTGGCTCTCAGAGTCACCTAACAACTAGATACAAGGGGCCTGGGAACCACAGTCCCCGATTTTTCCTGGCAACCCCACCATTCTCCGAAAGGGGAGCATCAATTTTTATGGACGCATTATTTTATCTGCTGTGTCAATTTGTCAACTAATCATCTTCAGGTTTCCAAAATCCTATTTCATGGGGAGAAATAAAAACCATGCCCTTCTATCTAATGGTAAAACTATTCTGTGGTACACTCAAGTCATGGATGAGAAGTGTCACATGCAAGAAACGTTTTAGAGGATCAAGGTTCAAAATCTAGTTTTGTCTTAAGAGTTGTATCACTGTGGACACGTCATTACAATTTGAACCTGTTTCTACACAAGTGAAGAATTGTTTCTGATGGGGGATGATACGAGGTTGTGTGAAAATAACTCATCGGTGTCACGACATAGACAATATTAATATTTCCCATTTACCAGCGTGTTTGCTCCTCACAGAACCATTAAGAGTGGTTGATGAGAAAGTGTTTTATAAAAACCACTCTATCAACATGCAGAGAAGTTGTTTGTATGCGATAATCAATACAGTCCTGCCTACGATTTTGTTAAGGAGGGAAATGCTGTGTAATCTGTTCTTTTTGGATAGATTTTTGGGAAACCCTGAGAGATGAGATGTTATTTCTTATGAAAAATTGACTGCATAATAGGCGTTCTGCTTGACACTTTATGTGTTATAATTTAATTTTTCTAGTAGCTCTGTGAAATGGGACTATCACCCATGTTAGCAATAAAGAATTCAAAACTCAAGAGAAAATGGTAGATCCTGGATTCAAAATTAAGCTTCTCTGAAAACAAAACAAAATAAAACAACCCACTATTTATTTTTCTATTATGCCACAAATCTCTCCTCAAAATATACTTCTGTTGGATGCTGATGCTACAATTTGGCAGAAACAAACTTGAAGAATTACTAGTCCTAATTCAACTTTCATTCTTGTTATTGGTCCAAGAAGATTTCCTACTTCTTGGATTCAAGATCCATGATTCAATCTTGGTAACCTGTGCATTTTTAGGGATTACTTGTTTTTCTTCTAAGTTATCTGATTTGTGGATAAATAATTGTTTATAGTAATCTGTTATCACACTGTGTTTTTCTGTGGTTATCTATTGTATTGTTGTCTCTTCCATTTCTCATTTTGGTTTTGGAGGCTTTTCTCTCTTGTTTTCCCCTTAGTTAATGTAGTTAAAGCATTGCCAATTTTGTCTATTTATTTATTTAGAAAAACTGGTCATTACTTTCAATGTTACATTATTGTTTATTCTGGTTTCTGTTTTATTTATTTCTGGTTTTTCTTTGTTATTTCCTTCCTCTACTAAATTTCAGCTAAGTTTCTTATTTTTCTAGTTCCTTGTGGTGTGATTTTTTTTATTTGAACTTTATTTCTTAATATAAGAATTTACAGCATAAATTTCAATGTAATATCTGCTTTTGCTGCATCCTATAGGTTTTGGAATAATGTGTTTTCTTTTTCTTTTTGTTTTTTTATTTTGAGACACATTTTGATTCACCATTTGATTTCTTATTTGGCCCATTGCTTGTGTAGTAGTGTGTTGTTTTTAATATTTACATTTATATTAAATATTTAATATTTACAGTGTAGATTTTCCAGCTTTGTTTTATGGTTGATCATTAGTTTTGTACCACTGAGATTGGAAAATATACTTGGCATGATTTCAGTCTTCTTAAAAAAAAAATAATTGCCATGGCTGTAATAAATGGAAACTGAGCTACATGTCACATGTATCCCACCAGCAATGCACACCAGCAAGCTGAACTAACCCAACTCCCTTGTGCCCCATTTCCCATGTATAGGATTTGTCCTCTTGAAAAGGTGGAACTCTTAATTTACTATTTGTTCTGTAATTCTCTGAGTCTCCCCAACTATTATACATTTAGTGGGAGTAAGGCTAACTTCAAGTATGAATACATGGTTTTTATTTAATCAGATAATGAAAAGGATACATTCAGGGACATAATATGTATTACAGTGACCCAAATTACTTACGCTATCTCATGTTGTTATAAGATACTATCCAATTTGCCATTATAATTCAAAGTAACTTCATTTTCCCTGGTGGAGTACTGAAAATTACTGTAATTTATAATTTTATGGTAATTATAGTGAGAACTCACATAATTAGTGTGGCAAGATCACTGTTCTATTTATTTTCTTAAATGAATCATGTCCTTCATAGGGGAAACTCCTGAAGTATAGGTTTGAAGTTTTAATTGCTATCTATAGAGTAAATGGCAGCTCAGTAATCATAACCCGATTTATTTTCTGTTTTCTCTCTGAAATATTCTCCCTGGTCAAATTAAGGAGAGATCTAAGTTTAAAATATATTAATTCTAGAAATGTGGGTGTGCCTAGGACACTCATGTTATATTTTTATAGGATGAAAAGAAATGAATGGCATGCAAACACTTGCACATGTTGGGCCTCATGGTTTTCATACATAATATGTATTTATTTCACAAACAAATTTCACTCCAAGCACCTGCCCCCACTCTCCACCTCCATGCGGATTGGCCACACTGCTACTCACCTATACTTCTTTAAGTCATATTTTCACTTCTATTTTTTTTATATTTTCACTTTTTAAAAAATGACTGATTCTTCTTCTTTCAGTTTTTTACTAACAACTTTCAAGTGCATCTTATGAATGTCCCGATTCCTTCTCTCCATGCCCAGCATCCCTGTGTTAGTTCAGGCCCTCATTACTTCTGACTCTATTCACAGTCTCCTTGGAAACCCGCACACCTATAGAGATAAGCACCCCATTCTCTCTGTCCCAGGTATTCTTCACATACCTTTAGCATAACAAAACTTGAAAATGTGTTGGCAAGGATATAGAGCAACAGGAACTTTTGTACTCTACTGGTGTGAACTTGAATTATGACTGACATTTTGAAGTGAAATTTGATAATATTGAGTAAACCTGAAGATGATTATATCCCACAGCCCTGAAATTCCACTTACAAGTTATATATTAAGAGTAACTCTTATGAACTTGCACAAGTGTAGGAATGTATATGAAATTCCATTGCAATATTGTTTCTAATAGTAAAGATAAAGATATAATCTAAGGTCCTTCAACAGAAAAAAATCTATAAATAAGTGCATATTTTATACAAAGTAGTAACAGCACCAGTTACAAGTGGGAAACTATATATTACTTTGACAGCTTTGGTTATTCAAAAGAAAAACTAAGTTACAAAGAAAAATAAAATTTAAATACTTGCAATAGAATATCAAGTAATATTTTGAATAAATATGTAGTAAAATATCCTGAACATTTACTAAGCACTTACTGTGTGCCCAACATTGTTCTAAGCACTTTACCCTTGGGAGGGTAAACAGGGAATTTCTGAGAATATTCTTCTACAGTGTGGGAGTTTATGGTGGAGAGGGTAGGAAACACGTACACAGAAGATATCTCAGTCTCATTTGTGATGTTTGTTTTCCCTTCCAAGGGGTCTGCAGTAAGAACTGAACTCTCCACCTATTGTGCCTGTGTCATCCTCCTATTGTAATGGCTTTGTGGTCTCACATTTCACAAATCTGCCACTCTTTTTAGAGAAAAAGCTTTGTAAATTAATCTTCTCTGAAAATATATTCCCTGTGTAAAAGGGAAACTTGTAATAGAACACACAAATCTAAATAATCTTAAGTATATAAAATCAAGAAAAATTAAGAAACAATAAAAGTGTGACATGTTCATGTTTCCTTTTAATGCAACAGGCACCAAAAGGCAAAAAAATATGTCCATTGATAGATGAATGGATAAAGATGTGGTTCATACATACAATGGGATATTACTCAGACATCAGAAAAGATCAATATCTACCATTTACATTGACATGGATGGAACTGGAGGGGATTATGCTCAGTGAAATAAGTCAAGCAGGGAAAATTATCATATGGTTCCACTTATATGTGGAATATAAGGAAGAGCACAGAGGACTGTAGGGGAAGAAAGGGAAAACTAAAGGGGAAGTCATCAAAGAGAGAGAAAAACCATGTGAGACTCTTGAATCTAGGAAACAAACTGAGGGTTGCCGGAGGGGAGGTGGCGGGGGCGATGTGGCTATTGGGTGATGGACATTTAAGGAGGGCACGTGATGTGATGAGCACTGGGTGTTACACGCAACTGATAAATTATTGAACACTACTCAGAAACAAATGATGTACTATTTGTTGGCTAATTGAAGTTAAATAAAAGTAAATAAATAAATAAACAAACATATAAACATGAAAGTAAACTATTCCTATGGTTAATTTTTAGAACATTTATTATACATAAATAGAAACTGAAATTTCCAATCATATCTTTGTTTTTATGAAAAAAATAAGTTTATCTTGAAAAGACAAAGCAGATTGGGAGAAAATATTAGCAAAAGAAATACACTATAAAGGACTGTTATCCAACATATACAAAGAATTCTTAAACTCAACAATAGGAAAAGAAACTGATTAGAAATGGGCCAAAAACTTGAACAGACACCTCACCAAAGACAACATACAGATGGAAAATAAGCACATGAAAAGATATGCCACCTAATTTTAATCAAGGAAATGCAAATTAAAACAACAATAAGATACCACTACACACTTATCAGCATGGCTAAATTATAGAACTCTGACAACACCAAATTCTGGCAAGGATGTGGAGCAACAGAGACTCTAATTTAGTACTGGTGAGAATATAAAATCTTATAGCCACTCTGAAATACAGTTTGTCAGTTTCTCACAAAACCAAACATACTCTTAAAACAAAATCCATCAATCACACTCCTTGGCATTTATTCAAAGGTATTCAAAACTTATGTCCATGCAAACCCCTACATGTTGATGTTGCTGAAACGTGGAAGCAACTGAGATGTTCTGCACTAGGTGAATGGATAAATAAACTGTGGCACATCAAGACAATGGAATATTATTCAGCACTAAAAAGAAATGAACTATCAAGATCTGAAAAGACACAGAGAGACTTTAAATGTGTGTTACCAAGTGAATGAAACCAATATTAAAAGCTGTATACTGTATGATCCCCACTATATGACACTCTGCAAAAGGCAAAATTATGGAGATAAAACCAATTGTTGTCAGGATTTGGGTTGAGAGGATGAGAAGGGATGAACAGGCAGAGCACAGAGGATTTTCAGAGCAGTGAAAGTACTCCGTATGATACTATAATGATGGGCACATATCATTATGTAGTTGTCCAAACCCATAGAATATATGACAGCAAGAGTGAACCCTAATGTAAAGTGTAGACTGTGGATGATTACGATTATAACAAATTGGTTACAAATGGTAACAAATTGGAACAATTTCTTATGGAGGATATTGATAATGGGAGAGGCTATGCATGGGATGGGGCTGGGGGTCTATGTCTCATATACATGTGGGAAATCTCTGTTTCTTCTATCAGTTTTGTTGTGAACTTAAAACTGCTCTAAAAATAATCTATTAAAACAAACAAGTTTCTCAATTTTGTTAATTACTTTTAACAATAAAGTCTCTAAAAATCGCCTCTAAATTCTAAGTGCATACTGAATGAAAAAAACATATGTATCTGGGGTCTATAATATATGTCAAATTAAAATATATAATCATGGACTACTTCCATGAATAATCAACTACTGTCAAAATCGTGTTCACACAATACACTACTAGTAAACTACACAGAATATATGAAATTGTTATTTTCATAAATTGAGTGATGGACAACAAAGTGTTGTGATTCTTGAAAGAAAAGAACCAACAAGGTAAGTCCAATGACAGATACAGCTGAAGGCTGGGAGACAGTTTTCAAGCTATAGGGGAACAAAAATGAACACAGTCAAACATTCTCTGAGTTTAGGAGATAGAGACAGAATCATTGAGGGTGAGGTTGTTAGATTTTAAGGGGCCAAGCACCAGAGGGGAAGCAGGTAGACAGAGAACTTTAGATCTGCAGAACAATCCCCTGAAGTTTCATGTAGGAGGTGAAACCCAGTGATGCTAGGGAAAGAACCATGGAAAGAAGTAGGTTGAACAACTCACAGAGCCCAGAGAAAGCTAGGAATAGTTTGCATCCTACCAGATGGGATATAGAGACAGTGAGATCACAATTTGGTAGAGTCCTCCCATAGGTGATAGTGGGCAGCATTAGCTGTAGACTGAAGAGTGCTCTGCTCTCGCCCTAATGAAGATTCAAAGCAAGCGCTGCATGAGTAAAACTCACTCTAAGTAACTTAACAGGATTTCAGAACAAAAATCAGCACTATTAAAAGAATAGAACAAAACTCAGCATCCAGTTATGTAAAATCACGGTATCTGTCACCCAATACAATATCACCAGGCACGTGAAGAAACAGAAATATATGCCCCAAAGCCAAGAGATAAATCAGGAATAAAAATAGGCACATAATTGAAAGATGATAAAATTAGTAGACATGGTAGTTAATGCAGCTACTGTAAATATGTTCTATATGTGCAAGAATGTTGAAAAACATGAACATAATGAAGAAAAACACAAATTCATTTTAAAAAATGTAAGTGGAACTTCTAAGGGATAAAAATTTAACATCTAAAATAAAAAATAATTTGGGTGTGATTAATAGCCTATTAAAAATCCAGAGTAAAATATTAGGAAGCTGAAGAAATAGCAATAGAAACTCAAAAATTAGAGAGAGAAAGTGATTAAAAATGAACAGAGCATCATTGACCCAGGGGAAAATATCAAGCAGTTAAAAATAAATGGAATTTGAGATCCAGATTAAAAAAAAAAAACTAAAATAAAAAACTTTTAGAGAAATAATGAAAGAAAACTTACTTATTTGATGAATAGTATAGACCTACAGATGCAAGAATTTCAACAATCACCAAGCACACACACACAAAATAAGATTATGAAAGATATATTACAATAAAACTACTAAAGAACAATAATGATATGAAACTCTATAAAGCAGAGAGAGATGGGTAAAAATACACCTAACTTTTAGACCAAAAATGATAAGAATTATCACCAACTTCACATGAGAGATTCTGTAGGCCAGAAAAAATGGAGCAACATCTTCATAGCCAAAAGACAAAAACTGCCAACTTAAAGACATCCAAATGGCCAAAAGATACATGAAAAAGCGTTCAACATCACTCGGCATCAGGGAAATCCAGATCAAAACCTCAATAAGATACCACCTCACACCAGTCAGAATGGTTAAAATGAACAATTCAGGAAATGACAGATGTTGGTGAGGATGTGGAGAAAGGGGAACCCTCCTACACTGTTGGTGGGAATGCAAGCTGGTGCAGCCATTCTGGAAAACAGTATGGAGGTTTCTCAAAAAAGTTGAAAATAGAGCTACCATATGATCCAGCAATTGCACTACTGGGTATTTACCCCTAAAATACAAATGTAGGGATCCGAAGGGGTACGTGCACCCTGATGTTTATAGCAGCAATGTCCACAATAGCCAAACTGTGGAAAGAGCCAAGATGTCCATCGACAGATGAATGGATAAAGAAGAGGTGGTATAAATATACAATGGAATATTATGCAGTCATCAAAAAACACAGAATCTTGCCATTTGCAAAGACATGGATGGAACTAGAGAGTATTAGGTAAAGCAAAATAAGTCAATCAGAGAAATACAAGTATCATGTGATTTCACTGATATGAGGAATTCTTAATCTCAGGAAACAAACTGAGAGTTACTGGAGCGGTGGGGGGTGGGAGGGATGGGGTGGCTGGGTGATAGACAGTGGGGAGGGTATGTGCTATGGTGAGCGCTGTGAATTGTGCAAGACTGTTGAATCACAGATCTGTACTTCTGTAACAAAAAATACATTATATGTTAAAAAAAAAAGAAGATAGTAGGAAGGGAATAATGAAGGGGGATCGGAATCAGAGAGGGAGATGTACCATGAGAGACTATGGACTCTGAGAAAAAACTGAGGGTTCTAGAGGGGAGGGAGGTGGGGGGATGCGTTAGCCTGGTGATGGGCATTAAAGAGGGCACGTTGTGCACAGAGCACTGGGTGTTATTCGCAAACAATGAATCATGGAACACTACATCAAAAACTAATGATGTAATAATGTATGGTGATTAACATAACAAAATAAAACTTAAAAAAAGGTGTACTTACATTCATAACAAAAACAAAACAAAACAAACAAAAAAGTCTATACCCAATGTAAATATATTTTAAAAATAAAGTTAAGATAAAGACATTTTTAGACAAAATGAAACTAAGAGAATTTATCACCATCATATACACTGCAACATTGTTAAAGCATATCCTTCAGGCATAAAGAAAAAAACTCAAGACATGGGAGTTATCACGATACAGAACATCATACTTGTTATGGATGTGGTTAAATACAAAAGTTTTCCTTCTCACTTTTGAAATTTTTAGAAAATAACTGACAATTTAATGCAAAAATATGATCAATGTATTATAGGGTTTCAAATATATGTAAAAATGGAATGACAACAATAGCTCAAGGGACAGGAGTGTGGAAATGAAATCATGCTCTTGTAAGCTTCTTACATCATAAACAAAGTGGTGTAATGTTATTTGAAGACAAACTGTGATTGGTTAAAGAAGTATATTGTAAATCCTAGAGTAGCCATTATAAAGAGTACAACAAAATGAAACAATTATACCTAAGAAGCCAAAAGGAAAAAAATGAAGTTGAATATGTCCATTTTATAAAAAGAAACAGGAAAAAATAAACACTTGATAAGCACAGGAAAAAAAGTAGCATGACAGAAAAGTGAACACATACATATGAATAAATACATTAAATATAAATGACCTAGGCATCCCAGTGAAATTCAGAGATTGTATAAAAAAAAATCCCTTAACTAATTTGCTGTTTTCAAGAAATGAACTTTCCATATAAAGGCACAAATGGTTAAAAGAATTAACAGTAATAAAACTGACTTCATTATATAGTAATGTTTTTATTTGCCTGCTGACACACTATTAGGGAGAACCCAAAGTCACCTCATTGTAATCCACTGTCCTTCTAAGATGTACCTGATAAAGGACTTGTATCTACATTAAGGAAGACACTGTTAGGAATCAAAGGTGAGAAAGCTGTAACAAACGGAACGTTGGACATGTGGTATGTGTATTTCTAACTTCATAAGAGAACACCAAACTGTTCTAAAGTGACTGTACTATTTTTTATTCCTTCCAGAGATGTATGAGCATTCCAGTCACTGCTTGTTATTGTAATTTTTAAAGCAATTCTAATATAATACTTATAGTGATATTTTACTGTACTTTATTTTGCATTTCCCTAATGGATAATGATATTGAACATCTTTTCATGTAATTATTCGGCATCTGTATATCTTTTTTATGCACTGGCTATAAGTCCTTTATCAATATGTGTTTTGTAAAAAATCCCTTCCAGTCTGCAGTTTCTCTTTTTATTTTCTTAATACTTGCTTTCAAAGGGTATGTTTGTAAATCCAATGCCATCAAATTTATTATTTTTTCTTAAGGGAAAATACTTGCTTAACGCAGGGACACAAATATCCTTTTCCCATTTCTGTGGTGTTCATTGGTATTTCTCCTCTCTCATCTATGATTTTATTTATTTGAATCCTTTCTCTTTTCTTTTTGCTAGGTCTGGCTAGAAGTTTATCAATTTTAGTGATTTTTTTTTTCAAAGAACCAGCTCCCAGTTTCATTGACCTGTTCCATTGTTTTTTTAAGATTCTATATCATTTATTTCTGCTCTAATCTTTAGTATTTCCTTCCTTCTGCTGGATTTAGGTTTTGCTTGCTGTTCTTTTCCTAGCTCCTTTAGGTGTAAGGTTAGGTTGTTTATTTGAGATTTTTTTTGCTTCTTGAGGTAGGCCTGTATTGCTATATAGTTCCCTCTTAGGACCACTTTTGCTGCATCCCAGAGGTTTTGGGCAGTTGTATCTTCATTTTCATTTGTTTCCACATATTTTTTTTTTATTTCTTCTTTGATCTCCTCTATTTTCTTCTAGAAATTTTATATTTTTACAATTTATATTTAGCTTTGACCATGTAGGTTATTTTTCAAATGGTGTAAAATATGAATGAGTTTCGTTTGTTTACATATTTATAAAAAATCTTATGGGTTAAGAAGTCAAAAGGCAATTAGAAAATATATCAAATGAAGTAAAAATAAAAATACAATACATTAAATTTGTAAAATGCACTTAAAGCAATGTTTATAGGAAAATGTGTTTCATCACATTTACATTAGAAACTATTTTATTAATTTTTTTTCACTTTACTGAGATGTAACTGACATGTAACATTGTGCAGATTTAAGGTGTACATATGAATGATTTTAAATGTATATATTTCAAAATGCTTACAATAAGATTAGCTAACACATTCTTCACCTCACATAATTTTTGCTGGTGGTGGGATTATGGTGAGAATATTAAAACTTTACTCTCATAGCAAGTTTCAGGCATTTAACATAGTATTCTTAACAATACTCATCATGCTGTACATTTTATAACCAGAAGTTTGTACACTTTGACCAACACCTTCCCATTTTCTCCACCATGAGCCGATGGCAACCACTATTCCACTCTTCCATTCTACCAGAATTTGAAAGTTTTAAGGTACAAAATCAATACATAGAAGTCAGTTGCCTTTCTTTATGTTAACAATGAAATATCAAAAAAAAAAAGAATTTAAGAATGCATTCCCATTTACAATTGCATCCAAAACAATAATATACCTAGGAATAAATTAAACCAAGGATGTAAAAGATGTGTACATTGAAAATAAGATATTGATGAAAAAGGAATACACAAATAAGATATTCTGTGCTCATGGTTTAGAAGATTTATAGTGTTAAAATGTCTATACTACTCAAAGGAATCTACAGATCCAAAAAAGTCTTACTAAAATTCTTGTATAGAATTTTAAACCCTAAAAACTGTATGGAACCAAAAAAGACACTGAATAGCCAAAACAATCTTGAAAAAGAACGAATCTAGAAGTATCATGTTCCCTGATTTGAAACTATATTACAAAACTATAGTAATCAGAACACTGTGTAATTGGGATAAAAATAGACACCTAGATCAATAGAACAGAATAGAGGGCCCAGAAATAAACCCACATATATATGTGGTCAATTAATTTATGATACAGGAAGCAAGAATATACAATGGAGAAAAGATGGTCTCTTTAACAGCTGGTGCTGAGAAAACTGTTCAGCCACATGTAAAATAATAAAACTAGATCGCTATCTTACAGCATACACAGAATACTAACTCAAACTGGATTAAAGACTTGAATGTGTGACCTGTTGCTATAAAACTCCTAGGAAAAATAAAACTAGGTGGTAAACTCCTTGACATTGTTTTTGGTGATTAATTTTTGGATGTGATTCCAAAGCAAAGGCAACTAAAGCAAAAACAAACAAGTGGGACTACATCAAATTTAAAGGCTTCTCCATGGCAAAGGAAACAATGAACAAAATGAAAGGCAACCTACTGAATGGGAGAAAATATGTAAATCATATATTTGATAAGAGGTTAATATTCAAAATTTATAAAGTACTCACACAAATCAAAATTAAAAACCCTCAAACAAACGAAATAAAAAGTGGGCAGAGGGTCTAAACAGACATCTTTCCAAAGAACACATACAGATGACCAACAGGCACATGAGAAGATGCTTAACATCACTAATTACCAGGGAAATGCAAATTAAAACCACAGTGAGATATCATCTTACACCTGTTAGAATGGCTATTATAAAAAATACAAGAAATGGAGAGTGTTGGCATGGATGTGGGGAAAGGGAAACCCGTGTGTACTGTTGATGGAATTATAAATTGGTGTGGCTGCTATGGAAAACAGTATAAAGGTTCCTCAAAAACAAACAAATAAACAAAAAAATCTAAAAATAGAACTACCATACAATCCAAAAATTCGACTTCTGAGTGGTTATCCAAAAAAACAAAAAACAACAATTTGAAAAGATATATGCATCTTTATGTTCATTGCACCATTATTTAAAATAGCCAGTATATGGAAACAACCTACATGTCCATCAGTAGACGGATGGATAAAGAAGATGTGAGATACACATACACACATATACCACACACACACACACACACACACACACACACACACACACACACACACAGGACTACTACTAAGCCATAAAAAAAATAACAGAATCTTGCCACTTGCAACAACATTGATAGAACTGGAGGGTATTTTGCTACATGAAATAAGTCACATTGAAGAAGACAAATACCATATGATCTCATTTATGTGTGGAATCTAAAAAAAAAAAACAAAACAGATGAACAAACAAAAGAAAACAAAACTCATAGATACAGAGAACAGACTGGTTGTGGTGAGAGAGTATGGGACTTGGAAGTGGAATAAATGGTAAATAGGGTCAAGGGGTACAAACATTCAAATATAAAGTAAATAAGTCATTAGCCTATAATGTACAGCATCATGACTATAGCCAATAGTATTGTATTGCATATTAGAAAGTTGCCAAGAGAGTAAATGTTAAAAGTTCTCATCACAAGGCAAAACAAACAAAACAAAACAAAAATGTTACTGTGTATGGTGACAGATGGTAACTAGACTTACTGTGGTGATTCTTTCACAGTGCATACAAATTTGAATTATTATGTTGTAAGTCTGAAACTAACATAATGCTCTATATCAATTGTGCCTCAATAAAAAATAAATAAAAATAAAACAATGCTTCCTTGAGGAAAAGAAAACAGACCAATAACCAAGTCAAAAGAAAAATACAAGTCTTGGGGAAAAAATTGAAGCTCATATGAGAAACAAGGTCTAAACCCTAATACGCATAGATTCATGTGTGTGTATGTATGTGTATATCATAGAAACTAAGAATAAAAAGTTCAACAAGAGAGAAAAACAGTCAAAGGACGTGCCAGAAAGTTCACAAATAAATACTAACATATCTTGAATGTATAAACATGTGTTCAATTTCAGTCATAATAAGAGAAATATACATTGACAATATAGTGAGATTTCATTTTTACCTCTTAAATGGGAAAAAAATTTTAAAAATTGACAAGTTTTCACATATCTTTCACTCTTTGATCCAGAAATCCCACTCTGAGAATTTACCCTTTAGCTATAACAACATATGTACACAGGATATGTGTTCAAGGTAACATTTCAGCGTACTGTTCAGAATAACAAAAGACTGGAAATATCCATAAGTCCACAAAAGAGACTGTTAATGCATGATACATCACACAATAAAATTCTATGCAGTTATAAAAGGAAATTAATGAGGAAACTCTCTATGCACAAACACAGAAATATCCCCGGCATCTATTAAGTAAAAAATAAAGTGAGATTCAGAGCCATAGTTGTCATTGAAAAGGTGCAAAGTAAAAATACATACTACAAAAATCCTTGAAGAATGAAGATAAAATTTGAAGAGACCTTGCCAAGCAGCAGAAGGCAGATTCCATTGCAATAGAGTTGTACCACTCGACTGTATTTTTATATGTTAAAATGAGTCTTCAAGTTGAAAAGGAATGAAAACAGATGACCAATAGAATCCTCTAGAAGGAATGAGGAGCACCAAAAGTGAGAACTAAACAACAAAGAAGAAAATTCCTTAGTAAAAGAAATCTATAGAAAGTATCTATAGGAAATAACAAGGTCTCCTCCTAACCTTTTGAGTGATATAGAGGGAATTCAATGACTTTTCCTTTTATTTTGATTGCTTCATAGATATGTATATGTATATATATATAAAACTTATTTATTAGAAAAATACTAATCAGGAAAAGTAATTGAAATTAAAAAGTAATGTAAGAAACCCTTCATGATCAGGATTCACATACATCAGAGACACAAGATCCAACTGAAAGAATTTTAATGGCCAAAGCTGGAACATTAGACCAACAAAATATATAAAGGACTATTGGATCATAATCTAAATCATAAAAATAAAAACCCATGAGTCCATAATGTCATAAAGAAGTGATTGAATGAATAAATAAATAAATGGTGAAGAACAAACAAATCTCCTGTGTAAAAGAATTCCAAATGATTTATAATCTGCCCTAATTTTTTGGAGAATGAAGTGGGGGCTGTGTATAGTGAATTTTTTCCAAAGAATTTAGCATGGAAAGAAGGGGGAAATATGTAACTTACAGTGAACAATTTTGACTTAGCCAAATGACCAACATAAACATCAGTGAGAGCAAAAGTACATGAAAATAATTTTACATATCTCCAATATGATGGAAAAGGCACTTGACCTCTATGGTCTTCCTGCCCCAAACTCACAATCCCAGGATAGCAGCCAGAAAAGAACCAAACAGTACCAAATGTAGTACCTTCTATAAAATACCTGACGAGTACTTCTCAAAACTGCCAAGTTCATCACAAACAAAACAAACCTGAGAACCCGTCAAGGCCAGAAGATGCCAAAGGCCTCTATTGATGACTACAAATAACCTGGGACCTGTTGAAATTCTGGAACAGAAAAATGATTGTGGATAAAATCTAAGGAAATCTTGGGGACCTGGGTGGTGCAGTCCGTTAAATGTCTAACTTTTGTTTTGGCTCAGACCGTGATCTCAGGGTCCTGAGATCAAATCCCTCATCGGCTCTCTCTGCCCCTCCCCCTGCTCTCTCTCTTTCAAATAAATAAATAGATCTTTAAAAGAAATCCAAGGAAATATGAACAAAGTATGGACCTCAGCTCATAATAATGTATCAATATGGGTTCACTGCTCGCCATAAATGCCATACTCAAATAAGATGTTAATAATAGAGGGTCCTGGGTGTGGGATATGTGGAGATTCTCTGTATTGTCTTTTCAACTTTTCTATCAATCTAAAACTGTTGTTAAATTTTAAATTTTTATTCAAAAATAAGAAAAGAAATAATAATGTCAGGCACTTGGTCTTCATTTTCTTGACCAAGAAATTTTTCTTGATCAATAGCCCAGCTGCTCCTGCCTCCAGCACCTCTATTTAAGCATATATTTTATTATCCTAACCAGGAAACTATTGAAATTAAAAGGAGAAGCTACTGAACAAGAATCAAAACAACAGCCTTTTTGTTAAATCGCTTAGTGAGCCTAAAAACAGCTCCATAAAAAATGCTACCTTAAATGAGCACTGTGAATTGTGCAAAACTGTTGAATCACAGAGCTGTACCTCTGAAACAAATAATGCAATATATGTTAAGAAAAAAAAAAAAGAAGAAGATAGCAGGAGGGGAAGAATGAAGGGGAGTAAGTCGGAGGGGGAGAGAACCATTAGAGACGATGGACTCTGAAAAACAAGCTGAGGGTTCTAGAGGGGAGGGGGGTGGGGGGATGGGTTAGCCTGGTGATGGGTATTAAAGAGGGCACGTTCTGCATGGAGCAGTGGGTGTTATGCACAAACAATGAATCATGGAACACTACATCAAAAACTAATGATGTAATGTATGGTGATTAACATAACAATAAAAAATTTTAAAAAAGGCTACCTTAAAAACAAATTCTTACTTAGAATCAAAATGACACATGTACACATATTAAAAAAAATACAACAATGTATTCATAATGATTATCTCATCATTAGAAAACCATAGCAGAATAATTTACCTTGTTACATATTTAAGTATCTCATACTTTTTACCTAATATTATATAAATATAATCAATATTAATATTATATTATATATATTATATATATAAAATTCTTAATAACTAAATACTCGAGGGGCTCCTGGCATCTAAGTCAGTAGAGCATGTGACTCTTGATCTCAGGGTATATATTTTTAAGTAAAATTGTCTTCAATCTTCTTTAAATTTACATTTCATGGTTAATAAATTTGAAATTATCAATAACTTTAATTGATACTTTTGTATTTTTAAATGAGAAAACATTGTTTTTACAATGCACTAGGGACATGTTAAGCTTAGCAAATTATTCAAAATGAAGTATATTCTCAGTCCTTATATATGTAATATATAATATATAGGTAATATATATGTAATAGAATAATTTGTAAATATTTAAGAAACAAGAGTTTTACCAATATGTCATCTTTTGTCTGTATTTATGATACTTCCCAATGTTTATCTTACAAGGGAAAACATTATTGATTGTTTTTCTCTATTTACAATTTTAAATGTTTCACCAAATTTAGATACTACAAAACCATAGACCTTGGCTTTTCCCTTCTATTACAGTATAGGACATAACATGTACCCAACTAAAATTAAAGCCATCATCAAACAAATTAAGCTATCCCACACAGTAATTATAGAATGTCAAAATTAAACATTCTAGGTGTTTTGGGTCTCCTTGCTGTTTGCTTTGTTTTAAATAAATGCAAGTTTATAAAAGTATCAGAAGCTGAAGTTTGGTGTCTCATTGATTTAAATATTTTCAACTGATTTTTTAATGAATTACAACCAAAATTTATAGAATTTATTTACAAAAAAATGTTCAATATTTTTCTAGGTTACAGAAGCTGATTTATTTCTTTATTTAATTTTATTTTTTTAAAAAGATTTTATTTCTTTATTTACTTATTTTGTTTTATTTAGAACAGGAGAGCAGGGGGAGGGAGGGACAGAGAGAGAGAGACTCTCAAGAAGACTCTGAGCTGAGCATGAAGCCCTGATACAGGGCTTGATCCCAGGACCCTGAGATCATGACCTGAGCTGAAATCAAGAATTACATGATTAACTGACTGAGCCACCAGGCACCCCCAGAAGCTGACTAATAAAGTAGGTTTTAAAGGCTCAAATATTTCTAAAATACAATTTATCACAGGCAACAAACAAGTTTAATATATATAGATAAGCTCATTTTATATTTGATACCAGCTTAATCAAAAATACCTTTTGAAGACTGTTATTGTTAAATACTTTTTTCTTCTTTGTTGCCTGTGATCAATTATATTTTAGAAACATTAGAGCCTTTAAAACCTACTTTTTAAATCAGCTTCTGTATGGTAGAATAATATTAAGCATTTTTTTGGTAAATAAGTTCTCTAATTATCAATATACTAATTATATATATGCTAATTATATATATGTAATTGTATTTGTGAATTTTGAAGATTATGGTTTCTTTCTGCTGTTTTTGAATGCTTTTTGAGTGACATTATGAACTATTTCAATCACAGTTAATTTCAAATATATTCATATTACATAACATACTTAATTCAGCAAGACAGTTTTACTATGATGTTTTTCTTCCCCCAAAAAGGTCTTTGTACATTTTTCACATTTCAAAAACTATGAAAGTTCTTCTTTGAGGTTAAGACTCAGAATTCATTGTAACATTCATAATAACTTCTCTTTCACGTTCAACATAATGAATTTTTAAGAGCTTTATTTTTCTGCCATAAATTTGTGTTTAAAAAAGAAAACCCTGCTATTGGAATTAGTATGATATTTTAGCTTGATGAATACTGCTTTTCATGTGTCCCCTTTTTAAGTGTTTGTGAAGTTTTGCCAGTGCTAACGGAGCCTGCACTTAACATCTATTCCTTGACCTTTCATATATACACCCCCACTCCTTATGCACACTTTCAATTGGGAATAAGATGAATTAATTGACAAGAAGTAATTGTGTAAGACTGTTGAATCACAGACCTGTACCTCTGAAACAAATAATACATTATATGTTAAAAAAAAAAAAAAAGAAGAAGAAGAAGATAGCAGGAGGGAAAAATGAAGGGGGGGAAATTGGAGGGGGAGGCGGACCATGAAAGACTGTGGACTCTGAGAAACAAACTGAGGATTCAGAGTGCAGGGGGGTGGGGGGATGGGTTAGCCTGGTGACGGGTATTAAAGAGGGCATATACTGAATGGAGCACTGGGTGTTATACGCAAACAATGAATCATGGAACACTACATCAAAAACTAATGATGTAATGTATGATTAACATAACATAATAAAAAAAAGTATCATTTGATCTAAATGAAAGCTGATGATCTGTAGAGGGCTCCTTACATAGCCTTTCTTCTGCTCAACATGTCAAACCACCACTTGGCCACAGACTTTGAAAAACAATGACATACTTTTGAAATAGGTGCTGATGCTCCTGACTCAATATCTTCTGGATTTTATGTAGACAAGTGGTGTCAATCAGTACAAGCCCCAGGGTGGATGGAAAATATTGACAAGCATTTCCTGTAGGTTATGTGCTTGTCGGGAATCTTCTTTTATAACAAAACCATACCTTGATTTTTAAAAAAGATTTATTTATCTTTTATAATTATATACATGTAATTGTATTTGAGAGAGAGACAGGGGTAAGTAGCAAAGGGAGAGGGAGAGAGAATCAGCATGGATCTCATGACCCTGAGATCACTACCTGAGCCAATACCAAGAGTCAGGCACTCAACAGATTACACCACCCGGGCACCACCATGTTTTGATTTTTTAACACTCATTCAGTTTGTTTGTCATTTGCTGTTTTCTTCTTGATGGAGAAAGGGTTTTTTGGAAAAGGGGGAAGCCCAGTGGAGATCAAGGGGTCCCTGCAGGATGGATGGTATGGGGCAGCTGAGGGAAGGTGGATTGCTGCCACACTCTGGGGGCCAGGTGGTCACAACAAAACAAAACCAGTTTTTTTTTTTAAAGATTTTATTTATTTATTTGAGAGAGAGAATGAGAGCCAGAGAGCACGAGAGGGAAGAGGGTCAGAGGGAGAAGCAGACTCCCTGCTGAGCAGGGAGCCCGATGCGGGACTCGATTCAGGGACTCCAGGATCATGACCTGAGCCGAAGGCAGTCGCTTAACTGACTGAGCCACCCAGGTGCCCACAAAACCAGTTTTTGAAAAAAGAAAAAACAAAGGCCAAGATTGATGAATAAAAGTAAAAACTTTCAAAAGACCCACTGCCTCTGAAGATGTTCAAACAGAATCAAACCACTCCACCAAATAGTCCACTCCTATAAGTCTTTGCATGAGAGTTCTCTGAAAACCTCAATCAAGAGAAAACCTTCTGCCTGGTGAAAGGTATACTTCCTCACTATAGACTAAAATGAATGCTGCTAATTTTGTAAGTTTAATATAACCTTGATTACAAAGCCAGACAAAGAACAAAATCCATAGCACAGCTCTGAAAATCCAAAGTCTAACATCTAACTAAATCCAGCAACGTGTTTAAAAATTAAAACATCACAATGGAAGTGAGTATATTCCAGAAATGCAAGACTCTCATAATATCAGAAATAGTCTATAATTTCGGCTCTTTCTGCAGCTCGGCTATTGCGGACATTGAGAGCTGAGATGCCCTTCAACAGATGAATGGATAAAGAAGATGTGGTCCATATATACGATGGAATATTACTCAGCCATCAGAAAGGATGAATACCCAACTTTTACATCAACATGGATGGGACTGGAGGAGATTATGCTAGGTGAAATAAGTCAAGCAGAGAAAGTCAATCATCCTATGGTTTCACTTATTTGTGGAACATAAGAAATAGCCTGGAGGACATCAGGAGAAGGAAGGGAAAAATGTAGTGGGGAAATCGGAGGGAGAGGTGAACCATGAGAGACTATGGACTGAGAAACAAACTGAGGGTTCTAGAGGGGAGGGGGTGGGGGGATGGGTTAGTCCGGTGATGGGTATTAAGGAGGGCACATACTGCATGGAACACTGGGTGTTATACGAGAACAGTGAATCGTGGATCACTACATCAAAAACTAATGATGTACTGTATGGTGACTGACATAACATAATAAAATTAAATTAAATTAAAAAAGAAATATTCTGTATTTTAATTCATCACTTCAATCAACTATACAAAAATCATGTCATTATCTGAATACATGTATAAATTTTTTGATAAATTAAAAAAATCTAAATTAACATACAATAGCTGAAAACTAAAATATAAAACAGAAATTGCCTTACATGAAAAAATGTGCAAAAATCTTACAGCAAACCTCATTTACAGTAGAAACAATTTTGTTGTGCTTCCTTTACTATTTGAAACAAAGCACATATTATTACTATGATCATTCAACATAATGCTAAAGTGGTTGGGCAAGTAAAGCAAAGAAAAAAAAACGAGAAAGGAAGTCAAGTTTACAAATAGGCACCAGAACAGACACCTTTGCACACTTTCACACCCTCCCAGTGTTATCTACTTACTGTTTCAGCCACTACTGCAGTGACCAATTCCATCTGAATTCCCAAGCAAAGTCACTCTCAGTGCAACCACCTCCTCGCCCAAGTGGCATTCTGTTGTGTTCTGCCCCATAGTCTCCTGTTAATGATTCATTATTCTCCATTTTTTCCTTAACATGACCTTGTCATTAATTCTTCTCCTTGAGATTACATTCCCTAGTGAAAAAGTAGCACAGAAGTCTTAGCCCAAGATTCCTTCTGAGAGACAAAAGCTAAGAGTGCAGTTGTTAATGTTTGGCCCTAGAATACCAACTGTCACCTAGGGACTCTGCAAATGTGCTGGGTCATTTCACAGCTTCAGGTTACATACAAACCAAATCCTGGTGTAAATCTGGCAGTGAGTACTACTGACCCTTAATGGTGTTCTAACTAAGGCTGTTGTCTGTGGTTAGTCCTGAAGACAAATAAGTGCAGGGTGAAGTGTTGGCATATGCGGTAGCCATGGCACCTGGACAGTTCGGGGAGCGTTGGAAACAACAAGGAAGGGAGGGTGGATTGGCTTATATTGACTACATTTGGAATCTTTAATAAAAGAAAATAAGTTTAGGGCAGTCAACTTCCAACTCAAAATGCACCATGGATTCCGAGGGATGTTTCAAGAGATCGTTTTCAATGAGAGTGTAAACTCTGTGGGTGCAGAGCAGAATATGCTAAACCTCACACCCAGGATCCAGCTGTAAATGTGGTGATAAAATTGTAGAGGAGACTCACTGCCTAAGGCCAACACTCTCCAAAGTCAGAATTCGAACGCTGACATGAAAAGACCAGACTCTTGGCTGTTAGGATAGGGATGTTTGGGTGCGTGAGTGTGGGGATCTTGAATCCTGAGATTCTCATGGAAGTTGTTGGGGTTTTCTGTTTTGTTTTGTTTTTAAGATTTTATTTATTTGAGAAAGAGAGAACAAGAGAGCACATGCATGCCAGTGGGGGTGGGGCAGAGAGGCAGTGGGGGGAAGGGAGGCAGGAGGAGAGAGACAACCGGACTCTGCCCTGAGCACAGAACCTAGCATGGGGCACCATCCCAGGACCCTGAAATCCTGACCTGAGCCAAAACCAAGAGTCGGATGCTTAACCGACGGAGTCACCCAGGGGCCTCTCTCCTGAAAGTTTTTATTGGTAGAAGCAATCTCTGATTTTGTCAGAGGAAAGTAGCCTCACTCTGCCAAGAGACAATGCAGTGACTTCACTGATGCAGGGGCGTGCCACAAAGATGCAGACTTTCCTCGGGATTTGCCACCTGGCTTCTTACTGCTTCCAGGTTAAAACCAGAAGTAGGACGCATCTCATCCTGAGAGGAGAATTATCAGTTTCTGCTCTGGGGTGAAAAAGTTGTATGGCCACAGAAATTGCAGCAGCTGGTTAAATGATACCAAGGAGAAAAGGGAAACACAGGGATCATAAAGCTGGATGTTAAAGGTGTTGAATTGGAGGTTAGGAGGTTCTAAACGGTGGGGGTTGGGGTTTTATTGACACGGGGTACACAGCCATGTCAAAGTCTCAGTGTGCTCTCTTTAACATACAAAGCCTGGACCTGTGAATAAGGTGATGATGCCAGAATTTTCTTGGCATGGTATTGAGGGAAATGTCAGAAGTCTTAGTGAGGTGATAATGTTCAATGAGATTAACTCTGTAAGATGTGAGAAACTACTTCTAATAATGTTTCCTGAGATGGTCCAAGGACACACCCTTTACTAAGAAAATAAGAAACGTACTTTTTTAAAAATTTTTTATTGTTATGTTAATCACCATACATTACATCATTAGTTTTTTTTAAAGATTTTATTTATTCATGAGAGGCAGAGGAGGAGAGAGAGAGAGAGGGAGAGAGAGAGAGAGAAGCAGAGGGAGAAGCAGGCTCCCAAGGAGCAGGGAGCCCGATGCGGGACTCGATCCCAGGACCCCGGGGTCATGACCTGAGCCGAAGGCAGACGCTTAACCATCTGAGCCACCCAGGCATCCACATCATTAGTTTTTGATGTAGTGTTCCATGATTCATTGTTTGTGCATAACACCCAGTGCTCCACGCAGAATGTGTCCTCTTTGTTTTATTTTTTTAAGATTTTATTTATTTATTTGAGAGAGAGAATGAGAGATAGAGAGCACAAGAGGGAAGAGGGTCAGAGGGAGAAGCAGACTCCCCGCTGAGCAGGGAGCCCGATGTGGGACTCGATCCCGGGACTCCAGGATCATGACCTGAGCCGAAGGCAGTCGCCCAACCAACTGAGCCACCCAGGCACCCGAGAATGTGCCCTCTTTAATACCCATCACCAGGCTAACCCATGCCCCCACCCCCTCCCCTCTAGAACCCTCAGTTTGTTTTTCAGAGTCCATCGTCTCTCATGGTTCGTCTCCCCCTCCGACTTACTCCCCTTCATTCTTCCCCTCCTGCTATCTTCTTCTTCTTTTTTTTTTCTTAACATATATTGCATTATTTGTTTCAGAAGTACAGATCTGTGATTCAACAGGCTTGCACAATTCACAGCACTCACCATAGCACATACCCTCCCCAATGTCTAAGAAACGTACTTCTAAGAGAAGCACAAGGATATTTGAGAAAACAATATATTATCCGTAGGCCATGGTTGATGGTAAGATGTGCTCCTGTAGGATGAACCCCCTAATATCAGTGAGGATGGAAGGATTACAGAATGACATGGCAACACACGATCCCTTTTGAGACAAGGCAGATGTTATTACTGCAATGGGGAGTAAGGACAGAGTGCCCACAATGGTGACTTGATCATGGTATTCTGGTGAAGAGAGAATAACAACCAATTAGGGATATATATGTGGGTGTGTGTGTGTGTGTATGTGCATGTAACTTTTCTGTACTGTTATTATGTACTGAAGGTGGTAACCTAAATGCTGATATCAGTTGACAAGTGGAATATTATGGTCCATCACCACCTTTCTAGATCAAATTCAATTCATAAATCAAGAGCCCTCACAATGTGAAAAATGTCATAAATGCTTCTTCAACTTTCCCCAGCAAGTTCTATGACTATTTTCCAAAGTAACTGTGCACTGTGCACTGTGCACTGTGATGAAGGTAAGGATACCCAGGTATTTTGCAGATTAGCAGAAATAAAGCCTGAGCTGGTGTTGATACCAGGAGATAACTAAAACCATTTTGATTCTCTGGATAGACAAGGGGCATTTAGAGGTTGCATGATAAATGGAGGTTTAGCTAAGGCCTGTTTCACAGTAGGACTAATGTAACTGAATATCGACCCTGGGGTTATTCTTCTGCTCTTCTAGTGTATAAGAAAATATATGTGCATCAATACCATTTGGAAAAAAAAACAAGACAACAAATAACACATTCCTCTTCAGAATGAAGGTTGGGTTACCACACCATTCAAGCCACTAAGATCAGCCAGAATACTGGCCAAAGGTGAGTGAAATCTGAAATGAATGTTGAAGGAGGAGAGGATGAATACTAGTTATAATGTCAGCAAATTCTCGGCAGCAAGGACTGCAGCTTGCCCCACTCCCCATCTTTCCTGAAGTGTTTGTGGAGTCTACATCTGGCTGCCATTTTGAAGGAGACAGTGCTGGATTTCCTCTCAGGAAACAAGTGACAGCATCTGTTCTCACATTGGTGGAGCCCCTATATTGTAATAAGATGGTAAGAGGGCAAGCAACAGTGGAGTGATGGAGTGATCTGAGAGAAGTCCAAGTGGAGACTCAGCAGACACATCCTACATACCACATCAACTTTCACTGGCCTCCTTAACTATGGCTTCTTTCAGCCATTGATAGGGACTGACTAGTCAGCAATTTAATCAATTTTCACTTAGACACAACTGGAGAGGACCTTGCTGCTTGCCCAAGCTGAATCCTCTCTCCTTCACAGTGTATGCTGGGACATAAGGCTTGTAGTCAATGCACTGTAACTCTTTGCTTAATTGGAAGAGAGAGCCAATGGGTTAATTTTTCTCCCTTTTGCCCTCAGTACATACTGCCCTACAATGCAACTAAAACGTCTTCTTGGTAAACAAAACCAAGGATCAGCGCTTAGTGGCAGCTCATTTGACGGCGTGTGTCATGTTGGCTCTCCCTCTTCTGCGTCCCTTTCCCAGGCCCTCAATTCCGTTCCTGGAATTCTACTCTCTAAAATTGGTAGCACATAAGCCATTTCCGAATCTGCTGCTTTCTAAGGGTTCTAGACTAGAAGAGAGGGGAGTCAACAACTGGCATCGTGTACAGACAATATGCTCATTATTAAAGAAAATACAATAGAATCATCAGATAAACGTTTAAAACAAATTAGAGTTCTGCAAATTTGTCAGGTACAAGATGATCAGCAATAATGAGTCAGAAAAACATCATGAAAAGAAAGTATTTTTCACAGTGAGAGTATTAAAAACAGTGCCAAATTAGCACAGAAAAAGAAAAAACACTTAAGCAGATTATACAAAATAAAACACTCACATTGTCATAAATACAAAGGAAGCTGTGTCTCATAGAGACAGCCCAAGACAGTGCGAAGAAATGATGGCTAGTTTAATGTATCATGCTGGGAAGAAATGGTTCATTGTGTGAAAAAGAATAATACTGAGTCTCCACATGGAAAAAAAAAAAAAAGTTTTAAGAGTTTGACATGAGGGGCGCCTGGGTGGCTCAGTCATTAAGCGTCTGCCCTCGGCTCAGGTCATGATCCCAGGGTCCTGGGATTGAGCCCCACGTTGGGCTCTCTGCTCAGCGGGAGCCTGCTTCTCCCTCTCCCATTCCCCCTGCTTGTGTTCCTGCTATCACTATCTCTCTCTCTCTGTTAAATAAATAAAACAAAATCTTAAAAAGAAAAGAGTTTGACATGAGTCCCTTCTCTAGCCTAAAGAAAGTGTTCCTTACATGGTGTTAACCTTGAAGTGCCAACACGAGAGTCCTGTGGTCAGCTACGTATGGAACCCTGTTCTGGAATCACCCTCAGTGCGTGGTGTGGTTGCTTCATTGCATGACTGATGGACAGCGAGCTGCTCACTCAGCCTGACTCTGTTGCTAACAAGACATTTAAGTAGAAGGAACCTGAATCCCATGGCTTTTCTGTGCTGATATGTCTTCTGCATCGCATCAGCTTCCTGCCAACTTCTCCACTGTCTTCAGAGGGGATGACTAAGGACATCCTGAATCTCTGTCTCAGTGTCTCCTTCTACACTCTGTTCTGCTCCCTGTCTGCGTCCTTTCTAAGGCAACTAGGTGCTGACTAAGCCCAACAAAGCTCTTTGAGTTGGATTGACAATCTGAGTAAAGGCATTTCTGGTGGTTTTGTATCCATACCATATACAGAAGTGAACACTTGATGTGTGGAGAAAAGCCACGTAAAAGGCACACATATAAAGGTGGCAGTAGAGAAATCAGAATGTATTAGTGGTCTTAGACAGGAATACACCAAAATTAGAAACTTGTGCTTATGTAATTATGTTAAAAAACTAAACAGATTGGTGACAGATGAGGAGAAGATATCTATAACATCCAAAAATTTTAAAGAATTAATATCTAGAACATCAATGGAAATATTGGAAATGTGTGAGAATACATGTAATTCTAATTTAAAAGAAAGCAAATGACATACATAGGAAATTCACAGCATAGAAAACTGGAAGGCTAACAAGTAACAAGGAATGGTCATAAAATAGAAGAAAGTAGACAATCAGCATGATGCCTTTTCAGAAATAACCAAAATAGGGCGCCTGGATGGCTTAGTTGGTTAAGCCTCTGCCTTCGGCTCAGGTCGTGATCCCAGGGTCCTGGGATGGAGCCTCACGTAGGGCTCCCTGCTCAGCGGGAAGCCTGCTTCTCCCTCTCCCTCTGCCTGTCGCTCCCCCAGCTTGTACTCTCTCTCTGTCAAATAATTAAAATCTTTAAAAGAAAGAAATAACCAAAATAAGCTGATTTTAAGTTTAGAAACACTATATAATCTAATATCAAATTTTAAAAAAATTAATAATAAATCACAGGTTATTTGATGTAATATACTAATGAGCCCTGAAATATAATTAAACTAAAACTGGCATGCATTTCAAATGAATTAGTGTCTTACACATGATAGAGAGAACCACATTTTGCTCGACTTTGCATGGTAATAGTTTAATCCATGTATACCTCGAGGAGGTCAAAGCCCAGAGAAGAGATGATAGAATAAAATAAAGACACTTTATGAAACCTTGCAACACAGCGCTTTGTTTTTTTAACTGATAAACTTTATTGGGGGGGAGTTTTAATTTTATGGAAAAAGTGGGAAGTAGAGTGTTACCATGTATCCCCTGACCCCCAACCCCAGCGTCCCCTTATTGATATCTAACATTAGCCTGGTACACCTGTCACAACTAATGGGCCAACATTGATACATTATTATTAACTAAAGTACATAGGTTACATCAGGGTTCACTCTCGTGCTGTGTATTCTATGGCTTTAACAAATACGTAATGGCATGTATCCACCATTACAGTGAGGATGGAGATAGATCCCCTATAGAGATATCTCTCTCCCACATATTATATATATACATATATGCCCCTGGAATGTCATCTTTAACAGACACATGAATAGACTCAGATATAATGAGACAGCTTTAAGAAAGTCAGATCAGGGGCACTGCGTGGCTCCGGCTAAGTTTCTGCCTTTGGCTTAGGTCATGTTCTCATGATCCCAGGGTCCTGGGATCTAGCCCCACCTCGGGCTCCCTGCTCAGCAGGGAGCCTGCTTCTCCTGCTCCCCCTGCTGCTCCCCCTGCTTGTGTGTTTCTTTCTTTCTCTCTCTCTCTGTCAAATAAATAAATAAAATCTTAAAAAAGAAAAAAGTTAGAAAGTCAGATCAACTTTATGGAGCCAATAAAGCCCCTTGGAAATGTTAGCCTGATGCCTTGCTTACAAAGCTCCCCACAGCCTTACCGGGCCCTGCTACAAAATACTAGCTGTCTCTGCAGAAGTCTGGACTCTAGGTCAGCTGATATGGTTGCAGCCTAAGAACAAGCAAGGCCCTGAATTCCTCACCTGAGAGAAAGAGTCTAAGACCCCACCCAGGTTGTACCAGCTCTCAGAGCATGCCCACAGCCCCTTCCCCTTGTCCTAAGATAACCTCCTGACATCAGGGACTCAATTTTGCCTCATTCTGGTAAGTCTCCACCCCAAAGAAAACATGGGAATATATGGTACATAACTACATACTATATATTTATCACCATAATATGCGATAAATCTATCTACCTATCATTACCTCTCTATCTATTATGATAGGTCAATAGATAGGTAGATAGATTTATCACATATTATAGTTGCATTGTTCCCCAACTCCCCTGTGTTTCATATATTAACCGTCTCCCCCAAACTCCTGGCAATCACTGATATTTTACCATCCCCATGGTTTTGTCTTTTCCAGAATGTCATATAGTTGGATTCATATAGCATGTAGCCTTTAAAAATTAGCTTCTTTCACATAGCAATATGGATTTAAGCTTCCTCCATGTCTTTTTATGGATCATTTCACTTTCGTGCTGAGTAACATTCAATTGTCTGGGTGAACCACAGGTTATCCATTCATCTACTGAAGGGCAGTTTGGTTACTTCCAAGTTTGGGCAATTATGAATAAAGCTTTTAGAGATATCATGGGCAGGTTTTTGTGTGGACATAAGTATTCAATCCCTTTGCATAAATACCAAGGAGCATCACTGCTGGAGCATAGGGTAAGAGGATGTTTTGTTTGGAAGAAACCATCCAACTACCTTCCAAGGTGGCTGTACCAATCTGTATTCCCACCAGCAATGAATGAGAGTTCCTATTGCTCCGCATCCTCACCAGCATGAGATGTTCTCAGTGTTCCAGATTTGGCCATTCTAATGGTTGCATAATGATATCTCATTGTTGTTTTAATCTGCATTTCCCCAATGACGCATGATATGCAGCATCTTTTGGTATGCATACCCAACCATTTCTGAAGCTTTTCCTCAACTTCACTTCCCCAGCAGACAAAGGAATCTCTTTTGGTTTCTCTTAAGTTGTTCTGAGTCAGGAGTTGCTGTGCTTCCCAAAATATCTGCTAAGAGCTGCAGACATTCCAATAATAATTTCCATCATGCAAATACAATTAATTTGTGCTGGTATCTGTGCCAGGGCTCATTTGTAATTAAATGTCCCAGGTTTCACTGGGAAGGTAGTATCAACCCGACAGGTTAGGGTTAGGGTTAGGGGCACAGGCTTTCTGCAGTGCAAGAGCCCTGAGACTCACCAGTGCAATTAGGCCTCTTTTTTTCCACCTCAGGTAAGTGATCTTGTTTCCACCTGTTTTATCTCATGCCACAAACACAGAGAACAGCTTCTCTTTCTTGCCTTCCTTTGTCTTTTGCATTTCAGATATGTATTAAGGATATCAGATAATAATGGACATAAATTTGAGTTCCTTTTATTTCTACTGCTACAGGCCCCAGACCATTCACCCATCATTTTGGCCCTTGTGTGGATGGTCACCTCGTTCTGCCATTCAGATTAAAAACTCAGTACCTTTCTTTCCTCTGCCTTGCATTTCATGTCCAAATGCTCAGTGATTCTCATTCAACCTTCCTGGAACAAGGTCCCGAATCCCCCTCTCCACTCACTCTCTTAGTGGCTCCCCTATTTCAGCTTTCACTGTCTCTATCCAGACTAGTTCAGTGCATTCCCAGTCACACATCCACACCAGTCCCCTTCCACAGAAATTAGAGTCACCCACCTTTTTTTTAAGATTTTTTTTAAAAGATTTTATTTATTTATTTGACAGAGCGAGAGAGGGAACACAAGCAGGGGGAGTGGGAGAGAGAGAGAGGCAGGCCTCCCATGGAGCAGGGAGCCCGATGTGGGGCTCGATCCCAGGACCTTGAGATCATGACCTGAGCAGAAGGCAGATGCCTAACGACTGAGCCACCCAGGCGCCCCTGGAGTCACCTACTTTTAA
The DNA here is from genome assembly GCF_037043125.1 of Eumetopias jubatus. Classification (NCBI taxonomy): domain Eukaryota; kingdom Metazoa; phylum Chordata; class Mammalia; order Carnivora; family Otariidae; genus Eumetopias; species Eumetopias jubatus. The sequence continues at coordinate 5,474,442 of NW_028274808.1, forward strand.
GGCCAACCCAAGGACTGGCATTTGTGACTTGCTTCTGCTTCCCTTTCTATTCTCCTCTGCACTGACCTCACTTCCTTGCAACCGACATGCTGCTCCTTGGGATTGTTCCCTGGGAGTGCCCCAGGCAGCCGGCACGCACAGCCCATCTGCACATGTCCAACACCCCCTTCCCACTGGTCTCTCGGCTACGCCTGCTCTTCCTGACCTTCCCATTTAAAAGCTGATGAGATCCTCTTCATTCTTCAAAGACCTTCCAGAAAGTTTTCTGAAACCACTATAGAGAATTAGTCAGCCTTTGCTCTGTGATGAGATAAACAGGATTCCTAATCCTTTTTATAATACTTAATTATGTCATCACTGATATGTATTACTGTTTTTTCTCCCAGACTGTGAGCTTCTCAGAGGTATAGGTGTGTATACTGCTCCTTGTCCACCAGTATGAGCAGTATTTCACACATGGAAAGTACTCATGGGTCTGCTTAAGAAGGAAATTGATGAATATGTGGGTAAAAGTAATTGGCTAATTGTCACCTTTATTCTCTTTATCACTTTCATAAGATGAAAACTGGAAACACACCTCTAGATATTTTTTAAGTGCATGTGCTTAAGCCCACCACAAACAATTAATCTGAAGATCTTTTTCATCAAAGCAACATTTTAAAGATCTCCATGTCTATTTTGTCTACAACTAAGACTTTTTGGTTGATTGCCTAAGGTGCTGTGGTGGCCAAAAATTATGACTAATTTTTTAATAATGGAGTCTGAAAACATACATTTAGTTGTTTTTAATGTTCTAATACATGTATTTCAAATACATGCTTTCTGAAATAACATTTTAATTTGATCATGCCCTATGAATAAATGCAAATTCAATTTACCCGTGACCCCAGATTTCAGGGTTTCATTGTAGTTTTTTTTTTTTATGGAAGGCTACAATAAGTTAAATTCTGTTCCTGCAAAATGTGTAGTCCAGCAAGTCCCCTGGCAGTTTGAAAGATGACAAGTGAAGACAACACAGTGAGTCTGAGTCACTGTGTCATCAGCAACAGAAACACTGCTTGCTTATGTGCAGGTGCAGGAACGCTGGGGTTGGAAGAATGACTGAAGCATTTCACGGCTCACCCTTTGGCTTTTAGTATCCATTCTGCAGTCTAAAAAATTAACTGGAATCTCATAATCGAAATGGGGCAGAGTACAATCAAATTCTCTGCTGCTTCAATTTTCAAAATGATGACGGCTGGAGCAGTTTTCATACTTTTCTTGTGTGCAGGTTAGCTAGGGAATCCAGGAACCTGCCCACTGTAAGTGAAATGGCATTTTCCCTGGCACACATATCAGTCACTTGTCATAGCTGGCCAAAAGCATCATCAAAGACTCCCCGAAAGGGGACCTGCGTGAGTCCTTTCCTTTGCAGGACATTGCTGAGAAAGAACATACAAGGGTTCTTTGGTAAAAATCTGCTTCCTGAGTATGGAATCTTCAGAATATGTGTGTCTCCCAGACCCCTTGGTGCCCATAACTAGGCTCATTAGTGCAGCTGGCTTGCCTTGTTCCCTAGAGAATTTCTAATCCTGAAAGGGAAGTGTTCTTTCCCTGCATGAAAATGAATGGAGTGACCAGAGGGGGAAAATTATATAATACATATATATGTATAAAACTATATATATAAAACATATATTGTGAAAAAACATATAAATATGTACAATATATAAATATACATATACATTATATATGTATAATACATAAATATGCATTTTATTATTATATATTATATACATGAATTTATATACATATGTATTAGATTTTATACTCCACATAGTGTTTTTTTCAAAGAAAATTATGTATATATTATATACACAAATTTATATACTTATATAAATAAATATATAAATAAATAAAATCTTAAAAAAAGAAATTTTCATCCCAACTAATTCTAGATAAGCATTCCCTTTCAGATGTTCATCTGTTTTTTATTCATTGGAGACCTCTGACATTTAACTGAAGCCTGAGAACAGAGGTAAAAGAATTAAAAGAAGATCACACCCAAATGTTACACCTACCTTGTCTCCAAGAAAACTGTGTCTTTCCTACTTTTTGTTAGCGTCCTAGTTAGCAAAGGCAAACATACAGCATTTGAAACACAGCCTCTTACTAAGACCAATAATGGATCCTTATAATCTACTAAGAAATTTTAAAAAACTGAAGATACCCAGGGAAAATAGAAAGATTTTACTCTTCAAACAGCTCTGTGAGTAAGAAACATGGATTCTACTCTCTCTGTGTGGCTGCATTTACATTTTTCCTCTTATTCCCTTACTTTTATGGATTAGCGAGGGAATGGTGCCCCATCATTAGAGTCCACTTAGGGATAGGCTAAACTTCAGGTCTCCAAATATTTTTCACAGTTTCTGTAAATAGTAAGATGTCTTGCAAATGTTTAAGGTTCATGGTTCAGAACACAGTATTTATGTCCCCAGACACCATTCTGCTTATAAGCACGATTTGCGGGCAAGAACCTATTTCTAGGGATGATTGATGCGACTTTATATTTGGCTTAAGAACATTGACTAAAATCCAACTAAAATGCCAGATAGAAGATAAGGACACTTACCCAACCATTCTCATTTAATTTTAGACAAAATGCCACAAAGTTTCAAACTGTGAAGTCTGCTATCCAGAGCAGGTGGGGCACGGGCCAGCTGCCTCGGTGACCGGGAGGCTTCGTACCAGCTTTCTGGTTTGTCTCTGGAACCGGGCTCAGAGACGACTTTGCTACTTGACAAGGTTCCTGAATTCTTCAGGGCTGTTGTGCTGGGGACCCCACCCCTTCAACAACCTGAGCCCACTCTTCAACCCAGAGTCTTCAGTGAATAAGGTAGGAGAATGATAATAGATTTCATTGATTAATTTACATAGTATGGTCTAACATAATCTGTGTTCCATTCTGGAAAGGCTATTTGCCTTTTTTTTTTTTCCTCTTCAAACTATATGCTTCTCCACTGAAGAGGGAAAAACAAAGTTGATTGCACAGGCTGTTCCTGCTTCTCCTATCATATTAGGCTGCTTCTCTGGCCAAAAAAAACCACAAAAACTCAAAAAACAAAAACAAAATAAAACAAAACCCTCCAAGAAGATAGAAAAATAATGTAACACAAAAAATCATGTCTCTTTTAGGATCAGTAGCTTAACAGATGAGAAACTGAATGGCCACTGAAAGACCACAAACACTGACACAGTTCCAGCTAGTTCTGCAGGCAATATGGATCAGTTGGAACCAGACAGATCTGGGTTCAAAGCTTCTTTCCAAGGTTCTAACACTTACTGCACAGATGACTTTGGACAACTAACTTAACTTTTTCATATTTCAATCACTAGTATGTTAAGTTATATAAAATCATTATCCTTCTGCTCTAATAGTGAGAATTACATTAATATTCAAATTCTCTGGACATAGTATATGCTCAGTAAATCACTTCTCTCCCACCACTAAACCCTTGTCATTTCCATAATATGTAAAAATAACGGTATAACTTAGGTGAGCAGCAGAGAGGACTGAGACTGTCTTGATGACGATTCTCACAATACTTGAACAGATGCTGCACAGAATGTTAGGGTCACAGGACAAACACATTTCGGAGAGTAAATGCTTTGTTTGGGTTGAGGGACAGCAATGAGGTTCATTCAAAGGAGTGGTGAGTGCATACCATTGGCAAGTTTCTTTTCTAACAAGCTTTTAAAGAAGACATACATATGTGCCAGGTACTGTTCTTAGCAGAGTAAAGGTTTTATTTGAATTATCATAATAAATAGCTCCAAGAGGAACATGGTATTTATGGCCTATTTTACAGATAAGCCAAACAAGGCAAGGAGATGAAGCAAGCTACAGGGTAGAAGAACAAGATTCTTTGACAGACAGTTAACTACGGAGACCATGGTCTATTCTACTCTCTGGCATCTCAGTTCCCAGGGAGGCACTTACCACACTGACTTCCTGTCTCTCGTGAAGTTTGTAATTTTTTAAAAATTTTAATTATGATGTCTTTCTTTCTCAAGTCTGTCTGAACTGTATCTGTTCACACTAATTTCATGCGTCTTGCTTAATCTTTGTGCATAATCTTTGGCTAACTGCTGCATCTGTCTCCACGTTTTTGAATCTGGAGAGAAGCTTGCCACAGAAGAATCTTTCCTTCTATCCAAATAAATTTAAGGCAAACTTCTGGTAAAAATTCCTACACAGTAGCTTCACTATGTAGAGTATAAAATCTAAATAACTTATGCTGGTAGGTGATATCCTCTATGATTGTACCTTGACATACTTTTTCTCTCACATAATTTTCTCCCAAAACCATCTAATTCTTTAACATTGGACTTCTTTTCTCTCTAGAAACAGACCCTACATGTCTCTGTCTCAGTTCATAAAGCATCCTTTCCTATCACCTCTCCCTCTTAACATTACTCATTTTTTTCTTCAAGGTTCCATTTAAATACATCTTCTCAAAATCATCTCACAAATTCTCCCAGGTAAAAGTATTTTCTTGTTCTTGGTAGTTTGAGACAGTTCAGCCTAAATTGGATTCTGGCTCTGTCACATGCATCATGTGTGACTTTGGGTAAATCACATCATCTCTGGGATTCTTGATTCTTTATATAAAAAGCAGGTAGGCACTTTGGAAAATCCTGATGAGGGACCTGAAGTCTCTGGCCTCATCGTGTTATGATTATTACCTTTAACTGAAAACATGTGAGAGCGACACCCTGTGACCATCAGATATTCTTCTTAGTGAATTACACTTAAATCTGTGCACCTATTTTCACAGATAAACATGACCGAAGTTGAGAACTGGTGCCACCTTGAAATCTTCTGCTCAAAGAATTTTTTAGCCATGAGTTTGCTTCCTTTTTTTTTATAAAAATAGATAAAAGATATATCTTCCAATATACTAATAAGTTAAGGAATGATTGCAATTTGAAAACTGATGAAAAATGAACTAAGGTTGGCATGATCTCTTCTGTATTTCTCCAAGCACAGGGGGCATGCCATGCCTGTGCTAAAGCAAACTGCTCAGGCAGTTGAGAGATTTTACCTTCACAGGTAGGGCAGGACAGTACTGAGAGCAGAGTCCCAGGGAAGACTTGGCATTTCATTCACTAAGGAATGACATAACCGGACCTTTTTACTTGTAACTGACCCATATTGTCCCAAAGTTTGTATTACTGTGATCATGTACAATAAAGTCAGATCTTTCCCAGTGAGGTGAGTTAATTCCAGTGTTGGTAGATTGTAAGTTCTTAGTTCCTAAGACCACTGTAAAGACATGGATAAAATAAGAGAGGGTGTGTACCTCACATACTGCCAGACATACGGGAGACTATCAATAGAAATCCCCTACCCTGTTTCTCTAATTTCCAACATTTTGTTATACTGTAACAACATATTCCTTTTAACCTAGTCTTCTTTTTTTTTTAATACAAAAATCTGTACTTATTTATGTATACAATTTGATGAGCCTTCTAACTGGGAGTGGACCATCTATTCTGTCCAGGGAGTCAACTCTTTGTGGGCAAAATCCATGACTTACCATTGCCTCTCTGCCAGGTATTTTGCCTACCATAGTTATTAGTGAATGTCTGAATTAAATTGACCCTGCTGAGTTTGAAATATGGAAGCTACATTTATCAGACTTCTCACTGAAATGATAAAGTGAGCTCAAGATGCATGCAGCTTAAGTAGACAAGAACAGATGTAAAGTTTGGTCGGATGAACTGTGAAACCTACATGGCTTGAGGAAAAGAGACCCTCACCTGCTCAGCCCTTTCCAAAGACCTGTGATGAATGCACTCTGGATTCCATACAATCATATATTTTTGTTAATTTTGTAAAATCACAATTGATGACAACAGCTTTCTATTTCCACTCCAGTTTGCCCTTTGCCTCCATTCCCCTTGTATTAGGGGCTATTGCAGCGACTACACATACTCTTGCTTTCCAGTACAAGGGAAACGGAGCTGAGAATGCATTTAATACAATAATGTGGTTTGCAATTACTTCTGTGAACATCTCTTCCAATATATAAATGGTTTCCAGTAGTACTTTTTTAGCCCATGCCGTCAACCAATGCAGCACTATGACAAATTTTCAGGGCCATGAGTTGAGTCCCTATAATAAAACTTGGTATTGTAAGTATATGTATAGTATACAAAAAATAAAGTTTGAAATGTGTATAGCTAGCAGCTAGACTTGCAAAATTCTTCCAACCATCAGATGTATAAAAACATAGGCAGAAGACACAGTTCTAATCAAAACAGAAGTCACCTCTTACCTAGTAGGGATATCCTTAGTGATTCAGTACATAAATTATAAATGCATATGGTGGATTGAATAATTAGCTCAATTCCTTTGCATTGCTAGTCCATCCCCATATTGGTTATGATCTTATTATTGGGAAATTACACTTGCCTGATCCTGGGCTCTTTGCTCATACAAAGGAATGAGATAAAAATGTCAGTGTGCCAATTCTGGCCTGGGCATTCAGAGACTGAACACAGTTCCTCTTGCCTACCTCTCCTCTGTTATTGCCATGAACGAAATATGTCCTGGCTTGCTTCCACTATGAAGACAATGAGAAAAACATGGAGTAGAGACACCCAGCTGACCCACAGAACTCTAGTAAGAAGCAGGGTTGTTCCAGCCATCTAGCTGAGCCAGACTAGACCAGCCAAATGCCAGTCAACCCATAGACCCACTGAGTTTGGTATAAATTTGTCTTGCAGTAGCACTATGGCAGTAGTGAAATGATTCAATACAATCACTCTATTTTTTGACAGAGATTATATGACATACAGTTTATTAGTCCTGAAAGGTTTGAGAATACTGTAGTTGAAGTACAGAGCAGTAAGAGTAAAGTTGCATGTTTTATGCATCCAAGTATCTGTAATAAATTGTGACCAATAATAGTAGAGATTAGGGGTGGCTGGTTGGCTCAGTTGGTTGAGCGTTCAACTCTTGATTTCAGCTCAGGTCGTGATCTTGGGGTCATGGGACCAAGCCCTGAGTTAGGCTCCACGCTCAGTGGATTCTCCCTCTCCCTCTGTTGTCCCCCCTGTTCATGCTCACTCATGCCCCCCCCAAATAAATAAATAAATCTTTAAAAAATTAGTAGAGATTAAATTACCTTTCTATTTTTTCTATAGAAAATAAAACAAAGTCAGGACAATATGAAAACTTCGAAGAGATTATAAATCTATGTAGATATTGTTAATGTGTGTGTGTGGTCTTTATGGAAATGTCAATTTCTTTAAATTTACATTTTTTCCAGATTATTGTTTAAACTGCTTTATTAAAGTGTAGTTTTCCTAAAATAAATGGTCCATGTTTGAAGTGTATAATAAGTTTTTTACGTGTAGACATCACCACAATCAAAAAATGAATATACCTATCATCTCCAAAACTTCCCTCAGACCCTTGGTAGACCCTGACTCCCGATTCTGCTAACTCATGACCACCTTAACTAAGCAACCATTGAGCTGCCCTCTATTGCTATTGATCAGTTTGAGTTTTATAGAATTTTATGTACATAAATTTATTTGCTCTTTTTATGGCTTCTTTTATACAGCACAGTTATTTTGACATTTATCCATGTTGCCATAGCAATGGTTGGCTTCTTTTTCATTTCTTAGTAGTATTCCATGGTGTAAATATACTACCATTAGTTTATACATTAACCTTTTTTTTAAGATTTTTATTTATTTATTTGAGAGAGAATGAGAACAAGAGTCAGAGAGAGTAAGAGAGAGAGAATGAGAGAGAGAACAAGCTGGGGGAGCAGCAAAGGGAGAGGGAGAAGCAAGCTCCCAGCTGAGCAGGGAGCCCCATGTGGGACTCGATCCCAGAACCCCGAGATCATGACCCCAGCTGAAGGCAGACGCTTAACCAACTGAGCGACCCAGACGCCACTACATTCACCTTTTGATGAACATTTGGGTTGTTTTCATCCTTTGGGTAATACAAATAATGACGACATGCATGTTCATCAACAAGTCTTTATACAGACATACACTTTCATATTGTTTGAGCAAATACTTAGGATGGGAATGAATGAGTATATGGTCAGTGTGTATTTAGTTTTTTAAGAAATTGTTGAACTGTTTTCTAATAATTATTATTTTCACCCATTTTGTTCTTTGAAAGTTGAAATTCCCACACATCTTTGCACAAACTTGGTATAGACACTCTTTTTCTTTTTTCCCCTTTAGTCATTCTAATGGGTGGGTAGTGGCCTCTCACTGTGGTTTTCATTTGCATTTGCCTAAAATGACTAATGAGTTAAGTACCTTTCAAGTACTAAATTGCTATGTGTGTATCTTCTTTGGTGAAGTATCTGTTCCAATTTTTTCCCATTTACCTATAGGGCTGTTTTTCTTATTATTGAGTTTTGATCATTATTTAAGTGTTTTCTGCGTACAAAATCCTTTGTCAGATTTCTGATTTGCAAATTTTTTCTCCCAGTCCTTGGCTGGTTTTTCTCCCCCCACTGCCCCCCCCCCCCAAGTAGTGTCTTCTTTGGGGTGGAAGTTTTAATTTTGATAAACTCGAATTTATCAATTTGTTGTTTTATGGATCATTCTTTTGGTGTTGCATCTATAAAATCTTTGGTTAGCCTATAGTCACAAAGGTTTTCTCCTACATTTTCTTTGAGACGTTTTACAAGTTAGATTTGATGGACTTTGAGTTAACATTTGTATACGGCATGAGGTATAAAGCCTATTTGTTTGTTTTTGTTTTTTCATTTTACAGACTATCTTCTTTTTCACTGAATTGCTATTGCATTTTTATTAAAAATCAATTGATCATACATACAGGACTATTTATCTGGAATCACTCTTTTGTTCCAATGATGCATCTGCCTATCTTAATGCTAACAGCATACCTTCTCTTGGCCATTGTAACTCTCGAATAAGTCTTAAAGTCAGATAGTATAACTTTCCCAAATTTGTCCTCTTTTTTCAAAGTCATTTGACTATTTACATTTCCATGTAAATTTTAAAACTCACATGTTATTTTCTACAAGAAAATTCAGCTGCACTTTTGTCTGAAATCACATTACATCTGTCTATAGATCAGTTTGCAAAAAATTGACATTCTATATTAAATTTTCCAATCTGTAAAAATGATGTATTTCTCCATATGTCCTTCTTAATTACTCTCAATATTTTGTAGCTTTAATCTTAGAGTCTTGCATAAATTTTATATGACTTATCCCAAAGTGTTTCATATTTTAATACCATATTATAATTTTAATTTCAAATTCTATTTGTTCATTGCTAGCATATAGAAATACAAATGAATGTTGTATGTTGATATTGTATTCTGAAAATTTGTTCAGCTCAGTACTTTGTTCTACTAGCATTTTGATAGAATCTATGGGATTTTCCATGTAGATCTAGCTTGTGAATTGTTTTTACCTCTTCTTTTTTATTTTATTTATTTCTCATGCCTTATTGTACTCATTAGAATCTTTAACATGATTTTGAATTAATTTCATGAGAGTGTACACTCCTGTCTTTGTCCTGATATTAAAGGAAAATCACTCTGTCTTTTGATATTAATGATATCTGTTTTCACTTATGCCCTTTATCAGTTTTATCAGTTTTAAAATTTTTCCCTTTATTACTACATTTTTGAAAAGTTTTAGCAGGGGTAAATGTTGAATTCTTTATGTGCTTTTAATATTTTTGATCATGCTTTTTTCATTTTTGGTCTCTTAATATGTTTCAATGTAAACTGATTAATTTTCAAATATTAAACAACTATATATTCCAAAATAAATTCATCCTACTTCTTGTATGTATGCAAGTTTTAATTCCTCAGCAGAACTGAATTCCTGAGTGCTGGGAATATGGGGACTGCTGCCATCATAATGGAGCCTTGCGGACAGCATCAGTATAGCTTAGTAGTTAATGGCAAACTTCTGTGCCAGATGAAATCCTGAGTCCTCTTCTTCACATCCCTGGGAGAATTTTTTAAAATCTCTCTAACTACAAGTCCCTTAATCTATATAATAGTGATAATAATAGTACTTACTTAACACATGCACAATTAAAATTACATAGGAACTAATGAAAAGACTCGGTGCCAAGCCTGGCAAAAATAAAAGAAATAAACATCAGTGTCACAGGCTGAATGTGGGTGTCCCCCTAAAATCCGTATGTTGAAACCTAACTCCCAAAGTGATGGTGTTAGGAGGTGGGGGCCTCTGGGAGGTGATTAGGTCATGAAGGTGGAGCCCCCAAGAAAGGGATTCATGCCCTTATAAGAGGGACCTCAGAGGACGCCCACATCCCTCCTGCCGCAGAGAGAGTACAGGGGTTTATGAAGCAGGAAGTGTGCTCTCACCCCACACCAGATGTGCTGGCATCTGGATCCTGAACTTTCAGCCTCCAGGACTGTAAGAAATAAGTTTGTGTTGTTTATAAGCCACTAGTCTTTGGTAATTAGTCACAGCAGCCCAAATGGACTAAAGCATTTAGCATATATTATCCTTGTTTAGAAACAGACACATAGAGAAGTTAAGAATGTTGTCTGTCTCCCCCTTAAGTAAACGGCGGCTCCAGGGTTCAAGCCAGGCTTTCTGATCTGAGCTCTTGCACATTACACTTACTCTCTTACTAACTTATTCTGTCTCGAGTTTTGTCAAAGCCTTGCACTTGTTACTATATTCTTTTAAATTTAATTTTATTATGTTATGTTAATGACCATACATCATTAACCTTTGATGTAGTGTTCCATGATTCATCATTTGTGTATAACACCCAGTGCTCCATTCAGTACGTGCCCTCTTTAATACCCATCACCAGTCCAACCCATCCCCCCACCCCCTCCCCTCTAGAACCCTCAGTTTGTTTCCCAGAGTCCATCATCTCTCATGGTTTGTCTCCCGGTCTGATTCCCTCCCCCTTCATTTTTTCCTTCCTACTATCTTCTTCTTCCTCTTCTTCTTCTTCTTCTTCTTCTTCTTCTTTTTTACATATAATGTATTATTTGTTTCAGAGGTACAGGTCTGTGATTCAACAGTCGTACACAATTCACAGTGCTCACCATAGCACATACCCTCCCCAATGTCTATCACCCAGCCACCCCAACCCTCCCAGCCCCCACCACTCCAGCAACCCTCAGTTTGTTTCCTGAGATTAAGAATTCTTCATATCAGTGAGATAATATGATATATGTCTTTCTCTGATTGACCTTTTTCACTTAGCATAATACCCTCTAGTTCCATCCACGTCATTGCAAATGGCAAGATTTTTTTTTTTTTTTGATGGCTGCATAACATTCCATTGTATACATATACCACCTCTTCTTTACCCATTCATCTGATGATGGACATCTTGGTTCTTTCCATAGTTTGGCTATTGTGCACATTGCTGCTATAAACATCAGGGTGCACGTACCCCTTCGGATCCCTACATTTGTATCTTTGGGATAAATACCCAGTAGTGCAATTGCTGGATCGTATGGTAGCTCTATTTTCAACTGTTTGAGGAACCTCTATACTGTTTTTCAGAGTGGCTGCACCAGCTTGCATTCCCACTAACAGTGTAGGAGGGTTCCCCTTTCTCTGCATCCTCGCCAACATCTGTCATTTCCTGACTTGTTAACTTTAGGCATTCTGACTGGGGTGAGGTGGTATCTCATTGTTACTATGTTCTTGCAGCAGACATCCTAATATAAATACTTAAAGTACCTAAGTGACTTCACAGTCTATGGAGATTATGGGAACCTCTGCCTGTGTCTAGAAAAACTGACCAGTGGTACAGTCAAGACGTGCAGTCACAGGAGAAAACCCAATGTTGCAAAGAGCAAAGTCAGAAAAGGACAAGGTAAGTAGAACAACTCAATGCTTAGCAAATTGAGATAGGTAATAAAACAAAACAAACAAACAAAAAAAACTAGTAAGTATCCTCACAAATAATCAAGATGATTTTGTCCACATAAAATAGGGAAATGATACAATGAATAAAGAAAGTTGGAACAGGATGACAAGAGGTATGGTGACAGATTGTTGTTTTCAGAAGGAACAATTCTGTAACGTTAGATTTTTTAGTATGGAAGTGTAGCATAAATATTATAAGTAAATAGCTTGAGCTATTATCACAAAATCAACACCTCTAGGTTAAGGAATAACCACAAGCCAGAATAGAATACTATATTGTGTTTTTATTACATGCATCTATCATTTGGATTTAAAAGATTATATGCATTTATTGATGATTAATTATAGTTATATTCATTTATATTTCACCAGTGGGATCAGTTTTTCTGGGAATTATTTTTAAAATTAAAAAAAAAGGCAGGAATAATATACCCAGGATTTCAAACTAAGAAAATTCCAGCCAAAAGCTCAGCTGCTAACTCTTCCAAGATTTATGAATATTTCCTGTAACAGTGGTAGAGGAAGTGACTCTCAGATCTATAGTAGATTCCAATGAGAATGACCCCGCATTAAACAAAAAGGGCAGAGAGAAAAAGACCATGCCTTCCATGACTTTTTAGACTAGAAGATCAGATCCATTTAAAATATCACAGTTATTTCAGCACTTGTTTGTTTTTGTTTTTTCCTCCTTTAGGAGTATGGTTTTGACTTCAGGAAGAGGTGCTTGTGAAGGTCTGGACCTAATAGGAGCCGTGAGACCAATGCTGTCTTCTAACAGACACACACTAATGAAAAGATTGCAGTTTGGGTGGATAGTCAGATCTATGGTATTCAATCTTAACACAGGAAGAATGTGAAACTATATATTTTGACACTAGATGTTTCATCATGGTTAGTCTGATGGGATGGGTTGCCTGCATCAGGAGATAGGGAAGGGACTTTCTTAAGCTTCTCTCTCATGCTCTCCTACGTTGTGGCTGATAGGAAGCATATCTGCAAAAATCTGTTCCTTCTACATAAAAACTTTTACCTCCCAGAGAGACCACCTCTCTACTTCACATATTTGTTAAAATGCAAGAAAGGGAAGAAAATACTGAAACTTTGATAGATAAATCCCACTGTTTTCCTGTGATGATTACTTTTTTGTGCCAGTGTGGCTAGGCTATAATTCCCAGATATTTGTTCAAACACCAGTCAAGATATTGCTGTGAAGTATTTTTTTCTTTTTTTTTTTTTTGAGAGAGAGATCATGAGTGGGAGTGGGGGTGGGGGGCGCCTAAATCAAGAGTTTGATGTTTAACCTACTGAGCCACCCAGATGCCCTGCTGTGGAGGTATTTTGTTAGAGGTGATTAACATTTAAATCAGTAGACTCTGAAAGTACAGACTATCATCCTGAATGTAGGTGGGCCTCAGTCAATCAGGTGAAGGTCTTAAGAGGAAAGAATGAGGTTCACTGAAGAAGAGATTTTGCCTGCAGATAGCTTTCAGACCTGAACTATAGCATCAGCTCTACCCTGTGTCTCCAGTCTGCTGGACTGCCTTGCAGAACTTGGACTTGCAACCCCACAATCACATGGGCCAGCTCCCTATAAAAAAGTCTCTCACTCTCCCTAGCATTTGATGTAACTATATTTCCATCTATGTTAATAATGATTGTATTATGTCTCCTTTGAGTGCAATTTATATGTAACTTGAGTTAATTCATCAGGACAGGTGAGGTCTTCCTAACCTTCACTCATTCTGCATGGCTAATGTAGGCTGATAGGAGAATGCTCTTCATCACTGTCATCACAGCTCATGCTGCTGGGGATCCATCTCATTGAATGCATGCACTTACAAACATGAATTGTGCACTGCCTTTTAAAGTTTCTGCCCAGAAAAGACTCAATCACTTTTGTTCACATTTCATTGGCTGACATATGACATTAACATCAAAGGTTGAGAAGTGCAATTCTATCATATACCCAGAAGAAAGAGAAATTGAATTTTTTTCATGAGCAAAAGTAACAAAAGCAGTCAGTGTCCTTCTAAACACATCTGACTCAGTACACTTTCTTCATATAAGATACACTCACCTTTTCCCCAGGGAGAGAATCTAAATCTTATCATGTCAGTGTCAAGGTCAAAGTCTAGGATCTCTGAATGACACACATTTTATGCATATGATATTCCCCTGTCATTGTTCTTGATAGAAACTGAACCAAAAAGAAATCTCCCTTGCACTCCACAACAGTAACAGGACAGGAACAAGGTCACCACAATAAATAATGCCCTTTGGAAAGGGGAAGGATGGAAGGCACACAAAACTCACCAGTCCATAGACTTCTACAGTTCACAGGGAAGACACAGAAAGGAGTGAAGAATATTCTCTGGTTGTGTCTGATTCTTCCCCTCAGAGGACCGGGGACTACACAGCTCTGCAGGCTGCTCCCTGCCAACAGAACATTGGAAGCCTGAGTTTTGTTGGACACACTGAATAATCACAAGCAGTTTTTAAAACTAGGATGTGAGTCTCTGTAGCAATACAATTCTCTTAAAACAAATCTTACTTATTTGACTACAGTCACACTTTACTACATTTTTTTTTCAATCCGAGGACTCAGCATGTCCATTTTCTTCCACTTACAGATATCCATCAGAATGTAAATAACAATGTTGGGGCGCCTGGGTGGCTCAGTCGTTAAGTGTCTGCCTTCGGCTCAAGTCATGATCCCAGGGTCCTGGGATCAAGCCCCACATCGGGCTCCTTGCTCCACGGGGAGCCTGCTTCTCCCTCTCCCACTACCCCTGCTTGTGTTCCCTTTCTCGCTGTGTCTCTCTCTGTCAAATAAATAAAATCTTAAAAAAAAAAAAGAACATAAATAACACTGTAAATGGGTACTTTCTCTAAAATGGGGATAAATTCATTTCCCTGCCCTTATTTCAGAGAGAAACTGATGTAAGAGCAATAAACCAGAAGCAGTTTTAGTAAAAGCACAAGAGGAAACTAAATGCAGGCCAATTAAATCCTTGAAGAAATAATAACAAATACCAATCCAGTTAAATCATAAAATTCTTAAGTACTTTATTCAGAGAAAGAGCTGCTAAAAAGGTTCAGGAATGCAAAATTTTATGATTTGAAAAAAAAATTATGATTTACAAAGGAATTTTCTTGGCAAGATGGTGATGGAGTAGGAGACCTAAATTTCATTTGGTCCCAGGAATTCAACTAAATAGGGATCAAACCATCTGAACACCTATGAACTCAACAGGAGATTGAAGAAAAGAATAGCAGCAACTCTCTGAACAGAAAAGCGACCACTTTCTGGAAGGTAGGACATGCGGAGAAGTGAATCTGAGGCGATATTCGGGAGGAGAGACAGCGGGGGAAGGGGCCTCCGTCGGCCGCTTCTCTCAAGTGCTAGAGCCGCGGAGCACAAAATTGGAACTTTTAGAAGTCGGCTCCGCTGAGGGATGTCGCTCCAGTGGCTAAGCTGGGGGTGGAACCCTCGCGGGACAGTGTGGTCTCAGGACGCTTGGGGGTCACAGGAAGACCGGGGGTGCCTGAGTGCGGCAGAGCTCCCAGGTATCGGAGTGGGGAAGTCGGCTGCAGAGACAGAGCCAAGGAGCAGGCTCTCAGCTCGGGGTTGCCATAAATTGTGATTGGTGACAGTTGGACCACTGCTCCTCCAGCAGAGACCCAACAAGCGGCAGATCGGGGAGACTCCCCTTCCTCCCCTTGGAGGAGCGGCGCAGGAGCTCACCACAGGGATATGCTGGGTTCGGAGACTCCACACGGGGTTGGGTGCCAGAGATAGAAATGCTCGGTCACAGGCCAGGTGAGCATGGAGTGCAGCCGGAGACCGGGGAGATGGGAGTGACTGACTGCTTTTCTCGGGGGGCAAACTGAGGAGCGGGGCTCAGTGTTCCCTGCTCCTCCGGGGTGGAGATTGGGAGGCCGCCATTTTCACTCTCGTCCTCCAAAGCTGTATGGAAAGCTTACAGGGAACAAAAGCTCCTGAGAGCAAACCCCAGCAGATTACTTACAAGACCAGCAAGGGCCAGATGGCTTCCCAGGGGAATTTTACCGAACATTTAAAGAAGAATTAATGCCTATTCTTCTGAAACTGTTCCAAAAAATAGAAATGGAAGGAAAACTTCCAAACTCGTTTTATGAGGCCTCCATTACCTTGATCCCAAAACCAGACAAAGACCCCATCAAAAAGAATTACAGACCAATATCCCTAATGAACATGGATGAGAAAATTCTCACCAAAATACTAAAATGGACAGCAATACAATAATATTAGGGGACTTTAATATCTCACTTTCAAAAATGGGTAGATTATCTAAAGAGAACATTACAAAGGAAACACTGGAATTGAATTGTACTTTAGACCAAATGGACCAAAAGTCATAAACAGAACATTCCATTCAAAGGCAGCAGAATACATATTCTTCTTTAGTACCTTTGAACATTCTGTAGGATAGATCATATGGTGGGCCACAAACAAATCTTAATAATTTTAAGAAGACTGATATCACACCAATTATTTTTTCTAACCACAATGATTTGATACTAGAAATCAATTACTAGAAGATTACTAAAAAATTCACAAATATATAAAGGTTAAATAACACGCGTCTGAACAACCAATAGGTTAGAAAAAATAAAAATAAAGGGGAAATTAAAAATCACTTGAGACAAATGAAAATGGAAATACAACAAACCCCAATGTATGGATGCCATAAGCAGTTTTAAGGGGGAAGTTTATAGCAATAAATACCTACATTAAAAAAAATAATAAAATAAATAAATAAATACCTACATTAAGAAAAATGAAAGATCTCAAATAAACAACCTAACTTTAGACCTCAAGGAACTAGAAAAAGGAAAAACCTAAACTAACCCAAAATTATTGGAAGAAAGGAAAAAACAAAGATCACAGAAGAAACAAATGAAATGAAATGAAAAGGAATAGATCAATGAAACTAAGAGACTTTTTTTAAAGGATAAAATTGAAACACATTCAGTTAGACAAGCTAACATAAAAAGAAGATTCAAAGAAAATGAGAAATGAAAGAGGAGATATTACAACTGATAACAGAGAAATACCAATCATCATAAAAAATACCATGGAATAACATATGCCAACAAATTAGATAACTCAAAATAAATGAGAGAAAACCCTAAAGACTCCTAGGAAAGAACATGGGCAGTGATTTCTTTGATAGTGACTATAGCAATATTTTTCTAGATGTCTCCTGAGGCAAGGGGAAAAAAAGCAAAAATAAAGTTTTGGGATTACATCAAAATAAAAAGCTCCTGCACAGTAAAGGAAACAACCAACAAAACTAAAAGACAACCAACTGAATGGCAAATGACATATCCTAAAAAGGTATTCAAAATATATAAAGAAGTGTAAAATTCAATAACCAAAATGAATAATCCAATTTAAAAATGGGCAGAAGACATGAACAGACATTTTTCCAAGGAAGATATACAAATGGCCAACTGACACATGAAGAGACATTCAACATCACCCATCATTAGGGAAATGCAAATCAAAAATACAATGAGCTATCACCTCACACCTGTCAGAATGCTAAAATCAAAACCACAAGAAACAATGGGTATTGGCAAGGATGTGAAGAAAAAAGGAACCTTCTTGCACTGTTGGTGGGAATGCAAGCTGGTGCAGCCACTCTGGAAAACAGTATGGAGGTTCCTCAGAAAGTTAAAAAATAGGGCGCCTGGGTGGCTCAGTTGGTTAAGTGACTGCCTTCAGCTCAGGTCATGATCCCGGAGTCCTGGGATAGAGTCCCACATTGGGCTCCCTGCTCAGCAGGGAGTCTGCTTCTCCCTCTGACCCTCCCCCCTCTCATGCTCTCTCTCTCTCATTCTCTCTCTCAAATAAATAAATAAAATCTTTTTTAAAAAAAAGAAAGTTAAAAAATAGAGCTACCCTACCATCCAGTAATTCCACCCTGGGTATTTACACAAAGAATACAAAAACAGTAATTCAAAAGGTTATATGCACCCCTATATTTATGGAAGCATTATTTACAATAGCCAAATTATGGTAGCTGGATACAGAAGTGGTATGTATATACAATGGAATATTATTCAGCCATAAAAAGAATGAAATCTTGCCATTTACAACAACATGGATGGGGCTAGACAGTATTATGCTCAGTGAAATAAGTCAGTCAGAAAAAGACAAATACCTTATGATTTCACTCATATGTGGAATTTAAGAAACAAAACAAATGAGCAAAGAAAAAAAAAATACAGAGACAAAACAAGAAACAGCCTCTTAGCTGTAGAGAACAAATGGATGGTTACCAGAAGGGAGGTGGGTAGAGGAATGGGTGAAATAGATGAGGGAGATTAAGAGTACACTTATCATGATGAGCACTGAGTAATGTATAAAGTTACTGGAAAACTATATTATACACTGAAACTAACATAACATTGTATATATACTATACTGGAATTAAAATTAAAAAAATTTCAAAAATTCCTAGAAACATACAACCTACCAAGATTGAATCATGAAGAAATAGACCAGACCAATTATAATTAAGGAGATTGATCAGTAACCAAAAATCCCGCAATATAAAGTTCAGGGACAGATGGCTTCACTGGTGAATTCTGCCAAACTTTTAAAGATGAATGAATACCAATCCTTTTGAAACTTTTCCTAACAGTGGAATAGGAGACAACACTCCAAACAAATTTTATGAGGCCAGCATTACCCTGATGCCAAAAGTATATGAGAACAGACACACACAAAGAAAATCACAGGCCAATAGCCCTAATGAACATAGATGCAAAAATCCTCAACAAAATATTTGCAAACCAAATTCATAAGTTCATTACAAGGATCGGGTAGGAATTATCCCTGGATGCAAGGATGGTCCAACATACACAAGGCAATAAATGTGTTATATCTCATTAAAAAATTAAGGACAAAAATAATATGATCATCTCCACAGATGCAGAAAAAACATTTGACAGAAATTAATACGCTTCATAAAAAGTCACAACAAACTGAGTATAGAAGAATCTACCTCAAAATAATGAAGGCCATATAAGAGGTGCACACAGCTAACATCATATTTAACTGAGAAAAGTTGAAAGCTTTTCCTTTAAGTTCAGTAACAAGACAAGGTTGCCCACTCTCACCACTTCTATTTAACATAGTACTGGAAATCCTAGCCACAGTAGTCAGGTTCAAAAAATTCCTTAACATTAAAATTACTAAGTATTTATTTTAGAGGTGAATTTAAAGGGACAAATTCTCTTTCACTCTTCCTTTAGGTACAAAAAAGAAATACTTTGTTAAAAACAATAGACTATCTCAAATTAGAAAATAATAAACAGTGTCAGATAGGAAATACAAAACACAGATAATTGAGAATGAACATTAAATTTTTAGCCAGACTATGACTGTAATTCACAGAATGTTTTTCATATAGAAAGTGAATTTTTTTTAAAGATTTTATCTATTTATTTGAGAGTGAGAATGTGAGTGAGAACACAGAAGCAGAAGGAGGAGCAGAGGGAGAGGGCAGAAACAGGCTCCCCACTGAGCAGGACCCTGGGATGATGACCTGAGCCAAAGGCAGTGGCTTAATAGATGGAGCCACCCAGGTGCCCTGAAAGTGAATTTTATCAATAGCAAAAACCCAGCATTTTGAAACTATATTAGGTTTTATGTAAGGAATGTTTATATTTCCCCCATTAAATATTGATTAAATGTCCTATTTTTACTTTTTTTCTTCTAATATAAACTTGCAAAAGTCTTGACACTGTTTCTTTTTTTAAGCTTTCTTGAGGTATAATTGACAAATAAAATAGTAATATATTTGAGGTCTAAATATGATTTGATATACATTGTGAATTCTCCCTACTGAATTAATTAACACATGCATTACCTCACCTATGTATCTATTTTTAAAATTTTGATAACGAGTTCTACTGTCTTAGCAAATTTCAGTAATACAAGAGTGTTATCAAACGAGGTTACCATGCTATTCTCT
The DNA here is from genome assembly GCF_037043125.1 of Eumetopias jubatus. Taxonomy (NCBI): domain Eukaryota; kingdom Metazoa; phylum Chordata; class Mammalia; order Carnivora; family Otariidae; genus Eumetopias; species Eumetopias jubatus. The sequence continues at coordinate 5,494,399 of NW_028274808.1, forward strand.
GGCATTGCACCCTTTGTAATTCATCATGATCTTTGTCCAAATGCTTGTTGATATATCTAGAATATAATTCCTTAAGGACAGAGAGCAGAGATTTTATGGAATAATTTTAGTACAGTCCTTGAAGGAAGGTGTGTGTGTGTGTGTGTGTGTGTGTGTGTGTGTGTGATTTGATTAAATGACTAAATGAGTAGTTGGCACTCAATTAAAATTGGAGAACTGAATAATGCAAAGCAGGTCCCAAGAGGCCAACAGAAAAATAACAGAAAGCTTTGGAAGGTTTTGACCTACACATAAAACATCATGTTTGACATGAGACTCACCAGGTCTATGCCATGGGCTCATCAAACACAAGAGGTTTAGTCTTCCATGTGCCAGATAGAAGGAGAGAAATGGTGACCAGTGAAAAGGCCCAGTGACCACGACCCAAAAAATGCAATGATGAATATTATCACAAAACAATTCATTTCTCAAATTATGTTGATTGACCTAGGGTAGGAATCGTATTTACATGTACTTTTATCAGTGGTTATCAAACTGTAGTCCTATATAATAATTTGAAAATTTGTATATTTATTTAAAAGATAATCTAAAATAAATTACTTTAACTGTAGGTTTAGGTTATCTAGATGATCACTGTGATGGGCTGAATGCTTGTGTCCCCCCAGAATTCATACTTGAATTCCTAATCCCCAGCGTGATAGTATTTGGGGATAAGGCTTTAGGGAAGTCCTTAGGTCATGAGGGTGGTACCCTCATGATGGAATTAGTGTCCTTATAAGAAGAAATAGGAGAGAGCTTGCTTCCTTCCTCTCTCTCTTTTTGCCATGTGAAGAAACCTGGAATAGGACCCTTACCAGAACCTGACCATGCCCACCTCCTGATTTCTTGAAGACATGTTTTTCTATATTGACCCACTGGGTAGTAACAGTACTTAACTGACATGACTGCTGGAGGGCTGCAGCCTGGTGAAGAGCTTAGTACTCAGTGTTAACTGACAACAGCAACAACAATATTAATACCATCTAAACCTCACTAGAATGGAAGGCGATCTAAATCAGGAGCTTTGACTTAATGTTCACTATTATATTCTCAGCTGGTTGGAAAGCATGTATGAGGTAAGCACTTAATAAATGGTGAATGTTAGTGAATGGATGATGTGCCCTATATATAAATGCATCTATATTTTTCTATCTATCCATCCATCTCTCTCTCTCTCCCTCTCCTTCTATATCTATAGTCTTATCCTCTTACCCAAAACCAGAATTAGAACTATGAAATTATTTAGACTCCAAAACCTATATTCTCAAAAGTAATATAGGAAAAATGCTCTACAGAATCAATGCATTCTAAAAAGAAATCTTAAAACATAAAACCAGATCTAGGCTAGAACATATTTCACAGAAAACAAGGGAAGTCTCTGTATTGGATTGAATGGTGACCCCCAAAAAGGATATGTCCACATGCTAACTCAAAAGCTGGGTATGTGACCATATTTAGAAAAAAAAAGGGGGGGCGGTCATTGCAGATATAATTAAGTTAGAGGGAATCTTGAGATGAGATCGTTTTGAATTACCAAGGGTGGGGGGGGGGGTAAATCCAATTACAAGTATCATTAGAAGAAACAGAAGAGGAATCATAAAGAGAAAGGCATGTGAAGATAGAGTCAAGTGCTAGATAGATGAAGTCACAAAGAATGAAGACAGCCACCAGAAAGTAGAAGAGACAAAAAGGAATTTCATCTGAGAGTCTTCAAAGAGATTGCAACCCTGCTGACACCATGATTTTGGACTTCTATGAGAGAGTGAATTTCTACTGTGTTAAGCTGTTCAGTTTGTGGTAATTCATGATGACAGCCACGGGAAACTAATACAGTCCCCAAGACCAAAAAACAAGCCCAACTGAAAATAGGGGACTATAATCAGTATAGAATAAAAGATTCTTGAGCACTCAGTGAAATAGGATAGCACAAGCACCAAAGCTGATGCTCGGACTGATGAGATTATATGTGGACCCCATCACAGATCTGCAGAACTGGATTTGAAATTTCTGAGCTAAGATGTGACTTTTGAAAGAAGCTAGCTAAACAGAATTTCTGCAGAAAAATAATTGAGCAATAAAAAATTACTAACACGTAATGAATGAGAGACGAAATAACAAATAATTTGGACTCTGAAGACATGATCTTAAAGTATAAGATACCAGTTAAGGCTACAAAATAAAAATAAAGACACTATATAAATAATATAAGGGAACTAAAAATAATGAGTCAGCAGCATGGGACTCTGAAAAGTGACCATTAACATAGGAAAAGAAAAAAATTAATATTATATATTAAAAATGTGCTATTTTTAATTTAAAACTGGTTGAATAAATTAAATGACAATTTAAACACCGCCCAATGGAAATAGTGAATTCAATGGAGGATCCAGAAAAAAATTACATAGAAATTAGCATAAAGAGAAAAGAAGAGGAAAACCATGAAAATAAATAAGAGATAAGGACGATAAAATGAGAATTATTATATGGCTAAGGAAGGTCCAGGAAGAGATTCTAGGGTAAATGAAGGAGAAATACTATTTAAAGTGTTAAAAAAAAAACTGAACATTTTTTATACGATATGAATCTAAAGACAAATGACCTATCAGGGAAAATAAAAACAAATTCACTTGCAGACATATTATGATGTATTTTTAGAATATCAAAGACAATGAAGGAAAACAGAGATCATAGAAACAGATCCACAATCAATGAAAACATAAAAGTAATAACATAGTACAACAGTGGCAAAATAATTGCTTATTTAACAATGATCCTGGAAGAACTGGTTATCATTATGGAAAAAAAAATTGGATTCTTACGTTAGGCCATAATTTAAAATTGATGTAGGTATAGTAAAACTTAAATATAGAAAGCAAAACTTTAAGACTTTTAAAAGAAAATAGAGAAATATTTTTATGCACTTAGGGGAATGAAAAATTTATTACATATCACTTCATCATCACCAAAATCTAACTACATTAAATCTCAGATCTCCATTTACTTAGCTCTGTGGCTTTGGACAAGTAACTTCTCTCATTTTTGCTGTCTTCATCCACAAAGCAGAGATATTAATAGTATATATTTCACAGAGTTGTATTAATGATTAGAAAATCAAAATATATAATGTTCAGGACATTACTTCATACACACACACATATATTGCTTAGTTTTTATTATTGATGCTTTCATAGACTTTATTATTATTTTGGGCACAACTCCATATTTCAGAAATTGTTTCTCCAAATGTAATCATGGAATATCAGACCACCTAATTCACATAGTTTCTTAAATTACCAACATATTATGACTGCCTTGGCCTTGATTCCTTCACCTTGAAATTCTTTTTTATAAGTAGGAAAACTTAATTGGGTACAGTAGGAATAGGTCAAAAGTGTTACATTTGAGGACTGATTAGAATAGTGGGCGTGAGCTCTGGGGAATTCACAAAAGCAATCCAGGACTTTAACAGTTAAAGAAAGCTCTAAAATGGACAGGCTTGCTTTTTCTTTCTTTTTCCATTACATTTTGATACGGTGACCTCTGACTATTTGAATGATATTCTTTGCTGACCTGGTACTCTCCTGACAGCCAAGAATAAAAGACCTCGTGCTTCTCCTGTCTAGTCTCTGTAGTGCATTCCTTTAAAATCCTGTGGAGTGTTTCAGAATTCTAAACTCGGCTCTAAATTTGAATTCTGGCCATTTACATAGCCTTTTGTTTAGAAAATGTAATTGCTCACATATTCAAACCAAATTAATTAGTTTCTTTCTGACACAGAAATTTTTAGGGGAAAAATTATGAGATTGAATGATTTAGTAGGTTTTATCATAGTAATGAAGATATTTCTTATTCAAATCTAAGACATGTGTATGTATCATCTAGGTTAGTGTTCACCCATATAGTCTCATCCTACCTCATCACAGTAGTTTATAAGGTAATGGAGGAAAGGGTGATTTTTATATCTCCCACACTGCTTAGCAGTGTCCTGATTTAAGTAGGTGGATGATAAATTCTTATCTGGCAAGTGAATCCAAACATGGTCAAAATAGTTTTTGAATGACACTGTGATTCTTTTTGAATAATTCTGGATAAATGTTTCTAAATAATGCCCTTTTTTTAAAATTTGAGGGACTCAAATGAAACCACAAGCATTTTCCTTCTATAGAAAATACTATGATATGCATTAATTTGAAATTAATATGATAATTTAAAATATTAATTCAAATTTAGGACATCTTTATTTTATCAATGTTGTGATTATTTTCTCCAAATTCTGATAATGTACAATAATTGGAGGTTGTAGCCCTATACTCACCGCATATAATCAGAAGATTAAAAAAATGTTTATTGAAACCCTGCTCTCTATGGAAAACACTAAACTCTGCTCTGAAAGCTGGTGATATAGTTTATCATGAACTTTATCTACTATATATGTAGTATAACTCTAATTATGTATATAGTATATATATAAATTACTGGATATGGTAAAATAGCCCGAATTCCATATAAGTGACAAAGACCATGTCAGTGAAAATTAAGAGAAATTAGTTAACCCTGTGGCCTATGGTAGTAGGGCTATTCTTCATATGAAAAAATTAAATTGAACAAAACCTTGATGGGTGGATGTTATTTATGAAACTTAAGTAGCACAATAAATATTTTGCAAGCAGATGAACAAAGTGAATGTGGGGCCAAGGTCAGGCTGTCCCAAAATGTGCCAGTAGGGCATAATGATTATTTTAAGTTAATGTTACTTAAGAAATAGCTAACGCACGTAGAGATCTCTGACCCCCCTTTGTCTCCAAAAAGCAGTAAATGAAGCCCCCTGTACCAGGAGGAAAGAGACATCCTTATAATTCAGAGCTGAAAAGGGCTATAAGAACAAATCTGTTACTTCTACTAATTTACTACCCTAGCCCAAATTCAGGTTAGAATTCCTTTCTAACTGAAACTCCCAAACATGTTTTCTTTGTCCCATCAATTCCTCACAGATCTATTGTTTCTTTGACTAAAAAGTATAAAAGCTACCTGCCTTCATCATTTCTTTGGGTCTTATTTTATGATTGAGTCTCTGTAAGCACACAATTAAACTTTCTTTTTTTTTCCTCCTCCTGTTAATCTGTCTCATGCAAATTTAATTTTTAGAATAGCTAGAAGAATGTTAAAGTCTAGAATAAAAATTTTCTCCCAACACAAGCAAAGGAAATGAGTAAGACTCATGATGCTTTGTGATAAAAACCACTCATGTGAGTCCCATATGTGTATGATTATAAGTCCTTCCATCTCTTATAATGTAGGATATTTCTTTTATTTTCAACAATTACGTACTATTTAAACAAATCATATTAGTGTGAAGGACAGTATGTAAATCAATACTAGCTTTTATTAAATTAAATGCTTACAGAAATCATCTGGTGGAATTCTTAAAAACAAAACAGGAGGCAAAAATATTTAATGCAAAGTTATTAATATGGGGTTACTGGCCACACACTTACAGTTATATGAGTCTTATTAAATAAGTTTAAAAATAATACTGTAATTGCTTAAAATGTGGACCTGTCAACTATATCCCTAAGCAGTGATTATAAAATTATATATAAAACATACTACAACAGTTTACTTCCCTGAAGATGGATGTCTGTGGATTAGAATAAAATTTTCCAGATATCATTGTTTCAAAAATAAATAGAAATAGTCTAGAATAATTTCATAAAACATGAACCTGTATACAGCAAATCTTCAGAATTCATTATTTCTCACCAGTCATACAGAACAACCCCTCCTTTACTTTCCTATAAAATCTTTTCCTAAGTTCTTCAAATGTGAGTATGTTGTATCTTTGTCACATTGTATCAAAGGCACATAACATCACCATGAAATCACCTTTGATGTCATCCTTGATCACCTGACTAAAGTGGCATAAGTCAGATTTCTTTACTGTAAAGTTACTCAGTTTCCCCCCCTACTGTCCATACTGTTCCCTTTGGAAGTAAGTTACTATAAGCATCAGAAACTTACGGACTGAGGGATTATGCTCCACCCCAAGAGGGCAGAATATATACCTTAATTATTTGAAATTCATCTGCATGGGAGGGCTATCCCTTTTCATGCATTGATTTATTTATCCAATCCTTAATTTATAACAGTTTGGATTCGTACATATTTATTTTATACTTGAGGCTTCATCCAATATTACTATTATTATTATGCTCAAATTTTTCTCATGTGTAGCCTTTTCAAATACTGCTTCTTTCATTTAGCAATATACATTTAAGGATCCACAATGTCTTCTTAGGGCCAGTGAACTCATTTTTTTAATCACTGGATAATATTCCATTGTATGGATATACTACAGTTTATTTAACCATTATCTCATTGAAGGGCAACTTCCATTTATTGATGATATTGTAAATCATGTTTTATTAATTTCAAATTCAAATTGTTTATTGATGATACTGAAGAAAGTAATTGACTTCTGTATATTAACCTTATATCCTGTGATCTTGCTATAGTCATTTACTAGTTCCAGAATTTTTTTTGCTATTTCTCTTGATACTTTGGGATTTTTTACATAGACAATTATGTCATCTGCAAACAAGGATAGTTTTATTTCTTCCTTCTCAATCTATATACATTTTATTTCCTTTTTTTGTTTCATTGTACTGCCTATAATTTCTAATATGATCTTGACTCAAGTAGTAAGACAGAATATTCTTGACATTTCTCTGATCTTAGGAGGAAAGTGTCCAATTTCTCAGTACAAAGTAAATTAGCTACAGGAATTTTGTAGATGCTCATTATATCACGCTGAGGAAGCTCCTCTTTTCCTGAAATTTTTTATCATGAAAGAGTGTTAGATTTTGTTAAATGGTTTTCTGCATCTATTGATATGATCATATGACTCTCCTACTTTAGCCTGTTGATATGATGGAATTCATTAATTGATTTTCAAATGTTGATCTAGGTTCACATATATGAAACAAATGTCCAGTGGTCATGGTATATAATTCTTTTATACATTGTTGGATTTAATTTTGAAATATTTTTTTGAGGATTTTTATATACATATTCATGGTTTTTGGTGCATTTTCTTTTTCTGGTTTGGTAGGAGAGTAACGCTTGCCTTATAGACTGCATAATAACTTATTCCCTTTGCTTCCATTTTCAGGAAGTGAAATGGAAAATTGATATTAAAAAAAAGAAAATTGATATAAATCCTTTCTAAATGTGGAGCATTGACCAGTGAAACCATCTGGGCCTGGTGCTTTATTTTTTTCAAAAGTTAATAATTATTGATTCCTTTAATTAAATAGATATAAGACTATTCAGATGAACTATTTCTCTTGCTGGGAATTTGGGAAGTTTGTCTCTTTCAGCAAACTGGTCCATTTCATCTAAGTTATCAAATTTACATGCACAGAATTAGTAACAGTATTATTTTATTATAATTTACTATGTGTGGGATGTGGCAAATGACTCCTTCATTTCAGATATTGATAGTTCCTGTCTTCTCTCTTTTATTTTTTTTTAAGATTTGATTTATTTATTTGACAGAGAGAGAAAGAGCACAAGCAGGGGGAGTGGCAGGCAGAAGGACAGAGAGAGAAGCAGGCTCCCCACTGAGCAGGAAGCCCAATGTGGGACTTGATCCCTGGACCCTGGGATCATGACCTGAGCCAAAGGCAGACGCTCAACCGCCTGAGCCACCTAGGCGTCCCTTCTCTCTCATATTCTTGGTTAGGCTGGCTGAAGGTTCACCAATTTTACTGATCTTTAAAAAAAAAAAATCTTGGTTTTGATGATTTTATTTTTTACCTATTTTTAAATTTCATTGATTTCTGCTATTATTATTATTATTTCTATCTTTTTTTTTTTCTTTAGGCTTAATTTGCTTTTATTTCTCTAGTTCAACAAAATGGAACCTTAGGTTATTGCTTACAGATATTTCTTCTTTATGAATATGTGCTTTTAGTACTATAACTTCTTGCATATCCCATAAATTTTAATAAGGTATATTTTCATTTTAAGTTAGATCAACAGTTTTTAAGTTCTCTTGAGATTTTTTATTTGGCTCATGTATTTTAGAAGTGTATTATTTTATCTCCAACTATTTACAGACTTCCCAGATGTTATTGATTTCTATTTTACTCACATTGTGTGCAGAGAATATACTTTGCATGGTGTTTACGATTTTACTTTCCAACTTTGTGAGATAAAATTAACATTAAACATTGTGTAAGTTTAAGGTGTACAACATGATGATTTATGATATATATTGAGAAATGACCACACTGGAGTTAATTAATACCTCTAATATTTCACATAATTACCATTTTTTTCTTTTTATTTTTCTTCTTTTGGTGTAGTGAAAACATTTAACATCTATGCACTTAGCAACTTTCAAGTATATAATAGTGTTAACTATAGTCAGCATACAATACACTAGATACATATAACATATGTATATATATATATATATGAACATATAACATGAACATATAACATATTCATCTTATAACTAGAGGTTATTTTGAGCAGTATCTCCCAATTTTCCCCAACCTCAACCCAGAGGATACAGCCATTTTATGCTCTGTTTCTGTAAGTTTGGCTTTTTTAGATTCCACACATAAGTGAGATCATACATTCTTTATTTATGCCTGCCTTAATTCACTTGGCATAATGCCCTCTAAGTGCATCCATATTGTCAAAAATGGCAGGAATTCCTTCTTTTTAATCGCTGAATAATATTCCAATATATACATATACCTCATTTTCTTTATCCATTCATTCACTGATGGGCAGTTATTTCCATATTTCGACTAATGTGAACAATGCTGTAATAAACATGGGAATGCAGATCTCTCTTTGAAATAGTGATTTAATTTCTTTCAGATATATAATCAGAAATGGAATTGCTGGATCATATGGTACTTCTATTTTTAATTTCTTGAGGAAACTTCATACTGTTTTTCATGACTCTAACAGTTTACATTAACACCAAGAGTGCACAAGAATTCTTCTTTCCACATTCTGCTCAACACTTGTCATCTCTTGTCTTTTTGATAAGAGACATTCTAACACTTGTGAGGTGAAATCTCATTCTGGTTTTGATTTTCACTTTCCTCAATTAATGAAGTTGACCATATTAGTGTATTCTTGTTGGCCATTTGTCCGTCCTCTTTGGAAAAATGTCTATATTCTGCCCATTTTTCAATCATATGGTTATCATTATTTATTTTGTTATTGAGTTGTATGAGTTCCTTACATATTTGGTTATTAGTTTCATCAGATAGTTGGTCTGCAAACATTTCTTTTTTCAATTTTGTAGGCTTCCTTTCTCTTTGTTGATTGTTTCTTTTGCTACACAGAAGATTTTAAGTTTGAAATAGTCTCACTTGCTGACTTTTGCTTCTTTTCCTTGTACTTTTAGTTCCATATCCAAAAAAATTTGCCAAGACAGTTCCATATCCAAAAAAATCTTTGCCAAGACCAATGTCAAGGAGATTTTCCCTTTGTTTTACTTTCCCTAGGAGTTTTATAATTTCAGGCCTTATGTTTAATCTTTAAATCAAATTGAGTTAATTTTTGTGAACAGTGTAAGATGTGGGTCCAGTTTTGTATTTAATTTTTTATTTGTATTATTTTTTTAAGTTTTGTGAATAACAAATATTCCTAACACCATTATTGAGGAGACTATTCTTTCCTCTGAATATTCTTGACTCTTCTGTCAAATATTATTTAGCTTTATATACATGGATTTATTTCTTTGCTCTCAATGTTGCATTGTTTATTTTCTTTTTTTATTATGTTATGTCAATTTTCTTTTTTTATGTCAATACCATTGTGTTTTGAATACTATAGTTTGTAGTATAGTTTTAAATCAGGAAGTGTGATGTCTCCAACTTTGTTCTTTCTAAATATTGCATTGACCCTTCCGTGTCTTTTCTGATTCTATAGGAATTATAGGATACTTTTCCTATTTCTGTAAAAATTACTATTGGATACCAGCCCTTTATCTGTAGTGTCATTTGCATATATCTTCTCCCATTCTGTGGGTTGCCTCTTTGTTTTGTTGACTGTTTCTTTTGCTGTGCAGAAGCTTTTGATCTTGATGAACTCCCAAAAGTTCATTTTTGCTTTTGTTTCACTAGCCTTTGGTGACGTATCTTGAAAGATGTTGCTGTGGCTGATGTCAAAGAGATTACTGCTTTTGTTCTCCTCTAGGATTTTGATGGGTTCCTGTCTCACACTGAGGTCTTTCATCCATTTTGCTAGAGATAGAGGGCTGGTATCCAAGATCTATAAAGAACTTCTCAAACTCAATACCCAAAAAACAAATAATCAAGTCAAAGAATGGGCAGAAGACATGAACAGACACTTCTCTGAAGAAGATATACAAATAGCTAACAGACACATGAAAAAGTGTTCATCATCATTAGCCATCAGGGAAATTCAAATCAAAACCACATTGAGATACCACCTTATACCAGTTAGAATGGCAAAAATTGACAAGGCAAGAAACAACCAATGTTGGAGAGGTTGTGGAGAAAGGGGAACTCTCTTACACTGTTGATGGGAATGCAAGTTGGTACAGCCACTTTGGAAAACAGTGTGGAGGTTCCTCAAAAAATTAAAAATAGACCTACCCTATGACCCAGCAATTGCACTCCTGGGTATTTACCTCAAAGACACAGATGTAGTGAAAAGAAGGGCAAGATGCACCCCAATGTTCATAGCAGCAATATCTGCAATAGCCAAACTGTGGAAAGAGCCGAGATGCCCTTCAACAAATGAATGGATAAAGAAGATGTGGTCCAGTGGCATCACAATTCCAGACTTCCAGCTCTATTACAAAGCTGTCATCATCAAGACAGTATGGTACTGGCAGAAAAACAGACACATAGATCAATGGAACAGAATAGAGAGCCAGAAATGGACCCTCAACTCTAAGGCTAACTAATTTTGACAAAGCAGGAAAGAATGTCCAAAGGAAAAAAGACAGACTCTTCAACAAATGGTGTTGGGAAAATTGGACAGTCACATGCAGGAGAATGAAACTGGACCATTTCTTACACCACACACAAAAATAGACCAAATGTTTGAAAGACCTAAATGTGAGACAGAAGTCCATCAAAATCCTAAAGGAGAACACAGGCAGCAACCTCTTCGACCTCAGCTGCAGCAACTTCTTCCTAGAAACATCGCCAAAGGCAAGGGAAGCAAGAGCAAAAATGAACTATTGGGATTTCATCAAGATAAAAGGCTTTTGCACAGCAAAAGAAACAGTCCACAAAACCAAAAGACAACCGACAGAAAGGGAGAAAATATTTGCAAATGACCTATCAGATAAAGGGCTAGTATCCAAAATCTATAAAGAACTTATCAAACTCAACACCCAAAGAACAAATAATCCAATCAAGAAATGGGCAGAAGACATGAGCAGACATTTTTCCAAAGAAGACATCCAAATGGCCAACAGACACATGAAAAAGTGCTCAACATCGCTCAGCATCAGGGAAATCCAAATCAAAACCTCAATGAGATACAACCTCACACCAGTCAGAATGGCTAAAATTAACAAGTCAGGAAATGACAGATGTTGGTGGGGATGTGGAGAAAGGGCAACCCTCCTACACTGTTGGTGGGAATGCAAGCTGGTGCAACCACTCTGGAAAACAGCATGGAGGTTCCTCAAAAAGTTGAAAATAGAGCTACCATATGATCCAGCAATTGCACTACTGGGTATTTACCCCAAAGATACAAATGTAGGGACCCGAAGGGGTACGTGCACCCCAATGTTTATAGCAGCAATGTCCAATAGCCAAATGTGGAAAGAGCCAAGATGTCCATCGACAGATGAATGGATAAAAAAGAAGTGGTATGTATACACAATGGAATATTATGCAGCCATCAAAAGGAATGAGATCTTGCCATTTGCAACGACGTGGATGGAACTGGAGGGTGTTATGCTATGTGAAATAAGTCAATCAGAGAAAGACATGTATCATATGACCTCACTGATATGAGGAATTCTTTTTTTTAATTTTTTTTTTAGATTTTATTTATTTGAGAGAGACAGACATAGTGAGAGAGAGCACAAGTGGGGAGGAGAGGGAGAAGCAGGCTCCCCACTGAGCAGGGAGCCTGATGGGGGACTCGATCCCAGGACCCTGGGACCATGACCTGAGCTGAAGGCAGACGCTTAACCGACTGAGCCACCCAGGCACCCCGATATGAGGAATTCTTAATCTCAGGAAACAAACTGAGGGTTGCTGGAGTGGTGGGGGGTGGGAGGGAGCGGGTGGCTGGGTGATAGACATTGGGGAGGGTATGTGCTATGGTGAGCGCTGTGAATTGTGCAAGACTGTTGAATCACAGATCTATACCTCTGAAACAATGCAATATATGTTAAGGAAAAAAAAAGAAGAAGATAGCAGGAGGGGAAGAATGAAGGGGGGGAAATCGGAGGGGGAGACGAACCATGAGAGATGATGGACTCTGAAAAACAAACTGAGGGTTCTGGAGGGGAGGTGGGTGGGGGAATGGGTTGGCCTGGTGATGGGTATTAAAGAGGGTATGTTCTGCGTGGAGCACTGGGTGTTATGCACAAACAGTGAATCATGGAACACTACATTAAAAACTAATGATGTAATATATGGTGATTAACATAACTAAAAAAAAACTAATGATGTGGGCGCCTGGGTGGCTCAGTTGGTTAAGCGACTGCCTTCGGCTCAGGTCATGATCCTGGAGCCCCGGGATCGAGTCCCGCATCGGGGTCCCTGCTCAGCAGGGAGTCTGCTTCTCCCTCTGACTCTCCCCCCTCTCATGTGCTCTCTCTCTCTCTCTCATTCTCGCTCTCTCAAATAAATAAATAAAATCTTTAAAAAAATAAAAATAAAAAATAAATAAATAATAAAAACTTATGATGTAATGTATGGTGATTAACATAACAATAAACAATTAAAAAAAGGGGGGGACTTGTGAATATACACTTGATGGATCTCTTCTGTGATTGACTAGGTGTGAGAGGCAGATGGACCTATCTGACAAATGCTCGTCACATTAGGAATCTTGAAAAAGTTATTAACTGTGAATGGCTTGGGAGAATAGTAGAAACAGCGAGTGAGGTTAAGTCAAGTTGACTGCAGGCCGTTCTAAATAGACAGGGGACTGGGATTTTTAAAGGGGGACACATGGGTGTCTGTGAAACGTAAATGAATATTCTATTGACTGTCAGTTCTCTTCGACTGTGTCTACAGATTCCTCTTGAACTTGTTTTTACTTTGGATTGGGGAAAAAGAAAATGAAATGTGAAAGTGGATATTTTCAACCACAATCTCCTTCGTTCCTACCACACCGTTTTCCCATTTCCCATGCCTCTTTAAAATCCAGCCCCCACCCCTCCTCTCTTTCTCTGTTCACAGAGACACAAATTTCTTTAAGACTGAAATGACCTTAAAGATGTTCTGTGTTACTGCTAAGATCAGCACCATTTCAAAACAGAAAATAGTTTAAAAATACAGACATCTACATAATTTATTGTGACCCATCTTTGTATTTAAATATATATATTTAATTATGAATAGACAAGTTTATAGTTAAAAATGTAAATAAAAACTAAATATTTGGCCATTTAAAAAAAAAAGTAGATGTGGTCCATATATATAATGGAATATTACTCAGCCATCAGAAAGGATGAATACCCAACTTTTACATCAACATGGATGGGACTGGAGGAGATTATGCTAAGTGAAATAAGTCAAGCAGAGAAAGTCAATTATCCTATGGTTTCACTTATTTGTGGAACATAAGGAATAGCCTGGAGGACATTAGGAGAAGGAAGGGAGAAATGAAGGGGGGGAATCGGAGGGAGAGATGAACCATGAGAGACGATGGACTCTGAGAAACAAACTGAGGGTTTTAGAGGGGAGGGGGGAGGGGGGTGGGTTAGCCCGGTGATGGGTATTAAGGAGGGCACGTACTGCATGGAGCACTGGGTGTTATACGCAAACAATGGATCGTGGAACACTACATCAAAAACTAATGATGTATTGTATGGTGACTAACTTAACATAATAAAATAAAATAAAAAATAAAAAAATAAAAAATTACTATTGGAATTTTGATAGGGATTGCATTGAATCTATAGATAGCTTTGAGTAAAATGCACATTTTAACTATAGTAATTCTTCCAACACACAAACATGAAACATATTTCCATTTATTTTTGTCTTCTTCAACTTATTCATCAAAGTATTATAGTTTTCAATGTACAGATTTCATATCTTTTTTTTTTTTTCTTTAGGGAACATAAACAGAGGGAAGAGGCAGTGGGAGAGGGAGGAGCAGGCTTTCCACTGAGCAGGGAGCCTGATACGGGGCTCGATCCCAGGACCCTGAGACCATGACCTGAGCCGAAGGCAGACGCTTAACGACTGAGCCACCCAGGCGCCCCCAGATTTCATATCTTTAGTTAAATTCATTCCTAATTTTTCTGATACTATTGTAAAGGAGATTGTCTCTTTATATATTTTTCTTATAATACATTGTTAGTGTATAGAAACATAACTGATTTCTGTATGTTAATTTTGCACCTTGCACTTTCCTGAATTCATTTTTCAGTTCTAACAGTTTTTGATGAAAGTCTAGCATTTACTCTAAGATTATATCATTTGAGTGCTGCGAATTGTGTAAGATTGATGAATCACAGACCTGTACCTCTGAAACAAATAACACATTACATGTTTAAAAAAAAAAGAGAGAGAGAGAGAGAGAGAAGATAATAGGAAGGAAAAATGAAGGGGGGAAATCAGAGGGGGAGACGAACCATGAGATACTATGGACTCTGAGAAACAAACTGAGGGTTCTAGAGTGGAGGGTTTGGGGGGATGGGTTAGCCTGGTGATGGGTATTAAAGAGGGCACATTCTGCATGGAGCACTGGGTGTTATACGCAAATAATGAATCATGGAACACTACATCAAAAACTAATGATGTAGGGGCGCCTGGGTGGCTCAGTTGTTAAGCATCTGCCTTCAGCTCAGGTCATGATCCCAGGGTCCTGGGATCGAGCCCCGCATCGGGCTTCCTGCTCCATGGGAAGCCTGCTTCTCCCTCTCCAGCTCCCCCTGCTTATGTTCCCTCTCTCGCTGTGTCTCTCTCTGTCAAATAAATAAATAAAATCTTAAAAAAAAAACTAACGATGTAATATATGGTGATTAACATAATAAAATTTTTTAAAAAAGATTATGTCATTTGCAATGAATGAGAATTTTACTACTTCAGTTCTAATTTGGATGGCTTTTATTTCTTTTCTTGTTTAATTGTTCTGGGCAGCACTTCTAGTACTATGTCGATTAGGAGTGATGAGAGTGCACACTCTTGTCTTCTTCCTGACTTTAAGGAACAATTTCAAAGTTTCAACATTGATTATGATGATAACTGTGGGTTTGTCATATATGGCTTTATTTTGTTGAGATATATTCCCTCTCTATCAAAACTTGTTAAGCGTTTTTGCTATGAAAGGATGTTGTATTTTGTCAAATAATTTTTCTTCATCTATTGAGATAATCATATTATTTTATCTTCCATTTTATGAACATATTTATCACATTTACTGATTTTCATATGTTGAAACATCCTTAGATCCCAGAAATATATTCCACCTGATCATGGTGTATGACCCTTTTAATGTGCTGCTGAATTCAGTTTCTAGTTTTGTTAGTTTGTTTGCTTTGAGAATTTTTGCATCTGTATTCATCAAAGATACTGGCCTATAGTTTTCTTGTAGTGTCCTTATTTATCTTTGGTATCAGGGTAATATTGACCTCAAAAATGAGTTTTAGAGTGATCTCTGATATTCATTTTTTTTTAAAGATTATGAAGTACTGGCATTAAATCTTCTTTAAACATCTGGTAGAATTCACCAATAAATTCATCTGCTGAGATTTTTGTTGCTGCTTTCAAAATTTTTTTATTACTGATTCAATTTCTAACTCATTTTTGTTCTGTTTAGATTTTTATATTTCTTCATGAGTAAGTGTTGGTAGGTTGTATGTTTCTAGGAATTTATCCATTTCTTGTAGGTTGCCCTGTTTGTTGGCATAAAATTGTTTATCTGTATTTTTATTTGGATTTCTGTGATATCACTTGTAATGCCTCTCTTTCATTTCTGATTTTATATATTTGAGTCCTCTCTTTTTTTTTCTTATTAAGTCTAGCTAACAGTTTGTCACTTTGTTTATATTTTCAAAACAAAAACAGCTATTCGTTTTAATTTTTCCTACTGTTTACTGATCTCCATTTATTTCTACTCTGATCTTTGTTATTTTCTTTCTTCTGTAATGTTGGATTTAGTTTCTTCTTTTTTTAGTTCCTTAATGTGTGACGTTAGGTAGTTTGTGATTTCTTTTTTCTTAATGTAGGTGTTCATCATTATACACTTCCTTCTTAGAACTGCTTTTGCTAAATCCTATAACTTTGATACGTTGTGTTTTCATTTTCTTTTTTCTCAAGATTTTTTTTTAACTTTCCCATCTGATTTCTTTCATTGGTCCATTAGTTTTTCAGGAATATGTTGTTTAATTTCTACATATTTCTGAATTTTCCAGGCTTCCTCCATTATTGAGTTCTAGTTACCAACCACTGTGGTTAGAAAAGGTACTTCATATAATTTCAGTCTTCTTAAATTTGCAAAGACTCTAACAGATGATTTATTTGGCAGAATATTCCATGAGCATTTAAGAAGAATTGTGTTCTACTGCTGTTGAATGGAATGTTCTGTGTAAGTCTGTTAGGTCAATTTGATCTAAAGTATAATTCAAGTCCAATGTTTTATTATTGATTTTCTGTCTGGATGATATATTCATTGTACAAAGTGGGGTATCCAAATCCCTACAATTACTGTATCGTTGTTTATCTTTCTTTTCAATTCTATTAATATTTGTTATATATTTAGGTGCTCCAATGTTGGGTGCATAAATATTTATAAATGTTATATTTCTCTGATGAATCGATCACTTTATCATTATATAATGACCTTCCCTGTCTTTTGTTAGTTTTTGGCTTAAGTCTATTTTGTCTGATATGACTACCTCTGCTATCTTTTGGTTTCCATTTATATAGATAACTATTTCCATCCCTTCACTTTGAGCCTGTGTGTGTCCTTAAAGCTGAAGTGGGTCTAAGGTAGGTCACAAATATGTGGGTCTTTTTTAAAATAATTTAGCTACTCTGTGCCCTTTGGTTGGAGAATGTAATCTATTTATCTGTGGATGGACACTTGAATTTAGTTTTGGTTCCATCACCACAACCAGATATCCCATTTAACTGTCACACACACACACACACACACACACACACACACACACACACACGGGAATATTTTTCAGTCTTAAAAAGAATGGAAATTCTGACACTGTTATAATATGGATGAATATTTAAGATGTTATACTAATTGAAATAGCCAGTCACAAAAAGAAAAACTATTGTATGATTTTACTTATATGAGGTACCCATAATAGACAAATTCATAGTTTAGAGTAGTGGTTGCCAGTGTCTGGGGGGAGAAGGCAATGGGGAGTTATATTTAATAGTTATGAAATTTCAATTGTGCAAGATAAAAAGAGTTCTGGAGATTCGTTGCACAACAATGCAAATGTGCTTATCACTACTAACATGTACACTTAAAATGATTAAGAAGGTAACTTTTATAAGCATTGTAACAAAACAAAATTTTTAATAAAAAAGATTAAGAAAAATAAAAGGTTTTATCTTCATTTTTTCCTTTCTTATGCCCTTCTTTTTGTTCTGTAGACTTAAGATTCTAATCTATATGATATCCTTCTCTGTAAAGAAC
Source organism: Eumetopias jubatus (assembly GCF_037043125.1). Classification (NCBI taxonomy): domain Eukaryota; kingdom Metazoa; phylum Chordata; class Mammalia; order Carnivora; family Otariidae; genus Eumetopias; species Eumetopias jubatus. Next base: position 5,512,297 of record NW_028274808.1, read on the forward strand.
TAACATTTCTTTCCTATGATTCAATTTTGTTTATCAAAGAAACTCTATTTTCCCTTTATTTTTGGAGATTAATTTCACTGGATGTGGAAATCCAGTGTTATTTTGTTGTTTTCTTCAACGTTTCAAAAGTTTTAATCTCCTTTCTTGTTTATATGGTTTCTGATGAGAATCTGCCATTACTTTTATCCTTCTTCCTCTATAGGTAAAATACGTATTTTTCAAGTCTGATCACTTTAAAGACGTTCTCCTTGTCTTTTGACAAAAATATGCAAATATGACCTAGGAGTATATGCCTTTTATTTTTCCTGCTTTGTGTTTCCTGAGCTTCCTGACTCTGTTTTGTGTGTGTGTGTGTGTGTGTGTGTGATTAATTTATAAAGTTTCCAGTCATGATTACCTCATATATTTTTTTCTACTTCATTCTTTCCTACTTCCGCTTTTGGGTATTCCAATTCTGTGTATGCTCTCTTCTTAAATTGTACGACTGTTCTTAGATGTTTTAATCTATTTTCTTTTGATTCTTTATTCTCTTTGTGTGTGTGAGAAGTTCCTACTGACATATCTTAAGGCTCATTGATTCTTGTCTTGCTGTGTCTAGTCTACTGATGAGCCTAACAAGGGTATTCTTCACATAAGTGATTTTGATTTGTGATTTTTCTTCAATTATTTTGATTCTAGTATTTCTTTTTGATTCTGAGAGTGTCCATCTCTGTACTTACTTATATCCACCGGTTCTTTCATATAGTCTATTTTTCTTCCATTAAAACTCTTAACATATTAATCAGAGGTATTTTAAAGACCAGTCTGACAATTCCATCTGTGTCATATCCAAGTCTGCTGCTTTTTTTTAAGATTATATTTACTTATTTGAGAAAGAGAGAAAGAGAGGGAGGGAAGGACAGGGCAGAGGGAGAGGGAGAGGGAGAAGCAGACTCCCTGCTGAGCAGAGAGCCTGACATGGGGCTCCATCCCAGGACCCTGAGATCATGACCTGAGCTGAAGGCAGACGCTTAACCGACTGAGCCACCCAAGTGCCACCTTCAAGTCGGCTTCTGATGTTGTTTTGGCTCTTCAAATTGTCTTTCATCTCAGTATGCCTTGTAATTTATTGTTTAGAGCTGGACATGATGTATCAGGTGATAGGAACTAAGGTGAACAGGCCTATCTCTTGAGGTTTTTTTGTTGTTCTGGCTAGGACCTAGGATTTGTTTTATATTTGCTGTAGCCCTCATTACTGGAGATATCAAAATCTTCACGTGTTCTTGTTTTTATCCATGCTATTGGCTTTGGGGTCCCCTAAGTACTTTTTCTCAGAGAGGATCTGTGTTGTACAGCTCTTTCCACTGTATCCTCTGTCATTACACTGCATCTCTGTTGGACTGTTTTTAAGATGGAGGGAGGGGAGAGTTCTATAATCTTAGGATTAGATCTAAGTCTTCTTTTTTCAAAAGGTCTTATTTTTCATTTATTTGAGAGAGAGAGAGGAGAGAGCAAGTGTGGCAGGAGGGGCAGAGGGAGAGGGAGAAGCAGACTCCCTGCTGAGCTGGGAGCAGTAAGAGGGGCTCAATCCCAGGACCCTGAGATCTGACCTGAGCTGCTAGCAGATGCTTAAATGACTGAGCCAGCCAGGCACCCCAGATCTAAGTCTTATAATGGGCCTCTGAGCTGTGACCTTCACTAGTGTTTCTCTAGTGTCACAGATTTTCCTTTCAGCCCTCTTTGTTGAAGGAAGAAGGTTAGAGGGGCTAGAGTAGAAGCACTTTCTTCTCTCCAGCAGGGATAAACCTCTGTTAAATTGTTACCCTCCCTCTCCTCCTTGCAGAGCCAGTTAGAGATTTCTCTTGTCTCTTCTCTGTGAAAACCTAACAGGTTCCCTAGAGATAAAACCTACAGAAGTGTGGGCCAGATCCCAAGACCCAAACCCGGGGAGTTTCTGCCACAATCAGCCTCCAGCAAGTCATCAAATTTACTATTTCTGTGTTCCCCCATGGCTCCAGGAGCTTCTGCTTCAGGTGACCCCATCTCAGCTCTAACTTTCTGGATTCCCCTGTGCCTCCAAAGTAATGCTTTACCCTGCAACCTCAGTTCTCTGATGTGTCCAGGAAAGGTCATCGATTTTCAGTTTGCTTGGTGTTTTCTTGTTTTAAAAATGTGAGTGGCAGCTTCCAAACATTTTGTATGTCAGAGCTGAACCAGACAAATAAAGAAATCCTGAGCATGGCACATATGTGAAAAGACACACAGAAAACAAGTATTGCAATTCAGCAGTGGCTTCTGATACTGGACTAAAGAAATAATTCTAGCCAAATTTCACTGCCTGATTAGCATTAATTTACTCACGATTTGAAGAAACAGCCATTAGTTTAGGAGTATCAGACTTTAGTAGCAGTAGGCCAAGTAGTAGTCCTTGCCAGCTTCTTCTAGTGCCAAGATTTAGAATGCCTGCCTGGATACAGAAGCACACGATTGTTGGACACTGTTTTGGCCATTACCATCTGTCTTGCTTCCCATATAAATTCTCTCCCCTGCTGACTGATATATATGGCATTCTGTAGAAGGCCTGTGCACAAATTTCTAAAAGAGGTTCTCAGGCCAGAGCTTTTCTTGTCATTTACGTCTGCCAGGTTTCTGCTATGTCTTGCTTGTGTACTCTTTTGTAAGGCAACGTTCAGTGTAGCACCCGTGTGCAACATTTGGGGTATTGGATTATTTACTGCTTCCTGCTGCAGCCAAGGCTCACCCACTCTATGATTCTACACAGTGTGATTAAAAAATGGGTTTAACATAGCATGCAGGGTATGTTGGTATCACTGCCCATATAAAAGTATGGGAAAACACCAAGAAATATATCACATTCACTAGCACAATACCTCGATTGTGTTCATCAGGGCATGTTTGTCTAATCTCCTCTCCTCTTTGGAAATTTTCCAATGGCTACAACTGGAAAAATAGAGATATGAATGTATTGGCCTATGGTAAAAGCAGATTTCCTGGGAATGAGGGAGAATGGTGTTCATGGTGATTGACCATTATTGCCAAAGATTTTGTTGGAAATAAGCCCAGAACTTTCTATTTTATTTATATTCTATTCAACACTTTGTGCTGTACCAAGGTTAAATGAATAAAAAATCTATTACTAACTTTACCCATGGTCCATTTATCTTTTAAAGAACTGAAGACTCACTCTCTGGGTGTCCAAAGAAGGGGCAATATGTTAATCCAATGCTGCCTTGAATTCACGAACTAAGGTAACATAAAATATCTTTGAGAAATGTGTGTCCCTGTGACACTTTAACTCTCCTTATGTTACTGACAAAAAATTAAATAAAATTCACACTCTTATAAATTAAAAGCATGGGGAAGATCTGAATTTCTATAATATGAATGTCTTTAGTTCTCAATCATCTTTCTCTTCACATCTAATTTCAATTCTTAGACTATAGAAATAGAAGAGGCGAGGGAGAGACAGAGAGAGAGAGAAAGGGCGTGTGTGTGCTTAGTCTTAACAAAAAAGTCTTAACAGTAGTTTATCACATTAAAAAACTAAGCATTACATCCACTATAGCTTTTTCCTCTACTCCTCCCTCAAAATACTTTTCCTTATAGTACTTTCTACTTTGATGAGAAACTTAAAAAACATTTTCTAGAGAACTACATGCTAAATCTAACCTCAAACGGAATGCTAATATCAAATTAATTTAAACAAATGACTTTTTTTAAAAACCCAGAACTCCACATAGCCCGCATTAAAAAAGCTAAGTCAATCTTGAACATCATAGTGATAATGACAAAACACTTGACCAAATGGAAGTCAGGGTAAAGGGTATCATGAAATTAAAATAGCACTGTCACACACTTTATTTCCTAACAAATTCCCTCTTAAATATCAGTGGATTTAGAATATGCACCTAAATTGTCTAGGATACTTTGTAAACAATATGGGAAAAACCTTAAAACAGTAGTTACTCAGGAGGGAAGTAGGAGGTGATATAATAAAATAGAAAGCACCCTGAATTAGGAGTCTGACACCTTGCCTGCACATTTAGTCCCTGTTCTCTGCTTATTTGAGACCAGAGATAAATTGAAGCTCAGTTCCCTCATCTGCAAAATGGGGAGAATAATGGTATATTCTTCTTACAGTCATTGTCCAGACTTAGCCAACAGTGTCTATGAGCACACCTGGCTAGCAACAGACATGGAAAAAGTATTTGTAAACAGAAATAGAGGAAAACCCCAGAAAGACACACACATAGAATGGAGTTCTTTTCTTTTGTAGTTTCTCCCTGAGAGGATTGGTGAATTCTCAAAAATTTGTGAGAGAATAACAATTTTGCATGAAAATTGCAAAAGAGAGTAAAGAGAGGGAATATTTTCAAACACACTTTATAAGACCAGCAAAGTATTATAACAAAAACTTAGAAGGACATTCCAATTAAAGAAAATTAGCAATCGATATTTCTCATGAATACAGATATGAGAATACTAAGCAAAATGTGAGTAAATGGAATACGTTTATGTATATAATAACAAGAAAATAGTTTCGAGTAATGGGATTCATTCCAAAAGTATAGAGATTATTTAATATATTTGAAAATAAATGAATATAACTCATTATATTAGCAGAATGAAGGTAAAATAGTCATTTCTATAAATATAAAAACAATTTCATAAAATTAAAAAAATATGTATTTCTTGGGGTGCCTGGGTGGCTCAGTTAGTTTGATTTTGCCTCAGGTCATGATCTCAGGGTGCTGGGATCAAGCCTGGTGTCAGGCTCCCTGTTCAGTGGGGAGTCTACTTGTCTCCCTGTCCCTCTGCCCCTCACCCCTCTAAAATAAATAAATCTTTAAAAATATTTAAAAATTAATTTCTTGATTAAATTATCAGCAAATGAGGAATAAAAGGGAATATTCTCAATCTAACACAGAACTTACTAACATCCTATCTAACAACGAAGTTTTTGCAAGTTTTTCCCTCATGGTTCAGTATAAAACATGGATGAGCACTATTACCATTTTAACCCAACATTGTACAAAAGGCCCTAGCTGATGTCATAATGAAAGTGATTTTATCTTAATGTGGTCCCTGGAAAAAAAGTCAGTACAAAAATAATCAATTGTGGGCACCTGGGTGGCTCAGTCATTAAGCATCTGCCTTTGGCTCAGGTCATGATCCCAGGGTCCTGGGATCGAGTCCTGCATCAGGCTCCCTGCTCAGCAGGAAGCCTGCTTCTGCTTCACTCCCCCTGCTTGTGTTCCCTCTCTCGCTGTGTCTTTCTCTGTCTCTGTCAAATAAATAAATAAAAATCTAAAAAAAATAATAATCAATAGTATTTTTACACACTAGCAAGACAGGGAATGAAATACAAAAGACAGTTTATAAAATAAATCAACTAAAGCTTGTGCAAGACTAATACACTATAAATTGTAAGATTTTCTTTTTTTTTTTGAGGTTTTATTTATTTTAGAGGGAGAGTACAAGCAGGGGGAGGAAGAGGGCAGAGGGAAGGGCAGAAGCACACCCCCACTGAGCAGGGAGCCCCATGTGGGGCTCGATCCCAGGACCCTAAGACCATGACCTGAACATAAGCAGATGTTTAACCTACTGAGCCACCGAGGCACCCCTAAATTGTAAGATATTCTTGAGAGAGATTAAGTAAAACCTAAATAAATGGTGAGAGCTAAGTAGTGCCTGCAGATCAGAAAACTTGAGATATCCAAATTCTTCCAAATTTATCTATAGATTCAATGCAATGGCACTGAAATAACAGCAAGGATTTTGAGTAAATTAACTTTCTTATTCTAAAATGTACATAGAAGTGGGGTGCCTGGGTGGCTCATTCAGTTAAGCAGCCAACTCTTGATTTCAGCTCACGTCATGATCTCAGAGTCCTGGGATTAAGCCCTGAGTTAGGCTCCACACTCAGTGGGGAGTCTGCTTATCCCTCTCCATCTGCTCCTTCCCTGGCTCATGCTCTCACTTTCTCTCATTCTCTCTCAAATAAATAAATAAAATCTATAAAAATAAAATAAATTAAAATCCACACAGAAATACAAAGATCCAACAATAGCTATGAATATCCTTACTAAGATAATAAGGCTTTCTGTAAAGATCGAGAATTTAAGAGTAATGACTAACAACAAACAGGTAGGAAGATAGACTAGAGGCTCCAGAAAGAAATCTACACACATCAGTTAACATGATTTTATATGGAGGAGAAAGATGAGGTAGGAGCAGGAGACCTAAATTTCATCTGGTACCAGGAATTCAGCTGGATAGGGATTAAACCATTCTGAACACCTACGAACTCAACAAGAGACCAAAGAAAAGAATAGCAGCAACTCTCTGAGCAAAAAAGCGACCACTTTCTGGAAGGTAGGACATGTGGAGAAGTGAATCCAAGGCGATATTCGGGAGGATAGACAGCGGGGGAGGGGGCCTCCATCAGCTGCTTCTGGCAAGTGATAGAGCAGTGGAGCACAAAATGGGAACTTTTAGAAGTCGGCTCCGCTGAGGGACATCGCTCCAGTGGCTAAGCGCAGGGTGGAACCCTCGGAGGACACTGTGGTCTCAGGACCCTTGGGGTCACAGAAAGACCGGGGGTGCCTGAGTGCAGCAGAGTTCCCGGGTATTGGAGCGGGGAAGCCGGCGGCAGAGACGGAGCCAAGGCACGGGCCCTCAGCTCGTGGTTGCCATAAATCGTGATCCTCAGCCCAGTCGGGCCACTGCTCCTCCATCAGGGACCCAACAAGCGGCAGATTTGGGGAAGAGACTCCCCTTCCTCCCCCAGGAGGAGTGGCCAGGAGCACACGGCAGGGATCTGCTGGGTTTGGATACTCCACATGGGTTCAGGTTCCAGAGAGAGAAACGCGCTGTCATAGGCCGGGTGAGCACGGAGTGCGGCCGGAGACCGGGGAGACGGGAGTGACTGACTGCTTTTCTCTGGGGGTGCACTGAGGAGTGGGGCCCTGAGTTCTCAGCTCCTCCGGGTGGAGATTGGGAGGCTGCCATTTTCACTGTCGTCCTCCAAAGCTGTACCAGAGCTTGCAGGGAACAAAAGCTCCCGAGAGCAAACCCGAGCAGATTACTTAGCCTGGACCCGGCAAGGGCGGGGCAATTCCACCTCCGGCAAAGACACTTGGGAACCATGGCAACAGGCCCCTCCCCCAGAAGATCAGCAAGAACAGCCAGCCAAGGACAAGTTTACTGATCAAGGAGAATGGGAGAACTCCAGCGCTAGGGGAATACTGCACATAGAATTCATGGGGTTTTTTCCCATGATTCTTTAGTCTTTCAAAGTTAATTTTTTAATTTTCTTTTTTCTTTCTTTTTTTTTTTTGAATTATTCTCTAACCCTTTTTCAACCAGCATCTTATCAATCCCTTTTTTAAAAATCTTTTTTTATTTTTCATTTTTAGAGTCATATTCTATCCCTTCATAGTATATATATGTATTTTGGTGTGTGTGTGTGTGTGTGTGTGTGTATATATATGTATATATATATATTGTTCTTTCTATAAAATTTTGGGATACAGTTTCTTCAAACAGACCAAAATATACCCTAAATCTCTAGTGTATGGCTTTGTTCTAGTCCCCTGCCTGATCACATTCTCTTCCCTACCCCCCTTTTTTTTAATTCCTCTTCTTTCTTTTTTCAACCAACTTCTTATCTTATCAATCCTTTTTATAAAATCTTTTATGATTTTCATCTTTACATTCATATTCCATCCCTTCATCGTATTTATCCTTATTTTTGTACATATATAAGTTTTTCTTTCTTTAAAATTTTGGGAGACACTTTCTTCTAAAAGACCAAAATATGTCCCAAATCTAGTCTAAGCACCAGCCTGATCATATTTGATCATATTCTTTATTTTTTTATCTTTTTCTTTTTTCCCTTTTTTCCTTCTTTCCCTTTCTTTCCCCCGGTTTCACATCTCTTCTGATTTGTTTAGTGTATATTTCTCTGGGGTCATTGATTGTTACCCTGTTGGCATTTTATTCTCTCATTCATCTAGTCTCCTCTGGACAAAATGACAAGATGGAAAAAAAATCACCTCAAAAAATAAAAACAAAAACAAGAGGCAGTACCCACTGCCAGGGACCTAATTAATACAGACATTAGTAAGATGTCAGAACTAGAGTTCAGAATGAAGATACTAGCTGGGCTTGTAAAAAGCATGGAAGATATTAGAGAAACCCTTTCTGGAGAAATAAAAGAACTAATATCTAACCACGTCAAAATCAAAAAGGCTATTAATGAGGTGCAATCAATAATGGAGGCTCTAACCACTAGGATGAATAAGGTAGAAGAGAGAATTAGTGATATAGAAGACCAAATGATGGAAAATAAAGAAGCTGAGAAAAAGAGAGATAAACAACTACTGGATCATGAGGGCAGAATTTGAGAGATAAGTGATACCATAAGATGAAACAATATTAGAATAATTGGGATCTCAGAGAAGAGGAAAGAGAAAGAGGGGCAGAAGGTATATTGGAACAAATTATAGCAGAGAACAACCCTAATTTGGGGAAGGAAACAGGTATCAAATCCAGGAGGCACAGACAACCCCTCTCAAAATCAATAAAAATAGGTCAACAACCCGACATCTAATAGTAAAACTTACCAGTCTCAGAGACAAAGGGAAAATCCTGAAAGCAGCACAGGACAAGGGATTTGTAACCTACAATGGTAGAAATATTAGACTGGCAACAGACCTATCCACAGAGACCTGGCAGGCCAGAAAGGACTGGCAGGATATATTCAGAGCACTAAACGAGAAAAATATGCAGCCAAGAATACTATATCCAGCTAGGCTCTCATTGAAAATAGAAGGAGAGATAAAAAGCTTCCACGGCAAACAAAAACTAAAGGAATTTGCAAACACGAAACCAGCCCTACTGGAAATCTTGAAAGGGGTCCTCGAAGCAGAGAGCCTAAAAGTAACATAGACCAGAAAGGAACACAGACAATATACAGTAACAGTCACCTTACAGCCAATACAATGGCACTAAATTCATATCTTTCAATAGTTACCCTGAATGTAAATGGCCTGAATGCCCCAATCAAAACACAGGCTATCAAATTGGATGAAAAAACGAGACCCATCGATATGCTGTCTGCAAGAGACTCATTTTAGATCCAAGGACACCTCCAGATTGAAAGTGAGATGGTGGAAAACAATTTACCATGCTAATGGACACCAAACGAAAGCTGGGGTGGCAATCCTTATATCAGACAAAAAGGATTTTATATCAAAGACTATAATAAGAGATGAGGAAGGACAATAAATCATACTCAAAGGATATATCCAACAAAAAGATCTTACATTGTAAATATCTATGCCCCTCACATGGGAGCAGTCAATTATATAAGCCAATTAATAACAAAAGCAAAGAAACACAGCAACAACGTTACCATAATAGTAGGGGATTTTAACAGCCCCCTCACTGAAATGGACAGATCATCTAAGCAAAAGATCAGATCAACAAGGAAATAAAGATTTTAAATGACACACTGAAAGAAACGGACTTCACAGATATATTCAGAACATTCCATCCCAAAGCAATGGAATACACATTCTTCTCTAGTGCCCATGGGACATTCTCCAGAATTGATCACATCCTAGGTCACAAATCAGGTCTCAAACGGTACCAAAAGATTGGGATCATTCCCTGCATATTTTCAAACCACAATGCTTTGAAACTAGAATTCAATCACAAAAGTAAAGTCGGAAAGAACTCAAATACATGGAGGCTAAAGAGCATCCTACTAAAGAATGAATGGGTCAACCAGGAAATTAAAGAAGAATTAAAAAGAATTCATGGAAACAAATGAAAATGAAAACACAACTATTCAAAATCTTTGGGATACAGCAAAGGCAGTCCTGAGAGGAAAGTATATAGTAATACAAGCCTTTCTCAAGAAACAAGAAAGGTCTCAAATATACAACCTAACCTTACACCTAAAGTAGGGAGAAAGAATGGCTAATAAAGCTAAAACCCAGCAGGAGAAGAGAAATAATAAAGATCAGAGCAGAAATCAATGAAATAGAAACCAAAAGAAACAGTAGAACAGATCAACGAAACTAGGAGCTGGTTCTTTGAAAGAATTAACAAGATTGATAAACCCCTAGCCAGACTTAACAAAAAGAAAAGAGAAAGGACCCAAACAAATAAAATCATGAATGAAAGAGGAGAGATCACAACAAACACCAAAGAAATACAAACAATTATAAGAACATATTATGAGCAACTCTATGCCAGTAAATTAGATAACCTGGAAGAAATGGATGCATTCCTAGAGATGTGTCAACTACCAACACTGAACCAGGAAGAAACAGAAAACCTGAACAGACCTATAACCACTAAGAAAATTGAAGCAGTCATCCAAAATCTCCCAACAAACAAAAGCCCAAGGCCAGATGGCTTCCCAGGGGAATTCTACCAAACATTTAAAGAAGAATTAATACCTATTCTTCTGACACTGTTCCAAAAAATAGATATGGGAGGAAAACTTCCAGACACATTTTATGAGGCCACCATTACCTTGATCCCCAAACCAGACAAAGACCCCATCAAAAAGGAGAATTACAGACCACTATCCTTGATGAACATGGATGCAAAAATCCTCACCAAAATACTAGCCAATAGGATCCAACAGTACACTAAAAGGATTAATCACCACGACCAAGTGGGATTTATCCCGGGGGCCAGGCTAGTTCAACATCCACAAATCAATCAATGTGATACAATACATTAATAAAAGAACAATAACCATATGATCCTCTCAATAGATGCAGAAAAAGCATTTGACAAAGTACAGCATCCTTTCTTGATCAAAACTCTTCAGAGTATAGGGATAGAGGGTACATACCTCAATATCATAAAGCGCTCTATGAAAAATCCATAGCGAATATCATTCTCAATCAGGAAAAACTGAGAGCTTTCCCCCTAAGGTCAGCAACATGGCAGGGATGTCCCCTATCACCACTCCTATTCAAGAAAGTATTAGAAGACCTAGCCACAGCAGACAACAAAAAGAAACCAAAGGCATCCAATCAGCAAAGAAGAAGTCAAACTCTCACTCTTTGCAGATGATATGACACTTTATGTGGAAAACCCAAAAGACTCCACCCCAAAACTGCTAGAACTCATACAGGAATTCAGTAAAGTGGCAGGATATAAATTCAACACACGGAAATCAGTGGCATTCCTACACACCAAGAACAAGACAGAAGAAAGAGAAATTAAGTAGTTGATCCCATTTAGAATTGGACCCAAAATGATAAGATACCTAGGAATCAATTTAATCAAAGAAGCAAAGAATCTGTACTCAGGAAACTATAAAATACTCATGAAAGAAATTGAGGAAGACACAAAAAATGGAAAAATGTTCTATGCTGGTGGATTGGAAGAACAAATATTGTGAAGATGTCAATGCTACCTAGAGCAATCTACACATTTAATGCAATCCCTATCAAAATACCATCCACTTTTTTCAAAGATATGGAACAAATAACCCTAAAATTTGTATGGAACCAGAAAAGACTCCGAATAGCCAGAGGAATGTTGAAAAAGTAAAACAAAGCTGGTGGAATCACAATTCTGGACTTCAAGCTCTATTACAAAGCTGTCATCATCAAGACAGTATAGTACTGTCACAAAAACTGACACATAGATCAATGGAACAGAATAGTGAGCCCAGAAATGGATCCTCAACTCTATGGTGAACTAATCTTCGACAAAGCAGGAAAGAATGTCCAATGGAAAAAAGACAGTCTTTTCCAACAAATGGTGTTGGGAAAATTGGATAGCCACATGCAGAAGAAGGAAACTGGACCATTTCCTTACACCACACACAAAAATAGACTCCAAATGGTTGAAAGACCTAAACGTGAGACAGGAGTCCATCAAAATCCTAAAGGAGAACACAGGCAGCAACCTCTTTGATGTCAGCCACAGCAACTTCTTCCTAGAAACATTGCCAAATGCAAGGGAAGCAAGGGCAAAAATGAACTATTGGGACTTCAAGATAAAAAGCTTTTCACAGCAAAGAAAATGGTCAACAAAGCCAAAAGACAACCAACAGAATGGGAGAAGATATTTGCAAATGACATATCAGATAAAGGGCTAGTATCCAAAATCTATAAAGAACATATCAAACTCAACACCCAAAGAAAAAATGATCCAATCAAGAAATGGGCAGAAGACATGAACAGACATTTTCCCAAAGACATCCAAATGGCCAACAGACACATGGAAAAGTGCTCAATATCACTCAGCATCAGGGAAATCCAAATCAAAACCTCAATGAGATACAACCTCACACCAGTCAGAATGGCTAAAATTAACAAGTCAGGAAATGAGAGAAGTTGGAGGGATGCCTGAAAGGGGAACCCTCCCACATTGTTGGTGGGAATGAAAGCTGGTTCAGCCACTCTGGAAAACAATATAGAGGTTCCTCAGAAAGTTGAAAATAGAGCTACCATATGACCCAGAATTTGCACTACTGGGTATTTACCCCAAAGATACAAATGTAGGGATCCGAAGGGGTATGTGCACCCTGATGTTTATAGCAGCAATGTCCAGAATAGCCAAACTGTGGAAAGAGCCAAGATGTCCATCGACAGATGAATGGGTAAAGAAGGTGTGGTATATATATATCCAATGAAATATTATGCAGCCATCAAAAGGAATGATATCTTGCCATTTGCAACAACATGGATGGAAGTGTAGGGTATTATGCTGAGCAAAATAAGTCAATCAGAGAAAGACATGTATCATATGACCTCACTGATATGAGGAATTCTTAATCTCAGGAAACAAACTGAGGGTTGCTGGAGTGGTGTGGGGTGGGAGGGATGGGGTGGCTGGGTGATAGACATTGGGGAGGGTATGTGCTATGGTGAGCACTGTGAATTATGTAAGACTGTTGAAACACAGACCTGTACCCCTGAAACAAATAATACATCATATGTTAAAAAAAGAAGAAGAAGAAGAAGAAGATAGCAGGAACAGAAAAATGAAGAGGGTGGAATCGGAGGGGGAGACAAACCATGAGAGACGATGGACTCTGAGAAATAAACTGCTTGTTCTAGAGGGGAGGGAGGTGGGGGGATGGGTTAGCCTGGTGATGGGTATTAAAGAGGGCACATTCTGCATGGAGCACTGGGTGTTATGCACAAACAATGAATCATGGAACACTGCATCAAAAATTAATGATGTAATATATGGTGATTAACATAACATAATAAAAAGAAAAACTAAAAAAAAAAGAAAAATTTGCTTTTGTTTCTGCCTTGGTGCTCATGAGTGAATCAAATTTCCCACTTTTTTTTATCATGAGATGTTTAAGCCTTAGTATCATGTTTGTAGTCTGCTTTTGTCAAATATGGTATATGGATCTAAGACCTTACTCAAACATCAGGAATGTAACCTATACCCACGTTGTCAAATTATAAGTGTGTGCATTCTTTAAATATTTGAAAATGTAAGAAACATGAATCTGATCAAGAAGACTCCATACACCTATTTTCCTTCCTCTTGAGAAACCACTTTGGAGTAGATACCTTGCCTTTTGTCGGTCAGGGGCCATATAGAACAATGGGACCCATTACAGCTGATTTCAGACAGAATTGATACAGTTTGTGCATTTATTGGAAGAGCTAAAAACAGGAAGAAGTGAAGGAAAGCAGGAATTAAAGGTGGAAGATGTACTCTGGGGTTGGAGGGGCTGAATCGTGAAGAAGAAGCCACCAGGTAGTAACTAGGACTCCAGAAGGGGAAATTGGCTGAGGGAGGTGAGAACAATTGAGGAGATACTGTCACTTCCAGAGGTACTGGGAGACAGAGGGGTGGGGGAGAAATCTATTCAAATTCACTTTAGAAAAAATGGGTTTGTGTTCTCCTGACTGCAATGCTCAGAGACACAGACTGCTGTGAGAAGTTTTTCTCATTCTCTCTCAGCTGAGGAGGGCTTACCTCTGTGTTGCCTGAATTTTGCTGGAAGGTTTCTTATGTTTTTGTTAAGGATTACCTCCATCTTCTTTGGACTTACTTCATCCTTACAGCTTAAGATCACAGAGGCAGAGACTGCACCCCCCCCCACTAGTGTCCACAGGGAAGATCCTGATCCTTGATCATGTGAACTTCCCTAGACATATGATTGGGTTGAAGCAGATGGCAGCCCCCTGGCCAGCTTAGGCCACATGTCTGCCATGATGGGGAAGGAAGACGCCTCGTGTATGAGAGGGGGCAATAAACATATTCACAAAACTTGGAAGCAAGGGCATAGCATAGCATGTAGAGAAGTTGAATCACTATGCTGTGAACCTGAAACCAATGTAACACTGTGCACAACTATACTCAAATAAAAAAAAGTAAGAAATAAAAATTGGAAGCAAGATAGGTGACAGTTGAAAATATGTCTCCCATATTTAGTACTATATCATTTTCAACATCCTCTCTGTTTCTATCAGCATATGGCTAGGCATGAACTTCTTAAATGGGTCAAGGCAATTTAGAAAGATTAACCATCTGGAACTAAATTCCTTAATGAAAGTGGCAAAAAGCAAGGGGAGTGGACATAAGTGGTTCTAGACAACAGAATACAATCCAGTTTGAAGATGTATAGGCAAATTAAGTCAGGAAACCAAGGAACATGGCTACAGACTTGGTATCTGATCTTAGAATCATGACAGAGACCAATGATCATCAGATTTAGGTCTTTGGCCACAAAGATGAGTTTCATACTTTTGTACTATACTTCCTAAAATCCCTCCTTCCTTTTTCAGAACTAGTTCCAGACAATGGGAGAAAAGTTCTCTCCTATAGTGGGCTGTAGGAAAAGCAGTGACTGGCAAATTAGGTAAGCCCTGAGAATTTCGGTGGTTTTGAGAGGCACACCAATTCTTCTGTTTTCAGAAACAAGTATTTCTAATTTTGTCTCGTATAATATCAGGCTCATAGGTATTGTAGAATTTTCAGCTAAGCAAATACTACTTAGGTCTCATTCTGCTATTGCTTAATTCATTTTCCTCTCCTTTTATTGATTGAGTTAGATAATGTAATTAAAGCAACATGGTGTATTGCCTGCAGTCAGGATAGTATCCCCTATTTTTTTGTAGTTGCATATAATTATATTAAACTTCAGCTTTTCAAAGTAACTCAATTGATCCTCCGTAGAATATTGAATTAAGTAATTGATGTCAGAAAAGTTTTTTTGGTTGTTATTATATTTTATTCGCCCTGAACTGCATGTTTGAATGATTCCATTCATGTTGACCATACATTACATGCAACTTAACTTTGGTTCAAACCTTCTTTATTCCTTGTATTTATTTATTCTTCTGTATATTTATATAAATTTTGCCTGTAGCCTGCAATGAGTTTTTTGAGTTGCTATAATTTTCTAAAAATGGACCAATCCTTCAATCTTCCCGTATTATATTTTAAGAAAAAACATCCATTGCAATCAATCATTCATAAAAGCTTAATACTGAAGGAAACTAAATAGCAATCCAAAAATAATATTTTCATCATTAAAAGAAACAATAGCAAATTATGCACAAATGCTAACAGTGTAAGTTCCTAAGTGCATCTGATGGCTTTGTTAAATATTGATATCATAGAAGAGGCCTCCATTATATTTGACAAGTCTTACTGGAACACCCTGATATAAAAACCACTCATATTTATGGTGAAAGAACTGATGTATTGATAGCAATACCTACATTTGTAAGTAGGGTCAAAAATACCTTGGTGCCTATATTAAATTTTAAGAGAGGAGTCTTTGATGAAAAGTAATTACTGGTGAGGGAAACCTCTGAGTAAAGCTGTTGCAAACATGAACATGTGAGGCAGTCTTTGAGTTCAAGTTCTCCTAGAAACAAGAATGGTGAGAAAGTAAAAAGCAAGAAAAAATAAAGTGAAGCTTAAAAATAGACATCTGAGTCAGCAGTGAAGTCTAGCACCGGGTTTCTTTGAGCAACTCATTACTTCCGTCAGACTAGCTAGGAAGTTCCTCTTTCCTTAGGAAAGAGGTACTAACATCAATATGTCTGGGTACTAACTAACTTACTGGAAGGAAACTTGATAGTTGCAATGTGGGGCAGCTGTACACATTGCAAAGAAGGAGGTATGAATGACTCTGTCCTAGTATTTATTCCTATTGCCCACTTTTATAATTCTTTCTCTCTGTCCTGCATCAAAATATTTCAACATATAATCTTACCACATCATGCAGTTACATAATTTACACTAAGGATAAGACAAATCCTTAAAGGTCCAAATGTTTTAACTGGGGAGGGCCAGATCTACATTTGAGCTTCAGATAGACTTTGCATACTGAATTTTTTGTGTATTGACAACTTTTTTTTCCTGGAAAGGACATCTGTGGCATCACAAATGATTCTTATTAGGGCCTACAAAACAACATTAAGAATTACTGCTGTAGTAGAGAGACTCAAATAAAATTATTTTGGGGAGAGTAATTGTATTTGGGGGAGATAATTCTCCATGGATCTCTTGTGTTTCTACCCTCTTGCAAGCAGAGGTACTGATTGTTTGTTCTGGACTATTTTTACAAAAATGTTTGTATAGCAAATCTTCTTGGAAGGTAAAGAAGTAGTCTCTCCCTCTGGAGCAAAGAAAAGTTTTGCATAAAGCCTTAGATGATACAGAGCATATCTCTCTCTGGAGCCAAGGGCCAATTTGCTTACTGCAATTATGGCAAAAGCTCTGGGCTCCCTAATCTAAGGGATCCTTTCTTATAATGGAGGTCACCACAAGTTCAATTGTCACCTGGATCTCTTAGCATCTTCCTGTGGGAATTGGGGCTCAGAGAACCAGGACAAGAAAATGCTGATACTTTGGCTCTTGTATTGCTCTGCACAATCAAGTCCTTCGTCTTGCTCAGAAAACCTCATGCCTTCAGCCCAGATAGCATCCATGAACTTATGGCAGGCTAACCGTGCAATATCGTTACCTTCACAATTTTGGCCATAAGCATGGGAATATGTTCTGGAAGAGGAAGAATCAAAGACCTCCTGGACAGATTAATAGGATTTGAGTGAAGTCCATGATTGATAGAACCATACTGACCAAAATGCACAGTCAATTGCAGAATAAATGCACAATAAATGGTTCTTCACACCATGGCTCTTGATTAGCAGGGATTGGAAGGCAGTTGAGCACCATATAGTGGGTTAAAAGACTTGTGTCCAAAAAAGTGCTCTAGTCATGGCTAACTCTCCTAAGGAAAGAAGAACTTCCTAGCTAGTCTGATGGCAGCCTCAGGTTTGTCCCACTATAAAAACAAATGCCATAATTCTTCCTGGGGGTGCAGAATTTTCCACCCCTTTGGATAAGCATTGCAGAGATGCATACCTGTCCTGAATGTGAGAGGAGAGAAATTTGCAACTACTGGGTGCAGATACCAGGCACAATGTGAGAACGTTGACTGGCTTGCTTAGGAGATGGTGGTATGGGGCATATAATGTTATATTAAAAAAAAGATGGCAACAACCATCTATCTTATGGTTTGGCTTCTTCTGCAATCTCTCACGCCAACCTTAGATCATTCAGATATTTTTGCAGTGGGTCCTGGGAGTGCTATCGAGGAGCTTTGACTCCTGGGTGAGATTCCCTGAGACAGAGAAACTCCCCTGGGAAGCCAGAGAAGAATCTGGCACTAGTGTGATGCTCTCACTACTCTGGGCTGGGTTTACAGGACAGATAAATATGACCCACTTGAGAATGAGACTAAACGAAGAAATTTTAGGTAAATTATTCTAGCCATCCCTGCATCCTAGAAGACTCTTGTAGCCCATTGTTGGAAACAGGAAAGAACTTAAGAAGAGATGTTATCATGGTAGTGGGACATTGGGGTGGATAGACTCTTTACAAAAGATGCCATTGTGGGAATCTGGCCCAGGCCCGCCAGAGGGCACAAACCCTGCAACCCCAGAGACCATGGTGGCTGTAACTGCCGAGTCAAGAGGTCCCCAGAGCTGACATAGATGGCACCACTGGTGATGACCTTGCTGCTTAATACAGGGAAAGCCAAATACATGAATTTTACTTGGTTGAGCCTCAACCAGGAGCCACATCACTCAGAAACAAAAGCCAATGTGTCTTGTGTACTGCTGTGGAGACACATGCCTCCATTCCCTGTTGCTCAGACCTCAGATGACATAAGGAAAAAGATGGTTAGGGGATGAAGCCAGAATCTCAAACTTCAGGAAGGGGAGGAACTCCACATGCATAACTTTGTTGGAGCTCCAGTCACTATATGACCAACCTGCTTGAGGGGAGAGGGGATGACTTATTGCAGCTACGTGGGTTTCAGAAAGGTTCACAATGGGGAAAGGAAGTGAAATTAGCCTTGATATTGGGGGTGGGAGAGATGACCAGATCTATTTGCTTTACTTGCTGTTTCCACATCTAAATATACAGTAAGAATCGAGGTGTTGTGTGCTTGTACATGCATTCCAGAGGGTTTCTTTCAATGAGGCATGCCTCAGGTAGACAAGTGCTAGTACCTCTGTGACCCTGCAACCGTGACAACCACTTTCAGTTTCTCTGACCAGTGCTGTGGCCAAATGGGGCCTCTGGCAAAGGGAGACACTCTCTACATAGAGACAACCCTCTAGGGTTTTGGACCCCCTTGACACAGCTACGAGACATAACCTGCAGCCATTAGCTTCCTAATGGTACTATGCGCTTTGGTTCAAACCGAGTACCTGACCCAGGAGATCTTATGACTGATTTGCTCATTTTGGGTGTGTAAACTCAGACTCAAGGACTCACACTGTGGGATAGGCATGATGATCCTCACTTCTCAGATGGACTTGGAATATTCAAGAATGTGACAGACTCTCTCCTTGACCAAACTCCAGTCAGGGTCCTATGAACAATCTTCCCAACTAGCACAGGCCTCAGCCTTGGCCTGTGAGAATTGCAGACTCTAAGCAGTGAATATTTTATCCTCCCCAAAACTAGAAGACTTGAAGATACACATCTTAGCTTAGGCTGCTGTAGAAAAATACCATGAACCTGGTAGTTTAGGCAACAGAAATTTATTTCTCACAGTTTTGGAGGCTGAAAGTCCAAGATCAAAGTGCCAGTTAATTGGGTTCCTAATGAAAGATTTCTTTTTGGTTTGTAGACCATGAGTCCTCACATGGTGGAGAGCGAACTCTGGTTTCTTCCTCCTCTTATAAGGACACTAATTCCATCATGGGGGCTCCACCCTCATGCCCTCATCTAAATCTAATTACCTCCAATAGGCTCCACCTCCTCATACCATCACATTGGGGAGTAGGGTTTCAACATGTGAATTTGAAGGGGTTGGGTGGTACAAACATTCAGTCCATAACAAAACAGTAGCATGGTTTCTAAACTCAAGGCCACATCCCAGGATGACCCCAGCCTCAATGTGCATACCTGAGAAAGTTCAGTGCTGCCAGGAGAATTTACTGTTTATTTCAACCAAAACTTGATGGTAGGCAGATAGGTTCCTGAACCACTCTTGGAGTAATGACTTTAGAAAACTTGCAGTTATAAATTCTTTCTGTTTTCCTTTGAGATATAAGTCTTTTACCCTCCAGGGCTATCTTCTCCAGAACCTGAGAGCTATCTCTTTGCAATACAAACACTCAGAGTTAACTCCCTGTGAGAGGGCAAGAGGCTGACTTCCATTAGTCTGGCTAGCAAACCCAGATTAACCAAACCCCTATTCCCTTTTTTTGTAAATGTCCACTTTCCTAACTTTGTCTGAGTCCCCAGCCTCCCTTCTCTTCTCCCTCATTCTCTGTTTAAAACACCCAGTCACCTCTGCACAAGTCAAAGTTGAGTTCAGTACATGCTGGATTCTGTTTTTCTAATATAATAGTTATTACCAAAGAATATCTATCCTTGTCATTTTAACTAGTGTCCAGGTTAATTTTTGTTTAGCTATCTGGATTCTCTTGCTGAACTGACATGGTCCTGATAGTAAGATTAATGACAATTTGTTTGAGTTCACTGCTTGCCAGGGTGCCCATCAGTAGCTTATGTGTGTCAAAGTGGAGACATGGTGGGCGCCTATAAATTCTATTAACATGCTCTGATAATTCTCACCCTGATCTTTCCAAAACATGGTCTGTGTGTGAGTAGAAAATGATTAGAAAAAGATAAGGTTTTAGGACTAGAATGGGGCACTCCTTCCTTCCTCCCCACCTGCCTGCCTTCCTTCATTTCTTCTTTCCTTCCTTCCCTTCTCTCTCTCTCTCTTTCTTTCTTCTTTCTTTCTTTCTTTCTTTCTTTCTTTCTTTCTTTCTTTCTTTCTTTCTTTCTTTCTTTCTTTCTTTCTTTCTTCTTTCTTTCTTTCTTTCTTTCTTTCTTTCTTTCTTTCTTTCTTTCTTTCTTTCTTTCTTTCTTTCTTTCTTTCTTTCTTTCTTTCTTTCTTCTTTCTTCTTTTTCTTTCTTTCATGGAGGGAGGGTAATATACCCAGCACCTTGGAAGGGTAGCACATTCTACTCTGAGATGTATAGGGGTGGGAGGAACATTAGTGAACTTTTGATCTAATGATCTTTCAGAGACACCCTGGAGCTTTCCTCAAGAAAAGAGGTGCCATGGTGTGGTTCTCCCAAACTGCTGCAAAGTCCTTACATTTAACTTGTTTCTGAGTCTAATATGCCCCTCTGATGGCTTTGACTACAGTTTGATCACCACTGTTCTTAACCTTACAGAGAAGTTTACTGAAAGCACAAGGAACTGGCACCTGCTTCCCAGATCTTTCCTATTCCCATTGCTAGTCAAGTCATGAATGATAGATGCCACTCAGAAGGATGCATAAACAAACAGCACAGGTTTCACTGACAGCCCTCAGGCAGAACCTACAACAACAATGACTAGAATCAATTGTTCCAACCAAATTGGGAATCTTGGGGTTACTGGATAACCATGAGGACATGTTGGAGACCCTGTCAACACATGCCTCCCAAATGATCCACTTCCAGGGACCCTGAAATTTCAAATAGCACTTTCTTTCTAAGGGCACCATATACATCCCTGAAATAGTATGTAGTCATTGCGTCGAAGTCAGCCATTAATGTGTTTCTTTCCAGAAAACATGATGACTTATACCACAGAGATGGTCAGGAGACCTCCAAGTGTTTAGGGAAATACCATCAGTGTATCATGCCAATCTCAGATGGCCATAAAGGGCTTTTTCACATGAGGCTACTAATGGTTACTTGGGGAAGTTTTGTGGAGGGATTACTTCCTTGATATTTATGAACATACTACAGGCAATTATTCCTAGAATGGGAGTCATCCAATTAGAAGAAGTGCTAAAAATCTGTCCCTGACATTATTCAAGTGGTCAGTGGTGACCTAGACCCTGGAAGGCATTCAGTTTCATCTTAGCCAGGGTCATTAGAGTAGTGAGTTCCTCCTTGTGGAGCCAGGGCAGAGTTGGTACAATCACTAATTCATCTTGCTGTGCCTGGATTAATGCCACAGGACAATGGAAAAGATCAATATAGAAGACTGAGGGGAAAACCACCTGGCATTCTTGTGCGTCGGGTGGGGGTTGGGGAGCTGATCGTTTACGGCACATGTTCAGATGACTGTGTTCACGACACTGAAGCACAAGTTTGAGGTCAACACTGCAGACTGACCTAGTCTGCCTTCTTGGAGTCTTTTGGAAGGTTTCCTTAATTGGGTGCTGTATGAGACAAATTGAATGGATTTTGTCCCACCCTTTTCAGGTCATATTAATCAGAGTGGCTGGCAGAGTGGCTTACTCTTAGGAAATTTTGCCAAAAACCAAGACAGTGCAGAAACAAGCAGTGTTTATAATCAGAAAACAATTCCTTATGGGCTGCTCACATTTCTGCTTATCTTGCAATAAAGCAGAGGTACTGATTGCCTTTGTTCCATAATATCTTTGTTCCAAAATGTCAAGGATGTTTTCATAGTAATCAGTCTTGGAAGATAGAGATAGCATCTCCGTCAAGAGCAAAGGGCATGTTTATTTACTGGCCATTATAAACGAGTTATGTTCCCCAAAGCTCAGATTCCTCTCCTGCAGTGTGACCCACTGTATATGTAGGCATCACCCAGCCTCGTCATGCTGCTCTGAGGGAATTAGGGCTTGTGGAAACAGATGCAAGAAAATGCTGACATTCTGGCTGACCACTACTTTTGTGAGTAAAAACGCCCTTTATCCCCAATCCAGGAATCTTATGTCTCAGCCAGCATTCATGAACCTGGCAGCCTAAAATTTTAGCTTGCAGGTAGAGTAAATTAATAAACATTTCACAATTCTTGACATATGTTTGTTTTCTGTGATTTGTTTTTCTGTCAAGTCATTTATTTCAACAATTTTTATTTATTAGCTAAGTAGGGGCAGGACAGAGTAACGAATTGGGGCTTACAGAGAAGTATTAAATATTAAACAAAAATATCCTGTTCTTTAGAAGCTTACCATATTCTACATACATTTATTAACTCATTTAGTAAACAAATATTGATTGTTGATAATGCTCTAAAAGTTATAGGAATACATATGTTTCTCTGGAGTTAAACATATATTTTGGTTCACTTACTTCACTGTGCTAATAGCTAAGCTGAGGAAAAGATAAATATCCGGTGCTTTGCATGTTTACCTGACCGTAGCAGACTTACTGCAGTCTGGTTAGGTAGCACAGAAGTTTGGGGCTGGGGGGATAAACTAACAACCTTGTACAACTTATTTCAGGTCCTCTTGGCCTCTGTTTTTTATTTCAGCCACTCTTCTGTAAGGGATTCACCCAATTTTACTCAAATGAAACATGATAGTACCTTTCCATGTACCTCTCACCTGCCTAGAGCTTCCCATTTAACACTGAGGCACAGGAGACCTTGGGAAGCACAGAATGGGAAAGTGTGAACATCCTGGGGCCTAAGTGAGATCATGTCCTGTGGGGGAAACCTTTGACCAGCAGAGTCAAGAAAGGGCAGATACATTTGTACCCCTTTCTCCCTCAACACAACCCAGTCCATGGAATATCCTGTAGTTCTATATCATGCTGGAAGATATTCTGATGAGAGCAGTGGCAGGTAACAGGTGGCAAACATCTGAGAAATGTGTCTTTGTTTTGACTCACTCCTTTCCGAGCCTCACTCCTAATCCCCAGAGATTACACACCAATAAAGTTCTATCATGTACGTTTTTGGTTGGGGTTGTGCTTTTTGGAGAACATGGAGAAAGAGAGGTGCGTTGTGAAAGACGTAGTATGTAAGTTGAGTGTGGCCACACACAAATATTGGGGTATGTGGTAACTGAAAGAAAGAGCAAAACCAACTGCATCAGGGGAAAAGAAAGAAGGTGTGTGTGAGAAACGGCAAGCTGAATTTGATTGCAGGGTTTTATGTATAAAAGTCAGTTATGGTAATTCTGCTCTGAGATTCTGACCATTTTGATGGAGGGATTTATGGTCCCTTTACAGAAGCTACATGGCAGAGATCATTGTAAGCAGGGTTTTAAGAATATCAAGTCAAAATTCAAGAAAATCAAATAACTGAAAAATGAAGACAGACCATCAACAAGGATTAGCAGCAAAGAAAGTAAATGTCCTCTTCAAAATCCAACACCTTTTCTGTCACCTTACATTCAGCCTTGTTACTTTCAAATAATATCCTGGAAGAGATTCTGCTGTAAATCTCACTAGCTCCTCTGGGTTCTTTAGCTGTCTTCCATACAGTTGATGTTTGCTTTGACCTGTCCTAGTACCACAGAAGGTTGATAGAATAGGAGGCGGTGGGAGAAAGAAGGGGAGCTCTACACAAACTTGTTGAGTGGTTCTTCCTTAGTCCCATGAAGATAAGGAGGTGAATGGAAGAAGAAACAACTGACAAGGAGAGACATCGTGAGCAGGAAAGATAAAAATCAGGCATTTAAGAGAAAATTAGGACTTTGTTGACTGTTTCTTTTGCTGTGCAAGTCTTTTATCTTGATGAAATCCCAATAGTTCATTTTTGCCCTTGCTTCCCTTGCCTTTGGCGATGTTTCTAGGAAGAAGTTGCTGTGGCTGAAGTCGAAGAAGTTGCTGCCTGTGTTCTCCTTTAGGATTTTGATGGACTCCTGTCTCACATTGAGGTCTTTCAACCATTTTGAGTCTGTCTTTGTGTGTGGTATAAAGAAATGGTCCAGTTTCATTCTTCTGCATGTGGCTGCCCAAATTTCCCAACACCATTTGTTGAAGAGACTGTCTTTTTTCCATTGGACATTCTTTTCTGCTTTGTCAAAGATTAGTTGACAATAGAAAAAAAAAGAAGAAGATAGCAGGAGGGGAAGAATGAAGGGGGGAAATCAGAGGGGGAGACGAACCATGAGAGACGATGGACTCTGAAAAACAAACTGAGGGTTCTAGAGGGGAGGGGGGTGGGAGGATGGGTTAGCCTGGTGATGGGCACGTTCTGCATGGAGCGCTGGGTGTTATGCACAAACAATGAATCATGGAACACTACATCAAAAACGAATGATGTAATGTATGGTGATCAACATAACAATAAAAAAATTTAAAAAAAGAGACAATTAGGATGAGAGAAGATTCACTAAGGATACTTCCAAACTTAAACCCCAAGTTAGCAACATAGGACCTTCAAAGGATAAGGAAATATGAAGGGAAGTATATGGTGGAATAAAACAAAACAAAACAAACAAAAACAAACAAATTCTGGGCCACAGGGAAAATACCTATAAAAGTATATTCAACCTCATTAGTAAACAAAGAACAACAACAAAAAAAGGTACCTTAAAAATAGCAAATTGTTTACTACAGCTTTGTACTATAACTAAAGTCTGGAGCTGTGATGTCTCCCACTTTGCCTTT
Source organism: Eumetopias jubatus (assembly GCF_037043125.1). Classification (NCBI taxonomy): domain Eukaryota; kingdom Metazoa; phylum Chordata; class Mammalia; order Carnivora; family Otariidae; genus Eumetopias; species Eumetopias jubatus. The sequence goes on from NW_028274808.1 coordinate 5,537,161, forward strand.
CTTTTTCAAGATTGCTTTGGCTACTCTAGGTCTTTTGTTGGAGTTACAGGGTATAATGCTAAGCAAAATAAGTCAGTCAAAGACAAATGCCATATGATTTCATTCATATGTGGAAATTAAGAAACAAAACAAACAAGCAAAGGAAAAAAAGAGATAGAGAGACAAACCAAGAAACAGACTCTTAACTCTAAAGAACAAACTGATGGGCAACAGAGGGGAGGTGGGTGGGGGGTGGAGGAAATAGGTGATGGGGATTAAAGAGGGTACTTATCATAATGAGCATTAAGTAATGTATAGGATGTTTAACCACTATATTGTACATCTGAAACTAATGTAACACTGCATGTTAACTACCCTGGAATTAAAATAAAAAATGAAATAAAATAAAATAGCAACTTTTAAAAAATAATAGTTCTAGTAAGTTTGACCTATGAGCCAAGTCTCTTTCTTGCATTGATTTTTGAAAACTGTTTGCTAAAATGTTTTGGGAAACATTAAAAATGTTCTATACTCAACTCACATTATTGAATGCCTAGAACTATATATTTATAGCTAGCATTTATTAAATACATACTATATTTAAAATGCTGTGCTGATTGTTTTCCAAATGTTATGTCTTTCCATTCTCTTCCACCCTGGAAAGTAGGGAATATTTTGATCTCCAATCTTCAGACCAAGAAATTGAGGCTTGGTGATGCTAAGTAATTTGCACAAGTTCAAATAAATTTTAAGTGATGGTGTCAGAACTGACTTCAGAATTATCACTTTTAACTACTCACTACATAGGTTTTATCTTAATTTATCCTAAAGATAATGCTGATATGTCAATGATTATAAAGATATTCTAAAAGCACACAAAATAATTAGAAACAATGTTTATGTTCAACAACAGAGGACTACATATATGTTTTCCTTTGGAGCATTATAAAGTCTTTGTAAATAATTTTAATGGAAAAACAACTAACAAAAGTGATACGATATTCATTATACAGTCAGTTTTGCTATACTGCTTGCTTTGAAAATATGAATTTGTTCCAATAGGATTGATATATTGGGAACAATGAGAGCATAATAGTTTTGTGTGTGTTGATGCTCAATTTCATCTATAAGAAGGACTAGGCAAATGTAGAAAACTGCACTCTGATGAACTGAGCTTCATCAGAACACACAGCATGCACAAACACACATATCCACTAGCTACCTCAGTTTACCTCTCCTATAGGAACAACACGCATCTACCTCTGCTGATTCAACTTCGATCCGATTCAGCCTCCCATCCCCCATCCACTACTTCACCTCACTCACAAGCTGTAGCTCTTCTGAAGCCCCTTCCAGAAGCAAATTTAGACCTTTCTGAAGGGAAAGTACCATTTTAACTATGGTATTATGTATCTTGTAATCATTTACAGTGTAAAACTCTGCCACTACTTTTATTAGATTCCTCTCTTTTTATAACTTAGCTCTAACAAAGTCATTGAGTGGTGTGACCCTAGCTCAATTTTGATCTTAAGCCCTGTTTTGTTTTGTTTTTTAATGGTATGACTTTGCATAGCAGAGGGATGTTTAGGAACACCTATGTTGCATTATAACAGAACTGACTGTACAATGGAATTCTATATATAGTGTATCAAATATGTGTATAGAGTAAAATAATGGAAGCAATCAAAATACTGAATGATTATTTCTTGGTGTTCCCATTTCTCTAAGATTTCATGGCCAGTGGCCATTTCTGGTATTCCTCTAAAAAATTCCATTTACTTCATCTTTTTTCTTTTCTCTGTTAAATCCGCATTACTCTCATTATAAAAAAAAATTAAGATGGGCTAGAATCTTATTTTTTAAGTAAAAAGACCTTTTATCTTCTAGTAATAAAAGTAAAATGCTAAGTGACCCCATAGCTTAAAAGCCAGTGGTATTTATATTTTCAACTGTCCCTATAGATCACTGTGAGAGAGACTATCATTACAAATTTATATCAGACATTATAGAAGAAAACAGTGGTTCAGTTTTGGAAGATGAGCACATAGGAACGAAAGTAACCTCAGCTTCTAATACATACATATACCAATATGTATGTGAGCTAATGATTGTTTGCTTTAAAACTATTGCTGATCTAACTGGTGTAAGGTGGTATCTCAATGTGGTTTTGATTTGAATTCCCCTGATGGCTAATGATGATGAACATTTTTTCATGTGTCTGTTAGCCATTTGTATGTCATCTTCAGAGAAGTGTCTGTTCATGTCTTCTGCCCAGTTTTTGACTTGATTATTTGGTTTTTGGGTGTTGAGTTTGAGAAGTTCTTTATAGATCTTGGATACCAGACCTTTATATGTAGTGTTATTTGCAAATATCTTCTCCCATTCCATGGGTTGCTCCTTGTTTCGTTGACTGTTTCCTTTGCTGTGCAGAAGATTTTTATCTCAATGAAGTGCCAAAAGTTCATTTTTGCTTTTGTTTCACTAGCTTTTGGAGATGTATCTTGAAAGATGTTGCTGTGGTCGATGTCAAAGAGGTTATTGCTTATGTTCTCCTCTATGATTTTGATGGATTCCTGTCTCACATTGAGGTCTTTCATCCATTTTGAGTTTGTCTTTGTGTGTGGTGTTAGAGAATGGTCGAGTTTCATTCTTCGGCATGTGGCTGTCCAATTTTCCTAGCACCATTTATTGAAGAGATTGTCTTTTTTCCATTGCATATTTTTTCCTGCTTTGTTGAGGATTATTTCACCATAGAGTTGAGGGTCCATATCTGGGCTCTCTATTCTGTTCCATTGGTCTATATGTCTGTTTTTGTGCCAGTACCATGCTGTCTTGGTGATTACTGCAATATAGCTTGAAATCGGGCAACAGGGCAAGAAACAACAAGTGTTGGAGAGATTGTGGAGAACGGGGAACCCTCTTACCCTGTTGGTGGGAATGCAAGTTGGTACAGCCACTTTGGAAAACAGTGTGGAGGTGCCTCTAAAAATTAAAAATAGAGCTACCCTATGACCCAGCAATTACACTCCTGGGTATTTACCCCAAAGACACAGATGTAGTGAAAAGAAGGGCCATATGCACCCCGATGTTCATAGCAGCAATGTGCACAAGAGCCAAACTGTGGAAAGAGCTGAGATGCCCTTCAACAGATGAATGGATAAAGAAGATGTGGTCCATATATACAATGGAATATTACTCAGCCATCAGAAAGGATGAATACCCAACTTTTACATCAACATGGATGGGACTGGAGGAGATGATGCTCAGTGAAATAAGTCAAGCAGAGAGTCAATTATCATGGTTTCACTTATTTGTGGAACCTAAGGAATAGCATGGAGGACATTAGGAGAAGGAAGGGGAAAATGAAGGGGGGAAATCAGAGGGAGAGATGAACCATGAGAGACGATGGACTCTGAGAAACAAACTGAGGGTTCTAGAGCGGAGGGGGGTGGGGGGATGGGTTAGCCTGGTGATGGGTATTAAGGAGGGCACATACTGCATGGAGCACTGGGTGTTGTACGCAAACAATGAATCGTGGATCACTACATCAAAAACTAATGATGTAGTGTATGGTGACTAACTAAAAATAAAATAATAAAATAAAATAAATAAATAAAATAAAAATAAATAAAAATATTGCTGTGCTCTTAGTTAAAAAATTACAAGATTTCTGGTATAATATCCTGAAACTCTAAGAATTAAATCTTATTCAATATTTCTTCCAGATTATTTGCTTACAAGTTACCCTTCTGGGACTATCCTAACCTAACAGAACTTGAAAAAAAAAAGGTTATACTGCAAGATTTTTATTTGAACATTGAAACATCAGGTATTTTTTTAAAGTAGTGACCACTGATGATGGAGGACTGCTTACAAGTCAAATAACTTACTTTAAGGTGACAAATAAGGCTCACTAGTATCACATAGAAGTCCCACCTACCTAAAATTTCAATGAAGCACATATTTTATGGTGTTTGCTCTGCTTTGCATTTTTCTGTGCTTTCATCATTGGTAAGTCCCATTAACTCAAGTCCTGATGCTCTCAGGATGGGTGGTGTGGTTCAGAGAATGTGATGTATGTGAGCTAAAATCTTGAAGTCCTCACTTCAGAAACTTACTTTACAAAATTGAATGTCTCTAAGAATGCATAGTATTAAATACTGTGTAAGTAGCCCCTTAAAAGACTGATCTTTATGGTCAGTTCTCTTGTTCTTTTATATGATGTCAAAAAAAATCTTCCTCATATCAGTGTGTCTTTATTGCATTCTGAGGTAGTGGGCTGTAACCTTGTTCCAACCTCCTGTAAATTTAACAACATTAAGATCAGAGAGAATTGTAGTGGCCAGATTTTATTTTTATACCTCCTCAGATAGTACTTTAAAAGGTGATCTTCACCTTCCTTCCCAGAGAGCACCCAATTGAGGCCATATATGTATTTTAACCAGACTTGAGTGCAGGGTCATTTATGCAAATCTGCTTTCTCACATATCACTCAAGACCAACAAATGGTACATATGACATAAATCAACAATACTCATGTCAATCAAAAATAATTTCTTGAGCTCTGAAAACTCATATAAAATGAGACGACTGTCATCCAGTAGGAGAGAAAGATAAATCTGAGAAAAGAGAATTATTAACACAAGCCAAACAGGAATTCCAAAGAAGTTTTGCAATCTCTGTGTGCTGTGCACTAGATGGGTTTTTTAATATCAGCTTTGCCATTAACTGGTGTAAGAGAATTCCTTGTTTATAAAATTGTAATAAATAATACCTAAGACCCAAGGGTGATATGAGGCATAAATAAGAGAACTATGTGAATATACTCAATGCAGCACCTGTCACCTTCTGGTGGTTCTGCGTCTGTGCTCATGTGGAAGAGAAAGATGGGGATGGTCACATCAGTTTCAGAAGCAATTGTGATGAAACCAAATGAGGTATTATCACTACACTAGCAATAGGCTTCAACGCTGGGATAAGTTTGTCGAATAAATGTTCCTAGAGAGGTTTATGTACTTCTGTGGATCATGTCTTAAATGACCCCCCGCTAGAAACAAAAATAGTAAGTCATTCATTTAACTGATTTGCATGAGTGCTTATCATATTCTGGACATTTTTTCTAGGCACTGGGAACAAATTAGTTAATAAAATAATCATTAACATTCCATTTTGGGGTTAAATTCTAGTCCAGTATAAGCTAGTGCAAATGAAATGACATTATTGTCATGAAGGCAATGCAAATATTTCAATGGACATGCTATGGTCTGAATGTGTCCATCAAAAATTCTTATGTTGGAATCTTTACTTACCAAGGTGATGGTGATTAGGAGGTGGTGCCTCTGGGAGGTAATTAGGTCATAAATGTAGAGTTGTCAGGATTGGGATTAGTGGCTTTATAAAAGAGTCCACAGACAGCTTCCTTGCCCCTTTTACCATGTGAGGATACAACAAGTTCACAACACGGAAGAGAGTCCTCACATGACCATGCTGACACCCTCATCTTGGACTTCCAGACTCCAGAACTCTGAGAATCACTTTCTATTGTTTATAAGCTATTTGTTCTATGATGTTTTGTTATAGCCGTCTGGATGGACGCAGACAGACCATGTACACAAAATATATGCATACACACAAAAACAGTGACCACAGCCACAATTATGACATTTGGGCTCCAGCTTCAGAAACAGCAATGATGGGTGGCTTAACTCTTCTAGGATATTTTGAGACAGAAAAAAACTAGTACAAGGCCAATATAAAATTCAAAGACACACCTGGACATCAGGGGCTGCATGTAAGACCAACCCTCCCAAAGACTGTAAGAAGCTGCACAGCACACCCTGAGTCTATAGACCACTGAAAGACACTTCCATTACAGGTAGGACTTGGCAATCCATGCGCTTGAGTGACGGGATCTGTGATACCACTGGTGTCCCAGCAAGACAGAATTCACAACTGGCCAACGCATTACCTGGTTTGAATGTAGTTCAACAAATGTTCAAGTAATTACATAAGTATGTGTGCTTAATATTTAGTGGAAACACACACACACACACACACACACAAAACACAAAAAAACAAGAGCATACTTATAACTCATACTGCTTGTATTACTAGCTAAATAGGAGGAATACAATAGTCGTTAACAGTAATGACAAGAGCAATAATAATTCTGTGATAAAATATAAGCTAATAGTTAGAAAACACTGATGAAGGAGACATTTTTATAGAGATGTAAATGACAAATTAATTTAAAAAGAAAATAAAAAAAATGGATACCTTTAAATTCCTTAAGTGTCCTCCTGAAAAGACATATCAGGCTAAAATAATTTTTTTCAAAGGTCCATTTTACATTGAAGAACAGATAATATTTGTGATGGTTATTTTTATGAGTCAACCTGACTAGGCCATGGGCTGCCCAGATATTTGGTGAAACATTATTCTGGGAGTATCTGTGAAGTTTTGGATGACATTAATATTTCTTTGGTAGACTGAGTGAAGCAGACTGCTCTCCCTAATGTGGGCCTCATTTAATCAATTGGAGGCCTGAACATAAAAAAAAAAAAAAAAAAAAAAAATGCTGAGTAAGAGGCAAGACTTCTTGTCTGACTCCTTAACCTGAGGCATCCACCTTTTCCGGCCTTTGAACTTGAACAGAAACATTGGCTTTTGCTTGAGCTTGCTGGTTTTCCAACTGAAACTATATTATCAGTACTCTGCCTCTATAATTGCATGAACCAATTCATTATAATAAATCTATATCTATACCATCTACCTATCTATCTAGAGAGATACATCCTAATGGTTCTGATTTTCTGAAGATTATTAACAATATTATCTTATAAAAATACATAACTGGATCTGAATAGTTCAAAAGAAGAAAAAATAAAGTGGGATAAGATAGTACATGGCAAAAAAAATGAAGATGTTCACATGTGAACAGAATAGAAATCAAAGATGCAAAAGTCTTAACTAAATATATTAATAAAATATAGCAGTGTGTGTTGAAGTACATGTGTGTCTATGAGTCTGTGTGTGTCTGTGTATTCCCGAAAATTTTAGTACAGTTTCAAGCTTTCATAACTTCTGAAGTATAAATTCTACAAAGTTAAGATAACCATTATTTGGGGGCGCCTGGGTGGCTCAGTCATTAAGCATCTGCCTTCGGCTCAGGTCGTGATCCCAGGGTCGTGGGATCGAGCCCCGCATCGGGCTCCCTGCTCGGCGGGAAGCCTGCTTCTCCCTCTCCCACTCCCCCTGCTTGTGTTCCCTCTCTCGCTGTGTCTCTCTCTGTCAAATAAATAAACAAAATACTTTAAAAAAAAAAAAGATAACCATTATTTGAATTAATTTAAAATTTAATTATTTATACTTCTTAATCAGTTATATGGGTGATATTTTAATAATGTGTCTTCAGTTCTTTCTTTGTGTGCTTTCAATTGGAAAATGTGAATTAGCCATCTTTGAGATTGCTGATTCTTTCCCCAGTTGTGTTACACCCACTAATGAATCTTTCAAAGACATTCTTTATCTCTGTCATCATGCTTTTCTCTTCCAGCATTTCCAGCTGATTCTCCTAATTTCCATCACTCTGCTGAAATTCTCCACCTATTTATACATGTTTCTTTCTATTTTTTCTACTAGAGCCTTTCATATATTAATCATTATTTTAAATTGTAATTATTTTAAATCATATAATAGTCCAAACACCTGGGTCATATTTGAACCTGGTTCTATTGACCATTTTACCTCTTGAGATTTTTTTTCCCTTCTTTGTATATCATGTAATTTTTGAAAGGTGGGCATTTTGTGAAGGGCAGTGTAGCTTGAGGTAAATAATATGTATGTCTGGGCATAAGAGGTGTCTCCTCTTGCCAAGCCCTTAGTTTGGAGCATTGAATCTGTCTGTCCCCAGGTTCTGCCTCCACTTCAGCATGCACTGCTGTTACTTGTTAAATGACTCTTATTAGCCTAGTGGGGCAGAGGGAGTCTCTTTCTACTGTTCAGGCTCAGCATCAGATTTAGGCAGGAAACATGTCCTTGGGTCTCAGTAGAGGTTTCTTAATTGTCTGATCTCAGGGTATTTTTATGCTCCCCCCCTCCACGAGAGAGGGTTAAGGTTTTGTTTGTTTTCTTTTGTCTGTTACTTTGTTTTCAGTTCCTTTTGCCAGTCTCTACTAGGTCTTCACTCATTCCCTGAAGGTTACAGAGTTTTCTTCCTTCCCATAGCAGTTTAAAGCTTTTGTTCCATAGAGAAGACAGGGAGGAAGGATTTATATGGGGCTTCATGCTGTTCCCACAGCAGTTGCCCTTTTCCTTCCCCAGACCTGAACTAAGAGAAAGAGACCTCTCTCCTGACTGTTGACCAGTCCTCCTTTTGACCCAGTGGAGTCTGTGCAGAAAGGATGCAAGCAGGTGTAAACCCTGTTTCAGTTGCCCCCGAGGACTCTGTTCTCCCACACTAGCTTACACCTGGCTTTTCATTATATGTTAAAAAGTTTAGTGGAATTAATCCTATTGGATGGTAAAGAGTCTGATGTCAGTCCTGGTGAGCAAATACTGTCACCCTGTCTCTCTCTGGAGCTGCCTGTCTTTCCACAGATTTCAGCTCTCAAGTGGGTTAAAGAAAAGTTGTGATTTTGTGGATTATATAGCACTTTAAATAGGTTATGCATATAGTTGTAAGAGTCAGAACAATGCATTATTCCACTTTTCTATTCCAACAGAAATCAAAATGATTATTTTTTATAAATAATAACTTTTAAATCTTTGTTTCAGGGCCCCTAATTGAAGATAGGAAAACTTGAAAACATTAAAATTAAACTTTTAAAAAAAATTACAAAATTTCAAAATCTACAAAATCTCAAAATAAATTTTTTAAAAATGTATACCAGTTATACATTTGAAGCTATTAAAGCTTAAAATTGCATGATTGTTTGTATATATGTGTATATATTCACACATACATATACACACATATAGCTTATTAGGTCCATAAGTCTGCTGTAACAAAGGCATAGCTTAAAATAACAGAAATTCATTCTCTTTCCGCTCAGGAGTCTGGAAGTCCAAAATCAAGGTGGTGGTAGGCCATGCTGTCTGAAGCATCTAGGGAATAATCAGTTCCATGATTTTCTCTGCATGTGGTATTTTCTGATAATCTTTTGTCTTTCTTGGCTTGTATATGGAACACCTCACTTCCTGGCCTCATCTTCACATGACTTTTTTCTTTTGTGTGTCTGTTTTTCTATTTCTTCTGCTTTTCTTATAAGGACAGTAGTCACATTTGATCATCCTATTCCAGTATGGTCTCATCTCAAATTAACAAATTACATGTGCCTTGACCTCATTTCCAAATAGTTAACATTCTGAGGAACTGGGGCTTAGAACTTCAACCTATCTTTGCAGGACAAAATTTAACCCATAACACATATACCCACGTACACAATGATGGCAGGGTTGTTCCCTCTAGGACTGCAAACATGGTTCAACATTAAATAATACATCAGTATAACTTGTTTGCTTCGGTATTCATATAATCATCTTATTTGACGATGGAGGAACCATTACATTTATATTTCTCTATCTTGCAGTGATACTTTATCTAAAACAGGTCATCTACTAGAAATCTTTCTCAAATAGCTTATTATTTATGAAACTTTAGGAGCACTCCCACTAGAATAAAAAGGGAAAATAAATGTCAGCCAATCTCCCTCTTAGTATGAGGTATTGTTCTGGAGTTCTTTAACAACTTCAGTAAAACCAAGCTAACTTGCATAAAATTTAAAGAAGAAGAAATCTTTTCATTAATTCAGATGATCCTATATATTTTCTAGAATTTTATGTAGACTCATCAATATATATAAATATATGTAATTTTTTCAACGTCAGTCATGCCTCAGAAAAGTATAGAAAACACTTACGGGTTTAAGGAAGGAGAATGTCACTGACTGCAGTTCTTTTATTACACAGATTATAAAATAGCAATTAATAAAATAAAAACAGCAATAAAAGAGAAACATAGTTAATGAAATCTTGTTTGTTCCAAGTGGTTATTATTTATGGTTTAACCATCAGAAAAGGCTGAGAACTGAGATTTAGAATCACATAATGCAAGTCAGAAATAAGGGCCAATCTTTTACTATAAATAGCTGTATCTAGAAAGGTATACTCAGCAGTACTCCAGCTGGATGGTATGGGTTAGGACTCTAAACATCCATTTAGTCACACCTCTGTGTAATGCTTCTGTTTTATATATTCAAGTGTAAGCACACTGTAAGAAAGCACATCTATTACACTATAGATTTAATTTGTCATATCATTTGCTGCCTTCCTATAGCCCAAAGATTAACCATAAATATTATTAAAGAGACAAATTGATCTTGGCGGATACAACTAATTGTGTAGCTACTATTTTAGCATCCAGGTGTGCACTTTTAAATCTTGACAAACTACGACACAGAACGCTCGATGTTTCACTTTGGGTTATGAGTCTGCATTGAGAAAATTTAAGAGGCTGGGAGGTAAACTCCAGGACATGGACCATGGCTGAGGCATTGGCTGTGCTGAACACCAGGACTTGTTGTGTTAATTATGTGCAGTGGTCAATTACCCACACCAATGATTCCCTTTTATTGCAGCAGAAAATAAAAAATTTCAATACTTTACTTAGATCACTTACAAGTCAGCTTGATCTTGAGTAAGAGCATCTTCGAATATGAAGGACAAAAAAATAACCCTTTAATTACCATGTTTATGTCTCCTTTTTTAGTTACCCAAAGAAAGTAAACACACTTAAGTGCATCTTAGCAATTATAGCCTGCTTTTCAGACTCTGTTTAATTATGAGTGAATCAATCAATATGCCTCTATTCACTGCCTCATTTCAATACTTTACACCAGTTTTAAAACTGAACAGTTCCTATAGACTTGGGCTTGTATTTCCTGCTTATATAGCTATTCTAATGATTAAAAATGATTAAATATAAAAATGCATCATTCTCTTGCATTTTCCATGGTATTGCCTTCTCCCCAAGCCATTGAATGCCTATCCTTTGTTTACACACATCACATAACCATTCCTGCAGAAAGATGGCATGATTTCACTTACCTGTCCAGAATGACTCTCTGACATATGCCTCAATGCCCACAATTTCTCTCATAAGAGGCCAACACTTTCACTTTCTCCTTAAAGCTGAAAATTTAAAAACTAAACAATTTAGTGTATGCTAATATCTGCTATGCCAGAGGGAAACTGCTAAGGACCTTGGACCCAGAGGGTGTCAGTCTTTTCCTGGGATTGTACACATACTGTAGGCATGTTCCCATTTTTCCTATATAGCAACTAACTTTTCTATTAAATTTAGAGTCCTGTTTTGACATCCACACTCTCTTTTCAAAAAACAAGCCAGAATTATCCAAAAGACAAAAGAAAACATGTGGTGGTGAGGTTGTGGACAGAAGGAAACTCTTGCACACTTTTGGTGTGAATGTAAATTGAGAACAGTCATTATGGAAAACAGGACTGAGGTTCCTTAAGAAATTAAAAATAGAACTGCCCGGGCGCCTGGGTGGCTCAGTTGGTTAAGCGACTGCCTTCAGATCAGGTCGTGATCCCAGGGTCCTGGGATCGAGTCCCACATCGGGCTCCCTGCTCAGCAGGGAGTCTGCTTCTCCCTCTGACCCTCTTCCCTCTCGTGCTCTCTCTCTCTCATTCTCTCTCTCTCAAATAAATAAATAAAATCTTAAAAAAAAAAATAGAACTGCCCTACAATCCAGCAATCTCGCGGCTTCACTGCTGGGTATATATCCAAAAGAAATGAAGCCACTCTCTCAAAATGATGTATGAACCCTCTTGTTCACTGCAGCATCACTCACAATAGGCAAGACATGGAAACAACCTAGTGTCCTTGACAGAGGAATGGATAAAGGCAAAATGTACTATATACATACAATTATTCAGCCATAAAATCAGGAAGGAAATACTGCCATTTGTGAAAACACAGATGAACCTGAGGACACTATGTTAAGTGGAAAAAGCCAGACACAAAAAGAAAAATACTGTATGATCTCACATGTAGAATTTTAAACAGTCGAACTCGTAGAGCCAGAGACTATAATGGTAATTGCTGGTGGCAGAATGGTGGGGAAAATCAGATGCTGTTCACAAGGTAAAAACTTTCAGTTATAAGATTAATGAGTTCTGAAACAAAAAAAGATTAATACGTCCTGGAGATCTAATGTATACTATTGTGTACTTTAAATCTGCTAAAAGAATACGTTTCTCAAGTGCTTTCTGCTGTTTTTACCACCACCAAAAACAAACAAAAAGGTAACTATGTGAGGTGATGAGTGTATTAGTCAACTTGATTGTGATAATCTTTTCAAATGTATATGTATATTAAATCATTATGTTATGCACCATAAATATATATTTTAAAAACCTACCCTCCTATTAAAAAATAAATAAGCCAGGTTGACAATGTTTTCTTGGACATCAAATTTGGAATTGTTCTTTAATGGAGGCCAGCTCTACTGATGAACTAGAACTTAACATTTTCCCCGAATCTTGTAATTCCAGCTTTATTTACTGCTAGCCAGACTTGGTGCATACCTACAATGGCTTATCTATAATTATGGCCTCAAAATGCGAAGAGAAGATATTAAGGTAAGTATTAGGTCAGATGAAGACATTTGCCTTGTGAAATAATATACCCAAGAAGTTCTTTTTTCATTCCTTCTAGGGAGTGTGTAAATATTGTCTATCATATTCTGTGATTGATACTTGACTAATTACTATTTTATTGTTATTCATTTGTTTTCTTTTGTCATTTTGATTTGTTCAGCATCTTCTTTGTTCTCTCCTGGATACTAGAAAAACATGTAAAGAGAAACATAAATCTCATCCTGTTCTCTTATTTTAAATAGAGATATGATTAGATCATTTAGCTAGGAAGTTTTTTGAAATGGAATAAAATCCCAAACCCAATGCTGTCTCCATGACTGTGTTGCTTCTCTGCTATGCAGAACTGATATCATACCAATCATGTATGTTTTATTCATGTCAATGTTTTGCATGCTGAAAACAGAGAACAACTGGCAAAGGCGCTGAGAGAAAACTCACTCACAGTATGTCTCCAGTGAGTAGCGCACTTTCTGGAAAATGGTACTTGTGCAAGTTTTGTGAGTGCCTGGAGACAAAATTGAATCCAGTAGTCAAGATAAAGCAGAGGGCAACAGAACTGTTTCTGTCTGCCTTGCCTTTGGACTTGATAGTTTCTACCACTGTGTTCCTACAGACTCCTACCACTCATCCTAAGATTGCTAATAAATTTTCCTTAATTAAAAATACAGATAAACACAGGTGTCAGACCTCTGACATTAACTTTGCTCTTTCCTCTCTCACTCCACAAAGCAAAACCTATTCATAATGACTAACCAAATTTCTCATGCTCCAGGCAGAGCAAACTTCATTCTTTCTTTGATTGAAAATCAACATAAAAGCCAACCTTAAATTTGTAATATTTTGACAGGTTGTTGTGAATCCCCCAAATGCAATGAACAATGAAATAAAATTTTCCCTGGGGAACCAAATTCATGAAGAGAAGATATTGAAGATCTTTTGTTAGGTGAGAGAAGAGTGAAATCCAAACTAGCAAGCATTTAAACTAGTAGAAATAATGAACGGAAAAGGATTCTTCAAAACAGATATTTTAATCTGCTATATTATGTTATGCTAGATTATATGCTACAAAGTGCATAAAACTTTTAACTTTTCACACCAAATATGGAAGAGAGCACTTTTTCATTTATCGGCCTATTTAATACTGTAGACATCATTTCCTACTTAGTTTGAAATATGTTCGGTAATTTGGTCATCACACACATGCACAGACATACACCCTATTCTGTCTGCATAAAATGCTAATACATCTTTTTACTTATCACCATGGGAGGTATTCTAGAAGCAGGGATCCTTAATCTTAAAGGTTCTGAAATTTGGACTTTACACAAACAAACCCCACATTTTTCTTAGAAAATGTAATTTTAACATTGTAGACAGAGAGTTGACATTAAAACGGGCTGTTTTTTGGGGCGCCTGGGTGGTTCAGTTGGCTAAGCGTCTGACTTGGTTTTGGCTTAGGTCATAATCTCAGGGTCCTGGGATACAGCCCCACGTTGGGTTCTGCACTCAGCGGGGAGTCTGCTTCTCTCTCTACCTTTGCCCCTTCCCCTGCTCATGCACTCTCTCTCTCTCTAAAATAAATAAATAAATCTTAAAAAAAATAAACAGGCTGTTTCTTGAATGATCATTTAATCAACATATAGATGATAGCCTACACTGAATGTGTGCACACATGGAAGCAAAGAGGTCACAGAAAGACACAATTAAATATGTCCTTTTGGCAAGTCTTATGGTATAGTAAATAGAGAAAACTGAACAGACTCATTAATAATGAAACAAAGAAATGATATCTGAATTTAATTGTGTATCATTTTATCTGGTCTTTGAAAAACAATGAAAGAATAATACTACTCTTAATAAAAAAAAGAAGTCTTACTTTGGGGAAGAAAAAGACAAGAGATGTAGCATTTGGAAGCTACATTTGAATTATGTAACTTTTAAAAAGATGATGCAATTTAGGTTTACTTTTATCTAGTAGCATTCTGAATTGACACCGCAACATTTTTTTTTTTAAATATCAATACATAGATACTGCTCAGATAAAACAAATCTCTTATATCTGGGGAAAAAATAGTAAGTCTAATAGAAAAAGTCATAAGAAGCTAACTATAAAGGAGAGAAGGGTAGGATAAAAATTATAAGAAAAAAGAAGGCAATGGAATAGAATAACAATATGGCTTTGGGGAGATATTTTTCATGAACACTGTTACAATTTTAGCCATGCAAAACTAAAAGTGAAAAAAACTGTTCCTTCCAAAGTTTAGTCTACAAACACATGCAGTGCGCAACCACCCTATGAAAGCCTAGTTTTCTGATTTGACTGGTTTCATTCATTTCAATGTAGTTCACAATGATGAAGAGAAATTTGGGGATAAATGGTTCATAACTTTGCTCTCCAATTGTTTGTAGGTTTTTTCCACCACTACTGGGTGTCGTTTATTATTATAAAACTGTTTTTATTATGCTACACATTTGAAGTGTTACATAAGATGATGTGATTCTGGGATGTGCTTAGAAGTAATCTTGACTTTAAACCCTACTGTCTTCTTTTCTCTTTTTGTACATTCCTTCCACAAGGGAGTGGCAGAATGCTTTGCTGCTTAGAGTTGTTACTTCAAAAGAGCTAGCATATTTTTGATTACTGAATGCTCTTAGGAGTCTATGGTTTTCAAGGGCGAAAAAACCACTATCTTATGGAAAATGAGGACATTCGGGCAAGTTATTTGGCTATCTGGAGGAATCAAAAAGAAAGAGTATTCTGCATGAGTGTTTCTTAGACTGGATGGGCATTTCAGCAGCTCCATAGAATTTGGCTGCAGAAATCCATAGAACTCTATTCCAGGGCCCCATCATTAATTTGACTTCAACAGATTCTTGAGTAAAAGGAAGTCTGTGTTTGCGAGGCAGACATCAGGATGAAATAATCTACTGTGGTCAGGGCCAGGTAATAGAAACATTGATGCAGTGCTTTACCTTGGTGTTGATTCCAGTGCTCAGAGAATGTTGACTGGGCAATGACCCGAAAGCTTTCTACCATCATGCATGGACAGATATTTGAAGCCACACTGCCTGAGCAGGAAATCATGTTTCCTTGTCTCTGCCTGTTTCTCCTTAGAAAAGCATATTCCTTTTTAAGGAAGTCAAAATCTTTTCGTGACTGTAGAATGGAATTACAGAGGTTCTGCTCTGTATCAGAAATGTATTACCTACAAACCCAAGACCTAACTCAGTGCAGTATACCACAGCTAAGCACAATAAAGTGAGGTAATTTCCTTATGCTCATTTCAAATATAGACCTGTCAAATGAGAAATGTGGAATGCACTACATTCATAAATTAGGGAAGGACAATGGCAGTCATATGTGAGTAGCTGTAATTAAGCCCTTTAATTTCTGAGAATTTTCTATAGAATTTTTATATATAATTCTCTCTATATATATTTATATATTTATATATACATATAGAAATGCTCAAGAAATATTTCCATCTCAAGGTTATTCAAAATATGATTTTCAGCTAGTCAAAATACAGTAACAGTTTTTAAAATGTGTTTTCTTACTTTAATGACAATACATCTACCATATTAGCACCATGGAATGGAGTTCATTTTAGACAGAAAGTTACAAGTATGCAAAAGTTTGTATCAAATGTCTCAACAAACCAAATTACTCATATATCATCAACAGTGACAGTATAGAGTAATGGATTTAGTTTAACATACGTGAATCTTTCAGAGAAAATAAACATACTGCACACATTTAAAAAGTGATCTTTATTCATTTTAGAATCTATATAGTTCTATTTAAAAGTGACAGTTAAATTTATACTGACAGGAGCAAAAATATAATTCTGTAAGTGTAAAAGATCTGAATTATAAAACATTGTATTTAAGTTATTTTTGAATTTTATTTTAAAGGTATGACTAGTCTTACAGTTTTATTTAAATGTACTCATATTTGGCTGGAGGAGGCATGTTACAACTTATGTTCCATGCATTTTCCTCAAACATGTCTGAAATGATTCTTCAACAGTCAGCTCTAGAAAATGAAGTAATCAAAAGATCCAGGAAGAAGAAAGAAAGACGTTTATTTAATTGATGGAAACACCACTCTCACATAACATCTATGGCATACTCTTTTGTATAGTACTTGGAAATGACTATCTTTGGTTTGGTCTAGAGCTCACTTTAGAATAAGTGTGGACATTCCACCGCAGCTCTGGTGATGATGAATTATACTTTCACAGTAGTGCCCTGAATTATCTAGTTTACCAACCACCCACTAACAATTTGAACACTCTTTTTTTTAAGATTTTATTCATTTATTTGAGAGAGAGAGAATGAGAGACAGAGAACATGAGAGGGAGGAGGGTCAGAGGGAGAAGCAGACTCCCCACCGAGCAGGGAGCCCGATGCGGGACTCGATCCCAGGACTCCAGGATCATGACCTGAGCCGAAGGCAGACACTCAACCAACTGAACCACCCAGGCATTCCAATTTGAACACTCTTCAAGGAAATGTTTACTTTATCCTTTATTTTAGGAAAATAAAGTCCACAAGAAAAGAATTCTCTGAACCATGAACTGCGTATTAGAACATGTGCAAATGAATTATTTTCAAGATAATGTTTCACTTCAATATGAGGTATCTGGTTAAATCAAGAATTACCAACTATACCAAGATAACATTTTTTTCTTCTACAGTTTCAACCTTTTAACCCTAGTATTGCTGATTCATGGAGGAGCTCACAGCAAGAAGTCATTGCCCCCACAAAATGTCTAGAGCTGCCAAATACATGCAGACCTGGTGAACTGACACAATAACATTTCCTTGACTGATTTGTATCATCTATATGCAATGTGTGCTGCAGAGCCTGCCATTTCTGTTGGCACAAATACCTCATCTTCACCATGTAAAGAAAAAGACATTTCTCAAATAAGGTGATTAGCTAAAACAATCTTTGACCAGATAACAGTATACTTCATACTCCTACTGGCTTCTCAAGCTTACGGACTTTTGATACAACCACTTTTTTTCTTTTTATTGAAAGGGGAATGAAAATTCTTTTTATTTTTTTTAAAGATTTTTATTTATTTATTTGAAAGAGAGAATGAGAGAGAGAGAGAGAGAAAGAGAGAGCACATGGGAGGGGAGAGGGTCAGAGGGAGAAGCAGACTCCTCGGTGAGCAGGGAGCCCGATGCGGGACTCGATCCCGGGACTCCAGGATCATGACCTGAGCCAAAGGCAGTCGCTTAACCAACTGAGCCACCCAGGCGCCCATGAAAATTCTTTTTAATCTAGTTCTTTTTTTCTTTTTCTGACTTACAGTTTATCACATTGGAGAATATACATTATTTTTTTTAAGATTTATTTATTTATTTTGGAGAAAGAGCTTGAGCCAGGGGAGAGAGGGAGAGAAAGAGAATCTCCAGCAGACTCCCCCTTAGAGTGGAGTCCAACACAGGGCTCGATTCACCACCCCGAGATCGCGATCTCAGTCAAAATCAAGAGTCAGACGCTTAACCAACTGAGCCACACAGGTGCCCCAAGCACATACATTATGATTTATGATGAAGGGTTAGTCAGTGGGTTCCTGAATCTTACATAATACAATCCTAAGAAAGTAAACATTTCTGCACACAGTCCTCACTGGATCCAGAGATCATAGGGAAAGCCAAAACAAACAAACAAACAAACAAAGCCCCACAGCACAGAAAAAAGGGGCAAGATTCATCATTATACCAAGTGTCTCCCACATGACACTGATTTCCCTGTAAAATGAATAAAATTCAAGTCTTTGAACTTGGGGATTAATTCTGCAAAAGAAGAAATATTCATTTCCATATAATCTTTCCATACTTCATACAACTCACAAGGTTTCTTAGATGTTTATAAAATGATTCAAGGCTTAAATCCCTCTTTTTTTTTTGATAATTCATCTTTTGCTCAGGCATCAGGGTCTAGCACATGATCAGCACTCAATGTGTCAAACAAATGTTTTCCAATAGCCAGTGAAAACCACTGGTGTGTCTAATCCAAGAGATGGTACCTTCCAGAAATAACAAAGAAATGTTATATGCACATCCATTCATATGTTTAAAAATCCTCAATGGAAGTGATGCCTCTAAACTGATGCATTAAAATCAGAATGCCCACTGAAAGCTGTTCCTGGGCACAGATACTTCTGGCTTCCCTTTACCTTTACCTGGAATACCTAGTTCCCATAGCTCTCCTTCTGTGCCTTGTGAAATTGCAACTGATCCTCAAAATTTGCTTGAAATCCCTCCTTTTTAAAAAAGTTTCACTTCTTTACTTTACTCACTTCTCCAGGCAAATTTAAACCCTCTCTTCCCTCCACAGTGCAGTGCTAGTTCTTTAGCAGAGTAGCTGTGAAGCACGATTATCGGTCTCTATGTCTCAGCCTCCTCCCTCAGACCACCTGAGACTCTGAAACAGCAAGTCCTATCTCTGGGCTTCCTCAGCTACAGTCTTACTGAATAGCCCCATAGCTGTGGTCGTGGTGGCAGCAAGGACATTAGCAATTTCTACGATGACTGTCCATAATTCCTAATATGTGGCAGAAAACACGCTACACGTTCACTCATATATGCTTCTCAGAAATATTATCCTCTGTGAGGTAATCACTGTTTGTTCCCCCATTGCATAAAGGAGAAAAATGAACAGTAGGAACCCCAGACCTAGGGATCAATCCAACCAGTCTGAGCACAGGCTCTTAATCACAGCATCACTGCTTTATAGCTTTTTAGACCATGTACTGAATGAATGATAATAGAAAGCACGTGTTCATCCTGATGGATTTGACTTGAACTTTGAGATCCTACTCGAATACCATTTCTTCCATCAGCTCTACCTTCCCACCAGCAACGTTTCCCATTTCAAATGATCCAAACTGCACCTTCTTCCACATAGTTTGGATGGTGGTGAAACACTCAGCATGTGGTTTTACAGTTACTGTCCTAGCTGTGAAAATATTGAGGGCTGGGGCACCATCTTTCTTCTTCTCTGGATCACCAGTACCTTAATAAATATTTGCTGAAATAATTGGAAAAAATTAAGTAACTTCAGTGTTCAATCATTAAAGTACATGAAAGTGTAGCATTAGATGTCACTATTGGTCTCATTCATCTCTCAAGCTGGTGCTGTGCATTTGAACTACCTGGAGAGCTTTACAAATACAAATTCTGTGACTCCATTAATGGGCATTTTGAAAGCATGGGTGCATCCCTGAAATAGCCAACAAAATGTTTCATTGAAATCTGAATGCAAAATCAGGTTGTGTGAAGGCTCTGATCCTCTGCATTGTTCTTTATTCCTGTATATTCAGCTTAACCCTCAAAGCTGGGGTGGGAACAAGCCTCCTGAGAAAGTCAACCCTGCTCATACTGTAATTTGGTGTTTTCTTTTTCATAGACTGCACTTTTCTAGTTTTGTTTTGATTTTTCCTACCCGTGCCCTGTATAGCAGCAGGTGCATATGGACATTTAATGAGTATTTAATGATATGCTGAGGATGATTTAGTGTACTGGACAGGTAATATAATGAATAATAGCTGAAAGTTTTGAGATGTTAACTCCAGCATTGGCTACCTTCTACTTAAGTAACTTCAATACTCTATCAGAATTTGTCACAACATTTTAAAAACAAAAGGTGCTGTGTTGTTTTGTTTCATTTTCCAAGGTGGTCTATTTTCTCCATATACATAACTGTATCAGTTCACTGTTTCTGTATCACATATTAACCTATCAACTTGGCAACTTAAACCAGCACAAGTTTACCATGTTAGAGTTTCTTGGAAACAGGAGTCTGGGCATGACTTGGTCTCACAGGCAGGGATCGAATTGTCAGGCTGAGCATCTCAGTTGGGGATCCGAGTGTTCTGAGCTCACTCAGATGGTTGGTAAAATGCAATCTTTTGTGATGGTAGCACAGATGCTGCAGCCCCCTCACTAGCTGTCTGCTGGAGATCACTCCCATCTCCTTAGGGCCACACAAAGATGGCTGCTATGAGTCCCCATGCACCACTCACAGGGATTTGCTTTATGCCGGGCAAGTGTGAGCACATCAGATTGATGTCCAACCGCCACGCAGGCTGCTGTCTATATAATGTGCCTCAATCATGGGAGTGACCAGCACAGCACCATTTGCCATAAGAAGTAACTAAATCGAGGAAAATAATATTCAGAAAATTCAGATGCAGAGGTTGTGCCCATACATAACGGGAGGGAGGCTTGCACACCCTCTGTCAGGCATCATGGAGGCTATCAGAATTCTGCTTTCTTGGGGGTCTGGACAATTCTAGAAGATTAAATTCTAACTGAGAGCTATTTCCCATTGAGGGTCACAGGCTTCAATTTTACATACCCTAGTTTTCTTCACTTCAAAAAATTTTAAGCAAAAAATACTGATATTTGATTTCCTCCACATCTTGGTGGTTGTTTTTATTTAGAGATTTTTAATAGGCCTTGTACAGAGGCTTGGAGATGCTACCTTCTAAGAGACCAATGCCCTTCAGACAAACTGGAGTGGGTTTTTATTTGAAATAAAAGAGATCAAAAGAAAAGCTGCTATTGAAAGTTTTTCTGTAAGCCCATTTGCCAGCATGAGAAGATATTAATCCTCAGGGTTATAAAATCCATAAATGATTTTGATTTTCTTTTTCTTGCAGTGTGTTCATGCATTAAGAGTTTATGTGATTCTTCTCCATCATTATTGTATTTTACTAGTCAACCTCCAGGGCTCACCTTCAGCATTTGACGCTCTGCTTTTTTCCCCCCAACAACATGTTATGCTCTCATTTTTCTGTCTTCTGTGCTGCCGCTGGGTCAACTAAAGGAGATGGGCTATAGGTTTCATAGCTCAGCACATGGGCCCTGGGGCGGCATGCCTGGACTTGAATGCTAGTTCTGTCTCTTACAACTCTCTCTGTGCTTTATTTGGGTGAAAGTATAGAACCTCTCTTCCTTGGCTATCAGGAAAATCCAATGCATCAATACCTGTAAAACATCTGGGACAGTGCCTAACACACCGTAAGCACTGCGTAAGTGTTTACAGTTATTCCAAATTTCCATTCATATCCTCTGCACCTTTACCTCAACGCCAGATTTCTCCTCTATGTGCCCCTCCGCAGTTTGCTCTGCACTCTTACTTTCAACACACTGAATTATCTCTTTATCATCTTTTACCATCAGGGCTACATCTTGAACATTTCTTAGTTATTCCTCAGAAGTAAATTTTGTTTTATTCTCTGCCCAGTTCTCCATATTGAAACTTACATTTTTCTTATTTTTACATGACCATCTCTAACAATCCAAATTTTGTGTGTGTCAAAGATTATTTTTCCAATATTGAACTTTTTATGATAAAAACAACAACATTCTAGGCAATCTGTAAGAGCAGAAGGAAGGAAAACTCTCTTCCCAATGCCATCCGCTGTATACTTTTGGTATGCATGCCTAAACACAACCCTGACATGTTTATTTTTATGGAAATGCAATCATATGATTTGTGAAAGCTGCTTTTCCCCTTAACTTTATGTTAGTGCACTTTTATGTGAAATAGAGCCTATATTACCATTTCAATTGCTAAGTGGTATTGGTTGTGCATGTATACTGCAATTTATTGAACAATCCTCTATTTTGAGTTGTTTATGATTTCTAACACACATGCACATGCACGTGCACATACACACACACATACGCATGAATCCAGATGGATCATGCATGTGCTTTATATGCTATATCTTACATTCTTCTTCATCTTTGAACGTTTCCTAAAACCAGTACTTAGAAATGAGACTTGCTGGGGCATCTGGGTGGCTCAGTCGGTTACAGTTAAGCACCAAACTCTTGATTTCAGCTCAAGTCATGATCTCAGGGTCATGGATCAAGGCCTGCGTCGGGCTCTGCACTCAGCGGGGAGTCTGGTTGGTATTCTCTCTCCCTCTCTCCCTCACCCTGCTCACCCCTTCTCTCTCTCAAATAAATAAATAAATCTTTTTTTAAAAAAAAGAAGTGAGACTTACTGTGAAGTACATCATTAAGATTTTCTGCATGTTTTTCCGCTTTTACTAAAATACTATACCAATTCATGATCTGATGACAGGGTGCATGAGAGGCTGTGTCACCTCTGTCACACCAACAATGAAAAATGTCATTTGAGTGAAGCAGTGGTAGCTTCACTTCTCCAATAGGCCTAGTACTTGGTCCCCTACCTCCTCTCACATCACTACACTAACACCTGACAGGGTGCTGAAATGCACCCAGCTCATGGCACATGAAGAAGCGATGACTGAAGGAGAGTAGTCTTACACAGAGTTTCACATTTAGTTCAGGTTAAAGTGATACCAAATGGAGAAAGAAAACTGATCTTACATCATCATTATATGTGAAAAAAAAAAGAAAAAGTCAAATGTAGCAAAAGATTATACAACTTATTTTAAATCTTGTATCTCTAAGACATGAAAGCATTGAACTGTTTGCAGATAATAACTCATCTTTGTGCTTAAGAAATTTCTTGGAAAACTTTGTCTCCCTCTCTCTCCTTTTTTCACATCTCACTCATTATTTTTTTTTGAGTGCTCTTTTATCATTTTCAATCTCCTTCTGGAATCGTGGCTTAAAGAATAATTTCCAAAATATGGTAAGATAATATAGTTTTCTGTCGGAGAGATTGTGAATTCTAAGTATCTGCTTCTTTTTGTCCTTATGCAAGTTCTTTTACAAGATTTGCCTCAAAAAAAAAAAAGGGGGGGATTCTTGGAGTGATGTCAGCAAAATGGTAGACTAAGGCAGCTCTAAGCACTCATTCTACAGAAGCACTCAAGAAACAAGCAGCGTCAACTTTGTTGGAGTTCTGGGAACAGACAAAAGTTTGCATGAAATAAACAATAGCTTAATCAAGGAAAAAAATAAACACCTTCAAAATAATAGGCACTTTTTGTTGCCCTAGATTCACCCCTCCTGGCACAGTGAGAACCCACCTCCCTGGTACCTTGAACCCAAGGTTGCAGAATGGACTTATTTGCAAACTGTTGTTTAGGGCTACTCTAACTTGTCTGGAGGACACCCAAAGGAACGATGCAAGGGGCTTGCCTCTGTTTCAACTGACACAGGACTCAGGGAAGAAAAACAGCAGGCACTGGTCCTTTAAGCATCAAAAGCTCAAAGCAGACTTTAAATCAAATAAGGTGACAAGACACAAAGAAGGATATTATATATGTTAATAAACGTTTCAATACATTGAGACAGAATAACAAATATAAGTGTTTCCATACCTAACAACACATATTTGCATTATATAAAGCAAAAACCTGATGATTTAGAGGGAAAAATAGACCATTTTAAAATAATGGTTGCAGACTTCAGTTCCCACTTTCAATAAGGGATAGAACATCCAGACCAGAAGACACAGCAAGAAAATAGAGGACCTAGGGGCTCCTGAGTGGCTCAGTCGTTAAGCGTCTGCCTTCGGCTCAGGTCAAGATCCCAGGGTCCTGGGATTGAGCCCCACATCGGGCTCCCTGCTCAGTGGGAAGCCTGCTTCTCCCTCTCCCACTCCCCCTGCTTGTGTTCCCTCTCTCGCTGTCTCTCTCTCTGTCAAATAAATAAATAAAATCCTTTAAAAAAAAAAAGAAAATGGAGGACCTAGCCCCACAACAAGCCAGTTTGACTAATACACATATGCAGAACTCTATCCAACAACAGCCAAACACACATTCTTCTCAAATGCACAGACAAGATTCTCCAGGATAGACCATATATTAGGCCACAGAAATGTTAATCAATATAAGAAAAAAGGTTGAAATCATACAAAATACCTTTTTTGATCATAATGCAAGGAGACTAGACATTATAGCAGAAAGGAATCTGGGAAATTCCAAGGGTGGAAATTAAATTACACCCGCTTAACCAGTCAATGGATCCAAGAAGAAAGTACAAAGGAAATCAGAAAAATCACTTGAGATAAATAAGAACAAAGACACAACGTACCAAAGCTCGTGGGATTCAGTGAGACGGGGTCACACAGGGGAGAAAAGAGCACCTGGTGCCCCACAAAAGCTGCAAGAGGCAGGGAAGGGTCCTCCCCTAGAGCCTTAAGAAGGGAGTGGCAGACCTGCACCCTGTCATTTCAGACCCTGGGCCTCCAGGGCTGTGAGAGAATAAATTTCTCTGGTTTTGAGACACCCAGTTTGTGATAATTTGTCCTTCCAGGTTCCATGTCAAACCCCTTAATGACAAGTGGCCAGCTTCTGCCAAAGGTCTGGGGATTTTTCTTTGATTACTTTACATCTTACCGCTTCCTTTTTACTTTTCACACTATCAAAATGGTCTCAATTCAGCCACTGCTGGCCAATGGCCCCAACATAAGTTCTGATCCCTGAAATTTCAACATCATCATTATGCCTTTGACATAGGATTTAAGGTGAGGATATGAGCATATGTTTTCTCTTATGTCTTTGAAGCCCCACTCATCAAAGTGTGTAGGAAATAATAAAGTGGCTATAGACTTAATTGCATTATCTTATAGGATAAATTCATCTAAATGAAACACCATCAGCAATAACACTACTGATTCAGTTGAATCTATAGCATTTGGATCTACAAGTCTTTTTTTTTTTTTTTTTGGATCTACAAGTCTTTTAAAACAGCTTTATTATAACACTGAATAGATACACATTTCCAAGTCTCTGGGTGGATTTAAAATTGAGCAAAAGACACATAGGTATCTTAATAACCAAGTCCTATTCTTATTCATGCAGTAAGAAATTTTCCCATGAAAAATAATAGAGGCTAGATGTCACCTACCACAAGTTGGCACTATAGCAATGGGATAGATGTCACATTTTCTTCCCCAAATTCAAACTCTGGATTAGCACTCTCCATGTGTTCTGACAAAATGAACAAAGGTACAAGGAACACATACACATGCCTTGTGTTGGTCAAAGTTCAGCTGGGCAGAACAGATTTCACTCCAGCTGGCTGAAACGGAAAAAGATTAATTACAAAATATTAAATGGCATCCGGAAGTTTGGGGAGTGCTGACAAGACAGATGCTGGGCGAAGTTTCCAGAAACAACTCCAAAAGTCCCATCCTGAGTGCGTGTTCCCAGGTGAGCTTAGTCATAATCCAGGTCTGAATTCAGATCCCAGATAACATGCACTCTGCACTCTGGGAGCCGTGAGAAATAAATGTTTGTGGTTTAAGCCACCCATTCTCTGGTATTTTTGTTATAGCAATCCAAACTGACTAAGACAGTATGCAATCATGCCATGTGCAAATAAGTACAATTTTATTTCTTCCTTTCCAGTCTGTATGCCTTTTATTTCTCTTTCTTGTCTTCCTGCACTGGCTGGTGAGAGCAGACATCCATGCCTATTCTATCATAGGAGAAATGTATTCAGTCTTTCAAAATCCATATTTCTTCTCAAAATTTAAAATTAAGTGTGAGGTTTATTGTATGTTTTTTGGATGTTCTTTATCAAGTTGAAAAAGTTAACTGCTATTCAAACTTTTCTGATAATTGTTATAATGAGAGGGTGGTGATTTTTTAAAGGCTATTTCCACGTTGACTAAATGATCATGAGGTTTCTTCTTCATTAGCCTGTAAAGATAGTGGATTACATTGATTGATTTTTGAATATTGAACCAGTCTTGAATCTCTAAAACTCTACCACAGTCTATAATTCATTTTATATAATGGTGATTTCTATTTGGTACTATTGTGTTCATGATTTTTATAAATAAATTCAAAATAGATTTATAATAGGTTTTGGTCTGCAACTGTTTTGTGTGTGTTTTTCTTTTTGTACTGTATTTGTCTGGTTTTGGTATTAAGATAAGATTAGCTTTATAAAGTGACTTGGAATTACTCCCTATTCTAATTTCTGGAAAAGATTAAATGGAACTAGAGTTAATTATTGTTTAAAGTTCTGTTATAAATCTCCAGTGAAATCACCTGAGTTTTTAAAAAACTATGGGTTAAAATTACCTAATAGATGCAACAGTACTATTGAAATAGTTTACTTTATATTGAGTGGGTTGTGACAATTTGAATTTTTTTTCCTAAAAGGAAATGCTTCATTTTACCTATATTTGCAAACTTACATGTGCAGACTTACTTGAGTTAATCTCTTATTTTCCTGCTGATGTCTGCAGGTAACTGTTTCATTCCTGATAGTGGTAATTTTTGTTTTCAGTTTTTCTTTGTTAGTTTTGCTAAACATTTGTTAATTTTATTAATTTTTCCAAAAAAAAAAACCCTCAGCTCTTTGTTTTATTCATATTCTGGTTGATTTTCTTATTTCAATTTCATTGATTTCTGCTTATCTTTATTTCTTCCTTTCCCTGTTTGCTTTATTTTGCTTTCTTTTCTTTTATGTTTTTGAGGTAGAAGTTTAGATTATTGATATCAGATTTGTCCTTTATTCTACATATGCATTTGCCACTATAGATTTCCTTCTCTGCTTTTCCACAATTATTGATAAATTTTCATTTTCATTCACTTTGAGGTATTTTTTAAATTTTATTTAGGACTTTCTCTATCCTTGTATTATTTCAAAATATGTTGTTTAGTTTCCAAGTCTTTGAAAATGCTCCTGTTATCGTTCTACTATTGATTTCTAATTTTATTCTATTGTGATCAGAGACATACCTCGTATGATTTTAATTATTGTAAATTATTTCAGCCATATTCTATGACCTAGGGGTTCATATATTTTGGTATCTTTCCACAGACACTTTAAAGGAACATACAATTCTCTTGTGGCACGTTCTATAAATGTCTTTTAGATCCTTCAGTTGATGGTGTTGAGTTCTATATCCTTGATGATTTTCTGTCCAGTTCCATCCACTGTTTATAGAAGATGTTCAATTCCACAATATAATAGTGAATTTGTCCATTTCTTCTTTCAGTTTTATCAGTTTGTTCCACATAGTTTGCAGCTCTGTTTTTTGATGCATACATATTTAGGATTGTTATATCTTCTTGGTGGATTGACTCTTTTATCATTATATATTTCTCTCTGTATCTGGTATTTTTTCTTTTTTCTGAAGTCTTTCATTTGGTATTAACATAGCAATTTTTGCTTTCTTTTTATTAAGGTTTATATGATATGCCTTTTTCAATCCTTTTATTTTCAACTGGCCAATATTATAATATCTGAAGTGTATTTCTTCCAGACAGTTGGGTCGTGTTTTTTAATCCCCTCTATCATCTATGTCTTTTACCTAATCTATTTAGACCACTTACATTTAATATAATTGTTGATATGTTAGGGCTTATATCTACAACTTTATTTCTTGTTTTCTGTTTTTTTTATTTTTCATTTCTTTGTTTTTATTTTCCTGTTTTCCTTTGAGTTATTTGAATATGTTTTAGAATTCTATTTTGATTTATCTGTAGCGATTTTATGTGTATCTCTGTATAGCTTTTTAAATTATTGCTCTAGGTATTATATTATAAATATAAAACTTTTATTCTCTATCCATGTCATTTTGTCAATTTGAGTGAAATGTTAAAAAAAAAAAAGTTACCCCCTTGTAGGTCCCTTTTACCTTTTCCCATTTATAATTGCCTTAAGTATTTCCTCTTTATATATTTAGTGTTAAAACTTTTGCTTTAACAAACAAATATAGTTCAGAAACCTCAAAAGGAGAAAGAAATTGCTTAGTATGTTTTCTGTGTTCTTTTTCCCTTTCTGATGTTCTAAATTTCCTTATTTTATTATTTCCTTTCAATTTAGAGATGTTTCATTAGCTATTCTCTCAGGTTAGGTCTTCTGGTGTCAACTCTTATTTTCCTTCATCTGAAAATCTTTTGATTTCCCCTCATTCCTGAAGGATATTTTCATTGAATATAAGATTCTGGAATTGATAGTTGAGAGTTATTTTATTTCAGTCCTTGAGAAATATTTTGCCACTTCCCTACAGACTTCCTCATTTGTGATGAGAAATAGATTGCCTTTTAAATTATCATTTCCTTCTCAATGCAAGATTTTTTTTCTTGAATCAAATAAAATATATATGTATATAAAATTTCCGCAAAAAAACAGAAATTTCCACCAAGAAATAGAAGATATAAAATGGAATCAGGTGGAAATTTTCAAACTGAAAATATAATAACTGAAGTAAAAAATACCTCAATGGTTGGGCCCAACAGCAGAAAAAAAGGAAATAGTAAAATGAATCAGAGAAGTTAGAGGTAGAAAAATAAAAATTATCCAATATGATCAACAGAGAGAAAATAAACTGGAAAAAAAAATAGAGAGCCTTAGAAACCATAGAGACTATAGCAAAGACCTAACATAGGTGTCATAAGCATCCAGGAAGGAAAGGAGTAAAAGTGTGAGACTTAAAAAAAATTTTTTTTAATAATTATAGTTGTAGCCATAATTGGAAAACAACAGAAATCTACAGATTAAAGAAGCTTAGTATTCCAAAATAAAGTAAACCCAGTAAATCCACACAAGACATACCACAGCCAAACTTTTGAAAACTGAAAAGAACTGTTACTTATCTTTTTAAATTCAATTTGCATCCCCTTTTCTCTAGGAATGACTCCCAAATCCTTGCCTTCCTCAAAGATGGAAAGATTAGGTATTATTCCTCTAGACTTCCTTATAATTTTGACCATTCCTTGATATAACCCTTCCATCAATTAGACACAATTGAAGTTCTAAAAAATATAATATATGACTCATATTTTCTCAAGGAACAATGACATTTTTTCTCAGGCACAGAAATATAGAGCTAAACTGTTTCAGTGTCGATGCAAATCTCTGTTACACCAGGGGTCTTGCACAGAATTTTGGCAATTATTTTGGCTGTTGCTCTAGTTGCAAGACAACTGCTGTAAGTTATGGTCCTTATATCTTTAGATTATCATCTCAGACTTGTAAGAAAGAATGGACAGAAAAGGGGAAATTTACTATCATCATGGAGAAAAACACTTTCTAAAGCAGCCTTCCATCAGATTTTCACCAATAACTCATCTAGCTTGCAGGGAGGTTGCCAAACATGGATTTCCCTCTAGCTTTATTGTGGAATGTGACAAAACAGACAGGTCTGAGAATGACTTTTGGATAGCCCTTCAACATCCAGCCACAATCCTAACGATACTTATGTTTTCATTTAGAAATTGCTCTTCTACATCACATTTTCTTAAAAATATATACTAAATGCTTAGTGTGTGAATTTTGAATAAACATGTAATGAGAATCTGGCCAATATTAATAAAATTTGTGTAATGATAATGGGCGAGATGATGTTTAACCTAAAGAATTAAAACATAATATTTCACTTATCCTTGAGAAATACAAATTATCAGTTTTATTTTTGTAACTGAGGCTACATTAAGTTCATTAATTTACTCTAGGTTAAAGAGTACATTCATGAAGAAGTCATTCTTGAATCCAGATATATATGCTTTCAAAGGAACTTTTATTCTGTATCACTCATTTTATCCTCAGAGCCTAGCACCACTCCTGCAACACAGTGAACCTTGGTAAAACTGGGAATGGAGTAAATGTGAGGCATGGATTTGTATGAAAGATAAGGGACAGTATGGCTTGCTTATATTCTGTCATCTTGTTTACCATTTCATTTCCTCTCATCACAACCCTATTGTATTTATTCTAAAACTCTTTTTTCATGTGTCTCACCCAATCAAAAATGATCCTCACTTTTCTTATCTCTCCTTAGTCCATACTGTTAATAAGTACAGGGCTAATTTAAAGAGTATTCTTGTTCAATAGATTTTCAACTAGACATTAAGGGGGGTCTTATTTTTAGAGTTTCTGCAACCTCAATCCAGTCCTGATTTCTATCCCAACTGTTTTCCTATTAAGCCTGAATGGATTTAGTTGCAGAATCAGATGATACAGTCATTCAATTGCTTTGGTTTTAAAACATTCAACCTAATAATGTGTCTTCTTGAATGGACTGAGGTCCCTTTCTTTAATATATTGGTATTTTTAGAATCATTCAAGACTTTTTGTTTTTATTTATTTTAAAGATTTATTTTTTATTTGAGAGAGAGGGTGCATGTGAGGGGGGAGGGGCAACGGGAGGGAATCTCAAGCAGACTTTCTGCTGAGCATGAAGCCCAATACGTGGCTCATCTCAGGACCCTGAGATCATCACCTGAGCAGAAATCAGGAGTCTGATGCTCCACAGACTGAGCCACCCAGGTGCCCCCATTCACTATATTTTAAATAATTTAAGTAATTTTTTTAAAAAGATTTTATTTATTTAATTGACAGAGAGAGACAGCGAGAGAGGGAACACAAGCAGGGGGAGTGGGAGAGGGAGAAGCAGGCTCCCCACTGAGCAGGGAGTCCAATGCAGGGCTCGATCCCAGGACCCTGGGATCATGACCTGAGCCAAAGGCAGATGCCCAACGACTGAGCCACCCAGGCACCCCTCGCTATATTTTAAATTAATAAAATTATAAATCATTTAATATTTAATCTCAATTTTCTTCTATTAGGGGCTGACTACAGAATCACAAAACATCCTCTATTATAAATCTGTAATCAAAATTATCTAAGCCTCACTTTCTCTCATTTACTCTGAAATAAAAAGCCTAACTTAATTGAGAAATACCACATTATTTTTCCTTGTGACCAGTGATCCTCACTATCATTCCATCTTCCATGTGTGTAGCACTTTCCAAGAATAATCCTGAGGTGTTATATAGGATGACTATCTCCATGTGTACCATTTTAATGACCACTTCTGGAAGCCCAAACAAGTCTAAACTGCATGGAGCACTGGGTGTTACATGCAAACAATGAATCATGGAAGACTACATCACAAACTAATGATGTAATGTATGGTGATTAATGTAACATAATAAAAAAATTATCATTTCCAAGAAAAAAAAACAGACAAAGATAAAATGATCATCTTTCCTCTCTATGTGCTCCATTCTCTCCCTACTTTGTAAAAATTTTTATGTTCACTCTAATCAGCTATATTCGGCAGGAAAGCCCTCATCAAAGCTGTCTTCATGCCAAGTACACACGTGCTCAGGTTTGCTGCGTGTTAAATGGCAATCAGCCCACAGCTTTGCTGTGGCCCCTTAGGCTATGATTCATCACCTTCATTCCTCAGAGCATCTCTAGCCCTGGGATGAGGCTGTCACCTGAAGATGGGGAACTGCCTCACTTGCTCCTCCCACCCCTAAGCCCCT
This sequence comes from Eumetopias jubatus, assembly GCF_037043125.1. Classification (NCBI taxonomy): domain Eukaryota; kingdom Metazoa; phylum Chordata; class Mammalia; order Carnivora; family Otariidae; genus Eumetopias; species Eumetopias jubatus. The sequence continues at coordinate 5,569,029 of NW_028274808.1, forward strand.
ACTCTCTTCCCCTTCGGGGTGGTAGTGCTTCTTACAAGTTCCATGGCTCCACTAAGTCTGCTCAAGATGCCACTCATTTCCAGATGTATGCATCCATTCTCTTGAAACCTTTGTTCCTCCCCTATACTTCCAACATTTCACGCAGTTCCTTTTTTCCCCTCCTTTCATTTTCTTCCTTCCTTTTCATTTGTTCACTAAGAATGCAACTGAAAGAGCCAATCACTTAAACAGCCCTGATGATAAATTTGCATCATGTAAAAAGTCAAGCTGAAACTACATGAAATAAAATTTTACACACTACAGAACTATCATTATTAACCTTTGACTTTATGAACCAAAATATTCAAAAATAACTCTGGTGTAAACAGGACTTACTTGAATTTAAATAAAAATCACTAAATTCAACAAGAAAACTAAAACTTGATGCTTAAAATTACTGTGGTAAAATTTTCATTTTAGGACTGACAGCTTTAAAATAAGTCCTGAAATACTATCAGCATTTTACCAAGAAATAAAGCATTTTTGTAACAGTGTTGAATTTTAACCAGTACAATTAGGCATTTGTTAACATCTTCGCTATGCCATTTTGAGATTGTAAAACTAGGGAAAATTCATTTAATCTCAGAATATTAATCCATAGAAAGATGAAGTTGTAAAAGATAATCTCCCTTGTCCTTTTAAAACTACTATATATTAAAACTTTTATGATTTATATTCCCCAAGGATGTGAGTGAGTGAGAGGGATTTTTAAGTATGTGTAAGTGAATATGGGTGTGTGTGTGTGTGTGTGCGTGTGTGTGTGCGTGCACGTGCACACATTTATGGCTAAGTGTCTGCAAGCATTTATTTTTTTTTCTCTTTCTTACTGCATGAAATGCACTAATTTGATAAAATGCTTCTCTTATTCTCAAGAGCAATCTCCAACCAAGATGGGGAGCCCAAGGTGCTGTTAAAAAACACAAGATAAAGACCAGATTTGAAAATCCCCTGAGTAGACAAAACCATTTAATAATAGTGAAATGTAATCTAGCTTATTCTGCAAAAACAGGCAAAATTTAACTTGGGCTGCTTCTTGTAAATGTCTCTGATGGTAAAAGAGACCTAAGCCATCTACCTAAAATGGTATTCGTCACTTTTAACCAATTCTCTGCTGCCTGAATCCCTATTATAATAATCACTCATTGTACAACTTAAACAACTCCCTCATTTCCTCTTTAGAATCCATCCTGTAATATCATCGCCCTGACTTTTACATCAGGTTTTGAATCTGAATACTACAAGTTTTTGAACAGTTCTTATATATACAATAAACTCTTACGAAGTACTAAAAATTCTAAATACTGAAAAATACTAATTAAAAAAACTACGATTTCATTGCAAAAATATGCGTGCATTTATATATATATATATATATATATATATACATAGTATAAATACATATAAGTGTTTTTAATAATTTTGTATTATTGTTATCCTGCCAAAATTCAGAAAACATTTAAGTTAGCATCAAAGCACTTTACTTAAAAAGACCACTGAACATGTACTTTCCAATAAAGGAAAATGTGACACAATTATAGTTCATTCCATTATGTTTTTGGAACATTGAAACATTCGCCTTGAGTCTCAAGATTGAAATAAATCGCAATGATTTTTCCTCCTGGGATTGGTGCTGCCTTATTCTGTTTAGCGGAAGTGTCTCTGCCTGCTCATCAAAGGTATTTATGCACCTCCAAGTTTGGATCAGCTCATTTTGACCATATGTAAATCATAGATTTTAGATTGAAATGTAACAACAGTGTAATGAGGAAAAATTAATCTAATGGAAAGAAGAAAAAATTATAAGCAAGCAAAATGAGGCTGATAGTAAGCTGATAATTTATTCACAAAATCTAGTTTCTTATGCTTGCATATTAATCATGCTAAACACAGCTACTGGGAAGCATTCCTCCTCTAATTTCCATGAGACAATCTGTTTTTAACAATACACCCAGGAAATGACTGCTTATGGCTTTGTTTATTCACCATGGCTTGCTTCTACATATGACTGACCTTCTGTGATATCTGACCCTACCTAGCTTACTGAGTGGATACCCAAAGTCCATGAGGGAATAAGAATCTATCCTTACAAGGATGTGTAGAACCCATGCACAGAAAGTCTGTAGAGTCTAAATTAGAGGGATCATGTTTAATTTATATGCCTCATTTCTCAAATGGTGACTATAATTGATCTTTAAAAATTCTGGAATATTTTTAAAGTAGATCACACAGCTTTTATTTTTTTAATCCCTTAATTTTTTTTTCCTTAACTGAAAAATATTGATCTTTCTATTGATAAAGACAAGTTTAACATAAATTAGATGACAGATACATCAGAATGCCATTTGGTTCAGATAAAAATAACATGAAATAAATTTATGTCTTGAAATTAGTTTGTAAACATAAGCACATTACTTAAAGAATAAATAAATGTTCATTTTTATATCAGAGTAACAATCTATTAATGGTGTCAATTGTTTCCTTCAGATATATATGTGACTGTCTCTGGAAGGGGCCCTAGCACCATGATTTGGAAACTGATCATCAGCTACAATTGTTTTGTCATTTATTATGATTACTAGGATAATGTGCTTCAGTATTTTTCAATGAAAATTCTGCTTTTGATTATTTTTCAAGTGTGAAGTACAATGAAATGATTCAAAGTTCATCCTTTAAAGATGTCCTTGAGGTAAGAGAAAGGAAGTGAAACACTGAATTTAATGTCACATTTCCAGTGTTTCAGAACTTGCTTTATCATTTCTGAAAGACTTGTCCTATTCTACTAAACTTATAAGATCACAGTCTCTTCACCTATTAATTAAATAGTGATTATTTTCATTATTTTAAAGATTACATTAGTTTATTTATGTGGAAGTAAGCAATCATGAGTAATACTGCAAGTGTGACATGTGGGATACATTAAAAGCTTCATCAACATTTTACAATAGCATCAAGAAGAATAATTTACCCAAAAGGCCCCAAAAGACAGCACCGTTGTCAAGCTACCCTGTGTAAGATTCCATACATCAAGATTACCAATGGGTATGATCAGAATTTATAGTCAGGCCGGGAACCATTCAATAGGGATTCTCATTATCTTTCAGGACCCCTTAATTATATTATTCCATTTATTAGCTATGGATTACTTATTGCAAATTTAGAGTCCTTTAATTACAGGGAAAGAGAGAACATGAAGATTTGGATGAACAAAATACCAAGATAAGTAAATATGATCCACACCAACAGCACCCAAGGAATAATGTAAATTTCATTAAAAAATTAGAAAAATATTAGATTTTCTTGCCTCCTCTTACTTCTCTGTTCTTATTTTTTCCTACACCAAATTTAATGTAATTACTTAAATACTTTAAAAAAGTATCAACAGAAAAAAAATAAATAAAAAATAAAAATAAAAAAGTATCGACAGATAAACAAGGAAAATTTCTGAGTCCTAAGAAAAAATACACAACAATTAGGATGTTTATCGATATTAAGTTGCTTTCTAAATATTCAGTGTGTTTTCAATGGGCTCTCTCATTTCGTTCTTCCAATAACTCTGACACAGAAGGGACAAGATTTTATGTGCCATGTTTCTGGTTGAGCAAAACAGACCCACAATCACACACATGTACATTTCCTCTACTTTTTTTAGTGTATCTTTGCCGCTTCTTGCTTTTGCATTTATAAATTATTCAGTGCAAATAGGTACATGCCAAGATGTTTTAAATTGATTTCTTTAGCAATATTATTTCTTCTTACCAGGTCTCCATTCCTTCATTCTGAGCATCAATCACAAGTTGTAATGCTCTCTTCCAAGGATCAAGTGGCTACTCTCGGAAGAAGCATTAATCAGTATTTCAGAATCATAATTAGTTCGTAAAGAGAGCCCACAAAAGCATTAGCTACTTTTTTTTTCCTTTTCTGAGAGAGAGAGAGCACATGCCTGAGTGGTACAGGGACCTTAAGGTAACAGGTCCTTTGTGCAAACTGTTCCTCTCTATTTAAAATGTATATCTCATTGCCTGCTAAATGAATAATTTCCTAAGATTGGTTGATTCTTAATTTATGTCCTCTTCTATTACATCTTGATATTTTTTACAGGGTTTGTTTTGGGCAATTCCTAGAATTTTTCTGACCCTCATTTCCTTACATTTCTTTCTTTCTTTTTTTTTGGATTTTTTTTTATGTTATGTTAATCACCATACATTACATCATTAGTTTTTGATGTAGTGTTCCATGATTCATTGTTTGCGTATAACACCCGGTGCTCCGTGCAGTACATGCCCTCTTTAATACCCATCACCGGGCTAACACATCCCTCCACCCTCCCCTCTAGAACCCTCAGTTTGTTTCTCAGAGTCCATAGTCTTTCATGGTTCTTCTCCCCCTCCGATTCCCCCCTTTCATTCTTCCCCTCCTGCTGTCTTCTTCTTCTTTTTTTTTTTTTAACATAATGTATTATTTGTTTCAGAGGTACAGGTCTGTGATTCCTTATATTTCTAACTAAACTTTTTGTATTGAAATGACTGTAGATTCACATGCAGTTGTAAGAACTAATTCAGAGATCCCATGTAATTTTTACCAATTTTCTTCCCAAAGTTAACATCTTGAAAAACTATAGTACATTATCCAAGTCAGAGTACCAGTATTGATACAGGCAAGATGAAGAACATTTCTATCACCATAGGCATCCCTCATGTTGCCTTTTTATGAAAATACCCATGACCCCCCTATTCCTACCTCTTCTTGGAAACCCCTGGCAACTACCAATTTACTCTCCATAGCTATAATGTTATTTCTAGAATGTTATGTGAATGGAATCATACAGTTGAACTTTGGGGTTTGGCTTTTTTTTTGGCCCATGGCATAATTATTTAGAGATTGATACAGGTTTTTCTGTAATCAATAGTTCTTTGGGGGAAGACAACAGAGTAGGAGGACCGTAAGCTTACCTCATCCCATGAGTACAACTGGATAACACACAAATCTTCATAATTAACCCAGAAAAGAATCTGAAGCCTGGCACAACAAAGTCCACAATTAAAGGTAGAGAAGAGGGCACACTGAAGAAGATAGGATGGGCAAAGATGCTGTGTGGGAGCAAATCAGGCAGTGGCCATCCATGGTGGGGAGGGAGTTGGTAGTGCCATGAAGGACAAGAAGTGGATTTTCACATTGGGAAGCCCACAAACAAAGAGGAGAAATCCCCATAACATTTGCTTTTGAAAGCAAGAGGGGCCAAATTTCATGAATTCTTACAACCATTGGAATTTTTTAAATCAGTTGGCTTGGCTCTGGGAGAGCCGGGGGGCTTCAGGAAGTGGACTCCCTGCCCTTGAAGGGATTGCATGACAAACAACCTGTGCAGATATAGCATGGAACCAGCAGTTTGAAAAATGGCTGCAGCAGACAGGAGGGAGAGTAATTTGTTTATCTCAGCGCATGGCCCAGAGAGACAGGGATAGTGGGGAGACCCATCCAGGAACAAAGGGGTTGCAGGTACCCTTCCCTCCTATACCTCCCCAACCCTGGCGGCATAAACAATAGCCATCTGAAGGAAACAGCTGGTGCTGACACATAACTCACTTCCTTGCTTACCTAACTTGCTTGCACCAAGCCCCACCGCCCCACCCTTTGGAGGATCGATTCTTCCCAGTCATGCTGGCCCCAGTACCAGTGCTATAAATCCTTTCCCCCAGAAGACCAGGTCAAGCCCTGCCAAACCACAACTCCTGACCTTCCTGATCTGTGGTATGTCAGTTCCAAAGGCAGTGGGGGCAGATCTCATTTTACAAGCAGACCACCATACACCTTGCTAAAATATGCCCCACCCCCTACTGGAGACCAAACACTACCCACAACAGGCAAAAAGAGCCTCTGCAGACAAGTGGACTGAAGGAAAGAGAGCCCAAGACTGAACAGTAGAGCACATGTAACACACATAGGAGACACTCCCTTAAGTGCCAGGCCCTGGGGAAAAGGGGATACTGCATTGCTGGGCACTATAGGACCTCTTCTTTGTAAGGCTATTATCATTAAGAGCAAGAGAAGTAGCTGACTTTCCTAACACAGAGAAATAGATATGAAGAGTTAGACAAAATGAGTAGACAGAGAAATATATCCCAAATGAAAGAATAAGACCAAATCACAGCGAGAGATATAAGTGAAACAGGTATAAGTAATATGCCTGGTAGAGAATTTAAGGTAATGATCATAAAGATATTCACTGGACATGAGAAGAGTTGAGGACATCATTGAGACCTTTAACACAGAGATTAAAAAAAAAGTCAGAGATTAAGAACACAAAAAAAGAATGTGAAAATCCTCACATAAACAGCAGACTAGATGAAGCAGAGGGACAGATTAATGACCTGGAATACAGAAAAGTGGAAAATAGTCAAGCTCAGCAAAGTGAGGAAAGAAAATTATGCAAGTTGAGAACAGTCTTAGGGAACTCAGTGACTCCATCAAGGATAATAACATTCACATTAGAGGGATCTCAGAAGAAGAGATAAATAAGGGGGCAGAGGGGCGCCTAGGTGGCTCAATCATTAAGCGTCTGCCTTCAGCTCAGGTCATGATCTCAGGGTCCTGCGATCAAGCCCCACATCGGCTCCCTGCTCAGAGGGAAGCCTGCTTCTCCGTCTCCCACTCCCCCTGCTTGTGTTCCTTCTCTTGCTGTCTGTCAAATAAATAAATAAAATCTTAAAAAGAAAAAGAAAAGGGGCAGAAAATTCATTTGAAGAAATAATGACTAAAACCATCCCTAATCTTGGGAAGGAAACAGATATCCAGATCCAGGAGGCACAAAGATACCCCCTGTAATTCAACCCAAGGAGATCCACAATAAGACATATAGTAATAAAAATGGCAAAAAGTAGTCATAAAGAAAAAAAAATAATGATTTAAAAACAGCAAGAGAAAAGAAGTGAGTAACATACAAGGGGAAACCCTCATAAAAATCAGCAGATTTTTCAGCAGACACTTTTCAGGCCAGAGGGAGTGGCATGATATATTCAAAGTGCTGAAAGGGAAAAATCTGCAGCCAAGAATACTCTACCCAGCAAAGCTGTCATTCAGAATAGAAGGAGAGATTAAGAATTTCCCAGACAAACAAAAACTAAGGAGTTTATGACCACTAAACCAGCCCTACAAGAAATTTTAAAGGTGACTCTTTGAGTGAAAAGGAAACATCCTAAGTGAGAGTATGAAAAGTAAAAATCACAAAAGTAGTAAAAACAAGCATATCTATCAATAATTACTTTGAATTTAAATGGACTAAATGCCCCAATCAAAAGATATAGGGTGACAAAGTGGATAAAAAGACAAACCCATCTATAGGCTGCCTACAAGAGACTCATTCCAGACTGAAATGTATCTGCAGATTGAAATTGAAGTGATGGAAAGAGTAGCAATACTTATATCAGATAAAATAGACTTTAAAACAAAGACTGTAACAAGAGACAAAGAAGGAAAATATATAATAATAAAGGGGACAATCCAATAAGAGGATATAACAATTACAAATATGTATGCTCCCAACATGGGAGCACCGAAATACAAAAAACAGTTAAAAACAAACATAAAGGAAATAATCGATAGTAATACAACAATAATAATATGGGACTTTAACATCCCACTTATGTCGATGGACAGATTGTCCAAACAGAAAATCAACAAGTGACTTTGAATGACACACTGGACCAGACAGATTTAACAGATTTATTCATAACATTCCATCTTAAAACAGCAGAACACACATTCTTCTAAAGTGCACATGGAACATTCTCCGGAATAGATCCTATGCTATGCCACAAAACAAGTCTCACAAAATTAAAAAAAAATATTTGAAGTCATACCATGCATCCATTCTGACCACAACATTATGAAACCGAAAAAATCTGGAAAAAGCACAAATACATGGAGGTTAAGTAACATGCTACTAAATGATGAATTGGTCAACCAAGGAATCAAAGAACAAATAGAAATTAAAAGGAAACAAATGAAAAAGAAAACACAATGGTCCAAAACCTCTGGGATGCAGCAAAGGCAGTCCTAAGAGGGAAGTACATAGAAATACAGGCCTACCTCAAAGAAGCAAGAAAAATCTCAAACAACCTAGCTTTACACCTAAAGGAGCAAGAAAAAGAACAAAGGAAGCCTAAAGCAAGCAGAAGGAAATCAATAATAAAGATTAGAGAAGAAATAATGATATGAAGCTAAAAAAAGTAATAGAACAGATCAATGAAACCAGGAACTTGTTCTTTGAAAAATTAATAAAATTGACAAATCTCTAGCCAGATTTATCTAAAAGAAAAGAGAAAGGACCCAAATAAATAAGATCACAAATGAGAAAGGATAAATACAAATAATTATGAGAATATTATGAAAAACTATATGCCAACAAATTGGACAATCTGAAAGAAATGGATAAATTCCTAGAAACATGTAAACCACCAAAACTGAAACAGGAAGAAATAGAAAACTCAGACCACTAACTAGCAAAGAAATTGAATCAGTAATCAAAAAACTTCCAACAAACAAAAGCCCAGGACCAGATGGCTTCACAGGTGAATTCTATTAAACATTTAAAGAGTTAATACCTATTCTTTTCAAACTAGTCCAAAAAATAGAGGAGGGAGGAAAACTTCCAAATTCATTCTATGAGGCCAGCATTACTCTGGTACCAAAACCAAGTAAAGACACCGTAACAACAGAACTACAGGCCAATATCTGTGATGAATATAGATGCAAAAATCCTCAACAAAACATTAGGAAGCTGAATCCAACAATATATTTAAAAAATCATACACCATGATCAAGTGGGATTTATTCCTGGAACACAAGGGTGGTTCAACATTTGTAAACAATCAATATCATATGTCACATTAATAAGACAAAGTGTAAAAAAACCACAGGATCATTTCAAGAGATGCAGAAAAAGCATTCAATGAGTACAACATCCACCTATGATAAAAACCCTCAACAAAATAGGTCTAGAGGGAACATACCTCAACATAGTAAAGGTCTTATATGAAAAACCCATAGGCAACATCATCCTCAATGGTGAAAACCTAAGAGCTTTTCCCCTAAGATCAGGAACAAGACAAGGATGTCCACTCTCACCACTTTTATTCAACATAGTATTGGAAGTCCTAGCCACAGCAGTCAGACAACAAAGAGAAATAAAAGGCATCCAGGTTGGTAAGGAAGAAGTAAAACTTTCACCATTTGTAGATGATGTTATATCATATATAGAAATTCTTAAAGACCCCACCCCACAAAAAAAAATTACTAGAACGGATCAATGAATTCAGTAAAGTTTCAGGACATAAAATTAATATACAGAACTCTTGCATTTCTTCACCCTAATAATGAAGTAAAGGAAGAGAAATTAAGGAAACAACCCCATTTACATTTGCACGGCAATTAAACAGTGTAAAGAAACAAAAGGCATCCAAATTGGTAAGGAAGAAGTAAAACTTTCACTATTTGCAGATGACATACTATACATAGAAAACCCTTAAAGACTCAAAAAACTACTAGAATTGATAAATGAATTCAGTAAAGTCATAGGATACAATCCTGTAACCAAACTAATGGGTATTTACTCCCAAAATATAAAAGCACTAATTCAAAGGGATGCATGTACCCCTATGTTTATAGCAGCATTATTTACAATAGCCGAACTGTGGAAACAGCCCAGATGTCCACTGATAGATAAGTGCATATATGTATATAATATATATATATATATATATTTATAGAATATTACTCAGCCATAAAAAAGAAAGAATTCTTCCCATTTCCAACAACATGGATGGAACTAGACAGTATAATACTAAGCAAAGTAAGTCAATCAGAGAAAGACAAATACCATATGATCTCACTCATATGTGGAATTTAAGAAACAAAACAAACAAGCAAAGGGGAAAAAGAAAGAGAGAACAACCAAGAAACAGAGACAGACCAAGAACAAACTGATGGCTACCAGTTGTGAATTGCATGGGAAGATGGGTGAAATAGGTAATGAGGATTAAGGAGTGTGCTTATCTTGATAAAAGAAATTATAAAATAATAAGAATAAAAAAAGAAAAAAATATTTATTTCTAATAGTTGCATAGTATTCCATGATCTCAAAGTACCATCATGAATTTAACCATCCACTTGTTGAAAGGCATCTGGCTTGTTTCCAGTTTTTATTCATCATGAATAAAGCTATTGTCAACATTCATCTGTAGGTTCTGTGTGAACACGTCTTCAGTTCTCTGGGAAAAATCATCCACAATGTAAATTGTGGGTTGTAGCATGTACACATATTTTTTCAAAAACTGCCAAACTTTTAAAATTGTTGATTCACTTTTCTTAATAGTTACAGGGTTATTCAATTCAGACTGTCATTTTATCTTGAGTGACTTCGGTAGTTTGTGGTTTTTCCAAGAACTGGTCTGTTTCTTTTAAGTCTTAAACTTATGAGCAATGTTGTTTGCTGCATTCCCTTATTAAAGGCTACAGGGCATGTAGAGATATCTCCTGTTTCCTGTTTCATTCCTGGGCATATCTTTCTGGAGTTTGGTCTATTTTATTGATTTATTGACTTTTTTTTTACTATAGCCAACTTTTTTGTTTTAATTATTTTCTTCATTATTTTTCTGATTTCAATTCCATTGACTTCTGCTTTTATCTTCTTTGTCTTCATTCCTTCTACTTGTTTTGAGTTTATATTAATATTTAACACTTACTGCTGTAGAAACTTACTTTATTGATTTTATACATTCCCTCATTTCTAATGTAAGCATGTTATGCCACAACTTTTATTCTTTGCACTGCATTAACTACATCCCATATAAAGATATGCTATATTTTCATTTTGTTTTATGTATTTTTAAATTTTTTTGTCTCCCTATTTGATCAGTAACTTATTTAGATAGTATTGTTTAATTTCCAAGGTTCTAGAGATTTTCCTATAATCTTCCTTTCACTGATTTCTACTTTGATTCCATTATGGTTAGAAAGCATTTTCTGAATGATTTCAAGACTTACTTTTTTGAGGTTTGTTTTTGGGCCAGAATACAGTCTCTCTAATAGCTGCTGTTGTTGGGTGAGATGTTCTATGTATGTTAGTTTGATTTTACCCGTTGACTGTATTGTGTGCTTATTCTATAGATTTGTGATTCCATTCAGCTAGTAATACTGATGTTTTGCATCATAAAATCAGATTATATCCCATTAGTTCTACCAGTTTCTGCATCATGTGTTTTGAAGAACTTTAATTGGATGAGTATACATCTAGGATCCTTATATCTTCCACATCCATCCTTTGTCATGATTGTATTCAGCAATTTTCTTTTATTTGAAATCTACTTTATCTCATATTAATGTAACCACTCCTGCTGTTGTGACTAATATTTGCATTATATGTACTTCATTCTTTTGTATTCAAAATACCTTTGTTGTATCTGTAATTAATTTCTTATATATGACATATAGTGAGGTGTGTTTTTTTGCCTCCATTATTTATTTTTTAAAATTTGTTAATTTTTTCAACTTTTGCCATTCTAACTGGTGTAAGGTGGTATCTCATGTGGTTTTGATTTGAATTTCCCTGATGGCTAATGATGTTGAGCATTTTTTCATGTGTCTGTCAGCCATCTCTATGTCTTCTTTGGAGAAGTGTCTGTTCATGTCTTCTGCCCATTTTTTGACTTGGTTGTTTGTTTTTTGGGTATTGAGTTGGAGAAGTTCTTTATAGATCTTGGATACCAACCCTTTATCTGTAATGTCATTTGCAAATATCTTCTCCCATTCCTCTTAGTTTTGTTGACTGTTTCCTTTGCTGTGCAGAAGCTTCTTATCTGGATAAAGTTCCAAAAGTTCATTTTTGCCTTTGTTTCCCCTGCCTTTGGAGACATGTCTTAAAAGAAGTTGCTGTGGTCAATGTCAAAGAGGTTACTGCCTATGTTCTCCTCTAGGGTTTTGATGGATTCCTGTCTCACATTGAGGTATTTCATCCATTTTGAGTTTATCTTTGTGTATGGTGTAAGAGAACGGTCCAGTTTCATTTTCTGTAGGTAGCTGTCCAATTTTCCCAGCACCATTTATTGAAGAGACTATCATTTTTCCATTGCATATTTTTTCCTGATTTGTCAAAGATTAGTTGACCATAGAGTTGAGGGTCCATTTCTGGAGACTCTATTCTGTTCCATTGATCTATGTGTCTGGTTTTGTGCCAATACCATGCTGTCTTGGTGATCACAGCTTTGTCATATAGCTTGAAGTCAGGCAACATGATGCCCCTCCAGCTCTGTTTTTCTTTTTCAACACTTCTTTGGCAATTTGGGATCTTTTCTGGTTCCATACAAATTTTCTAATTAACGAGGCAGGAAACAACAAATGTTGGCAAAGATGTGGAGAAAGGGGAACATTTTACACTGTTGGTGGGAATGCAAGCTGGTACAGCCAGCTTTGGAAAACAGTATGGAGGTTCCTCAGAAAGTTAAAAATTGAGCTCCGCTATGATCCAGCAATTGCACTACTGGATATTTACCCCAAAGATACAGATGTAGTGAAAAGAAGGACCACATGCACCCCAACGTTCATAGCAGCAATGTCCACAATAGCCAAACTGTGGAAGGAGCACAGATGTCCTTCAATAGATGATGGATAAAGATAATGTGGTTCGTATATACAATGGAATATTACTTAGCCATCAGAAAGGATGAATACCCAACATTTGCATCGACAAGGATGGAACAGGAGGGGATTATGCTAAGTGAAATAAGTCAAGCAGAGAAAGTCAATTATCATATCGTTTCACTCATATGCAGAACATAAGGAATAGCATGGAGGACCATAGGGGGTGGGAGGGAAAACTGAAGGGTGGGAAATCAGAGAGGGAGACAAACCATGAGAGACTATGGAGTCTGAGGAAAAAACTGAGGATTTCAGAGGGTAAGGGGGTGGGAGGCTGGGGTAGCCAGGTGATGGGTATTAAGGAGGGCACATGTTGTGATGAGCACTGGATGTTATATGCAACTAATGGATCACTGAATAGTACATCAAAAACTAATGATGTATTGTATGGTGGCTAACCGAACATAATTAAAAAAACTCATTAAAAATTACACATATTTCAGTTGTATAGCACGATGTTCTGATGTACATATATTGTGAAATGATTACTAGAGTCAAGCTTATTAATACAATATCACAACAGAGAGTTACCTTTTTGTGTGTGTATGATGAGGACACTTAAGATCGACTCTCAGCAAATTTCAAGTACACAATACAGTGTTATTAAGAATCATCATTGTGGTTCGTATCAGCATGATCTCACAATTGGGATCTAAAAACATCAAACTCATAGAAACAGAGTAGAAATGTGGTTACCAAGAGCGACACTCAGGTGGGATGAAAAAGTTGTGGAGATCTAATGGGTCTATCTCTCTCTCTTTTTTTTTTTTAATCCATGCTATGAATCTCTGTCCTTTGATACATTTAGAGCATTTATATTTAAGCTACTTATTGATACATTAGAGCTTAAGTATGTCATTTATTATTTGTTTTTTGTTGGTTTCTCATTCCTTCCTTTGTTTTTTTATTACATCATTAGTTTTTGATGTAGTGATCCATGATTTATTGTTTCTGTATAACACCCAATGCTCCATTCAGTACATGCCCTCTTTAATACCCATCACCAGGGTAACCCATCCCTCCATCCCCCTCCCCTCTAGAACCCTCAGTTTATTTCTCAGAGTCCATCATCTCTCATGGTTCGTCTCCCCCTCCAATTTCCCCCCCTTCATTCTTCCCTTTCTGCTTTTTTTTTTTTTTAACATATAATGTGTTATTTGTTTCAGAGGTACAGGTCTGTGATTCAACAGTCTTACACAATTCACAGCCTTCCTTTGGTTTTCTCTTTCAACTCCCTGTGGGGTATTTGAACATTTTTAGGATTCCACCTTGATTTTGTTTACAGTTTTTTTGAGGATATCACTGCACAGTTGTTTAAAGCCTGCTTCAGGTATCTTAATACAATAAAAAAAACCTCATCATAGTCATTGGTATCATTTTAACACTTCAAGGAAAGTGTCAAATCTTAGTTTTATGTAGGTCCATTTACCCTCTTCCATTTTTAAGTATAATTGCCTAATGATATAAATAATTCATTACAAGTGTGATACTGCATTACATTTTATTTGTTCTTACCCATTTCACTGTTCTTACCATGAGGTCCTACTAAAACCATAGGTAAGTGAGAGGTGGGATGAGGGTGTGATTTTTCTGCTAGTATTTCACTGGAATAGGGTGGGTATGGCCCAAAAAAGTTTCCTCCCTTGTCTAGAGATACAGGCTTCTCTTGGAGCTTTTTTTCTCTGTGTCTCTTGGTGGTTAAATGTTGGAAGCTTCTGCAGCATCCTGTCTGGATATTTGGGAGGCAGTAAGGAAACTCAGAAACTTAGCACCCATCATTCTTCAACCTCTAATTTCCCCAGCTGCCTTCCTTCTTTCCATTTCAGATGTTTCTTTATGCTTGTTTGTTGTATTAGGTCCAGGGAATTTTAGATATAAAGGGGAGGGTCTGAGAGATATAATCTTTTAGGACAATCTGGAATAGTTTAAATAATAATAGGATGATCACTAAAACTCTGTTTTTTTAACTTAATTTTATTTTATTATGTTATGCTAGTCACTATACAATACATCATTAGTTTTTGATGTAGTGATCCATGATTCACTGTTTTTTGTAAATGATAATTTGTTTTTTAAAATTCTCCAATTATGCCAGTAATGGATATGCATTTCAATACTTATGTAAGTGTGTTTATTTTTGCTTTGATAGGATATTATCTATTTTTTTAGATTATTGCTTTTTTAAAAAGTTGAATCTCTATCTCATTATTATTTTTGTATTTTTTTGTTCTCTCCCTTTATTCCTATGTTAAGTTCATGAGTAGTTCACTTTATTTATCTCTCTAAAAATTTATTTTTCAGATTTACTTATCATTACTATTATTTTTAATTTTATAATTTTCAGTTTTTATTTTCTTAATTCCCTTCCCCAAATTTGGTTTGTTGTTGTTGTTTTTGTTGTTGTTTATTTAAATACTTTTACAGGGGTACCTGGGTGGCTCAGTTATCTGCCTTTGGCTCAGGCCATGATCCCAGGGTCCTGGGATCGAACCCCGCATCGGGCTCCCTGCTCAGTAGGAAGCCTGCTTCTCCCTCTCCCACTCCCCCTGCTTGTGTTCCCTCTCTTGCTAGGTTTCTTTCTATCAAATAAGTAAAAGAAAAAAATCTTTAAAAAAATAAAAATAAATACTTCTACACTTCCTTAAGATGAACTCTATGGTCTTTTATCATTTATCTTCTGTTTTGTTAGTATCAACATTGGAAAGCTATCATTTTCATCTGACTACAATTTTGGCCATAGACTGCTTTCTTTTATTTCCCTTCCTGAGACATGGACTGCAGTTTTAAATTCTTTGAGGAAGCAATATGAGAGTATGAGTATTTGCTCCTGTCCAGGCAGTTCATATTTATTTCTGACCTCATTAGGTTATGTACAGGGACAGTGCTCTTTGAAATTTTACAGTGTAAACCTAAGACGGTTTTTGTTGCCATGACTAAACAGTCCATGAAAAGTCAAAATATGTTTTCCTTGTTTAGAGATGTGATGATCTCTCCGTACATCAGATAAATCAAAACTGTTGACATATACAGCCACTTACAGTTTACTCACTTTGTCCTCTAGACCAGTGCTTCTCAAAAATGATGCATGAACCAGGGCTGGTTTATGACTGTTTGTTACAATCCATGATGAGGTAAAAAATGGAGAGTTCCAGTAATGGGTATTAAGGAGGGAATGTACTGCATGGAGCACTGGCTGTTATATGAAAACAGTGAATCATGGAACACAACATCAAAAACTAATGACGTACTGTATGGTGACTAACATAACTTAATAAAAGAAAAGAAAAGAAATGGAGAGTTAATATTTAGAACATTTTTATAGCAATTTGATAGAGTAACTTTATTTTCATTACATCTAATCCTAAAAAATTATTTCAATTTCCCAACATTTTTTTTTCTGAATTTATAAATTTCCAGCACATCATTGGAGGATAAAAGGAACAAACACCTAGTTGTTTACCACACATTATTTGAGAAGCATGCTCATCAAAGTCTCTGATTCTGAAAATGTTATGTTGAAAAATTTAATAACACTGCATGTGTATAATGCTTCCCTTTCCTTTTCAAATTACAATGTTTGGATATTTGTTCCATATCAAAGAACTATCATGCTCTTTGATGCATTCATTTTTATAGATGTTATATAACCATCATAAATTTGCTCCTTAATTGTTATATAATCTTCACCTTCTGTATTTATAATCTTAAATTTCATCTTGTCTGAAAATAATGTTGCCTATCTACTTTCTCTTGTCTGGTATTGATTTCTCCATGCTTTTATTTGTAACATTAAAAAGAAAAACACTTTCCATTTTCAAACTATGCTCATTGTCCATTAACTGAGTTAAAAAAAAAGTAGTACAGAAATGTTGCTTATTCTAATCTAATCTGACAGTCTATCTCTTAAAAGAAGAATTCAGCTCAATTATAATGTAACAATTGCTATATTTGGTTTTATGCTTTCTGCTTTAATTTACATTAATCATTTGTTTATTTTTTTCCTCATTTTCTTAATTTTGCTGGTCCTATCAAGATGCTATTCTTCTACTTTTTTTTCTCTTTGTTTATTTGAAAGCTCTATTGAAATTTTCCATTCCATTAGTAGCTGTCTTCCCTTTACCTCAATGAAAGAAAAATCACACTACCATTATGAGAGACACAATAGCAACTGTTTCCCCACTAACATTCTCTATACCCTGTCTTAGAATTCATTCACCTCAACCTAACAAGAGGGCTTTGAACATGCCAATGCCTTGTCTCACCACTACCACCCCTTCTGTCATAGATGTGAGTAATACATCACCTTTAAGGTCCCTCTCCCCAGGATGTGTTGTCTTGAGATAGTTTATTTTTGAATCATAGTTTGCATGTGTAATTGTTTGAAATAACACACAATTGTTACTCATTGCAGTCACGATCCATTTATTTATTCAATAAGCACACAAAGTACTTAGTAAGACATAGTCAATGAATTAAATGAATATTAATGTTAATGAATTAATATCACAATATTAAATGAATTAATATCACATTAAGTACAAGTGGTATAAATACTATTATATTCCATTTATAGATGAGGAAACTGAGGTATAGACAGTCTAACATGATTTCGGTCAACACACTGGTAAGTTGTGCAGATGGAATTTAAAGTCAGGACATCTAACTGCAAGATCTCTCAGTCACTAAGTCATGCTGTCTCTTCTTCATATTTAAATAAATTATAACTTGTGTTCATATTTGTGTGTGTGTGTGACTATACAATGTTCACTATATCCATATCCTGATAGATTCTAATTATATCAACTTTCTGAATCTCTATGCTTTGCTAACTCTACATTTTTTTAAAATTCTTTGAACAGCTTATTAGAGTATTATAGTCTCTGAATGCTTGCATAGTCACAAAGAGCTTTAAATTAATCCTTAGAGGGGAGCATCTTGGTCAAGAAGGGAATTCTTTATCTCAGTAGTCTCTAGCTCTTTCCATAGAATTTACGTTCCAAGGAAGAGATGAAACATCCAAATGATGGTGTTATCATTATTATTATCATTACTCCCTAAAGTTATCTTCAAGTTCAGACTTCTTCTTCTCAAGGAAATTCTTTCCCTAGTATTCATTTATAAGTTCATTTTTCCCCCTTCATTATCTGTATTTTAGTTGCTGATTTTCCTGGATTTATTCCCTAAGTGTCTTTAATCTCCCAACAGAATTTTTTTTATATTTCTTTATACTTTATTCTTGTTTTGAAGCCCTTCCACTTGATGTTCCAGGCTACCACGTTATATCTCAAGAACGTTTGACTTTTCTTCCAATGCATCTGGCAACATTGTCAGTTCCTGGGGTCTTCTTTGTGTGGTTTCTATGCACAGTTATTCTTCTGTGTGAATATCCTTAATTTTTCTATTTTTTTAAGATTATTTATTTATTTATTTGGGAGAGAGAGATAGGGAGAGCAGGAACACAAGCAGGGGGAGTGGGAGAGGGAAAAGCAGGCCTCCTGCAGACCAGGGAGCCAGATTCGAGGCTAGATCTCAGGACCCTGGGATCATGACCTGAGCCAAAGGCAGACGCTTAATGACGGAGCCACCCAGGTGCCCCAAATTTTCTTTTTATACATCTGTTGTTGTTGTTGTTATTGTTGGAGTGTTCATCTTTATCTTGTAGGAGCTCTATGTCATGAAGAACATGAAGAATGGTTTATTGTTGCTGTCAGTGTTCTCTATAGATGCTAGGCCCTCTTAGTCAAACTGTAAGTTATTTTTATTATTGTCATTTTCCTGGTTAAATTTTTGGGTCTCGAGTACAACCACTGGGCACTATGAATGGGAGTATTCCTGAGCCTTATCACTGGCTTGGGAATCAGAAACCCTGCACCTTCTGCCCCCCTGCTCGGCGCCCCCAGGGGACACTTGGCACAGTCGATGCAGATGGAATAGACTCAGATTTGAAAGTGGAGAACACTGAGGAATACCCTTAGGTCATAATCTTCCTAAAATCTCTGAACTGAATTTATTCTATTTTCTCTTAAATAAGAATACATCTTTAAAACAGGAAGGCCCTTTGGAATCTATAACTATCTTTATCCATATACCTAGTACCCATGATGTGCAAGGCCCTGAGTTATACTCTGGAGAAACAATTGTGCACACACATGGTCCATGTTCTCACGAAGTTTTAGGCTACAGGAAGCCTCCGATAAGAAGGCTGTGGAAAGGATATATTATGATACATGCTAGGACAGCAGTATATTGTCACTCTAGGAGAATACAGTAGAGGAAATCAGCCTTGATGAAATGGGGCAGGTAAGCATTTCTAAAGGAAATGATCACTAAGCTGATACCTGTGGCAGGGAGCAGCATGTTTGCAGCTCAAAGCCAGACAGCATATGACATCCTAGGGAAACTAAAAATACATCTTTGACTTAAAAAGAGGATATATGAATAAAAAATGGCAGGAGAGAAAACTGAAGAGGCAAATGTGGGCAAAGACATAAAAGACACAGTCATCTAAAACTGAGGTGACTGTTCAGGCTGAATTATTCTCCCCAAAGTTCATGTGCTGAAATCCTAATTTCCAGGACCTCAGAATGTGACTATATTTGGAGATGGCACCTCCAAAACAAGGCCACTGGAGAGTGCTCAAGCCAAAAGGAGATGATGCAGCTAAAACGAGGCTATTAGGGTAGGTCCTACTCCAAAATGACTGGTGTCATAATAAGAAGAGGAAATTTGGACATTGAGATCCTGGGGATGCATATGCACAGAGGAAAGGCCATGTGGGGACACAGTAAGAAGACAGGTTGCCTGTGAACCAGGGAGAGAGGCATCAGGAGAAACCAGACTTATGAACGCTTGATCCTGGATGTCTAGACCAGGGACTGTGAGAAAATAAATGTCTGACCCAGTCTGGTATTTTGTTATGGCAACCCTAGCAAGTTAATACAGTGACCATATAATCTGTTTTGTTAAATCCAGCACACTTACAAGAATTAAATTGGAACTATTAATAATTGCACTGGGTTGAAAGGCCTAAATGGGTATCGTCCCTGACAACTGGGAGGTATAGGGATGTGTGTGCCAGGGTTCACTCCCCTGGGTCGTATCTTCATTCCCCCCAGCTGGGGGAAGTTTTGGATGCTGATGGCACACAATTGTGTCTTTTCCAGAATTTGCTCTCAGCCAAAAGAAGTTGAATTTCACAAGGTGAAACAGAAAAGTAACATTTAAGATACCAGTGATGGATGAAGAGCTCACCAGTAAGAGTGAGAAGGAAGAGTCAGAGAGCAAATTGACAAGAGGAAGTGACTTTGAATATACAGGTTAGGAATTAATTAAGGGTAAAAGTGACCACTGGATTTCACAACATGTAAGCCAGAGGTGAGTTTGGTGAGGGCAGTGACAGAGGGGAGATGAGGACAAGAAAAGCAAGAATAGGTTATATTGGATTTGGATAGAGAGGGAACTAGGGAAACAGAGAGCCTCAGAAGGTGATGCAGGCCTGGCAACTCTGAAGGAGACAAGGAAGGGAGGGGTTTGAGCAGAAGGCGGGGGATGTTTAAACAAGGCCACTGGAGAGTGCTCAAGCCAGAAGGGTCCAATGGAGGAATCCCACATCTTACAGGAATGAGCCTATGTGAGTACCCAGTCATGTGTAAGCCTTGAGGGGCAAGGGGTGCTATGAAATCAGGGCCAGTGGATGTGGAGAAGCAGTAGCTGGTGCAGGCAGTTGGTTGCGTTCCCACGGCAGGTGTAAGCAACATCCTCATGGTATCAGTGGGCCAGGACGTAAAGACCATGAAAATACAGGACCCAAAGGAATTCAATAGAGTGAGTGAGGTTCCCAAAAAAGGTGACAGATAATATATAACAGGACACAAGTAGGGTGTTGGTTTGAGGCAAAATGTGGAAGATTTCTTGTTCTGGAATCACTATTGTTTTGGAGACGGGGTGGTGGATGAGCATTAGTGACTAGGTCCTTCCATGACAACATTTACACTCCTGCAGCATAAGGAGTAAGTAAGCAGTTGATATGGGTACCAAGGGCAGCATCTGAGGCTTATAATAATAGTACCACAACCAAAGTTTCTGTATTGTCTATCGACGTGTCAATATCCTGAAATTTGCGTAAGGGAACCATGTTAGCTAACTTTTGATTTTCTGTGATTTCAAATGTTACTATTTTGCATAGGTTTACCGATTTAAGATGTGGTCCATATATACCATGGGATATTACTCAGCCATCAGAAAGCATGAATACCCACAATTTGCATCAACATGGATGGGACTGGAGGAGATTATGCTAAGTGAAGTAAGTCAAGCAGAGAAAGTCAGTTATCATATGGTTTTATTTATTTGTGGAACATAAGGAATAATAGCATGGAGGACATTAGGAGAAGGAAGGGATCAATGAAGGAGAAATCAGAGAGGGAGACAAACCATGAGAGACTATGGACTCCAGGAAACAAACAGGGTGCTAGAGGGGAGGGGGGAGAGGGATGGGTTAGCCCGGTGATGGGTATTAAGGAGGGCACGTACTGCATGGAGCACTGGGTGTTGTATGAAAACAGTGAATCATGGATCACTGCATCAAAAACTGGTGATGTACTGTATGGTGACTAACATAATAAAAAAATATAAAAAATAATAATAAAAAATTGTCAAACAATAAAATTTCTTATGTGGCAGCCTAAAACAAATAAATGTGTTTTAGTGACCAAAGGTCCATGGTCTTAATCCAATTGCTCACTGTGAATTCCTATTTGGCAAAATTCCTTCTGTAAGCAAACTGTAAAACAGGAATTATTTTATCATTGTCCTCATGTTAAATTTCTAAAAAAGTAACTCATGTATGGAGCATTAACTCAATTTTACTCATGGTTCTTTAATATAAACATGTACATAAAGAGTTTATATTCTATATGCATTAGACAATTTTTGCAAAGAAAAAATAGATTATGCTATAACATCGAATTGTAGGAAATGAAATTTAACATAAAAGTCTGTTTTTATTAATGTATTCTATTTTTTTCACAAAGAAGGAAAAAGGAAAGTGATTTATTTGCATGCACCAGTGAATAAATTTACATTTAGCTCTTTTGCTCCTATGTATTATACTACAAGCCAAGAAAAAAGCAGTGTGGACGAGTAGTTTCCAACACACAGAGGAAGTTTTGTGTTCAAAAACTGCCTGCACTATGGTCTTAGAAAAGAAATTTGACCTCCCTATGTCTGTGTTCTCATCCATAAAATAAGGGTAAAAATCCTTGTTTTCTATTTTTGTTTGCTTTGTATTTTTTGTTAATTAAATAATTACCTTTGCTAGTTCAGTCTTAAAAAATGTTCTATTTCATCATTTATTTAAAAGGTGTACATTAAAGTTTTTTGTGTAATGGACAACAACAGAAATATAAGGCAAAGACATTTCTTTTCCTCTTGAGCCAATAATAAATTGCCTTTAAAATGGATACTCTTTATTGGGCATTTACTATATTCTGGCTTTCCTCAAGTGAATTATATCACCTAAGGGTCAATTACTCTTTACCTGGAAGCTTTGGTTTTTTAAATAGTTTTTCAATATTTTATCCATTCACTCTAATCTAAAATTTCATTTGCCTTTATCAAGTCAGGTGCACATTAAAAAAAAAGAAAAGAAACATCTTAAAACATTCTAGCATATTCATGTGTTAGTTACAAAAATGTGTTCTTAAATGACCCAGTTTCTTCAGTGTGGTAAAGCTTTATTTAGAGAGGCATGTTCTTTTAGCTATTCTAAGAATCTGAGGATTTAAGAATGAATTCTGTATAGTAATGCACCAAAGATGTTGGATTTTATGGAGTGTTCTTTACAATAAATGATCTGAAAAAATGCATATTTTCCAATGATGCTGCAATCTCTTCTGCATGGTTAAAGTGTAATTTTATGACCAAACATCATCATGGTCATGAGCTAGCAAGGTTGTTTATATGCATCCAAATTCACACAGATGCACTTCTAACTCCATTTAGTGATTTGACTCCATCTGCTTTACTAAGTGCTGATATTTTGTGGCAGATAAACTCTGACCATAATTTCAAATTCCGGTAGTAGGTGAATGGCAAACTATTGATGTCTAGAATTTGTTGATCATTTTTGAAACAAGCAAATATTGAGTGATCTTTACATAAGTCATGTTGCCTTTCAAAAAATCAGCATCTCAAAATTTCTTGATTAGAAAATGTACTTAATTTGCAGAAGATTTTGTCATTTTAGGTATGAAAATCTTGCATACATTCTTAAGAGCACGAAATTCTTCGATTTGATTTCATAAAATTCAGGCAGACTGAATACTTGAAAATATCGTATACTTTATGAATTTATACATACATATGAGATGATTTGGTGACAGGAAATGTAAGCAGATGAATACTTAACAAAAGTAATAAAACCCAAACTCTGCATTTTTTAAGTTTACCATCATTGGTAATTTGGACCCACTTTAGCTACTCAGTAAATACTGTTAATCTTATGAATCATTGGATGAATGAAAGAAATCTGGAGTTCTTTCTGTCATATGTGTTAGGATCTGAGAAAGCCCAAAACCAAATTTAGTTCATCTGCTAGGAGACTACTGAGAAAGAGAATTTATTGAGTATTCTGACTCCAGAAATCACATTAATGGAAGACAAATTGTTCCAGGTCTAAATATTTTATAAACACAGAGTGGAAGCGTGCAAATTTGGTTTTGAAAACACAAGGATTCAGGCTTTTCCTTATTAACCAATGGGGCTGATGATGCCCTCCTGTGATATTTGCAATTCAAGAGGCAGGTGTGTACAAGGGTATGTTCTGTATTCTGTAATAGGAAAGTCAGATTTCCTATTACTCTCACTCAGGGAGGCAGCTCAGCCTGAATTTTATTAGAGAAAAATATGACCCATAGTGAACTCTGCTAAACTATGAGTTTGATATGCTGGAAACATACTTAGAGAAGCTGCTACATTGCTATTATCTGGCATTCAGGGTATATACAGCATAAACATCACACATTCAGTTTACCCTACAACAAAGCTAACTAATGATAGCTTGGAAAGTTAACAGTGATAGAGTGGAAATATTTTATTTCCTTAATAAACTAACTGCTATTCTTAAAAGAATAAACACATTCAATAGAGTGTTAGACACACAGTTTATATGATGAGTTTTAAACCCAGAGTTTATAGGAGATAATTTGAATTACCAAACAAATACAGTATAAAGGACGCATTAAACCTAGTATTTATAAATCCCAAAGAACAGTAGCTCCTTTGTTTACACTATCCTCAGCATGGAACCTACATTTTTACTCTGTTTCTGGCAATAATACAGCATGGCCTTGGGTTGTGATCCAAAGGGCATTCTAATGATCGTTCTATGACAAGATGAAAGATGAGAAAAATCAATTTCTATGCCCCAAAGACATAACTTACTAGCACTGGATTTCACCAGGCCTCAGTTGTTTTATAGGAACTTAAATAAGAACCCAAAACTATTAGGAGGGTATGAGATTTACTGTAGAGGTATCCAATACTCGAGTTTTTGAAAAGAGCAAAAATAAAATGAATCACACACAAAAATGTATATAAAGGGAAGAATTGAAAAGAACAAAAGGCGCAAAATTATTTTTGGTATTCTTTTTTTTAATAATTTTTATTGTTATGTTAATCACCATACATTAACATCATTAGTTTTTGATGTAGTGTTCCATGATTCATTGTTTGCATATAACACCCAGTGCTCCACGCAGAATGTGCCCTCTTTAATACGCATCACCAGGCTAACCCATCCCCCCACATCCCCTCCAGAACCCTGTTTGTTTTTCAGAGTCCATCGTCTCTAATGGTTCGTCTCCCCCTCCTACTATTTTTGATATTCTTATTGTACACTATTTGGATCTCTCCAGCACAAGGCACAGAGAACATACAGTACATTTTTACCTGTTAAAGCAGATGTTCTTGGGTTTTGGATATCTATCACTATGTATTTCTGCATTTTTCTGAGTTGCTTTTTAAGATACCTTCAAATTCTCAAGTAACCCTCAAGAATATTGGATCCCTGACTAATATTTAAAGAGAAAAATATTAACAGTTATTAAGGATTTTTGATTTAATTTATTATTTTTTATTTAATGAATACTCTATGAGGAAGATAATATCCCAATTTGAGGATACCAATTCTCGATGACTGGCCCAACTTCTCACAGCTAACGAATGACAGCGCTAGATTTATCCCACAATTTCTGATGTCAAATGTAATGCCCTTATTTTTGTATCTTCTCAGAAACCATATATAAATATATCATTTCCTCTTTGTATCCTTTTTTCTTTATCTTTTATTTATATACATGAGGCAAATCTGCCCCAGTTCAGTGCCCAGTCCATGGTATATAAATACTCAACTTGGCTTTTGGGATAGATGTGTACATATGAGCATATGTGTGTTCATGAAAATATATAAAGACTACATCAATCTTTATTTCACAGCTTCTGAGAGACATAGATATTATTGGTTTATGTGATCACAAAAATAAAGAAAAAGATGGGTACGTTACAGAGAGTTGGAGCTTTTAACACTGGAAAAGCACTAATGGATCATGTAAAATATGCAATATATCATCATATTTATAGAATTCAAATTCTCTCCAAGTAGATATAAGCATATATATGCGTTGTCCTGACTAGCACCAACTGCTAGGGTGTAAAAGCACTTTCTTCCATTTAGCACTTTCAAAATACTTTTTAATCACTTTATTATTTATACCATATCAGCCAAAGCATATTGAGAAATAGCAGTCTGGAGGTTTTGTTTTTTAATCCATTAAAGACTATGCCTATAAAATAGAATGCT
This sequence comes from Eumetopias jubatus, assembly GCF_037043125.1. Lineage (NCBI taxonomy): Eukaryota > Metazoa > Chordata > Mammalia > Carnivora > Otariidae > Eumetopias > Eumetopias jubatus. Next base: position 5,594,617 of record NW_028274808.1, read on the forward strand.
GTAGACAGTGTTTATGGAAATTAAAAATTAATTCACTTAACAGCATATACCAGATCCAAAGGCAAATTTCCCCTTTGAAAATAAACTATATATCCATGTGGGATGCATTTGCCCTCTTAGTTCAGGGAAGTGGTTTCAGATAGCAGGGTGTGATTTATTCTACCCTGTATGCCTACAGAGACACAGAATGAACAGCAACACTATCATGGGGAGAGGAACACCATCGTGGGGATGACTTTCGCACATTTACAGGGATGGAGTGAGCACTATATTAATTTTTTCCCTTGAAACGTGAAAAATTAGAAGTCAGAGAAACTCTCATTATAAAATTAAAGCTCATTCAAATTCATGCAATGCATAGGTGTGACCAAGATGGGGCTCTGAATGAAATGACGTCAACTTTGTGTTGTGTTACAGGAAATTTTCTAGGTGTTTTTACTCCTGGAGACTTGTGATTTCTTAAAAGTTTCCATTCATTTTCAATTTAATTTAGAGCTGCTCAGGTTTTTTTTCTAAGATGTCCATTACTTCAGGAAGCTTCTCTGGACATACTTAGGGCTCAAGCTTGGGAAAAAAAAACAAAAAACAAAACAAAACAAACAAAACACTCTTTCTACTCTACCCACATTCACAGGTACTTTTCTCTATATTCCTATTCTAATTAGCAACTGAACAAATATTTTTAAAAATAGGATGGGGGAATGGGATGGTGCCTGGGTGGCTCAATCGGTTAAGCATCTGCCTTCGGCTCAAGTCATGATCTCAGGGTCCTGGGATAGAACCCCAAGCCCCGCATCAGGCTCCCTGCTCAGCCAGGGGTCTGCTTCTCCCTCTGCCCCTCCCCCCACTCATGCTCTCTCTCTCAAATAAATAAAATCTTTTTTTTTAAAGATTTTATTTATTTATTTGGCAGAGAGAGACACAGCGAGAGAGGGAACATAAGCAGGGGGAGAGGCAGAGGGAGAAGCAGGCTCCCCGCTGAGCAGGGAACCCAATATGAGACTCGATCCCAGGACCCTGGGATCATGACCTGAGCCGAAGGCCGACACTGAACAACTGAGCCACCCAGGCGCCCTCAAATAAATAAAATCTTTAAAAAATAGGATCAGTGGGTGTCTATAGCAGCACAAGTATATGCCTGAGGAAGCTCAAAGTTACATTAAAAAAATTCAAGAACTAAAACTTGTAAATATATAGAATATAGTCTTTATAATTCAGTGTTGATGGTTAACTTTATATCAGCTTGGTTATCCTATGATACCCAGTTTTTGGTCAAACACTCGTCTAAATCTCTTTCACCGGTTCTATTTGTCTGGAGAACCCTGACTAATGCAAGTGGGATATAAATCTTGAAATAAAAAATCACATGTTTATAAAATAAATCACATGCTTATATTCACGGAGATCTCCTCATTCCCTAATATTCAAGCCATTTAAATTCAAACACCTCATTTCTTCCAGAAAGTAAATAATTTACCTTTTTACTGCAAAATAGTGACTTGAAAGGATAACTTCTCAACTTCAGGTCCACATTGAGACACAAAATGCAACAAAAATAAAATAGACTGTACCCCAGTCCAAACTTCAAAAGATAAATGTATATGTCTCAAAATTGGTGAAAATTCTTCTAAATTTAATGCAAATTGACCAATCTGAATAAATATACCTATATCATACTGTTTTGTGTTTTGTTTTGTTTTGTTTTTTTCTGAGAGTTCATCATAGCACCTGGCAAACCAGTAGAATATATATCCTCAGATTCTTTCTAACACGTTCAACCCTAGAGGAAGAATAATGAGCTATGGGTAAAAGGAATCACTTATTGTTGAAATATGTCTGCCACTAGAAAGCCAGAATCTCCATAAGCTGAAACATGTCAGGCTATGAGTACAGACAATTGGGAAACAAACAAACAAACAAACAAACAAACCTTGGAGGAATTTGAATTCTACTAGAATCAGCAGGAGCCATAATGGGAAGAAGACCAAACACTGAGGACATCCTTGAGTGCAGCTTAGACCGAAAGAAAAAAAATGGGAAAGTAGAGTGCAGGGAAACAAATATAAAGCAAATAAAAATAAGCATGTGAAAGCAAAAGATCATACAGGAATTTCCTTTTCTCTTAATTCCAGTATGCTTCCCTTATAAAAAATTGCTATCCTGGTGGCATATCCATTAAAGAAATATTTACTGAGCAAAAGCAGTACTGGCTGCCTTAGGTACACTCTGTGTATTTGTTTGCAACTACGCTAAGTGCTGGAAGGAGGAATGTGCAGGGCAAGGACTGTGGACCCACAGGGATGGACCTAGCCAGAGGTCAGCCAATATTTCTCTAAAGTTATGATGCAAAATACATTGAGGGATGAAGGGCAGCTGAGGTTTTTATCTAAGTGAATAAGGAGGGAAAATTGCTCCATTAGAAGGACGCAACATGGACAAGTACCTAGGAGAACAGGGACCCAACGAGAGACTTAAACAAATAAACTATTGTGTTGGTGTTCAGGAAGGATGGTCAAGGTTGGAGGGACGGCCTCAGTGGTGGTCAGGGCCTAACATGCAGGGCCTGACGGGATGTGTTAAACATTTTGGGTTTATTGCCAAGAGTGCTCCAAAGACATCTAGACTTTTTTTTTTAAGAGAGAGGGAGACAGAGATGGGGGTGGGACAGAGGCAGAGAGAATCTCAAGCAGACTCCTCACTGAGCTTGGAGCCCAAAGCAGGGTTCAATCTCACAACCCTGAGATCACGACCTGAGCCAAAATCAAGAGTCCAACACTTAACCAAATGAGCCACCCAGGCACTCCCAACCAGACATTTAAGTAACTGATTGAAAATACTAGATTTCAGTTGTACACAGGTAATTTGAGCCACATTGTGGAAAATGGCTTATAAGAGAGCGATAAGGATGCTGGGAAACCAGGTAGGAGGCTATTTCAGGAGATCACGTAAGAGTTGCCACTGTCTTGGACAGAGGCAATAGTGAGGATGGATGGCAGCGTGAGATGTGAGACTTCTAGAAGGTCCATTTCATGGGGCATCATGGAGTGAGATTCAGAGCAGGGGGCTGTTGAAGGGGAAGGAGAAGGGGGGGCCAAGACTGGTACCAGATTCTGGTTTGCCCGACTTGTGGATGATTCCACTTCTTACTGATGTAAACCAAACAGCAAGAGGGCAGGGGAGAATATGAGTTCAATTTGTGTTTGTTGAACCTTAGATACTCAAAGAGAAGATATAAATTAAGCAGTTGATGTAGTGATCTAAAGCACTGACAAAAATCGGGGCTTGAGATATACATTCCAGAGACATTTATACCATGAAGCAATAGGTTTGGATAGTATTTCTCAAGATAAGTGTATAGAGTGAGAAGAGGAATGATCTTGGCTCAACACTGAGAAAACATGATAGTAAAAAAACCTCGCACCATAAACAATGAAAAGAGTGACATGAAAATGGAAGAAAGACAAGGATCATGCTAGGTAATAGAAACCAAGATCAAACTTTCAAGAAAGAAGAGAGATCAATGTTGCAGAGCTGGAAGAAGTACAAATACAACAGTAATTTTCAAATGGCCATTGTATTTCATAGTATAACCATCACAAATGATCTTCATCAAAGCTGTTTGGGGGAAATGGCAGAAATAAGATCCACAATCTTAAGGGGTTGAAGAAGTGGATGGAAAGTGTGTAAACAACCCTTTTATGAAATTTGTCTGCAGTAGATGATTGATTAAGGACGGTGTATGTGGAAGGGCACAGGATACACATTTTGGCAGAATTTTGAACAAATATTAAAATCCATATTTGAGTAGAGCTAAATATTATTATTATTGTAAAATGGAATGTCTCAAATATAAAAAATTAATATAAGGTACATATACTAATTGATTTTTTTAAGTAGGCTCCATGCCGAGTGTGGCACCCAACACAGGGCTTGAACTCATGATGCTGCGATCAAGACCTGAGCCAAGATCAAGAGTCAGACACTTAACAAACTGAGTCATCCAGGTGTCCTGATATTGATTCACTTTTTTATTAAAATTATTCATTTGAATGAAAACTTTTTGATAACGTAGGGGTAACGTACCTCAGCCCTACGAGCTGGTAAATTGCACCTGCAGTCATCAGGAAGCACACTTTCTTTTTGAAATATGTATTCTGTTAATTTAAATTTTAAATTAAATATTGTCTATGCACATTTGTGTGTTCTTATATATGTAGAGAATGTGACAAAGAGGGAAAATGCAACTATCGTAAATATAAATCTTGATTACTTTTTACAACATGAATGCCACTGTAAAACGGCATACAAAAATGAAACTAAAAACCAGGAAGCACCCTGAGTGCCAACCTCAGCCATACGACATCCCAAGCGTATGTACATGCATACCCAAGGTCCATCAGCTCCCTGACTTCTAAAGTCATATATTTTTGTTGTTATGTATACCACACACTATGTATTGTTTAGTATCTAGCATCCTTCATCCAACATTATGGTTCTGACACCCATTTTTTTGACTTCATGCCACTGTAATTTGTTTACTCTCATTGCTATATAATATCTTATTATATGAACATGCCACAATATTTTATCCTTTCTTCAGTTTGATGGACATTTGAATTGTGTGCATATTTCAAACATTTTATACAGTGCTGCTATGAACACTAGGGTACACATTTTTGTTGTTAAATAGGTGCACATATTTCAAGCAGTGAAATTTCTGGGACATCAAGTATGTGATAATCACTTTTCATAGACAGCAACTATTGTTGCAAAAATATACACTGGATCCGGTAGTATACATATAAGAGTGGTGACTGGTCCACATCCTCATCGGCCATAACTGTGGTCAGTCTTCTCTCTTTAGCTATGATGGTGGGCGGGTATCAACCTCCCCATTTGGGGCTGTCATCATTTCAGAGTAAGTAAATAAACAACAACAACATAGACCTTGGGAAATTACAAAAAAAAAAGGAAATATAGGATTTATGAAGGATTCAAGAGCACTCTCAGAAACTGAGGATATTATATACTTTATCCAACAATATATCAGAAACGAAATGAGAAGACAACAGACTGGGATAATAAGGTAACTGGCTGATGGTAGAGAATGAAAAAGAGCCAAAAAAAAAAAAAAAAACCCAAAAACAAACAAACAAACAAAAACAGGAGCAAATAGGGAAAAGGCAATGCAGTGGATAATTAAAATTGCACTGGAATCAGTAAGTCACACTCAAGTTAGTGAAAGACGGCAAACTTGAGAAGTTCTTTGAAATTTTACCTAAAAATGGCAAAGAGCTGGAATTAAATATGAAGACAATGTTATATCAGGAATGAAAAGAATGAAGAGCTTCAACATTCAGGTAACTTACTGGTTTCCCTGAAGTAAAGGCTGTAACATACTTTTGAATATGTAGTTGATATTTTGGTAGCCTTAAATGTAATCAATGACATCATTAATATGAGACATCAAGTAATTAAATCGTTCTTCCAATTGAGCAGAAATATAAAACACAGAAAGTTTCCTACAACCAGGTGATGGCATTAGCCCCCACCCAAGGGTTTCCTGCTGGTTGCTCATGGGCAGCACATAATCACTGTGAAACAGAATGCACTCTTGACCACTGCGAATCTAGGAGTCTCTCCTATCATTCCAGAACCACTGAGGAATATCAGCGGGAGATCTTGGAAGAGAACCCTGCGTACTGAAGTTCATCCACTAGAGAGTATGCCTCATGTCTTCATCCAACCAGAACCCTGTTAGCAAACTCTGGATCAGTCTAGACAATGATGTCCCAAGTCTCTGAGCAGGTCCAGCTTCTGTAGAAGTTTATTTCCTCACTGGAACTAAATTTTTAGAGTAACCTACATGGTTTTCTTGACTACCCTCTAATCTTAAAAGAACAACTGTCACCAGACTATTGAAAAGAGAAAAGCCTCAGGCTCTTAACACTCAAAAACTAGTCATATTGAAACAGTCACTCTGGGGAATCAGTAGAACATTTTCTAAATGTTTTTATTTTTCTTAATGATAATTAAAATAATATTTCTTCAAACATAGCTTGAACTTGCTGTCATAAAAAAGGATCAAACTGAAAATAGAAGGTATTTGGAATTGAAAAATATTATTGCATTGCTGCTATATTAAAAAAATTAAAACCAATGAAAATCTTGATAATATAAGGACTAAGGCTAAAAACTGACATAGTGAATTACAAGATAGGCTTGAGGAATATACCTTACAGTCAGAAAGTAGAGACAAAGATGGGATAGTACATGGGTGGAGAGAGTTGGAGGCGTGGGAAGGGAATAATCAGAGATTTTGGGAATGTGATAAACATGCTGATACTTGGGGATTCTGACTGAGGTTATATGCCAATTCTTTGTGCTATGTTTACATTTTTTTGGTGACTGAATTTATTTCAAATAAAACTTTAAGCAAATAAGCAAGGGACGAAAGAATGTGACAATGAATTGAGTTCATGGCATTTTTAGATTTATCTGGTTGTCAAAAAACCTATAAGTTCAAAAGTGTGTGTTTTTTTTTTAAGTGTTGGCACCTAGAAAAGGCAATTTAATTAGGATTATATATGAAACATAGGAAAATGTTAGCAGTTGCATCTTTCAGTGTTTTATGAGCATATTTTTGACAGTTTAATAAAATATTCTATATTGCATACATTTAAAATCCTCTCTAAAATTTAAATCGCTATAAACAGTAGTGAGAGGGAATGGTAGCCTCCACTTGAATTTATTTGGGTATGATTGGATGAAATATGATGTAGTTAGGATAAAAATTAGTGCAAATTCGCATGTACAGAGGGATTTTTAATAAAATCAGAGAGACTACATTTGACATTAACATGTAAATTTTGTACAGCATGATGATTCCCTACTTAATTCATAAAGAGAGCTGATTAAAGAATAAAACCACATGTCTCCACCACTTGATAATGCATTAACCTAACGTCCTCAAACACACATTTATCTCAGATTTTATCAAATAATATTGTCAATTCTCAGTTTCAAAGACTTGCTCCCTGGAGGAAGACTACCCATTAGAGAAAAATGAAAATGTCTTGAAGCAAAACAGCTCATGGATGCAAGGGCAACATTAGAGATTATAATATGATTTCATATATTTTTTCTAAATCAAGAATAATGGTGCATTTGTGTGCTGGAAGTTTAGAACCCGATTCAAATATGTTATCTGATTCAAAACACTCATGAACATGCTTTAAAAGTTCAATAAAATCCTGTGGTTTGGGCTGAAAGTATTGTTATCCCAATATTACTGATGAGGCAACAGAGAGACTGAGAGGAAAGTATCTTTCTCAAATTAACATAGCTAAAAAAATGGCAGGTTCAAATCTCAAAGTAGGAGAAACACAAACATTGTTCATGGCATCTAGGTACTCTCAAAATCTTTAAAGATTCATTTACTTATTTGAGAGAGAGAGCAGGGAGGAGAGGCAGAAGTAGAGAGTGAGAGAATTCAAAGCAGATTGCGTGCTGAGTGCAGAGCCCAACTCGGGGCTTGATCCCATGACCACGAGATCATGACCTGAGCCGGATGCTCAACCGACTGTACCACACAGGTGCCCCTAGGTAATCTCAAGATCTTTAAGATATTTAATGTAAGGGGTGACTGGGGGTGCAGTTCGTTGAGTGTTTGGCTCTTGATTTCCACTCAGGTCAGAGTCTCAAGGTTGTAAGATCGAGCAATGCATCGGGCTCTGTGATCAGCACAAAGTCTGCTTCAGGTTCTCTTACCATCTCCCTCCTGCTCACTCTCTCTCTCTCAAAAACAAAACAAAACAAAACAAAACAAAAAAAAAAACTTTAAATATTTAATGTAAACTATTCATCAGTTAGATAAAATGGCTAGACAGATATAAATATGGTATGAATATTGATATATACATATAGATACAGATATGGGTTTGGACAAAGTATAGATTAATGGCAAACTGTTTATATAGAGAATCAATCTCCTGAGGTGTATCCAGGTGTAAGCAAAGATTCCTCCTGGTAGAACACAATTTGAAAGTCTGCTAAATTTTAAAAATATAGAAACATGGCCAGATGAAAGGAAAGTAAGATAATTTTTCTGATGATAAACTAAAAGGAAACATTACCTCAGAGGTGTGAGCAAGCTGTGACAATAGACTTGTTCTTGTTTCTGGGTGAAAGCAAAAATGAAAATTTTCCTTAAGAATTTATAATCACAAACTGAATTTACATTGTTTTGAAGCCTAGATTCAAAATACCCATATAATGTGATAAATCACAAACAGAAAACTAGTTTAAAGCAGGACTCTTAAGCCTAGGCCTGGGTAATTCTTTATTCTGGATGGCTGTCCTGTGCCTTGTAGGATGTTCAGCAGCATCTCTGGTCTCTACCCACTAGATGCCAGAAGCATGCCCACCCCCCAAGTAGTACAAATTTGTCCTTCTTCCAGAGGAACTATTCCAGGTACTCTATTTTTGAGGCTAACTTTACTTGCTGTCTATCCATTCTATTTATCTCTCTATATATCTCATTTATCTTCAACCAAGGAATCAAATGAATTTATTAGGAAAGTGAATTTCTTTAAAATTTAAAACACTCTTTAAAAAAAGGTTACATCATGGTAAAAAAATATAAAATTTACTCTCTGAATCATTTTTACAGTTCGGTCATGTTATCAAAATACATTGTTGTGTAACAGATCTCTTGGGGCGCCTGGGTGGCTCAGTCATTAAGCGTCTGCCTTTGGCTCAGGTCATGATCCCAGGGTCCTGGGATCGAGCCCCACACTGGGCTCCCTGCTCAGCAGGAAGCCTGCTTCTCCCTCTCCCACTCCCCCTGCTTGTGTTCCTTCTCTTGCTGTGTCTCTTTCTGTCAAATAAATAAATAAAATCTTAAAAACAAAAACAGATCTCTAGAACTTTATCTTGCAAAACTAAAACTCTATACCCATTGGATAATGACTCCCCATCTGCTCCTCCTCCTAGCCCGTGGGAACATCCCTCTACTCTCATTTTCTGTGATGCTGATTAATCAAGATAGCTCATAAAGTGGAGTCATGCAGTATTTGTCCTTTTGTGACTGGTTTATTTCACTCAGCACACGTCCTTAAGGTTAACCCATGTTATAGCATCATGTAATAGGATTTCCTTCCTTTTAAAAAAAAAAAAGGCTAAAGAATATCCCATTGCACATATATAACATATTTAATTTATCCGCCTGACTGTCAATGGACAGTGGGCTTCCACCTCCCAGCTATGATGAATAATGCTACAATAGACATGGAGTGTGAAAACATCTCTTTGAGATCCTGCTTTCTATTCTTTTTGATAAATACACATAAGTGGGATGGCTGGATTATATGGTAATTCTATTTTTCATTTTCTGAGGAAACTACACACTGTTTTTCTGCAGCAAATATACCATTTTACTTTCCTACCAGCAGCACACAAGGGTTCCAACTGCTCCACATTGGGTTTTGATTTCTGTTTCTCTAATGTTGAGTGATAGTGAACATCTTTTCATATGCTTGTTATCCACTCATCGACTTTCTTTGAATAAATGTCTATCAACGTCCTTCACCCATTTTGAATTGAGTTATTTGTTTGTGTGTTACTGAGCTTTATGCACTCTGGGTTTTAACTTTATGTCAGACATATAATTTGCAATTATGTTCTCCCATGCCATAGTTTGGCTTCTTCACTTTGTTAATTGTTGCCTTTGATGCACAGAAGTTCTTGTCTGATGCAGTCCTATTTGTCTATTTTGATTTTTGTTGTCTGTGCTTTTGGTGTCGTATCCAGGAAATCACTGCCAAATACATGATGATTTTCCTCCATGTTTTTTCTAGAAGTTTTATAACTCTAGGACTTACTTTTAGGCACTCAACCCATTTTGAGCTAGTTTTTGCATGTGATGTAAGGGTCTATTTTCATTCTTTTGCATGTAGATATTCAGTTTTCTTGATAACCATTTATTAAAGAAAACAACGTTTCCACATTTTGTGCTCTCAGAAGCCTTGTCAAAGAACATTGTACCGTACATGCCTGGGCTTATTTCTGAGTTGTCTATTCTGATCCATTGGTCTATGAAACTTTCTTTAGGTTAGCACCACACTGTGTTTTTATTACTGCAGCTGTTAAATATGTTTTGAAATCAGAAAGTGTGAGACCTCCAGCTTTGTTCTTTTTCAAGATTATGCTGGCTCGAGATTGCATTTGAATTTTATATATTTTTTTCTATTTCTCCAAAATATGGCATTAAGATTTTGATAGGGATTTTTTGAATCTATAGATCACTTTGGGTAACATGGACATTTTAACAATATTGAATCTTCTGATCCATAAACACAGAATAAATTTCCTTTTTTTTTTTTTTTCCTTTAAAATTTTTAATGGCCAGGAAATGGTATAGAATAACTGCCAAGTCACATAAATTAACTTTTTTGCTAAGTTTGTGATCCCGGAAAGAACACTCTATCAGTCGATGCAAACTGCATGGGAATTTCATCAGTGGGTGTCTGGGCATGTGACTGAGTGTGGGCCATGGACCCATCTTTACATGGTCCAGAAAAAAAGGCGACTGCCATGTTTGGCAGGCTTCAGCTCTCCTTCTATCTCAGGGTTGGGCTCTGGTCTTGCTCTTGAGTGATAGGGATTCTCCGGTAAAGGTCGATCTGTTTTCACTTTGGTGACCTTGGACAGCTGCCCCAGGTCAGGTCGCACCCAGCCCAGTTTGTCCAGCACACACTCGTCAAACTTAGCCTGCTGTTTGCGACAGCGACGAAATAGCTGCAGGCTGGAATAATCAATGCAGGTCCAATAGTCTGTAAAAGGCTCCGCACAGTGAAGCTTTATCTGCCTGAAGAAGTCCAGAGCACACTTGTTTACGAGCTTGCCTTCCTCTAAACACCGCCTGGGGTCTTTCTCTTCCCAGCGGCAGAGCATGAACTCCTTGTTGGGCTTATCACACTGAACTCCATAGTGATGGGCAGCAGCTTTGAGCACCGATGAACTGACTTTCACCTCCTGCACTTTCAGATCCTCCAGAGTAGGCAGCTCCACTATCCCCGGCGTGATGGCGGTAGCCCCAAACCCGAGGAGGCTCCCGCAACCGCGTCGCCCCCGTCTCCTTGAATTCCCCTTTCGACCGCCCAAATTTCCTTTTTTTTAACCTATAACTAGTGAAGACATTGAATCAGTAATCAAACAAAAGCCCAGAACCAAATGGCTTCTATGAAGAATTATATCAAATATTTAAATAACACTTATCCTCCTCAAACTCTTCCAAAAAAATGAGAGGAAGGAACATTTCCAAACTCATGTTATGAAGCTACCAATACCCTATACCAAAGCCAGACCAAGATACTGAAGAAATATAAGAAAGATAAAACACAAGTCGGTGTCCCTGGTGAACACTGATACAAAAATGCTCAACAAAATACTAGCAAACTGATTTCAACAGCACATCAAAAGACTTCTTCAACATGACCAAGTGGGATTTTTGTATATAATGCAAGAATGGTTAAATATATGCAAATCTAACACCCCACAGTAACAGAATAAATAGCGAAACCCATGTGATCATCTCAATTGATAGGAAAAGCATGTGACAAAATCCAATACCCCTTTATGATTAAAAAGAAAAAAACCTCAACACACTAGGAATAGAAGGAAACTGTCTCAGCATGATAAAGACCACATATGAAAAGCCCACAGCTAACAAGATACTCAATGCTAAAAAACTGAAAACTTTTCCTCTGAAATCAGGAATAAGGCAAGGATGCCCACTCTCACCACTTCTATTTACCTAACACTATGCATCCTCCTCAGAGCCATTAGTCAAGAAAAAGACATAGAGATATCCAAAATGAAAATAAATAAATAAAATTATCTCTGTTCACAGATGACATGATATGAAATTTGGAAAACCCTAAAAATTTTTAAAAAATTTTAAAAAATGGTGAGAAATCTTGGGCATTGTTAAACAGCACTTGTAACAGTGACAGGAGGGGGTCCTTGCTTCAACCCTGATCACAGGGTGAAGTTTACAGTAGTATTTCCTCACCAATATATTTTATTTATTTCACTTGTTCGTTTTTTGAATGTCTGTATGGTGTCCTTTATCAAATAAGGATGTTCCTTTATTTCCCTCGGGTATTTTTTAATATAAATCTATATAATAAATGGAGATTAAGTCATATATTAGTTTTGCTCTATTGCTAACATTATTTTTGAAATTTTCTGTTAACGTGAAGAGTATATGAGCTGATTTATAAATGTTACAACAACCTCGCTTTCTTAGTATAGCCCACACTTAGTGGTGATATATTTCACACTTGTTGAATTATTGCATTTAATTTGTTAATGATTTTTTATGTTTTTACAATTGTATCCATGAAAGAAATTGGTCTTTTTTTCCCTTATCCTGTACTATCCTTGTGTTTTAGTGTTGTGCTGTCTTCACTAGTACCACAAACTTAGCAACTTACAACACACGTTCTCTCAGAGTTTCCATGAGTCAAGAGTCAGCTGGATGCTCTGAGTAGGTCTTGCAGGCTGAAATCAATGTGTCACTAATGCTACAATGTTGATTCAAGGCCCAGGGTCTTCTTAAACACACTGATTGCTGGCCGAGTGTATTTCCTTGTGGTTGTAGCACTGAGGTCTGTGTTTTCTTTTTGGCCACTTACAGCTTCTCCAGGCCCCCACTGCCCCTCAGCAATTCAGAGCATAGCTGTTCACTTTCTTCCTCAAGACCAGCAAGAATCCATCTCTCTGAATTCTCCTGCTACCAGCTAGAGAAAATTCTGCTTTTCAAGGCATTATTTGGCTACTAAATCCAGATATGCCAATAATTCCCATATGTGGAGGTCAACAGACTTAGGACTATAATCACTTCCAAATATTTCCTTTATGGCTGTAGCTATATTAATGATTTTTACTGAATAACCAATAGGCAAGGATATCAGAGGGGAGATACTTTCAGAATTTTGTCCACCACAGTATACACTCTGTCTTCAAAGATCCACATCTCTCCTAAATGTAAGATATATTCATCTCCTTCCAAAGTCCTAAAATCTTCAGCCCATTATAGCATTAGGTGCTGTCTAAAGTCTTATCATCAATATCAGGTACAGATGGAGCTTTCTGGCTATTACATCTCCTGGGATCTAATTCTTCCCCACCCATAAAACTTTAAAAACTAATAGACAAAGCATTTGCCTCCAATAGTACTATACAATGATGGGACAGGCATAGAATAGTAGTTATAGACACTGTGGTTCAAGAAGCATGAACATGGGAGGTAGAAAGGAGATGCTGGTCCAAAGCAGTTTTGAAATCCAGCTGAGCAAACTCCATTAGATTCGAAAACAATGGATCGTGAATCACCACATCAAAAACTAATATGTATTGTATGGTGACTAACATAACATAATAGAATAAATTAATAAAAAACGATTTCAAGGTCTGGAGATACTCTTCCATGGCTCTCAACTTTTAACCTCCAGGGTCTCTGTTTTGCCCTCTGGCCATTGTTCCTTTTTCACTACTTTACTTTTTAGAATTTTTTACTACTAGATATACATCTAACAATCATGGGTGTAGTGTACACCAAAAGACATGTACCAAAATGTGCTTAGCCACACTATTTGGACAGTTCTAAACTAAAACAATTAATTTCCATTAACAGTAGACTGAATAAATTTATGTATAATATAAAAACAAGTGTATTTTCACAATGAAATATACAAAGTGCTGAGAATTAATAAGATTAATAAGATTAGAAGTCAAATCTAAAAACATAAATTTACAGCACCCCCAAAAGCCCTTCTTTCTGCTTCATTTCCAGTCAGTGGCCCTGTAAGTCTTGCCATTATCTGAATTTCCCATTATCTGAATTCTAGCAGCATCAAGTCATTTTGCTAAATCTTATAGATGATGTAAATAAAATCCTGCAGTATGTTTCCTCTTTTGTTATTTTTACTCAATGATATATTTATAACATTCATGCATACTCCTGCATGATGCCACAGTTTATTAATTCTCTATCCCTCAGCCCTTCAGTGATCATTTCACTCTTGCTTTGTTTTGTACGTAACAAAGATGTACATATTACATATTACATTGACTTGTAATACATACATCTTTGCATGTATATATTTTAATGATGCTATTGTCAATATTGTAAGATTCTTTACATAGGTTTTTCATCCTTTTCATCCAATTCTTTCTCACCCAGTAGGGTGATTGCATTTGTGTGTGTATGTGCAGATCTTATTGTGTCATGACACACCTAAAGATAAAATCTATAATCCTTGGCATGGCTTACAAATCCCTACAAAATATAACTCATAGTTACCTCTCCAGCCTATTTCTGGCTATTCGTGAGCTTGCTTTCTGCAGAGGCCCCATCATCTCTGTAGCTGAGGACATGAGGTTCCCTTTCTCTGGGCTGTTCTTCACCCAAGCTCCACAATAGATAGGCAAACCTAATTGATGCTTCCAGTTTCCACTGTAATAGCTTTTCCTTACAGATGTATTTGCTAACACGTCAGACTTCATGAGATCCCTTTAATTCATGCTTTGCTAATACTCCATATTTCTCCTGTTCTAACACATATGAAATTTCTTCACTATATTTCCTCTCTGTTAAACCACAGCTACATGAGAACACAAACTAAGACCTTGTATTCATTGCTGTACCTCAGTCATATTAAGAAAATTAACACACACCTGCAAATGAGTCTAAAGGTGATGAAGCCATGATAACATATTTCCCTTTTTTTAAAAACAAAACAAAACAGTTTTGGGCGCCTGAGTGGCTCGGTCGTTAAGCATCTGCCTTCGGCTCAGGTCATGGTCCCAGGGTCCTGGGATTGAGCCCTGCAACGGGCTCCCTGCTCAGCAGGAAGCCTGATTCTCCCTCTCCCACTCCCCCTGCTTGTGCTCTCTGTCTCTCGCTGCCTCTCTTTCTGTCAAATAAATAAATAAATAAATCTTAAAAAAAAAAAAAAACAGTTTTAACTTAAATCTAAGGTTCTGAGGTTTTCCAGGTATGAAAATATTTCAGATTAAATTAAAACATATGTTTTAGTGAAGGGCAAGAGTATATTAAAATATGGCTAAGATGGAGTTATACTAATATCAGATTGAAACATGGTGATTACTATGTGGTATTATTGCAGACAAAAGTATAATTAAAAAGGATGTGTATATACAGATATTTCCTACCTAATTTACTTAAAATATTTTAACTACTGAGAGGTTAACTCTGAATGAATATCTTCTAAAGAATTTAACATTGGAACAAAGAAAACTTTCTTAAAATCTTTTTCATCAATTTCATTTCAAAAGAACTTTTATTTTCTTGCATATTAAAATAGTTTTAGAATAGCTTCATTGGTGCAAATGCATGGGCATTGATCTACTCTCTCAAAAATTCCATCTTAGTTACAAATTGCATCCATACTTATCCCTGAAATAACATTTATCTGATTTTTCCCATTAGCTTCATTTTTCATTGTTTTTAAATTGTGTCACTTAAGAATGTACATTAAAAGTTTTTGCTACTTATTGTGTGTTTAGGGCATTATGGCAAATTTAAAACTAAACTTTTTAAAACAGAGATTTTAAAACTAAACTTTTTTTGGTTCACTTGCTTTCTTCTACATGCTTTTATTTTAAAAGTAGATTATTAATTGCTCTGTGTCTAAATAGCATTGTTAATTTGAACATAATTGATGCCATTTGACTTTAAAGATTTCTTGTTACTTCACACATAACGCTAAGAATTTAGATAAAATTTTAGCTAAGAACTCTGGAGTTAAAGAATAAAGAATCATGGTTTTATTTTTACTATAAAATGATATATATTAATAAAATATTTATTCATTAATTACACATGAAATACATATAGAATATATAGTACTTATTGTTCTAGTGGCATGAGTACATTTGAAGTAGGAAAAAAGATACACTATTTTTGTGACTTTAAACAAGTAAGTGTTGTTTGGTTTGATGACATTGGGTATGTGAACTAAAAAATATTTAAAAGTAGATGTAAAGACATCATAAATTTAAAGTGTCTTATTTAAACACATAATGGAATATTTTATAAATATAAGGTGACTATTATTAAGATTTAAAATATAGAAGAGGCTTCCTAAATATAAGACTTTAGCTGAAATTGTAAATATAAATTCATTGTAACTATGCCTATTTTTAAATTATAGGGATTTAATATTAAAATGTAATAAGCTGGTGTATTTAATACTGGTGGGCTGGAGTATTACTTCCCCATATTAAATGTGTCATTTGAGTCTATTTTTATAACTTTTTTACTTAAAAATTAGAATTCTCTGTAATGTTGGAAGTGATCCTTAAGAAAAAAATTCTTCCTTGAAGGTGACATGTATCATTCCTAATACAATAAATTAGCATTCTTGAATTAATCTTTTAAAGTATATAACATAATCAATGGTATATTTGTACTTCCACATCAGTCACATATTCTGAAAGTGACTTTGCTGATTTAGCCCAGTGAGTTCCAGGGAGACAAACAAAACAAAGCAAGAGTAAAATGATCACTGAAGTGAGGCTGGGGGATAGTGTTTCATTTTTTTATTTTTAACTTTTTGAAAAGATTCATTTATTTTAGAGAGAGAGAGCATGAGCAGCAGGGGCAGAGGCAGAGGGAGAGAGAATCTCAAGCAGACTCTGCACTGAGCATGGAGCCTTATGTGTGGCTCAATGTCATGACTCTGAGATCACGACCTGGGCTGAACCCAAAAGCTGCATGCCCAACTGACTGTGGCACCCAGGCGCCCTTGGGCAATAGTGTTTTAAAAAGCAAAAATCCATTTTTTAACAAGAAATGAAGCTTCAAAAATTTCCTTATGTGCCTAATGTGTGCTCATCAGTGTGGCAGTGGGAGAGGAGGTGGGGAGGAAAGACAGAAGTGACAGATCAATAAGGAGACTCCATGGTTGCATTCATTCTCAGGCATGAAAGACAAGAGGGGGTTAGGAAGGCACACAGCACAGGGATAGGTAGAGGAAACACGTGCAACACTCCAGAGGCAGGAAGCTATGCTATTGTGCAGGGACTTTACATTACATCCACATGGAGGGAGGAGAGGGGTGTCCTGGTGAAATTTCTGGTATCAGCTCTGATGTGTAAAAGGTTGGGAAGTTGTCACTCCTATCCTTTCTCTTCAGAAAGGCTGATATATCCATCCATACCTTTTCTTGGATCCATCAGAGAAGCAAGGTCACAGAGCAAATTGCCACCCCAAATCCACAGAGATAGGTGAATCCAGAGTCACAGTTAAGATCTCTTATCTGGAACAGAAGCTGCTAGAGCCATATAGGTTAGGGATATTTAAAGGGCAATTTTAATGAATTGCTAGAGACCTAACAGGTCTCTCTTAAGAGTGAGAATTTCCTGGGGGCCTAAGTTTTAGGGTGTCCCCATACTTCCATGTGTTTTAATTCCAGGAAATCCACCAGGTTCCCACCAGGAAACACAGGCAAGAATGATCCCTGTTAGTCTTAGCAGGTGTCTTGGGAAAACTGGTTATTGTTGAATATACTCAGAGCATTCTCCATAACAAAGGTCTGTTCTCCAGCAGAAAGACTTTATACAGACTGGCAGAACAGTGTTTTCTCATTCCAGGTCCCTCTACCTTTCCTGTGTCACCTAAGGGAAGAGGGCAGCTAAGACATATTTGTGAAGGTCATAGCCTAGGGGAAAAGACCTACTAAAATACTGAAAATTAACCATAGGGTTATAGGATATTTTCTTACCCCACATCTTCACTACCACCTCAAAAGGCCACCAGTGCTTATAGCTGAAAGAGCTGCAAGACACAGACTTCCTCCAAAGAAGCACACTTCAGGAAGTCCAAAGTCAAGAGGGAGAACAAAATCCAGGACACCAGAGGATTTGAAATTTCTGGCACCCAAAACTGTACCAAACAATGCACACAGCCCTGCTCATGGCCAGAATAACACAAACCTCATACTAAAAGGCCAACTTAGTTCAATTCCTATTACTCAATAGTTCTTGTTCAGCTTTCAAGGAGAAATTACAAGGCCTAATAAAATATGGGAAAAGCATAATCTGAAGAGAAAAAGCAAACATCAGGATCCGGATTGAGATATAACAGAGATATTGCAATTATCAGACTAGGAATTGGGAATAAGTATGATAAGGGCTCAAATGGAAAAAGTAGAAAGCATACTAGAACAGATAGATAACATATACAGATAGATACTCAAAGAAAGAATCAAAAGTTAATGCTAGTGATCAAAAGGACTGTAACAGAAATGAAGACTGCTTTGATGGGCTCAACTTGAGACTGAATGTGACCAAGGTAAGAATTAACTTGAAGACAAATTAAAATAGAAAAAGGGGGGAAAGGGGATGCAAAAACAAAATAGAACAGAACACCCAAAAACTGTGAGACAATTTCAAAAGGGTTAACATACACATAATTTGAATATCAGAAGGAAAAGAAACAGAAAAGGAGAAGAAACATTCAAAGTAATAATGGCTAAGAACTTTCCTAAATTAATGACAGATACCAAACCACCTGATAAATGGCAGACATTTCATACAGGAAGCTCAGATAATATTAAAAGGTAAAATATCTATTCCTAGACGTATCTTATTGAAACTCTATAAAACCAAAGATAATGACAAAAATCTTGAAAGATGCCATTGGAGGGCAAGGGATACTTTACCAATAGAGAAATGAGAATAACATTTACTCATTCTTCTCATAAGAAACCATGTATCCAGGATTTAGTGAGATAATGTAATTTAAAGTGTTGAAAGAAAAAAAAAGAGAAGAGAGAGGAAGGAAGGGAGGGAGGGGGAAAGAGAGAGGGGGAGGAAGCAGGGAGGGAAGGAAGGAAAGAAGGAGAAAGAAAGAGAGAAAGAAAAGAAAGGAAAAGAAAAGAAAGAAAGAAAGAAAGAAAGAAAGAAAGAAAGAAAGAAAAAGAAAGAAAGAAAGAAGAAAGAAAGAAAGAAAGAAAGAAAGAAAGAAAGAAAGAAAGAAAGAAAGAAAGAAAGAAAGAAAGAAAGAAAGAAAAGAAAAGAAAAGAAAGAAGAAAGAGAGAAAGAAAGAAAGAAAGAAAGAAAGAAAGAAAGAAAGAAAGAAAGAAAGAAAGAAAGAATCAACCTAAAACTCTATACCCAGGAAAATTACCCTCCAAAAGGGAAGGAGACATAAAGACTTTCTCAGACAAACAAAACTTAAGGGAATTTATTGCCAACATATTTTCTTGAAAGAAATGTTAACAGAAGTTCATCAAGGAGGAGGGAAATTATACACAGTAGAGACTGGAATAACATAAAGAAAGGAAATGTGTTGAAAAATAAAGGAAGATAAAATACTATTTTTAAATTCTTAATTGATTTAAAAGATAACTAATTATAGAGTAATAACAATGTGCTGAGTGGTTTTATCAGATGGAGAAATGACATGAGTAGCAGCAATGTTCTAAGGGACGGGAGGCAAGAACTGGAAACCCTGTCACAGGGTAACTTCACTCTGAGAGCCGTCCTTCCTTCTCAGTGAAGGCTATTATATGTCTGAAGCTGAGTAGTTTTATCAGCCTCTACAGCTTTGCATGTCCAATGGCCTCAGGTCATTTTGTTCTCTCTTTGCGTCTTTCGGTACAAACTGGCAATGTTTCTGCTGACATAAAATTATCAAAACCTGTGGGTCTCGTGTATTCCACAGATATTACTCTATTAGACAAGAAGTTCCACCATAGATCTTTCCTAGATACTCAAATCTCTATTCTTGCTTCTGCTGAAAATACTGGGGAGGTCTGTGAGTTAAATGCCGAATCTATTCAGAAGGGCTTTTGTGTGATTGAACATTCTCACCTTTGGATATTTCTGAGGAATCAGCAAAATGTAGTCCATCCACATCTTCAGCTTTTCCTTTAGAGTATGATTTCCTGACAGGGAATCTCTTAATTTCCACAGTGATGTGACTCTCCAAAGCACACAAGATCGAAATGGAAAAGCTCCCAGTGAGCAAAGCTGGAATAATTCAAGCAAGAAAATAAAATGATATTGGTTTATAGCCTAAGGTAAAAAGAAAATAATAAAAATAAATATTCACAACTCCATACCAATATGAATGAATGGTTGAATAAATAAATACATGTGGGGAAAGGGACAAATCTTTGCAGAATAATGCCAAATAATTCCTGAAGACACTGTCCTCTCAAAGAGATGAAGCAAAACTCCTCACTCCTTGAGTGTGGGCTGTGCACAGTGACTTCCATTCAAGGAGTACAATACAGAAAAAGAAAAGGAATTCCACAGGAGAGAATCCTGACAAATCTGTCTCAGCAGGTTGTCAAGGTCAACGTCAATAGTGATGCATTATGTTGATACCATGCACTCTTGATATGGTGTGATGAAAATAATACTTCTGTGGCCTTCCTCCCTAAAATGATAACTCCAATTTAATCATGAGAAAAACATCAGGCAAATCCCTACTGAGGGACATTCAACAAGATACATGGCCAGATCTCCTCAAACTTGCCAAACTCATAAAAACACAAGGAAATTGTGAGAAACTGTCATAACCAGGAGCTTAAGGAACCATGATGAGTCAAATTTAATGTGGCATTATGAATGGGATGCCAGAATAGAAAAGGGAGATTATAAGAAAACTAAGGGAGAATGAAAAAGTTGTCCATTTTAATTAAGAAGAGTGCAGCAACATTGTTTCATTAATTGTGACAAATACGCCATGCATATGTATTATAATAGAAGAAACTGGGTATAAAGTATGTAGGAACTCTGTAGTATATTATCTGTAGTTTTTCAATAAATCTTTTCCTCTTCTAAAACATAAGGTTTATTAAATAAAAGGGGGTGCTGTTAGTGTTAGGAGTGGTCATTGACATTGTGAAAGGTCTTTTACCTTAAAACAGAGAATGATACATTTTGTTCCAATTTTTTTTAATCGGTGTTAGAATGCAAAACATACTTCTAGTTAAGAAAGGTAAAATGTCATTTCTAGGAAACATGCTGGTCTCAACAACACAGCACACATTTGACGAATTTTGGACAGATAATTAATGTTCGGTCTATACTTGATGCAAACACACAGTTCCTTTTTTGGAAGAATAATGCATTTTCAGGGAAAATTAGTAGAAAATACATAGAAAGTACTATCGATATCACCAAGTTAGGGTCTGAAGGTTGAAGGCAAACAGAGGCACTGTTTGGGAAAATGGTACTCTGAATCTGCCTGCTGTTTTTTAAGTTCTGAGGATTTAGCTGTGAAACTGGGAGGAAAAAGTCACATAAGCACTATTCATGGACTTACTCCTGCCCTACATAGTTTCCCTGAAATACGTCTCCTACGATGTGGTAGAGATCTTGTTAGCTGGATAACTGAAATGTGGGGAGGGAAAATAATGGGTAAAACTCAGACAGATAATGATAATCAGACCACATTAAATCCATATTTCCTTCCTCAGGATGAGATCAGTAAAGTCCACTCTGCTGAGGAAATCCTTCATGTCTAATGTTCTTTGAAGGGGAAGAATATTTTATACAGTTAAAGGAGCCACCCTCATAGACAATGAGACTTTTGTTCTCATTTATAAATAAGTTTACAAAAACTTTAGAAAGAGTCAACAAGGGCACAGAGTTCAATCATTAGAACATAAACAGAAAAGAAAACCAAAGAAGGAAAGCCATCTGCTAGTGAGCTGAGAAGTTTAAAAATTGCTCAGAATTCAGAGAAAGGGAATAAAAAGGTAAATTATGACACATAAATGTAGTGGAAAGACAGTGGAGCATGCACGTAGTTTTTTTCCTGTGGAAAGAATAAAGTAGAATATAAAATGGTAAAATATAAGAAAATAGTAAATCTTTTGGTACTAAAAAGAGGACCTAAGTCTGAAGAAGTTTTCAGACTCACTTTGTGTCAGATCCCATGCAAAGCAGTAGGGAAAAAAAAGTCAAAAGCTTGAATGAAAATAATTTTCCTTAAACAACCAAATGAAGAAAATAATTTATCTGGAAGGGAAAAGCAAACCCATTCCCACTCGACTTACCAACAGGAAAGCCTTTGCTCTAAATTTACCAATCACACTCTTAACACTAAATGAGTTTCAAACCCCACAAATTTACTTTTTTTTTTTTTTTTGGTCTAGATTTTAAGAAAAAATTTAGATCAAGCAACCCAACAGGAGCATCAGTGATACAGTGGAAGTCTCATGACTCCCAGGTAAGGTTTTTGAGTTACCCACTCCATCCACATGTGAGCTGTGGTTGTTATAGTTACAAGTAGGAGGTGTGGACCTCCTTTATGCAATGAAGCTCTGGAGTCCCCTCATGTTTTGTATTTTCTAGCCATGTCGCAGCCACTCAGAGCTACGTGAAGAGTGCCCATTTCCTATTACAGATGTGTGCCATCAATATGACTGACTCATCAAATGCAAGCACTTATTACTTAACAAACAAAGTCTACAATGAGCTACAGATGTCTGACTTGATACACAGCAAGTTCCATAGGATTCTCATACCTTAAGTCTCCAATAGAATACTTTTTTTAAGTCAGTCAGGAAAGTTAGATTCAACCAAGACTCAAATCCTCACATGTCCTGGATCATATAGAGGACAGACTATGAAACATTTTCCTTCTACAATAAAATTCTGAAAGGAAACATTTGGATAAAGAATTACCAGTCATGATGTACAGACATGTGAATCACGGTGTTGTACACCTGAAACTAGCATCACAATACGTGTCAACTACACTTCAACGAAAAAAAAAAAAAATCAGGAGAGAGTGTGCCCTGCTGACAAAGCCTCCTGATCCAGGTATGAGACCCTCACATGAGAAAAATCTCTTTGGCTCTGGTTCTGGAAGTAGCCTGCTGGGGTTGGTTTTGAAAAAAAAAAAATTACCAATCAAATTCTAACAAAACTGAAGTAAAGACTTCAATATTAATATGAGAAAAAACAAACTTCAATTTAAAAATTAATCATGTAAAAAAGGTCGTGTTGGGATGATTAAACAAACATTCACTCCACGACAAATGTACAGATGTCATAATTTAATGCATGCCAAACAGAGTAAAACTAAAACAGAAACTGTTAATGGTAAGAACTGAAAGAGAAATTTCTTTTCACAAATATTAATGGGAGAGCTGAGCTTATGCTCATGTATAAAAATGCCAAGCCAGTAATACAGAGATTTTGAATAATATAATTTTCAAAATTTGCATTATATACCCACATACGCATAATTTTTTCTTATATGTAAAAAAAAAAGTCCACTTTCCTCTCAAGCACCTTGAAAAATTTACAAAATCACTAGTTATCAGGTTTCCAAAACACAGAGCTCAGATGACTACAAAATCTATCATTCCCACATTTTCTGTGACAGGAGTGTAAATGACAAAATACCTAGAATAGAGCAGGTGGAGAAAAATAGCATGCAAAAGAGGAGAACCTTGCGTAACAGACAAAGGAGGCTAATGCTATAGAAATATGAGTTCTAGAAAGAAAGGAACAGAGAGGAGAGCTCCAATTATTATTATTTTTAGAAATAGAAGAAAATATACCCCAGTTGCAATAAAAATAACACGGAAAATATGAAAACATAGCTGCATTAGAATAATGCTGCTAAGGGAGTGTACTGAATAAAGTGAAAGAAACCATAGTTTGATGGCATTAAAGACAATAGTTGAAGATCTAAGCTCCCAGACAAAAGGGACGTAAAATAAAATGTACTCTTCACTTTCAGAAATGTTTTTCTCCTTGAAAATGTACTGATTTTTACAGGACAAGGAAGAAAGCAGGAGCCTAGAGGGTGTGGTGGTCTCCCTGGGCTGAAGACGTAATGTACTGGATTCATGGATACCAGCACAATCAATCCCAGAGAACCCATATTGCAGAGAAAGGGAAAATGGGACTGCTGTGCTCTGTGCCAGCCTCCCTCAAATCATTTGCCTTAATTGCAATTTATATATGAGGAGGAAAACCTATGGCTAACCACGGGATTGGTTGAGGTTCACAAGCCAATAGCAAATTTTATCAACATCCATAGCTCTGGGGCGACCCAAATTGGAGAGCATGGTTCTTCAGAGAGCAGTGGATCTGGTAGACATTGCACGGTGTCTGTGGAGAACACTGAAGGGGGTACATCGCAGGGCTAGTTCAGCTGGCAAGGTGTGAGCCTCAACTGGATCAAGCCACCTAACTCATACACGGATTGCCTAAAATAACTTTAAATAAACTCTGGAAGAAGATAGGCTTTTCTATAATACTACAATTTTCTATAATTGGATTATAAAAATGATCTAAAATACTGTAATTTTCATACGTAAATTCTAATACTAAATGAAAACATATCGGGCACAAGAGGATATAGTAAACATGCCTGAAAAACAAAAGAACAAAATATAAAAACAGATACCCATGCTGTCCAGATACTGAAATAATAGACACAGAGCGGCAAAAGAGCTATGCTTAGTTTCTTCAATAAACACGTGATGAGCTAGAAAATTTCACCAGAAAACCTCAGGTCTATGTCCATACCACCCTGAACGCACCCGATCTCGTCTGATCTCGGAAGCTAAGCAGGGTGGGGCCTGATTAGTACTTGGATGAGACACCAGAAAACCTCAGGATGTTTTTTTAAAGGAAATTCTAAAACTGAAAATCTCGCCCAGTCATAAATGGACTCCAGATGCTTTTAAGATTAACATCTTAAGATGTTAATCTTAAATTTGTCTTATGAGCTTCTAACATCATTGCAATCGTCAAGAGACAACTAATCCAGGACTCACATTCACTTCCAACATTATTTAAAATTCCAGTCGAAAGTAACCTTTAAAAATTTCATATCATATCATAAACTTAAAGAATACAATTGTGAAGACATATTTTTATACAAAGGGTCTCTCTGTTAGAAGTGAGTTGGACAGTTATGTCGTCAGGGCCAGGGTCCCCAACAAGAAAATACGGAGTCAGGATGGCTAAAATAAAACAGCACTGACCTCCTGTTTTACTGCTTAGACAGGACTACACTGACATTCTGCTTTGCAGCCTTTGCAGAAATGACTTCTGCAAAATGTCCTAAAATAAGACAATTGACCACAAAAGCATTTGTCAACATTATGGGCAAGGGGCAGTTAAGACTTAAGCCTCTGGATGTCAGAAAAAAAAAAAAAAAGACCATTAACACATGGATATTAACCTAATAAGTAGACAGATACATGACCAAAGCACACCCTGAGTCATTGGCATGACTCAGCACACCCTGATTGCTTAAGAAAGTTCTGCAAAATAGCTCATAAAACCCCCTAATCTTAGAAACTCTGGGGGCAACCCACTCGGGTCCCCCTCCCTCTCTGGAAGCCTTATACTCTTGCTCAATAAATTCTGTTTTGCTGCCCACCACTCTTCATCCGGTCTACCTCTTCATTCTTCAAAGCAGCATGACCAAGAATCTGGGCAGTAAGGGGACAAAAATCCTGTAACATCTCCATGGCTCAATAGAGATCTAATGATATTCAAAGATGGCAATCTTTTTTTTTTTTTTTTTCCTTTGGGGGGGAAGGGAGAGGGAGTGAGAATCCCAAGCAGTCTTCACCCCTAGCAGAAACCACACGTGGGGCTTCATCTCACAACCCTGAGCTCATGACCTGAGCCAAAATCAAGAGTCAGCTGCTTAACCAACTGAGCCACACTGCCCCCAGGATGGGTTTTTTATTTATTTTTTATTAATGTAGGGTTGTGTGAGCAAAGGAGCCCAGAAAAGCCAACTAGGTAGAATTATTTTTATTAATATAGACACAATTACTATTTTTTTCTTTTATTTAGTTATCTTTGTTCTCTGTAATTGTCTTTTGTTTTCCCTTTTAAGAAGAAAGTAGAGGGATGCCTTGGTGGCTCAGGCAGTTAAACGTCTGTCTTCTACTCAGGTCATGATCTCAGGGTCCTGGGATCCAGCACCGTGTTGGGCTCCCTGCTCAGTGGGGAGTCTGCTTCTCCCTCTCCTTCTGCCCCTCCCCCCTGCTCATACTCTCTCTCTCTCTCTCTCTCTCTCAAATGAATAAATAAAATCCTAAAAAAAAAAAAAAGAGGAAAGTAAAATTTTCACTATTATTTCAGGCCATGTGAAAAACTATGGGCCAGACCTAGAATTTAATCCGGGTTGGGAAGAAGGCTTTCATTCCCTCAAAATACCAGCAGACCTGGAATAGTACATTCTTTGATTCCTTCAAAATACTTGATATTTTTCAGGATGTTTAAGTTGTTATAAAACTTATATTATAACAATATTATTTCTTCATGTAATAAGGTCAAAAAGCATAACTCTAATACAAAAACTGATAAAATGGCTAAAATAAATTTTAAAATACATCTGACCTATTAAGTGAGGTACAACATTCTAGAAAAATAATATTAAATAGAATCTAGTAGATCAAATAGTCAACAACTACTTGTATGAATTCAAAAGTAGTTCTGTCTTTGGAAAGGGAGTAGGTTAACTTCATACATGCTTTTTTATCCTTCTCTGTCTGACATTATCTCTCATCTTCTTGGGACCACACTTAGTCACTTCAAGCATCTTGATTTTACTATTTTGTTGTGTAAGAACCCTTGCAATTTTCTCCAAATCTTCTCATGTTCCAAAATTCTCCAGATGGGAAAACCAGGCTCCACATTAAGAAACAGTTAAAATGGAGAAATGACCAAGGTCTCAAGACACCAGAAAATCGGGGCACCTGGGTGGCTCAGTCAGGTCATGATTCCAGGGTCCTGGGATCGAGCCCTGAGTCAGGCTCCCTGCTCCGCGGGAAGCCTGCTTCTCCCTCTCCCACTCCCCCTGCTTGTGTCCCCTCTCTTGCTGTGTCTCTCTCTGTCAAATAAATAAATAAAATCTTTAAAAAAAGACACCAGAAAATAATACAAAAAGCATGTAGATTACATCTTAAAAAGGGGAGACACGTCTCCAGAGTACTGTGCCTGGGGCCCTTTGTGCTTAGAATCTCCAGGAATGTTTACATTATCTGAAAGCAGAGAAGCTATGAGATATTCAGAAACAATGGAATTTTACATTAGATCCGATAGACTTACCTCAATATTGCAAAATTTTAATGGAAAAAAACAAAAAAAAACAGCAAAGGGTAGTGGGAAGAGGGAGACTAAGAGCTCCCTGAAAATGTAGATTTTCCCAAATTTACTCTGTGGGAGTACAAGCCATCGGTCATCTGAAATGTGACATCAGCTCAACTGTAAAACTTAAGCTGCTTTATGTCATTGCTATAGTAAGTGTCCTTAAACACTGCACCATCCAGACAGTCAATGAAAGTCTGGCGATGGTGTGCACAAACTCAAAGGGTAAAAACAAAATCACCAAAAGGGAACAAATCATGATTTAATTCAGCATTTGAGTTAAAATGTTAGAAAGATAGGTACCCCTGAAAATAGTGAAAATGTTTAAAGTTATCAAACTGAAGTAGAAAGCAAAATGGTAAAATCGCAATTAAATGGGATGTACTCTTTTATAGGCTAAGGAAGGTGAAAATGAATTCTGAAATAACTTTACCAACTGGAAAATGATATTAAAATTATCGAGAAAAATGATGGCCGGTATGTTTGTATTATTAAATTAGCTTCACAAAGTCTTAATCTCAACATTTCAGAAACCAAAATAAGTATAAATGATAACTTATAAACCTTGTGGAGAAACATATCTCCACCCCTGCATAACCTCTGATAACTAGTAAGTAGAATAAGCGCATATTAATGGGAACCAGTCGTGTGAATTGATTTCCTCTCAAGTTAGTCACAAGAGATGACAATGTCGAATTATTGTCTTCCTGCATGCAAAAATTAACAAATGTAATTTTGATATATTTACAAACTGGTTAGACTAAACAGGAAGTTTTTCAAAGACTATTGCAAAGTAATTAAAGTTCAAATAGAGAGTTATTATAGGAACTAAAACTCTGCTCTCATCTGTAAATAAGTAATCGATTAATAGCTATGAAAAGGTTCACATCCAATTAGGAATCTTTAAAATATAAAGGAAACAGTATGTTCAGCAGAATAAAGGGAGGTAAGGCAGTGCTATGCCATGAAGAATATTTTGCTATTTCTAGAATGTTAAACTACTTAAACTCCTAAGAGATCTATGACTTATTTTGGTCTCAAGATCTAATTTTCCTAATTAATGTTTAAGCATTCCTCAAGGGATTTTTGATGGTAAGATATATCTACTTAAAACGAACATTTTGTTTGTGTCCTTAATTCTTTGTGAAACTCCTCAGCATATTTTGTAAAATGAAAATACCATTCAACAGACAGTAGTTAATGAGACTGGGAATTTCATAATTTTATCCTCAATTAGTGTCACTATTACATAAGTCTGGGTATTTAAATTATCTTTAAGCTGAAAGTAAATAGGGGAAATAATAATTGTCTTATCTATTTGTAGAACATGGGTAAATATTTAAGACTAGCCCAAGATTTTTTATAGTTTTCATCAACTCTATCTTGATAAAATTAATATAGATGCTTATATGTTACAAACTGTTACCTGAATGTAAAAAGAAAATAAAATCCAGAAGTGATTATTGTGAGCAAATTTCCCTAAGGGGAACCTGGTTAATAAAGTGAGGTGAGTTTTCCTTTTGAGATAAACATTTACAAATTTTATATATTTTATGTAATTCCTAATGTTATTGAAATAACTTTTTTTTTTTGCTTTCAAATATCATTTTGATAATGATATGAAGTAGAGCCTACCAAGTACAACTCTGATTCAGGAACTCAGGGATTCGCCTAACAAGTGACATGGTATATGTGGAAAGTCACATGCACCACAAGTATTTGCAATGTTTTTCCACACCCCCATATCCACATCACTTACCCTGCGTCTACAGTTGCATCACAGGACCCATTCCATGACGTGTTCCCCCTTCTAGTCCTGATCCTGCTACCCAGAGGAGTCCTGCCCTCTGAAAGGATGAAGAGAGTGCTCTTAAAAGAAAGAGGGTCCTGCTATCTTTATTTTTTTTTATGATTTTATGTATTTGAGAGAGGGAGAGAAAGCGAGTAAGCACACTAGCAAGGGGGGGGCAGGGTGAGTGGGGCTCCATCCCAGGACCCTGAGATCATGACCTGAGCCAAAGTCAGACGCTTAACCAACTGAGCCACCCAGGCGCCCCAGTCTTTGCTATCTTGAGAAGCATTTTTCATGCCACGAGAGTGGTATCTGTTCAGTTTTCTGGTTGGTATGGTTTGTGCCATCTTGAAATCAAAACAAAACAAAACAAACAGTGGATAGAGTGGAGAGGTGCATTGTGATTCTATTAGTCCAAGTGTAATCCAGGTCAAAGCAATTAGCCTGTTATCTAAATAGTGTTGGAAATTCTAATACTCACCCATATCTGATTCTCTTTTCCGCTGGAGCACATAAGAAGGTTAAATGTCTCTAACCCTGTTACAAATGGGCAGGGCCGTGAGACCAATTCTGCAGGATGGGTTTTAGATAGAAATGATATGGTCACATTTGTATCGTGACCTCTCTCTCCCTTCTGTGTCCTTGTGTCAAAGATCTAAGATCCTAGCGTTGAAGTAGTAGAGAGCCAACAGGCCACAACCAATGGCAAAAGCTCATCTAAACCTGTGCTCACCCACATGCACTGGAAACATAGACTAAGAGAGAATTAAGTTTTTATTTTATTTTTTTTAATTGAGGTATAACTTGGGCACCTGGGTGGCTCAGTTGGCTGAGTGTCTGATTCTTGGTTTCAGCTCAGGTCATGATCTCAGGGTCGTGAGATCGAGCCCTGTTTTGGGGATCCATGCTCAGCATGGAGTCCGCTTGAGATTCTCTCTCTCCCTCTCCTTCTGCCCCTCCCCCCACTAATAAGCACACATACTCTTTCTATGAAATAAATCAATTAACTAATTAATTAATGAAAAGATGCTTGATGTGATTTCAATCTTCTTAAATTTTTGAGACTTGTTTTATGTCCTAATATATGACCTATTCTAGAGAATGTTCCATATGTACTCAAGAAGAATATATATACTACTGTTTGGGGATGGAATATTCTGTATATACTAAGTCCGTCTAGTCTAATGTGTCATCAAAGGCTGATGTTCCTTCACTGATTTTCTGTATGGATGACCTATCCATTGACGTAAGTGTGGTGTTAAAGTTCCTTACTGTTACTGTGTTGCTGTCGATTTTTCCCTTTAGCTCTGTTAATATTCCCTTTATACATTTAGGTGCTCCTGTGTTGAATGCATATTTACGAATATTACATCTTCTTGTTGAATTCACCCTTTATCAGTATGTAATGTACTTCTTTTTTGAGCTTTCATATAGTCTTTGTCTTAAAGTCTATTTTTTTTCTGATATAACTATAACTACACAAGCTTTCTTTGTTTTGGTTTTTGTTTTGTTTTCGCAAGCTTTCATTGGGTTTCCATTTCACGGCATATCTCTTGCCATCCCTTCACTTCCAGTCTGTGTGTGCCCATTCATAGGAAGTAAGTTTTCTGTAGGCAGCATATAGATGGTTCTTGTTTCATCCACTCAGCCACTCTATGTCTTTTGATTGAAGAATTTAATCCATTTATATTTTAATTAAGTATGGATAGGTATGTACTTACTGCCATTTGTCAATTCTTTTCTGGCTGTTTGGTACTTCCTCTCTGTTTCTTTCTTCTTTTCTTGTTCTCTTCCTTGTGGTTTGAGGACACTCTTTAGTGTTGTACTTAGATTCCTTTCTCATTATCTTGTGTATTTACTATAGGTTCTTGCATTGTGGTTACAATGAGGCTCATATATAAGGGTTCATATATATATATATATATATATAAACAGTCTAAGTGGATAACAAGTTAAGTTTGAATGTATTCTAAAACTTTACATTTTTACTACACCTCAGCGACATTTTATGTCTTTGATGTCACATTCTACATCTTTTATTTTGTGTAACCCTTACCCAATAATTGTAGTTATACTTATTTTTACTACTGTGTCTTTTAATCTTCATACTAGCTTTACAAGTGATCAATACACTATTTCATTATATATTTGGCTTTACCAGACAGGTTTTTACTTTGACATGTTTTCTTATTAATAATTCCTGTGTTTTCTTTTTCACTTAAAGAAATCCCTTTAACATGCCTTATAAATCTGGTATAGTGATGATGAACTACTTTAACTCTTGCTTATCTAGAGAACTCTATCTCCCCTTTTCTGAATGAAACCGTTGCTGGGTAGAGTATTCTTAGCTGGAATTTATTTATTTGTTTGTTTGTTTGTTTGTTTGTTTATTATTTTATTTTATTTTTTACATTCAGCATTTTGAATATATCAGATCACTCTCTTCCGGTCTATAAAGTCTCTGCTGAAAAATCTTACAGTCTTATAAGTATTCCCTTGTACTTAAAAGTTGCATTTCTCTTGCCATTTTTAAGATTCTGTCCTTACATTTAATTTTTGACATTTTAATTATCAAGTGTCTTGTTGTGGATTTCTTTAGGTTCATCTTATTTGTAACTCTGTGTGCTTTCTGGACCTGGATATCGGTTTCTTCCCCTGGATTAGAAAATTTTCAGACATTTTTTTCTTCAAGTAAGTTTTTTGCCATTTTTCCTCTCTATTTTCTTTCTGGAACCCCTCTAATGTGGATGCTACTCTGTTTGATATGGTTCTGTAGTTCTCTTAAGCTATCTTTACTTTTTAAAATCCCTTTCTTTCTTTTTGCTAGTCTGACTGGGTGATTTTCATTGCCTTGTGTTCCAGGTTGCTGATCTGTTCTGCTTCATCTAGTCAGCTAGTCGGCTGTTGGACCACTCTAATGCATTTTTCAATTCAGTTATTGTATTCATCTCTGTTACTTCTGTTCAGTACTTTCTTATATTTTTACCTCTTTGTGGAAGTTTTCATATTCTTCTCTCAAGTTTGGTTAGCATTTTTCTGACCATTACTTATCTCTTTATCAGGTACATTACTTATCTCCCTTTCCTTGAAGTCCTTTTCTGAGGTTTCATCTTATTCTTCTGTTTAAAACATGTTCCTCTGTTTCCTCATCTTGCTTGACTCTCTGTGTTGGTTTCTATGCATTAGGTAAAACAGCTACTACCTCTCCCAGTGTTTTTACAAAGTGGCATTGTGTAAGAGATTAACCTTATCATTCAACCTTGCCCTAGCTCTTGGTTGTCTTCCAAATATTTGTGATTGTGTAAACAACCTGACTTATTCTTGTTAGGTCCTACCTGGAGGGTGTCCCAACACCTTTCAGTGTTGCAAAGGATGGGATTTTAGCAACTAGTATAAGGCCGACTGGAAGTCACATGCTCACGCAGCACCTTTAAAGTACACAAATATTAACAACACTGTGGAACTGCAATCATAAACTCTGCGGGCCTTCAAACCAGGCAATCTAAAGGTGTCCCCTGGCTGACAGATGAAAAATCAGGGCTCCAGAGTGCACTAACTCCTTTCTTAGGGGTACCAGTGAGCTACAATGAGGCCAAAAATAGGATGCAAAGATGGTGTGCACTGATTATGTTCCCTGAGAGCACCCCTGTAGGTTCTAGATGTGTGGCAAATCTGAAGCCTGCCCCCAAGGCTGAAGCTCCAGGACAAGGAAATAAGTCTTTTTCCAGTGAAAACTGGAAGTGTGTTTCAGTCAGCCATCTGTACAGAGCCCTGGGGGTGGTAGCCTGCCAAGAACTGTCTTTCTGATTGTTACAGCCTCATGGAGCCCAGGAACACAAGCACCCCTGGCCACCAGGATCAGCTGATCAAGGGGCATCCCCTGTGTGTACTGCCTGAACACACCACCTTTAGTGAGGCATCTGGAGAGCCTGGGAAGGGGCATATCCACCTGTTTTAGTGAGGTAGTGGGAGAGTATAGGGCCAGGGTGAGCCTACTCTTTAGCAGGGCAGCTGGACAGTGCTGTTACTATGAATGTCCACCTGCACTAGCAAGGTCCCTCTTTATACCCATCACCAGGCTAACCCATCCCCCTACCCTCCTCCCCTCTAGAACCCTCAGTTTGTTTCTCAGAGTCCATAGTCTCTCATGGTTCATTTCCCCCTCTGATTTCCCCCCCTTCATTTTTCCCTTCCCACTATCTTCTTTTTCTTCTTCTTCTTTTTTTTTTAACATATAATGTATTATTTGTTTCAGAGGTACAGGTCTGTGATTCAACAGTCTCGCACAATTCACAGTGCTCACCATAGTACATACCCTCCCCAGTGTCTATCACCCAGCCACCCCATCCCTCCCACCCCCCACCACTCCAGCAACCCTCAGTTTGTTTCCTGAGATTAAGAAATCCTCATGCCTGCAAACCTTTTAAAGGAGAATCTCAGTTCCTTACAGTTCTTTGGGTATCCAGGACACAAGCCCTATTTGCTTTCATAGCCAGACATTTTGGGAGTTTGTCTCTCTAGTGCGGGTTCCTAGGGTCCATGTGCCTGATGTGGGGTATAAATCCCTTGTTCCTCAGGAGAAGCTCCATATTTGTGAGTTTCCTCCTAACTGTGGGTACATGGTGAGAGAACAACCCTGCCTCTCCTATCCATCTTGATGTCATCCTTTTATCTTCTGCTGTGGAAGAGCTGTTTAGTTTCCACGTCTTTTTCAAAGGGAATTGTTCCATATGTAGCTATAGATTTGGTGTGT
Source organism: Eumetopias jubatus (assembly GCF_037043125.1). Lineage (NCBI taxonomy): Eukaryota > Metazoa > Chordata > Mammalia > Carnivora > Otariidae > Eumetopias > Eumetopias jubatus. The sequence continues at coordinate 5,628,342 of NW_028274808.1, forward strand.
CCATGAGAGGAAGTGAGTTCAGTATCTTCCTAAACACCATTCTTCAATGCCCTCTGTTTTATGAACCCCTCAGATTCCCAGTTAATTTTTCTCCACAACACAAATGAATTCATATAGTCTAATTTTAAAAAATCAATTTCTTTATATTTGACAAGATATAAGTAAACAAATTGATAAATACTAAATAAATGACATACAAGATAAGAAAGAAATGGAAATTGTGGTAAGGCTTAGAGAAATCATAGCTATCCAAATTCCAATTAAAACACAGATGCTGTGACCCAGGGCAGTCTAGATAAATCCTTAATAGCTGAGAAAGCCATCACTGTTGATAAGCTTCTTGGGGTGGTGTTTTTTTCCCTCTTCTGATGTGGAGATAGGCAGGTTGGGGCAAGTGTCTTGTACTGTGAAGACTGTCACACACTGACTTTCCTTCCTTTGGGGTCATCTGATTTGACATCTATCAGAGTGAACACAGTAATTTTAAATTTCCTCATTTTGTCTTAAGGCTTTCACTGTGGCAGAATATGCACAACACTGGGGTTCATGTGGGAAAGTCAAGGACAGGAACGGATAATAGGCATCTTTTAGTCAATGCAGGCAAGAGGCAAAGAAAGGGTTTAGAGGCAAAATGTGTGCTAAACATAGAAAATGATGGGTAACATTTATATAAAGTCTTACAAAATGACCTATGCTAATGATGACAACAGCAAATATCAAAATTTTAAGGAGATGATGGAATATTGTGTATATTTGTTTCTTCAAATTATTATTCGTGTGTATTATACATTTAAAACTTCCAGAAACATTTTTAATATTCCAAGAGATTTAATCAAAAGGTATTATGAATAATGGGAATAATTTTAGGGTAACTGCAATTGATTTGTTATACATTATTTTAGACTTATTTTCCAAAACTTTTGTATTTACAGAGCAACTGCATTTATTAATTTATTAAACAGTATATGCACTCTCTTATTCTCAACAGTGTACTACAGTTAATGAATTTATATAAAGATAGAACTGCTGAAAATGAAAATATAAGATTGGACAAAGTCTAAAAATAGCAAATATATTATGGCTTATTTCAAAAATGTCAGTTTTTATCAAGCAGAGATGGTCATAGAGGAAGAAAAAAACTCTATTTAAAAATGGCCACTCATGACTGGCAAGACACAGAAAACATAAAATTGTACCAGGACTAAAAATAGTAATAAACTTATTTATTTGAAAATTTCAGTTTTTATCTGGCTGAGCTCTTCATGGAAGGAAAATTACAATTTCCTAAGTAGTTTGTGCTTCAAAAACAATTCCGTGCACTTGAATTTGGTAGAGACCAAATTAAATAATGCAAAGCAGAGTATTTCCTCTTTAGTACCACTGTCCCTCACTACTTATGTTATCTAGTTAGATCTTTAGACAAATTAAAATTTGATCAAATCATCCCAAACTGTGCAATATACAATAAAGTAGCAAAACCAGCAAACAAATAACTCAGATTTTCTCGATGCTATTAAAAAGTAAAAATACTAACGAAAATTGTTCACAAAAATACTTTTTTAGAAAAATAATTATAAAATAACAGTATGCTTATGATTTCAAAGCTCTATTTTGGACTTGTGGCACCATCTCCTGATACTCGAGGTTTATTCCAAAATTGTTAATTAAGAAAAGAAATCCTACTTTTCTCATACTTGTGGGCAAAACAGATCTTCCTTGCATGAGAGTCAAAGGAAAGGTACCCTGTGCCCTAAATGTGTGCTGTCTGCCCTCTGAGACCATCCACAGTGAAGGAACAGTTTCTGAGATGGGAGGTGATAGGTAGTCCACTCCTTTTTTTTTTCTCATTGAGAGTTAAAGCACTGTATATTTGTGATAGATTCAAATATTTACCATTTACACATGACTAATAAAGTCAGGAAATACCATAACCAGTAGGTGGATGAAATTCCCAACATTCTTAATTCATTTCTTTTCTTTCTTTCTTTCTTTCTTTTTCTTTCTTTCTTTCTCTTTCTTTCTTTCTTTCTTTCTTTCTTTCTTTCTTTCTTTCTTTCTTTCTTTCTTTCCTTTTTTTTTTTTGAGAGAGAGTGTGTACCCACAAACAAGGCAGGAAGGAACAGAGGGAGAGGGAGAGAGAGTCTTGGCAGACTACCTGCTGAGCACAGAGCCTGACTCCAGGCTTGATCTCAGGACCCTGAGGTCATGATCCTGAGGTCATGACATGAGATCACCACCTGAGCTGAAACCAAGAGTCGGACCCTTAATTGACTGTCCCACCTAAGTGCCCGAAAGGGACAGAGAATCTTAAGCAGGGTCCACACTCAGCACAGAGCCCAAGGGCTCAATCTCAGGACTCTGAGATCATGACTAGAGCTGAAATCAAGAGTTGGATGCTTAACCGGATGAGTCATCCAGGCACCACTCTTTATCTCTTTCTTAAAAGAAATTGTTGGAATATCTCTTTCTGACAATATAAAAGTATATATGGTCAGAAGATTTAACTCTTGAAATAGGAGTTCAATCAACCAATGTGCTTTTAAATAAATAATTATGTTCAAAAGAAATTTTCTACACAAACCTATGGTCTAAGCACAAAAAAAGGAGCTAGACAGGTAATGTTAGCAGGGTTCTGAGGGAGGGGATAGGCCCAATGGCTAACACTCAGGAGAGAATGCTCTTGCCAAGGGTGGGAGACAAGACCTTAGGCTCACCCACGTCATGGGGCTTTAACTAAATAGAAAGGATGAGATTCTCACAGTAAATATCAGAGAAATATCCTTTCCTGCATCCTATAGGGGACAGAGAAAAGGGAATCATTTTGAAATAGACTCAACACTCTGTTCTACTTAACATGGCCCACCCTCAGGAGAAACTACTCAACTAGGATCTAACCTGCTGAGTAGTATCGAAGCCCAGTGATTTGGGAGAGGGAAATACCCAACTCCAGCTCACTCTAGCCACTCTGTCCCATCTAAGGGGAAGAACAAACAGGGAAACTCTAGTGAAGCTCACAGTCCAGAGGCATAGGCTCATTAAAGGCCTGGGACCTAATGACAGGACATAGAGTGCTTCTCCTCCTCTCACACCTCACCCTAAAGACAGATTTACAACAGTTCCTTTTACTTGTTACATCATGCCTGAGTAAGAAGGAAAAAAATCACAAGGCATACTAAAAGGCAAAAGCCACAATCTGAAGAGACAGAGCATCAAAACCAGAAGGACAGGAGTGTTAGAATTACCAGACCAGGAACTTAAATAGCCATGAGTAATATGCTAAGGGCTCTAATGCTTAAAGTACACCAGATGCAAGAACAGATGGTCAATAGTAGCAGAGAGATGGAAATCCTAAGAAAGAACTAAAAAAAAAAAAAATGCCAGCGATCAAAAAACACTATAACAGAAATGAAGAATGTCTTTGATGGACTTATAAGTAAGCTGGGCATGACTGAGAAAGAATCTTGAAGAAATCTTGAGATGAGCTTGAGTATATCTCAACAGCAACTTCTAAAACTGAAAAGCAAAGAGAAGAAAGCCTAGAAAAATAAAACAGAAAACAATATCCAAGTACGATGGGACAACTACAAAAGATATAGCACATATGTAATGGGAATACCAGAAGGAGAGGAAAGAGAAAGAAACAGAAGTACACAAAACACTAGTGATCAAGAATTTCTTCAAATTAATGTCAGGCACCAAACCACAAATGCACAATGCTTAGAGAACACCAAGCAGAATAAAAGCAAAAAAAAAAAAAAAAGAAAGAAAGAAAAAGAAAAAAGAAAAGTTACCTAAGCATATCATCTTCAAACTACACAAAATTCAAAGATAAAGAAAACATCTTGAAAGAAGCCAGAGATAAAATACCTTTCCTATTGAGAAACAAAGATAAGAATAACATCTAAATTCTCTTCAGAAACCATGCAAGCAAGAAGAAAGTTGGATGGGGAGCATAGTATTTCAAATGTTGAGAGGAAAAAAAAAAAAAAAACAAAAAACACTAACCCAGAATTCTGTGCACTATAAAATTATCCTTCAAAAGTGAAAGAGAACTAAGTCCTTTCTCAAACATAAATTGAAAGCATTTGTTGTCATAGAACTGACTTGCAAAAAATGCTAAAGGAATTTTTTTATTTCTTTATTTATTTATTCCTTTTTTTTAGAAAAAAGGAAAATAATATAAGTCCAAAACTTGAATTTACATAAAGAAAGGAAGAGCATTAAAGAAGGAATAAGTGAAGGTAAAATAAAAATTTTTATTTTTCTTATTTTTAATTGATTTGACAGATAACAGTTTGTTCCAAATAACACCAACAGTTTATTCAATCATATGTGCTTATGTATGCATATATGATATAGATATGTTAATGTAAGCTTATCTATAAGTAATATAAATGACAGCAATGATACTAGGCATAGGAGGGAAGAAATAGGATTATTATTTTTTTAAAGATTTTATTTATTTATTTATTTGAGAGAGAGAATGAGAGAGAGAGAGAGCATGAAGGGGGGAGGGTCAGAGGGAGAAGCAGACTCCCCTCCAAGCAGGGAGCCCGATGTGGGACTCGATCCCAGGACTCCAGGATCATTACCTGAGCTGAAGGCAGTCGCTTAACCAACTGAGCCACCCAGGCGCCCAGGATTATTTTCTTATTATATGATACACTACCTGTTCAGTAGGATAGTGTTATTTGAAAGATGACTTGGATTAGCTACAAACATATATTGCAACCTCTAATGCAGCCACTATTATTTTTTAAGTATGACTAATTTGCTAAGAAAATGTAATCATACAAATGCTTAATTAAAACCACTAAAAAGCAGAAAAAGAGGAGAAACCAAAAAAAAAAGCAAAGAAGGAGTGCAACAAATAGAAAACAACAACAAATATGGTATTTATCCAATTACAACAATAATCATTTTGAATATCAATGACCTGAATGCACAAAATAAGGCTAAGATCGTCAGGGTGGATTAAAGAACAAGACTAACAATGCATTGTCTACAAGACACTCTCTTTAAATGTAAAGACATATATAAATTCTAAAAGTGAAGTAGAAAAATATACCAGAATAATACTAATCAAAAAAAAGCAAAAGTAGCTATGTTAATTTCAGGCAGAGCAAACTTCAAAGCTAAAAAAAAAATTACCAGAGATGAAGGAGGGTATTACATAATGTTAAAGGGGTTAATCTACAAGAAGACCCAGCAATCCTTAACATATATATGCCTAACAACAGAACATATAACCATTCAAGGCAAAACTAATAGAATTATAGAGAAATAAATCAATCCATTATCATATTTGGAGACTTCAACACCCATCTGTCAGAAATCAACAGATCCAGCAGTCAGAAAATCAGTAAAGACATAGGTGAACTTAACAAATCAACCAACTTGATATAATTGGCACCTTTAGACTACTTCATTGAGAACAGTAGGAGACACACTCTTCTCAAGGTCACACAGAACATTCATCACGATAGATCACATTTCGGGCGCCTGGGTGGCTCAGTCAGTTAAGCATCTGCCTTTGGCCCAGGTCATGATCCCAGGGTCCTGGGATCGAGCCCCACAGCTTCTCCCTTTCCTTTTGTGGCTCCCCCTGCTAATGCTCTCTCTCCCTCTCCCATGCTCTCACACTCTGTCAATGAATAAATAAAATCTTAAAAAAAAGAAAAAAAAAGATAGGCCACCTTGGGGCAATAAAACACATCTGACCAAATAAAAAAAATATAGAAATTGTATGAAGTCTGCTCTCAGAACAAAACTGAATTTAACTAGAAATCAATGACAGAAAAGTAACTGGAGAGTCTCCAAAATACATGGAGATTAGGCAACAAACTTCTAAATAACAAATGGTGAAAAAAGAAATCTTAAGTAAAATTAAACAATATTTTTATTTTTTATTTTTTTTATTTTTTTTAAAGATTTTATTTATTTATTTGAGAGAGCGAGAATGAGAGAGAGAGAGCACATGAGAGGGGGGAGGGTCAGAGGGAGAAGCAGACTCCCTGCTGAGCAGGGAGCCCGATGTGGGACTCGATCCCGGGACTCCAGGATCATGACCTGAGCTGAAGGCAGTCGCTTAACCAACTGAGCCACCCAGGCGCCCCTAAACAATATTTTTAAATAAATGAAAATGAAACACATTTGTCAAAATTTGTGGGATGCAGCAAAAGCGGAGCTTAGATAGAAATATATAGCTTTGTTTGTATATACAGGTATCTTCTTCTTTTGGCAAGTTTGTATTATGCCACTTCTCTTTTGCCAAAGACCTACCTTAGTACCTGTTTTTGCTAACCAAAAGATATTTGAAGAAGACATCACTGTCATAAAACAAGACAAAAACTGAAAATACTGTTCAGCATTTGTTTTGCAGTGAGCAGTTATAGAGGCAGCACACACCCTGAGCAAACAGAATGGGTCCACCAAGTTCCCTCTCTGGGAAATACACTCAGTATCTCAGCATCAAGTTGCCATAGCTTTGAACTGTGTCTGTGAGCATCTGTGCCTCGTCTTGATTTATTCTATACATCCATTAGGAAGATATGTCCTAAGGTATCAGAGAAGCCTAAGAGAAGTAATTTGGGGGTCCTGGAAACACACAAATTTTTTCCATGTAAATTAGTGGTAATCACTTCTTCACTTAATGCCATTTTGCCTTATAACAGGTTTCATAGGATATAAACTTTAGATAGAGGGGGAAACCTCTATTAGAAAAGAAGAAAGATAGAGGTATCTGGGTGGCTCAGTCAGTTAAATGTCCAATTCTTGATCTCAGCTCAGGTCTTGATCTCAGAGTTGTGAGTTTCAAGCCCCGTGCTTGGCTCCATGCTGGGCTCAGTGTTGGACTCCACGTTGGGCTCCAAGCTGGGCATGGAGCCTACTAAGAAAGAAAGAAAGAAAGAGAGAGAGAGAAAGAAAGAAAGAAAAAGGAAGAAAGAAAGAAAGAAAGAAAGAAAGAAAGAAAGAAAGAAAGAAAGAAAGAAAGAAAGAAAGAAAGAAAGAAAGAAAGAAAGAAAGAAAAAGGGGAAAAATCTATCAAAAAGCAATAATCTAAGTTTCCACCTTAAGAAACTAGAAAAAGAAAAGCAAACTTTTTAAGTCAAAGAAAGCAGAAGAAAAGAAATAATAAAAATGAGAGCAGAGGGCTCCTGGGTGGCTCAGTCGGTTAAGCGGCTGCCTTCACCTTGGGTCGTGATCCCAGGGTCCCGGGATTGAGTCCCGCATCGGGCTCCCTGCTCCATTTATCTGAAGGATATAAGCACAGTGACTTGAAGGGGCACGTGCACCCCGATGGTTATAGCAGCAATGTCCACAACAGCCAAACTACGGAAAGAGCCCAGATGTCCATCGACAGATGAATGGATAAACAAGATGCGGTATATACACCATGGAATATTACCCATCCCATCAAAAAGAATTAAATCTTTCCATCTGCAGTGATGCGGATGGACCTAGAATGTATTAGGCTAAGTGAAATAAGTCAGTCAGAGAAAGACAAATACCATATGATTTCACTCATATGTAGAATTTAAGAAACAAAACAGACGAACACAGGGGAAGGGAAGGAAAAATAAAATAAGATAAAAACAGAAAGGGGAGCAAACCATAAGAGACTCTTAACTATAAGGAACAAAGTGAGGGTTGCTGGAGGGAAGGTGGGTGGGCAGATGGGGTAATTGGGTGGTGGGCATTAAGGAGGCCACGTGATGTAATGAGCACTGGGTGTTCTATGCAACCGATGAATCACTAAATTCTACCCCTGAAACTAATGATATAATATATGTTAACTAAATTTAATTGAAATTAAAAAATTAAAAATAAATAAATCTAACAATGTACATTTGGGCTCTTTCCATAATTTGGCTATTGTTGATAATGCTGCTATAAACATCTGGGTGTATGTGCCCCTTTGAATCAATATTTTTCTATCTTTGGGTAAATACCTAGTAGTGTAATTGCTGGATTGTAGAGTTCTATTTTTAACTTTTTGAGGAACTTCCATACTGTTTTTCAGAATGGCTGCACCACTGTGATGAGCACTATGTGCTATACATAAGTGATGAATCACTAAATTCTACTCCTGAAACCAGTATTACACTATATGTTTACTAACTAGAATTTAAATAAAAACTTGAAAAAATTAAAAAAAATAAATTCAACAATGTGTGAAAATAATTATATACCACAGACAGGAGGGATTTATCCCAGGTATGCAAGCCTGGTTCAATGTTCTAAAATCAATTAATGTAATCCATCATTTAAATAAACTAAAATAGAAAAGTCCCATGATTATATCTATTGATCCAGGAAAATATTTAACAAAATCTAATACACTTTCATAATAAAAATCTCCACAAACTAGCACTAGAAGGTAAACTGAGACATATTCAATTTCTTTTCAAGGATTTATTTGAGAATATATTGATTCAAACTGGAGAGTGTCAAACTAAAGGTGTGGACTTATTGTGGACTCAGTTTTGTTCTGTATTTTGGCAGGACTGGAGAGCAGCTGGAGACGGACTCTTTCCTCTGTGGTGTCTATGACTTGTTCCATTTCCTCCATCCACACTTTACTCATATATTAGCTTTTTTTTTTTTATAAGGCCTTCATTGGCCACATACTTAAATTTCACACACTCTGACATACCAAATCCTGTTCCATTTTTTCCCTGTAGCTTTCATTATCAGTTAAAAGTCTATACATTTTACTTATTTATCTTCTGCAAATTAATCTCCTTTCCCAAGACTTACGGTTCCATGCAGGCAGGATTCACTTCTGCTTCCTACACTGTCTGATGTCCACTACTCAGAATAGCACCTGGTACATGATAGTTTTGCAAGAAATAATATTGAATGGTTAAATGAATTAGTTAACTAGGAGGGAAAAAATCCTAATTATGCAGTCTATCAATTGGATTTACAATGAGTACACTAGCTAACACATCTATTGCTTACTATATACACTTTTATTTTTTATTTTTTTAAAGATTTTATTTATTTATTTGAGAGAGAGAGAATGAGAGATAGAGAGCACAAGAGGGAAGAGGGTCAGAGGGAGAAGCAGACTCCCTGCTGAGCAGGGAGCCCGATGCGGGACTCGATCCCGGGACTCCAGGATCATGACCTGAGCCGAAGGCAGTCGCTTAACCAACTGAGCCACCCAGGCGCCCCTATATACACTTTTAATGTGGTGGCATTGAAATCCCCAACACTACGAGTTGGGTATTATCTTTAAGTCCATTTTACAGATAAGGATACTAAGGTAAAATAACTTCCTGAAGACAACATGTCATAGAGAAGTGACATGAGTCACTTCATGAGTCACACAACAGGAGAGTTGAAGAACTCTATGTTCTTCAAAAATATACCTTACAATATGATACTTCACTTATTTTTGTCCAAAGCTATTGCTTGAGTAGGCCATCCCCTCCAGACTGATTTGAAAACCCACCTCTGTTTCCTATTATGTATTGGTTTATCCTTAAGCTCCCTATTCTGTTTCGCTGGTCAACTTGTCTTTCTCAGAACTGAATTTGAAAGTCTAATGTCCTAGTATCTAGTAGAGTAAGTTTCTAACCTTATTTTTTTCAAAGATATCTTTAGTATCATTGATCCTTTAGTCTCTCACTTGAATTTTAAGATCAAATTGTTGAAACAGACAAAATAAAGAAAAAATCATAAAAATCCCTATTGAGATTTGTGTTTGCAGTAATATTGAACATATAGGTTCAGTTGAAGAATTTCGATTATTGTGTATGTTCCATACTGATTTTTTCCATCAAAAAACAAAGAATGTATCTCCTTTTCTCTGTTCTTATTTTAACGGTCTTCAATAGAGAACACACACACACACATATACATTTATAAACATGTATTAATACATATTAATACATGTATGTGTGTTTATTCCTATATACTTGAGAGTCTTGTTCAATTTTGTAAATGAAAACACTTTAAAATGAGTTTTAATTGGATTCAATGAGACAGAGTGTTGATTTTTTCCCCTCTTTGATCTCATGTACTAAGCTCTGAATTAATCTTACTCAGTTCACAGTACATTATCATTTATCCATGCCAGGGACCTTTCTATGTCATTTAGTTATTGTTTTTTCCTACATTTTCTGTTGTAATTCCTTTCTCCCTCATCATAGACTACAGGGTTTTCTACAGACACAGAACCAATAGGAGATTCATGTATATATATATATATGTGTATATATATATATATATATATATATATAAAGAGACTTATTATAAGGAATTTGTTCATGTAGTTATGGAGTCATCCCATGATCTGCTGTCTCCAAGCTAGACACCCAAGAGAGCTTGTGGTCTAATCCCAATCAAAATCAAAAGCTTGAGAACCAGGGGAGCTGATGATGGAAATTACAGTCAAGATCTAAAGGCCTGAAAACCAAGAGCATTGAGAAGATCAATATCCCAGCTCAAGCAACCTGACAGGAATAATAATGGGAGAATTCCCCCTTCCTCCACATTTTGTTCTCTTCAGGCCCTCAACAGATTCGATGATGCTGACCCACACTGAGGAGGGTGATCTACTTCACTGAATTCATGAATACTTAAATGCTAATCTCACAAAAAAACATCCTCAGGCACATCCAGAAATAATGTTTCATCTGGGCACTCCCTGGCCTAGTCAAACTGACACACAAAATTAACCATCCCAACTCCTACATTCATGAAAAAGGGAGTCTATTCCCCATCCTCCTGGTGATGGTTACATTGTTCCCCTGTAATGGGCACTCCAGTGGTGTCTCTCATGGACTTCTGTAAGTAGTTCTTTGGGATGTCGAACCAAGAACAGATCATTTAATAAACATGGCAGAAAGGTGACCGTGCACTCCCAGCAATCACTCAGAGGGTTCAGCATTCCCAAACCCTTTCCAACACTCAATGTTGTCTAGCTTTGTGGGTTTTTGCCAGTTGAAAAGGTATAGTATGATAGTACTTTTGTTGTATTTTGCTTTTATCTGAAAGCAAATAATTTTGAATTTTGTTAATGTTTTTATGTTTTTGGATTACAACTTCTGCAAATTATTTGTTGATATCCTCCTTTTCCATAATTTTTTTACTGTTTTATCCTTTTCCTATATATTTTCCTCTCTTTGTTCATTTGTTTTTATAATTTTACATGTATTACTTTATACATATATTAGCTACTGGTGAGTTTTCAATAATAAAAATATCATTCATTAACACATCTCCATTATTGCATACAGTAGGTACTCACTAAGGTTTGTTAATAGAATAACAAATGAATGAAACTACATACTAGATGTTCAATGTGTTTGTTGAACTGCACTTAAATCAAAAGATGCACAACCAATGATAATTTTGGCTGTATTCCATTTGACTTAAATCATAATACATATTCAAGTATGTACACTTCTGTGCAGAAATTTGAGATGGATCATTCTCTCACCTAGATATACAAAATTGAGAATTATCTAACACATTTCTAAAACCTGATTAAAGACTTTCTTCCTGTTTCTCAGAGATGATGACTAATTTATCACAGACAGTTTTACAAAACATCATAATATTCATGTCTGGCAGCATGATATTAGGCACTTTCTGATTCTCAGTTCTCTGATCTGCAAAACAAAAATAATATTCACCTCAAAGGGTTTTGGAGATATATAATAATATGTGAACTGCTTATCACTGTGTTAGACACAAAATAATTACTTAAAAATGTTGCATCCATTTTCCCCTTGGATATACATAATAGGGAAATGCTTTACACCTTAGATAGTTTATTGGTGTCTGCATTTAACCATAAAATAAAAGAAGTAGTTCCTTTAACATTTCAATTCTCTAAATAGGAGTTGAATGTGTTAGTTTTTTGTGGGGGCAATATAGTCCACAGAGATTTCTAATTCAATTATTTAAGTTGTGCTTGGTTTCTTGGAATCTCAGGTTTAGGATCCTGGGAAAAGTTCTTTGCTCATCTGATTACCTCTCTTTTATCATCACGTAAATCTCAGTGACAGTGGGATCATTGCAAGCACAGTGCAGAGAGTTATCCAGGACATTCTCTAGAAAAACATGTACCCAAATCCTTCAGCAGGTTGATAGAGTAACCCATAATACACATATAAATAAATGGAGCCATCATCTTCAATTATTAGTGAGAGATTCTATGTGCTAAGCATACTTTTATTTTTATTAACTAGATTTTGTGCTTCGTATTTTTTCAGTGATAAATTGCCCCTCATTGTGGGGACCAGTTTTGGATAATGGTTGCAAATTATATTTGGGTTCAGATCCTGGCTCTATTTTTGCTAACTCTTTGACTTGGGCAAATTATTTTGCTTCTCTAATAATTCCTAGAGTTTTGTGAATCCAGTGAAACAAAGCAACTTGCTAATTTCAGAGCAAATAAGATTTGGCAGTATAACTACATAGCTCTGGACTCACGAAGAATATATTTGTAGTGCTTACTAAGTACTAGAAAATTTACATACCCGTTGGAACACTTTAAAGGAGGTGTTGTTTAAAAATAATTTAGAGCTCTGTTACACAAACCCAGAAATTAATAAATAGGTCCAAGGTGGTATGAGTAGCTAGAAGGTAAATGTAGTTACGTTGGGGTGATACTCAGCTTCACCCATGCCTTGTTAGGGTCAGTCATGGAGGAACCCCTCAGAGATAGCCTCATCTGCTGTTGATTCCTTCAGCAATAAATACTCCAGCCACATGTATCCCAAATTCTAGGCGATCTCACTTGTCCCAGGAATTCCTGGGGAGACCTATAGTATCTGCTTCGTCTCATACCTCCATGCTTCCACTGGAGCCTCTGACAGCTGTCTTCTTCCATTCCATGTGGAGCCCAGCAGAACAGATTGTGGCTGTCTTAATCCTTGTCCCGCACTTACTATACCAATACCTTTTTTTGTTTGATTGTTTTAAAAGACTATTGTGGGGGGGGTGGGCTAGCCTGGTGATGGGTGTTAAAGTGGGCACGTACTGCATGGAGCACTGGGTGTTATGCACAAACAATGAATCATGGAACACTACATCAAAAATTAATGATGTGATGTATGGTGATTAACATAACATAATAAAAAGAAAAAGAAAAAAAAGACTATTACTTTAGAACAATTTAAGTTAATGGCAAAATTAAGGAGGTAGCATAGAGCTTTCCCATATATTCCCTGCTCCCCCACATGCATAGCTTGTTACATTGTCAATGTCCCCTCTGGAGCGATGCATTTGTTACAATAATGAGTATACATTGACACATCATTTACGCCCACAGTTCATAGTTTACATTAGGGTTCACGCTTGGGGTTTTACCATTTTTTTATTTTTAGTATTTTATTTATTTATTTGGAGAAAAAGAGATAGGGAGAGAAAGCACAAGCAGTGGGGAAAAGGAGAAGCGGCTCCCCACTGAGCAGGGAGCCCAATGTGGGGCTTGATCCCAGGATCCTGGGATCATGACCTGAGCTAAAGGCAGACACTTAACTGATTGAGCCACCCAGGCTCCCCACTCTTGGTGTTTTATATTCTATGGCTTTAGACATATGGATAACATGTGTCCATCATTATGGTGTCACACAGAATAGTTTCACTGCCCTAAAAATCCACTGTGCTCTGCCCCACCTTCACTCCCTCAACCATCCACAACCTCTGGCAACCACTGATCTATTTACCTCCACAATTTTGTCTTCTCCAGAATGTCATATAGTTGGAATCATACAGAATGTAGCCTTCTCATATTGTCTTCTTTAACTCAGTATATGCATTTAAGGTTCCTCTGTGTCTCTTCATGGCTTGGTAGCTCATTACTATTTAGTGCTGAATAATATGCCATTGTCTGGATGTAACAAAGCTTGTTTATCCATTCATTTACTGAAGGACATCTTGGTAGTTTCCAACTTCGGGGAATTATGAATAAAGCTGCTATAAATATCCACATACAGGTTTTTGTATGGACATAACTTTTCATTTCTTTTAAGTAAATACCAAGGAGTACAATTACTGTATCATAGGGTAAGAGTATTTTTTTTATTTTGTAAGAAACTACCCAACTGTCTTCAAAAGTGGCTGCACCATTTTGCATTCCCACCATCAATGAGTGAGAGTTCCTGTTACTCCACATCCTCACCAGCATTTGGTGCTGTGAGTGTTCCCAATTTGGGCCATTCTATAGATATTCAGGGGTATCTCATTATTTTACCAAGACCCTTTTTAGACATTATCAGCAACCTCATGTCTTCTGACATCTCTGGATCAAAGTGGGCACCCATCTCTTGTGCACATACCCTCCCAATTCCTCAGGAGATTATGCCCAGCTCTCTCAAAAGTTCTCTAGTCCTTTTTACCATGGAAGCAGCACCATGTCGGGAATGTGAATATCATCTGTATGATGAGCTTCCTAAGAAGAGACTCCAGCGACCCCTTGCCTGCATGTCCAGTCCCAGCTGAGGATACTTTTTGGTCTCTTAAATTTATATGGTGAGTATCTTTTACAAAGGACAGGGAGTAAAATACAAGGTCACCCTGCTGTCCCTCTCTTCTCCATTTTCATTTCTGTATATATTGGGGAAGAGATAGGAATGATGACCAACTGCTGCCACTTCTCAGCTCTTCCTCTAGGACATGGTTTGGTAGCTTGAATGTTTTTTCTTTAGAAAACAAGTGTTTTAAGTTCTTATTGTTTTTAGTTTGGGGTCTTAGATTCAACACCATAAAAACAGGAAAACTCCTACTTAACATTCTTACATACATAAATTTATAGAAGTTTGCTCATATGTGCATTATATATGTGCATACCCTCCAGTCTATCTATCATCTATCATCTATCTATCTATCTATCTATCTATCTATCTATCTATCTATCTAATCTCCCTCAGTTTTTCTCTCCAGCTTCTAGCCTAACACTCAGTATATTATGGCTTTAAACATTCATTAAATTGCAAAAATGTATACTAACATATGTTGAGCATCTACTACATATCTAGCCATATTATATTTGTCATCTCATTTAGTCCTTATATTAACCCTGAGAGATGGGAATTATTACTTCAAAGAGTGTGCATGAAGCAAGGAAGGTGAAATTTTCCTTTTATGAATTGTCTTTTATTTGTCACACTTCTCAACCTATCAGGTTATAGAAAATAAAATGAGGCTCAAGGAGATTAAGGAATTGCTCCAGTCAACACTGTCTGAATCATAATTGGAACCGATTAAGAAATAGGACAATGAGTGTGAGAAACACCCCTCATGGCTGAAAGACCAGCTTATAATGAAAAACCTCCCATCCTGCTCTCCTTTATTTATTGCTTACTTTAGACAGCCAATAATAAGCACGGCAGAAGTCGGCTGCACCTGTCACTCCTGCAGATTAAGGGATGTGTTTCGGTCTTCTGAACAGCCTACCTGAGCTAGCTCATCAAAATTCCACCTACCAGCTGCTAGAGGAAAAAATAGTATGTAAATGGCTGTTTGTAGCATCAGGTTCATCCCAGTCATTCTAGAACTCTGAGCATCACAGGGGAGCGGTAGAAGCAAGCTTTGTCCTTAAAAGAGAAGGCTTTCTTCTCTTATCAGAGCAGACAGGTGCTCATTGTCTCACTTGAGGCATTTGTGATAGTTCTCTCACCTTTAAATTGTTGGGCCTTTAAAAATATTCCTCTATGCCAGGATGGGCTTTGTACCCACTGCTCTTGTATCTTGAAGATTATTTTAGAAAATAAATATTTATTTAGAAAAAAAATATAAAGAAATGATTAGCAATAAATTAGGGGCTGTGCTCAGCTGCTGATGAAACAGCTTCTATTACAGCCTCTCTGAAGCTGCCCATCCTTGTCTCTGGAGGCTTGAAATGCTTTTTCACTAAGATAGCTCCATATGTTTAATTCTATTCTCTTGAAAGCCTTCCTCTTTAAATATGTAGATGTGTGAGTGTATATATACACACATACACATACATGTATACATATATACACACACAGTTTTGTACCTGTATGCACATATATATTTTATATATATATATGTTTATTATACATAATACTTACTATAATATATATTACGTATATTTTTCATATATAATACAATATATCTTATTATATATAATGCATATATTTTATATAACATAAATATATATAAAACATAATATATTTATAATATATATTATAAATGCTATACCAGGATATTGTTTAATGGAAAATAAAAGGAAAAGCTTATCATCCAGGATCTTTTCAGAACCAGAACAAATCCCAAATTAGGATTTTAAAGAAAATGTAATAAAAAGGCCATTTTCAGAGGTGGGCAGAGTGCAGGGAATCATGATGTATTGTTCTCAGGGACCGGCAGCAGTGGGAAGACATCACTACCCTCTGTCACAGGGTCAAGTAGACTGAACAGGTGTACTGGAGACAAAGGTCACATGGAATTCTGGAAGGAGAGTATTCAGAATGAAGGTAATACTTTTGGAAAGAGAGGGGAAAGAATGCCCCAAAATCTCCCTTTACTAAGCCTCTGTGCTCCTGCTATTATTTCCCATGGGCTGAAGTCAACGGAAAGTCTGAAGTCAAAGGAGCCCAAATGAAGCAGTATGTGCGCCCTACCCATCCCCTGAATTGGGGGCACAGGACAGGGTGGAAAACAACAGAGGAAGACAGGAATGGAAAATGATGAATAACCATATCTGCTTCATACAATTAACTGTATGAACTCTTTTCTCCCAAATCAGATGGAGGTATTAATATCTACTTCACAGGGTAGCTAGCAGGATTAACTATGGTAATCAAAGTTTTCCCAAGTCAAAGAAAAAGTAAATGTAAAAGCAAGAATTTGAAACCAAGATCTGTGTGAAATCCCATTCCCTCCCCACTCTCTGAACAGGAACACCAGCAGTAATTACACCGTGGCTGCATCATCACTGTTTGGTCTATGAGGAGGGGAAGTCTGAGAAACCCAGTACTCTGGAATCTGGACTTAAGGAACCACACCCAAGGGATGTCCTGACCCAGATCTGATTTAGATGAAACTCTTACAGACTCTGACCTGGTACTGTAAATAGGATGAGATTTTGAGGGTCATGAGAAGGCACAAGTCTTCTTGGGGGACGCACAGGAAATGTTAGAAGAGAGAGGACAGACAAGAGGTGGTGACCAGCCTCCAAGATGGCCCCTGTTGATCACAAACACCTGCCATTCACACCCTTTTGTGCTCCCCTCCCAGAATGGATCAAGATTAGTCTGTGTGGTCAATAGCATATGGCAGACATGGTGGTATATCATTTCTGAGATGGATACAAAGACCAAAAAACAAGCAAAGCTTCTGTCAGGTTTTCTCTCTCATTTGGATCACTAGCTTCGGGGAGGCTAGCTGCATTATGAGCAGCTGTATGGAAAGACATCACAAAGGGTGTGGTTAAAGCTGGTTAAAGCTGGAGGTCGGTTCGAGCCCGTCTAGTCTCAGATTAGCACAGACCCAGTGGGCAGCCTCACAAGAGACTCCAATCCAATCACACAGCTAAGTTACTCTCAGATTCCTACCCTGCAAATCATGTGAGTTACTGTCTGTTGTTTCTAGCTGCCAAACTGAGATTATGTGTTATGCAGCAAGGGATAACTAACATGCCAATAAACAGACCTACATGAGTGCTCTGCTAAAGGTAAGGTAAATTAATGGAAATTTCAGCTGCCATGCAGCACAGAAGATCCAGAATTCACTATCTGAGTGTAATCAAGTATCAAGTTAACCACAAGCTACAATAAAATACCAGTACTCCCAAGAAACACACGATATAATAAAGTCTTTACAATGTATCACTCACAATATGAAGAATATAATCCAAAATTACACAAGACAGGAAATAATGGGAAAATCTGATCCATTTTCAGAACACCCCCAAGGGAGTTCAGATATTGGAATAAGCAGAAAAGTATTTTTAAGTAGTTATTATTACCATAGTCACATGCATGGAGTCTGCTTGGGTTTCTCTCTCTCTCTCCCTTTACCCCTCCCCTGTGCATGTTCTCTCACTCTTTAAAATAAGTAAAATCTTTAAAATTTAATTTAATTTAATTTAATTTAAAAAATTATACTGTATGTGCTTAATAGCAAATGGGACATATTTGAAAATAGCTTAACAAAAAAAAATCCAATTTGAAGAACATAAAGAAAAATGATTTTAAAACATAACAGAGTTTCAAGGACATCTGTGACAATATCCAAAGGTCTAAAATGACTATTGGGGCCCCAGAAGGAGAGGAGAATGGAGAAGTGGCGGCAGTGTGGAAGAAATAATGTCTAATTATCACCCAAATTTGGGGAGTGACATAAATTGTAAGGTTCAAGACAACAACTAAACTGCAAGTAGGATAAATAGAAAGAAAACCTGACTCAGGCATCTCATAGTCAGAATGCTGAAAACCAAACATGAAATGAAAATCATGGCTCTTGCTGGAAACAAACAACATGTTACATAGAGGGGAACTATTTGAATGAGTGCTGATTTCTCATCAGAAACAATAGAACATTAACTTTAAAGTCCTGAAAGAAATACAAAATAAAAGCTGCCAACACAGAATTCTATTTACATAGAAAAATATCATTCCAGAATGAAGGCAAAATAAAGCACATTCAGTAAATGAAAACTGAGAAACAGAGAATTCACTTCCAGCAACCCTTTGATGTAAGAAGCTCTAAAGGCTGTTCTGGCTGAAGGGAAAGAATGTTGGATGCACCAGAAGGGATGAGCATTGGGTATATAAATATAAAGGCAAATACATCAGATCATTTTTTCTCTTAAGTTCTTTAGCATACACACCATGATTTAAGCAGACATTCTGACACTGCATTATGGAGATTATAATGTATATAGATGTGCCACATATAACTAAGATAGCTTGGCCACAACAGGGAGGACACAAACCTTTAGTGTCGAAAATCCTCCTACTTTATATGTAGTAGTGAAATAGTAACTCTCAGTAGACTCTGAAAAGTTAAGAATCCATATTGTCATCCCTAGAGTGACTACCAAAAATATACAGACTTCTAGTTAGAAAGTTGATTAATAAAATAGATACCTAAAAAAATAGTAAAATAACTGTTTTTAGAGATTTTATTTTTTTAAGTAATCTCCACACCCAATGTGGGGCTGGAACTCACAGCCCCGAGATCAAAAGTCACATGTTCCACCCACTGAGCCAGCCAGGTACCCCTACAATAATTTTTAAAAGTCAGAAAGGCAGGGACAGAAGGGACAAGGGACTATGATGTGTTTGGTGGCAGTATTTCTGCCTGCTATCTTTCCGCACAGCCCTATGTGACTGGCATGTTCTATTCACCCTCAACCTGATGGCATCATATCCTTCGGCGATCCATGAGGACGCCTGGTGCTAGGGTTGTGGTTGGAAACTGTTGGCAAACTCAACAGGTCAACGGAAGAGGTTTTAAGAGACTTAGGAAGATGTGGACAGCGATGGAGAGGAAAGACCCTGCCTCTCTCTTCTCTTGCCCTGCATTCTCCTGTTTCTTCATACTGTTACATGGAGGCCAGAGGGCAAGGGGGTGGTGGTGATGCTATCTGTGGGGGTGACAGTTGCAAGGCACAGAGCCAGGCAGAGAATGCATGAGGATAGATGTGGAGGAGAGAACAAAATAGACCTCCATGCTGCTGGGCTCACTCCCATCTTCTCTTTAGATCCACAGCCCAAGGCTGGGGAGGAATCGGACTGACATAGGTCTCTCCGTTGTTTGACATACAGAAGTAGTTGATTTTTCTAAGCCTGGCAGCCCCTAAATTGCTGGACACTTAATATCTTACATTGAAAGCAGAAATGAAATAGAATACAGCTCTATTAAAAAATTTCCTCTGCCTAAAGTCTACAAACTTGGTAATATTTGTCTAAACTTAATTTTCTTTTAGTTCCTGGCTGAAAGCATCCAAGAGCAGTCCTTTTACAGCAATGTCCTACATTTCTTTTTTTTTCTGATTTCTATCCCAAAGCTAGAAACTTAGGTGATAAGGAGAGGGCCTTGGAATTTACCGGGACTGGGAATTTTACCAAATACTTGCTATAGCATTCAGTCTCAACACTGTCGTTCATATTCTGACTCCTTTCCTTGCCAATTGCTTCAGTAATTACCCTACCAGACATGAAGCCATCCTTGGTGCTAAAGACACCACACCAGGCACTATTCAATGCAATGTTTCTTTACGGTTGTTAAGGGTCAACTGAACTAATGCATTTGAAACAAGTATAAAAGTGAAAATGGATATTCCGGTACATCTATAATCTCTTTTGATAAAATAAAGAGGAAATACAAATCCCTTATATAAAGAAATTTCAATACTACTGAACAAGTACATGTGATTTCTGAAGGAGTGATAAGAAAAGAGGCTTGTTTCCAGTGCGTAATCCTGCTTTAAGGGAGCCTTTATGAAGATCAATATGATGAGATTTAATCTTGATTTGTCCTCCCTTCCTTAAATGAAATAAAGTTGGATTGTCATTACAGGCATACACAATTATTTCATTATGCAAAATGATTTGACCGTATATTTTCAGCAGACACTTATCTGCCCCCTGTGCCATGCTTTGAGCTAGGCACTGTCTCGTATAAATGAGCCAGAGATGGTCTCTGCATACTGGTCCCTACATTATACTTACTTCTGCACAACAGGCAAAAACACTTTAGCTCAAAATCCTGATCACACCAAACTTAAATTTTTACACGCCCAATTGTGTGAAACATAGCCCAGAGAAGCAGATATTTAGTCACTTAGAACTGTCTATTCGGTATACTTTGCAAAACTTCCTCCTGTACCTACCAGGTTCTGTGGTTATGCAGACCACAAGCCACTGTTGTCCTTCAGACCTGTGACACTGAGCTCTGCCATGATGCTGAAGGACATCTCCAATACCCCTCTTCTCCAGGAGCTCCCCTACCCTCCTCTTTTTCTGGATGTTGGCCTCTGAGAGTAGCCACAGGACAGGCACCACTGGCTGTGAGAGACATCCCCCTCTCTGCAAACCTGTCAAAGCTGCGGTCAATACAGCTCACATGAGCTACTGCCACCTAGTGGTCATGAAGTCTTCGTCCATCAGCCCTGAAATCCTTGAACCCTCTACATACTGATGATGTGAAGATCTCGAGCTCAAGTATCATCTAGCCTGATGAGAGAGTAGGAGTAAGGTGCATTTAAATGTGACTTTTATAAAAAGTCAAGAAAAAGAAAATTCACATCATTTATGTCACCAATTTGAATTATATTAGAGCTCTTTTCAATTCTCTTTAACTTACACATGAGATGAGAACATTGGAGCCAATTTCCCACCTCACACAGAAAACCTCCATCATTTTACATCAGATCAAATACATTTCAGACTCTAGGCTGACTGGGTCAGCGCACCAATGTAATTCCAAAGTATAGATTCAGAGATTAGGACTGCAGATACTAATACTTTAAAATATTCTGAAAATTGTTTAAGTTTTAACAAATCGATTTCTAATTTTATGGCAATATGGGTTGAGGAAATACGGAAAACTGCACAGATTAATTTTTTTTCTGTATAGATTATTATGTTTACTTTCATACCAAAAATCCCCTATTCAAAAATATATTTGGATTTAACTTTTACTAGTTGTTGTCTTAAAAAACTCACATTTAAGATGGTACAAAACGATCTTCATTTTACTGTTTACAAAGAATACATATTGATTTAACTTTCACTTTATTGTATTCATTTGTAGTGAAAATAAAGTGCTGACATATTTTTCTTTTGGGAGAAATAGCTGTAATTATAAGCAGCTAGATTAACTAATGGCATGTTATTTAATTGCATGCATGGCATTTTTTTTCAACATATATCTGAGAAGCATTTTTCTAATATATTAAAATAAAACATATTTTACCACCTTTTGAAATGTTATTATATTTGTACAATATTTTAAGAATTCCATAACTAATAGAGCTTTCATAAATGCTAATTTTGCTACTCGTTCATGTGGCTGTATTAAATTATATAGACAGCCATAAGCAGACTCTTTCTGTCCCACATTCTTCACCTGAGGCTTTTGGAATATATTCATTATGGCAAGGTCTTGCAGACAAATGTCAGTTCTTCACCATTTTCAGTAGCTTGGATATAACAGCTTAGGGAATTATAGTAAGTGGCTCTTCTAAATCATTATAGCCCCCAAAGAATCATATAGCCTTGTTGTATTCTAGAGAATGCCATTGTGTAGTGTTAACATTCAAGAAGATTTTCATTCAACAGACCTTGCCCATACCACTCATCATTAACTGGATCTCACAAAATGTTAAAAATACACCATGGAGAGTCCTCAGATCTCCATAAAATTTCAATAAATATATCAGGATTGGGATATAGCTGTATCAGAATGAATTTATAAAGGAAGATAAAAATATGTGGCATAAATAATACTTTGGAGCTAACTGATAAAAGTGTTTTCTACTATAAATAGTAGAATACTATACTATAGATACTAAAATCAGTGTATTTTCAACTGGAAAAATTTTGTTTAGTAGCAAGTATTGAACTTAATGTATAAAAATCTTAAATATTTTCTTATTGTTAAATATGATAAAACAGACAATTCAAAGAAAGGAGAAACATGGATAGACTATTGGTTAAATACAGAGTCTGTCACAAAAAAATTAAGGTAGTATTACCTTCAAAAATAAGAAAGCATTAAAAGAAAATTCACACCTTAATAACTTTAAATCCATGACCTAATTTGAATTTTGATCCAAACAAAATTATATCATTTTTCTGATGAAAACATGATGGAAACACTAGGCATCCTGAATATTTACCAAATACTGGTAGCAACTATAACTGAAAATAGCAAATGGGGCCAAAAACCAATGAATAGTAAAAATAGACGGGTAGTAAAGCGAAGCAATTCTTGATTGAAACTAGAAAAATTTATTGAACCCATCTACAGGACACCTTAAAAGGCACTATAGGAGTTTGAGTTTTCTTTAATGGGAAATGAAAGTTTGTTTTGCCTTTTTTTTTTTTTTTTTTTTTTTTGCTTAAATAAGGAAGCTTCATTATAACTTCAGTGTTGTAGAAAGTTTATTGCCAGGCATATATAGAATTAAAGAAGAAGGACTTAATTCAGAGAGATCAGCTAGAGAGGCTTGTGTGATATTTGAGGCCACAAATAATGAAGATCTGGATTTTATTTTTAATTTTGAGAAGACAGATGTGGACAGCAGTGCTGAGACATAGTGGGGAGCTCTGATACTGGACACAGTGGGAGAGAAATAAAAAAGATTGGACCATAAGGAGCCCAGAAGTCTGTGAATAGACACCATGTGTCTACCACTGTTCTGCTGGGAATAATAGTCCCTTGCTTCTGATTCAGAGGTCTCCTGTCTTCTTAGACCCATGGAAATCAGGCAGACTAAGTTGTTACTTTGTAAGAATGGTGAACAATCAGACCCTTCATAGTTCTTAACTCCCAAAGTTGCAGGGATTTTGAATTTCTTAGCCAGCCATCACTTAAAAATAGTTAGCGGTTTTCTTAAGATCTTGGTTCTTGTAGTAATAATGCATGAGCGCAAAAAATGGCTCTCGATCCATCATGAGCTTACATGTACTGAGGAGACATACTTTTTTAATATAACACAGGTTTCAGATAATATAAAACCACATTTAAGTATTTGATTGTGTTGGACTGCTTTTTGTGGTTCTGCTTATAAATCTAGAATTGAATCTATGCAGTGACACTCTGGTCCACTGGATTAGGGGCTGGTTGGATTAGGGCATTAAAGAAAGCTGAACATGTATCTAAAGAGATGTGAGAAATATCCAAGAAATAGAATGACTCAAGGAAACCACAATATTACAATGATTTCAGTGAATCTACAGAATGCAGAGACAGTATGTGACTGATGTATAGAGCGCTTCTGGGGAAACAATGACAAAGTAAGAGATAAAGCTCAATGCAAGATCAAAGTCATAAAAGTTCTTAAAAGTTTTGCCCTTGATTCAATCAAAAACACTATGTATTGAAATATTATTGTTTAAAAAATACTAGCGGGATTGAGATGAAATGAGACTGTAGTCATTTAAATATTCAACTTAAAACCAATAATTATGGTATTTCATTACCTAAGTCATCCATGAGCAGTCATGTAATAAAGACCTCTTCAATTCTTCAACTCATTCATGCATAATTAGAGAATTTTTGTCATATTATATTCATTGTTTGCTTGCCTGCCCAGAGAAATAAGACCCACATTGGCTAAGACATTTTGCTGTTCTTCTTTGGATACTTATAATTGTCCAACAGATTCTTATGTTAATAAATAAATACACATATGGTACCTAGTATGTTCTTTTAAAACGTTTCTGTAAGGGTTAGTCTCTCTCCAGCTTCCCTAAATTTCATCAAAATAGGTTAATTACTCTTAGGTAGGAACTCACTTGAAGCCTGACTGAAAGCCATATACTCCTATATCTAAATGCTCATTTATTTTCCTTCCTAAAAAATTCATAATTTCTAAATATTTTTACACAAAAATACCAACCACCTTGATGAAATTGAAAAAAAATAGATAAATTCAGTACTCACATACCATGATGCTTTTAAGATCAGTGATAAACAGTAAGAGCACATTAAATAGATTCACAAATGCACTGCTGATGGGGAATCTGTACGCAAACAGAAAATCAATACAACTGATCAGGCATTGCAAAAGATTACTGAACACAATTATCAGAATGTTTATAAATCCAACAGAAGCCTAAGGGAAATAATGGCAGACACAACATCCATTTTGTGCAATGGGAATCATAGTAAAGGAAAAAAGACCAGAAGAAAAGTGTGATGCTGGGGATTTTGTGTTAAGGGATGAAACCTGAAAAGAATTCAGAATTGATCTTAAAATTTATAAAGGAAATTTAAAAAGGATATCTGAAACGTATTTTAGAGCTACATAGCAGAAGAACAGTCATATAAAACATGTACCTTTTCAAAAGTCTGAAAAGAATTAGGAAAAGTTTAGCATTAAATGTATTTAGAGATCAACTATGTCCTTCTGATTATTCTTTTGTTTAATTTAATTTTATTATGTTATGTTAATCACCATACATCATATCATCAGCTTTTGATGTAGAGTTCCATGATTCATTGTTTGCATATAACACCCAGTGCTCTATTCAGTATGTGACCTCTTTAATACCCATCACCAGGCTAACCCATCCACCCACCGCCCTCCCCTCTAGAACCCTCAGTTTGTTTCTCAGAGTCCATAGTCTCTCAGAGTCCATAGTATCATAGTCCAATCATCTACCCCTCCGATTTCCCCCCTTCATTTTTCCCTTCCTGCTATCTTCTTTTATTTTTAAACATATGTTAATCACCATACATTACATCATTAGTTTTTGATGTAGTGTTCCATGATTCATTGTTTGTGCATAACACCCAGTGCTCCAAGCAGAACGTGACTTCTTTAATACCCATCACCAGGCTAACCCATCCCCCCACCCCCTCCTTGAATCCTCAGTTTGTTTTTCAGAGTCCATCGTCTCTCATGGTTTGTCTCCCCCTCTGATTTAGTCCACTTCATTCTTCCCCTCCTGTTATCTTCTTCTTTTTTTTTCTTAACATATATTGCATTATTTTTTCAGAGGTACAGATCTGTGATTCAACAGTCTTGCACAATTCACAGTGCTCACCATAGCACATAACCACCCCAATGTCTATCACCCAGCCACCCCATCTCTCCCACCCCCACCACTCCAGCAACCATCAGTTTGTTTCCTGAGATTAAGAATTCTTCATATCAGTGAGGTCATATGATATATGTCTTTCTCTGATTGACTTATTTCACTCAGCATAACACCCTCCAGTTCCACCCATGTCATTGCAAATGGCAAGATCTCATTCCTTTTGATGGCTGCATAATATTCCATTGTGTATATATACCACTTCTTCTTTATCCATTCATCTGCCAATGGACATCTTGGCTCTTTCCACAGTTTGGCTATTGTGGGCGTTACTGCTATAAACTGTGGGGTGCACGTACCCCTTCAGATCCCTACATTTGTATCTTTGGGGTAAATACCCAGTAGGGCAATAGTTGGATCATATGGAAGTTCTATTTTCAACTTTTTGAGGAACCTCCATACTGTTTTCCAGAGTGGTGTGCAAAAGATTTTTAAGCTGATAAGGTCCAATAGTTCATGTTTACCCTTGCTTCCCTTGCCTTTGGCGATGTTTCTAGGAAGAAGTTGCTGCGGGTGAGTTCGAAGAGTTTGCTGCCTCTGTTCTCTTTTAGGATGTTGATGGACTCCTGCCTCACATTTAGGTCTTTCAACCATTTGGAGTTTATATTTGTGTGTGGTGTAAAGAAATGGTCCAGTTTCATTCTTCTGCATGTGGCTGAAATAAGACCCACATTGGCTAAGACATTTAGCCAAATTTCCCAACAGCATTTGTTGAAGAGACTGTCTTTTTTACACTGGACATTCTTTCCTGCTTTGTCGAAGATAAGTTGACCATTGAGTTGAGGGCCCATTTCTGGGCTCACTATTCCACTCCATTGATCTATATGTCTGATTTTGTGCCACTCCCATACCATCTTGATGATGACAGCTTTGTAATAGAGCTTGAAGTCTGGAATTGTGATGCCGCCAGCTTTGCTTTTCTTTTTCAACATTCCCCTGGCTATTTGGGGTCATTTCGGGTTCCATACAAATTTTTAGGATTTTTTGTTCCATGTCTTTGAAAAAAGTGGATAGTATTTTGATGGAGATTGCATTGAATGTGTAGATTGCTCTAGGTAGCATTGACATCTTCACAATGTTGGTTCTTCCAATCCATGAGCATGGAACGTTTTCCATTTCTTTGTGTCTTCTTCAATGTCTTTCATGAGTATTTGATAGTTTTCTGAGTACAGATCCTTTGCCTCTTTGGTTAAATTTAGTCCTAGGTATCTTATGGTTTTGGGGGCAATTGTAAATAGGATCGACTCCTTGATTTGTCTCTCTTCTGTCTTGTTGTTGGTGTATAGGAATGCCACTGATTTCTGTGCATTGATTTTGTATCCTGCTAGTTTACTGAATTCCTGTATGAGTTCTAGCAGTTTTGGGGTGGAGTCTTTTGGGTTTTCCACATAAAGTATCATATCATCTGCAAAGAGTGAGAGTTTGACTTCCTCTTGGCCGATTTGGATGACTTTGATTTTTTTTGTTGTCTGATTGCTGTGGCTAGGACTTCTAATACTATGTTGAATAGCAGTGGTGATAGTGGACATCCCTGCCGCGTTCCTGACCTTGGGGGAAAAGCTCTCAGCTTTTCCCCATTGAGAATGATATTCGCTGTAGGTTTTTCATAGATGGATATTCTGATATTGAGGTATGTACCCACTATCCCTATACTCTGAAGAGTTTTGATCAAGAAAGGATGGTGTACTTTGTCAAATGCTTTTTCTGCATCTATTGAGAGGATCATAGGATTCTTGTTCTTTCTTTTGTTTATGTATTGTATCACGTTAATTGATTTGTGGTTGTTGAACCAGCCTTGCAGCCCAAGGATGTATTTCTTTGGTGTTGGTTGTGATCTCTCCTCTTTCATTCATGATTTTGTTGATTTGGGTCATTTCTCTTTTCTTTTTGATAAGTCTGGCCAGGGGGTTATCAATCTTGTTAATTCTTTCAAAGAACCAGCTCCTAGTTTCATTGATCTGTTCTACTGTTCTTTTGGTTTCTAGTTCATTGATTTCTGCTCTGATCTTTATTATTTCTCTTCTCCTGCTGGGTTTAGGCTTTATTTGCTGTTCTTTCTCCAGCTCCTTTAGGTGTAGGGTTAGGTTGTGTATTTGAGACCTTTCTTGTTTCTTGAGAAAGGCTTGTATTGCTATATGCATTCCTCTCAGGACTGCCTTTGCTGTATTCCAAAGATTTTGAACAGTTTTGTTTTCATTTTCATTGGTTTCCATGAATTTTTTTAATTCTTCTTTAATTTCCTGGTTGACCCATTCATTCTTTAGTAGGATGCTCTTTAGCCTCCATGTATTTGAGTTCTTTCCGACTTTCCTCTTGTGATTGAGTTCTAGTTTCAAAGCATTGTGGTCTGAAAATATGCAAGGAATAATCCCAATCTTTTGATACTGGTTGAGAACTGATTTGTGACCTAGGATGTGATCAATTCTGGAGAATGTTCCATGGGCACTAGAGAAGTATGTGTATTCCATTGCTTTGGGATGGAATGTTCTGAATATGTCTGTGAAGTCCATTGGTCCAGTGTGTCATTTAAAGTCTTTATTTCCTTGTTGATCTTTTGCTTAGATGATCTGTCCATTTCAGTCAGGGGGGTGTTAAAGTCCCCCACTATTATTGTATTGTTGTCAATGTGTTTCTTCGCTTTTGTTATTAATTGCCTTATATAATTGGTTGCTCCCATGTTAGGGGCATGGATATTTACAATTGTTAGATCTTCTTGTTGGATAGACCCTTTTAGTAAATATAGTGTCCTTCCTCATCTTATTACAGTCTTTGTTTTAAAATCTAATTTGTCTGATATAAGGATTGCCACCCCAGCTTGCTTATGGTGTCCATTAGCATGGTAAATGGTTTTCCACCCCCTCACTTTCAATCTGGGGTGTCTTTGGGTCTAAAATGTGTCTCTTGCAGACAGCATATTGATGGGTCTTGTTTTTTAATCCAATCTGATAGCCTGTGTCTTTTGTTTAGGGCATTTAGCCCATTTATATTCAGGGTAACTATTGAAAGATATGAATTTAGTGCCATTTTATTGCCTGTAAGGTGACTGTTACTGTATGTTGTCTCTGTTCCTTTCTGATCTGTGCTGCTTTTTGTCTCTCTCTTTGCTTAGAGGACCCTTTTCAGTATTTCTTGGAGGGCTGGTTTCGTGTTTGCAAATTCCTTTAGTTTTTGTTTGTCCTGGAAGCTTTTTATCTCTCCTTCAATTTTCAATGATAGCCTAGCTGGATATAGTATTCTTGGCTGCATATTTTTCTCATTTAGTGCTCTGAAGATATCATGCCAGTCCTTTCTGGCCTGCCAGGTGTCTATGGATAGGTGTGTTGCCAATCTAATATTTCTACCATTTTAGGTTACATATCTCTTCTCCCGAGCTCCTTTCAGGATTTTCTCTTTGTCTCTGAGACTCGTAAGTTTTACTATTAGATGTTGGGGTGTTGACCTATTATTTTTGATTTTGAGAGGGGTTCTCTGTGCCTCCTGGATTTTGATGCCTGTTCCCTTCCCCACATTAGGGAAGGTCTCTGCTATTATTTGCTCCCATATACCTTCTGCCCCTCTCTCTCTTTCTTTTTCTTCTGGGATCCCAATTATTCTAATGTTGTTTCATCTTATCGTATTGCTTATCTGTCGAATTCTGCCCTCGTGATCCTGTAGTTGTTTCTCTCTTTTTCTCAGCCTTTTTATTTTCCTCATTTGGTCCTCTATATCGCTGATTCTTTCTTCTGCCTCATTTATCCTAGCAGTTAGTGCCCCCATTTTTGATTGCTCCTCATTAATAGCCTTTTTGATTTCACCTTGGTTAGATTTTAGTTCTTTTATTTCTCCAGAAAGGGTTTCTCTAGTAACTTCCACGCTTTTTTCAAACCCAGCTAGTATCTTTAAAATCATAATTCTGAACTCTAGGTCCGACATCACACTAATGTCCGTATTGAGTAGGTCCATGGTGATGGTACTACATCTTGTTCTTTTTGCTGAGGTGATTTTTTTCGTCTTGTCATTTTGTCCAGAGGAAAATAGATGAATGAGAGAACAAAATGCTAACAGGTTAACAACGTCCCCAGCAAATATACTCTATACAAATCAGAAAAGACCTGAAACTAGGAGAAAAGAAAGAGAAAGAAAGAGAAAAGAAAGAAAAAGAAAAAATAAATAAAACAAAAACAGAACAAAAAAAAAACAGAATATGATCAAATATGATCAGGCTAGTGCATAGATCAGTGCCACACACTAGATTTTGGGTGTATTTTGGTCTGTTAGGAAAAAGTGCCTCCTAAAATTTTAAAGGAAGAAAGACATATATATACAAAATAAGGGTTGATACAATGAAGGGATGGAAGATGACTGTAAAGATGAAAATTATAAAAGATTTTATAAAAGGAATTGATAAGAAGTTGTTTGAAAAAAGAAAGAAGATTTTAAAAAAATGGAAAAAAAAAGGGAGAGAATGTGATCAGGCAGGAGACTAGAACAAAGCCATATACTAGTGATTTAGGGTATATTTTGATCTGTTAGAAGAAACTGTATCTTAAGATTTTAAAGAGAGAACAACTTATATATATATGCCAAAAATAAGGGTAACTACTATGAAGGGATAAAATATGACTCTAAAAAGAAAAATAAAAAACGGTTTTTAAAAAAAAAGGATTGATAAGATGTTGGTTGAAAAAGGGAAAAAGAAAAATTAAAAAACAGTTAAAAAAATTAACTTTGAAAAACTAAAAAATCATGGTAAAAGAAAGCCATGAATTCTATGTGCAGTATTCCCCTAGCACTGGAGTTCTCCCGTTCTCCTTGATAGGTAAACTTGGTCTTGGCTTGCC
Source organism: Eumetopias jubatus (assembly GCF_037043125.1). Classification (NCBI taxonomy): domain Eukaryota; kingdom Metazoa; phylum Chordata; class Mammalia; order Carnivora; family Otariidae; genus Eumetopias; species Eumetopias jubatus. Next base: position 5,658,922 of record NW_028274808.1, read on the forward strand.
GGCTGTTTGTGCTGATCTTCTGGGGGAGGGGCCTGTCGCCGTGGTTCCCAAATGTCTTTGCTGGAGGCTGAATTGCCCCACCCTTGTCGGTCCGGGCTAAGGAAGCTGCTCTGGTTTGCTCTCAGGAGCTTTTGTTCCCTGCAAGCTCTGGTACAGCTTTGGAGGACCAGGGTGAAAATGGTGGCTTCCCAATCTCCACTCAGAGGAGCTGAGAACTCGGGGCCCCGCTCCTCAGTGCGCCCCCAGAGAAAAGCAGTCACTCCCGCCTCCCTGGTCTCCGGCTGCACTCCGTGCTTACCTGGCCTGTGACCGAGTGTTTCTATCTCTGGAACTCGACCCTGTGTGGAGTCTCCAAACCCAGCAGATCCCTGCAGTGCGCTCCCGCGCCGCTCCTCCCGGGAGAGGAAGGGGAGTCTTCCCGGATCTGCCGCTTTTGGGTCCCTGCTGGAGGAGCAGTGGCCCAACTGGGCCACAGATCACAGTTTATGACAACCCCGAGCTGAGAGCCCACTCCTCGGCTCCATGTCTGCAGCTGGCTTCCCCGCTCCAATACCTGGGAGCTCTGGTGCACTCAGGCACCCCTGGTCTTTCTGTGACCCCGAGGGTCCTGAGACCACACTGTCCTGCGAGGGTTCCACCTCCCACTTAGCCACTGGAGTGACGTCCCTCAGCGGAGCCGGCTTCTAAAAGTTCCGATTTTGTGCTCTGCGGCTCTATCACTTGCCAGAAGCGGCCGACGGAGGCCCCCTCCCCCGCCGTCCATCCTTCTGAATATCGCCTCAGATTCACTTCTCTGCACATCCTACCTTCCAGAGAGTGGTCGCTTCTCTGTTCAGAGAGTTGTTGCTACTCTCTTCTCTGGTCTCCTGTTGAGTTCATAGGTTTTCAGAATGATTTGATCCCTATTCAGCTGAATTCCTGAGACCAGACGAAATCCAGGTCTCCTACTCCTCCGCCATCTTGCTCTGCCCCCCCCCCGAACAATCTATTATTTAAATGGGCTATAAAATCAAATAACATTTGAACAAATATATATGTATTGGCATATATATATGAGTATATGTATATATATGTATCTATCAAATAATCTTTCTTTGTTTTGTTGTTTTTGTGGGAAGAAATAACATGGAAGATTTGAGTTTTTCCCACCCTATGATTTTCTCCCAAAATGTTTAGAAAAGGAACAAATGATGCCTAAGCCACACATTAGAAGAAAAATAATTAAGATTACAGCAGAGATCAATGATTTAGAAACCAGAAACACAGTAGATCACACCAATGAAACTAGAAGCTGGTTCTTTGAAAGAATTAATAAGATCTATAAACCACTGGCCAGACTTATCCAAAAGAAAAGAGAAAGAACCCAAATTAATAAAATTATGAATAAAAGTGGAGAGATCATGACTAACACCAAGGAAATAGAAACAATTATTAGAAATTATTATCAACAACTATATGCCAATAAATTGGGCAACTTGGAAGAAATGAATGCTTTCCTGGAAGCCTATAAACTGACAAGACTGAAACAGGAAGAAATTGACAACCTGAATAGGTCAATAACCAGTAACAAGATTGAAGCAGTGATCAAAAACCTCCCAAAAAACAAGAGTCCAGGGCCTGATGGATTCCCTGGGGCATTCTACCAAACATTCAAAGAAGAAATAATACCTATTCTCCTGAAGCTGTTTCAAAAAACAGAAACAGAAGGAAAGCTTCCAGACTCATTCTATGAGGCCAGCATTACCTTAATCCCCAATCCAGGCAAAGACCCCATCAAAAAGGAGAATTTCAGACCAATATCCCTGATGAATATGGATTCCAAAATTCTCAAGAAAATCCTAGCTAATAGGATTCAACGATACATTAAAAAGATCATCCACCATGACCAAGCAGGATTTATCCCCAGGATACAAGGGTGGTTCAACATTCGCAAATCAATCAATGAGACAGAACACATCAATAAGAGGAGAGAGAAGAACCATATGGTCCTCTTGATGCAGAAAAAACATTTGACAAAATACAACATCCTTTCCTGATTAAAATTCTTCAGAGTATAGGGATAGAGGGAACATTCCTCAAGTTCATAAAATCCATCTATGAAAAACCCACAGCTAATATCTTAAGGGGGGGAAAGCTGAGAGACTTTCCTTTAAGATCAGGAACACGACAAGGATGCCCACTCTCACCACTAGTGTTCAACATAGTACTAGAAGTCCTAGCAACAGCAATCAGACAACAAAAAGAAATAAAATATATTCAAATTGAAAAAGAAGAAGTCAAACTCTCTCTCTTCATAGATGACATGATACTTTATGTGGAAAATCCAAAAGACTCCATCCCCAAGTTACTAGAACTCATACAGCAGTTCAGTAATGTGTAGGATACAAAATCAATGCACAGAAATCAGCTCCTTTCTTATACACTAACAATGCAATGTAGAAAGAGAAATTAGAGAAACGATTCCATTTACAATAGCCCCAAAAACAATAAGATACCTTGGAATAAACCTAACCAAAGAGGTAAAGGATCTATACTCTAGGAACTACAGAACACTCATGAAAGAAATTGAAGAAGACACAAAAAGAGGGAAAAACATTCCATGCTCATGGATCAGAAGAATAAACATTGTTAAAATGTTTATGCTGCTCAGAGCAATCTCTACCTTCAACGCCATCCTGATCAAAATTCCAAAGACATTTTTCAAAGTGCTGGAACAAACAATCCTAAAATTTGTATGGAATCAGAAAAAACCATGAATCACCAAGGAAATGTTGAAAAAGAAAAACAAAGCTGGGTGTATCACATTGCCTGATTTCAAGCTCTATTACAAAGCCGTGATCACCAAGACAGCATGGTACTGGCACAAAAACAGACCTATAGACCAATGGAACAGAACAGAAAACCCAGATATGGACCCTCAACTCTATGGTCAAATAATCTTCAACAAAGCAGGAAAAAATATGCAATGGAAAAAAGACAGTATCTTCAATAAATGGTGCTGCGAAAATTGGACAGCTATATACAGAAGAATGAAACTGGACCATTCTCTAACACCATACACAAAGATAAACTCAAAATGGATGAAAGATCTCAATGTGAGACAGGAATCCATCAAAATCCTAGAGAAGAACATAGACAATAACCTCTTTGACATGGGCCACAGCAACTTCTTTCAAGATACATCTCAAAAAAAAAAAAAAGTAGAAGAAGAAGAAGAAGTCTATGTAAGCAAAAAAAAAAAAAAAGATACCTCTCCAAAGGCAAGTGAAACAAAAACAAAAATGAACTTTTGTGACTTCGTCAAGATAAAAAGCTTCTGCACAATAAAGGGAACAGTCAACAAAACAAAGAGGCAACCCACAGAATGGGAGAAGATATTTGCAAATGACACTACAAACAAATGGCTGATATCCAAGATCTATAAAGAACGTCTCAAACTCACACCCAAAAATCAAATAATCAAGTCAAAAAATAGGCAGAAGACATGAACAGACACTTCTCCAAAGAAGACATACAAATGGTTAACAGACACATGAAAAAATGTTCACTATCATTAGCCATCAGGGAAATTCAAATCAAAACCACACTGAAATACCACCTTATACCAGTTAGAATGGCAAAAATTGACAAGGCAAGAAACAACAAATGTTAGAGAGGTTGTAGAGAAAGGGGAACTCTCTTACACTGTTGGTGGGAATGCAAGTTGGTACATCCACTTTGGAAAACAGTGTGGAGGTGCCTCAAAAAATTAAAAGTAGAGCTACCCTATGACCCAGCAATTGCACTCCTGGGTATTTACCCCAAAGACACAGATGTAGTGAAAAGAAGGGCCATATGCACCCCAATGTTCATAGCAGCAATGTCTGTAATAGCCAAACTGTGGAAAGAGCTGAGATGCCTTGCAACAGATGAATGGATAAAGAAGGGGGGACAAGGGGCGCCTGGGTGGCTCAGTTGGTTAAGCGACAGCCTTTGGCTCAGGTCATGATCCTGGAGTCCCAGGATCGAGTCCCACATCGGGCTCCCTGCTCAGCGGGGAGTCTGCTTCTCCCTCTGACCCTCTTCCCTCTCGTGTTCTCTATCTCTCATTCTTTCTCTCTCTCTCAAATAAATAAATAAAATCTTTAAAAAAATAAAAAAGAAGGGTGGACAAATGAAGTGGGGGAAATCAGAGGGCGAGATGAACCATGAAAGACTATTGACTCCAAGAAACAAACTGAGGGTTTAGAAGGGAGAGGGGTGGGGGGATGGATTAGCCAGGTGATAAGTATTAAGGAGGGCACGTATTGCATGGAGCTCTGGGTGTTATATGAAAACAATGAATCATGGAACACTACATCAAAAACTAACGATGTGGGCGCCTGGGTGGCTCAGTTTGTTAAACGACTGCCTTCGGCTCAGGTCATGATCCTGGAGTCCTGGGATCGAGTCCCGCATCGGGCTTCCTGCTCAGCAGGGAGTCTGCTTCTCCCCCTGACCCTCTTCCTTCTCATGCTTTCTATCTCTCATTCTCTCTCTCTCTCTCAAATAAATAAATAAAATCTTTAAAAAAAAAAACTAACGATGTACTGTATAGTGACTAACATAATATAATAAAATTAAATGAAATTAAAAAAAAGAATATTATCAGAAGTGTCATCTTGAAAACAGCTGGATGTTTGTATATGAATGTTTTATTTCCTTCTACAATGACTAGATTTCTTAAAAATGATAAACAAAGGAAATTTTCACCCCACCCACAATTTGAATAAATGAGAAAAAAAGCAGATAGTGGTGAGGAAAACCTAAGACTGAAACCATGGCATGGAAATGCAGGTTGCTTCACATTGTGAAGAACGTACGGCTGCCTGCATCTTTTCCTGATGTCTCTATAGAACTGAGGAACAGTAGAGACCCTTCTCTTCCTCCATGTGCCACACAAGGAGTTCCCTTCCACTTATGCACCATCTGGTATTGTCACTCCACAGGGCTTTGAATACTTGGAGAACAAAGGGATAGAGAAAAAAATAATATTTCATTTTTAATGCACATATATTCTGGGTGATTGAACTTGGTGTCCCTTGATGTTAGTGAGCTTTCTGCATTGAATTAAATCTAATAATTTTTATCATGTGTTTTCTTTTTATTTTGAAGAAAAGAAAGAATTTAGCAAATGTGTATCAGGTAGTAAAGAGAACAGGGAAGATACAATATCCTACTAAACTAGAGCAAAGCAATCAAATGTATTAGAGACTACTCACAACATAATAGACCTGTTAGATGGCATAATTTGCTTTTTTTAAATATGATAAGATGTGCATTATTTCCCCTATTGGGAAGAGAACATTGGGATCTAAAACTGTTAAATATGTTGCCTAAGGTTAGAAAACCAAGAAGTAGTAAAAGTGGGTTTCAAACTCAGTCGTATTTCAAAGCCACATTTTCCACTGTATCCCATTGACTTTAAGGTTAATGTATGATTGACTCACTAACCCATTGAATGAATGAATGAATGAATGAATGAATGAATGAAAAGTGAAAGAATTACTCACCTAGTAATATAAACATTATGCATGGACAATTTTAGTACTTGTCATTTTGAGTCACTACATGAAATGTTTAAACATAATTTTATCCTTATCATGTCCATCATATGATATGTTGGGCATATCTTAGATTTTTATATTACAGTCAGCCAGAATTACAAGACAAAGTAAAGTGTCTCTGTCTGACCAGAACATAGGTGAGGATTATGTTGTCACTAAGGACACCTATGCAAGAGAAAAAAGAGCCCAGAGCTTTAACCATGAACACGTGTAGGTCAACCAATATAACTGCTGCCTGGTCAGTTGTTATTAGAAAAGAAAAAAAAGCTTGAATGAAGAAAGTTCTTGACTGGATCTACTTCTTTACAATCACTGCAAGGGTTTGCAAGAAAAAACTGACTTTCATGAAAATCACATTCATGTATCTTTAACACAAAGAGAGAGAAATAAATTGTTGTTAATTTGTCAGGAATCCAAGATTTGACAGTTTTCCTACCATAGAATTAGAAGGACTGGATTATTCATAAATAATAACATGAAGCAATTTATTACTAAATCTGATCTGAAGGTAGAGTTTGGTTTCTTCAAAAACTGAAAAGATAAATATGAATCAACATTGTCAGAAACCTAACAAAATTCCTTCCAAGTATGTTTTTATTGTTCATAAATAAAGTATTTTCAAAACTGCAACTGAAAAAATTACATTTTGTCCAATATATATTTATTAAAATATAAAACAAAAAATTTGCAAATCAAAGAGACTGGGAATGTTGACTTGTGAATAATTTTTTTCTGTTCCTTAAAGCACTAATGGAAAGATTATTATATTCTCTGGTTTAATGTTAAGTATATATTCATATGTGTTATATAAGTACTTATAAATATATATAACATATAACATATACATATGCTAAGTTAAATTTATATATATGTATATATATATATAAACGTACATATGTTAGTTTGTTATTCTGTGCAAAGATCTTTGTTAAACCTTAGTGTGAATTTCAAGATGTGCATGAAAAAATTCATATCTGTGAGGTGTTGAATACCACATTATAGTATGATAAAATATCTATGTGTATTCATTTAGATATATGTATTAAATTAGATACATTGATTACACATATATAAATTGCTGATGGATATTATGTTATTGTGATCTGTGATTCAGGAAAAATATGATATATAAAATAAGATGTATTATAAATTGGTTTCCAAAACTATCCTCAAGTTAATGCTAACTCATATTTGCATGCATGATTTCTGAAACTGAATGTTTGGAAATATTAGTTACTAATTGAGAATTTTGCCTTAATCCCATTTTCTAATGGGGTATATCCAGAACAGGATTGATAACTACAATTCTTTAGCTAAACTATACTGCCTCCACTCCTAAGTCATCAATATTAGTATGAGTTATGTGAATTAGGTTTTTGCTGTGATAATGCTGTATTTACAAACAACTCCATAATCTTCATGGCTACAACACTCTTATTCCTCATTCACAAATGTTTGGCTAAGTGACAAAGGTTTAACTAAACGTGGCTGAGCCTGAGTTCAAGTTTGCTCCGTGTGTGAACAAATCACACTATCATACTATATACAAGTTCACATCTATGATTGAATGGAGACCATTCTTCTCTATGTGTTTACTGGTGGCTATTATATAACTGCTGAACAGCCATCTGATATACTAAAAAAAAAGCAAAACAAAAACAAAAAAGAAACAGTAGAAACTTTCAGATATTCAAAATCATTGTCATCTGCTAAAAGTTGATAGTCTAGCCTTTGGGAAAAAGAAAAAAATAATTCAAAAGTGAAAGCTGCATCCACCACCCTCCCTACCTGCACTTGACCTTTTTAATGTGTATCTGCATTTTCCATCCAGAGAATTGGTCCGTATGATGAATATAGAAGCCCTAGTAGAGACAGGGTTTCATATTTAATGTGCTATAAGCAAATATCTTGTCATTTGTAATTGGGAAAACACACTGTCAGGAGTGCTGTTTCAATTACTTTTGCAGGAAAAAAACTTCATGTACACTTCAGACACAAAGATGAGTTCAGTAGGAGATTCTATACTACTCAGAAGAAGGAGCTCTGAGAACAGAGGATGCTCTCCCTGCTCCTGGACAAAGATTTTGAGAATAGACTGCATACCTCTAATACATTTTCTAGCTCAAAGAGCAAATTTATCTATGAAAACTGCCTTGGGAGTTAGAAAATAATTTACATACAATTTACTCCCCTATTTTTTCCATAGGATACTCAATTAAATTTGAATGTCAGATTTTATTTATTTATTTATTTATTATTATTCTTTATTTAAATTCAATTAAGTTAACATATACTGTACTATTAGATTGTTCTGCACATCAAAGGAAACAATCAACAAAATTAAAAAGCAACCTGTGGAATAGGAAAAAAATATATTGGCAAACCACATGTCCGATAAGGGTTTAATATTTAATGTATATATAAAACCCTTACAACTCAATAGCAAAAAAATAAACAAACTAGTTAAAAAATGGGCAAAGGACTTGAATAGACATTTCTCCAAAGAAGACACAAGATGGCAAACAGGAACATAAGAAGCTCAAGGTCACTAATCATCAGGGGTATGCAAATCAAAACGTCCTACCTATTAGGATGGTCATTACAAAAAGAAAAAACAAAACAAAGAAGTGCTATTGAAGTTGTAGAAAAATTGGAACGCTTGTACAGTGTTTGGACAGAGTGTAAAATGGTACAGCTGCAATGGAAAACAGTATGGAGATTCCTCAAAAAATTAAAAATGAAACAACTAAATCATCCAGCACTCTCCCTTTTGGGTATATATTCAAAAGGATTAAAACGAGGATCTGGAAGAGGTATCCATACCCCATGTTCACTGCTGCATCATTCATAATAGCCAAGATACAGAAACAACCTAAATGTCTACCAACACATGCATGGATAAATCAAATGTATATACATACAGTGGAATATTATTTGGCCTTAAAAAGGTGGGAACTCTATCTAATTTGCAACAACATGGATGGACAGGGAGGACAATATGCTGAGTGAAATAAGCCAGTTACAGGAAGATGGGTGCTGCATGATTTCACTTACATGAGCTATCTAGGACAGTCAGATTCATAAAACAGAGTGGAATGGTGGTTGCCAGGGGCTGGAGATAGAGATCTGCTGTTCAACTGGTATCAAGTTTCAGTTATGCAGGTTCCAGAGTGCTACTGCATGGCACAGCACCTACAGTTCATGCTTAATATTAAACATTAATTTAAATATTTAAATATTTAATATTTATTTATAAATACTGAATGTTCATTATTTGGGTAGATCTTATGTTAAGTATTCTTATCACAATAAAAAAGACAAAAAACAGGCTGAAAAATTATGCTTACTAAGTCATCAGTCCTTAACCCGAAAATAAACCAACACAAACTATATTAAAATAAAATGGAAATAAAGTCACCAACATGTTTATTATGATGCTATTTGGTGAAGAGAACTTAGAAATTCCCTTTCCTATAATTTTTTTTCTTTATTTTAATATGTTTTCATTGTTAATAAACATTATGTTTATGATATCAAAATATTTATGAATAAAAGCATGTTCAAGCACAGATTTGTGAAATTTTAAATGATAAGCTAAATGATATAGACCCTACTTAGTTATATTAAGAAAAAATAAACAGTAGTACTTGTGCTTTAACTGACATCCCTCTATTTTCCCTGGCACCGCCCCTCAGTGGACTATAGGAGTGATGCTGGGTCACTTGGCTTCCTAGCTCTACAATGTCTTCCCAGCCCTGTGAAGATTACACCTGGGTCTCTTTCCCTAGCTCTACAATGTCTTCCCAGCCCTGTGAAGATTACACCTGGGTCACTTGGCTTCCTAGCTCTACAATGTCTTCCCAGCCCTGTGAAGATTACACCTGGGTCTCTTTCCCTAGCTCTACAATGTCTTCCCAGCCCTGTGAAGATTACACCTGGGTCACTTGGCTTCCTAGCTCTACAATGTCTTCCCAGCCCTGTGAAGATTACACCTGGGTCACTTGGCTTCCTAGCTCTACAATGTCTTCCCAGCCCTGTGAAGATTACACCTGGGTCTCTTTCCCTAGCTCTACAATGTCTTCCCAGCCCTGTGAAGATTACACCTGGGTCTCTTTCCCTAGCTCTACAATGTCTTCCCAGCCCTGTGAAGATTACACCTGGGTCACTTGGCTTCCTAGCTCTACAATGTCTTCCCAGCCCTGTGAAGATTACACCTGGGTCTCTTTCCCTAGCTCTACAATGTCTTCCCAGCCCTGTGAAGATTACACCTGGGTCTCTTTCCCTAGCTCTACAATGTCTTCCCAGCCCTGTGAAGATTACACCTGGGTCTCTTTCCCTAGCTCTACAATGTCTTCCCAGCCCTGTGAAGATTACACCTGGGTCTCTTTCCCTAGCTTCTCTTCCTCTGCTTTGTCTTCTAGCAACGGCATCCTCCACTCATGTCTCATCCTCTGTTTGCTTCATGTTTACCAGCCTCTTTGGAGGTCACTTCCACTTCCATGTTAAAACTGACACTGAGGATGCTAGTCGTCCTATGTCTAGCACACTGAGAATGTAATGTTTTAGTTCTTTAGCATGTAATACCAGGATCTTTCAAGTGGGTCTCTCAAAAATCCTAAGTTAGCTGTATGCATTTCACACCTGGCTTTGGGCAGGACCTGTGGAATATCCTGAATCACAGTGTAAGAACACATAACAGGCATTCCATGGGACCCAATAAAGGAATATTTATTGAGCAATTATTTATCATACACTTGAATTAACTGAAAAGTGACAAAAATGAAAGAAAATATAATTTTGCTCTGGCATGTCACAATTCTCCTTTTCCATTCACACAACTGAAACATTTACAGATTTCTTTTTACACTAATAGAGATATGTTTCACATGTCACTGAATCGTATTTTAACCTAGATGACCTTTTCATAGACTCTTGCTGGGAATAGCTTTATTGCTTGACCATCAAGGCTCTTCATTCACTTGGTGAGATTAACCCTGAATTGCATCTCTATTTTGAAGAGAATTCATTTACTGAATATTTGCTGTGTGTCAGACTCATGGGATGGAGACAATATTGTGAATAAGAAAGAACTGGCCACTGCCTCAGGTTTTACATTTCAGTCGTATGTATTTCTGGACTGTTATATTTTTGAAATAAGTTCTTAAAAACATACCAACACAACTGCCAAACACATACCTAGGATAATATGGGCAATGAATAATTTCAGAATCCTGCAGAAATTCTATCTAAATATCTAACTTAGGAAAAAATCTCCTTATCATGGAAATACAGAAAAATCACTAAATTATTATACTTCCATTTCAAATATTAATCAGATGGCTCTATATGCACATCATACCATGTAGAGTCAAAACCAGAGATTAATAATTGTTTGCTTGAATCTCATAATGACATATTTTTTTATTTTCTACAAAAACCTCAATCTCAAAATTTTCACCCTTTTTTCACCTGGAATAAAAACATCTGTAGTAAAAGCAAAAGAATGACCATCTTCTCTCACACATACACACACACCCATCTACATATAAAATTCCTATTTATCATAATTATAATAAAGAGTGAGTCAGAGTTAAATTAAATTTCTGTAAAGAGTAATAAAAACTAGTATAATAAATTTATACTAATAAAATTACTATAAAACTAATTTTGTTTCAAATCCTCTGGTTGAAAGTGCTTATTAAATAAACCAATATAAATGGAACTAATAAATATTTATTTAATATTAATTATATTAATATATTAATAATTTACTTTCTGCTGAACTCCTCAAGCCACATGCAGAATCTGTGAGCTAACTCAGGGGTTGTTGCAGAATTTTTCATTTTCTGTTGACTCATCTTTATTATATTTACCCAGAAGAAGTGAGTGTTGCACAAATTTCAACTCTGTTCAAAGGCAGCAGAATGGGCTTATTAAACACTGACATAAATTTTTAGAATTCAAAAACCTGTTTGTTTGTATTTGTAAAAGCTCTAGGCTTAGTGTTAAGCTAAGGTTTACCAAGCCTGGCATGTTCTGACAGCTCATATGCAGCCCGTAATGAAATAAAAGAATCTGACTCTCAAAAGAAGGCTGATGAGAATGTTTTCACTTCCTGAAGCTGTTTAAAAAAAAAAAAAAAAAGCTTATACCGTCCAGTTTAATTTATTTTAAATACAGACTACTTCTATCTTGGTCCCAAATGCTCATTTGCATATAGTCTTTGTTTTTAGGCAGATACCAGAAAAACATGCTTTCCCACCTTCTCACCAGGCTTGTTTTATAATACTTTTTTTTTTCTTTTGAGAGGCTAGGTCATATAGTTTTATAAAGTAAACAATGAGAAAAGAGTCCAGACTTTTATTCTTGGCCGTAAAACTGACTCATGGTGTCCTCTCAGAGACCTTATTTCTCCTGGAAGCATCTTGTCCTGAGAAACAGCCATTAGGAAAGGCGTGTGGTTCTCTGTTCCAGGAGATGGCCCTGGCCCACCTTCAGAAAGACAGTCTTCCCTTCCGGCGCTGGCTCCTTAGCCCGGGCGAGCTGTTTGTACTGAGCTGAAGACAGACACTCGACTGTCCTACTACACGACTACTTCTTACAGTAATTAGACCCACAAAACATCATTTTAAAATATGGAGTTCTTGGTGTGAATGAGGCATTAAAAATGTAATTATGGCAAAATAGCGAGAGGTAGTTAAATGAGAAAAGTGAGTGTTTTATCTTTGTATACCCAGCCCCTAGTCAAAGCTTACAGCAGTGAATTGTTTTTCAACAAAGAAAAACTAATAAAATCAAGAAGAGAAATTGTTTTAGAAAGAAGATATTTGATAACAAATTATTATGCACATGTTGTTTTACATATTTCATCCAAAATTGTCTTTTAACACATAATAGCCATCATTTTTAAAATTTAAATGTTAGGTAAATTTAGACAGAAACAAAATATATGGACAGACAGACACACAAACATATGCAATTTTTTGTAATCAAAAAAACTACAAAATGATGGCATAAACTTTTCAACTAGATCTTTGTGATAGAGGAGACCATATTCTTTCTCATCTACTACATTATTTACATCAATAAATAGACAAAGGGATTATGAAAATTTAGTTATTTTTTAACTTTCAAGACTTCTTTGCATTTTTTTATGAAACCCTTCATAATCCGTAAGCTGTGAAAACTCTAAATTGCCAAGAAAACAAGAAGTTATGTATTTATCCAATATTTGAAGGCTCTACCATCGGATTGTACACCCCACTTGGACCCACACATCCCCACCGTACCAATGCCATATTGCTCCACTTAAATTTCAAATTTCTAGCTTACTGCTGATAAATGTATACACAGCAGTACTGACTCATTCCAAGTACTAGGACGTAAGAAGACCATGAGATGTACAAAGAAAAAGCATGAGAGGCTGAATTCTAAAATTGTTGATTTCTAAACACTGAGAGATACAGTTGTCTCATGGCCCACACAAGTTTGCAGGTCTACTGTGGCAGCAAGAGGAACACTTATGAGCTAAGGTGACTCTTCAGCAATTGCCTTAAATCTTTATCTTTTTAAAGTAATCTCTACACCCAACATGGGGCTCTAACTTACAACCCCGAGATCAAGAGCCACATGCTCTACAGACTGAGCCAGCCAGGCGCCCCCCTTAAATCTTCATCTTAACACTTCTAATATGATTGCAATCAGAATTTCATCATGAACCTAAGTTCCACTCTGTGCACCACAATCCATGGCTTCACCAGTCAAAAGAAATAAGAGACACCCAAAAGGGTTTATAAGATAAAAATATTAGGGCTGGTTTCAAGCAAAAACCAACATAATGAGCTATGGAAGGATTTTGGTTTCAGATTAGAAAGGACTGTCCAAATTACACATTTTGAGGAGATTTTGGAGAAAACAGTGATTGGACTATTCAGTTATACAAGGTGTAGTTGTATAGAGGTAAGCACACTTGCATTAACCCAGAACCTAAGTCACTCCCAGTTCTATAACATTGGTCAAGCTACATCCTAGTGTTAACTTCTTATTTGAAAAGTGGGAGATTTATTTAGGTGACCTGAGAAATCTCTAGCAACACTGGATTTTTCATATTTAATATGAGGTCAAAAAGGGTCGGAAAGCAAAGTTAGAATGTTTAATGGCCACACAAATGTCAGAATCATTATAATTAAAACAGATAATTTGGAATGCTAATTTGTCTTACTGACAATTTAGAAGTTTTGGTTGGCAAAACCGAGAGAGAGAGAGAGATTACAATAAGGACACAATGTGCTTCCCTTGAGATATACAGACCAGAGGAAAGCCTAGATGAATTTAGTATGGCATCATGAAAGAACAAATTTTTTTAGTGGGGGGAGGGGCAGAGGGAGAAGCAGACTCCCTGCTGAGCTGGGAGCTGGTCTTGAGACTCGATCCCAGGACCCTGAGATCATGACCTGAGCTGAAGGCAGACACTTAACTGACTGAGCCACCCAGGCGCCCCGAGAAGAGTTTAAATCATTTTTAACAAAAGAAATGCATCTGATATTGAAACAATATTGTTGGAAGTGCCACCCATATGTAATCGTACTAGAAGGGAGTCTAAAGACCACTTGATTATAAAACAAGTAGACATATTTCAAGATTTTAAAAACACACAAAAATAAATATATAAATCATGTAGCAGCTAGACAGGGTTTGCATGTACCCACTTGGATTGGTGAATTTATTGTTCAGTCAAGTCAAACATTTGAATACCTAGAACAAGAATTATGCCAACCTAGATTAAGTATATGGTCACAGAGCTCATTGAAATTTATACACAATTACCAACCTTCAAGGAAGCCCACTCTAATGGGACACATAAGGTACGTGTTTTAAATTAAAATAACAAAATCTAAAAATAATAATAAAAGTAAATAATAGTAAAGACGTCATGGGACCTTTTGGTACTGACTTCTTGAACTTCATGCTAAGTGCTTACACGGCCTTTTGGAGAGAGGGAATGTGGACTGCAGGCCACGGACGATGATGGTCGCCTTAGGAAGTGGATAATCAGTGCTCTGCATGGGTCCCTTTGTTGGCTCCAGGCGTGTTCCCGCCCAAGCAGCCAGAAACCGAGTCTCTGATGGACACTCAACTCAAACTGCTGGATCCCACCTGCCTGGACACAGGAGAGCTGGGGGTGCTCCCCCTCGTAGGCTTTACCAATGCTTTATAGATGCAGAGACATCACATTCCATTTGCCTTCCTAACGATTGGAACAACTGGGAAGTATCACCTGCATTGTTACGAGTTCTCGCCAGGATTAAGCCAATTACTCTCTGTGCACAGTGTGTAATATTATATCCTTATTTGGCTGTTACTGCTTCTCTGACCCACTTCCTGACATCCCTACTGGTTTTTCCTGGGAAATCTTCCTAATAATTTACTTTCACAAGAAATTTTCTCTTAGGGTTTCCTTCTGGGGACCCAAACCTATGATACCTTTGCAATATCCATTTTTTTTAGGGGGAGAAGAACAGGGGAGAACATGCACAACTGAAAATTATAACTGACTGCTCCTATTAGCTGGATGTGGCCAGGTGACAAGATTCCAGTACATGATACCCTGCTGGATATTTGAGGGAAAGCCCTAGTTTTCCAATATGTTGATTGTCCCTTTCTCCATAAAGCATCCTTTTTTTCCTGCCTGGTGTATCTGCAGGGGCCAGAGGCAGAACAGCTAAGAGGCAATGGTGAAGACCAAAGGAACCTGTAGAGGATCACAGAGCAGAAGGCAAGGGAGCACAGTCCAGTGTTCAGTGCCACTGAGGACTCTGGATGGACACTGCCTGACATCTAGACAGCCAATCTCCAGACACCTGAGCAGAGAGCCAGACTTGGGACTTGATCCCAGGACCCTGAGATCATGACCTGAGCTGAAGGCAGATGCTTAACTGACTGAGCCTCAGTCAGAAATATGACTCTTCTTTTTTAAAGTTATGGACCATTCTATTTCCATGCAAGCAAAGGCAATCTCTCATTGATACTGTGCTGATGGAAACAGAGAACTTCAGGACATTTTTTGTGGGTTTTTTTTTTTTTAATGGATGAACATGATTTGCAGTTTTTTCAATAGCAGATGAAAGGCCCAACTCCCTTGACATGGGCTGGGTTGGGACCATGCTGAAGTAACCTTCAGGAAATTTGCTTGAAGTTGCATCCTAGCATGGCTTCCAGGCCCCTCTTGAACAACTCTCCTTAATTTAGCAACAGAGGACTTTTCCACCTCTGAAAACCATCAATCAAAGTCAGAATGCCTAGAAATGAATCTCAGCCTAGCACCGTACTAGGTGATTGACCTTGAGCAACTGTGCTAGGTTTTACCAACTGCAAATGGTATAAAACATCACCTACCACAAAGGTCAGTTGTGCAGGGGCAGCTGGGTGGCTCAGTTGGTTAAGCGTCTGCCTTTGGCTCAGGTCATGATCCCAAGGTCCCGGGATCGAGCCCCACATCGGGCTCCCTGCTCCGCGGGAAGCCTGCTTCTCCCTCTCCCACTCCCACTGCTTGCGTTCCCTCTCTCGCTGTGTCTCTCTCTGTCAAATAAATAAATAAAATCTTTATTAAAAAAAAGGGTCAGTTGTGTGGGTTAAATGTAAAGTACTTAGACTATGTTTGGCCCATGGTGTTAATTTTACAAGAAACTAAGTTCATTAATTTGAATTTCCTTCAATTCAGGATTTGGATTAGAACAGAAAGAGAGGGTTTTTTGGATGTAATGAGAAACTATTTCTAGGGAAATATTAAGCCTATAGGATGTCAGAAAATTCAACATGAGTTAAGGTTTATATACTGAGAGTCTGGGGTCTTTTGAATCCTTACATCAAACTGCAAATATTCCAGTGAAAAACAATATTTTAGAAGACATGCACTGAGAGCTAGTGGGCAGTAGAGTCCTGGCGATGGGAAGGGGGTTTCACTGTCACCAGGAGATCAGCGATACTCAAGTGCAAACAGTAGGTACACAAAGCTAGGTGGGTTAGGCACCTTCGTTGAGAACAACTCATCTGCAAATTGATATCTGAAGTATATTTTGAACTTCCATATATACAATCCTTGGCCATTTGTTAGTGGCAGTACTTTTGCTTATGTTGGCCCAATTGTAGAATTGCTTTGTCACCACTTATTTCATCCATAGTTCCACTGAGTCCAGCACTAGAGTAATAGGGAATCTTTCTTCAATAAAGATGCTGCCACTGGCCCTTTTTAAATAATAGTTCCCTAAATACAACTCTTTTATTTGTGCTTCATTGTGCAGATTTCTAATGAGTTGATGGCTCTGAAATCTTACCCTGGATGATTTACAGTAAATGGGCTAAATTATGAAAACAAAAGGGCTTTTTATTTACATTTTTTCAGTGACGACCTGCAAAGAGATGATGGAACTTTTCGGGGTTCTTGGAGATTTACGAATTTTGACCAATGGAACCCTGACAGTTGATTGCAAGGGATCACAGGAAGAGCTATGCCCATCTTGCATCCATCTACCAAGGGGTGAGGTTCTTATAAGACACACCTTCATCCTGAAATAGGGTCTTATTGATGAAAAAACAGAGGGCCAGGTGTGAGCCTCTGTTCATCATGTTCATTATCCAAACTTGCTGATTGCGAAGTCATTATACAAACAGGTGATTTACAGAAAAAGAGGTGTGATTACCATGATAATGCACAAAAAGTTCCTACTTAATTCAGTGACTGACTTAGAGCATCAGCTTGATAAAAGTTAAGTAGTAAGATAATGTACAACATCTTAATATGTTATTGATGTTGTATGTACCTACTTGGATTGGTGCATACATTAAACAGAGTCAAAAAGTCTAAACAGTGAAAAAGTAAAAGAAACACACATGAATTAAGCAAATATGAAGGGAAACATATGAAAGATTTGACAAGGGCAAGATGCCACTGGAGACTCCTGAATGAGGAATGAGTTATAAAGACGTACAGACTTAGGGCAGTTTGGTTTCCTGTAGAGACAGGTGCCCTCTGAACCCTGGGATTTCTTGTCTCTGCTCTTGGGGTGAGACATGGTCCTGAGGGAATTTTGCATTCTGGGATTTATTTTACACCTGTGCACTCTCTGAACAACAACTTTGTCCAGTTCTACAAGCTGTTCAGTGAAGAACAAGATCAGCACTGGCGATAGATCATCCATCCGAGCAGTAACCACCGAGTTTCTGCAGTTCCAGATAGCTGTTTTTCAAATACTGGACTAAACTCTGGGGAAACCAAAGATGAGCCACCTGGGAGCCCCCTTGTGCTTAATGTGCAAGCTTCTGAAATCTTCACTGTCACCTGTGATGTTTACTACAGGTGGGATCTCCTGCAAGTTAATTTGCCCCTTACTCCCCACTTCTGCTTTCTTGAAGACAAAGGTGATGATCATGAGAATATCTCTCACAGGGTGGCAATGAGGACTAAATAAGGCAATTTCGGTAAAGTACCTAGCACAAGGACTGTCCCATGGTAAGCCCTCAAGTACTGCGGGCCAGATTTACTCCACCAACTTACTTAGAGTGCTCTGGAGAAAGAACGTACCCAAGGGAGAGAGGGACAGAGCTGCTGCAGGTGGAGCAGGGGAATATCAGTACCGGTGTGGGTTCTCTGAATGGGAAACAAGCTGTGGTCAGTTAGGTTCCATCGGCAAGGGAACTCCACCAAATAAGAATAAAATAAAGCCTGAGCCTGTGTGGCTGGAGCTAAAGAAAATGGATGGACGAGGTAGCATGAAGTACTGAGATTTAGTGGTAGAATCTTATCTGCTAAGGCTCTGTGAAACCAGGGGAGTTTAAAATTGCAAATATCCACTTAAAATTTTAGAAACGTGATTTCCACCTCAGGACACAGTGAATGCAGTATTTCTGTATATTTCTTTTTCTGGTACGTAATCATTTTCCCTTGTAACTTACTTTTATACACTCAAGCTAAAATGGATTCCAAGGACACCACATATTGCCAATAACCGTCCTGTTGAACTGTTTTATGGGACAATAATCTGGCATCCTGGTGGTGAAAGCCAGCCATCAACATCACGATTAATTCACCAGGGAGGTGTATTATTGCTTCATAAAACATCACTGCAGTATTACTATGAGTAAATGATAAGTAAACTTTTTGGTATTTCAATTGTTATTTAACAAATATACATATATATATTTAAAGGATATCTGGCACCATGTCAAACAAATATATATATATATATATTCCCCCCCCTCCAGTGGGTTTAAAATACTGAAACCCCAAATAGAGCTGTAGTTTATGCCTCCAGTAAAGGTAATTAAGTTGTAAATGCTGATCTTGCTAATGCTAATGAGTGGTTTACTAGAAATAAATTGCACTTAACTGCATTTAGAATGCAATCCACACAATCAGAAATGACTGGCAAATTAGTACCAGTCAAAGCTATCAGCATACAGTAAGGATGGCAAGTGAAAAAAGAAAAAAAAAGTCCTTGTTGAATTCATGCATGCATAGATGAAAATATCAAATCTGAAAATTTCAAGTGCTACCATGAGTCTAAGAAACCATTTATTTCATGCCCCTGCTTTCCTATAAACCATGCAATTTTTTTTAGCTTTCTTGGCAATGCAGTCTGGTGGCTCAGAGTCTTGATAAAAGAATGTTCTTTTTTAATGTGTAATCTAAATCCCCTCTGCCGTAATTTAAACGAATCTCTGCTTTCAGTCTCTCAGCAGGAACAAACTTGAGCTCCTTACCTCCATTCCTGTAAGGCTTCTTTGCTCACCTTCCCATCCTCACTCAATTCCATATGTGACTAATATAGATCCACAGTTTATAATCCATAATATTTAAAGGGTGGGTGATAGAAACATCAACAAAGAGCTTTTATTCTATTCTATTCTTTGCTTTAATTCCTTTGAGTTGTAACTAGTATTACTTATTTTTTGAAATAATTTCCTTCTGATGTATGAAATGTCACAGAAGTGGTTTTGCTTTATGTTGTTGCTTATTAGGACCCAGTTATTTTTTTTTTAATTTTTCAGATCCTACACACTAAGTGCATGGCTGGAACATGTGCAAATATACTGACATGCATATTCACTGTTTTCTGTACATGTAAATCGAAAACCTGCTTCTGTGTGTGTGAGGAGGGAGAAGGAGCCAAGCAAAATAAGAAAAGGAAGAATCTCCATCTTCCTAGGAAATATTGCATTATATTTTCAGATGTACACTTAGCATTTCTGAAACTAATTAATTACAGTGAATTAATGCATTTCTTTTGCAGCTTTCTCATATGGGAACATGTAACTATTAAAAGTTAATGATTTTTATTATTTTTTAAAATCATTGTGGTTAAGTTAAACTTATTAGTAATCTATTTCTCTCATGCACTCATATTCAATAGTAATGCATGGAGTGTCTCCTATGCATCTCCTGCCCCTCATGACTAAATAGAATTCTCTAGACTAGTATCACCCACTAGTACTCATCCTTAGGATTACCTGAGTTCTGAAACTTTGTTGCTATTTCTTGTGTATGAGTGTGTGTGTATGTTTAACCGTTTGTCAAGGTATAATTAACAAACTATAAAATTCACATTCTGTAAGTGTATGATTGAGTGATTTTTAGGATATTTGTGGGACCATTACCACAATCTAGAACACTTCCATCACTTCAAAGATATCTATTTTATGTAGTCTGTAGTCTGTTTCATATGGTTTCATTGTGTGATGATTTCTTTCTAAAACCATGTCATCTAGGGGAAAATTTGGAGCTACCCAACACATTAATTTAGCTTGTATGATGCTGAATATATTTTGTTATAAAAATAAAACAACTTTGGGGCCTCCTGGGTGTCACCGTTAAGCATTTGATTCTTGATTTTGGCTCAGGTCATGATCTCAGGGTTGTAAGACTGAGCCCTGAATCTGACTCTCCACTCACCTGGGAGTCTGCTTGAGATTCTCTGCCTCTGCCCCTCCCCCTAGTTGTGCATGCTCTCTTTCTCTCTCTCAAAAAAAATAAATCTTTAAAATAATAAAGCAATTTTCACATCTCTAAATGTGTCCCATAAAGCATATGTGTCTTAGTCCATCTGGACAGCCATCACAAAATACCATAGGCTGGGTGGTTTATAAACAGCAGAAATTTTTGCTCACAGTTTTGGAGGCTGAAAGTCTAAAATCAAGGTGCCAGCATGATTGGATTCTGCAAAGTCTTTCTTCTGGGGTTGCAGACTTCTTATAGCCTCACATGGCAGAGAAGGCTGGAAATTCGTGAGATCTCTTTTATAAGGGCACTAATCCCATTCATGAGGGTCCCACTCTTATCACCTAATCACCTCCTGAAGGACCCCTCCCAGTTCCATCACCTTGGAGGTTTGGATGTCCATATAGAAATTTTCAGGGAGAGACACAGACATTCAGCCCATAGTAACATATTTTGATAAAAACAAAAACCGAATGCTCATGATTTCTAATATATTTCAAATAAAAAGATTGGACACAGATTCTGACCACAGACAGATCAATGACATGGAAGAATATTCAGTTAGACTTTAGTCTCAATCTATAAATTTCCCTACTATGTCTTCAAAAAATGGGATCTAGTTGGTCAGGTTCTCAGGTTCCCAACCCTGCTTCCTCAGTAACCCAAAAGTCACACTCACATACATTTTTCACATGAAAGTCTCTAATGTTAACCTCCATGGGAACAGACAAAAAGCAGCCCAATTAACCCATTCGAGGACATTACAAAGTTTAAAGCAATTTACTATGTTCTTACATTCACGCTACATACTCCCGAGTCAAGGGCTATCTTATATACATGGTGTTACAGCTTGTACTTGAAACTAGAAAAGGCAGTAAATGTTACCATAGCTAAAAGTAAACTGTTTCTCTGGATGAAATTAGGTATAATCAAATATAAAGGATGAGATCAAACACCTTTAAAAATTACCCAGGTATTTTTTATATATATTTAAGTCCAATCTAGGGAAACTAGGTTGTAATTTTTAGTAGAAATGTTCATATATATTTACAATATAATCTACATTAGTAAACAATGCATTAGTGAAAGATATGGTCTCAAGAAACCTACAAAAAGGAAGTCAGAGAAGTAAGTATGATGATTGTGTTCCTAGACATGGCCAAGGGCAAATATGCTAGCAATTTTCTGTGGCAAATATACAAATGTCTTTATTAAAGAGGGTTCTATTTGTGTATAATGGTTTGATAACATTAGCTAATAGGATCATACCACTAGTACTCTGATATGATTTTGTGGTCACCAACCAATCTTTTTCACAATTGACATTATTTACTAGGCATCCATAAAGACAGACAATATGCCCATTGTTGAACAGAGGTCACATTTGATAGTTACCATTTTCAGTATCAATTGAGGAACAATGTTCACATATTAGCACCAAGGTTTATTCGGTTATGCCAAATTAAACTCTAGGACCAGATGATTTGTGAGATCATGAATAATTAAATTTCCAAACCTAAATGCTGAAGAGTAGTCTTTGGAAAATCCTTAAATTATCAAAAAAATTCCTTGGAATACAGTTACTACATTAGGATAACGCCACCTAAGGAAACCTGTTGGGGTAACACTGCTCTATCCCCAGTAATTTCAACTTTGTTTCATTTCAAAGTGCAATCATTAAAGCAGAGTGCTCATCCATGCAGGGGAACATAAATCCTCTCTTGGTTATATGGCTGTGGGAGCTTAAGGGACTCCGTTTCCACATCCCCCTTTCCACATTTGGTCTTTCCTAACCTGTTCTGAGACTGAACTTTCAGTTTGCAGTTCTTCCTTCCACCCCCAACCTCCCCTTCACACTTCCACTTTCCAAGAGAAAGGCAAGCCTCTCACCCACATGGAATCTTATTATGGTTCTTTGCCTAGAGTGGAATAATACACATGGAGCCAAAGAGGGAGACCTTTCAGAAATCATTGTTCCTGAGGGAGAGCCCATTGAGAGTAAAACAAAGAAAGATTCATGTAAAACATAGAAATGGAAAGTAGCTTAGTATGGTACTGGCACAAAAATAGACACATAGATCAATGGAAAGGAATAGAGATCCCAGAAACAAACCCATGATTATATGGTCAATTAATCTTCAACAAAGGAAGCAAGAATATGCAATGGGAAAAAGAGAGTCTCTTCAACAAATGGTGTTGGGAAGACTGGACAGCTACATGCAAAAGAAAGAAACTGGACCACTTGCTTACACCATTCACAAAGGTAAAGTCCAAATGGATTAAGGACCTAAACGTGAGATCTGAGGCCGTAAAAATCCTAGAAGAAAGCACATGCACTTACTTCTCTAACATCAGCTACAGCAACATTTTTCTAGGTATGTCTCCCGAGGCAAGGGAAACAAAAGCAAAAATAAACTATTGGGACTGCATCAAAATCAAAAGCTTTGCACAGCAGAGGAAACAATCAACAAAACTAAAATGCAACTTACAGCATGAGAGAAGATACTTGCAAATGGCATATACCATAAAGGGTTAGTATGCAAAATATATAAAGAATTTGCACAACTCAACACACACACACAAACGAATAATCCAATTAAAAATGGGCAGAAGACATGAGCAAACATTTCTCAAAGAAGACATACAGATGACCAACAGATACATGAAAAGATGCTCAACATCACTCATCATCATGGAAATGCAAATCAAAACTACAATGAGATACCACCTCACACCTGTCAGAATGGCTAAAATCAACAACACAAAAAACAACATGTGTTGGTGATGATGTGGAGAAAAAGGAACCCTCTTGCACCATTGTTAGTAACAGAAACTGGTGCAGCCACTGTGGAAAACAATATGGAGGTTCCTCAAAAAGTTAAAAATAGAACTACCTTATGATGCAGTAATTCCACTACTAGGTATTTACCCCCAAAATATGAAAACACTAATTCAAAAGGATATATGCACCCCTATGTTTACTGAAGCATTATTTACAATAGCTAAATTACAGAAGCAGCTCAAGTGTCCATTGATTGATGAATGAATAAAGAAGAGGTGGTATATATACACATAAGGGGAATATTATTCAGCCATCAAAAAGAATGAAATCTTGCCATTTGCAATGACATGGATGGAGCTAGAGAGTATAATGTTAAGTGAAATAAATTAGTCAGAGAAAGACAAATACCATATGATCTCACTTATATATGGAATTTAAGAAATAAAACCAACAAACAAAGGGGGGGAAAAAAGAAAAAAACAACAAAAAAATGGACTCTTAACTCTAGAGAACAAACTGATGGTAACCAGAGGGGAGGCAAGTGGGGGAATGGGTGAGTACACTTATCATGATGAGCACTAGTAATATATAGAATTATTGAATCATTACATTGTAACCTGAAACTAATGTAACACTGTATATTAACTATACTGGAATTTAAATTAAAAAAAAAGAAATGGAAAGTATTTTGTTTTATGTAGGCAATGGGGGCTTGGAGTTCTTTCGTTCACTTGTACGTTCACTCATTCAACAAATATCACGTGGTTACCATGAGCCTGTCTCAATTCTAGGTAGGGTTTTCTTTTCCTTCCTTCCTTCCTTCCTTCCTTCCTTCCTTCCTTCCTTCCTTCCTTCCTTCCTTCCTTCCATGTTTAGACCCAAGTTTTCTGATCTCTCAGTAAATACATTTCAATTATTTGGAGGGAGGTCTGAATTGCGTGTGCCTCACAACCAATTCAAACACATTTCTATTTCATAAGCATCTGATTTTAGGAAGCATAAGGATTTTGCCACAAGGTTGTGCTCCATTAAAAAGTATATTTTTGTTATCACTGCAAAAACAATTCCATTTCATTGCCAAACTTTTAACTTAATTTGTGATAGCACTTAGAATGTTTTAACATTCAAGAGAATGAACGACAAAAGCATTATTTTATTCAGTGAATTGAATGAAAAAGGAAAATTATTGGAATTAATGGTTACAAAACTGGCATCACTTAAGTGTGAAGTTATTCAGCTAGTGGAGTCAACATATTAGCAGCCGTGGTGTTAATACATTTTGTATGTGACAGGAAAGCATCAACTCCAAAATGAAGAACGTTACTTTAGAACAATCTTTTGATCTAAATGAAATATGCTTTCCGAGCACTGGACAAACACATTTTATGCAGCTGCATGCGCTGTATAATCATTGGGCCCAGACATCTTCACAATTACCAACTTCTAAAGGTGGAATAGAAAATGGAATCTTATTAAAACCACACCAAATTATTCTCTTGCAGCTATTAATAATATATCTCATTAAAAATTGAGAAATCCTGAGAAAATTCTTACCTGGATGGAATGGTTTAAACCAGGTAATATGGCCAACCTAGGTAAAGACTTTGTAATACTGCTCTGCCATGATAAGCACTATGTAAATGTTTGATAATTTTTTATGGTCCGATTGTATTACTGCCAGAAAAAAATAAAAACTCTTACTTGCCTGGCAACTTTCACAGTTAAACTAGCTTTGTCCATTAAATTATCATACTAACTCAACTGTAAGATGTCCTTTTCTTCCTTATCAGTCTCTGAAAACTGTATTGTGCTTATTGACAGCTCAGGTTGGCTGCAATAGTAGCCTAATTAGTGTGCGCATAGAAGGAAAATAGCTTTATGACTGGAAAGCTACGAGATGGAGTTGACAATTAATATCATTTTAGGAAGGGCTGTAAAAAGTGGATTGCTATCACCCAGCCACCACATCCCTCCCACCTCCACCACTCCAGCAACCCTCAGATGAGAGATGATGGACTCTGAATAACAAACTGAGGGTTCTAGAGGGGAGGGGAGTGGGGAGACGGTGATTAACATAACATAATAATAAAAAAAATCCCCCCAAAAAAATTAAAGAAAGAAAGAAATGACATGAAGTTTGGAAGAGGAAAAAAAAAAAAACTGGATTGCTTACATCTGTTCAAATGACATTGTCTGGGAAGGATCGACTACTAGTGAGGAATCTTGGAGTGGAAAACAGAGTACTCTTAAGAACTGCTACCTCGTGGCAGAATTCGAGAGATAAGCAATACCAAAAGATGAAACAACATTAGAATAATTGGGATCCCAGAAGAAGAAGAAAGAGAGAGGGACAGAAAGTATATTGGAGACAATTCTAGCAGAGAACTTCCCTAATGTGGGGAAGGGAACAGGCATCAAAATCCAGGAGGCACAGAGAACCCCTCTCAAAATCAATAAAAATAGGTCCACACCCCAACATCTAATAGTAAAACTTATGAGTCTCAGAGACAAAGAGAAAATCCTGAAAGCACCTCGGGAGAAGAGATCTGTAATCTACAATGGTAGAAACATGAGATTGGCAAGAGACTTATCCACAGAGACCTGGCAGGCCAGAACGGACTGGCATGATACATTCAGAGCACGAAATGAGAAAAATATGCAGCCAAGAATACTATATCCAGCTAGGCTGTCACTGAAAATAAAAAGAGAGATTTAAAACTTCCAGGACAAACAAAAACTAAAGGAATTTGCAAACATGAAACCAGCCCTACAAGAAATATTGAAATGGGTCCTCTAAGCAAAGAGAGAGCCTAAAAGTAACATAGACCAGAAAGGAACACAGACAATACACAGTAACAGTCACTTTACAGGCAATACAATGGCACTAAATTCATATCTTTCAACAGTTACCCTGAATGTAAATGGGCTAAATGTGCCAATCAAAAGACACAGGCTATCTGACTGGTTAAAAAAAACAAGACCCATCAATATGCTGTCTGCAAGAGATCCATTTTAGACCCAAAGACACCCACAGATTGAAGTGAGGAGGTGGAAAACAATTTATCATGCTAATGGACACCAAAAGAAAGCTGGGGTGCCAATCCTTATAACAGACAAGTTAGATTTTAATAGGGGATGAGAAAACACACTATATCCTACTTAAAGGGTCTATCCAACAAGAAGATCTAATAATTGTAAATATCTATGCCCCTAACATGGGAGCAGCCAATTATATAAGGCAATTAATAACAAAATCAAAGAAACACATTGACAACAATACAATAATAGTAGGGGACTTTAACGCCCCCCTCACTGAAATGGACAGATCATCTAAGCAAAAGATCAACAAGGAAATAAAGACTTCAAATGACACAGTGGACCAAATGGACTTCACAGATATATTCAGAACATTCCATCCCAAAGCAACGGAATCCACATTCTTCTCTAGTGCCCATGGAACATTCTTCAGAATAGATCACATCCTAGGTCACAAATCAGGTCTCAACAGGTACCAAAAGATTGGGATCATTCCCTGCATATTTTCAGACGACAATGCTCTGAAACTAGAACTCAATCACAAGAGGAAAGTCGGAAAGAACTCAAGTATATGGAGGCTAAAGAGCATCCTACTAAAGAATGAATGGGTCAACCAGGAAATTAAAGAAGAATTTAAAAAATTCATGGAAACCAATGAAAATGAAAACACAACTGTTCAAAATCTTTGGGATGCAGCAAAGGCAGTCCTAAGAGGAAAGTATATAGCAATACAAGCCTTCCTTAAGAAACAAGAAAGGTCTCAAATACACAACCTAACCCTACACCTAAAGGACCTGGAGAAAGAAAAGCAAATAAAGCCTAAACCCAGCAGGAGAAGAGAAAAAATAAAGATCAGAGCAGAAAGGAATGAAATAGAAACCAAAAGAACAGTAGAAAAGATCAACGAAACTAGGAGCTGGTTCTTTGAAAGAATGAACAAGATTGATAAACCCCTGGCCAGACTTATCAAAAAGAAAAGAGAAAGGACCCAAATCAACAAAATCATGAATGAAAGAGGAGAGATCACAAGCAACACCAAAGAAATAGAAAAAAATTATAAGAACATATTATGAGCAACTATATGCCAGCAAATTAGATAACTGGAAGCAATGGATACATTCCTAGAGATGTATCAACTACCAATACTGAACCAGGAAGAAATAGAAAACCTAAACAGACCTATAACCACTAAGGAAATTGAAGCAGTCATCAAAAATCTCCCAACAAATAAAAGCCCAGGGCCAGATGGCTTCCCAGGGGAATTCTACCAAACATTTCAAGAAGAATTAATACCTATTCTTCTGACACTGTACCAAAAAACAGAAATGGAAGGAAAACTTCTAAACTCGTTTAATGAGGCCAGCATTACCTTGATTCCAAAACCAGACAAAGACCCCATCAAAATGGAGAATTACAGACCAATAACCTTGATGAACATGGATGCAAAAATTCTCACCAAAATACTAGCCAATAGGACCAACAGTACACTAAAAGGATTATACACCACGACCAAGTGGGATTTATCCCTGGGCTGCAAGGTTGGTTCAACATCCCCAAATCAAACTCATACAGGAATTCAGTAAAGTGGCAGGATATAAACTCAACACACAGAAATCAGTGGCATTCCTACACACCAACAACAAGACAGAAGAAAGAGAAATTAAGGAGTTGATCCCATTTACAATTGCACCCAAAACCATAAGATACCTAGGGATCAATCTAACCAAAGAGGCAAAGGATCTGTACTCAGAAAACTATAAAATACTCATGAAAGAAATTAAGGAAGACACAAAGAAATGGAAAAACGTTCCATGACCATGGATTGGAAGTACAAATATTGTGAAGGTGTCAATGCTACCTAGAGCAATCTACACATTCAATGCAATCCCCATCAAAATACCATCCACTTTTTTCAAAGACATGGAACAAATAATCCTAAAATTTGTCTGGACCTAGAAAAGACCTCAAATAGCCAGGGGAATGTTGAAAAAGAAAAGCAAATCTGGCTTCATCACAATTCTGGACTTCAAGCTCTATTGCAAAGCTGTCATCATCAAGACAGTATGGTACTGGCACAAAAACCAACACATAGGTCAATGGAACAGAATCGAGAGCCCAGAAATGAACCCTCAACTCTATGGTCAACTAATCTTTGACAAAGCAGGAAAGAATGTCCAATGTAAAAAAGACAGTCTCTTCAACAAATGGTGTTGGGAAATTTGGGCAGCCACATGCAGAAGAATGAAACTGGACCATTTCTTTATACCACAAACAAAAATAGACTCCAAATGGTTGAAAGACCTAAATGTGAGGCAGGAGTCCATCAAAATCCTAAAGGAGAACACAGGCAGCAACCTCTTTGACCTCAGCCGCAGCACTTCTTTCTAGAAACATCACCAAAGGCAAGGGAAGCAAGGGCAAAAATGAACTATTGGGACCTCATCAAGATAAAAAGCTTTTGCACAGCAAAAGAACAGTCAACAAAACCAAAAGACAACCAAGAGAATGGGAGAAGATATTTGCAAATGACATATCAGATAAAGGGCTAGTATCCAAAATCTATAAAGAACTTATCAAACTCAACACCCAAAGAACAAATAATCCAATCAAGAAATGGGCAGAAGACATGAACAGACATTTTTCCAAAGAAGATATTCAATTGGCCAAGAGACACATGAAAGTGCTCAGCATCACTCGGCATCAGGGAAATCCAAATCAAAACCTCAATGAGATATCACCTCGCACCAGTCAGAATGGCTAAAATTAACAAGTCAAGAAACGACAGATGTTGGTGGGGATGCGGAGAAACGGGAATCCTCCTACACTGTTGGTGGGAATGCAAGCTGGTGCAGCCACTCTGGAAAACATTATGGAGGGTCCTCAAAAAGTTGAAAATAGAGCTACCATATGACCCAGCAATTGCACTACCAGTATTTACCCTAAAGATACAAATGTAGGGATCCAAAAGGTTACATGCACCCCGATGTTTATAACAGCAATGTCCACAATAGCCAAACTGTGGAAAGAGCCAAGATGTCCATCAACAGATGAATGGATAAAGAAGAAGTGGTATATATATATAATGGAATATTATGCAGTCATCAAAAGGAATGAGATCTTGCCATTTGCAACGACGTGGATGGAACTGGAGGGTATTATGCTGAGCGAAATAAGTCAATCAGAGAAAGACATGTGTCATATGACTTCACTGATATGAGGAATTCTTAATCTCAGGAAACAAACTGAGGGTTGCTGGAGTGGTGAGGGGTTGGAGGGATAGGGTGGCTGGGTGATAGACATTGGGGAGGGTATGTGCTATGGTGAGTGCTGTGAAGTGTGCAAGACTCTTGAATCACAGATCTGTACTTCTGAAACAAATAATACATTATATGTTAAAGGAAGAAGAAGAAGAAGAAGAAGAAGAAGAAGAAGAAGAAGAAGAAGGAGGAGGAGGAGGAGGAGGAGGAGGAGGAGGAGGAGGAGGAGGAGGAGGAGGGGGAGGAGGAGGAGGAGGAGGAGAAGAAGATAGCAGGAGGGGAAGAATGAAGGGGTGAAATCGGAGGGGGAGACGAACCATGACAGACGATGGACTCTGAAAAACAAACTGAGGGTTCTAGACGGGAGGGGTGTGGGGGATGGGTTAGCCTGGTGATGGGTATTAAAGAGGGCAGGTTCTGCGTGGAGTACTGGGTGTTATATATGCAAACAATGATTCATGGAACACTACATCAAAAACTAATGATGTAATGTATGGTGATTAACGACATAATTAAAAAAAAAAGAAATGTTACCTTATTATGAATGCTTTCAATATAGCAAAGGATCCATATAGCAAAGGTTGGTATATTATGTAAAAGAATTTGATGACTCTCACTTAAAGGATAATTGGATTTGTGTTTAGAGAGTTGAACAACGAATGGAAAAACACATAAGAAGTAAGTGCTTATATCACTGGTGTGTTTTTTTTTGATGAAGCACATGAGAGACAGATAACATATATAAGTAATTTTAAGAGATCTCTCTCAAAAGGCAGAACACAAAATTTGGGGTGAAAAGAAATCATTACATCATCATTTTCCTTTCTCACTGATATATGCTTCTAAGTATTTCTCCTCTTTTCCATATGGTAAAATGTAAAATTTATTTTAAATCCCTGATAATAAATTTGGAATCTTAATGTAGTGTCTCTAATGATGGGAACTTACAGACTTCGACTCGCAGTGCCTCGTACTACCCCAGAAATAGAGTTGTCACTTCCTAATATTTTTTAAACTGAAATGAAGAAGAAATCAAGATTAAGCAAGGGATGTGAACTAGAGTTTGTATGAATACATATTTCTGCTTATAATTCTTATCTTTTTTATGTATTTGTATTTTTCTTCTACACTTTTTCCTCCCATCTTTCATTTCTTCCCTTCCTTCATCCCTAACTTTCTATAAATTTGTAATCTCTCCTATCAAGCAATCTACAGGAAGTGGGCAACTTAAATTTCTGGAGAGTCTACTGAAGTGATAATAGGATAGAGTCTCCTACAGCACACCAGCTGCTCAGGACCGCTACTTCCTGGGCTTTCCCTGAAGGGTTGAAGGGAACTGTCTGGCCATCCACACCAGCCAAGGAGGTGGTAAAGGCAACTCACACTCTGTATCTACTCTTTCACACTGGAACAGGTCTCAGAATTAACTCTTGAAGGTAAAACCATCTTTAAAATCATACAATTTTTACAAATGTAAGGGAAAACTGTTGTACTCATTCACATAAGAATCTGGCATAACAGCTTAATACATTTTCAGTGCTACCCAATTTTATTTTCATAAATCTACTAATTGGGATATGTTTGAATTTTAAAAGGGAAGAAAACAATTTCCCCATCTCCTGCTCCTAACTGAATATGAACCAACAGCCGCCATTTTAAATGGAGGTGTAGACTCTAAACTCGGAAGTGTGTATCCTCCATGTTATCCATCCAACTTCATGTAGACTTGTCGGTGTATATGAGAATGAAGTTGAATACGTTCAAGACTTCTGTAAAATGGTTCAGCTGTTCAGAGTAAAACCATCCTGAGCTGCTGCTATGTAGAAATATAATATCAACGCTGATTCTGATGATCTGTATGGACAAGTATGACAAAATCTATGAGGTATAAATCTAGGAGGAGCAGATTTGTTCAGAGAAAACAGTTTGACAGGAAAATTACCACATAAGAAATAGAGTTCTTAAAGTGTGAGAACCCTTACTGGAAATGGCCAAGGGAAAGTGGAGGCTAAATGGCTGTAATTAGCTCTTCAGTAAACACCCTCCAGGTTCATCTTCTTACTCCTTGACCTCCTCCTGCCCCCATGTTCTTGTCTTTTCTTCTTGTTCTTTATTCACTGGGTTCGCCTTCTTAATATTCAAATGCTCACCCAGGCTTTCTTTCTCCTTTCTTTGCAGAGTATAATTGCTTTGGGACATTTATTGCATTTTGAATATATACAGTGGATATTTATGAGCATGCCAGATTTCTCCCATTTGCCCTTCACATTGTCCTATCCCCCACCTAATCTATGTCCCAGGTCCTTTATGGAATTCATAGACAGGCCCCCTGCCCCTTGGCTTCTAGGTGTATTCCACTAACTGGGAGCCTCATGAAGAGATTGGAGAGAGAGAGGAGGACATTTAAGACAGGTTGCTTATTCTGCGAGCACCTTCTGCATGATGTTGCTTGTGTCCTTTGACTTGAACTTCTCATGGCAGCTCCTTTATTTGTCCCTGCTTCCAGATTCCAGCTACTGATCTTTCCCCACTGTCCTTTAGGGATGGCAACAGCTGAGCTAGCACTGGACCATCTGCACTGTGTCTCATGGTTTCTCCATGCTCATGCCATTCTAAATACTTCACTCACAAACAAACTTTCTGAATTCTCCCAGTGGGAAAGAGACCTCTGTCTCATATCAAGAAATCATCGATACAATGGATCCCCCCTGCTAAAGGTATACAATTTACCTTTAAAACACACTGCCCCAGCCCCATCCTCCTCCCTCACTTACCAGAGGAAATCACGATCCTCAATTTATTGTCTGTTCACTCCTTACATTTCAGTATGAAATTAATATTGTGATATTGCTATGGAACCTTTTTTCATGTTTTTAACTGTTCATAAGTAGATTCATACTATATGTATTCTTCGGAAACGACTTTTTCCACTGGAGTTTATATTCCAGAGTTTCCTGCCTATCGGACATTTTCACTACTGCATTTCTTCAGTTTCATGCTATACACCATATATCATGTGTCCTTTATACTGTGGATGAACATCTGTATTGCTTCCATCATTTTGCTGTTACCCATTTTTCAGCTATGGTGATGCTTGCACAGGTCCTCTGGCTCTCGTGTCTCTCTAAGCTGTGAGGTATTGCATGGGAAAACCTTCAATTTTACCAGACAATGACAGTTTTTTTTTTTCCTAGTGACTAAACTATTTTTTTAAGCCACCAGAAGTATATAACAATCCAAGAATCTGAAATCCTTGCCAATACCTGATACTGTCCAGCTTTTAAATCTTTATAAATTTGGTCCATGTTTTTAGTGCAGATTTCATTGACAGTTCCCTAGATAACTAATTAGGTTGCAAATCTTTTCATGTGATTTTTCTTCAGGCCTTCTGCCCATTTTTTTCTAGTGGATTGTTGACATTCTCAATGATTTGTAAGACTTTTCTTTTTAATATCCTACATATAAACCATTTTTAAATCATGTTTGATGGGAAAGTCTCCCTGTATGTGACTTTACTTTTTACTCTCTTTATGGAAGTTTTTGATGAAAAGAAGTTCTTAATTTTAATGTGGTTGAATTTACAACTCTTGACCATCCATAGTTTTGAATTTTTATGCCTGACTTAAAAATATATTTTCCAATCACGATATCATAAACATATTCTATTTTGTATTCTAAAATTTTATAATTTTGCTTTTCTTTAACCTTGAAAATTTATTTGAGCCCACAGTAACTGCTTTATATGTTGTGTAGGAAGAATCCAATTTCTGTTATTTTCTTTCCAAATGGATCACTCT
Source organism: Eumetopias jubatus (assembly GCF_037043125.1). Classification (NCBI taxonomy): domain Eukaryota; kingdom Metazoa; phylum Chordata; class Mammalia; order Carnivora; family Otariidae; genus Eumetopias; species Eumetopias jubatus. The sequence goes on from NW_028274808.1 coordinate 5,692,371, forward strand.
TTGTGATGAGATAAGATATTAAATAATGCCTTCTTTTCTCACTGCTAGGCAAAATATACCCTTGTCCATCCAGGTTACCTATATTCATTGTCTATTTGAGGGTTATCTATTGCTTTCACTGGTCAATTTTTCTTTTTCTATAATATAGACATGCAGTTATAAGAAGACATTTTTATTACGTCTTTTTTTTTAAGATTTTATTTATTTATTTGACAGAGAGAGACACAGCAAGAGAGGGATCACAAGCAGGGGGAGTGGGAGAGGGAGAAGCAAGCTTCCCCCTGAGCAGGGAGCCCAATGTGGGGCTCGATCCCAGGATCCTGGGACCATGACCTGAGCCGAAGGCAGACGCTTAACAACTGAGCCACCCAGGCGCCCCTTATTACAAGTCTTGATATGTGGCAAGGCAAGTCCCTTCAACATGATCCTAGTATCTTGTCTATTATTGGAACTTTGAGCAACCATGTAAATTTTAGAGTCAGTGTGGATAGTTAAACACACACACACACACACACACACACACACACACACACACATAATATTGGCATTTTAATTGGAAATTTACTAAATCTAAAAATCAATATGGAAGGAATTATAATCTATATTTGTTTCCTAGGGCTTCCATAACAACATACCACAAACTGGGTGGCTTAAGACAATGGAAATGTATTCCTCTCGTATTTCTGGAGGCCAGAAGTCTGAAATTAAGGTGTCAGTAGGGCTATGCTCCCTTTGATGGCTCTAGAGGAGGATCCTTTCTTCCCTCATTCTAGGCTCAGTTATTTGCCACCAATCTTTGGTGATCCTTGGTTTACAGATACCAACATTTTTTCTATATGCTTATTTGCCATCTGCATATCTTCATTGGTGAGGTATCTGTTAAGGCCTTTGGTCCATTTTTTAATTTTTTTTATTGTAGAGTTTTAAGAATTCTTTGTGTATTTTGAATAGCAGTCCTTTATCGGATATGTCTTTTGCAAATAGTTTCTCCCATTCTCTGGTTTACCTTCTTATTCTCTTGACACTGTCTTTTGTGTAGCAGAAATCTTTAATTTTAGTTAAGTCCAGCTTATCTGCTATTTCTTTCAAGGATTATGTCTTTGGTGTTGTATCTAAAAGTCATCACCATATTCAAGGTCATCTAGATTTTCTCCTATGTCCTCTCCTAAGTGTTTCATAGTTTTGTGTTTTACTTTTAGGTCTGTGATCCATTTTGAGTTAAGTTTTGTAAAGTCTTCAAGGTCTACATCTTTGTTCTTTTCTTTTCTTTTCTTTTCTTTTTAATTTTTTTATTGTTATGTTAATCACCATATATTACACCATTAGTTTTTGATGCAGTGTTCCATGATTCATTGTTTGTTTATAACACCCAGTGCTCCATGCAGAACGTGCCCTCCTCAATACCCATCACCAGGCTAACCCATCCCCCTCCCCCCTCCCCTCTAGAACCCTCAGTTTGTTTTTCAGAGTCCATCATCTCTCATGGTTCGTCTCCCCCTCTGACATACTCCCCTTTTCTTTCTCTCCTGTTATCTTCTTCTTTTTCTTTTTTCTTAAAATATGTTGCGTTATTTGTTTCAGAAGTACAGATCTGTGATTCAACAGTCTTGCACAATTCACAGCACTCACCGTAGCACATACCCTCCCCAATGTCTATCACCCAGCCACCCTATCCCTCCAACCCCCAACCACTCCAGTAACACTCAGTTTGTTTCCTGAGATTAAGAATTTCTCATATCAGTGAGGTCATGTGATACATGTCTTTCTCTGATTGACTTATTTCACTCAGCATAACACCCTCCAGTTCCTTCCACATCGTTGCAAATGGCAAGATCCCATTCCTTTTGATGGCTGCATAATATTCTGTTGTGTATATATACCATTTCTTCTTTATCCATTCATCTGTCGATGGGCATCTTGGCTCTTTCCACAGTTTGGCTATTGTGGACATTGCTGCTATAAACATTGGGGTACACGTACCCCTTCGGGTCCCTACATTTGTATCTTTGTGGTAAATACCCAGTACTGCAATTGCTGGATCGAACGGTAGCTCTAATTTCAACTGTTTGAGGAACCTCCATACTCTTTTCCAGAGTGGTTGCACCAGCTTGCATTCCCACCAACAGTGTAGGAGGGTTCCCCTTTCTCCGCATCCCCGCCAACATCTGTCGTTCCCTGACTTGTTAATTTTAGCCATTCTGACGGGTGTGAGGTGGTATCTCATGGAGGTTTTGATTTGGATTTCCCTGATGCCGAGCGATGTTGAGCACTTTTTCATGTGTCTGTTGGCCATTTGGATGTCTTCTTTGGAGAAATGTCTGTTCATGTCTTCTGCCCATTTCTTGATTGGATTATTTGTTCTTTGGGTGTTGAGTTTGGTAAGTTCCTTGTAGATTTTGGATACTAGCCCTTTATCTGATATGTCATTTGCAAATATTTTCTCCCATTCTGTCGGTTGTCTTTTCGTTTTGTGGACTGTTTCTTTTGCTGTGCAAAAGCTTTTTATCTTGATGAAATCCCAATAGTTCATTTTTGCCCTGGCTTCCCGTGCCTTTGGCGATGTTTCTAGGAAGAAGTTGCTGCGGCTAAGGTCGAAAAGGTTGCTACCTGTGTTCTCCTTTAGGATTTGGATGGACTCCTGTCTCACGTTTAGGTCTTTCAACCATTTGGAGTCTATTTTTGTGTGTGGTGTAAGGAAATGGTCCAGTTTCATTCTTCTGCATGTGGCTGTCCAATTTTCCCAACCCCGTTTGTTGAAAAGACTGTCTTTTTGCCATTGGACATTCTTTCCTGCTTTGTCAAAAATAAGTTGACCATAGAGATGAGGGTCCATTTCTGGGCTCTCGATTCTGTTCCATTGATCTATGTGTCTGTTTTTGTGCCAGTACCATACTGTCTTTATGATGACAGCTTTGTAATAGAGCTGGAAGTCCGGAATTGTGATGCCGCCAGCTTTGCTTTTCTTTTTCAGTATTCCTCTGGCTATTCTGTTTTCTTTTCTTTTCTTTTATTCTTTTTTTCTCTCTCTCTCTTTCTCTTCCTCCTTTCTTTTTCTTTCTTTTCTTTCTTTCTTTCTTTCTTTCTTTCTTTTTTCCTTCCTTCCTTCCTTTCTTTCTTTGCATGTGGATGCCTGTTGTTTTAACACCACTGGTTGAAGAAAATCTGTGCTTCATTGTGCTACTTGTTCAATGATCAGTGGACTATATTTATGGAGGTCTATTCTGTTTCACTGATCTATTTGCCTGTTCTTTTACCAATGCCTCATGGTTTTGATTACTGTAGCCTTACAGCAAGTCTTGAAGTCAAGTAGTGTCCATCCTCTAACTTTGTTCTCCTTCAATATTGTGTTGCTTATTCTGGGTCTCTTTTTTAAAAGATTTTATTTATTTATTTGAGAGAGAGAGAGAGAGAAAGGGACCAGCTCTGAGAGGCAGAGGGAGAAGCAGACTCCCTGCTGAGCAGGGAGCTCAATGCAGGGCTCAATCCCAGGACCCCAAGATCATGACTTGAGTCAAAGGCAGACACTTAACCAACTGAGCCATCCAGGCGAGCCTGGGTCTTTTGTTATCAGTTTTTGTTGTTGCTTTGTTGTTATTGTTGCTGTCAGCACAGTGAAGGCATTATTTTCAACACAATTATATAATTGGACGTTAAAAATATAATTTTCATGTAAATATAATTACATTTGAAAAGCCATCTATCAGTTTAATTATTTTTTCTTTATAGAAATTGTTCATTCTATATGTTTTCAGTCTTCCCCTTGGCATTCTTGAGTTTTACCACTATGTGTCTACATGTGGAACTTCTTTGCCTTCCTTTATGTTGATATTCACTGGGCTTGTCAGATCATTTAATTGGTTTTCAATCAGTTTCAAAATTCTTAGCCAAAATGCCTTTCAATATTGCTTATCTCTATTCTTTCTCCTTTTGAAAATTCAGATATTATCTATGACAATATCTCACGTTATCTATCAGAAAAACCTTTTCTTTCATATGTTTCCACTCTTTGGCTTTCAATGCTTATGCACTGAGATGCTTTCTCCAGATATCTCCCCAGTCTGCACATTCTCTCTCATGGTGTCTAATCATCTCTTTAACCCACCCCCATGTTTTAATTTAGGGCATTCTACTGTTTAATCCTAGAAGTTTTATTTACTCATTTAAAATACTATTGTTAATTTTTATAAACTTATCTTTATCTTTTCAAAGTATTTATTTCAGATGTATGACAAAAATTTAAGCATTTAACACCCCTGTAAATTTAATCTGCTATCTGTACTTTGGGTGATTCTTGGCATGCGCTGTGTTTTATTTTTTTGTTGTTGTTTGTTTTGTATTTATTACTGTGAACTAGTGTTTTTTGAAACTTTATCTCTAGGGATTATTTGAGGAAAGAGTTGAAAGAAACCTAGTTTAAACATCCACACCATAACCAACAAAGGTTACCTGAACATAAATCTGGGCTTTAGCCTCTCAGGTAACACAGGTTATACAAATGAGGAATGAAAATCCATGTGAAGGTTGGCTGTGGTGACAAATTCCTAGGGGGCATATTTTCCCCCTTCACTCAATGGATGAAACAGTCAGATATCCTCATCGACACGTTATGGTGAATGGGCTATATGGCAACTTAGTAAACCTTTGATTTGTTTTCTAATCCAGTTTTTGAATGAGTATCACATTTAGATGGGTCAGAATTCATCAAGGTGCAGAACTACATGCTCTGGAAAGCTATTTCCCATTCCTGTACTTCAGCCTCTTAACAACCCCTCCTTGCAGGCAAACCCTGGATTCAATTTGTGTGTGTCCTTTTGTAGACATTTTCTGCACATGTAAGCAAATACTTTAAAAGATTATCCACCTAATGCCTTTTACACAAATTCCACCATACATGATCCATCTTTTTCACTCACCATAACTTGGATATCTTCTATTGTAAAAAAAGAATTTCCTTGTTCATTTCATGCAACTGTATAGTATTCTACTGTATGGATACACCAAATTCATTGATCTAGTCCTTACTGATGGGTATCTAGGGGGTTCTCAGTGTTTTGCCATTACCCAAATACTTCATTGAATAACCTAATACATCTTTCTGCATATTTGTGTCTGTGTTCATTTGTTTGATTAGTTAATCATATGCATAAGGGTGCAGCTCCTTGGGGCCTTTATTGTGGGGATCTCATGTGAGGCTCCTACCATAGGGAGACACCTGTCTAAGTAAAAAAAATAAATAAATAAATAAATAAATATATATATATATATAAGCTTTAATTCCCTTAGCTTTAGCAGATGTGGATGTTTCAGTGTGAAAGTAGCTCCAGGCTTTCCTGAACACTCTGGATTTCCACTTTAGTTTCTACTTCTTCCTCCCCCAAAGACTTTCCATTTGCTTTCCAGTTAAATGGAACCCTTAAAAGATTTTTAAAGACTTTTGTCATATTGTTTTAAAGTGGGGAATTTTTTTAGCTATTGAATCAATCATACTGCTGGAAACATATGTCTAAACCTTTACTTCAAACTACAAACCAAACCATGTTATCTAACAGTCAGATTCAAAGAATGTATATGAAATTAATATTTAAAGAAAATAAATGACACATATCTAACATTCTAAACACACTTGCAGTATTAATTAGAAACCGATTCTTTCATAAATCTATGTAACAAATATGTTTCTATCAATTTCTTTCTTTTCATAAGCTCAGGACAGGGTTTTTGTTGGTTGGTTAAGTGGTTTGCTTAATCATGGGTTTTAACAGTCAACTTGGAATATGGGAACTGTGAAATGAGTTTTATTATTTAGAGAACTACTATCATACAGGATTTTGCCAAGAATTTATCATAATACACACTCAGTTATTGGGATATTGGTATTTTAGAAAGCTTAAATATTTCATTGGACTGATATAAAAGGAAAATTGATAACTATTATTATTAAACAGAAAAGAAACATGAATGATCAAGACTCTCTGAAATTAAAAAAACACTAAAACAGTTATTTTTCAAAATGCACAAGTCTGTCTTATATCTCTGCATATAATAAACATGTAAATCTTAGAAATGAAAGGAACTTGGAAATTGAATAATCTAGCTCTCTCTTAATTAGTGAGTACTGTTTTTAGGGTGGTAGTTGATCATGAGGCCATATTAACCCTCCTGCGTTCTATGTGACAATATCTGTGACAGGATCAGAGATAAATAAGCCCGGGTAGGATGTACAGGTAGATTGAAAAAAAATGCATCCTTTACTACAGTCAACAACCAGGTTCTCAAGTATTTATTGAGAGTCTAGTGTGTGCATGTCACTTTACCAGACAGGGCTATCATGGTGATAACCCCCAAGAGTTAACAATGAGGTTGGAATATAGTTTTATTTTCTACCTAGTCATGTCCTCATGGTGCACACACATCTCAAAATAGGCACTGAAAAGAAGGAGGTTTGCAGCCAGGAACATTCAGGAAAGCTTAAAGACAGGCGGGGTTAGAGCATGTAGATGCTGGACAGATGGGAAGAACGGGCATGAAAAGTAGTAGAAATAGCAGACACAAGGCTTCAGAGCTGGAACAGTCCTGGGGAAATCTACCCCACCCATTTCTGCTGGATTCCCCCTCCCCAGAGTAACTGGTCACATTTCACGGAGATTTTTTATTCCTTGCCTCCACCTACTTTTCCATGCACCCCATTCTTCAGCCATGAATTACCCTCATCTCCCCTCATTCTTATTTTCTGTATTTTAGCAAACATAATTATTTCGTCTGTCATGGATAAAACCCTTCCTATTTTTCAACAACTTACTCCATGCCCTGACCAAATACCAGCTCATTTATGAAGTTATCCCTGATCCCTCACTGTGATATTTTCCCTCCAAAAAATCTGCATGTCATATGTCTAACATTTTCCATGTAGCTTAGAGCAAGTCCCATTTATGGAAATAGATGTGGCAGAAAACAGCTCTCCATTTTGTTTTATTCCCTAGAGTAACTTGCAGAGTATCTCAAATATAATTTAAAAATTCTAAAGGAAAAAGATGATAGGTGCTAAAATGTGTTTTTCTCCCTTTTTCCTGTATGCCTCATGATTTGACGCTTCATGTATATTACCTTATTTACATATAGTTTTATTGCATTTATGCTCTAACTAGGTGGTATTATTATTATTATTTTCTTCCACATGAGGGTCAGACACATGTCACTTACCCAAGGTCAAAACCATAATAAGGCAGCAGAGCTGGGATTAAGATTCAAATTAAGATTCAGATTCAGACCAGCCAAGTCTGTTCGCTCCCTGCAGTAGCATAAACCACAAATAACTGACAGAGCTTGGCCCTTGCATGAGGTCCCTTGCCTTGACCAAGAAGGGAGAAAATCTAGAACAGTGTATTCTTAGGGAAGACATCTCAGATAAGGAGAACACAAGAAACAGAAACAGGCTTTTCTTGCATGCACACAATGTCTTTCTGTTGTGTCAGCTCGATTCCCAAGCAGATTTGAGGGCTACTGAATAGATTTGGCTACAACCATCAAGGGAAAAGTTGAATCACTAATGATGAATCGTAGAATATTAGGCATTGTATGTGTAGGCAATATTTGCTCAAGCAAAGAAACAACTTAGCAATAAAATGCTGTTTGAAATTGAAGGCTAGACTAACTAGATGACAAATAATCAGAAAATTAATGTTTCTTTGTTGGAAATTAGTATATATTGTAATGTCCATATTAGGAAATGAATAGGTTAATTTAACAAAGTACAGTAAAAACTTACAGATGCCTGATTTGGAGGTCATTTAGTAAATAGGAAAAAAGTTAAAAACTATATAGAAATTCTCATGTCACTCAATTTTCCTGCCACCTCAGCCCTCCTTACCTGTTGATTAATTCCACACTTTAGCTGCCATGCCACTCCAAGAGTTGGTTCCCGTTTGCACAAAGTGTGACAGTTACCAGCAGACTAAATAAAATATCTTTTAAGCAACCTTAGTGATATTCAAGCCTTCTCATGTAAATGAAAGAGGCACACAGCCTTCATAGGATGTCACTTTTCTTTGATGCTGACATCTAAGTGCAGTCTACAAAAATTCCAAGTAATTCTTAATTCTCTAATGAAGCAGAGGACCTCAGGCTTCGTTTACTTAAAAGTTATACCACAATTTTCAAGTATGATTAGAATTTTCTGAAGGTTTATAATCTTTTATTGATCAATAAATAGCACTTTGAACATAAAGTCCCATTTAATGGGTGAAACTGACCATTTTAATTCTCAATCAAAAGTTAACCAAAGCAACACCATAAAAAAAATGGGACTGACATAGGAAAGGAGAAAATGTTATGAAATTATATATAGTGGCCACCAAATACTACACTTTGAGACTTTTTTCCCCATTACTTATACTATTTGTCCTTCACATTAACCTTGGCAACACCACTGTGCTATTTTGGTTTTGTTCTCATATTGCAGAAGAGAAGAATGAATGTAAAAGATATAATAAAATGCAATGTCTCCTCAATCATGAGAGTTAGTAGAAGGGAGTTCTGGGATCTTTTTTGAATCTATCACTCCTGATATTGCCAGTATTTCCTTGTTATACATATGACACAATAAAATGCAAACACAATATTATGAATGCATTTTTAAGAAGTGGGAAAAATTAATCAGGCTAAATTTCCTAATGATTCACACTTTAGAAAACTGGAAGTGTTCATAGCTACTTATTCAGCTTTGTGATTCTGCAGTTACCTGGAACCAACTCCCAGGATTCAAATCCATTTTCCCCTGTGCCATGCTAAATGCTATATGCATAGACGATTTATACTTAAACAAAACAAAACAAAAAATTACTCATCTATTTAAAAGGAAAAGGCTACTGGAGCAGTAACCAAGGTATGCAAAAACCCCAGGGCTAAATTTGGGGCTTAGAGAGAGAAGCTCTTGGTATCGGTACTTCTTACAACACTGAAGAGGCTTTTGGGTAGAATGTAAATATTAGGAGATGTGGAAATATCTGCCCCCAGAAGCACTCTCCTCCTGTCTCCTTCCACCGGTGTAGTTACTTTCAGCACCTAGGAGAGCTCATCCCTGCCACACCCTTCCCCTTCTTTCTGATGATTGTTGCAGGAACACTTCATTCCCCTGCCCCACTTCTTATCACTGCCCCTATTGCTGGCCTACTCTGTCCTGTCTCTTCACACACTATGCCCTCTACCCCAACACTGTGACATGGCCCCCTAATATATGCTCCTTGGTGGGTCAATTCACTTTTCATCCCATCTAGGAAAGTGCTGCCAAGTCCCATTTCACATGAGTTACAACTAGACTCAGTCTCTACTATGAAAATTACCATTTTCTATTTTATTTTATGCTGTGTGTGATAGGGACTTCAGAAGGTGCTTGTATTTTCCAAACTAAAATGCCGGATTCAATGTCTAAGCAAAAAAAAAAACAAACAAAAAAAAAAAACCCAAAGTGTGGGTTCAATTGTATGAGTTTATAAAGTTATTAAATGCAAACCACATTTTCCTATATACATAATATATTCTCTATTTTTAAGCTTACAGAATAGAATAGAATTAGGTATCACTAAACAAATGTTGGGTATTCTGATTCTGGGATGATTCTTTACACTTATTTTTATATATTTAATAACTTTTCCAAGATTTGCAAAGGTGTACTCTACCTAAGTTCCAGTATTCTTGGTGGAAAATGAGTATAATAATAGAGATCTACATTATATAGTTATTTCAATGATTAAATTGAGATTATGCATACAAAACCATGAGTATATTTACGAACTCAAGGAATGCTAGCTCTTATCAATATTAGCAGGTGTTGCAATAATGAAGAATATAGATATACTACAAACTACATGTAGGACTTTATTTTTTTAAGATTTTATTTATTTTTTAAGTAAACTCTACACCCAATGTGGGGCTCGAACTTATGGCCCTGAGATCGAGTCCCATGCTCTACTGACTGAGCCAGCCAGGTGCCACCACAGGTAGAACTTTAAATATGTACCTCAATAAAACTGTAAGTTTGGCTGATTACATGTTTCAAATATATGTCTTTCAAACCCATTCAAGCACTCTATGAAATGTATGTTAATATAGGTTAAAAACATAATTTGTTTTGTCTGTGTATCAATGAGCTACAAGAAGAGAATGGGTATAGAAACAAAACAGTGAGATTTTATGTAAATAGCCCCCTCTCTCATTTTAAAGATCTGTTTTAGTAAAAAAAAAAATGAAATAAGGATCTGTTAATTTAGTTTCTATAGAGGTGAAATGCCATGTTTAAGGTCACTCAGCTAGTTCATAACAGAATTGTAATGGTAACCTATATGTCATGATTCTCAAATTAGTGGTATATTTTGGTATCAACATTTATAATTATTCTAATAAATATGGGCTATATTGAAACATATCTGAGTTTTTTTTTTTAAGGACCAAGAACTTAGGAAGTTTTGTAAAAGCCTTTTAAAAAGTCTTCTAACTAGTGTAAAACAAATAACTCACAGCACATACTGCTTTTGTATTCATCAGGGGCTGCTTTGTAATCCATCATAATATTTAGAATGGATTTGTTTCCATAAATTATGTTTTGGTGTGATTCATTTTACCTTTGTGTATTATTTTCTGCACAGAGAAATAAAACTTTGTGTCACCCAAGATTCTCAGAATAGTATTAGATTCATGAAAATCCAAAATCCTGGAAACGTTTTCCAAAACGCTCACTCAGTTAAGATTCTCCATTATTGAAAACACTGAGCCAAATCCTCTCCTTTTGTAATTTTTAATTTAATTACTAGCATACATAATTTATACACTCAAACCACTTACAACTAGTTCTTCATATAGTTTTATAGCCTCTAACAGAACAGCTTCCTCCCAGCCTGACAGTCTCACTACCTTGTGGGAGGATTAACTGGACAACTCAATAAAATATGGCCAGGCACTACAGAATCCAGAGAATTATAGTGGTGCTAATAGCCTGCCTATTGCGAAGACTGCCGTGGTGTTTTCATGATAAACTCTGATTAGCAGAGCTGTACATTTAAACTATTCTAAATTGCACTGTCTGAACCCTGGCATCATGGCAGCAAATCTTTCTGTGAGGCTCTTTGAAGGGCTGCACAGGTTGTTCTGAGGTTTCGATCTTGGAAACACAGTCACCGAGTTATTGTCTTGGTACTCCAGAAACAACTATGCACTATGTGGATTGATGAGAGTCAGCTCTGTGGTTCTTCTCCTCAGGTAAGGCTCCCTGTTGGAACCAGGCTATTTGGAGTAGAACCCAAAGCCTTCAGGCAGACAGACTGAGATGCCACAACTGTCCATATCCACAGAAAGTAAAGAAGAATTGAACCCTAGCCCCCTAGGCTGAATAAGACATGGATATGCCAGTTCATATCTCACCGGCATAGACTTTTCACTGTCAGTATCTCAAAAAGATAGATCTTTTTCAGGATTATTGTCATTTATATTTATTTTGCAACAAGATATCCTTTTCCTTTTGGTAGAGCACCTGAATCCAATAGATTCAGTGGTCCCAATCCCCATCATTTTCTGAAGTATCTGGTTAAATACTGTCCCATAGGGCAACAATTACAAACATTATACTGTATTAATCTTCAATGACTGATATCTTTGTTACTCAGTAAAGACCTCCAAACTGGTTAAATTCTTTATGTTCACTAGTTAACCCCTGAAGGGAGGAGAAAGGACACAGTCTTATCTTCCCAACAAATCTCTAAATTAAATATAAGTAAATAATTGTGAAACAGTATATAAGGAGGAAAGACAAAGAAACAAGGAAAATGAGTTAGCCATAGGCTAAAAGAAAATGTGAATGATAAAAATAAAAAATAAAAAGCCAGTAGCTACCAAGCACGCAAAAGTCATACACCATTTTGACCATTACAGACTTTAATTTGACTTACTATTTAGAGTTGATTTTGTATGTGCATGTGCATACACGGAATTCTTATATTTTGGCTTCAGGTACTCATGATGGGTGATGACAGCAATAATTTAGAGGAACACAGGCTTGCTGATGGCCCTCATATCTGAACAGGTACATATCACATATCACCATAAGTATGCTGTACCCCTGGCTAATGTGTACATGTCAAAGCTGTTATCAAATAACTGTCTTGTATTTAATGAACTGAGCTGAATTACTTTGAGGTTGGAAGTCTCTCTAGTTTAAATGTAATCCTGAAGTTAATTTTAGAAATGTAAAGGATCACAGAGATCATATAATCAAATGCTCTCATTTTATGGGAGAAGATGGAATGTCTGTGAAATTGCCTTGCCTGAAACAGTGCCAGTAAAATATTAACTATAAGTACAGATCTTCCTTGACTTCAATGGGGCTATGTCCTGATAAACCAATGCTAAGATTAAAGTCCTCATTGTACTTGATTCTTCAGCAGTATCCTAGGCTTCCTCAATATAGAAATCACTCTCGCAAATTTTTCAAGAGTCACCATCAATTGAACCCATCTCATCCATCCGTCACCCTATTTCACTATTCCCTTTTTGAGCAAAAGCTCTTGAAATGTTATCTATGCTTACGGACCAAATGGTTCTTTACCTGCTATGCTTCCACCCAGTATGATCTAAATTCTGCCTCTACCGTCTTGTGCAAGCTACTCCTCCTTAGTCAATAGTGATACCCATCTCACAACCCTTAAGAAACATATAGAAGGGCACAGTACTAGAATAACTCATTCAACTTTATATTTCAAAAATTAGCTTTGGACGGGGTGTAAAATGAGATTACTTGGCATTGAAGCTTTGTGTCATCTTGATCCAGATGAGGAAGGTGGTTATTGTAGTGGACCAGTCAGGGAGTAATGGTGTCCTCTCAGTCTGAATGGCGGTGGTGGAATGAATGTGGCGGCATAGGTATGAGAGGTGTATGGGAGAGAGAGAATGAGAAGGGTGTGACTAGGTGTTGCCAGCCAGAGAGACAATGGAGTCAAGATCCTATACCAGATATTTAGACTGAACAACTTGGCAAATGGTAGTGGTCCTTAATAAGATACTGCACCATGGAGGAAAAGTAGGTTTTATAGGGATGAAGCTTTAGACATATAGTTTTTCACCACTGGAATGGCAAATATCTAGTTGGATATATGTGATTGGAGATCAAAACAGAAAGCTGAAATGGAACTGTATCTAGGTGTCCTTTGGCACCCATTCACTCATTCAAAAATTATTTGTTGAGTATCTACTACCTACTTACTGTATAGCAGGCAAATTGGTAGGCTCTAGAGGTATACATTTGTGGGGGGAAATTACAGATTTTACGTTTGACTTGGTGAAATAACAATTGGACGTATTAAATAAGTAAACTATATGGTGTGCTAGAAGATGATATGCATTATGTAACAAAAGTAGGTTGGTGTAAGGGAGACAGGGAGTATCTGATCAGGGGTGATGCCTTTTATAGACACATAAACATGGAGATGAAAACTACAGCTATGACAAGGCACAAACTGAATTTTTTCAGCATTCTGTAGAGAAGAGGAACTAGGGGAACAGTCATGAAATTTCCCAAAGAGGAGGAAGGGATCATCAGGGTCTGGTGGCCAAGATAAAAATGTGGCTAAAAAGGAAAATAGTTTTCAGCTATACAAAAGCTAGAGGCATCACAGTTAAACTGAAGACTAAAGAATAATAGGCTTCCAAAATTATCATATAATGAAGCCCAATTTTCTTAATGTGCAGGTTCTTGATTAGCAAGATTGAGCTTCTGACCCCCCTTCAGATTTATTCCATTCTGCTCTCTTCTTCACTCCATTCACTGCGGCAATAATACACCTCACTCCGTATTTTGAATACAATTGTTTACTGTGTTTATAGCCTTAGAGCCTGTGCACTTGTTCTCCGTATGCCTGTGACAAACATGCCTAGCCACTGTTTGACCAGTTGATAGTCACAACTCCTCCATTAGCTTAGAATATCTTCTCCACAGAAGCCCTGTCTGACTTTCCTAGGCTGACTTAAGTTACTAGACATAAGTCTCTATAGTGACATAGAGATCTCCTCCCCCACATTCATTGCTCTCCTGGGATTTTTATTTTCTGTATTTCCCTTAGTACTGTAGCACTTTAAGGTTGAAAGTATGCAGCCATTTCTTTTGGCTCAGTATACTTAATTATCTCTTTTTTTTTTTCCTTCCCGAGATCACAGACTGTTCCATCAACCCCTAATATTTTTGTGTGTCTTTCCTATGAAATGAATACGTGCCTTGCTCTGTTCCATCTAATGGTTTCTGACTGAATTGTTCAGGAGAAGACAGAAGAGAGAAAGAGAGGGAAGGGGGGAAAGAGGAGATGAACAGGAGGGGAGGGGGAGGAAGGGGAAGGGAAGGAGCAGAGAGAGAAGGACAAAGACTAAGAGGAAGAATAAGAGCAAGAGGTAAAGGCATTCTTTACAGTTAAATTTTTCATAGAAAATGCCTCTACTTTTAAAAAGTATATATTAAATAGGAATTTTACAAACTCTACTCTTTATTATTTTCTTTTTCTTGAAATGCAGGAATCAAGGAAAGCATGATCACAAGATCAATTAACGAAACCTGAGATTCATATTACAATAGGAGAGATCCGCGTTACAACAGGGTAAATAAGAGCTCCCACCTGTTTGAAGCGTCTGTATTTATGCTGATGGGGACTGACATCAGAGGGGGAAAGTAATCAACTAACTCCATCTTTAAAATAATTTGACTCAAAAGATCAACTACAAAGACTGAGAAAAAAAAGTTGAATGTTTTGCTCTTGCTCTTTGTTTTGACCAAGTCCTGAGGATGTGGTCACCTTCCTGGTGCCGCCATCTCTAACACCTCAAAGAAAACTTGTAAACCTACTCATCCATGGTCCCATCACATACGCCTAGGTAATTTTGGAGAACTGAGCTTGACATATAAATTTTGTTCTTCCATTGGCGCTTCTGGAGGTCAAGAAGCATACCTTTCATGTTTGCATTCGGAGAAGCCAGCTCAGGGCTTGTCCCAGAATGTCCCTCCTGCCCCCAAGCACAGAGTCACATGTATACTCATACATCTAAGTACCCGCAGAGAAGATGATGGGATATCTCATGACTTTTAGAGTAGATGAGAAAATGCATGCTGAAATTCAAAGTCAGAGATCATGACGCCACATTTTACCATGGGGCAGCGGAGGAAAACACTGTGGGAGCTGCACTCATGCTCTCATCTCTTGGCTCTGTGGCTTCCTGCTTATACAACTTTTGAAGGATTGACATTCTCTTCTGATTTCAGCAGCAATTAGGAGACATCCTTTTTATACCTTGCTTTTCCCCCTCCTCCTCCAGTGCTCACATACACTCTCAGGGAAAAGAGTCTACTTCTCAAGCAATAGTCACCTACTTCCCACTTCTACTATTCTCTCTAATTACCTGAAGGCTTTGCCGACATCACCTGCCTGTGTTGGCTGCCTTGTTGTCCACTGGATGCCAGTGGTTGGGAAATGTGAATCATAGGTTTTTCTCAGCCCCTGAGATCCTCAGACTAAGAATTTCCTCTCAACTATAAAAAGATTATGTGAAGGCTTCCAAAAAATGATATGTTATATTAAGCATTGAGTGCCAGCTCAGGCATCACCTGTAATGTAGCCAAAATAAGCACTGTAATCCCATTGCCTAAACCACTATCTAGACTCACCATTAATTTACATAGGAAAGGGAGGCTGTGCTGAGTAGAAGCACACTTCAGTCCTGCTTTAACTGATAGATACAGTATGTTGAAATAATGATGTAACTCCTGGAAAATTGCAGGGCTGTTCTTTTCTGCAGTGGTTGAAATTTTTGGAGAAACAGACGGCTTCCTCCTTAGACATGGGACGGCCCAGGAAGCAGAGCTTAGCCTCAGCATGCATGTGCACTGTGGCTCAGGGGCAGGCCTTTCTCTAGTTGTTACATAACATTTCTGAAGCTGCAGACACAATTGTGCATGTCCCTACCAACTGCACAGAGCTATGTGAATGAGCATGTCAGGAGACTATAATTTTTTCTACCGTACTGAAATTCTGGTTCAAAGGCAAACAAATAGCATAATAGGGAGTCATTTATGTCACAAAGGCATAACAACAACAACAAAAACCCCTGGAAAACCACTTAAATTTACCCTCTGTGTGCTCCTCAGGGCGTTTTATGACTTTCATACTAAACATGAATGTCCTACAATAGTGGTGAAGGGAAGAGCAATGCACAGGCAACATACTAGCCCTCTTTCTCCATTGGAGAACATCAAAACCAGGTATTCTATTTAAATGAGGGTACAGTGAGATAGAAAATACCAGGTACAAAAAGAGTCCAGATAAGACGATTTCACAACACAATAAAAGACTGAGTGCCTAGGATGAACTCTCCTCGTGTCCTTGAGCTGAGCTTTTTTGACTGTATTCACTTCTAGGTCTTACACATGAGTTCTACATAAGGCTGTTTCTTTCTCTTCAGACATGCATGGTATAAAAGGTGCTAGAGAAACTTCAGTGTCCCTACCCTGTGCTACTTATTACCCACTCCCCCCCCAAGTTTAGTGCCTCATACTTTCAGCCTAAAGACTTGATTTCAAATAAAGTGAAAATCCTTTCCATTAGAAAAAAATGTTTTGTGTTATTATCATTTGCAAATAAATGCTGATAACTCATATTTCTTTTTTTATTTTTTATTTTATTGTTATGTTAATCACCATGCATTACATCATTAGTTTTTGATGTAGTGTTCCATGATTCATTGTTTGCGTATAACTCATATTTCTATAGCACTATCACAGTATTTGTTGCAATTAATCCCTACAGAAACTAAGAATGCATGACGATATATTTATTTTACTGATAAGGTGTTCAGAGAAATTGTGATTCTCCAGAGTCACTAATTGGCCACTAACTGGCAGAGGCAGGATGAGAATCGATCTGCCCGGGTAATCTAGCTCCGATCCCATGGTGCTTTCAGAATAGAATGTGCTGCCCACGTAGGCCTGAAAAGACTCTCAGGAAGGTCTTGGCTAGAAGAAGAAACATGCGTGGGGTGGAAGAGAAGTCAAAGGAGATGGTGGAGATCATTTAATACCATCTCTAGAGCTAGCTCTGTTGTTTTTCTTGCAGGACAAAGAGGATGCTGATGCATCTGAGAAATGGTATTACAATGCATGAATTGAGCATGAAAGACTGAGTAGAATCTACCTCCAAGTATTTTAAAAATAATATTTGGTATTTAGTTCAGGGACGTGCTGTCTCTCAGATAACGTTCTATTATAAAGCTAACCCTTTCCCAGGGTCATCGCCTATCTAGCAGACAGGGGAGGGCAGTATGTAGATATGCACCAGCCAACACCAAACAAGTCAGCCACCAGTCACATGGCACATTGCGCTGCCCATCATATGGCTTCTGCTTGGAAGTCCCGCGACTCACTGAACACAATCAGGCTGTCAGCAACAGCACACACTGCACTTACTGAAACATGTGAATGCGGACACATTTTTTTTTTTTAAATTTGCTTCCCTGAATTCTGTTCTTGTGACAGCACCTAGGCTCTATCATCTGTGGTTATAGAAATAGGGCTGTCCATTCACTTTGCACCTAAGAAAATGAAAACATTAGGGACGATTATTCTATCCACTATTGGCTGTTAATTCTCAAAGCTTGTCACATAAATTTTACTCGTCCAACATCACAAAATTCCCTTGTTCATTTCAAGTGGCTCATTTAAGGGTACTGCAAGCCAGTGTCTCAAATGGGACTATGTTAGTCACAGAGTAAGCACTTACTGTGTGCTCTCTATGAAGGATAATGTGATAAAATTGAAAACTGTCTCTGCAGCACATTAGAGAATGTCAGATCTGTGATTAAATAATGAGATAAAACCTATGTAGACTGAAAACCTGGCTTTAAAAAAATCATAAAGTAAACTATTTTACATGAATTTCTAAAGATTCAGTGTATTGGTTTATTTTTTAAAGATTTTATTTATTTATTTGACAGAGAGAGAGAGAAAGCAAGAGAAGAAACACAAGCAAAGGGAGTGGGAGAGGGAGAAGCAGACTTCCCACTGAGCAGGGAGCCCGATGTGGGGCTCGATCCCAGGACCCTAGGATCATGACCTGAGCCAAAGGCAGATGCTTAATGACTGAGCCACACAGGAGCCCCCAAGTGGACTGGTTTAAAACCAACTTATACAACACATATGATAAAATCTAGTAAGTGTTAATAATAATGATATGTAATAGTTGCATGGTATTTACTGTGTGCCAGGCACTATTCTGAGCACTTCGCATCCATTCCCTTATGTAGATTCCATAACAAATTTTGGGGGGGTTTCACTGGAGGAACAGAGAGTTCCTGTGTCCTGCCCAATGTTGTCCCCATAGTAAATGGCAGGCCAGGGTCTGGCCAAGGGGGCAAGGCTCCAGGCTGCACTTATGAAATTTTACCCTCACTACAACTCTGCAAAGCAGACTGGTAACGTCTTTCATTAACGTATGAGGAACTGGGATCCTAAGATGGCCAGCAAGTAGCAGAGCAGGATTTCAGACACAGATATTATGAGGTTGTTCTCAGAGTCTTCCACCACCTAAGTGTGGCATCCCTTAGACGACAAATTTCACAATTCCATTATGGAACACCTAAGAAAAAGCAATACTAATGAACCACGACAGAGTCAAAGGGCTCCGTCTGCAGTCATACCTTACAACACATAACCCTCCAAAGGTGCACTGCCTCTCAGCACTGCTGATCATTCTCGGCAACAGTATTTCTCATTTTTATAGGATTCTTCCAATCGTGATCTTCCTTGAAACTCCTCCCAACACAGATTCTTGAAATTTTTTATAAAATTAAAATTAAAGGCATGTATTTTTCTCAAGGGAATAAATGGTGAAAATTCAAAGAATTTCTTTATAGGTGAATGTTACAACTCTTGGATTTGAATTTCTCCAGCAGTGAGTTAAACAAGGATGTGAGGAGAGATAGAGTTGGAAGGGAGAGGATATTTAGAAATCATGTTGCACATTTTCCCTTGCTTTCATCTTCTCATTCCACGGAAATATATATAATTATAAAGTTGATTTCTAACTAGAATTAGACCTGTAGAATAAACTCTCATATTTGTGTTACATGGGACATAGTACAGAGTGCTCTTTCATCCCGTTCTTTCATTTGAACTTGGCAATGCTTTTACAAGGTACGCAGAATAAAGATTGTCATCCTCACTCTGTAGATGATGAAGTTGAGTTGGAAGATGTTCAATAACTTATCACCTGTAAAGCAAAGTGGTCAGGTACCAGTGGTCTTTCTGCTGCCCCAATTCACCTGCCTCTTGGGTAAATAAGAAAAAGGTAAACATTTTCCAGAAAGTATTTAATTAAGAGGACATTTATTTTCTTCCTTCCTTCCTTCCTTCCTTCCTTCCTTCTTTTCTTCCTTCCTTCCTTCCTTCCTTCCTTCCTTCCTTCCTTCCTTCCTTCCTTCCCTCCTTCCTTCCTTCCTTCTTTCCTTTCTTTTTTTTTTGGTTACATGGGCCTATGACATAAAAATAACAATATTTACGGGGCACATGAATTGTAGGCGAAGTCGATTCATAGTTTGAAAAGCAATCATTCACTTAATATATTCAAGCAACTCCTATCTCCCTTGGGGGTGAAAATAAGTTCATTGACACATTCTGTAACTGCACACGAGATGCACCAGTGGATGTAACAGACCAACAGATGCTGTTCTCATGGTGCTCATGTTCAAGTCCGTGACGGAGTATAAACAGAACCCGCATACCAAGTTCAATAGAAATAAAGCAGAGAGGGTCGGGAACAAGTTACAATTTTAACCAGGATGGTCAGGGAAAGGCCCACTGCAAGTGCTAGATGTGAGCCAAGAGCGGGACTGTGGAGCCCAGGGAAAGCGGCACTGGGGGATGTAGGCCGAGGAGTGACATTATCTGATGTGTGTTATGAAAAGAACACACTGACTTCTGCTTTGGGGATGGTGTGATGGCACCAAGAGCAGAAGTAGAAAGTTCTACAGGGAAATCTGGGGGACAGAAGGCAGGACTTGAGAGTGGCTTGGACTAGGGTTGCAGCAGGATAGATCATGAGGAAGTTAAACCAGAAAGTAGAGTCCTCAGGATTCCCCAATAGATTGGAAGTGGGTATGAGAGAAACATTAAATCCAAGATCACCCCAAGGCTTCCCCTGTGTATCTAGTTAAGACGGAGTTACTACTTCCTTTAAGACAATAGATGAGAGAGGGGTAAACTGGGGGCAGGGGGAAGGGCACAATTTGTGTCATGCCAGGTTTGAGATTTTTATTAGGCTTCCAAGTAGAGATATCACCTATACAAATCTGGAATTTAGGGGGGAAATTTTCACTGACGTTTAAGACAAAGTGGTGGTAGGGAGTGTCCTGGTGGTGTTTCAAGACCTGAGAGAGGAAGACCTAGGGAGCGAAACGAGAGAAGAGGAGATGCCAGGGACAGCCCTGGCATGTGCCATCACTTAGAGCCTCCCTGTCCAACATGCTAGCCCTTAAGCTTGGGGATCTTTAAATTTAAATTAAGTAAAATTAGATACAATTAAAAATTTAGTTCCTCAGTCACAATGGCCACTTTTCAACTGCTCACTAGTCATGCATGGCTACTGAATGGGGCCGCACAGGATATGAGCAATTCCAATATTGTCACATTTATTTTGGTTAATGTCACTTTGGAGAATAAAGAGATAAGGAGAAATAGCAAAGCAGACAAAGGAAGATAAGTCAGTCCAGGAAAGGAGAATGAAGTCCCAGATAATGTGGGCATCTCAGAAGGCAAGTGAAAAACTTGTTTAAAGAAAAAAATAAATAAATAAACGTATCAAACTCTGCTATTAGGTCAATGAAGATGAGAACTAACAACTGACTATTGGATTTAGTCACATGGAAATTATTTTTGGCTCAGCACACATACCAGTTTGTTGGAATAGATCTGGTCTGTGCTTGTAGAAGATCTATTAAAGGCGATTAATCACTTTAGCACCTCATATATTTTAAGTGTCAAGATTTAAATGATGTTTTCTAGTTCTCTTAGAATGATGATCTTTACAAGATCAATTTAACTAAAGGAGAAGGAGAAGATGTTGATTTAGATTCAAGAGGGAATAAAAGGAGAGAAATTAAAACCAGAAAGAATACGACTTTCCAAGTAGTAGGGAAATGGCACAGTAGGTGGAGAAAGATGTAGAACCTAGAGAGAGACTATTGTTTTGCTTTTGGTTTTGTTTTAAGATGGTGGAAAGAGGAATATGTTTATATGCCGAAGTGAATCACTCCATCAGGAACAGAGCAAGATGGCCTTAGCCTTCCCCTCATCATGAGTTAACCTTACACAGGTTTCTTCCTTCCTCTATGACCTGATGTCCCTTTTCTTGTAGCATTTACTTTAGAAAACCTATAATTACAAATTGTTTACCTGCCTTCTGCTCCCTTGAGATTTATGTAAATCTTTTTAATAGACATTTGCCAGATTTACAACCCAGTAATATATATCTCAAGTACCTAAGGGCCACTCTTTGAAATGTAATCATTAAGGAACACAGCACCCCTATCGCCCAGTTTCTGTGAGGGGATAGGAGCCTAAACTCAGGGTCCACCTGCTCCAAGTTTCAAAACTATCTCCAGTCACAAAGTTTACTTTTCCTGTAAATAAAGCCAGTAAGTAAACATAGCCTATGATCTCCCAACACCAGCTCTTAAAAACCCTCCTCACAAAACAATAATCACAAGAGAGCCAATAGAAACTTTTGAGATGATAGGTTTATGGCATGGATAGAGGTAATGGTTTCATGGGTGTTGTCTTAGTTTGGGTGGCTTAAACAACATTATTTTTCACAATTCTGGAAGCTGTGAAATCCAAAATCAAGGCTCCAGCAGATCCAGTGACTGGTGAGGGCCCATTTTATGGTTCCCTGTGTCCTCACGTGACATAGCAGGGAGGGAGCTCTCTAGGGGTCTCTCTGATAAGGGCACTAATCCCACTCATGGGATCTCTACCCTCAAGACTTCATCACCTCCCAAATGCCCCAGTTTCAAATACCATCACACTGACAGTTAGGTTCAACATATGAATTTTGGGTGGAAACATTCAGTCAACAGCAGGTATATACTTATCTCTAAACTCATGAAGTTGTATACATTAATTATACACACAGCAAGTTGTATATCAATAATATCAAATGGAATAAATAAAACCCTTCCACCCTTGTTTAGGTAGAGTTGAGTTCAGGCTGAGTTCTGGTCTCTTTCCCCTATTGCAATAGTTGGGAATAAACACTTCTTTGCCCATCTAAGTTTGTCTGGAGCAACTTTTGCTTTGACAGAAGGGAAAAAATGATAAAAAAGGAGTTAGCGCTGTGTGAATTGTGCAAGCCTGTTGAATCACAGATCTGTACTTCTGAAA
This sequence comes from Eumetopias jubatus, assembly GCF_037043125.1. Taxonomy (NCBI): domain Eukaryota; kingdom Metazoa; phylum Chordata; class Mammalia; order Carnivora; family Otariidae; genus Eumetopias; species Eumetopias jubatus. Next base: position 5,714,821 of record NW_028274808.1, read on the forward strand.
CAAATAATGCAACATATGTTAAGAGAAAAGAAAAAGAAGAAGATAGCAGGAGGGGAAGAATGAAGGGGAGTAAATCGGAGGGGGAGAGGAACCATGAGAGACGATGGACTCTGAGAAACAAACTGAGGGTTCTAGAGGGGAGGAGGGTAGGGGGATGGGTTAGCCTGGTGATGGGTATTAAGGAGGGCACGTTCTGCATGGAGCAGTGGGTGTTATGCACAAACAATGAATCATGGAACACTACATCAAGAACTAATGATGTAATGTATGGTGATTAACATAACAATAAAAAATTTTTTAAAAAGGAGTTAGGGAAAAATTAGTATTGTTTCTTGCTGTTGGTGAGAGAGCAGAGACTCTAGGTGGGAGGTGGAGGGGGCTGTGAGATAGCAGGATGGATACAAAAAGGAAAAGATATATAGAGGAAACAGTCATCTATGAGCACAGGAAAATGATAGTATGAGGGAAAGGGCCACAAGTCAATCTTTAAGAGCCCACTGTGGTTAATGGTCGTGATTTAGAGTCATTCTAATTAGCATGGTGGTACATTTCTCCCCAGTTATATGCACGTATGTATGGAGAAGGCAGATATTTGGATGTAACCAAGGTTGGTACCAAGGTTGCATTTGACACACAGGCAGGAAAAGGGATCAAAATTGAATGTAAGAAGGTGATAATAAGGGTCAATTGTGGCATTTAGTAGAGAGGTGAGAACCACAGACAGATAATAGAGGTTAAGTTTATGCTTACAAAACTTATGCTATGTTATGACCACGGGAAAGAACGGCTGAAGAAGCATAGAGAACACAATCATTGAAAGGTCAAAGAATTCAAAGGTTAGGTTTTTAGAAAAAATATTTTAATGGATATTAAATACTCAAAATAATATTGGAGGATTATTAATGGAGAAAGTAAACATAGACCAGGATTGAAAAATTTCAAGAACAAGGGGAAATGATTGTTTAAGGCTTGAATATATACAAAATAATGAGGTATAAAAGTCAAAATATTAAGGAAGCTCCCCTCCCCACTATCACTTGGCTTCTTCGAAGATCCAGCAAAACCTGCCATTATTAACTCAGTGATGGTTATTTTAAGTCAGTTTCCCCAGAAAGACTGAGGCAAAAAGGTAGTAATTATGGGTGCTGTGTTTTGTAGATAGGATTCTGGGGCAGTGTTAATGAGGAAAGGGGAGATGAGGTGGGCACAGTTATGATACAACTCAAGGCACACACCTGCTGGCCATAGCCCCACAGCAATCTGAGAGAGACACTGCTTATCAGCCAGCAGGTGCTTTCTGCTCGGCCACCTGATGTCTCCAAATAAACTGCACCTGGGAAGTTTGCCTGGGGGCAGTCCAAGAGAGGGAGGAGGAACCATACCTTGGAGCAGTCTACAGAAGGGCGGAGGGACAGGAAGCTAGTCTGTCAGATGTGCCCTTTTTGCATATTTCCTGATATTCAAAGTTTTGATGCATTTCCAGGTGACATCTTCTGGCTCTTTGGCACTGCATGGGAGCCAGATTTTATATCATCTGGTACAGTGTTTCTCCCAAGTCCAGAAATGGCACAAGGAGTCAGAAAAACAGGACAAAAAGCAGCAGTCAAGGAGAAGGGTCCAGGCATCCAAGATAAATAGTTGCTCTGCCCCCAAGGGCAGAACAGTGTAAATATTCATGAGAGTGATTTATAAATAGTAACATGATACAAAAATGCCAGGTATCATTTTTTTTAATAAATTTCCCCGATACTATCTATTGTCTTCGCTTCAAGGCTCTAACAGAATCTTCAGGAAGCATCCTTGAAGAAATGTACATACATACATACCCTCATATCATAATATATAATAAGGAAGTCCTTACAGAGGAAAATCTAAAAAAGAAAGACAAAAAAATATTTTAAACTATTCATATTTCTCATTTCAGCTCTGGTATGTAAAATAACTTGGAATTTGTCATTCTCATTCTTACAACAGGAAAATTCTAAAGAAACTGTTAATCAATGACCTATCCTTGGATACATCACTGAATTGAATAGCCCTCCACCCCCCAAAATCTGGAAGGGCAGTTGAATCTAGAGAGTTGCAGGAGATATATGCTCCACTGGAGCAAATGCCTGTGAAGCCATAAACTGGAAGAAAGTGTTAAATAATTTTGATCAATTTCTCCAGGCTAAGTTTATACTAGCATGAGAGAGAGAAACTTATAGGGGCTACAGACTTAAAAACAAATTTCTGTGGGTATAATCTCCAGAAAACCTAACATGTTCTTGTGGAAATCAGAGAAATATCCCCTCCTGATTCTGTCAGCATGATGGAGGGGAAATCCTTATGAAATTCATCCAGAGCATTCTTCACAAACAGGCCTACTCAGCAGGGAAATGACTTTACAAGAGCTTTATACCAGCTGGGTAAAGGGCACTGCTCCAAAGCACCCTCTTCCTATCTCACTGAAGGGGTTAAATATAAAAGTTATCCTGTGGAAGAAACACTTAGAAAGATCACAGCCCCAAGACACCAGCCCACTAAAGGACTAAGCTATAATCATAAGATTTCAAAATGTTTCCCTCCCCTATATCTCACTGTCACACCAACAGGGATCCAGTATAACGGTGGATTGAGGTTGGAAAGCTACAAAATACAAATGCTATCTGAGCAGGAGTTCTTAGGGAATCTCAAGTTCAACAGTGAACACAAACACAAGGTCACTGGAAAAATAAGAATTTCTGGGAGCTATGGAAATGGCCAACATTAAATATGGACCAGCTCCCAGCCAGATAAACACAGAACCTCACACTGAAGGCCTATTGGACCTCAGTTCCTACTACCCCATACATTATGTTCAGTCTTTGACCAAAATTACAAGATAGGCTAAGAGGCTGAAGAGACAAGGAAAGCATCAAACAGACTCAGATGTGGGAGACATTTCAGGTTTATTAGACAAAATTTAAAATAACTATGATTAATATGCTAAGGGTGCTGATGGGAAAAGTGGACAATATGCAAGAGCAACAAACAACATTATAAGAAATGTAAGAGAAATGGAGACTCTAAAAAGAATCAAAAGGATATATTAGAAATCAAAAACTCTAACAAAAATAAAGAATGTCCCATCCAGAGACTGGGTACATCTGGAGACTGGGCATGGTCAAGACAAGAGTCCATGAACTTGAAGATAATGTCAATAGAAATCCGCACACTTGAATGCGAAGAGAAAAAATAAATAAAAAAAATAGAATGTCCAAGAAAAGTGTGACAATTTCAAAAGGTGTAATGTCACATTTCATTAACTGGAACAGAAAAAAGAAGAAAAACAATAGAGTGGAAGGATATTTGATGTAATGGCCAAGAACTTTCCTAAATTAATGATACCAAACAAACACATACAAGAAACTTAGTGACTTCCAAACAGGATAATTACCAAAACACACACTTAGGCATATTGTATTTAAAATGCGAGAAACTGAAAACAAAGAAAAACCTTGAAAACAGACAAAAAATAACAATCTAATCTCTAAAGGAAGGGTAAAAGTTAGAGTACTTCTCATCAAACACTCTGCAAGGAAGAGGAGAGTCGAATAAAATACTTAAAATATTGAAAGCAAAAATTAAAAAAAAATTAAATACTCCCAAACTAGAATTCTATACTCAGTAAAATTATTCTTCAGAAAACAAAAAATAAATAAATAAAATAATGACTCTCCTTTCAACAAAAACTGAAGGAATTCATAATTGTAGATCTGCCCTATGAGAAATATCAAAAGAAATTCACAAGGAGAGGAAAAATGAGGTAGGCAAGAAACTTGAATCTACATAAGTCAAGGAAGCCCAATAGAGAAGAAATCAATGAAAGTAATACACAAACTTTTATTTTTCTTGTTCTTAATCGTTCTAAAAGATAACTGTTTAAGATAATAATAGTAAACACATATTGGATAATTATAGCATATGAATAGGTGAAATGAATGATACGATGTCATTAAATACCAGAGAGGGCGCCTGGGTGGCTCAGTTGGTTAAGTGACTGCCTTCGGCTCAGGTCATGATCCTGGAGTCCTGGGATCGAGTCCCGCATCGGGTTCCCTGCTCAGCGGGGAGTCTGCTTCTCCCTCTGACCCTCTTCCCTCTCTCTCAAATAAATAAATAAAATCTTTAAAATAAATAAATAAATAAATAAATAAATAAATACCAGAGAGAGAGATTGGCAATAATATGTTGTAAGATACCCACCTTATACGTGAAGCAATATAGTGTTATTTGGACCTAGACCTAAATTACTTACAAATGTATTTTGAAAAACAATAAAATTATTTTTAATTAAGTATACTTGATAAGCTAAACGAAAAAGGTAAAATCATATAAAATGCCCAATTAAACTGAGAGAAGACAGAAAATGAAGGGGAAAATAAACAAAGAAAAAAAGCAATGGACAGAAAATAGTTACAAACATGGTAGTTATTAATCCAAATATATGAATAATTACTTTAAATGTAAATGTTCTAAATATAGCAATGAAAAAATAGAGATTGTCAGGAGGGATTCAAAGTAGAAAAACAAAACAAAAGAAAAAACTAAAAAAACTAAACCCAACTAAATGTTGTCTACAAGAAATTCACTTCAAATATAAATAAATACTAAATAGGTGAATAGTAAAAATAGGTAAATAGTAAAAGGATATATCATGCTAACATTAATCAAAAATGAAATGAAGTGGTTACATTAATCTCACAAAAGCAGACTTGTGGAATAAAGGAAGGCATTACATATTACATAATCAATTATCCAAGAATACATAACAATCCTAAACATATATACACCTGACAATCCTAAACATATATACACCTGACAACACAGTGTTTAATATGTGAAGCAAAACTTTACAGAATTAAATGGAGAAATAGAAACTATTATAGTAGGAGACATCAACAGCCTTCTTTTAAGAAATGATAGATCAAGCAGCCAAAAAGATCAATAAGGAAATAGATAGCCTGAAGACAGGTATCATTGAACTTCTTCTAAATGGTATTTATAGAACACGCTATTCTCCAACAAAAGAATACATGTTTCTTAAGATCATCTGGAACATTCACTAACACAGATATAAGTAAGGGCTATAAAGTACACCTTAAATTTAAGAGAATAGAAATCATACAAAGTATCTTCTTATACAACAGGGGAACTAATCTAAGAAATAATAGCATAAAGAGAACTGGAAAATCCTGAAACACCTAGATATTGAGCAACACACTTCTTTTTCTTTTTCTTTTTTCTTTTTCTAACTAGGCTCTGTGCCCAGATGGAGCCCAACACAAAGCTTGAACTCATGACCCTGAATTCAAGACCTAAGCTGAGATCAAGAGTTGGATGCTTAACCAACTGATCCACCCAAGCACCCCATTAAACAAGACTTCTAAATTACATTGGTCAAAGAAAAAGTCCCAAGGTCTATTCAAATATTCGGTACTAAATGAAAATAAAAAATATCTTTTATTTACCCTTGCTGCTTGTGTTCCTTCTCTTGCTTTGTCTCTCTCTGTCAAATAAATAAATAAAATCTTTTAAAAAAATTATCAAAATATGTACATTGAAAACAGTGTACACAGGGAAATTCGTAGCACTAAATGCAGATATTAAAAAACAAAAATGTCGGGGCGCCTGGGTGGCTCAGTTGGTTAAGCGACTGACTGCCTTCGGCTCAGATCATTATCCTGGAGTCCCGGGATCGAGTCCCACATCGGGCTCCCTGCTCAGCAGGGAGTCTGCTTCTCCCTCTGACCCTCTTCCCTCTCATGCTCTCTATCTCTCATTCTCTCTCTCTCAAATAAATAAATAAAATCTTTAAAAAATAAAAAAAATAAAAAATAAAAATAAAAAACAAAAATGTCTAGGGCCGCCTGGGTGGCTCAGTCAGTTAAGGGCCCAACACTTGATTTCTGCTCAGGTCATGATCTCAGGGCTGTGAGATCAAGCCCCATGTCATGCTCCATGCTGAGCATGGAGCCTGCTTAAAATTCTCTCTCTCCCTCTGTCCCTCCCCCCCACACACTCACTTTTTCTTAAATAAATAAATAAATATATCCAAAATTAACAATATGAACTTTTTTGGAAACTAGAGAAAGAAGAGCAAGTTATGCTTAAAAGCTAGCAGGAAAAAAATCAAAATCAAAGCAGATATAAATGAAATTGAAGGCAACAGAGGATATCAATGTGTAATAAAAGTTGCTTCTTGGAAAGAGCAGTAAAATTGACAAACCTCTTAGCCATGCTAACCAAGAAAAAGACAAGACAAAAGTTACCAATGTCAGAAATGAAAGAGATAATTCTACTGATCTCTACTGATTCCATGTACCTTGAAAGCATCATGAAGAATATATGAAGAAAACCATACCCACAGATTTGATAATTTAGATGAGGACTTTTTAAATTTTTTTAAATTTTTTTAAAGATCCTTTTTTTAAGATTTTATTTATTTATTTCACAGACAGAGACACAGCGAGAGAGGGAACACAAGCAGGGGGCGTGGGAGAGGGAGAAGCAGTCTCCCCCGCTGAGCAGGGAGCCTGATGCCCAGCCAATCCCAGGACTGCAGGATCATGACCTGAGCCAAAGGCAGACGCCTAACGACTGAGCCACCCAGGTGCCCTAGATAAGGACCTTTTTTAAAAAGGCACAGACTATCATAACTCACACAAAGAGAAATGAATAATCTGAACAGGTCTATATCTGTTAAAGAAATGAAATTCACTAATTAAACCTTTCAACAAAATAAAGCATTAGGGCCAGAAAACTTCATTTGTGAGTTCCACCAAATATTTAAAAAAGAAAGGAGAAAAATTCTCCACCATATCTTACAGAAATTGGAAGCAGAAATAACACATTCTAATTCTGAAAGACATTTACACTGATATAAAACACAGTTTCTATGACAGGAAAAATACAGACTAATATCTTTCATGAATACTGATGCAAAAAAATATCAGGAAATAAAATCCAAAAATGTTTAAAAACTAATTATACACCATGACAAGTTATCCAATACTGGTTCATTAATCAAAAATGATTTCTACTACATCAACAGGCTAGAGAACAAAAATTATATGATCACATCAATTGCTTCAGAAAAAGTATTTCACAAAATTCAATAGCCATTCATAATAAGTACTCTCAGCAAATTAAAAATAATGGAGAACTTCTCCAAATTGTTAAAGAACATCCATAATGTAGTTTCAACTAACACCACACCATAATACACTTTCAGCTAACACCAGCAAGAAACTGGACACTTTCCCATTTTGAGGAACATGGCAAGGACGTCCCCTCTCATACTTCAACATCCACTGGAAGTCCTATCTAGCACAATAAACAATAAAAGGAAATAAAGTAAGAAAAAAAAAACAGTCTTTATTTGTCGATGATATGCTTTTCTGTGTAGAAAATTCCAAACAGCTGACAAAATAACTCCTGGAATTAATAAGGAAGAAAAGCAAGGTTACAAGATAAAAAGTTAACATACAAAAATCAATCACGGGGCGCCTGGGTGGCTCTGTTGGTTAAATGTCTGCCCTCAGCTCAGGTCTTGATCCCAGGGTCCTGTGATAAGAGTCCCACATTGGGCTCCTTGCTCAGCGGGGAGCCTGCTTCTCCCTCTGCCTCTCCCTCTGTCTCTGCCGCTCTGTTCATGCTCTGTCTCTCTCATTCTCTCTGACAAATAAATAAATAAAATCTTAAAAAAAATCAATCACTTTCCTATCTGCCAACAATGAACTATTGGAATTTAATATTAAAAAATAAAACATTTACAATCATACCAAATAAAATGAAATACTCAGGTATAAATATAACAAAATACATATAAGATCTCTCTATAGAAAACTACAAATTTCTCATTAAAGAAATCAAAGACAATCTAAATAAATGGAGAGATATTCCAGCTTTCCATGTTCATGTATTAGAAGAGTCAGTATTTTTTAAGATTCATTTAATTATTTTAGAGAGAGAGAAAGTCTGGCAGGTAGGGCAGAGGAGAGGGAAAGAGAATCTCAAACAGCCTCCCTTAGCTGAGCTGAGCATGGAGCCAGTCTCAGGACCCTGAAATCATGACCCGAACCAAAATCAAGAGTCAGATGTTCACCCAAATAAGCCACCCAGGTGCCCCAGAAGAGTCAGTATTTTTAAGATGTCAGTTATCGCCAATTTGATCTAGAGCTTCAGTGCAATCTCACTCAAAATTCCAGCAAGCTATTCTGTAGATGTTGGCAAACTTATTCTAAAGTTTATATGGAAAAGCAAAGCCTCCAGAACAGCCATTATATTATGAAAGCACAACAGTTGAAAGAAACTACGTAAAGTCAAGACCTACTATAAAGCTACCTTATTCCAGACAGCTTTATGCAAGACAGCATGGTATTGGTGAAAGAATGGAGAGAAGCAATGCAACCCCACTAGCAGCAAGAACAGCTAGTGCTCAGAAACTGGTTTATAATGCCATCATCCCATAAAAGGAACCTGGGTTCCTGGGACAAATGGGTGATTCTAGGGCTGGGCAGAACTTACATAAGATGAACCTGGAACATCTTATAGTAGAGAAAGTAAGAAAGTGCTCAAAAAAATTCTAGATTGTTTAGAGTGTGTCAAAGGACACGGGAACAAAATCCTAATGGCCAATCATGGAACAATTACAGCAACAAGTAAGTGATTAAGTTAAAAACAAATTACATAATATAGCATTGAACTGTACCCCAAATTATAAACTACATAACCCGAGTTAACACTGACACAAATAAATGATTTTCTAAATAAAAACAAATAAATAGCAGAGAACAGACAAGGCTCCTCTGCAGAATTCCAAATGATATAAAAATATATTTTGCCATCAAGGAGGTAGAGCATATCTTAGTATCCCTTACATGTGGGCAACACAGACTGGCTTCCTTCCAAAATAAACAGTATGGAAAATGGAAGAAAAAAAAAGAGAGAGAATAACATTATAGTAGGCAAACAGGACAAACACTACCTGAGCCAGATGATGAAGGTCAACATTGGTGAGAAGTCACACTGATAGGCACACACTCTTGATCAGATGTGATAAACATGGCCCTTTACTTATGATGGTCTTCCTCCCCAAAACCCATCACCCCTGTCTTAATTATGAGAAAAACATCAGACAAATCCAATCGAAGGGCAATCTGCAAAATGCTCATTGGTACACCTCAAAACTCCAAGATGTCAAAAACAAGGAAAGCCTGAGAAACTGTCATACAATAAGCTAAGGAGACGTTACAACTAAATGTGATGTAGTTTCCTGGCTGGGATCCTAGAACAGAAATAGTTAAACCTTAAAGATATCAGAATGAAGACTGGACTTTAATTAATACCAACACATTAATATTGGATCATTAGTCATAAAAATTATGTACCATAATAATGTGAGATGTTAATAATGGGAAAAATTGAGTGTGGGGTACATTGAGACTCTCTATGTCCTAGCTTCTTGAATTTCTATAAATATAAAACTATTCGAAAATAATTTTTAAAACAAATATATGATTTAAATATGCTTACTATATTTGTGTCTAATGACAGATAAACTCACACTACTTTAAATATTTTAAAGTTTCAGGGAGAGAGAGAAAAAGTTCTATATTCAGTAGGTTTAAATTTCTATCCTCACCACTCTTCACCTGTGTCATTACATGCAAATCCCTCTCTCTTCATTTTCTACCTCACGAAGATGAAGTGATGAAGTGTTCAGATCCTATCTAGCTTTCCTTCTATCACTGGCAGCTATAACTTCTAACTTCATTCTCTAAAATTACTAGAAGAGTACTACTTTCATTTGGATAAATAGTAAATATTCATCAACTGGATGCTATAATTGCCTTTTATTTCTCATAAAGACTGATGAATTGACATTATTGATATCATAATAAAAAGTTGTTTATACAGCTGATTCAAGATGACCAAACTGGCAGAATGTGATTAATTTTTAAATCATAGAGTCATAGACTATCAGGGTGAAAATGAGCTGTTTTATAGATAAGTTGACTGAGTCCTAAAAAGAGAGGAGACTGCCAATGTCTTTAGTTAGTGGTATAAATATTTAGGCATCCAATGCATCCACCAAATTTTAAATCGAAAATCATCCACACATTTTTTAAATACTTCATCATATGCTTATTAAATCCTTCCCCCTAAAATAGCAAAGAGACTGAGACATTCTTTGACAGTTAACTCTGTATGTGTATATATAGACATATACATACATATATGTACCTATATATACTTTTTAATAGTTTTCTATGAAAACACCTGTTTAATTTACTCATCTTACTTCTGATTATGGCATTCATGTGCATGCAACAATCACCAGCTCCTTCTTGGTTGCTCAGAGATGAAGCATGAACATTACTTCAGCTTTGACCCCAGAAGTCACTTGCTTCTAAAGGGTGTGGTCCATTTAATGCCCCACTGGGGAGCACTCTCTACGTTTGAATACAGAGCAACTGTTGGGCTGCATGAGGCAGTATTCATGAAACGTGTTTTCCAACAAAAACAGGAACTAAAATTCTTGAGGGAATAAAGGCAACAAAAGATTCATGTTTTCTCATTAAAGAAAATTCCCTCCCTCCAACCTAAAGAGAACACACACAATTACATGCAAATGATATGATCTTAAACTTCTGGGATAATCTATTCTTATAATTAAGCACAGTACAACAAAAATTTAAACAGCTCTCACAAATCACCATGAATTATATGGACCCTATAGCGCACTGTTATCAAAAACAAAACTCCAAGGACACAATATTATTCTAAGCTTTAGGGGCAGAAGGGGGATATAACAGACCAAACATACCTAATTTATAGAACCATGAAAAGTAACTCAGTGCCTTTTTTTTCTTTCCTTTTTCTTTTTTCTTTTTTTGTTTTTTTTTACCATTATAGGAAACCTCAGGCTTTCATTATCAAATGTGGAATCCCCTGGAGATACAGTGTTTAATATGGTTTTCAGAATATGGCACTGGTCCAGTAGAACTCCCATTTAAAATTCCTACAATTAAATTGGCTAATGAGAATCATGTTAACACAAAATTGCTCATGCTTTCGTGTTAAGAAAGGATCTTCACAATCCTAGTTAATGGAGGTTAAAAACAAAAAGACAAATTAATCCAATTACCTTGTTTTTTTCTTTCCTTATTCCAAGGAAAAAGAGTACATTTCTTTACAATCAACATCCACCACATTTCCCTAATTAATGCAATTTGATAAAATGAAACAAATTCATTTTATCATGTCATTAGCTGAATTCTGCCTAATGAACTTGGGTTATATGAAACATTAACTGCAGAGCAAAATCCATTTCTGTGGCCAGGGAAACACACATTTATCATTTCAGTACATTTATTTGGAAGTACCAATCATGAAGGCTTATCACTACAATCATCATGTCTTGATAAATCAACATAAATTTACATTTTGATCAATACCATCATTAAGCCCAGGCTGTGAAGAAAGGAACCCACTGCTTGGTAAAGTGGCATAAGTTAACTCTGCCTTTAGACAGAATGATAAGGGACTGCCTGCTGGACGACCATTATTTTTTTTTTCATTTGGAACAGTATTTATCTTACCAGGTATGACAATAACCATCAATATGCTTCAAATCATGGAAAAGATATTTACTTCCATAGACACCCTATGATAGTGTTTAAGCATAAAGCAAAGAGCTAAAAGTTACGTGAAAACTACAAATACTACAAAAAGTACAAATCCTTGTATCTTCCATGGAGCCCTTTTCACTTTCCAAGCAATTTATACATGTCACATATGAGATGATCTACTCACTGGGATGATGAGAAGATAAGTTAAACATTTCTAAGTTCTTTATCTTCCAAAGGAAAAACAAGTATTATTGCAACCTCACTTTATCTCTTGTCAGATGATTATAAACCAAATAAAATGAAATATTCCTTTTCCTTGCTTGTAATTCTCTATTATCCTAGCTTGCATGATGTTTCTAGTCAGCTGTTTGTCATCACTTTCATTATTATTGGCAAAAGTCAATACTTTGTTCAGATTTTCTTAGTTTTTAACTAATGTTTTTTTTTTTTTTTTTTTCTGTTGCATAGTCTCATTCAAGAAGGCATATCACAGCCTGTCTTGGCAGTTGGCAGCTTTTCAGTTTAATTGACCTTAGCAGGTTCAAAGAGAACTGGCCGGGCAAATTGAAGAATTCTGGGTTTGTCTGATGTTATCTTTCCCATGATTTCACGGGAGTTAAGGGTTTTCAAGAGGAAGACCATGTGGTTAGAGTACCTTCTTCATGACTTCCTACCAAGACATGATCCAGTAGAACTCTTCTTTAAAATTCATACAGTTGAGGAACATCTGGGTGGCTCAATCAGTTAAGCATCTGTCTTCTGCTCAGGTATGATCCCTGGGTCCTGGGATCAAGCCCAGCATGAGGCTCCCTGCTCAGCAAGGAGTCAGCTTCTTTCTCTCCCTCTGCCCCTTCCCCTGCTCATGCATGCTCTCTCTCTCTCAAACAAATAAATAGATAAATAAAAATGCATATAATTTAATTATCTAATGAGAATCATGTGAACACAAAACTTATGCTTTCATGTTGAAAAAGGGTCAACATGATTTATCACTATCAACACAATTCATTACTATTGATAATTACTCTGATAACTGGCTGAGATACTGCTTTCAGTTTTCTCCACTCTGAACTTATATCCCCTCCTTTTCCATGCTGTGATCTTTGGAAATAAGTCACTTTGTGTGCCCCAAACTTAAGGAAAAGAGAGTTACAGCACACCTCCCTTAGGGTAAAGTATCTACAGAAATTATTCTGAATATGAGATTTGTCTGTCCTCCCCCATTACCTGGCTTATTCATTTACTTAGCTATATCAGTTTGGAGTCATGGATATTTATAGTTACAGACTATTATATTATTTATTTTGTTGTTCAAATTGTCTGGGTTTGACCATTAGCCAACTCTTTCAGTTGTCTCTCACGTCCCTTTGACATATCCCCATCATTAGTGTGTATGCATGTGTGTGTGTGTGTGTGTGTGTGTGTGTGTGTGTGTGTGTGTGTTAGCTCTCACTTTCAGGCACTATATGGTGCTCTAGGCATAGAATCAAGCACTTCAAGGAGAAACTCAAATGAGAGACCTGCTCAGCCAGAGATACATTTTGACACTATGTATTTACCAAGTTCAAGGTAAAAACTGACCTAAAATACTGCCTCTTAGAGTGGCATTTAAGACATTGTTCCCTCCTTGCGTCCTCCTCTGTGGTTCCCTCTACAATCAGAAATCAGCAATGGTGGCAACCACGGTATCAAGCATTCAAATGTATATTTGAAATGTATTATTTTCCCAATCACCTCTGTTATGAAAGGTCGATTATTGACTTCTAATATCTGCTGTATACCCTTCCTTTTAGCTACATACAAGACCACCCTGAATATATTTTCCAGACTCTTGTATGTGAGCCAGATCATGTGGCTGATTTCTGGCTAAGAGGACAGAGCAGAAGTGATCTATTGTATTAATTTTAGGGAAGACATTTGCCTCCACTTCCCTGTCCTGTGACTTTTGGCCAGATTGTAAGAGAGGTAGAGAACTATCCTGGATTATCTGGCATCTCAGCCGGGGTAGGGCAAGAGAGTAGACGTGGCACTGGTCCCTGACTACACAAAAGTTGCCAAATTTGCCCTGTGTTTTTAAAATTTTCTTTTATGGGTGCCTGGGTGGCTCAGTCATTAAGCGTCTGCCTTCGGCTCGGGTCATGATCCCAGGGTCCTGGGATCGAGCCCCGCATCGGGCTCCCTGCTCTGCGGGGAGTCTGCCTCTCCCTCTCCCTCTGCCCCTTCTCCAACTTGTTCCCCTTCTCCCGCTCATGCTCTCTCTCGCTCACTCTCTTTCTAAAAAAAAAAGAAAAAGAAAAAGAAAAAAACAAAACAAAAAAACCAAAACTCTCTTTTATATGTTACAGCAGCTGATGCATGACCTTAACTAATTTCCCTGAGTTCATGGAACTTCAACGCTACATTAAGAGTAGCTCTACCTACGGTATGACCTAGACAGTATCCTTCAGGCAGCCACTTTTAGTCCCTGCCTGGTAGCCCTGCCTCCAACTTTTGCCATGGATATGTTTAGGCTTCTGAATGCCTCCTAGAACTTTCTCCTTCTAATCTATTTAATTATTCCAAATTGGATTGAGACCCCATAGTTGAGTTGACACTAAAGCTATTGTCAAAGTTGTCTGAATATTAGAATCATCAGAGGCTTCAAAAAAATATATACTCATTCTGAGATTCCACCCTTGGAGATTCTGATTTAATTGGAGAAGAGTGTGGCGGGACAATAGTATTTTTAAAAGCTCTTTAAGTGATTCCTATGTGCAACCAGTATTGACAACTACTCTAAATGCTGAGACCACATACATGAGTGCAGGATTAATCCCCAGGTTTACCTACCCAACTTTGCATGGAGAATGGTATTTTGGGCAGTTGACCTAACACTGGCCTTCAAGGACCAACAAGAACCCATATTCATGGTCTGTACCACATCAGAACTTAGCTGCTCTGTGGTTTGCTCTATAATGAAATTTTTGTCTTATCCCTGCCTGCTTTGACATGCTATTATGAAAAAATTTGACAGCAATAACCTGCAACTTGAGGCAGTCAGGTCTGTTCTGTAGGGCACTTGTTCATCTGCTGGTCAGAATTGAATCCTTGCCTCAGCTCTGCATGCTCACTAACATCTGCTGCCTTCTGCTGGGGCTTTTCTGCACTCTTCTGCTCCCTCACCTTAAGTCCCTTCCTAAATAAATTTATCTAGAAGAATAAAGAGAGAGAATATGCATCGTCAGATATCAACGCTGTTATAAAGCTCTGGTAATTTAAAGACTATTGGTTGTGGTGGGGGGTGGGAGGGATGGGGTGGCTGGGTGATAGACATTGGGGAGGGTATGTGCTATGGTGAGCGCTGTGAATTGTGCAAGACTGTTGAATCAGATCTGTACTTCTGAAACAAATAATGCAACATATGTTAAGAAAAAAGAAAAAGAAGAAGGTAGCAGGAGGGGAAGAATGAAGGGGAGTAAGTCGGAGGGGGAGACGAACCATGAGAGACGATGGACTCTGAAAAACAAAGTGAGGGTTCTAGAGAGGAGGAGGGTGGGGGATGGGTTAGCCTGGTGATGGGTATTAAAGAGGGCACATTCTGCGTGGAGCACTGGGTGTTATGCACAAACAATGAATCATGGAACACTACATCAAAAACTAATGATGTAATGTATGGTGATTAACATAATAAAAAAATGAAAGTAAAAAAAGACTACTGGTTAAAACTAGGTACACAGGCCACTGAAATAGACTAGACAAATTCTAATACATCCTTCCATAAAAGGGAGCTTGTAGGAATGGATGTGGTATTACCAATGGGAATGGACTGAATTACTTACGGTTGGTTAATTGGCAAATATAAAATTATATTCCTACATCACTTGACTCAGAAAATGCATGTTTAATGTATTAAAGATCTAAATGATCAATGTAAAACCTTAAAAAATTACAGGAAACAATGTAGAATATTATAATGAATACACTCAGAATATAGAAGAATTTCTTGAGCAAAATAGAAAACAAGCACAAAGTATAATAAAAACATGGATAAATTATTATACATTAAAACAAACATTTTGGGAAAAATAGATACATTAGAAGTTATCTGAAACGTATAAGTCAACAATGTATCAGTAGTGTAAGTGAAAAAAGAATTACTAGACAAATATATTAGATGTATCTATTTTATATGTTTTTATATTAAAAAGCAAAGTATCACAAAAAGTGGGTATAATGAGTTGCCATTTATTGTACATCTCAAAAGAATAATAAACCCATTGTTGGAAAAGAAGTACATGTATGGTAAGTATTTAAAGGCATGGTAGGGAAGGATACACACGGATCTCAGAGACAGAGAGCACTGTGATGGAATTTTGGAGGGTGGCAAAGGACATTTCAATACGTATTTGATGTTTTATTTGGTAAAGGTTATTTGAAGCAAGAGAGAAAGGCAGTGAATTGTGGGGAAGGGGAGAATAAGTGCTTTTTTAGTCTATATTTTTCTCAGAATACTTGAAATAATTTAATGATTTTTAAAAATGAATTTGAAGGGGCGCCTGGGTGGCTCAGTCCTTATGCATCTGCCTTCAGCTCAGGTCATGGTCCCAGGGTCCTGGGCTCGAGCCACATCGGGCTCCCTGCTCCGCGGGAAGCCTGCTTCTCCCTCTCCCACTCCCCCTGCTTGTGTTCCCTCTCTCGCTGTGTCTCTCTGTGTCAAATAAATAAATACAATCTTTAAAAGATGAATTTGAAAAGAAAAAAGCAAAAGAAATATATAAAAATAGGGTGAACATCTCAGAGTTCTTAGATGATTGGTGATTTTATTCTTTTCCTTTAACTCTCATTTTTCCAAACATTTTATAATAAAGAGGACGGCTGTTGTAATGAAAAAAAAAAACATATTTTTGTCTTTTAGAAAATGTTTCCACTGAAAAAATAAATTAACCACTTTCTCTGTCTCTCCTTATCTGTCTGTCTAGCTATCTATCATCTACCTATTTACCATCTATCTGTCTCTAAAAACAAATGCACAGACAGGCTTATAATTTAAAGCATAAAAATTGATTTCCTAGGCATTCATATTTTCATGAGAACAAATGTACTTTTCTTTGCCGTGTTTTGCATATTACCATAGTCATTCTGACTTTCACATTCTGTAGAGAAAACTGTCTTCTGTATTTGAAGTACAGATTAATTAATCATATATTAAGAAAACCAGTTACTCCCAAGCAAGTCACTAGTAAGGCTGAAAGGATAGTACTGAACTAGTCTGTGTTAGAAACTAAAGATTATCTCTAAATTAAAGGGGTACTAAGGCTTTCATTGAATTAAACACAAATACGAATAATTACTTCTCTTTTCCTATTCTCACAATTCCTTTATTTAGAGATTTATAGGGACGTAGACGGCTATTCAGTAGCCATGGGTTGAACTGTACAAATACATACAAGTCAGAATGCCCATTAGCTATACTAGTGCAGATACGCTGGAAACGGAATGAAGCACCCTGCTCAGAGGCACACTGTGGTAAAGCACCAGCAGACGAAAGATCAATCTCATCTAATATGTCCATTCTGAGCAACTCCGTCTGAGAGAGATTTCTTCTTCTGATGAGTCTCTCTTTAAAACTAATAATACCTGGTTTAGGCAGAGAGGGTGGTAACTTAAAACTTTAGGGATGAGGAGAGGTTCTGTGAAAATGTCTGACCTCTTACACTGAAATGCACCATGACCCAGCCAATCAGAAAACCATCCTCCACATGGTCACATAACACTCATCACCATCCTACCCTCGAGTTCTGATGTTAATGTACTTTCTCCTCTCTAGGACCCTTGAAAGACTGAGCTTTGTTGAGCCATGAAATGATTCTTGATGTTGTACACTTGAGATTTCTCTTTGTCTTGGCAAATTTGGCTGATCATTTTCTGAGTGATTACACTGTATTCTATACTGCCTGTTTCGGGTTGGGTGCTTAATTTATTGAGGCCTTTAATTATACTTTCACTCAGTTCTCACTGATTTTTTTTTTTAACTAATAAAGATTTTTGAAAAATTGCACCAAGAGTGTTTATAAATTCTTTTGCTAGGTAGGGATTATTTGCTTCAAATAATGTTCTTCGATTCAGGCAGCAAAATCATGGGTGCTATTTGCTTGTCACAGAAGTTCCTTCTAGTTGAGATTATGTGGTCCTGAAGTTCTGCTTTGCTTTGAGTGTTTCTTTATAAGTGTGTCTGTCTGGGGCCTTTGTTTGACACTTAGCATGTACTACACTTAGCATGTACTAATGGTTCAGACATTCCTAGATGTTAGTCTTAGCCAAATCTTCCATTGATAAGAATTTGAGGTAAACTGACTTAGTTCTTTAGGTTCTAGCAGTTGGTGTTTTGTTTAATCATGCCATGTTCAGTAATATTCAATGAATGATGTTTGTTTTTTGTAATTATTTTTCTATATTCTATATGTTTTTATTAAATTCATTGAAAGGTAATTTTATGGCTAGTGAATCTTATAATAAAACTTGGGTTTAGGGGTACCTGAGTGGCTCAGTCAGTTAAGCATCTGCCTTCAGCGCAGGTCACGATCCCGGGGTTCTGGGATCAAGTCCCACCTCCGTCTCTCTGCTCAGCAGGGAGTCTGCTTCTCCCTCTCACTCTCCCTCTGTGTGCTCTCTCTCTCTCAAATAAATAAATAAGACCTTTTTAAAAAATTGGGTTTATATTTCATGTTTTCATTTAACCTTCCAGTAATTAATTTTAATTGTATTTTATAAAATATCAGTTGAAATTCATCAAAATTAAAACAAAACACTGCTCATTACACCACAGCTAGTTTAAGAAACACCACTGTATACCACAATCAAACTGGATTATTCATTTTTACTCCTTCCCCAAATTGCCCCATTTATTTAAAAAAAAATCCTTTTGGTACCAAGAATTTTACCTTAAATATGGTAGGGGGCAGTATTTAAGAAATGCTTAGAGTGTCTTGAATTAAAGGCAGGGTTTAGACTAAGACCCTATCTCTTGCCTCTAGTCTAATATTCCACCCCAAATTAGATATCAGTTTTTATCTGGTCTCAATGGCAAACTTCTAGAGGAGAAAAAAAAAAAAACTGTGATAAGAACAGGTAGGCTTAGATGGGGGCCAGATCAACATGATACCATGAGGACGTATTTTAGACTGGGAGTGAAAGACAAAGCAACAACGGAAGCAAATCACACTAAAAAGCTCTGGTTCCTGTCCCTTGGAACAATATTGTGCAGGACTAACATCCTAATGCAATGGTTCTTCAGCATTTCATTCTCCAGACACCTTCCTACACTTACAAAGTATTATCCCACCTAGCCACTTTATTGGTTTGGAAAATATTAATTCTTTCTTTATTTTCCCTTACTTATAAGCAATATTTCTGTTAGACATATGGTTCCAAAATGAGGTCCCTCCCCCAGAGTCCTTTTGTAAGTATTTTTGTAAGTATCTGTTATTTCTGAAGTGACTTACTCATTCCATAACTGGAAGCCTGTATCTCCCTCTCCCCTTCACCTATTTTTCCCATTCCCCAAATGCCCTACTCATCTGGCAACCATCAGTTTGTTCTCTGTGTTTATGTATGATTCTGCTTTTTTGGTATTTATTTTAAATTCCACCTACAAGTGAAATCATATGGTGTTTGTCTTTCTCAATCCAACCCATTTCACTTAGAATACTATCCTCTAGGTCCATCCATGTTGTCATAAATGGCATGATATCATCCATTTGATGGCTGTATAATATTTCATTATACACATACACACCCCACATCTCCCTTATCCATTTGTTTATTGATAGACATTTCAATTGCTTCCATATCTTGGCTATTGTAAATAATGCTGCAAAAAACCTAGAGGTGCATATATCTTATATCAAGTTAGTGTTTTCATTTTCTTTGGGTAAATAGCCACTAGTGGAATTACTGGATAATATGCTATTTCTGTTTTAATTTTTTTGAGGAATCCCCATACTGTTTCCACAGTGTCTGCACTAACGTACATTCCCACCAACAGTGCGTGAGGGTTCCCTTCTTGCCACATCCTTGCTAACACTTGTGATTTCTTGTCTTCTTTGTTTTAGCTATTCTAACAAGTGTTAAGATGACATCTCATTGTGGTTTTGGCTTTCATTTCCCTGGTGATTAGTGATGTTGAACATTTTTTCATGTGTCTTTTGGATATTTGTATGTCTTCTTTGGAAAAAATATCTATTCAGGTCCTCTGCCATGAAGAGCTTATGCACAGCAATGGAAATTATCAACCAAACAAAAAGACAGCCTACTAAATTGGAGAAAATATTTGTACATGATACATAGTGATAAGGGGTTAATATCCAAAATATACAAAGAATTTATAAAACTCAACACCAAAAAAAAAAAATCCAACCTGATTTAAAAAAAAAGGTAGAGGACCTGAATAAACATTTTTCCAGAGAAAACACACAGATGGCCAACAGACACACAAACAGGTGCCGTTTCCTTGACTCTGGATCTCAATTTCTCTGTCCTTACCTCCTCTCTCCCTCTCATTATTATCTTCTTCATCATCCATAAAAGTTACTTTCTATCAACTTTCACTGTGAAAAATACTCTACAGATGTATTTTTAGTTTGCTTCTGCTAAAGCAGTAAGAATTTTTCCAGTTCTAGATACATTTTTATGCTTTTTTTAAAAAAAGTGATTGCACCACGCAGATGCTCTAAATTCTGACCCCTGTAAGCTAATAGCAATCCAGGACTTTTTATTTCTCACCACTTACTTCACAGCTAGCTGCGGCTCTCATTTGCTTGGAATCTTCTCTCACCTTCAGTAGGATGGTGAGCATGGTTTTCTTCTACTCCTAGCATCATGGACAACACAGATCTTAGGGGTGGGAAGCTTTGTATCAGGCATCCATTCCCAATCCCTACCTCACTGCCTGAGGTCTCATTCCTGGACCCACTTCTGTATTAATCACACTCCCCTTAGTTCCTACACATGAGACCAAAACCTTTTTCTGCAAATCCCTTGTTTGTTTTGAATACTCACTTGAAAAAATATTTTATGTCTTTTGACCTCAGCTATTTTATATTTTATCAAGAATGTCTATGAGTTTGGGAGAGAGAATGACCTATCCCTGACAGTTTGGTTCATTACATTAACCTGTATCATGCAGAAAAGATATCACTCTCCCAAATATGTGGACAAGATATTGAGACTATTTTAAATAATTCTGTTTAATAGAGACCTTTTCTCTTATAAGATGACCTGCAGAATATGTGGGTTTGTGTTTTTAAAAGGCAGGAAAAGGAAATTGAACAGTTAATCTCATGAAGCTCTCCAGAAATGCTAGAAAATTGCTTATTTTCTTCTTCACACATGACTGAGCTAGCATTAACAGTGTGACTGATATCTTTGCTTTGTCTTAGGAGACTGTGTACTTGTGAACAGTTCACTTTCACGTTGATAATTACATCCAGCAGAATTTGTTTCTTTGTTAATGTGTGAGCCATAGCGTTCCACTTCTCTGTCCGCTGAGCAGCAATAGATTTCTTCTAACAAACAATATGGTTGTTATGGTATGAGATCCATTCATGACTGACCACACCATTTTTAAAGTGACTGCTGTCATTTCTTTAGCACTTGATTTGTTATTATAATGCATTATTTCACTTTCTCCTTATAACATATGGATGTAGGCATACCATCTTCTGTATTTTTCAAGGTTAGGGCTGAGATCCTTGTATATATTCATTATAGTTTACAGAAGAGTTTGGCAAATCAGGTATTATCAGACAGACAGTAGGGAAAATCGATGTTCATTGAGGCAGAGGAAGGAATATGTGATCTGAGATGTACAGAATACATAGGAATTATCTATGAGAAATGGAAAGAAAAGAATGTGCCAAGCACAGGGAACAGCACACTCAAACGTCGTGATCCTGGCAAACACTTGGTAGTGAGTATCAGTACCATGACAAGAAATCCCTGACCAAATAAGGGAGAAAAGACAAGAAACCTGACTTCTAAGAAATCCCCACCTGGAAGTAGTGAATATTCCACCCCCTTGTTAACAACTGTGGGTAAAGCTAGAAAATCAACCCCCAGGGCATACAGGGACAGTATGCTTCTGCTTTAATAAACTTTGCAACTTGTGTCGCTTGTCAGCTGTGTTGTGTGTCTGTCCTTGAATTCTTTCTTGTGATGAGACCAAGAACCTTTTGGTGATATCTTTGGGGTGGGCTGGGTTGGGGTCTCAGGGCCTGAAGCCTCCCACAGGCTCACATAAACCATTTTTTTATTGTCAAAAAACTGAGCCCAGCCTTTCTTTACCTGAGAACATAGACCTTTCTGCTCACAGTGAAAATCAATATTCCAGAAACCAGATTTTAGGCACTTTGATGAATTATTCCACATTCAAAAAGCAGTGATATACCAATGAAGACACCCCTTGCTAATTTAGGGTTTTATGCTTGTTTCTAAAATGACAATAATTTTCTGAGTGGTGGTGATGTTTCCCTACTAATAGTCACTCTGACCCTGAATTTCTAATAGATTGCTGATTTGTGCATTATGTTTGTCAAGAAAATAAGACTAATCATAGACAAGAAAATCAGAGAAAACTGAATACAGCATCAACATGCACTGAGGTTTGGCAGATTCAAAACCAAAATAAAACAAAACAACAGAAGCCTAAGTCCAACCTACAGTAGAAATTAATTTAGTTACTTTGCTCCCTTGTTAGGGAGTTGTTACAGTAAAATCTCCCTTCCAGTGAATTTTGCTGAGCCTTCAATGTGTGTATGTGTGTTTTTGAGAATATGAATATATTATACAGCGAACACTATTTGACACATAATTATCTTGCAATTGTCTTGGTACTAGTCAGTGAGGGCAGGGGATGCAGCTTTCAGGGGGCTTTCCATAGGTCTGAA
The DNA here is from genome assembly GCF_037043125.1 of Eumetopias jubatus. NCBI lineage: Eukaryota > Metazoa > Chordata > Mammalia > Carnivora > Otariidae > Eumetopias > Eumetopias jubatus. The sequence continues at coordinate 5,737,400 of NW_028274808.1, forward strand.
GACATGAAGCTACCAGCCAAACAGTTGGTAGAAACAGTGACTGGAGAAATAGTAACAATGATGCAGATAAATGGGACGAGGAGGGCAAAGAAGGAAGGAGGCAGTGTGCCATCAGGGGTGAGGCCATGGTGGTGTGTGACAGAGTAGTGGGCGTAGCTTTTGTTGTAGAAGAGGAATTGGTGTTTTATATCTACTTCTCTAGAAAGAGGATATGGACCTGATTTAATATTTCTATGCTTCACCTTCTAAAGGTTTTAATATATTCACAGTGTTGTGCAACCAATACCACCATCTATTTACCTGTATTCTAGGGATTGCCCTGTAATCCCTCTGCACCAGGAAACCACTGATCTACTTTCTGTATTGCCTAGTCTGGACATTTCATATCAATGGAATCATATATGTGACCTTTGTGTCTGGCTACTTTCACTTACCATAGTTTTCAAGGTTTATTCACGTTGAGAATGAGTCATTACTTCATTTGTTTTATGGACAAGTAATATTCAACTATGCAGTTATACCACATTTTGGTTTCCCATTGATCAGTTCATGCTTATTATGAATAATTGTATACAAGTTTACATGTAGACATATGTTTTTATTCAACCTAGTGGTAGAGTTACTAGGTCATATGGTAACTCTCGAAAGACTGTTTTCCAAATGGCTATTACATTCCTACCAGTCGTATGTGAGAGTTTTGATTTCTCCATCTCCTCATCATCATTTGTTATTGTATGATGTTATTTAATCTGACCATCCTTGTGGGTATAAGGTGATATCTTACTGTGATTTTGGTTTTCATTCCATAATGACTAATGATGTTGAGCATCTTTTCATGTACTTACTGGCCATTTGTATATCTTCTGTGGAGAAATATCTGTTCATATCCTTTGATCATTTTTAATTAGGTTATTTTTTTACCCTTAAGATTGCTAGAGTTCTTTATATATTCTAGGTAGAAGTCCTGATTATAGACATATGATGCATAGATATTTGCTCCCATTGATCGATCCATACTAAGCTATGGGCATGCACCGAGACTCAACCATCATCTAAAGAGAAAATATAAAAATGAATTTCGTGGCAGAGTGGGAAGATTTCCAATACAGAATATCTAATTGGGCTTGTAAAAAAAAACTGATCTTTTTGGGTAGCATTATTTGTCTTCCTTTTTTAGGATTATTTGAATCATAGTTGGTAGATAAATCATTTAATTTAATATTTGGTGATTCTCCAAGTTGATCTACCTCTCTCCTTGATAACTGCATTTTTCCCTTTTTTTGTTATCTTGCATATCTTCAGGATGCTAAAATATCTTGTTTTAGTGTTCTAGAAGACTGGGATATCTTATCCCATTGGAAGGGTATGTCAGTTACAATCATCCAGTTCTTAAACTAAAGTACAGATTGAAATGGGATTTATTTTTTAAGATTTTATTTATTTATTTGACAGAGAGACAGCGAGAGCAGGAACACAAGCAGGGGGAGTGGGAGAGGGAGAAGCAGGCTTCCCATGGAGCTGAGAGCCCGATGCGGGGCTCGATCCCAGGACCCTGGGATCATGACCTGCGCTGAAGGCAAACCTTAATGACTGAGCCACCCAGGCACCCTCCTTCTTTTTTAAAAAAAACTATTTTGTCTCGACTTATTCGTTGTCTCAACTGCATGTTTATCCCCCTGGAATACTGGCTGTTTCTTGTCCATGAGTTTTCTATGGTTTGTCTTTAAATGCCTCGCTTCCAAATGGTTAAGACCCTTGGGTGTGAGTTCTCATTTTTCTTTTGTTTGTAGTTTTCTCTCTTTTTAAGATAGTCTGTGTATTCCATAGCTGTTGTGTCCATTTACTAATGACTTTCACATATGCATGTCAGGCCTAGATTTTATAGCATTTCAACATTGACATATCTACCCCTCGTCCACATTTCATTTGTTTATATCATGAGAAGGTATCTCAGGCAATGTTAGAGGCAAGTCATTAAATGAATAGTTCTGTCTTCTAGTTGGAATAAAATCCCATTTCAGGGGCACCTGGGTGGCTCAATCATTAAGCATCTGCCTTTGCTTCCATACCCACTGAGCAGGGAGCCTGCTTCTCCCTCTGCCTCATGCTCACTCATGCACTCTTTTTCTCTCTCAAAAATAAATAAAATCTTAAAAAGAGAAAAAAGAGGGAACAGGCAAGTGATGCTGGTTCCATCAGAATCAGCAGCATAGTGTTTCATTTGTTTTTACTTTTTGGGGATGTTTTCAAGAAAGAAAAAAAAAGATTGAAATGGACTATGGAATGAATAAAAGTAAGATGATTAAATTAAGGAACTGAGAATTTCACAATGAAATGGAAAAGATAAAGGAATGATTGGCTGGGAAGGTGTTCATGGGGTCAGTCTTTAGGAATATTTCTTGTTTGGTTGTGATTGTCTACTTGGAGGCTAACAAAAATCCAGTATGGAGGGCCTGATTAATGAAACAGGATAAAGAGCAGATAAAGAGTCAAATCTTGAATAAAGACAAAATGAGTGGCCTTTGTGAAATACCAGGAAAAGACTTCTGGGCAGAACAGAGGCAGAAATAAGCCCTAGAGAATAAGTCAAGGGAAATAAAAAACAGGCTTGCTTAGTAATATCTGAAAACCAAAACCCACATACATCAAACCACACATTTCATCCTTATCTGTCTCATGGTTGATCCAAACTGGTCCCATTGTGTCCCCAGTTCACTCAGGAATAATTCTTTCTCCTTTCCAATGTTATCTCCACAATGTTCAAATTCCCCACCCTGTGTGTTAAGGGTGTATGAGTGCTCAGGAGGGTCAGATTACGGTATGCCCCGAATCAATTCAAAACATACTCCACATGCACGGGTGATCTCTCTTCTAGTCCTTGTGGTCCTCTGGTGTTCAGAACAAGCTTCTCCCTAGACTGAAGCCCTGCTCTTGTCACCATCAAGTGTGCTCTCTTTGCTCAGTATGCTTGGCCTTTTCTTCCTTCCTTCTCCACTTGGTGGAATTAATATGGTCCACGAAGAGCTCCAAATTTTTTTGTTGTTTTTCTGCAAATGTTCGTCCAGATCTTTCTAACTTTCATCCTCTGCAGTATTTGTGTTGGTGAGTAACTCACATTTCTCTGTGTGGGCTGAGTTGATAGCTGATATAAACAAGATGCGATGGCATCATTTCGTGTTCATGAACAGCAGGGAGAATTTCAAGTCCTGATTTAGAAACACTGTCGGGCAAAAAGCAGAGACGTGATGTATCCATACCATAGAGTCATGGTCCAAGGAGTGACTTCATATCCAGCCTTCCCTGTGTTCATTCACACTCTACATCCTCCCAAGTGAATGTACGATCACTTGACACTATATCCACTCATAGCAAAGAGTCAGAGGGCTCCTTCTTAGCAGTTTTGAGAGATGGAAAAAAAGACAATGTCACAGTTCCCATTCCGTTCAGCCTCTTAATAGTTCTGCCACCCTGAGAACATTTTTTAATATCTCTGCATTTCAGAGAGAAACCAATTCCATTGGTTTCTTGTATACGGGGAAACTTTCTTACTTCCCAGAGTTTGGGGTAAGTTTAGTGAGGTCATAGATGTCTTCATGTGCTCCTCAAATAGCTAACACAATTCACAAAAATAAATATATTTTTTTGTTTTTTTTTTAATTTTTTATTGTTATGTTAATCACCATATATTACATCATTTGTTTTGATGTAGTGTTCCATGATTCATTGTTTGTTCATAACACCCAGTGCTCCATGCATAATGTGCCCTCTTTAATACCCATCACCAGGCTAACCCATCCCCCTACCCTTCTCTCCTCTAGAACCCTCAGTTTGTTTTTCAGAGTCCATCATCTCTCCTGGTTCGTCTCCCCCTCTGACTTACTCCCCTTCATTCTTCCTCTCCTGCTATCTTCTTCTTTTTCTTTTTTCTTAAAATATGTTGCGTTATTTGTTTCAGAAGTACAGATCTGTGATTCAACAGTCTTGCACAATTCACAGCGCTCACCGTAGCACATACCCTCCCCAATGTCTATCACCCAGCCACCCCATCCCTCCCACCCCCAACCACTCCAGCAACCCTCAGTTTGTTCTAATCTGAAAACCAACCTTATCCCAAATTGATGTTCTTTTTTGGAAAGTGAATTTGGATAAAATGTGTGCCAGATGTTATGTCACAAAAATAATGGTATCCATAACTTCATTTCCTACTCGCAGAGCTGCTTCCATTCTTACAGAAAGTTAGTGCTACTCCTAAAAATGCCTTACATTCGTGGAGTGCTTACTGTGTGTGAAGTGTTCATCCAATGTTCTATATGTGTCCCATATAGAACATTGTAATCCTTACAATAATCTTTCATGCAGATGCTAACATTATCCCTTTTTCACAGATGTTGAAACTTAGACCCACCCAGAGAGGATAAATACTTTTCGCATGAGTTTCTAATGATGTTAACAAAATCCTATTAGAAAGGGGGGAGTAAACAACTCACCAAATGACCTATGACTCAGAGCCAGAGCATCTCATTCTAAACTCACCTTATAAATTAATTGCACAAAATTACCTGGACAGCATTTTTAGACTAGATATCTCAGCTTCTTACTCAAAATAATGATATAATGAAAAAAATTTTCCATGATTTTATGAGGCAGTTGTAAGCATCAAATGAGATTTTTTTTAAAAAAGCTATAAATGTGTTCCATATATCTAAAAATCTATCTGCAATGTTTTATATTATCCACTCAACATTGAAGTAAATGAATTTCATTCATAATCTGCATTAATGGTCACATTTGGAAGTAAAGTTGTTCCTTTGATTTTCACATTGTTATACCATAATGATACTTACTATTTATCACTCAACTCCCATTCTTTACCTCTGGGAATACAAAGTGGTTAAAATGTAGAGACCATAATAGGAGAAAATGACTCATTTGTACACTGATATACTTGAAATGAAAGAAGTATTAAAGGTCAATTTAAGAAAATGTTTAGCACGTGAAACATGAGGGAAATAACTACTGAGTATATAATTTGATAAAGATAAAATCAGGCTCTGGTGACAAAACCCACAGCAACTAAAGGAAATATGAAAGTCAACTAAACAGGGAAGAAAAGTATGAAGTGGGAGACATGAAACATTCTAATTATTTTGATTTTGTTTCAATTGTAACTGGAATATGATAGTAAATAAATCTAATAACTAGTTGTGTTTACAAAAACAATCCTCTGAAATTGATGTTTGACTGGAACAAATCATTAGCAACATCAATAGCAATCGGTGACATGATTAATCAAACATTTGCATAGCCTTTATGCTATGAAAATGCAGTTGTGGGCATAATTGATAAGACACTCAAATTTCTTAGGCATCCTGTGAATTGTAAGGACTGTTTTATATTTTAAGTCTAATTTCCTTTCCTTGAGCTCTTTTCTACCATACTCCACAAAGATATCATTATGTTCAAGGATACATTCTACTCAATTGGCTCTTCTCAAAAGATTAATCTTCTAGTGTTCATAAAATGAAAGAGAGAGATAAGTGGATTCAAGAGTATCACATATGCAATATTTGGAAAGAGATTTTTTTTTTAATTTCTTTTTCCGGTAGGATTCATAGAAACTTAATAATCTGTTGATTATTAAAATAAAGTGAAAGAGATGAATATACAAGACACCTCAAATTAATAATAATTATGAATATGGTCAGTACATAGCCACAGCAAATGTGGTAATAATATGTTCAGTTCAAATATTTATTAAGGAGACAGTTGGATAAATACAGACTGAATCCCAGCTATGTGATGTAGTATCTATGGGATTTTGTGCAGATTATTGAGCCTGTCTAATGCTCATATGTTATTGTGTCATCTTATAGATATGGTCTATTTGATCTCTCCCAAACACTGAGTGTCTGCTATGGAATATTTTCCTTCCCCACAGGCCAGGGACATATCTACAGAAAGTTTCTGGTTTTCCATCAAGGAATAGGTTAAATGTGAAATAATCACAATTATTTTATATAATATTTATATATTTATATAAGATTGAATGATCTTACAAATACTTGCTATTATTATTGTAATTCATGAATTGATGATCTGCTGTTTCCAATGCACTATTAGCATAATAATGAACCCCTCTGTGATAGTAATATCCCTAGCACAGCAAGAATCAGGAAAGCCTGAGGTGGAGACAACTGTGTGGGCCAACTTAACTGGGGAGTTCTGCTAGGGAGAGGGGAAACTCAAACGGGACCCTGGGGCCTGGCTAGGTGGGCAGGGCAGATGGAGGATGACAATGCAAGCCGGGAACCCCGCGGTAAAGTCAGGGAGGTGGGGCAAAGACTGAGGACCTCAGAAATGCCTTAATCGCATTATATTCAAAGACTTGGTTTGCTCACACTTTTTAATGGATGTGTTTGAAAATCTGGGTTCACTTGAGTCTCTTGTCTCAATGCATTATTTCTTCCCACAACAGGGTCCTGATAGATGGTGTTCACACAGATGAGCCCTCTGCACCTCAGAGGGAGCAACAGCACAGATGTGATCCCTGAAAACCTTTAGTAATACTGAACTCAATTCTTTACCATAGAGTATTCCTCTCAAATGTGACATAATGCGTGAGTGTATCTTCAGTTCACAGATTTCCTTTTCAGTTCTAATTGATGTTTTGATGAAATGTCAGTTTGGATAATTCAAGCATGTGCTTCACCCCATTAGCACACACAGTGCCTAGCCCAGAGCCTTGAGTATGGCAGGGTTTTAATAAATATTTGTTAAATGCGGGGATGAATCATTACAAGGTGACTGCATTTCAAATTAACCTCTTCTGAGAACTTCCTGGAATCAATCCCCTACCTCACCCCCAGGCATCTCTGCTTCTCTTCCATCCCCAGCACTTGGTGACAGTGTGTCTCCCATCACTGCCATGCTTATTTTCCAAATTTCATGCTACAAATTGAATTTTCATATATCCAATTTGATGGTAGCAACACTCCTAGAGTGTGGACTCAGTTTCCGAATCTCATTTCTCACATGCCCCTGGCAGTCAGCAGATTGGGTTGTAATCCTCATTCTCACATTAAGCACCATGGGCAAGCAATTTAAAGTCTTCCTAGGTGTGGGTTATCAAAGAAGACTTTGAGGAGGAGGAAGCACATGGAAATGAGTGGAGATTTGTTTGTGAAAGAGAGAAGAACATTTTGAACCGAGAGAATGACAAGAACCAAGACAGGCCAGACTGCATTGGGCTGTCAACAAAGAGATGATATGGGGATGGTCCTGCCCTGCAAAGATGAGGCTCAGCTCTAGATTTTAACTGTGAGAAACGCAGTTGGAATTCATCTGTAGGTGACTGGGAGCCACAGATATCTCTGGTCAGAGATATCTGACCAAAGACGAACATGACAAACTGGTTAAGAAAATAATAGGAAGCAAAATGAGGAAGAAATTTGAATGGAGAAAGAAGGAATGAAGGAAGGCCTGCAGAAAGCAATGATCCAAGTGTGGAATAAGAGCCACAGAAGAGGAAGGAGTAAACAGCAAACACTATGACTCCCAAGCGACTATCACTCTGTCTGCCTCAGATGTTCGTTGGTCCACAGAAAGGTATTTTCTTAATTAGTTGTCATTACTTCAATATTAAGAAATTCCACTTTAAAAAAACTGGATTTCCAGACTCATTTTTTGAAAAAGGTATTGGCAAGGATTGCAGAGATATATGAATAAAGGAAATTAAAATCTCCTTTCCCCATGGGAAAAAATCAGATGTGTACAGTTTGCCAGAGTCCTCACCCCTCCCTTTTGTCCCTGAGCACTGTGGTAGTATGTCAGTCACCACTTTCCAGTCACTTCTGCTACTCACACCCCCACTAAACATTTCCATTTTATGGCCAGCATTTTGATTTTAAGCCCTTCGATTATTGTCAAAGAACTCAGTAAACCGAGTTCATCTATCAGTTATGGGGAAAAGGGAGAAAGGATTGGGGAGGTTTCTGGTATCTTAACTAATGTGAAGAAGAATATGGTGCCATACCTGAGGTGGATAGCAATGAGTGGCAGATTCAGGGGAGGGAAACTGAGTCTGATTTAGATATTGCATGAATCCTTGGGGCACCTGGGTGGCTCAGTTGGTTAAGCCACTGCCTTTGGCTCAGGTGATCCTGGAGTCCCGGGATCGGGTCCCACATCAGGCTCCCTGCTGAGCAGGGAGTCTGCTTCTCCCTCTGACCCTCCCCCCTCTCATGCTCTCTCTCTCTCATTCTCTCTCTCAAATAAATAAAAAAAATAAAAAAAATAATTAGATATTGCATGAATCCATATGGATCTATCCTTTGGGCAACTGGAAATTCTAGCCTATAAGTCAGATGAACCCTGAAAGCAATTTCTATTAAGTATTGTGCATAAGGACCTGATCTCAAGAGAGTTTGTAAAGCAAAAAGAAAAGAAGCTTGAGGATGGAGAACTAGGTGATGAGGGAGACAGACATGTACAGAGCATATTTAAATGAGAGAACTTAAGAAAATCAATTACTCAGTCATCAAATATAATTAATATAAGGAATGTATCACTTTGTGAGGACAGCTTTCTGACATTCTGTTCATGTGCAAAAGATAAAACTATAAATTTGGCATTTGTGTTCACTGAGGGAGAAAATATTTTGCTTTTAATTTTTTAATTTTTTTTTTTACCCTATCTATAAAGAATCCACCTGGTTTTAAAATTCTTAATTATTTGGCCCAAGCAGGCAGGTACAGAATGTTTTCAGCCTTGAAAATTTTCCTGATATATTGGATTAATATTTTCTAAACTAACTTTATAGGTGCTACTTTGTGCTATGTGAGGTAAGAATAGAAACCAAATAGAAGGAAAACAGAGAGAGGAGAGAAGCCTAGGATCAATGATTCCCTCAGTGGGAAAGAGGAGACATATTTAGGGTAGGGAGAGAGAAGCTGTAAGAAGTCTTTGAGTCCATCTTTCTAAAATCATTCCCTACATTACTTAAAAATATAAACATATAGTTATTTTTTATTTTTATAAATATTTTATTTATTTATTTGAAAGAGAGAGAAAGAGAGAGCAAGGGGAGGTGCAGTGGGAAAGGGACAAGCAGACTCCCTGAAGAGCATGAAGCCGGACTCGGGGCTTGATCCATAAACATGAGATCATGACCTGAGCCAAAATCAAGAGCCAGCCACTTAACCAACTGAGCCACCGTGCCCCTAAACATACAGTTATTTTTAAATATAATTAATTATTTTAAAGTTGTAAAAAAATAACAGGTTGGAGTAGGAAAGGACCACTGTTGTCCATTTTGAGTATTTCTTTCCTGCTTTTGGCCCAAACATTTGTTTTTCATACAGAGTATGTGAAGTTCTTCACCATTCCAGGCTTCTGCCTATGGGAATCTCAGCTTGTGGCTGACCTATTTCCAGACACATGCATCTCCAATAAGCCCAAGCATTATAAAGCCTGAGAAAGACATGCCCTGTATTGTCCATCTTGATCGCAGTCTCCTGCTCTTCTCCCAAAGGAGAAAATAAAGTCATTTGGAAAAGCACTTACTTTAATTTTGAGGAATCTTAGATTCTAGAGTTTTCTAATATCCTTTATGAAATTGGGTGAGTCGTTTAAATTAGGCAGGGTTTCTTGTTCACAAACTTAAATTAATGAAGGAAATAGAGTCTTACTTTCTTCAAAATGTGTTAGGAAAATAAACAAAGACAGTAAGTTTTTAAATGATTGAAAAATAAAAAACTGGATATTGCCTCCCATATCAGCAAGGCTCTCTGGGGGCCTTCTCAACCAATGGATGACTTTTCTTCATGTCATTTGTGGCCTGGGGACATTTTAGTTCCTGTGAGAAAATCACATATCTCTTACCAAACTCCAGTCACAAAAGCTTTAGACTCTTGCTTTAACGCTGTTCTCAAGATCCACAGACTGAAATAATGTAGGAAACTGAACGTATCTTGTTAATTCTTCTATTGTGAAAGTAGGTGCCAGAAATGGCCAATATTTCATAGTGTTTTAAGGAGTCTAAACTAGATAATGCAATTAGGAAACTCGAAATACAAATTTGATCACACACTTTACCATTTGTTCATTCAAAAATTTCACTGTGTAGTTACTTCCAGAAGATGTGATGTCGTGTGTTTAAGGCCTTGCATAGATATAAAGTGGTTTATAAATGTTTAATACCAGCTCGGAGAATGTATTATACCTCATTAACATTTAACAGCATTGTGGTGTTCTTTAATTCAAGATTCATTTTTTTTTTTTACTACAACAACTACAATATGAATACTAAACCACTCAGATTTGGCATTTATAGGTACTCTATTCCTTTTTTAAAAATAATTTTATCCGAATGCAAAATGCAGGCAGCTATTTGAATGTTTTATTTTTAGCTGTTGATTCACGTTCGCATGTAACTGGGGCCATAGCCCTGAGCTGGTGGTACTAGTTCATGGAATAGCAGTTTTGATAAGCTTCAACATCACTCCCAAACGAGAAATAAATCAAGCCCCAAGATGTTTGGAGATGCACACTGCAGATATATTTTGATATTTATCCATGCTATAGCTATGCAGTTCTAGATATGCATGTATATGTGTGTGTGCATATATAATCCATCGCTCCAAAGGTTAGCATGAGTTTTAACACAATAAGGGTTAGTTCAATGAGAACAACTGCAAAAATTACATGTTCATTGTCAACAGACTTCATCGCAAGTCCTAGGAAACACATACAGTAATTTCTGGAGTATACATAAATTTTGTCATGCCTACCCAAATACTTCAGGTAAAATCACTAGAGTAGTGACATTAAAACTCAAAAGATGTTTCAAATAACATAACTAAGAGAAACTATACCAGTGAATATTGCATTTTTGCTAATATCTGGAGGCAACAGAGCTACTGGGGATGATTGCATTAACTTTGCCAAAGATGACCCATACAAATTAATCTATCTAAACCTGATATCAAATTATACAGCCAAATTTCTAGCTCTAACTACTTACAGAAGCCAGTGGATCCCAGAGATACCTACATATCAGAATCCCAGGAAAGCATCTTTAAAAAAAAAGATTTTTTATATTTATTTGAGAGAGAGAGCATGGGGGGTGAGGGACAGAGAGAGAAGCAGACCCCCTGCCGAGCAGGGAGCCCGATGCGGGACTCAATCCTGGGACTCCAGGATCATGACCTGAGCTGAAGGCAGATGCTTATCAGACTGAGACACCCAGGTGCCCAGCATTCCTTTTAAAATATAGAATCCCAGATATCTTGGCTCCGAAATTTTGATTTTATACATCAAGAGTTGGTTCTGAAAATCTGTACTTTTTGAAGCTCTTTCACTAATTTTAACACAAAGTTAGGAGTGGGAATTACTGAGTTAAACTATTGTCAGAAAAAAATAAAATATAAGTACCCACATATACAAGATATATATACATATATGCATGTGTATATAAAAGATAGATACAATATATCTAAAAAATATATATACAATATAATACATATATGCGTGTGTGCGTGTATATATACGTATATATGTGTGTGTATATATATATATGAAAAGGCAATATTAATCCATCTGTAATACCACCTTACATGCATGTTAAGCATCCTGGCTCTTCATTTTCCTGGGAGAAAAACCTATATGCTCGGTGCTGTCTGTAGGAGATAAGTCCATGTTAGCTCTGTCATTGGTCCTCAAGATGCTTCTGATGCAATTGAGAAAAGTATATTAGAAGATTCTTCACCATGTCTTCCATACTGCCCTCCTCCTCCTTTTCTACCTAATGCAACTCTCTTCATATTCCAACAGCACACCAATATCACTTCCTCAAAGACCACCCCCCACATTATGTGCTTATTGACAACCCCAAACCCTCCAGGGCGAGCCAAGCATTTTTATTTCTATTCTCTCCTAAATCTGAACAAAACACAAACACAAAGGACTGGAAGTCCTGGAGATGGGCGGATGGGGGAAACAGGAGTGCACTTGTCTGATGATCCCTGGGTATTGGTGGAAGTGCTGAATCACTATATTGTACACCTGAAACTAATATCATACTGTATGTTAACTCACTGGAATTTAAATTAAAAACTTACTTTTTTAAAAAAAGTAACTAGAGTAGCAAGGTCTATATTTTATAGCATTACTTCTTTTTTAAAAAAAGATTTTATTTATTTGAGAGAGAGCATGCGAGAGAGCACAAGTGGTGGAGAGGGAGAAGTCAGCTTCCCACCGAGCAGAGAGCCCAATGAGGGGCTCGATCCCAGGACACCGGGGATCATGACCTGAGCCGAAGGCAGACACTTAACCAACTGAGCCACCCAGGTGCCCCTGGAATTACTTCTTAATTTCACTCACCATTCACTCCTTCACCCCACACATTGAATTCTTGTATTTTTACTTTCTTTCTTAGTACTTTAAGTATATAAGACTTAGTACTTTAAGGATATAAGGAATGTCTTTCTCTTGGCTCTGCTCTAGCTTTGTCCCACAGGTTTTAACATATGGTTGTTTTTTTAATTGTTATTCTGTAGCTTCCCAATAATATTCTATTTTGGTTTTCTACTTGACCCAAGTGCTATTTAAGGAAAATATTTTGAATTCCCAAGTAGTGGAATCATTTTGTTTTCTGATTATGTTGTGATTTTTTTAAGGTATTGAACTGTAATGGGAGCATTTGTCAATGTCTTTTTCTACTTTGCAGAATGGATTGCTTACTTTTAGCCTTATTACAGTTTCTTGTTTTTTAAAATGGTTATTGGCACTCTGAGAGAGTGTACTTCCTGAATTTTTTTAAAGATTTATTTATTTATTTGAGAGAGAGAGCACCCGCGAGCGGGGGATGGGGCGGAGGGAGGGACTATCTAAGCGGACTGATGGTTTTTTCTCCTGAATTCAACATCTTGTGGGATTAAGACTGTGGTTCTGTTTTCTTTCTGTTTACTTTCAACACTCATAAATCAGTTTTCAGTGAGGATGGATGAATTATACTAAGGTATATTACGTTGGAATTCTGACTCCTAATAGGTAATCTAGGTAGTTTATTTTTATAGATTGGATACATATAGCTGGTATTAATTTTGTAATTTCTCATATTTTTTCTTTCTATTTTTCCTTTTAAGAGTTTTCACTGCATGATCTGTGTTTTTGTTTATTTTCCTTTCATATTATTTTGTTTTCTGTTCTCTTGCTCTAATTACAGAAATTTTATTCTTGTTAAAGTAATTATTTCTATCATATTAATTCTCTGTAATTATACTAATTATTTTCTCATATAATATCTATTGATCCACTTTGGTGAGGAATGAGGACATTCATGTGTTTCTAGGTCTTTTTTCCCAGCCCTCCACTATCAGGTGTGTAAGATTTTCTTCTCCTTTTTTTAGTTCTTTTCTTTTAAAGATAAATAGATTTATATGACCCTGACTATCTCTCGGCTTCCTTTCAACCTCTCAACTTTTGTTATTTGCATTTTCAGTTTTTGCCAACATTTGTATTTCACATGTAACATGAATGTCCACTTCAAGTGGTCTTAACCCCACAGTTAAATATTTTTAATGCCCCTTGAATTTTTTTCAGTTCTTTGTCAGCTTTTCTGCCTGATATTTTCTACCAGAAAAGCTTCTTGCAACTCTACTCCCACAATTCTTCCAATATTTTTGAGTCATTCTTTGCACATGAATGACAGTTGGGTTGGCTGTCAGACGACTGGGTGATATTTGACTTAATGTCCTTGTTACACCCAGACTCTTCAAGCCCTGAAGGATACTGTCAGCTCGGTATTTTCCTTCTTATAAGTTGAATAATATGACTTGATGCCCAAAGAGCTTCTTTCCTTAACTCTGGCTAGCGGCAACTATACCAGAATATCTGTTCCCTGTTCTTTTCTCAATGTATGCTGTAAAGATTCTCATGTTTCTTAAAAATATCTTCAAATTATAATTGTAGTTATTTATTTATTTATTTATTTTTGCTATGGCTTCTATCCAGTGGACCCTAAATAGTAGGTATATGATGAATATCCTCGGCCCGTCTTGTCCCTGTGCAATTTAGCCACAATATTTATTAATTATATATTTATTTTTAATTTGTTATACTCATGTTTCTGAGTCCTTTCCTTTTTCTCAAACACTGTGTTCTCAGCGGTGTTGTTCCATTTGCTTTATTTAGCTTTTGCTGAGACTCCCATTTCAATGAGAGTTGTATTCCTTCCGCTTCTTGCTGAGCTCTGCCAGTTCACGTTTCAGCTTCTGTGTTGCACCATGTCTTCCCTAAGCTTTTGCACTGAGGATCTTTCTCCTATTTTAAAAAGCAATTGCTTCATTAAAACTTCATTCTCTTAATTCATGGCAATATATTTGGGCCTGATTGTCATTTGCTCTCTAGCAAGAACTGGCAGCTGAGTATTCTTTGTTGCCGTGTGTTTTTCCTATCTCCATCCCCTTTGGCATGGGTCTTTCTTTTTTTTTTTAATTTTTTATTGTTATGTTAATCACCATACTTACATCATTAGTTTTTGATGCAGTGTTCCATGATTCATTGTTTGTTCATAACACCCAGTGCTCCATGCAGAACGTGCCCTCCTCAACACCCATCACCAGGCTAACCCATCCCCCCACCCCCTCCTCTCTAGAACCCTCAGTTTGTTTTTCAGAGTCCATCATCTCTCATGGTTCGTCTCCCCCTCTGACATACTCCCCTTTTCTTCCTCTCCTGTTATCTTCTTCTTTTTCTTTTTTCTTGAAATATGTTGCATTATTTGTTTCAGAAGTACAGATCTGTGATTCAACAGTCTTGCACAATTCACAGCGCTCAGCGTATCACATACCCTCCCCAATGTCTATCACCCAGCCACCCCACCCCTCCAACCCCCAACCACTCCAGTAACACTCAGTTTGTTTCCTGAGATTAAGAATTCCTCATATCAGTGAGGTCGTATGATACATGTCTTTCTCTGATTGACTTATTTCACTCAGCATAACACCCTCCAGTTTTATCCACATCGTTGCTAAAGGGCAAGATCTCATTCCTTTTGATGGCTGCATAATATTCCATTGTGTATATATACCACCTCTTTATCCATTCATCTGTCGATGGACATCTTGGCTCTTTCCACAGTTTGGCTATTGTGGACATTGCTGCTATAAACATTGGGGTACACGTACCCCTTCGGATCCCTACATTTGTATCTTTGGGGTAAATACCCAGTAGTGCAATTGCTGGATTGAATGGTAGCTCTAATTTCAACTGTTTGAGGAACCTCCATACTGTTTTCCAGAGTGGTTGCACCAGCTTGCATTCACACCAACAGTGTAGGAGGGTTCCCCTTTCTCCACATCCCCGCCAACATCTGTCGTTCCCTGACTTGTTAATTTTACCCATTCTGATGGGTGTGAGGTGGTATCTCATTGAGGTTTTGATTTGGATTTCCCTGATGCCAAGCGATGTTGAGCACTTTTTCATGTGTCTGTTGGCCATTTGGATGTCTTCTTTGGAGAAATGTCTGTTCATGTCTTCTGCCCATTTCTTGATTGGATTATTGGTTCTTTGGGTGTTGAGTTTGATAAGTTCTTTATAGATATTGGATACTAGCCCTTTATCTGATATGTCATTTGCAAATACTTTCTCCCATTCTGTCGGTTGTCTTTTGGTTTTGTGGACTGTTTCTTTTGCTGTGCAAAAGCTTTTTATCTTGATGAAATCCCAATAGTTCATTTTTGCCCTGGCTTCCCGTGCCTTTGGCGATGTTTCTAGGAAGAAGTTGCTGCGGCTGAGGTCGAAGAGGTTGCTACCTGTGTTCTCCTTTAGGATTTTGACGGACTCCTGTCTCACATTTAGGTCTTTCAACCATTTGGAGTCTATTTTTGTGTGTGGTGTAAGGAAATGGTCCAGTTTCATTCTTCTGCATGTGGCTGTCCAATTTTCCCAACACCATTTGTTGAAGAGACTGTCTGTTTTCCATTGGACATTCTTTCCTGCTTTGTCAAAGATAAGTTGACCATAGAGTTGAGGGTCCATTTCTGGGCTCTCGATTCTGTTCCATTGATCTATGTGTCTGTTTTTATGCCAGTACCATGCTGTCTTGATGATGACAGCTTTGTAATAGAGCTGGAAGTCTGGAATTTTGATGCCGCCAGCTTTGCTTTTCTTTTTCAATATTCCTCTGGCTATTCGGGGTCTCTTCTGGTTCCATACAAATTTTAGGATTATTTGTTCCATTTCTTTGAAAAAAGTGGATGGTATTTTGATGGGGATTGCACTGAATGTGTAGATTGCTCTAGGAAGCATTGACATCTTCACAATGTTGGTTCTCCCAATCCATGCGCATGGAACATTTTTCCATTTCTTTGTGTCTTCTTCATTTTCTTTCATGAGTATTTTATAGTTTTCTGAATACAGATCCTTTGCCTCTTTGGTTAAATTTATTCCTAGATATCTAATGGTTTTGGGTGCACTTGTAAATGGGATCGACTCCTTGATTTGTCTCTCTTCTGTCTTGTTGTTGGTGTATAGGAATGCCACTGATTTCTGTGCATTGATTTTATATCCTGCTACTTTACTGAATTCCTGTATGAGTTCTAGCAGTTTTGGGGTAGAGTCTTTTGGGTTTTCCACATACAGTATCATATCTACAAAGAGTGAGAGTTTGACTTCCTCTTTGCCAATTTGGATGCCTTTGATTTCTTTTTGTTGTCTGATTGCTGTGGCTAGGACTTCTAATACTATGTTGAATAGCAGTGGTGAGAGTGGACATCCCTGCCATGTTCCTGACCTTAGGGGGAAAGCTCTCAGCCTTTCCCCATTGAGAATGATATTCGCTGTAGGTTTTTCATAGATGGCTTTTATGATATTGAGGTATGTACCCTCTAACCCTATACTCTGAAGCGTTTTGATCAAGAAAGGATGCTGTACTTTGTCAAATGCTTTTTCTGCATCTATTGAGAGGATCATAGGATTCTTGTTCTTTCTTTTGTTAATGTATTGTATCACGTTGATTGATTTGTGGATGTTGAACCAGCCTTGCAGCCCAGGGATAAATCCCAACTGGTCGTGGTGAATAATCCTTTTAATGTACAGTTGGATCCTATTGGCTAGTATTTTGGTGAGAATTTTTGCATCCATTTTCATCAAGGATATTGGTCTGTAATTCTCCTTTTTGATGGGGTCTTTGTCTGGTTTTGGGATCAAGGTAATGGTGGCCTCATAAAATGAGTTCAGAAGTTTTTCTTCCATTTCTATTTTTTGGAACACTTTCAGGAGAATAGGTATTAATTCTTCTATAAATGTCTGATAGAATTCCCCCGGGAAGCCATCTGACCCTGGGCTTTTGTTTCTTGGGAGATTTTTGATGACTGCTTCAATTTCTTTAGTGGTTATAGGTCTGTTCAGGTTTTCTATTTCTTCCTGGTTCCATTTTGGTAGTTGATACATCTCTAGGAATGCAGCCATTTCTTCCAGGTTATCTAATTTGCTGGCATAGAGTTGCTCATAATATGTTCTTATAATTGCTTGCACTCCTTTTTATTGGTTGTGATCTCTCCTTTTTCATTCATAATTTTGTTAATTTGGGTCATTTCTCTTTTCTTTTTAATCAGTCTGGTCAGGGGTTTATCAATCTTGTTAATTCTTTCAGAGAACCAGCTCCTAGTTTCTTTGATCTGTTCTACTGTTCTTTGATTTCTAGTTCATTGCTTTCTGCTCTGATCTTTATTATTTCTCTTCTCCTGCTGGGTTTAGGCTTTATTTGCTGTTCTTTCTCCAGCTCCTTTAGGTGTAGGGTTAGGTTGTGTATTTGAGACCTTTCTTGTTTCTTGAGAAAGGCTTGTAATGCTATATACGTTCCTCTCAGGACTGCCTTTGCTGTATCCCAAAGATTTTGGACAGTTGTGTTTTCATTTTCATTGGTTTCCATGAATTTTTTTAATTCTTCTTTAATTTCCTGGTTGACCCATTCATTCTTTAGTAGGATGCTCTTTAGCCTCCATGTATTTGAGTTCTTTCCGACTTTCCTCTTGTGATTGAGTTCTAGTTTCAAAGCATTGTGGTCTGAAAATATGCAGGGAATGATCCCAAACTTTTGGTACCGGTTGAGACCTGATTTGTGACCTAGGATGTGATCAATTCTGGAGAATGTTCCATGGGCACTAGAGAAGAATGTGTATTCCGTTGCTTTGGGATGGAATGTTCTGAATATGTCTGTGAAGTCCATTTGGTCCAGTGTGTCATTTAAAGTCTTTATTTCCTTGTTGATCTTTTGCTTAGATGATCTGTCCATTTCAGTCAGGGGGGTGTTAAAGTCCCCCACTATTATTGTATTGTTGTCAATGTGTTTCTTTGCTTTTGTTATTAATTGCCTTATATAATTGGCTGCTCCCATGTTCGTGGCATAGATATTTACAATTGTTAGATCTTCTTGTTGGATAGACCCTTTAAGTAGGATATAGTGTCCTTCCTCATCTCTTATTACAGTCTTTGTTTTAAAATCTAGTTTGTCTGATATAAGGATTGCAACCCCAGGTTTCTTTTGGTGTCCATTAGCATGGTAAATGGTTTTCCACCCCCTCACTCTCAATCTGGGGGTGTCTTTGGGTCTAAAATGAGTCTTTGGCAGACAGCATATTGATGGGTCTTGTTTTTTAATCCAATCTGATACCCTGTGTCTTTTGATTGGGGCATTGAGCCCATTTACATTCAGGGTAACTATTGAAAGGTATGAATTTAGTGCCATTGTTTTGCCTGTAAGGTGACTGTTAACTGTATGTTGTCTGTGTTCCTTTCTGATCTTTGCTGCTTTTAGGCTCTCTCTTTGCTTAGAAGACCCCTTTCAATATTTCTTGGAGGGCTGGTTTCGTGTTTGCAAATTCCTTTAGTTTTTGTTTGTCCTGGAAGCTTTTTATCTCTCCTTCAATTTTCAATGACAGCCTAGCTGGATATAGTATTCTTGGCTGCATATTTTTCTCGTTTAGTGCTTTTAAGATATCTTGCCCGTCCTTTCTGGCCTGCCAGGTCTCTGTGGATAGGTCTGTTGCCAATCTAATGTTTCTACCATTTTAGGTTACATATCTCTTCTCCCGAGCTGCTTTCAGGATTTTCTCTTTGTCTCTGAGACTCGTAAGTTTTACTATTAGATGTCGGGGTGTTGACCTATTATTATTGATTTTGAGAGGGGTTCTCTGTGCCTCCTGGATTTTGATGCCTGTTTCCTTCCTCACATCAGGGGAGTTCTCTGCTATTATTTGCTCCAATATACCTTCTGCCCCTCTCTCTCTCTCTTCTTCTTCTGGGTTCCCAATTACTCTAATGTTGTTTCGTCTTATTGTATCCCTTATCTCTCGAATTCTGCCCTCGTGATCCTGTAGTTGTTTCTCTCTCTTTTTCTCAGCCTCTTTATTTTCCATCATTTGGTCTTCTATATCACTGATTCTCTCTTCTGCCTCATTTTTCCTAGCATTTAGTGCCCCCATTTTTGATTGCACCTCATCAATAGCCTTTTTGATTTCGATTTGGTTAGATTTTAGTTCTTTTATTTCTCCAGAAAGGGTTTCTCTAATAACTTCCACGCTTTTTTCAAGCCCAGCTAGTATCTTTAAAGTCATGATTCTGAACTCTAGGTCCGACATCATACTAATGTCCATATTGAGTAGGTCCCTGGCTGACGGTACTACCTCTTGTTCTTTTTGCTGAGGTGATTTTTTTCTTCTTGTCATTTTGTCCAGAGGAAAATAGATGAATGAGAGAACAAAATGCTAACAGTTTTACAACATCCCCAGCAAATATACTGTATACAAATCAGAAAAGACCTGAAACCAGGGGAAAAGAAAGGGAAAGAAAGAAAAAAGAAAGAGAAAAGAAAAAAAAAAGAAAAGAAAAAAAAACAAAAACAGAACAATACAAAAAAAACAGAATATGATCAAATATGATCAGGCTAGTGCATAGGTCAGTGCCACACACTAGATTTTGGGCGTATTTTGGTCTGTTAGAAAAAAGTGCCTCCTAAAATTTTAAAGGAAGAAAGACATATATGTTCAAAATAAGGGTTGATACAATGAAGGGATGGAAGATGATTGTAAAGATGGAAATTATAAAAGATTTTATAAAGGGACTTGATAAGATAAGAAGTTGTTTGAAGAAAGAAAGAAGATTTAAGAAAAAAAAAAAGGAAAAAGGGAGAGAATGTGATCAGGCAGGAGACTAGAACAAAGCCATACACTAGTGATTTAGGGTATATTTTGATCTGTTAGAAGAAACTGTATCTCAAAATTTTAAAGAGAGAACAACTTATATATATATATGCCAAAAATAAGGGTAACTACTATGAAGGGATAAAATATGGCTCTAAAAATGAAAAATAAAAAATGTTTTTTTTTTAAAGGGATTGATAAGATGTTGGTTGAAAAATGGAAAAAGAAAAATAAAATAAAAAAGAAAACAGTCAACAAAAATTAACTTTGATGAACTAATGAATCATGGTAAAAAAAAAAAAGCCATGAATTCTATGTGCAGTATTCCCCTAGCGCTGGAGTTCTCCCGTTCTCCTTGATCGGTAAACTTGGTCTTGGGTTGCTGGCTGTTCGTGCTGATCTTCTGGGGGAGGGGCCTGTTGCTGTGGTTCCCAAATGTCTTTGCCGGAGGCTGAATTGCCCCGCCCTTGTCGGTCCGGGCTAAGGAAGCTGCTCGGGTTTGCTCTCAGGAGCTTTTGTTCCCTGCAAGCTCTCGGTACAGCCTTGGAGGACCAGGGCAAAAATGGTGGCCTCCCAATCTCCACCCGGAGGAGCTGAGAACTCGGGGCCCCTCTCCTCAGTGCGTCCCCAGAGAAAAGCAGACACTCCCGTCTCCCCGGTCTCCGGCCGCACTCCGTGCTCACCCGGCCTGTGACCGAGCGTTTCTATCTCGGGCACCCGACCCCGTGTGGAGTCTCCAAACCCAGCAGATCCCTGCGGTGCACTCCTGCGCCACTCCTCCCTGGGAAGGAAGGGGAGTCTCCCCGCCTCTGCCGCTTGTTGTGTCCCTGCTGCAGGAGCAGTGGCCCGACTGGGCCGCGGATCACAGTTTATGGCCACCCCGAGCTGAGAGCCCGCGCCTCGGCTCCGTCTCTGCAGCCGGCTTCCCCGCTCCGATCCCTGGGACCTCTGCCGCACTCAGGCACCCCCGGTCTTCCTGTGACCCCAAGGGTCCTGAGACCACACTGTCCTGGGAGGATTCCACCCCCTGCTTAGCCACTGCAGCGACGTCCTTCAGCCGAGCCAACTTTTAAAAGGTCTGATTTTGTGCTCGCGGCTCTAGCACTTGCCAGAAGCGGCCGGCGGAGGCCCCTCCCCCGCCGTCTATCCTCCCGAATATTGCCTCGTATTCACTTCTCCGCACGTCCTACCTTCCAGTAAGTGGTCCCTTCTCTGTTCAGAGTTGTTGCTACTCTCCTCTTCGATCTCCTGTTGAGTTCGTAGGTGTTCAGAATGGTTTGATCCCTATTCAGCTGAATTCCTGAGACCAGACGAAATCTAGGTCTCCTACTCCTCCGCCATCTTTCTCCGCCTCCTGGCAATGGTCTTTCTATACAGTGGTCAGAGGCTAGCTCTTTTTTCATTTCTTTCCTAGTATTTATTGAATGAGCAATTTACAAAACAAACAAAAAAAACACAAAACAGATATGGATGAGGGAATAGAGCTGTGTGCCTGGCTAGAGAAATCTTTTTTCACCTCAGAGTTTGGTAGGTATGGGATGTTTTAACCTTTATTTTTCCTTACGGTAGAAACACTGCTGGCTTGCTCACAATGCAGAAGCTCCTTCCCCCTGCCCTCCTTGAAAATGTGGAGATGTGCCAGGTCTTCTAGAATGAATGGTCAACAAAGTCTAAGGAAATTTCCTGCACCAGTCCACTGTGAAGGAGGGCTACACCTTCCGGTTCATCAGCTGCTTTGAAGAAATATCCTTTGCTGGATTTTGCTGGGCTGTCACCAGGGGCCGTGGTTATCTGCTTCCTGTCTGCTGATGTGGTTTTTGTTCTTTTAGCATCCCTTCCTGGAATATAGCTGAGAAACACAAACTCAGCCTGCCCTGAGTGGGACAGTTTTTCTAATTACTTTTGATTATTTTTTGAGACAAAAAAGAGTGCTTTTTCATTTTTTGTATTTTCATATTTTAGAAAGTTTTCTATAAAACAGGCCATTACCTTGTTATACGAAAAGCACAATAAATAGTCTGAGGTTGGAAGGTGGGTTTAAGGGGCAGAACTTCCCAGTGGTGTATTTATCATATCCTTTATGTATTAGCATGTTTAAGATATTTCCCTTATGCCTAATATCTTATATTTATTAGTAACTTTTACCAGTAAAGACCACTAAAACTTGTGCATCTGAAACACTTTAAAAGAATACTAATTTTAAATTGTAAGAAAATATTAACAGTAAGAAAAATAATTTTCACTATTCAATATTATATAAAATACAATAGTTATAAGTTTAAAATTATAGAAAAATTATTATAGTTTTAAATTATAATCCTTACCAGAAATGAGACATGAAAAATATCACATATTGTACCCCTAAAACTAATATTACACTGTATGTTAACTTAGTGGAATTTAAATAAAAACTTTAAAAAAATAAAAAATAAATATAAAAATCACAGAAGCTATCTAGAAGGAAATTAGTCAAAATGGCTCAAAAGCCAATAATGGAAATGTGTATAATGCTGATGAATTTCTGGATGAATTCCCAGTATGTTCAATTTTGATTTCAGTCTAGGGAAAAATCAAATTTTTTGTTCATAATCTTGTCTTATATCTACATAAAAACTATATAACATGAAGACTTTAGTTGCCATTAGGGTTGAGAGAATTCAGAAGTGAACTCTAACATATGAGTGAGATAAGCTCCATGGTAGAATAGGCAACTGCAAGCTCCCATCCCTCACAAAACACTTCACAACAAGCAGAAACAGCCAGAACACACTTTGTCAGAACTCTGAAAAAAAGTCAAAGGCTCACAGCAACCAAGCAAACCCTACATCAAAAGAAAAGCAATGGTAACCCAGTCCCAGCCCCTCATGATTCCACTATAGTCTTGAATGCCATGGATCATATTCCCAGTAAGGGACCCTGGTCCCTGACTCCAAAGGCAGCAGAGCAGAACCCGGTCACAAATTATTGTGCAGGGCCATTTCTATCTGTCTGGGGGATACTAGAGGTCTAATGCAAGGTGCTCTTCTCTGTTTTGCCTACCTCGGCACTCACCCAGGCTGGGAAAGCATAAGGCATTAACTGAAAATATTGTAAACTAGATGAACAAGCTACAGACACCTAGACAAAAGACTACAGTTGAGACCCCCAACAGACTGAGTCCTGGGAGAAAGAGGCTGGAGGGAGTCACTTTGGTCAGCATCAGAAGCACTACACACTAAGAAGGGATTTAAAAAGCCACATGCATGTCCCAGGGCAAGAGGTAGGCTCCAAAAAGGTCTTAGAAGTCCTTGTGCTTTCCCCTTGGGCTGATCTTAGGCTCAGCACAAATCTGGTTGAGTGGTGAAGGGCAGCCCCAGCACAGAGCCAAGAGAGGTTTGTTTTTTGTTTTTTTGTTTTTTTTTTCCTCTCCTGGCATTCATGAAAAGCACTAGCAGAATGCAAGCTAAGGAGCAGAGCCTCAATAATCAAACATGAAAAGGAAGGCAATCTCTGCAAAAATAGTTGTGACAACATCAAGTCACTACACAGAATATTAAACCTTCAAAAAACAAGACAAAATAGCAAACCTTGGGGAATGAAAATGATCTGATTTCTACCACTGCCACATTATAATGTCCAAACTCCCAGTTTTCAACAATAAATTACGTGGCATAAAAAGAACTAGGAAAGTATGCCTGATGTAAAGGAACAAAATCAGTTGACAAACAACACCCTTGGTGAAGTCCAGATGTTGTGTTTACTAGACAAAGAATTAAACCACTGTCTTAAAATGCTCAAAAAGCTGATGGAAAACACAGAAAAAGAAAGAAAAATGGTCCCAGGTAAAACTGGTATTATTGTAGTTGGGGTCTGCAACTCCAATTTTTGTTTCTTTCAAGTAAAAAGGTACATAAAACATTATAAAAATCAAAAATGCATATGTATTGGGCATGTAATATATAAAGATCTTTTTTTTTTAATTTTTATTGTTATGTTAATCACCATATATTACATCATTAGTTTTTGGTGCAGTGTTCCATGATTCATTGTTTGTTCATAACACCCAGTGCTCCATGCAGAACGTGCCCTCCTCAATACACATCACCAGGCTAACCCATCCCCCTACCCCCCTCCCCTCTAGAACCCTCAGTTTGTTTTTCAGAGTCCATCATCTCTCATGGTTCGTCTCCCCCTCTGACATACTCCCCTTTTCTTCCTCTCCTGTTATCTTCTTCTTTTTCTTTTTTTTTAAAATATGTTGCGTTATTTGTTTCAGAAGTACAGAACTGTGATTCAACAGTCTTGCACAATTCACAGTGCTCACCGTAGCACATACCCTCCCCAAATTGCAATGACAACAACATTAATGGGAAAGAGAGAGTTGAGTGGGAGTAGAGTTTTCATATGTTACTGGAGATAAGTCCATAACAGTTTAAACTAGATTGTTATAAATTTAGGAGATTAAATATTAATCCCCATGGAAACTATAAAACATCACTGAAAGAAAATAATTAAGACCTAAATAAATGACAGGATCCCATGTTCATGGATTTAGAAGACTTCATATTTTTAGATATCAATTGAAAAATAATCCACAGATTGAACACAATCCCTATCAAAATTGCAATGGCCTTTTTTTTTCCCAGAAATGGAAAAACCGATCCCTAAACTGATATGGAATTGCAAAGACCCAAAATAATCAAAAGAAATATTTAAAAAAACAACAGAAGATTCATGCTTCCTCATTTAAAAACTTAATACAAAACTACAATAATTAGAACAGTGAGGAACTGACATAGGGTAGATGGTAGAACAATACAATATAATTGAGAGTATACCAACATACCCATATATCAATGGCCATGTGATTTTGACAAGAGTGCGTAGGCCATTCAATGGGGAAAAATTTGGCTCTCCAACAGATGGTATTGGGTAACCAGATTTCCATGTGCAGAAGAATGAAGCTGGACTCCTACTTCAAACCATATTCAGGAATTAACTCAAAACAGGTCAACAGCTTAAATATAAGAGCTAAAATCATAAAGTTCTTAGGAGAAAATATAAGGATAAATCTTCATGACCTCAATTTTGGCAACACATTCTTAGATATGATGTAAAAGCATGAGCAACAAAATAAAAAAGTAAATTGGACGTCATTAAAACAAAACTTTTGCACTTCAAAAAACACTATCATAAGAGGAAAATGTTTGCAAATCATATATCTGATTACAGTATATATAAAGAATTGCTGTAGCTCAAGAACAAACACAAGCAAACAGATTTTAAAAAGGGGCAAATGATTTGAATAGACCTTTTTTCCAAAGAAGATAGGCAATGGGCCAAGAAGCACAAGAAAGAAGCTCAACATCATTAGTCATGAGGGGAATGCAAATAAAGCCATAATGAGATATTACATCACATCAAAAAGGATGGATATAATTTTTAAAAAGAAAATAATCAGTTTAGCAACAATGTGAGGAAACTGGAAGCATCACTCATTACTGATGAGAATGTAAAAGGGTGCAGCCACTGTGGAAAACAGTTGGGCACTTCCTCAGAAAGTGAAACATAGAATTACCATCAGACCCAAAAATTTAACTCCTATGTATATACCCAAAATAACAGAAAACAAGTTCTCCAACAGATTTATGTACACCAACATTTATTGCAGCATTATTCACAGTAGCCAAAAGGTGGAAACAACTAAAAGTCCATCAACTGATGAATAGATAAGCAAAATGTAGTATGTATGTACAATAGAATATTATTCAGCCACAAAAAGAATGAAATTCTGATTTTTGCTACAATAAGGATGCTCCTTGAAACATTATGCTAAATGAAATGAGACAGACACAACAGAACAAATATTGCATGATTACACTTATACAAAATATCTAGGCAAATTCATGCATTTAGAAACTAAATGTTACTAGGGCCTGGGGACAGGGCAGAATGGGAAGTATTCCTTATTGGATAGAGTTTCTATTTGGGGTAATACAACCTTTGGAAATAGATAGTGGTAATAATAGTCGTACAATATTTGGAATGTAATTAGTGCCACAGAATTGTACCCTTAAAATGGTTAAGATGGAAATTTTTGTTTTATATATTTTACCACAGTAAAGAATATTACAAAAACAAATTATAGTAGTAAATTTAATTTAAATAACGATGACATAAATGCAATGATTTTAAGCTATGTTATTGTTATATGGAACAAAAAAAGGGGATGTTTATATAAAGTTTTGAAATAGGTATTTTAAGACTAGTATGATGGTTTCAGAATAACAACTAACCAGCAATTATCTCAATATCTTTAAATAATGAATTTCTTCATCCAGTATATCAAATTCTATAATTTCCTTACTAAATTCACAAGGCATTATGTGTGAGACACAAGCGAAGTTCTTCAACCAGTAATACTTTGAAAACAGTAAAAATGTTACCCATTTTTAAGATAGGATTATTCATTATGCAACTGCATGGTTTGTATAAATGGCATAATAGAGTCCGTAGGCTCTATGTGATTTTTAAGCAAAGCAAAAAGATGCCCCAAGTAGGGATTTTTGCAAAGGGATAATAAAAATGCATGTGTATTGATCTGAGTTAACCTTACAAACAACTTTTCTGCACAAATTACATTGGTACATGTCTATAATAATGATTCTTTGTGAATTCCAGTATCTAGCAAGAATACTAATTTTGCTAAGCATGCAGGGAACCATTTGTAATCATTTAAATTCCTCAGAGATCTTTGTTATTAGGATCATTTCACACAAAATAATTCTTACATTTCCAGGTTAAACAAAATGAAAGATCCAGAACTTAAAAAAACAAACAAACAGGAAAACAAAAACCATGGACCCATCCAATACATCATGTATTTGCTCAAAATTACCTGCAGTTTCTTTCCACCCCACCATCTCAGGTTGCTGACATCTATCTTTTCTAAGCTTCTAATTTTACTTTTTTTCCCCTCATGATGCAGTTTTACTTATACAATGAATGGAAAATAGCACCATAACAACTTATAAGACTGGAAAAACCATTCCACATTTCTTCTAAAATAATTTACCTATTTTTGCAAAGGATGGTATACTGTGACAATTAAAGTTTTGTTTGTAACTATTAAACTTTTAGAAGGAATAAAATCCTCTCGTCTATTTAACCTAAAATCCATTTAGAAAAGAAGGTTTACATGTAAGAGTACAATGTAAACTTACTTCCTGTTTATAGGTAAAGGACAATATGAGGCAACACTGTCCATGGTCATAGAGGCAGGGCATCAGAAGGGGCCAATGGGTCCAATGGGAGAGGGGAAACAGGAAGAACAAAGAGCACTCACCCGGTTAGACAGAGGGAACACACTGGTGAATAAGAAACACTATTTTCCAGGACTTGGATGGAGTTATCCTTAATCTCTGAAGTACACCTCAAGTACATCTGTCTCTGAGGTGACACATTGGGATAGAAAATTTGGATGATATTTGAAGACTTATAAATAAGGCACTCAACAGTCATAAGATTGGGATGTTTATTTTATTTATTTTTATTTTTTAATTTAATTTTATTTTATTATGTTATGTTAGTCACCATACAGGACTTCATTAGTTTTTTTTATTCATTTACTTTTAATCTATTTCTTTATTTTATTATGTTATATTAATCACCATACATTACATCATTAGTTTTTGATGTAGTGTTCCAACATTTATTGCCCATCACCCACTTACCCCATCCTTCCACCCCTCTCCCCTCTAAAACCCTCAGTTTGTTTCTTGGAATCCATGGTCTCTCACGGTTCGTCTCCCCCTCTGATTTCCCCCCCTTCATTTTTCCCTTCCTTCTCCTAATGTCCTCCAGGCTGTTCCTTATGTTCCACAAATAAGTGAAATCATATGATAATTGACTTTCTCTGCTTCACTTATTTCACTGAGCATAATCTCCTCCAGGGCCATCCATGTCGATGTAAAAGTTGGGTATACATCCTTTCTGATGGCTGAGTAATATTCCACTGTATAAATGGACCACATCTTCTTTATCCATTCATCTGTTGAAGGGCATCTTGGCTCTTTCTATAGTTTGGCTATTGTGGACATTGCTGCTATGAACATGGTGGTGCATATGGACCTTCTTTTCACTACATCTGTGTCTTTGGGTTAATATCCAGTAGTGCAATTGCTGGGTCATAGGGTAGCTCTATTTGTAATTTTGTGAGGAACCTCCACACTGGTTTCCAAAGTGGCTGTACCAGCTTGCATTCCCACAACAATGTAAGAGGGTTCCCCTTTCTCCACAACCTCGCCAACATTTGCTGTATCTAGCCTTGTCAATTTTTGCCAATCTAACTTGTGTAAGGTGGTATCTCAATGTGGTTTTGATTTGAATTTCCTTGATGGTTAACAATGATGAACATTTTTTCATGTGTCAGCCATTTGAATGTCTTCTTTTGACAAGTGTCTGTTCATGTCTTCTGCCCATTGTTTGACTTGATTATTTGTTTTTTGGGGTGTTGAGTTTGAGAAGTTCTTTATAGATCTTGGATATCAGCCCTTTGCCTGTAGTGTCATTTGCAAATATCTTCTTCTACTCTGTGGGTTGCCTCTTTGTTTTGTTGACTGTTTCCTTTGCTGTGCAGAAGCTTTTTATCTTGATGAAGTCCCAAAAGTTCATATTCGTTTTTGTTTCCCTTGCTTTTGGAGATGTATATTGGAAGAAGTTGCTGTGGGTGATGTCGAAGAGGTTACTGCCTATGTTCTCCTCTAGGATTTTGATGGATTCCTGTCTCTCATTGAGGTCTTTCATCCATTTTGTGTTTGTCTTTGTGTATGGAGTTAGGGAATGGTTGAGTTTCATTCTTCTGTATGTAGCTGTCCAACTTTCTGCACCATTTATTGAAGAGACTGTCTTTTTTCCATTGCATATTTTTTACTGCTTTGTCAAAGATTATTTGACCACAGAGTTGAGGGTCCATATCTGGGCTCTCTAATCTGTTCCATTGGTCTATATGTCTTTTTTTGTGCCAGTACCATGCTGTCTTGGTGATCACTGCTTTGTAATATAGCTTGAAATCAGGCAACGTGATGCCCCCAGCTTTGTTTTTCTTTTTCAAAATTTCCTTGGTGATTTGGGGCCTTTTCTGATTCCATACAAATTTTAGGATTGTTTGTTCCAGTACTTTGAAAAATGTCATTGGAATTTTGATTGGGATGGCACTGAAGGTATAGATTGCTCTGGGCAACACAGACATTTTAACAATGTTTATTCTTCTGATCCATGAGCATGGAATGTTTTTCCATCTTTTGTGTCTTCTTCAATTTCTTTCATGAGTGTTCTGTAGTTCCTAGAGTATAGATCATTTACCTCTTTGGTTAGGTTTATATCAATTAATGGCAACAAAGAGTTTCTAAGGGCAGAAACAAAAGTTGAACTAGCAGAACATAAAAATGTTATCAATGAGAACGAATCTAATCTAGATACTCTAACAGCTAGGGTAAATGAGGCAGAAGAACGAATTAGTGATCTAGAAGACAAATTGATAGAAAAGAAGGAAAAAGAGGAGGCCTGGGAGAAACAGCTTAAAATCCATGAAAGCAGAATTGGAGAAATAAATGACGCCATGAAACGTTCCAATGTCAGAATTATTGGGGCATCTTAAGTGCAGTAAGGGAGTAGAGATTCCTTATGTACAGAGGGAGGAACATCAGAATAACATCAGACCTATCCACAGAGGCCTGGCAAGCCAGAAAAGGCTGGCAAGACATAATCAGGGTACTAAGTAAGAAGAACATGCAGCCAAGAATACTTTATTTGGCAAGGCTGTCATTTAGAATGAATGGAGAGATGCAGAGCTTCCAAGACTGGCAGAAACTGAAAGAATATGTGACAACTAAGCCGGCCCTGCAAGAAATATTAATGGGGGTTCTATAAAAGGAGAAGGACCCCAAGAGTGATATAGTACAGAAATTTACAGAGACAATCTATAGAAACAAGGACTTCAGAGGCAACATGATGACAATAAATTCATATCTTTCAATAATCACTCTCAACATGAATGGCCTAAATGCTCCCCATGAAATGACACAGGGTTGCAGATTGGATAAAAAGACAGGACCCATCCATATGCTGTCTCCAAGAGACTCATTTTGAACCTAAAGATACATCCACATTGAAAGTGAAGGGATCGAGATCCATCTTCCATGCCAACAGACCTCAAAAGAAAGACGGGGTAGCAATTCTCATATCAGACAAATTAGATTTTATGCTAAAGACTGTAGTTAGAGATACAGGACACTATATCATTCTTAATGGGACATTTATTTTATTATTACCCAGAATGTTTCTTCATCTATTTTAGGAAAGCACATGAAAAAAACCCTTAAAACTAAAGTTTGGTTTATTAACAATTGTAATATCAAAAAGTAAATGATATCAAACATCAATGAAAGAAATCAAAGAAGATCTAAATATGGAGAGATATTCCATAGTAATGAATTGGAAGATTCAATATTGTTAAAATGTCATTTTTTTCCTAAATTCATCTATAGATTCCACACAACCTTGATCAAAACCCCAGAAAGCTATTTTGTAGATATTGACAAACTGACACTAAAGTTTATGTGGAAAGGCAGAACTCTAGAATTACAGACACGATACTGAAGAAGAACAAAGTTGGAGGGTGACAATATTAAATTTCAAGACTTACTCTAAGACTGTAGTAATCAAGACAATATGGTATCGGTGTAAGAATAGACACAGATCAATTTAACAAAAAAGGCAGTCCAAAAATAGACCCACAAAATACAGTCAACTGATCCAAAAGCAATTCAATGAAAAAAGGAAAATCTTTTCAGCAAACAGTGCTGGAAAAATTGGATGTCTATGGGGAAAAAAAAATGAACTCATACGGAGAACTGATATCTTTCACAAAAAAATTAACCCAAATTCTCATGGACATAAATATAAAATGCAATCTTATAAAACTTACAGGAGAAATTATAGGAAAAAATATAAGTATCCTTGGATTTGGTGATGAGTTTTTGGATACAATAATTAAAACACAATCAATGAAAGGAAAATCTGATGAGTTGGATTTTATTAAATTATTTTTTTTATATTTTTTTAAGTCAGCTCTACACGCAATGTGAGGCTTGAACTCACAATCCTGAGATCAAGAGTCACATGCTCTACTGACTGAGCCAGACAGGTTAGACTTTATTAAAATAAAAAGTTCTGCTCCGCAACAGACAGTGTCAAAGAATCAAGAGACAAACGGCAAACTCAGATAAACATATACAAAATGAATATATGATAAGGAGCTTGACATCATTTGTCACTGGGGAAATGCAAATCAATGAAATGAAGTTCTATAACACACCCCTTAGAATGTTAGGATGAAAAATCTGACAATACCCAGTGCTGGCGAGAATACACAGCAACAGAACTCATTCACTCCTGGTAGGGATGCAAAATGGCACAGCCACATTGGAAGACTATTTGATGATTTTTCACAAACCAAGAAGCTTACCATACAACAAGCACATTATGTGGTATATTTCAACTGATTTGAAAACTTATGTCCACATGCAAATGAATGTTTCTAGGGGCACCTGGGTGGCTCAGTCAGTTAAGTGTCCAAATCTTGATTTTGGTTCAGGTCATGACCTCAGGATCTTGGTATGGAGCCCTGTGTTGGGCTCTTCACTCAGCAGGGAATCTGAATCTCCCTTACCCTCTGCCCCTCTCCCCACTCATGTAGTTTTCTCTCTCTCTCTTTCTCTCTTTCTCCCTAAAATAAATATATAAAATATTTTTAAAAATGAATGTTTCTAGTAGTTTTATCTTAATTGACAGAACTGAAAGCAACCAAGATGCCCTTCAATAGGTAAAAGAATAAACAAAGTGACATACTCATACAGTGAAGTATTATTGAATAATGAAAAAGAATGGGCTGTTTAGTATGACAAGACATGGATAAATCTCACATACATATTACTAACATAGTCTGAAATACTCTATTTACGTTTGTGTTCCTATAACAAAAGTACCATAGAATGGATGCCTTAACCAATAAGCATTTATTTCTCAGTGTTCTAGAGACTATGAAGTCCAAGATGAAGGGGCTGGCAGACCTGGAAGAAGTGAAAACTCACTTCCTGTTATGCTCCTGGACATTTTCTAACTGTGTCCTCACATGGCCAAGAGTAGAGCGCAAGCAAGCTCTTCTGTCTCTTCTAATAAAGGAACTAATCCCATCATGAAGGCTCCACCTTCATGACTTAATCATTTCCAAAATGCCCCAATTCCTATTACCATCATCCTTGAGGGTTAGGATTTCAGCGTATGCAATTTGAGGGACACACACATTTGTCCATGACAATAACGTTCTAGAAAAGGCAAACTATTGGCATGGTAAACAGATCAGAAGTTGCCAAGGTTCTATTTTTTGTATAGAGTATTCTACATGATACTCTAACAGTGAATGCATGACATTATGCATTTGTCAAAACTCTCAGAACTTTATAGCATAAACAATGAAACTTAAAGTGTGCAAATTTTAAAAAGTCAGTTTTCCCCCATTGGGGTGGTTAATTCTAAAACTCTCTCTCTTTCTCTCTATTGGATAGAACAATTAACTGGTGGTGGATGTTGGGAGGCTAGATCCTTTTGTTGGAGTGGGAAGTTATAGAAAATCAATGAGAGGAAATTGCAACAGCGCATATGGGAGTAAGATAGACATCAGTATGGACTCATACACAGGTTAACACAGATAGAGATGGCCACATTATAAAACTATGTCTTGATATGTGCATATGCCAGACTTAGTACACAAAATTACTTTCCCTTGCTCTGTCAGATGAGAGGAACTCAAAATAATAAAACCCTGGCAGCAACAAGCACACCTACTTCACAGAACTTGTTTGCTAGTACCATTCTCCAACAAAGAACCAAGGATCCTTGGAGTAATGACTGATGCTGGGACTCAGACAGAAAATATACAAGTGAGCCTAGAGCATCTTATAGAGCCAGAAAGTGGGGAAGGACTCAAGAATCTCTCTCTCTGTCATAGACACACACAGACACACACACACAAAGAAATGAGAGCATGTCAAAGAGACACTGCACCCAATTAAACACATTCCCAGTAGCCATAAATGAAATAGTTTCAGCCACAAAATTAATAAAGTAGTACTGCATTATAATCCAAATTATTAGATAAATATCCATAAAACCACAGTGATATAAATAAATTACTGAATATTTTCTTAAATAGAGGAGAATAGAAAAATCTCCCATGTGGAAGAATTCCATAATTTATATAGAGAATTCACCATCAAAGAAATGGAACATAACTCTTTACCCCTTCAGTGTGGACTATGTATAGTGACTTCCTTCTAAAGAAAACAGTATGAAAAACTGGGGGCGGGGGAGAATCACTTTATATTGGAGAAATTGACAAACACTACCTCAGCCAGGTGATCAAGGTCAACGTCCACAGTCATACATCATGCGTATCTTACCTCTGTGATCTTCTCAGAGAACCCAGAGGCCCAGGTCTCATCATGAGAAAAATAGCAGACACATCTCATTCACAAGACATTCTACAAAATACATGAGCTGCACTCTTCAAATCTGTTAAGGTCATCAAAAACAAGGAAATTTCAAAAACTTTCAGAGCCAAAAGACTGAGGAGGCATGATGACTATGCATGTAATGTGATGTAGAATACTGTATGAGATCTTGGAACAGATCATAGATATTAGGTAAAAGTAGAAATAAAAGGGAATCTGAATAAATCATGGACTTTATTTAGCTAATGATAATGTGTTAATAGTTTATTAATTGTGACAAATGTATGATACTAATATAAAGTGTTATATTGGGGTGTTACATTAGAAGAAACTGAGTGCAGAATATATGGGAACTCTTTGAAGTACCTTCACAATTTTTCTGTGAATCTGTAACTATTCTAAAATAAAAAAATACTATTTATAACAAAGCAAAATTATCTAGAAGTAAAGTGCCAGAATTCCTTCATTAACTTCATTCATAGAAGAGAGAAAAAAACTTTTTTTCCACAGGACAAAAGAAAATATCACACTATTCACGTGATGACTGCAATGTGCAACAGATAATCTACTAGTATGATTTAAACAAACAGCAGTTTACTTTTACCAAGTAATATGATGTTACTAGGGGAGCAGTAATGACCAGCACAGTGGCTTAATGACATTATCAATAAATTAGAAATCATTCTATCATCCTCAACCTGAGGTTCATATCCTCAAGGTCACAAGATTGAATTACTTCCTACAGTCATCCCACCTAAAATCCAAAAAGGAGTAAGTATTAAAAGGCAGGGACCACATACCAGATGAGCATATTGTTCATATTCAGGTAAACAGTTGCTTTCCCTAAAGACCTACTTGGTAGAACTACCATTCATCACAATGAACAGATTCCTTTTTTTTTTTTTTTGCAATGACCTGTGTAATACTGACATAACTAACTAGAATTAAGATAAACCCTAAAAAAATCATCTATATGAAGGATGATCCCGAAATCATGTTTCTAAGCTAGCCAATCACCTCTCTGAGGAAACTGTGGGTTCTGTTAGTAAAGGTAGAAGTAAATGTTGATTGACAATTAACACTGTCTACCACTACTTATCCATGTGCATTTACCACAGAGAAAATATTTAGAAAAATAAACAGTCATGTATATTATGCTTATAGAGCATTTCTAATGGGCTATATGTTATGATAAAGATTCCATGTGCCCCAAACAAGTTAAATCTAGGTTTCTTTGTTAATTGGTCAAAAAATCAAAATTGAATCAGAATACTCAACTACTTCAGGATGAGAGCTGGTCCAGTCCATGGCTATGCCTGGGTCCCCCCGAGACCCAAATGGGTCTGCAGCTGCCAAGGATGTTTTTGGTGGCAGAGCCTTACTAGATCTGGAAAAACTTATTTCTACCCCAGAGCCTTTTATACAGGGGGTTATTCTGTCACTTTGCCAGAACCATTTCCACCAACAGTCTATGCATCTTTATTTAAGGGAAGTTACCCAAGCATCAGACACCCCTGAATCTTGAGTGAAACTCCGCACCAACTAGGCTAATTCTTGTGGAAAAATGAAGAGCTAGTACCCACTTATGCTTCTAGTTTTCTCAGGTTCTTAAAGCCTATTATCCTACAACTTCTCATATGCTGGGAGGAAAAATAGAGCTCAAGAAATGTGAGTTTAAATACCACATCTGCCACCTAGCTATGTGATTTTAGGGACATCACTTATCATGTTTGCTTTCAGTTTGCCCACGAATGCAATGAAGTGGGTAAGACTGAATGACATGTACTTTCTGGGTCAAGGTTTCTGCTCTATAAAATGATGTCAACTATCCTGTAATTGATTATGAAGTATAACTTTATTCCTCAGATTTCTACTAAGGCCAACAATAACTCATTAGCCTAAAATGTGTTGACTATTCTTTATGCTTAGTATTAATCAGAAACACATAACCTAAATCGCTCCACTTATCTGCAGCTCTAATTCTTGGTGATTTAATTGTGTTGTACAGCTTGCCCAGTGAACTGATGCCTTGTAATTAAGAAAAATGTTGTTTTTGATTCTCCCTTCCAATTCCATGCATTTGTACATACTATTATATGATGTATTCTTCCCTCTCCTTCAACACTTATACCCACACTTCACTAGGCAAATTAAAGTCTTTTAAATTTGTTGTGATGGAAACAGTTAACTGCTCAGCAAAGTTCATTTGTTCTTCTTCCTGGGCCAGCCAGACTACATCTTTTGCTCTTCCTGACAGATGTAGCCAGGGGTCTGATTTCTAGATAATGCAATGTGAGTAAAAGTGCTGGTGCCATTTCTGGGCAGGCTCCTGTGAACTTAATCACAGCCACTGTTGGGTTATTTCTCATTCTGCCAGCTGAATGTGAATGCTTTGAAGACCCTAGAGGGTGTCAGAGCTACAAGAGGGAGGGAGCCTGGATCCTTATGCTGTTCTGGCACAAAAAGCCAATTGTCTACCAAGAATAGATGTGGCTTGTGTTTGAGCCCTTATAAATGTATGGATCTTTGTTTTTTGCAAAAATTTAGTCCCTCTTAGTTACTATAATGTCATTGTAAATATGATTAATAACTTGAAAACTAGGATAGTATGTATACTCTTTCTTCTTTCCTAACTTTGCCTTCATATCAGAATTGCTGATTTTCTGAGGGCAATTTAGATACTCTTCCATAACGCTCTAAATAAATCCTGACTAGGTGACCATTAAATCACCACAAGGCTCTGTCACCAAAATTATCATCTTGTATTATGTGTATTATTTGCTTGTAACTATGTCCCTTCCAACAGACAGTAAAATATGAATCAAATAGATTGTTGTGCAGCAGATGGATGAGTAGCACAGCATACCTCACATCGTAAAGACCTTGAACAGTGGGAGTAAAAGTGAAATCACTGTATCCATTACTGAGAGTGTTTGTCTTATGACAGCTGCCTGTTGCCTCAAAACCAGACCTGTTTATTTGCAGTTGCAAATGTGAACGGATGTGAGGGTGGTAGAAGAGAATCATTAAGTTGGATGATCTTAGTGAATAAGCAATAGGAAGTGATGGTATGTATTACAGAATGAAAAGAGCAGAGGGCGGTGGTTCTCAAGTAGGGTCTGTGGAAAAATTCACAACCTGGGAATTTGGGAAAAACACAAATTATCAGGTTTCAACTCAGATATACTAAAACAGAAACTCTGGGGGTACAGCCCCTAAATCTGAATCTTTAACAAGACCTGCAAATGATTATGGTGTATACTATGTTTGAGATTCACCGGCATAGTGATGAAATCCACCTGCATGGGATCTAAGCCATGATTCAAGCGAATGTGAGTCGTGAGTTGCCATTCCAGATCTGTTTTCTGCTCTTATATCTATCACTAGCTAGCTGTGTATTCACAGAGAAGCAACTTACCCTCTTCCCTGAGCTTCTATGTGATATTTAGTATTCTGGAAAATGTAGCCAATTTTCCTTATGATTCTAAAATTCTAAAATGATATGAACTATTGCCATTTTTACCTCAATGGATGTGTTTCAGGGGAGGCATTGTAAAAATCTAAAACACTGTCATTTTCCTTATAACACAGCATTACTGATTGACATGTCTGTAAGATTTCAATGTCCATTGACAGATGAATGGATAAAGAGGTTGTGGTACATATACACAATGGAATACTACTCAGCCATCAAAAAAGAATGAAATCTTGCCATCTGCAATGACACAGATGGAGCTAGAGGGTATTATGCTAAGTGAAATAAGTCAGTCAGAGAAAGACAAATGCCATATGATTTCACCCATAGGTGGAATTTAAGAAACAAATGAACATAGGGAAGGGAAAAAAGAGAGAGGGAAGCAAACCACAAGAGACCCTTAACTATAGAGAACAAACTGAGGGCTGATGGAGGGAGATGGGTGGGGGGGAGATAAGTGGGGCTAGCTGGGGGACGGGCATTAAGGAGGGCCCTTGTTGTGACGAGCACTGCGGGATACATACAAGTGATGAATCACTAAATGCTCCCGAAACCAACATTACACTATATGTTAACTAACTAGAATTTAAATAAAAACTTGAAACAAAATAAAATAATGCAAAAAAAAAAAAAAAAAGATTTAATGAGCTTCCTTTGAGCAATGATGTCTGGGTCACCTGCTAATAAAGAGTGTTCTTGCAGAAACAGTGTATTCTGTATGTATGGGTGACAAATACTTTTGTTATGGTTTGCCTAGATTTATCTGTCTTCAACATATGGATGAAAACTTAACATCCAAATACTATAGGATCATATTAAAGATATGTTGAATTTCAGGAAGTTAACAGCTGATAAATCCATGCTTACTCACAGATATTAGACTGTACTAGATTATACCATAACAAAGTACCACAACAGAAACAACAAAATAAACAATGTGTGATTCTGAAGTCTAGAAGTCCAAGGTCAAGGCATTGGCAGGGTTGGTCCCTTGTGAGGTCCCTTTCTTTGACTAGTAAATAGGTCCCTTCTAACTGTGTCCTCACATGGTTTTCCCTCTGTGTGTATCTGTATCATAATCTCCTCTTCTTATAAGAGCATCAGTCCTATTGAATTAGGGACTGACCTAAGAACCTCATTTTACCGGAATCAACTCTTAAAAGGCCCTATTTCCAAATACAATCACATTCCAGGGTACAGTGATTAGGACTGCAACATATGAATTTGGGGGGGACACATAGCAACCCATAACATGGACTTAAGTGAAGTGTCTACACAACACTCTAAGCAGCATTTGGAATAGGGCTGTTTATCCCTAAAGACCTGCCAAATGTTTCTCAGATCCTTAATTACACTAAGGAATAGAGGAAAGGAGTACTATGTCCATATATGTTTGCACCATGCCTATGTTTTCTCTTTTTATTTTATAATTAAATTATTCTAACTGGTTTTACTAAAGAGTCAAACATGAAATGGTATAATAAAAATGCATAAACATGTGGATTACTTATAATAACTAACTATAATATCCAATACCATTTTCTATTCCTTAGAATGAAAATAGGATTCAACTTTCTACCATGAAAGAGAAGCTACACAGTTTTCTAATAAAGATCTTGACTATAAAAACACACCTGCCATGATTCATGCTGAACTGAGCTGAATATATACTAAGTATCATCAGAAAAATATCAATTAGCTTGAAAAGCATTGTTGTGTATCAAATTAGTTTCTGAAATTCTGATTAAATTAATATGCATATTAGTCAGGTAGATACTGTGTTGTATGACAGTAAGTTACATATAAAAACAGAGTAAATAACAGAGTGTCAACCACAAAATGCCCATGGAGGATGAATCAATGTTATTTTAATTGTACTAATATTATGATAATTATTAGAGTTTTGAAATCTCTATAACTTCTTTGGAATGGGCAAAACTTACTTCTGACTGGGTATTGATATGCAATTCTCAACAATGCTAGCCATTTATATCCACATTCTCACACTAAATTTTTAACTAACAATTTACTAGCTCAGGAAAATTTTATAAATTCTACTTGGTATGTTGTATTTGTCATGGTAAAATGTATGTGTCAACTTGGCTAGACTATGGTGCCCAGTTGTTAGGTCAAATATTAATCTAGATGTTGCTGTGAAGGTATCTGTGGATGTGATTAACATTTATAATGACTAACTTTAACATTTATATTCTACTACCCTGAGGGAAACAGAATTCTACCTCCAGAATGCCAGACAAATCTGTAGGGCAAGCCAAGAGGGAAGAATTAATATGGCAATCTTGAGTCTAAAGGCTGGACCTCAGGCAGAATGTCTGTGTTATAGAAATACTAGCTGGCCCATCCAGCACCACTTGGATGAATAACTAACCCTCACTGAAGACATTAATTTCTGTTAGTGCTTGCTGGAGCATATGTTTTACCCAAGTGAGAAGCATTGTTGGCCACTGGATGATTCCTAGTCTGTGTACCTGCACACTTCCATGGTTCATATTTACAAATTCTGATGTGAAAAAATATGAGGATCATTTCCTTGCCCAGAGCCATTTCATACCCATGGCATGCCTTCTCCTCTCACCAGTTGACTGGCCTCCATGGCTCCTCAGTGACAGCTTCCAGGCACATTCTTTCCAATCAAGTTTCCCGGGGTGGCCCGAATGTGATCTGGAATGCATCATATAGCATGCATTTTAGATTAGATCCTTAAAACTAGAAAAACTGTTTAGCGGGGTTATTTGATGTGGCAACAGAGAAACATCTTATTTTATTTTGTGGATAGAATATACACTTTTAATTGAAATCTTTCTAAAGGTTTTGTTATATTTTCCTCCAGAACTTCTCCTTCCCTCAGGTGAAACCACAGACTGCAAAGACACGTTGCCTCATGGATTTAGTTACACTGTAGAAAACGAAGAGGCAGCCCCATATTCTATCAGCAAAATCCCTGCTTCCCTCTCCTCTTTCTGCTCCCTAAGATTGGTCCACATCACCACTGCCACACCTGTGCCAACGACACTGATATCTGTCCTCCCAGCCTAACCCTTACTGCAGACCTCTGCACATGCGTACTTAACTACCTGCCAGGTGCCCTCCCTGTAGGGTTTACCAGGACCTTGAATTCAAAATATCAATCCAAACTGCTCTTCCATGTTCCTAACCTCAAGTTTGACCCCAATATTGACCCACCTGAAGGAGCCAAACATTCTACCTTGAGTTTCTTGAATTATGTCCCAGACTCTTTTGCCTCTAGGTCTTTTATGTATGTATGTGTATATATATATATGTGTGTGTGTGTGTGTGTGTGTGTGTGTGTATGTGTGTGTGTAAGATATAAAAATACAGATATATTAATATATGCATACATATTGCTCTCTAAAATGCTCTCTAAGGAAAGTCATAAACATCACTTATTTCAGATTTGATGTCACATCCTAAAGAAAGTTTCTATAGCACCACCTCCCCTTTCTAAACTGCTCTGTAAACTCCTAAGCTTATGCTTTACTGCAGCAGATCTCAGATGGCATAGACATTACAAGGCCCATTCACGTGCTTGACTCCCCTGGTGACTTAAAGGCAAATACAGGGTCATGGTTTCATTGTATCTTTAGTTCTTAGCACCAATGATGATTTTTTGAATCAACAGGAACATTTTAAACTTTAGAGAAGCCATTCACAAAAGTCATTCATATGACTATCATTGTTACTTTACACATTAAGCATTAGCCATTATTAATATTTTAACTTCATATGAATAATGGCAACTTTCCCTCTCCCGACCTATGTCTACATAATAGGCAAGTCTCCTTTTGTATATATGGAGTAGACAGGATTTTAAGATGGCCCCATAACTTCATCCTACTCTTACTCCTGTGACTACATCCCTTAATATTAGAAAGGGGAGATTATCTAGTCATACAAATCCTATTAAAAGAGAAAGGTTTCTGCTTCTGGGGGCAGAACCGGAAGTAGATGACCTTTATCAAGTTGAGGAAGTTCCTCTACTACCAGTCCTCTAGGAATTTTCATCATGAGTGGATGTTAGACTTTGTCAAATGCTGTTTCTGCATTTATTGATATGATCACAGGAGGTTTTTTTAACCCATTGATATAATGGATTACTGTAATTGTATTCCAAATGTTGAACCATGCTTGCATGTCTGGACTATGTCTCATTTGGTTGTGGTGTATAATTATTTTTATACATAATTGAACTTGATTTCCTAGTATTTTTGAGAATTTTTACATCTGTGTTCATGAGAGATAGTGGTCCTTTGGCTCTAATTTTATTTTTTATTCTGCTTTTACTTTAGATTTAATTTGCTCTTGTTTTTGTAGTTCCCTAGATGGAAGTTTAGATAATGGGTTTTAGAGATTCTTCTCTCATAATATATTCATTCAATACTATGAGTTTCCCCCTAAATACTGGTTTTGCTGCATCTCACAAATTTTAATGAGTTATATTTTGGTTTGCATTTAGTTCAAAGTACTTTTTAAATTTTCTCTTGGTACTTCATCATTGATTCATGTGTTATAAAGAAGTATGTTACTTAACCTCCAAATATATTTTAATTTTTCAACTCTTATTGATTTAACTAAATTGTTGTCTAGTTTAATTTATTGTTGTCTGGAGGTATATTTTGTATTATTACTATTTTTAAGTAATGTTTTATAATCCGGAACGCAGCCTATCTTGGAAATGCTCCATGTGATCTTGAGAAGAATGTGCATTATGTTGTTGTTAGATGGAATACTCTATAAATGCCAACTAGATTCAGTTGACTGCTGGTGCAGTTTACTTCAACTACATCCTTAGTGATTTTCTGTCTGTTGGATATGTCTGTTGTAATTAGAAGGGTGTTGAAGTCTCTAACTATAATACAGATAGTCCCAACTTAGGATGGTTCAACTTAACAATTTTCCAACTTTACAATGGTGTGAAAGTAATATGCACTCAGTAGAAACCATACTTCAGATTTTGAATTTGGATCTTTTTCTGGGCTAGTGATATGCTGTAAAATCCTCTCCTATGGCAGCCATAGCTCCCAGTCAGCCACATGATCATGAGAGTATACAACCAATACATGTATAACCATTCTGTTTGCCACTTTCAATACAGTATTCAATAAGTTATAGGAGATACTCAACACTTTATTATAAAATAGGCTGTATGTTAGATGATTTTGCCCAACTGTAGGCTAATGTATGTGTTCTGAGCATATTCAAGATAGGCAAGACTAAGCTATGATGTTCAATAAATGAAGTGCATTAAATACATTTTCGACTTACAATATTTTCAGCTCACCATGTGTTTATTGGGATGTAACCCCATCACAACTCAAAGATGTGTAATGGATTTGTCAGTTTCTCTGTGCAGCTTTATAAGTTTTCTGCCTTATGTATTTTGATGTTCTGTTGTTAGGATCTTACACATTAATGATTGTATGTCTTCTTGAAGGATTGACCCCTTTATCATTATGTAATGTCCCCATTATTCTTACATAATTTTCCTTACCCTAAAGATTGTTTTGGCTAAAATTAATATAGGTATCTCCAGTGTCTTTTAATCAGCATTAGCATAGTATATTTTCTCCATACCTTTAATTTCATGTATCTGTGCCTTCATATTTAAAGTGGGCTTGTTGTAAATTTTATATATGTATATATATTTGAGTCTAAGTTTATTTATTCTGACGGTCTCTGTATTTTAGTTAATATATTTAGACTCTTCACAATTAAAGTGATTATTGATATAACTGGATTTATACCTACCATATATGTTACTGTTTTCCATTCACCCTTGTCTGTTAAGTGTGGACTGATTTCTATGGACTAAATTTCAGGCTCACTGATTTTTCCTGAGATGTGTAAAACCTGCCGATAAATCTATCACAGACGTTATTTATGTTTGTTACGTGTTTTTGAATTCTAGCATTTTCTGTAGATTCTTAGAGTCTTCATTGCTCCCTTTACTCTAGTCATGTGCTCTTGCATGTTGTCTACATTTTCCATTATAGCTCTTAGCATATTAATCGTAGTTGTTTTAAATCCAAAGTCAGATAATTCCAAAATCTCTGTTGTCTCTGAATTTGGTTCTCATGCTTGTCGTGTCTTATCACACTCCATTTCTTTTGCCTTCCTGAGTCCCTTGTAATTCTTTGTTTAAAGCTAAACATAATTTATTCATAAACTGAGGTAAGTAGGCATTTAGTGTGTAGTTTTGTTTCTCTAACCAGGAGTTAGGCTGTTTTTACTGTTCACTATAACTGTGAGTTTCAGAGACTAACATTAGCCTTTGTATCTTTTTTCAAAAATCAGCTGCCCCTTTATGTTTAGGTTTATTTATAGACTTTTTCTTCTGCTCCATTGATCTCTTTTGATTATCTTTTCATGAACACCACACTGACTTGATTAATTATCCTTATAATATTTTAAAAATCTGGTAATGTTCATCCTCCCCTTCTTTTTAAACTATAGGCTAGTCTAGGTCCTCTGAAATTCCATATAAATTTTAGAATCATTTTGTTAATTTGTACAAAAATCTGACAAAATACTGCTTGAGATTGTATTGAATTTATAACTCAAATTGGGAAAAATTGATTTCTTAACTAGATTTAGTCTTCTGACACATG
This sequence comes from Eumetopias jubatus, assembly GCF_037043125.1. NCBI lineage: Eukaryota > Metazoa > Chordata > Mammalia > Carnivora > Otariidae > Eumetopias > Eumetopias jubatus. The sequence goes on from NW_028274808.1 coordinate 5,781,273, forward strand.
AACACTGTAAATCTTTCCACTTATTTAGGTTTTCTTTGATTTCTTTAAGCAATGTTTGGTTGTTTTCATTTTACAAGTCCTTGAAATATTTTAATTCCTAATACTTTATCTCAAAGTATTTTATGTTTTTGAGGCTATAATAAATTATATTGCTTTTAAATTTCCATCTCTGATTTTAATTGCTAGCCCTTGGAGCTTGTAATTATATTTTATGAAAATTCAGTTGATGTGTTCTGCCTTTAGACTTCAATCTTACTGAGATGAGGCACCTATTTTCTCTCTCTGACCTCCTCTGTTTAATGTGACAATCAGCTGTGTGAATGAATGGGTGAATGATTTATTTGATCTTTCACTGCATAAGGATTTTTAGACATTCTGAAATCTGGGACAATTAGCAGCTTTATTTTGTTTACCCCTCATTAAATGTGGTAGAGAAGTATTACTATCTGGCCCATCTACCTAGATACATCCATAGCCTTGGAATAATAGTCCCATAGTTATCATCAAGACAAAGTAAGTTTCCAATTCTCTGTTTATTACAAAGTTTGGAGAGAGAAACATTTGAAAATAATGTAACTTTCATTTCTCAACTTCTATTAAAATATGTGTTCAAGATGTTAATGTAGACACAGAAGAACAGCAGGAGTTTCTCAAGAATCAATATAACTCAGGATGAGCCTGGAATAATAGTAGTGTCATAATGTAGTGTCATAAAATAAGGAATTGCTCAAAAAAGGGTGGATGCATGTTGAAATGAAATCAAGAAAACAACTATAAAGAGCTTCAGTGGCCAAAACTGGAACAATCTGAGCAACAGATTAAATTTTAAAAAGTATCAGATCATAATATATAGAATAAAATAGTCATGCATCCATACTGACATGAGTAAATAATTTCATAATTTCAAAAAATAATTTCTCAAGAGTTAGAATAATAAAAAACACCACTGGCATTGCACAGTAATAATTACTGCAAGCAAGAGCTATTAATGGATGGCAAAATTATTGGGTAAAAGTTTGAAGAGAAAGAATACAATTACAAAATGTAAAGCTATCTCCCAAGTTATTTAAATTAAAAAAGGAAAAACATACTAACTTTACAGTAGAGAGACTTAGTAATATCACTTTAACTAAAGAAATAATTTTATTATCAGTAATAAAACATTCATTATCATGTACCCTGAGTTTATGTATCAAGAAAGGCAATCATTGTTGTAACACTCTTGTCAAAAATACATAACCCCAATTGAACCAGAAAATACAAATTAAGGGACTTTCTATAGAATAACTTTCTATAGAATAACCAGTACCTTTCAAAATGTCAAGGGCACAAAAGACATCCCTACCACCATCACCACAAAAAAAAAAAAAGAGGGGCTGTCAAGAATTGAAGACTAAAATGACAATAGACAACCAAATATAATGTGACATCCCACTTGAATCCCAGAACAAAAACAGGACATTTGGGAAAATCTGAGGAACTCTGAACTATCTCAACTGAAATTTTTGATTTTTGATCACTGTTCTGGTTATGATCACTGGTTATGGTAAGATTTTTAACATTAGCAAAAGCTAGATAAAGGGTATATGTGAATTCTCTATTATTTTGGATAATTTTCTATATGCCTAAAATCATTTCAAGATAAAAGTTATTTAAAAAATCAATTTCAGAAATGTATGATGTAAATCAAGCAGTTCATTTTTTTTGTCTGACATAGTTCCAATTAAAAATAGTTGGTATCTTTTATTTTTTGCCTCAGAAAATTGATTTTTATTCTGTTAGTTGTTATTTAATCTACATTTTTTGAAGAAGCATCAGAGTCAAGACTGTTTCTGTATTCCAAAAGGAGAAAAAGCTTTACATATGTATCTTCTCATTCTGCCAATTAGATAGAATTTTCAACTCACAACTAACTCACACTCTAATCAATGACATCTTCTTTCTCATCAAGAAAAATCTGTATATCTAGCTCACGATAAATTCAACATAATGAATCCCCTAATCTAATTAATGACACCGAGTGGATGGAATGCAAGATCGGTGTAGGTGGGCCACAGGGTAACTCTACATCCTGTCTTTTCCAGTTAGCCATATGCAAATGTAGGCTTAATTCTGGCATTCTACAAATTCTCTGGAAAATCATTATGTCTGATTCTTATGTGAACCAAGCTATTCTTTTCTGCAAAGAGTATGGAGAATACTTTCAACACCACAGAGAACATCAATGCACCCAGACAATGCCTGAAACAAGCAACAATCTCAGTGGTTTTTATGGGTCCCTTGATAGCCAAAAGTAATTACAGAAAAGTTCCAAGAAGCCTCCAGGGAAAATCTGAGAACCGAGTAAGCCAATAGCTGTTTATACAATGTTTCAGTGTTTGGCAAACGTAAGCAGATTTTTCAGAATTGAAAATGCAGAAATTTTATGTCTTGATGCTGATGTTGTTTAGAAAGAGATAATATACTTCTCAAGGCATTTTAAGCAACACAGCAGATATGGAAGAAAACAGCAGAGGGAAAATAGCAAGTGCTAGAATACTATCATCAGCATGGAATTTTATGATGGTCTCTGCATCAGTGTGAGCACTTATGATCTGTGCACACTCTCTGTTTCTCTCTGTCTCTCTGTCTCTCTCTCACACACACAATGAAGTTTAAACCAGTGAAACAGCAAATGCAGATTCATAACCGTGTTTGCTAGATTCTTGCAATTATCACGAAGGAACACATCTCCAAGTAAAAACTGAAGGTTTCTACCTTATTTATACTATCAGTTTGGAATATTACACTATCAGTTTCCCATTTTTTCTTGAATATTCAACTCCTTAGTATCAGTTCCACTCTTCCCATGAGCTTTCTAATCTGGTCAAGTATTTCTTTTTCTTTTTTTTTTTTTTGGTCAAGTATTTCTAACTTTTTTTTTTTTTTTAACTCAACTCTTTCCTGATCTCACATGTGTCTTGGCTACCATCCTTCTGCCTTCTCTCCACGGTGAACACTTCCCATGTGGTTCACTTTCCCCATTTCCACACTAACACAATTCCCAGCCTTTCCCACCTGGTTCCTACATTTCCTCTCTTTTACCATTATACATTTCCACCATCTAGACAGATCCTGAGGACAACACCCAGTTTTTAATCCATGTGAATTTTTAGCAGTAACCACCACCATTCAATGCCTCTTTGTCTGGTCCCTAGTTCTTAATCTCATTTAAGGTTCACCCTTTCAGGTGATCCAATAATATTGCCAGCTATGGCTCTTTCGTGGCCCACCTCCTCACTCCGGACTATACTATCTCCTAACAGACTCATCAGTACCCATGGCTAGAATTATCACCTGGATGCAAAATCCTCACTAACTTATCATTTATTAATCCATGAATTAAGTACTAAGTACTTGCTATGTGCCAAACATTGCTCCAAGTGTCAGAAAGCAAATTACGTGAGGTCCCAGCCCTCACACAGCATCTCCAACTTCTCCTCTAAGCTCCAGACCCACTTACCCTGTCTGCCTGCTTTATCTCTCTATGTAGATATCTCAAGGTATCTCACATTTTACCTATAAAGCCTTTCAAAATTTATACCACCCACCCATCTCTGCCACAAATATGTTATAGAAAACACTATAATTCCTTTCTTATAGTGTTCAACAGTATCCTAATTCATATCCCTAAATCGATTTATGCCCCAGCCTACAAGGTACTTCTGTATTGTTTTGCCCAACCTTCCTTTATACCATGCTCTCCCTCATGATATCTTCCCAAGCCACATTGCCTGGTTTCATCACTTAAAACAGGTTCCACTCTCTTCTGTTTTATAGCATTTGAATGAGTAGTTTCTTCTCCTTACCACAAATCTTAACTCAGTCATACTACTTTTAAGATGTTTTATTTAACTCTTAGGTTAGATCATCTAGCTATATTCTATATTCATCAATTAATATATCATCCTTTCATATCAACTAGCACCATTGTAGTTCTTCATTTTTTGGATGTTGTGATTAACTAATTAATGTCTATCTCTCCTTATGATACCTCAATTTCATGATGGCAAGAATGATGATGTTTTTCTTTGACATTATAGCAACATGTTTTAATACATAGTAGCATCTGGGAAAATTGTGTTGCTTAAAAAAGTAAATATGTGAATAAATAAGGTAACTATCATTTTGAGTTTAAACTTATAATTATCTAGAATTCATCCTTTTCTTTCAAAATATCTCTGAATTTTGCCTTAGACAATACTCAAATAAAATATTAGGCATCAAAAATTTTGCTTCTGTGGCTCTAAGATCTAAAGAATTGGACTCAATTAGATATACCACTTTTTCAGAAATTTTTCTGCATGTGATAATAGCTAAAAACTCTTAAAAAGAGCTACTAAGTGCATTTGTGTGCAGCGTATGGCAGAGCTGAACTAAGTTCATAGTTCTGGGATCGTCACACATATAAATGTATCATAGATTTTATTCAGCCCCATTCAAACTTCTGAAAACCATTGGAGGTCACATACAGGTAACAAAAAACAGAGCAAACATGGAGAAGGGAAAAACAGATGCACTGTATCAGAATCCCATTCATGGAAAGGACTGCAATAAAACTTCTAGAGTACCACAAGTGAAAATACTATATATCTTGTAGTTTGCAGGAAAAGATGCTATTCTTAACTGTAAATTTACCTAATTTGAATGTATGTAGGAAATACATGGTCTTCCTTAATTCCCACTTTAATATCATTTGTCCTTCAAAGTCACTCTAGCTCATTTTACACGTAGTTTGATCTCAAGATATCCCAAACATACATAAGAGTAAATGTGATCTTTATGCAATTTATTTAAAAAATCAAAAATTTAAATAAATTAATATAAATGATGAATAAAAGAATTTAAAAGTTTCAATACTTTTACTAAAACTAAGATCTTAATTTAAAACACAGAAGGCCAAATAAACAGAGATCTCTTTCATCAAGTTATGATAGAGAGTAGCTGATATTTTGGTTCATAAACTCTACTGCAGATATTTAATTACATAATTGTGAAATGTCCAGAGGTTTGGTGATGAGAATCAATGATGCTCTTATTTCTAGAGTTCAGTGTTGTCAAACGATACTGTGATTTTTTACAAAAGTGAATAGATATAACAAAGTAGAAACTGGAAAGGAATACTAGAGCAAAGGAATACCTTGGAAAGAGCTTTGTTGTTTTCTATAAACCAAAGTCGACAAAACCTCCAGCCAACGAAAGTTTTAAGTCCCAACCACAAGCTGTTACATTGAATGGTGGTCTTGTTTGGCCAATATGTATTGTTTTGTGCACTGGAGGCATGGGAGCTGAGGGCAATGTGTTGGTGTGCCCGGTCTTTCCCTCATTCCAGTATGTCTCTCCATAAAAGACAAAAATCTTGAGGTAGAGATGCCTTCCTTATGCCTATCTGGGAGCTCCATAAACATTTAGATTTTCCATAAAAAATACCAAAAAGAAAGAAAAGCAAGACCAACAAAATAGTCACTTACACTGACAAGTGGTAGCTACACTTCGGTGAATATACCATAACATACACCATTGTCCCGTCATTACATTGTACACCTGAACCTGAAACCAATTAACACCGTATGTCAATCACACTTCAATTTTTTAAAAAGCTATATATAAAACATTTCCATTGCTACTAGATGAATCTAGAGTTAATTTTTTCTACTTTCAAAGAAATTAGTTCATAATTTTGGTTGAGTGCTGCTTATTCGCCATTCTGTAATTGTAGATAGCCAAGCAAAGAACTGGGAAATGCATCCTGCCGTTGCTTTGGGATTAGGCTATCTTCTAAAGCTAGTGCAATTTTTACAATTACTTCAAAATTATTGTGATGGCACTTAGTTAAATACCAACCAATCATCAGTGTCTAAAATCAACAAATCACTTATTGCACATCATATACTCCACATGAAATATGCTCTTGTCCAGATTTAACAAAGGAAATCTCTAAGTGATGAGTGTGGTTTATATTAAATGGAAGAAAGCCGTTTCAATCTTGAAATATTCTTTTATAGTCTCCCTTTTATACTCTGGTGGCTACATGACATTTTCCATGGAACCATACCCCACAAATTAATGAATTTCAGGTTTCCTTCCCCCAAGAAATCCTAGAAAGCCCTTGCAGAAAGCATTCTATAGATAAAGATTTTCCTGCTAGCCAACAGCATTCATGTATTTGCTATTTGGTATGTTATTTGTATATTTTCAAGATTTGATGACATTGCTTTTTTTCTTTCCTTTTTGTTTACTCAAGTAAAGGTAGAGAAAAGATTTTGGCCTGTTGCTAACTTCCTTTCCCAACATAGGAGTATGTACTACTGGCAGATTCGAGTGGTCTCCACTTACAGGATCAGATTTCAAAGAAAAACTATCTTCTAAGAAGCTTTAGTAAAGAAATCTTGATATGTTCTGTAGTGATGTTAGTGTCTCAGAAACATCACCCAGAAATCTCAACTGAATGTACTAGTCAGATGCTGTAACATCATAGAGTTGACAGACAGAAGATGGTCTGATAGGGAATATACCAGATTACATAATAGTTTGTCTGGTCTCTTTTCCATCAGAATGACTGGTCCATTATGGAACAGATAACATACATGTCATATATTCTATTCCAGAAGAGGTGGTTTATATTATTTGATTACACATGGGAGCTGGTTAAATTTGGTGACTTTGCATGTAAAAAAGTCCTTATGGAAAAATTCCTTTATTAGAGCAATAGAGTAGGATGCTCTAGTTATTAAAGCCTCATTATATAATTTAAGGTAGCTTAATATGGTAGGCTGTGATTTAAACTACTTGTTTGTGCCTCTCGAATGGTATAATTTTGCCACTCCCCATTGCTTAAAAATGTGGTTAAAAGTTTCTAAAAATTTCTTTGACCAGAAAAACTTCAAGAGCAATTTGATCATCTATAACCCATACATGGGATATTAAGAGAGGTTTAACAACAATAAGGAAAATCGAGATAAATAGAGCAGTGTCCTGTTTGTGATGAGAATGTTGAATGAAATAAACACACACCCCTCTTTGCCATCAGTCGCTGCTGGAGGAACCCTGCAGCAGGAAGGCATCCCTGTGCTTGCTGCATTGCTTCTATCATCTAAGAGACACCCAGTGGCACCCATCTTCCAACCTGCCAAGCCTAGTCTGTGTTTTGGATTTCTTAAGACAATATGAGTTTTCCTATCTTTGGTTGCTTGCCTGCCACCTTCAGCCCACCTGTCTCCTGAGAGAGGGTTTCCCACATGTTGGATCTGTCCCATAGTTTCTATCCACCAGATATGGCCTGCTACTGTCCTGCTAGAGTTTCCTGCCCACCCATCCCATCAGCAACCCAACAGTCTCAGCCCACCTGTGCTGTAGTTGAAGGCTTCCAGCCTGCCAGTCCTTCCTGCCAGCTCAGACCAATGTGTGTGTACCAGGTTAAGGCAACCCAGTGAGTTTCTTCCATCCACCAGGCGACAAACACATCTTCCCCATTGAGATCTGAATCCCAGGACTGGAAGCTGACCACCTCCAAGCCTGTCCTGTCCTTGGGAATTCTCTCTCAGTCCCAGGGCATTCTTTAGTGTTCCGCCTATCTCATCTTACTATCTAATCTCCTATAAATAGTTAATAATTCTTTATATTCAAACTTCCCTGTGCCAATCAGTGTGTACTTCTACTCCTGACTACCCTAAATGATGCATTTCCTACAATGAGAAAATCTCTAGTATCCATGATGATGAAATAATTCTTAGAAAGACAATTTGAAGAGAAAAAGTCCATGAATCAACTGCCTGCATAATGCATGGCATATTAAGTTCATATTAGAGACTTAGAATGATTTGAGAGCAAAAATATTTTTTTAACATAGGGTATGTAATCACTTTCAGATGATTTGTCCCAAAAATCCTATAAATAAGCACTAAAAATAATAGGCAGGCTTCACTTCTTGGGGGAAATTCACTAATGCACAGCAACTCAATCCCCCATATTAAGGATATTACTCTATACATTGTACCTAATATCAATACCTCACTTTATGTGCTGTATCAGATTCCTCCTTGCGTACCTGAGCTATGTGCTTCAGCAGTTTTCTCTTCTTATCTTTTGCATCATTTCCCTCCCCATTAGTAGATCACTAACATCAGCAAATCAATGTGTAGTAATAGAGCTGATTTTAACAAATACAAAACTCAATTGTAAAAAGAATCAAAAGCTGCCTGTTAACAACACCTCTTCCTTCACCCATCATGTGTAAGCTCTCCTGGTCTATGCCCGTGATCTCAACTTCCCCTTGTCTGCACGCTTCATCCTCTCTTGAATTTACACTTACTAGGCTTTTGTCCTTTCCCAGCTCCTCCCTGGGTCTTTGACAATCTCCACATTGCCAAAGCCAATGGACAATGCTCAGACCTCTTCTTGGTAAGCCTCAACATCCCTCACATGGTGGATTACTCCCTCCTGTTTGAAACATGTTCTCTTTAGCCTACAAAATACACTGTTTTGCTCAATACAGTATGTGATTTTCTTTCTTTCCCACTGTCCCCTCCTTCTCAGGCTACTTTTGAGGACTCTTAACCAACTTAATGCATTGGAGTGCTCAAGACTCATTCCTGGGACTTATTTTTTCTTCTTATTTTACTCACTTACAAGGTGAACACATTAGTTCTGTGTACCCCCAAAGACTTGCATATTTATGTGTTTAGTCTTGACATCAACTCTGAACTCCAACCTCATGTTATTGTCCTTTGAAACAAGTCTACTTAGAGATCTATGAGCAACCATTTATGCACCTGGAAAAATCACCTCCCTATATCAATATGGTGGGGATAACCAACTAAAATATGAAGCTTTTATAATCCCTCAGATCATAAGTCTGCTCTGCACACATCTTGCATCTGAAACCACAATGAAACATTCAAAACTTTATGAAATATCTTGAAATTTGGTTATCATTTAACCGGACAATTATGAATCCCATAATATCTTATTCTGTATAATGCAATAATAATGTGAGTCTCCCCAAATTCCAGTGCCAACTGATGAATGTTCCATGGGAAAATGCTGGGTATTAGGAAAGAGCCTATCGCTATCGTGAGTCCTGCCGTTTGGCAACTGAGAGAGAGTAGAAAATAAACCTTCAACTTAACCACATGTAGAAGAACCTTATGGACCTCTTTATTTCTAAAAGAGGAGAGAAAAGAGAGAAATCAGAGGAGAGACTGAGTCTGAAATTCACTCTACCATCCACCTCCCAATGTGCTGTCTATCAGGTGAGGTGATTCAAGTGGATGGCAGAAGCTGAGGGACAACGTCTCAGAAACACTGGAATGTTGAGTTCCAGCATCTCCTTAAAAGATGACAAAATTAAAGCTGCAAACTGTTGAAGCAGCTACCATGAACATGGTTTTGCAAATGGCTGACATTCTCATTCTTGGCTTTTCCAATTATATTTTGGAAAGAATCAAGGGGTTATCTTTTCTTTACTGATTCCTTTAACTATGGCTTCATTTACCATAAGTCTGTTGATCACCTACTGTATTAGGCTTATAGCTATGTTAAGGAAAGTGATTTTTTTTTAAGTGCTAAAAAGAATATATTTTACATACATTGTAAAATTCTGATTCCCATCAATATAATCCTTGGGAAATATAAGTGATTTGGACAAATAAAACAATAAGATATAGAAATATTAATGATATATTTCCTGATTCTAATTTTTTTTCCAATTTGTCAACATCTCCCCAAAAAAGAGTGAGAAGGTTTTTGGAGGAATATGAAAGGATTCAGTGTTCTTGATATTGAATATAAAGCCAGAATATTTCTTTGCCATGTTAGTGATCTACCTATGAATTATAAAATAGGAGCACTGACTCCACGTTCCTAATCTGAAAAGTGTCCAATGTAAAGAAAGAGTTGAGCACCGTCAAAACGAGGTACGTGTTGGCATGAAACTCAACTTCTCCATTATGTTTCACATTCCTTACTTGAGAAAATCAGGCAAAATAGAAATATAAACATAAATATGAATACTAGAGCCAACTATGTAAATTCTATGAAGTGATTTAGGCAGAGACTAACAAAGATGGAAACAAAACCCCTTCTCCCACCTTCACCACAAAGGTGAAGAGCAAACCATGAAGTTAGTTAAATTCTCGTGGAAAAACTATTAAGATAGGAAAACATAAGACATACTCTTCTCCACTTCAAATTGACAAACCCTATTTACACCTCTGCCTGTGGATTTTACAACATTGCCCTAATCTGGCTTTCCTTACTATATTACTCCAACTACCCACTGAGGTTTCCTTTCAAAGCTGCCTTAATTAGCTTAATGAATACTGTGTCAAATTGCTGAATATTTGTGCCACACTGAACAGCCCAAATCGTCCTTAAATCTAAAGATTAATTTCCCCTGCTGTTACATTTCTGGCTGTGTCCTGCATAACTATATGAGCTAGCAAAACCTACTGAGGATATCATCAGTGCCCCACACAATTTTGCCCCTTGCACACCTTTCAGGTTGGAATATATATGCTTCCTTTCTCAGATCTAGTGAAATCAGCTGAGATCCCAAGAGTTTTAGGGCACTCTATTTTTAAGAGGAAAAATCTAAATAAATGAAGGACGCTATCTCTCTTTTTATTGCTAACTAATCAGTATAGACCCAAAGAGGTACCCTATTGCTGCATTATTAGAAGAGACATGCCCAAATAAAAATAAAGTCCGCTTAAATTATTAAGCTCTTCCAGGACCTCCGAATTCGTTTTAACTGCTAAAAGCACACTTATCTATGATGACTGACTCAAATTGTTCTTTCTCATACATAAAACAATTTTAATGCATTTCCCTTTTTTCTTTTTTTTTCAGATTTTTTTTCCCACTTAAATACATGACAGGACATTTTGAGCTTCTTATTCTTTCTAGAGGCAAACGAGAAGAATCAATCAAACCTCTAATCCTGAATTCCATATTTGCATGAAGAACTCTTGGGATTATGACCCACTTTCAATAGGAAAATAAATAAATCTACTTGCACAATAGTCACATAGGAAGTAATACTGTCCACCTTTCCAAGGCCTCTGGGATGAATTTAAAAATCCATCTTTGAATTACAATGGTGAGCTAATAAAAATCAAGGTTCATGAATATAATTTGAGGCATCAATATCATAACCTAAGTCAGACCAGCATTTACCTGGCTGAGAACTATAATCTTACAAAAAAAGAAACTCAGGAAAATCTCTCTGCCGGATTGTTATTTGCAAAATAAGTCAACAGGGCTGGTGCTACCTTGCTTCTCTTCTTCCTGAATCCTCATTAATCTGCAATGTGATGGAAAAAAAAAAAACAGACATGAATTTGTGATTAGAAAAGAAGGATCTAAACCTGTTTGAATTCAGATGATCGACCTCAGATCTCAGACACTCAAATTCTGAAACACAGTGTTAATAAACACCTCGGAAGAATTTTTAAAGTATCAGTGAGGTGCTTGTGAAATCACAATAGAGTATAAATATGCATGTAAATATATACATATTTACTAGTCAGAAAATTTTGGAAGAGTTCATACTTGGTTCACCGTGGCTCTGCATGACAAGTTACAACAAAGTGACCCCCGCTGTTTTTGTTTTCAGCATCTGATCTTTCATCAAATATGTCCTTCATTGGCCTTCTGAACTTGAAAACACAGAGTTAAGATAATGATTAAAGGCATGGGCTTTGGAGTCACACAGGGCATCCTCATTTTACACCTGAGCTTATGATCACATAATGATCATAGTGGGAATTAAATTAACTAATTCATGTATAACACACAGAAAAGTGCCAGCACACAATCAGCACTCCATAAATGTTAACTCTTATTGTCTTTATTGGCAAAATTTTAGTACAGGGTTCCTATAATTTCTCACTGCTGTGGACCATTGTAATAGTCTCCTACCTGAAGTCATTACCACCACTACCATCCTTCACAGCTTGTGGAATTAACAAAATCTTGAATCTATGTATGTTTTATGAGACTCTCTTCTACTGCATCACAATAACTAGTTAGCTGGTAATTACACTAGCCTCTTGTTCAGAGTTACACTCTACTTATAAAAATGCATATTTTGAATAGATAGCTCTTCTAGAAACGATAACCACTGCTTTCCTCTTTTTTACCTGAACTCTTCAGACTTGAACAAGAATCTGACACTTAGCTGAACTAACAATGTTTTAAGTTGACTTCCTAATACTAATGTCAAATAGCATTACTACAAATGCAGTAAAGAAGGAAAGTCAAATTAATACATCTAATAGAGTAAAATGTAGATTTCCATTTTATTTTAATCTGACTTTGGCATTTTGGCTAATGTTTTCCATTTCATTTGCTCTCTCTAACTTGTATCAAGGTTAAAGTAAATTTCTATTGCACTTAGTTCCATGAGTAGAACTTTGAAGACATTGTTATGTAGCTGTTCATTCTCTGTGGTTGAATAACTTTGGAATTGGTGAATATTAAATAGAATCTCAGAAATACAGAATGAGAAGAGACCTCAGAAACCACCAAATTCAACTCCCTCATCTTACACGGGAGGGAATCAAGTCCCAGAATGATGCCCTCAAAAAGCTATTTAGAGCTGTATCTGCTTTAAGGACACATCTGCTGATTACTCGCCAATGCCACATCCCCTTTCCACTTTGTTTTCCACTTTGACTTTAGAAGACATCTGTCAGGAACTCTAGCTGAGCCATTCATCCACAAAAGACTAATAATGGTCACTGGATATAACACACTCTCAGGAAAACAGAACAGGAGCGCCTCTCAATATGTTTGCCTCTTTATTCATATTTTCTGAGCATGACATCTATGCACTTGTCATGTGGTTATATATCAAATGTTTAAAAATCTGTACTAAAAAGACACATGCGTTCATAATGACATGTTTTCTTTTAAAATTGAGAAACATACTAGATTCGTGGAATATTAAAACCAGAAATGACGTTACAGATCACCAGCTCAAATTTACTCTTGTACTCGGTGGGCTCCTTTATAAAACAAAGATGACGGGGTTTCTTACAGATCCTAAGCAGGAGCTACAATGATGGGTAGGAGCCTAGAAAGTGTTGGAAAGAAAGAACAGAAAAAAAAAAAAAAAAGGAGGCAATACTCAACTGGCTAAAAGGCACTCTCAATTCCCTGGCCAAACTCCACATGAAAGGTTTCTTTAAATGCATAGATACAGGAAGCAATCTTAATCCCCATGCCTTCTGGTACCCATGAGATAGACTTCACATTTTCAGTCCAACTGCAGTCTTGCCAATGCCATTTTTAAAAAGAAAAATAAACTTAAATAATATAATATTAAGATTTTTCTGGCAACATCTGAAATTAAAAAAAAAATTAAAGGGGAAAATCCTATTTCTCTTACTTCTTTCCTTGCTATGCACTGTGTCATCCCCAAGAAACTATAGTAATGTTCATTCATTCATTTAGAGTAATCAGTCCTGGATGTATTTGAACGACAATGAAATGATAAGGAATCCTCATTTCAAAAAGTTACACATTTGCCAAAAATTAATCTCAGTAGAGTTTTGGATTTTAAATAAAGCTTTTGTGAAGTGTTACAAGGAAAACATAAAAGGGGGTTCTAAATTGATTCTTTTTAAAAAATTGACTAAAGGCATAGACACGCACTTTTCCAGATGGTAAAATGCCAAATATCACTCTGCATTCTTCCTCACTATCTTCTCAATTTGGTTTATATCCAAAATGCTTTGAAGAAGTAACAGTGACTCCTCAAACAGCATAAATCCAGACACATGAGGTTTCTCTGGGGTTTTCTAATGGATCTGTGCTTGGTTCCCAGTTGTCTGAAATGGAGTTTTTAAGCATTTACTAAAATTGGCTCTGGAATCAGATGTGTTCTTCCTCCCAGAGTAAAGCCATCCCTGCCTTGAATACTGAAATAAAGAGCTTTCCCTCCCATTAGAAACTTCTTGATATTATGACATTAGATTGCAACCTGGCCATTTCTGTGGACTTAGAATGTCTGTTGAGAGACAAGAACTGGCAGCAATGCAGTAAAAATATATCTTTCTCTCCTTACATTTAAAAAATAAATCAGTAATAGAATTAATGCTCATAGCAAAACTACTATTTCAAGCAAAGGAAAACTGGTCCTTCCACTGAGATTTTTGCATTGACTTACGTTCCAGATTGAGTCTTCTCATATCATGTCTTTGATATTTTATTTTATACTTAGGAGCATGGCATTGGTTTGAAGATAAGATACCAGGGACCCGAGAGGAAGCCCACAGAGGATGAGTGGGGTGGGATAAAAAGCTCCCAGTGTGTCTCATGTTCTTCAGAAAGAAGCAGAGGGTACCAAGTCAACGAGTGCTTTGCTGCCAATGGTTGATACAACATCTTAGAGGGTGGTCTCCCCAGGATGTACTGACTCCTCAATTGGAACACACCTATTTCAGCCATAACACCAGGGAGGTGGTTTTCTACATTGCCCTGGCACTGACACTGCCTACCATCAAGACTAAGTTTCAAAACTGTGGCCAGTCTTCAGATTCAGTTACTTTTGGAAATACTGCTCTATAATTGTATCCAAAAACACCTGTTTAGAAGAGAGAGGTGCAATTGGGGATTGTTTTCCTCAAATGGTATGTCAAGTTTTATGATTTAAATAATATTCTCATATCTCAGTGTCACAATACCACTGCTCTCTCACTATCCATGAAAATGTATGTGTGACTCAGAACAGAAGAGAAGTAGGCTGAGGACAAATAGTAACTAACTGTCTCAAGACCACACCAGGAATATTTTCTCTCAAAGCTTCAGGATCTAAACACAGAAGGAAGTAAGCTTTGAGATTAACTCATGAAAGAGAATCCGTGCTCAGTGAAATCAAGATGAAAACATCCCACCTCCTCCCTTCAATGCTCTGTGCTCCCTACTGCAGACACCCAGATTCCAGAACTTGGCTGAAAGCTTAGTGATCACCTGCCTTCACACATCTGCTGGGTTCTGAAGGGGGCAAAACATCCTCATAGCTGTTTTCCCCATGTGGATAAATGCACTGTGATGGCAGAAGTCTCAAACACAACAGCATATGACAGGACATGGAACAGCAGGGATTCTCAGAGGGAATCCGTTAAGCCTCACATTGGGGAATGAGGACACCATTCCCAGAAGAGACAATGCAAAGGACTGACGTGCACCAAGCCATCTGCTCGGTGCAGACAGAAGGAACTTCAAGCAATAGTATATAGACAGTCCTCAGTACCAGGGACCACTCACAACCTTATTATTGTGAAGAAAAAAAAATCAGTCCTGGAATGATTTCAAATCATTTAAGGGACAATACACAGGGGAGAAACAGTTCATAGTTCAGATACCCAAATAACATTTGACTTAAAAAAAAAAGAGAAGTGACCCTAAAATATGAAGTCAAAAGCCAAAACACTACCTACAAATAACACAAAATCATACAGTTTCAGATGTCTCTGTCACCATAACAAAAACAAGAAACAGGTCTTACAGAAGTCCTTTGATTGATGGAGGAAAAAGGAAAAGCAGTTCCAATTCACTTTGTGTGTGTAAGAGTTGGTCTTGCTTTAAGACAAATTAAATGTACTGTTAGATAGGCAAGCACTCAGACAACTCGCTCAACAATATTCATGTACAAATAGTACTTACAGAGACCTTTTAGTTCATCAAAAATAAAACTAGAAGATCAAAATGTTAAAGTTGTTTATAAAATGACCGGCAGTAATATTGAAATCAGGAAAGCATAAAATGTCTGAAACATTGTTTTTTAATTTTTTTATTGTTATGTTAATCACCATATATTACATCATTTGTTTTGATGTAGTGTTCCATGATTCATTGTTTGTGCATAACACCCAGTGCTCCATGCAGAACGTGCCCTCTTTAATACCCATCACCAGGCTAACCCATCCCCCTACCCTCCTCCCCTCTAGAACCCTCAGTTTGTTTTTCAGAGTCCATCATCTCTCCTGGTTCATCTCCCCCTCTGACTTACTCCCCTTCATTCTTCCCATTTGAATACGTAGCTTGTGTTTCCAAAAAGATGATAAATAAGTACAAGCAGCCGGATGCCTCCCTCCCTTCTCTGCAGTGGCCATGGGGCTCACACTGCAGAGTGCTGGCCCCATCAGACTCAGCAGGATTTGGGACAAAGCCCTGAACCAGAGGGGTCCTTGGTTTCCAGGATATGGAACTGCAGATGAGTTGTCAATGATAGTTCAAGGTTTTTAAAATATTCTCTAGGAAACTGAGAAGTCACCCAGATTTTTAAAAAATACAAAAATTTCAACAATAAATTGAAATCGTATGTTTTACACATATATTATATATAGTATATGCATGCACAAATACACAGACATATACACAGAAATTTAAATGTAATGAATATGAATATTATTTTTGGCAGCACATGGAGCACCAAGAAATAGAACAATGTAGAGGGCAGCAAAGAACGTCTCTAAGTCTAAAGAACCATCTGACACTGATTATGTTCTCTCACTACTGAAATCAGTAATAAAGCAGAGCTTTGAAAAGTGTATGTCTAGAAAGTTAATTACATACTAACTTCCAACCTTTGGATTAAAAAAGTCATTTTTTTAAAAGCTCATAAAACATTTTAAACTGGAATACATTTCAAGTGCACATAAAATGAAGTACTAAAACAGCATTTAAAAGGAAATCTGTAACTTTATTTTATTATTTATTTATTTGTTTGTTTATTTTAGAGAGAGAGTGCAAGCTGGCAGCAGCAGGAGGGGAGGGGGAAAGGAGGCCCAGAGAGAGAAGGAGACGGATAACCTTAAGCAGGCTCCCGGTCCAGCTCAGAGCCTGAGGCAGGGTTCCATCTCAGGACACTGAGATCCTGACCTAAGCAGGAATCCAGAGTTGGACACTTAACAGACTAAACCACCCAGGTACCTCAGAAATTTATAACTTTAAATACATTTGTCAGAAAACCTGAATGGAAAAAAAAAAGAACAAGTGTGCAAACCATGAACACAAAAACTGGAATAGTAACTAGATAATTCACCTCAAAAGAAGCAACAATGTCCTAAAGATGAGGGAAGGAAGCAGTGACATAGGGGACATCATTATGATCAAAAGTGATAATATGAGTAATAAAAGATTTGTAGAAATGGATTTAAAGAAAAAAAATCTGGGAAGATTATTAAAAAAAACAGGAAATTCAGAAATAAAATGTAAAATTTTAAAATTTAGGAATTACAGAAAAACAGACATGTCCCCAAACAATAAATATATATCAATATATTTTGATACATATGAATAGACAAATATCCTTAAAGTAATTAAAATGCTAAAGATCTTTACACAGACACACACAAATGCAATGTCTTAAGTGTTACTGTTTCTAAATTTACAAAGAAAAATTAACTCTGTAAAATTATTTTTTTACAAAAAAAAACAAGTAACAATTATTTGTACACTTTATCCTATTTCTTTATACTGCAGGTAGGATGATATTCTTTTTTTTAAAGATTTTATTTATTTACTTGTCGGGGGTGGCTAGAACAGGCATGAGCAGGGGGAGGGGCAGAGGGAGAGGGAGAAGACACTCCCTGCTGAGCAGGGAGCCCGATGCTGGGCTCTATCTCAGGACGCTAGGATCATGACCTGAACCAAAGGCAGATGCTTCACCCACTGAGCAACCCAGGCAATCCGATATTACTTTAAAAAAAAAAAAAGATGAAGAATAAAAGCCCTATTTCATATTTAAATTGCTATTATTGTCTTTGGAATATTTCATCTGACAATGGATGATGACATACGTAGATGGTTAAATACATTCAAGAAACACAAGAATACTTTAATATCAGGAAATCTGCCAATGAGATTCAAATTGTTAATACATTAATAAATTACATGATTATCTCAATAAACACAGGGAAAGATTCTAATGCAATTCAACGTTTTTATGATTAACCCTCAAAAATAGGAAGCTTCCTTAACCTGATAATTTTTATACCAAATTACAATGTAACAACTCATATAAACATTTTATCATAACTCATGTCTTTTGAAGACACGATCAAAGTGTATTCACTATCACTATTATTTTTTTAACATAGAATTGAAGGTCCTGGACAATACAGTGCAATATATTGAAACAAATGAGAAGTATGAAAGGAAAAAGACCAATTCTATTTGCACATGATATCATCATCTATACTAGAAATTTAACAGAATCAAGAACCTATATAAATCAATGAAGGAATATTTGTTCTTTGGGTGTTGAGTTTGATAAGTTCTTTATAGATTTTGGATACTAGCCCTTTATCTGATAGGTCATTTGCAAATATTTTCTCCCATTCTGTCGGTTGTCTTTTGGTTTTGTTGAATGTTTCTTTTGCTGTGCAAAAGTTTTTATCTTGATGAAATCCCAATAGTTCATTTTTGCCCTGGCTTCCCTTGCCTTTGGCGATGTTTCTAGGAAGAAGTTGCTGAGGCTGAGGTCTGCTGAGGGTTGCTGGAGTGGTGGGGGGTGGGACGGATGGGGTGGCTGGGTGATAGACATTGGGGAGGGTATGTGCTATGGTGAGCGCTGTGAATTGTGCAAGACTGTTGAATCACAGATCTGCACTTCTGAAACAAATAATGCAACATACGTTAAGAAAAAAAAAAGAAGGTGATAGCAGGAGGGGAAGAATGAAGGGGGGAATCGTTGGGGGAGACGATCCATGAGAGACGATGGACTCTGAGAAACAAACTGAGGGTTCTAGAGGGGAGGGGGTGGGGGGATGGGTTAGCCTGGTGATGGGTATTAAAGAGGGCACGTTCTGCATGGAGCACAGTGTTATGCGCAAACAATGAACCATGGAACACTACATCAAAAACTAATGATGTAATGTATGGTGATTAACATAACAACAAAAAATTTAAAGAAAAAAATCAATGAAGGAATAAGCAAATCTGATGGATACAGACCCCCTTACAAAAATTAATTGTGGTTAATTATACCAGAAAATATACTGCAAGGTAAAACAATACTCATGAATGTTTAAAACGTATCTATAAATTGAAAATAAAAGAAGACTTTAATGTTGAAAATTAAATTCTATTCAAAGGAAAAAGAGGATAATTAACTGAGAGATAGAAGTTTTGTGGATAGAGAAACTTAATAAAAGATGTCACAATTTCAAACCTCTCTACATTAATGTATTATTTCAATGTATTCTGCATCAAAATTTCCACAGTAGTTTTTAAGAATTTAAACATATTTCCCAAATGTATATAAAGATTTAAAGACTATAGCAATTTTGATAAAGAAGAGCGATGAGCATAAACTTGTCCTACCAGATAGCAAGCTATATTACAAGGTATATAATAATAAGAAATATTGCAGTACTAACCCAAAGACAGGTGGTTAAATGGAATAGAACAGACAGCTTAATTTCATATCCATGTGCACATGAAAACTTTGCATGCAATTTTTGTATATATAAAATATAAACAGCTCAATTAATGGTGTTGGGATAAAAACTCTAAGTGGAAAATAAGACTACATATCTATTTACACAATATTGCAATAGAAGATCTTCATAAATAAATATCCTTATATAAAAGCTAAAATACAAATACAGTAGCAAAAAATACCAAAGACTATCTTTGTCTCCTTTGACTGATGAAGAACCTCTTTAAGATCACAAATACATAGTTTATAATGCAAAACACTGAGTACATAAAATTATCAGTTAAAAAAGGGCCAAGAGTTGTTTAAACACTTAAGAGACAAGGCTGGCTATATCAGAAAATCATATATATTAAAAATACTAAAAAATTCCATACATTTTCTGAAAATGATGTGAAAATAGAAAAATGAGCAGAGAACACAATAAGATTTTCATATTCAGGAAAATTATGACTGATTTCATAAAGTGATGGTTACTCTATTACCCAGGGAATTGAAAATTAAACAATATTTTTCTGTACAGATTGTAAAAATTTACAAAGTTAAGTAATACCAGATTTTGGCAACTATAGAAAAACAAGCTTTGTGTATTTGGAATAAGCATGAAGCCTAGTGTAGCCTTTCTGGACAGCACTCTGGTAGATTTTAAGGAATATACATCCAAATGTTCACAGTGGCTCAGTAATTCTGTGCACAGACATAATACTTGAGTAACCCTCATGCACACATCCACAAAGAGAGCCATATGTGAATATCCCCATGACATTGGGGAGCTGCAAGCATTACATGTTCATCACTAGGAAATTTCATCAATAAAGCACATAGTTCATTATGTGCCAAGAATTGTTCAATGCCATAGATATACTAAATTATTTATTAGTACTATGGAATATTTTTCAGTTATTAGAAACAGTGAACTGAAAGCTTAGAGATTTGCATAAAGAGAATTTGAGTAAATAATGTTGAGTTTAAAAAAATTCATGTATGTACGTGTATTAACATTAGTCATATAAAGTTGGAAGATAGGCATATCTTCAGAGAACACCACAGAACAAAACTACATATAATTTAAAGTTACACACATAATTGAGTAAATGCACAAGGTCCCCTACAGTGATTTTCAATGGGAATATGGAAAGGGGAGTGGTGATTACAGATGAAAGGGGAAAAAAGGCAAAACAAAGGGAAGGAGCACTTCTGGAATAAGGGTGTGAGGAATTCAGTGGATCCTGTCCCCAGTGAAATAGTCACAGCTTGTGAAAAAAAAAATCCAT
Source organism: Eumetopias jubatus (assembly GCF_037043125.1). NCBI lineage: Eukaryota > Metazoa > Chordata > Mammalia > Carnivora > Otariidae > Eumetopias > Eumetopias jubatus. Next base: position 5,802,033 of record NW_028274808.1, read on the forward strand.
TTAAAGACTGGTTATATCTGTAAAGGCACACAGCAACCAAGCCAGTGGAATAACATTTATTGAAGAAAACCTATTGTACCTCACTAAGAACATGTGAGCTGTGACCCAGTCCCTTTCATTGTCCCCCCGCCAGTGTGACAGAAGCTCTAGCTCAGGCAAAGAAGAGAAAACTCCCACTCAACTCAGTTCCCAGTCTAGCGCTGGGGAAGGGCAGGCCACCAGCTCTACTCACCTTCCCCATAGCTGCAAGCAAGCATGGTCATGAGACCTGGGGCTCTTATCCTGCACCCAGTGTCCATCTGCAGAATGAGGACTCTACAAAACATGGTGGTCTGAGAATACTGTGACCCAACTGTCCTACCCCAGCTCACAAATAGGAGAAAAACTCCATGGTGAGGAATGAGAGATAAAGAAGACAAGGGACTACCATTCCCATTCAGCACCCAACTAATAGAACAGGGCATCATCATTCCAAGAGAATAGAGCTGCTACCCCTGCTGCCACCCTTGGGGCACTGGGTATAGTGGAAGGCTGCCTAGGGGAAAAGGAAGTCCATGGGGGAAATGGGGGAAGGATAAGACTGATGCTGTGTGAGGGTACAAACTTGCAGCAAAACAGATATTTAATGCACAGTATAATGAATATAGACAATAATAGTGCACTATTATATAATGGGATAGAAGTGCTAAGTATCACTACAATGCTAATCATACTACAATATATAAATGTATCAAATTAACATGTTGCACATCTTAGATTTACACAGTGTTATATGTCAAATATATTCAATTAAATAAAGTTCATAAGAGCAATAAGAAAGTCCATAAGAGCTCCACAGACCCTACCTACTGGACTGACTTTATTTGGAACAGAGCTTAGGGAAGTTCAGTCCCAAGCACATTGTCAAAATTGATAGAGATGTTGGTGGTAACTCAATAGAAGGGGCTATCCCTCTACTAGCAACAAGTGAGAGTCGACCACTAGAATTTAACAGGGAGAACCAGAGAAGAGATGGCTAAGAAGAGCCCTCTGGGGTCAGCAGCCTCAATGACTGGCATCAAAGATACCCCTCCAAAGTGGCTGGCTTTAACTAGATAATACTGTGCAAAAACATATACCCAGGCTCTTGTTTAAAACAATAGAGCCATCAAAGAAAAGCGGCTAAAACCACTGTAACCCCTGGGTGGTGGGTCACATACCCAGACTACATCCTCCAAAGAATGACACAAGAGTAAACAACAGAAATCAGCCCCGGTCCAGTGTCCAAAGTTGCTACGACATATTAATGGAAATGTCCAGTTTTAAATGTCTCTTTCCTGATATCATCGCTCACCTTCTGGCTGGTCTGCTGTCACACTCAAACATCAACTTCCAATAAGTGCATATAACAGTGGGTTTAAGAGCCAAAAGATAATCATGCAATATCAACAAAATAAGGCATTAAAAAAAAAAAAACACATGATTTAAATAGACAAAGAAAAAAAAAACTTGATAAAATTCAACACATCTTGACCAAAACCAGAGTAAACTAACAAACAAAAAACACTTAATAGACTAGAAATAAAAATAATTGCCTCAACTTTAAAACTGGTACCTATAAAGCAAACAAAAAATAGCAAACATGATACATAATGGTGAAAGACTGAATACATTCCCCCTGAGATTGGTAAAAGGAAAAGGATGCTTGCTCTCACCACTCATATTCAAAATCACATGAGAAGTTCTAACCAGGGCAATTAGGCATGAAAAATAAATAAAAGGCATCTAGGTTGGAAAAGAAATAAAATTATCTCTGTTCACAGAAAACGTGAGTTTGTTTGTAGAAAATCCTTAAAAACCTACTAAAAATGATGGGTACTAATAAACAAATTTAATGAGATATAGAATACAAGATCAATACACAAAATTATACAAAAATTAATTCAATTTCTTTATTTCAACAACGAACAGTTCAAAATAAAATTATAGAAAAAATTCCAACTACAATTGCATCAAAATGGTAAAATAATTAGGAATAAATTTAACAAATGAAGTATGACATTTGTACTCTGAAAATTATAAAATATTGTTGATAGAAACTAAAGAATTAAATAAAATTTCATGTTCATTGTTTGGAATTCTTGATTTTGTTAAGAGAACAGTGGTCTCCAGAATGATCCACATGTTCATTTTCAACAAGGATACCAATCAAGAAAATTCAACGGGTAAAGAATAGTTATTTTGGGGCACCTGGGTGGCTCAGTCATTAAGCGTCTGCCTTCGGCCCAGGGTCCTGGGATCAAGCCCCACATCGGGCTCCCCACTCAGCGGGAAGCCTGCTCTTCCCTCACCCACTCCTCCTGCTTGTATTCCCTCTCTTGCTGTCTCTCTCTGTGTGTCAAATAAAATAAATAAAATCTTTAAAAAAAGAATATTTTGATAAAAAATGCTGAAATAACTGGATAGTCACATTCAAAAGTATGAAAATAGACCCCCTCCTCAAACCATATTCAAATATGAACTCAAAGTGCATTAGAGACATAAATGTATGAATTAAAATGATAAAATACTTACAAGAAAACATAGAAGTAAATATCCAATTCTTAGGATAGAGCAAGGTGTTTAGATATTACATCAAAAGTATAAGCAACAAAAGAAAAAAATAAAAAAATTTGGACTTAATCTGAAAAAAAAACTTTTGTGCTATAAACAATACCATCAGCAAAGTGAAAAGACAAGGTGCAATGGAAGAAAATATTTTCAAATCCTATATCTAATAAGGGACTTATATCTGGTATTCATAAAGAACACTTAGAACTCAATAATAAAATGCTAAATAGCTCAAGTAATGGGCAAAGGACCTAAGTAGACATTTCTTTGAAGAGGTATATGAATGATCAATAAGCAAACAAAAATTTGTTCTAGGAAATAACAAATCAAAATCACAATGAGAAATCACTTCATACATGCTAAATAGCTGTAATAAAAAATGTAGAAATTGATAAAGAAGAACCTGTTTAAGTTGTAGCAATAGGGTTTCCTATTATGCAAGTAAGGAGCATGAAAGTTTCCACCCCATCCTAACAACAAGTGAAAAGCTGAACAGGCTGATCCATAAAGGAGAGGAGGACATAGGACATAGTGCTGCCCCCAGATTGGAGAGACAGATAGGCAAATGCAAGGAATCAAGACTGCCTGGAACAGAGACTCACAAGCAGCAGGACCCACTGCCAGGACAGGAAAACCTGAAATGTAATTCAGTGTGGAAATGTTGAGGAGGAGTTATATTAATTTCAGACAGAGCAGACTTCAAGTAAAAACAATATATCAGAAAAAGAAGGGCATCACATAATGATAAAGGGTCAATTCTCCAAGAAGACGTACCAGCCCTTAACATGTGGGTACCTAACAAGAACATCAAACTAATAGAGGCAAAACTAATACAACTGCAAAGAGAAACAGATGAATCCACTACAATAGTTGGACACTTCCACACCTCTCCAACCTAAATGGGCAGATCCAGCAGGCAGAAAAATCAGTAAGGACAGAGTTGAACTCAACAACATCATCAATCAACTGGATATAATTGAAATCTACAGACTATTTCATCCAACTACAGCAGAAAATGCATTTTTTTTCTCAAGTTCACATCAAATATTCAACAAGACAGACCATATACTGTGTCATAAAATGTGCCTTAACAAGTTGAAAATAATATAAATCATGCAATATATGCTCTCAGACCACAATGGAATTAAACTAGAAATCAATAATAAAAAGATAACTAGGAAATCCCAAAATACACACTGACTAAACAATGCACTTCTAGGGCGCCTGGGTGGCTCAGATGGTTAAGCATCTGCCTTCGGCTCAGGTCATGATCCCAGGGTCCTGGGATCGAGTCCCGCATCGGGCTCCCTGCTCCTTGGGAGCCTGCTTCTCCCTCTGCTTCTCTCTCCCTCTCTCTCTCTCCCTCTGTCTCTCTCATGAATAAATGAATAAAATCTTTAAAAAAAAAAAAACAATGCACTTCTAAATAATGAATGAGTTAAAGAAGATAGCTCAGCAATTTTAAATATTTTGAAATAAATGAAAAGGAAACATGATTTGTCAAAATTTGTGGGATGCAAAAAGAAGCAGGGCTCACGGGAAGTTTGTATCACTGAATGCTTATATTATAAAATAAAAAAAATCAAACCAATAATCTAAGTTACAATGTTAAGAACTAGAAAAAGAATAGCATATTAAGTCAAAAGTAAGTAAAATAAAATAAATAATGAAATTAGAGTAGGAATCAATGACCCTGAAAACACAAAAATCAATAGAAAACCAAAGAACTAAAAGCTGGCTGTTTGAAAGGATAAATAGGATTGATAAGCTTCTAGCCAGGCTAACTATTTAAAAAGGAAAGAGGCCACAAATTACTAATAACCAAAAATAAAACAGAAGGCATCACTACAGATGCCATAGAAATTAAAAGGACAATAAAGGGATACTATGAATAACCCAATGCCCACAATTCAATAACTAATATGAAATGGACCAATTCCTTGAAATATACAATCTCCCAAAAATCACACAGGAAGAAATAGATGATCCCAATAGGCCTATATCTATTAAAGAAATTAATTCAATAATAATCTCCCAAAAGAGAAAGCACTAGGCCCAGATGTGTTACTGGTGAATTCTACCAAACATTTAAGGAAAAAAAAAATTACGAATTTCTACAATTTCTTTCAGAGAACAAAAGGGAAATAAAATTCCAAACTCATTCTACAAGGCCGGCAACAGTGTAACGCTGAAACCAGACAAACCCATTACAAGAAAAGACAACTACAAGCTAATATCTCCCATAAACATAGATGTAAAATTCCTCAACAAAATATAGCCAAATTAAATCCAAATAAGGATAAAAGGAATTATACAACACACCTAAGTGGGATTTATTTCTAGTATGCAACATTGGCTCAACATTCAAAAATTAATTATATAATCTATCACAAAACAGGCTGAAAAAGGAAAAATCACATAATCATACCAACTGTTGCAGAAAAGCATTATGCCAAAATCCAAAATGATTCATGATAAAGATATGGAAAAATTCAAGATCAATATGCAAAATCAACTGATTTTCTAAATATCAACAATAAACAGGTGGAATTTGAAATTAAATACACAGTATCATTTGGATTATACCAAAAAAATGAAATACTTAGGTATAAGTCTAACAAAATATGTATAAGAACTGTATAAGGAAAAATACAAAATGCTGGTGTACAAAATCAAAGAACAAAATAAGTGAAGAGATAGTCCATATTCATTGATAAGAAAGGTCAATATTGTCAAGATATCAGTTCTTCCCAATACTGTTGGCAGATTCAATGAAATCTCAATCAAAATCCCAGCAAGTTATTTTATAGATATCCACAAATTAATTCTAAAGTTTACATAAAGAGTAAAACACACACACACACACACACACACACACACACACACACACAGCACAGACAACAAAATACTGAAGGAGGAAAATGAAGATGGAAGACTGAGAGAACCCAACTTTAAGACTTACTATAAAGCTAAAGTCATCAAGATAGTGTGGTATTGGCAAAATATAGACAAAAAACATCAGTGGAACATAATAGAGAACCCAGATATAGACCCTCGTGAATACAGTCCATAGATTTTTGACAAAGAAGCAAAAGCAGTATAATGGAACAAAGTAAGTCTCTTCAACAAATGATGCTGGAACACCTGGGTGGCTCAGTTAATTAAGTGTCTGCCTTCGGCTCAGGTCATGATCCCAAGGTCCTAGGATCAAGTCCCGCATCGGGCTCCTTGCTCAGTGGGGAGTCTGCTTCTCGACTTCTACCCTTCCATCCAGCTCATGATCTCTCTCTCTCTCTAATATATAAATAAATAATCTTTAACAAAATCTTAACAAATGATGCTGGAACAACTGGACATCCACATGCAAAGCAATGAATCTAGACACCAAGCTTACAACCTACACAAAAATTAACTCAATATGGACCATAGACCTAAATGTAAAATGCAAACTATAAGACTCCTGGAAGAGAACAAAGAAGAAAACCTAGACAACCTCAGGTCTGGTGATGCCTTCTCAGAGACAACCCAAAGACATGACTCTTGGAAGAAATAGTTGATAAGCTGGACTTTAGAAAAATTTTAAACTTCTGATCTGCAAAAGATAATGCTAAAAGAATGAGAAGCCAAGACACAGAGAGGGAGAATATATTTGCAAAAGACACAGCTGATAAAGGACTGTTATCCAAAATATACAAAGAACTTTTAAAACTCAGCAATAAGAAAATAAACAACCTAATTAAAAAATGAGCCAAAGGACACCTGGGTGGCTCAGTTGGTTAAGCAACTGCCTTCAGCTCAGGTCATGATCCTGGAGTCCCGGGATCAAGTCCCACATCGGGCTCCCTGCTCAGCAAGGGAGTCTGCTTCTCCCTCTGACCCTCCCCCCTCTCATGTACTCTCTCTCTCTCTCATTCTCTCTCTCTCAAATAAATAAATAAATCTTAAAAAAAGGAAGTTATAAAAAATGAGCCAAAAAGAAGATATACCACTCACCAGAGAAGATACACATGTAGCAAATGAGCATATGAGAAGATGGACTACATCACATGTCATCAGGGAAATGCAAAATAAAATAATGAGATACCATTACATACCTATTAGAACAGCCAAAATCCGGAACACTGACAACACCAGATGCTGAAGAGGATGTGGAGCGACAGGAATTCTCATACACTGCTGACAGGAAAGCAAAATGGTGCAGCCACTTTCAAAGATACTTTGGCATTTTCTGACAAACGTAAATGTCCCCTTAGCACACATTCCAGGAACTGCACCTCTTGTTATTGACCCAATGGGGTTGAAAACTTATGTCCGCACAAAACTCTGCACACAGAGATTTATAGCAGCTTTATTTACACCTGCCTAAACCTGGAAATCAAGATAAGCTCCAGCAGGTGAATGGATAAACAAACTGGGACATATCGAGATGATGGAATATGATTCAGCACTAAAAAGAAATATACTATCAAGCCATGAAAGAAACTTAAAATCAAGCCATGAAAAAACATGAAAGAAACTTAAGTGCATATTACTAAGTGAAGGAAGCCAATCTGAAAAGGTTACATACTGTATGATTCCAACTATATGATGTTCTGGAAAAGGCAACACTATGGAGACAGTAAGATTCATGGTTGCCAGGGGTGGGAAGGCAGAACACAGAATTTCTAAGCAGTGAAAATACTCTGTATAATATGATAGCGGGTATACATGTATTATACATTTGTTCAAACTCATAGAGGGAACTCCAAGGTAAACTATGGACTTTGGATGATAACGATGTGTCAATGTAGGTTCACCCTTGGTTTAAAAAAAAATTACTATTTTAATGAGAGACGTTGTTAATGGGGAGGCTGTGCACTATGGGCACAGGAAGTGAATGGGCAATCTCTGTACCCTCCTCTTAATTCTTCACAAACCTAAATCTTCTTTAAAAATTTAACTCTTTTAAAAAAAACTGTGGCAACAACAACAAAATACAGTTTATTCACAAACATATATAGGAATTGGAATCCTCATTCAATTCCTTTTGGAATGTCAGATGGTACAGCTCCCTCAAAAAATTACACACTGAATTACCATGTGATCCAACATTTGCACTCCTGGATATAGATGCAGAAGAATTAAAAACATGTATACCCACTTCTCAGGGGAAGAATAAAAACACGACCTGAGAACAGTATGCCAAGTTATTCTTCTCAAACTTACCAATCATACAAGTCACTCCAAATGACCAACATAAAGGACAGGAAAAAGGGCAGAAGTAAGTAAAACATTTCACTATAACAACTTAGTTTTATCCTCATTTCATTTCCTGTCTTTTTAAAGATGAGTCAAAAATAAGGTTTACAGTTTAATTAAAATAAAATGTGTAATATGAAATGATTACTAATCCTCTATATGTATTGATTCATTGAAATTATCTCTAATAGAATCTATATAAGTGATGGTAATTATTTTGGCATGTTGGGAGTACAATAATTTTTGAAGACTTACAAAATTTATTACTTTTTCCTTATCTATTTATTTTTAAAGATTTTATTTATTTATTTGAGAGAGAGAGCAAGCAAGAAAGCACAAGGGGGGGAGGGGCAGAGAGAGAGAAAGAAGCAGAATCCCTGCTGAGCAAGGAACAGCATGGGCTGGATCCTGGGATCATGACCTGAACTAAAGGCAAAAACTTAACCAACTGAGCCACCCAGGCAACCCTACACAACTTATTGTAACAGTAAGTAAGTATTATTTCTATAAAACCAAAAAAGGTCCCATCTGCAATTCTCTCTGTTCCATATCTCATGCTGAAATTAGAATAATCACTCCAAAAGTCAATAAATACATACTATAGATCTTCTTTGAATAATCTGAATTCTCACTTCTTATAAGACCATCCAAAATGTCTGTCTCACATTTGTATCTCCACTTCATTTTAAACTATACTCACGAAGTTCTCTCTGCCCCAGCCACCTTGACCAGACTCACTACATAAGACTATGCTGTGCACAACTTGTGCATCCATACACACTGGTACTGAATCAGAGATTCCTTTTTTTCTCATGTTCTTTCATTCTTTCCAACAAGGGGCTTCTGATGAGCCTGTTCTTTCTGCTTAGATTGAGAAAAGTGAATAAACTATACCTGACGTTTAAATATGGATGCCATTTAAGGAGTGCGCGTGTTGTGATGAGCACTGGTGATGTATGGAAGTGTTGAATCACTATATTGTACACCTGAAACTAATATAACACTGTATGCCAACTGTACTGGAATTTAAAATAAAACAATAAAATAAAATAATATAAAATATAAATAAAATAAAATAAAGGATGCCAAATCCTCCAATACTTGTTCATTTAGGTACTCTCTGTGGTTGCTTTCCCACTACAGTGCCCCCAACTCCCAAGTATATAATCAGCACCCCTCACAACCCTGGGGCAGCAGCTCTTTCTGCCCACTGGTCCTGTCCATGTGCTTTAATAAACCACATTTTAGGGGCGCCTGGGTGGCTCAGTCGTTAAGAGTCTGCCTTCAGCTCAGGTCATGATCTCTAGGGTCCTGGGATTGAGCCCCGAGTTGGACTCTGCTCCGCGGGAAGCCTGCTTCTCCCTCTCCCACTCCCCCTGCTTGTGTTCCCTCTCTTGCTGTGTCTCTCTCTGTCAAATAAGTAAATAAAATCTTAAAAAAAAAAACAAAACACCTTTTTGCACCAAAGACATCTCAAGAATTCTTTCTTGGCCATGAGCTCTGGACCCCACCCTACCAAACGTCACCTATGTCCAAAACCATATCAATGGCACTAAGTTGTTCTTTGCATACTTTTTCCTCTCTGCATCTAATAATGAGAGATTAAGTTTCAGCATTAAAAAAATGAATTCAGCACAATGTAACAGCATTAAAAATAGTAGCATGTCTTAAAAGAGGACACTATGGCTTCAATTTTATGTATTATTGAAGACAAACTGTTTTGTTCAATGTGTATTTCAGACTTCTTTATAACAGTCATATCTCCCAGTAAGAGAAATCTCCCAAATGTTTGTCCTAGTGGTGCTAATATATTTCCAATATATATTCTAGCCTACTTATACATTTCACAAGGGAAAATACTATTGGATCAATGAGTGTCTGATTTAGTGAAATAAGAAAGTAAAACTTAACCCATAAATAAAGACCTTCTGCAAAGTTATCAATACAGTAAACAAATTATTTCACATGATTATCTAAAACAAATCTTTATTTGCAAAGCAACTCTAGGAGCCTAATTTGAATGGCACCATTGAGATTCCATGAAATTGTTTGACAAACATTGGTCAGGGTGAGGGTTAGGGTTAGGGTTGGTGTTCATTGTAGGAGGTAGATCTGAGCCATGTACTCATCTACTGACTTAATACAGCGAAAATATTTCCCATTCTTAGAGCTACTGGAAAAACCAGCTGCCGTGCAAACATCACTGCTTTACCTGTGCCCTGGGCATGAATTTTGACATAATTCAGCCAAGCCGGTGGGAATGCATAGCTGTGTTTTAACTCAGTACTATCATATATAGAAATGATGACTCCAGAGGAGACAGTAGGCAGACTTGGAAAATGAAAGACAAAACAGAAAATGTTTACTAGCCTTTGGGTTCAAATGTAGCATATATATAAATAAAGGCCACGTGGGTGTCCACACACATACACACATACAAACATCCTACATGAAGTGGTAAAGGGAGCACTGAAATTCAGAGACAAGAGAGGCAGCTCTCTGAGTACCCCTGCTATAGAAATATTAAACAGACTAAAGATTGTGACCTTTGCCTGGGGAGACGTTACACACATTCCATGTAAGAGTGTTCCTATTACTCCAGTCAGTGTTCCAAACCAGGCAGGTGCAGAGGGAGTCTGGCTGAGCTCATTATGAATAATTCATATCTCATCTATCTTTTCAAGAGGTGTTAAATTGCCCTTTTGGCATGTCTGTGGTTTCTGAGGAATGTGTTCACACCTCATTATCACTCAGTGATGGACTCCTTAGAGAGTATGTAATTGTCTTCAAACCAAGGTCTTTGTCAGTCCAGTAATGCATGATTTCAGGACAATAGGAGTTCCCTTGTGACCACAAAGGTTTAAAAAAAAAAAAAAAACTCCAGAGAAAAAGAGGACAATGTTAGTTTTCTTTCCCCTTAACTTTTAGAGCAATTTCACTTTTCTCTAATATTTTCTTCAATTAGAATTCACTAATTCCACCTTCCAGTTTCCTAAAAACTAAACTTTTTGAAATGTAGATATATGGAAAAATATGATTTGTTTCTATAATGTGGCCAAAAAGTGCTACAAGACCTACTTTCCAAATTCACACCCCTCCCCACAACCATTCACTTACAAAACAATCAAGAGCCACTTACTACTTTAGACAATTTCACATGTTGTTTATTTTACTTTAATAAAATTCTAAAAACCTAAAGAGGTAGAAATTATCTCTCCTTTTGCAGGCTAAACATTGATTTCCTCAAATAACATAGCTAGTAAATGGTGGATTGAGGTCTCTCTTCAAAATGTGCACTTTTTTTAAACCATTATGGGAAACTGCCTCCAAGGATCTTCAAGTTCTTATATCCTTGCATTTCCTTTGAGTTCTAATGCCATACTCTCTTGAGAAGTTACCACAGTGATATTTTCAGACCATTAAAACCCTTGTCTATAAGCAAAGCTAAGGAAATAAGTCAAGAGGAACACGCCTGGAAGCATGTTCAGTTGGATATATGGTTTTCTAAAAATAGATCTGACAGATAGGTCTGCATACTGTGTGAATGCCTGACTTGTCTAATATGTGTAAGTGGGAGAGGAGAACACAGAGGATAAAGGCAGACCACTTAGCAAGATACTGCAGCACTCCAAGTTAGAAATAATAAGCTGGTTAAACTCTACTGAGGTAGAAAAAGGAGGAACGGGAACAGTACTGAGGATTATTCAGAAATTCCAAGTCAACAGGTTCTTACGATATATGAGATATGGAGGATTGGAAAAAGAAAGCATCGTGTCTAGACACTAACTCAAGGATGGTGTTGTTATTTACTGGGAAAAAAATACTAGAGGATAACCAGATCTAGTAGGGAAGACTGTGAGTATGTTTTTGGATATAATGATGTTGAGTCACATATATGGCTCTGGAGCTCAGGAAGATTAGAATAGTTGATATAAACAGGAGAGTCATCTGAATATAGGTGGAAATTAAGCTATTTTCAATGACAAAAGGACTTCAGCTCATGTGAAATCACGGGGAACCAGGAGCAGGATGGGAGCCCCTACAACCTACTCAAAAGCCAACAACATGCAGAAAAGCGTGACCAATCCATTTTAGCATTGATTTGTTTATTGGCGGAGAGGGGGAGATGGAGTATCTCCTATGTACAAAGCATCTGTCTCAGCACTAGCTACATGAAGGTGTAGAACCATAGCCCTTCCCTAAGAGAGTTTTATGATCTAGTAGAGAAAAACAAGCATCTACTTTAGTCACACTTTTAGTCATTCACGATGCAAAACATTTATAACTATTATACACCTGAAATCATTACAGGAATTAAAGGATGAGTTGTTATGTCAAAGAAAAGGGCAGGATCTTGTCTGTCTGGGAATAAACACTTACCCCTGTTAAAGATATACAACTAACCATCACAACACACAGGCAGGGGCAGTCCCGTCAAGGTTATACACTGGGCGCTGCTGAGAAACGCTGCAGTGAACGATGAACCACAGTTGCAGTAATTAATAATGGGGCCCCATAGGGAAATCTGTTCAAACCCCAGCTCCAGGCAAACAGAGGGGTATGGGAAACAGCACACAAAGAGAAAAAAAAAGCAGACCCATGCAGACATGAAGGAGTGGACATAATCAAAATTCCAGCGGTTCCCTATAACTGGAGCCGCAGGTATATTTGTGGGAAAGAGTGGTCAGTGAGTGTTGTGGGGCAGAATGGGTGGGGGATTGTGTGTTAGATAATGAGAGACAGCTCATTGATATCACACTCAAATATGTCTGAGTTTCTCTCAAATTTAAAGAATCCTCTCTCTCTACACCCCACTACTGAGTTAGCTCTAGCACTAACTTGATGCTTCGATAGATCTTAATCTTCTTCATAGTTACATCCTCACACCTTCCTTGGCTGTGTTCTCGCAGGCGTGGACCACACTCCACAGCCAGCTTTCATGGGACCCCGCCTACAACTCCTGCTGACACTAATAAACCTCAAGTATAACACCCCCCAATTGCCGAGGCAAAAGGATACTTTTCAGCCCACGTCTTCAATGACCTCTTGTGGATACTCACCTCCTTGCCAAAGTTCCTCTTTGGCATCTCTGACAACACTCGTGTTTTTCTTTTCCTCTTCTCTATCTTTTCCTTTACAGTCTCAATTATGAACACTGCTTTCTTTCACCCTCACTCAAAACACTGCCTCCACTATCTCTATGCTCATCTCAATTGGTACACTCTGAATGTCCTTTTTCACTTTTATGACTTCAGTAACCATCTGTTTGCAGATAGCACCCAAATGTATTTCCCCAAGCCAAATTTCATTACTGAAGTTCACACTGAGTTAGAGCAGCCTGTCATCCCAGTCACACAACATAGATCATCCACAGAAAAGTGAACTCTTGGACAAAACTCATCAAGCAAAACTACATCTGTTTCCTTGGTTGCAGGAGCTGGACTTTTATTTTTTAATAGGGCAAGAGGAATAACAGCATGTGAGTGTGTGTGTGCTTTTGGATGTGTACCACAAGAAATAAAATAGTTAAGTCTCTGCCTCCTACAGTTGTCCAGTGGGCTGTTTGGATTTATGACAATTATGCTTTGGTCTACATCAACAAGAAAATAAAAGGATTAAATGACTGGAACTGTTTTCCGGGGAGCGGTGAAGTACATGGGTTTCTTTAGACAATTTTACTTATTATGTAACGAGCATCAGTTCAAAGACACAGTGCATTTGCAATTCAATATAGGAATCATGGTGTGAACACAGAGAGTAGACAATTCCTGGAATCTGAAAACTTAAAGAACATACCATATTCTACTCCATATTTTAATCTCCTTTATGAATTAAAAAAAATCTTAGTTTCAACATCGGCTTTGTAGGAAAACCACTAATTAAATAGGTACCTATTTTTCAGGTAAAGAACCAAACAGGCATTTTGGGAAGTGTCTTGCCTATCAGTAACCAAAAATTAATAGCAAAGAGAAATTAAAGCTGTGACATTCCAGTCTCAAGACCTGAACATGAGCTTTTGTAATAAGTTTACTTGAATGATAAACCTAAGTCATGAAAGGGCAAAATGTGTAGAGATGTTAACTCCTAAAGAAAAAAAAACAGGAAAGAAAATGTGTCAACTCACTGTACAACTTTGAATACTAAACACAGAAATACGGTTCTTATAGACTTTATTTGAAGACTAATATGGTCAGACTTGTACTTTTCTTAATTAAAAATATGGTTGATACTTGTCATCTAAATTGTGCAAAATAATATGAAAACCAGTTTAAATAAATGTGTAGGGAAATTAAAATAACAACAATTGATAAAAAGTGTGCGGGTGTATGTGTGTATTCATACACATAATACTGATAATGTTTGATGCAATAGGAATGGTCATATAGCTCACTTGACATTCTAATTCAATAGTCATAAAAATTCATGCCTTTTATTTAGTAGTTTTATTCCTCAGACTCTATCTTTAGAGAAATTTTTATGAACAAAGCTATTCACTATAGTTAAATGTATACAACTGAAACATTTAAAACAACTTACATGCTCAATTATAATAGATTACTTATATCACAGTGCATATCATGATGTATTATATAGTCTTAAAATCTATAACTAAATACTGGTATATTAAGTTCATAAATTACGTATGAAAATATATAATAAAGCATATGGTAACAACACACAATATCTTTTGAGGCACAAATTTGCCTGTCTGTGATTTTGCTAGATTAGCTTAGGATGTGATTGGAGAATTCTTGCAACATCCCCCTTAAAGAACTCCATTGTGCCAAATATAGTGTCAAGACCTTCACATGGGTTATTCCATTTTTTTCTGTAACAAACTTAATGCCAGGTAATATTTATATAATCTTGGACCATACGCTTCACTATAGACAAAAATGAATGTTCTGGCTAATATTTGGGCTTAGAGTAACATCTAGAGCTGAACAAATTTTTCCACCTGGTGAGTAGGCACACACACAGGTACACATCTTAAAGATTTCGACTAGACTTCTGTTGCAAGATCACCAGGGAGCAGGATCATACCATGAAATGGAGATCCATGTGAAGGGTGGGTAGAGGTGTCTTATGAAGTGGAAGCGGAGGAAAAAAAAAAATGGTTTATGCAAGACGGGAGCTGGAGTGAGAGGCCGTCTCTGGGGAGGCTTCCATCAACCCTATGCAAGATTTCTGAAGCTGGGATGATCCTTCAGATGTGTCTCAGGTTGGGACAAGGGGGTTGAGTCTATAGAACCCCACCTCAATCAGTCACTGGATGGAGGCCACTCAGGGCCAGGATGAACTCGCACAAGTGGACTTTCTTCAGCTAAGACATTACCTACAGGAGGCTGATCCCCAGCAAAACGGTCAATGTATTCTATTGCCCATTCAACGTAAATGTGAACAGTTTCTCATGATTTTTTCTAAACTGGATGGCTAGAAAATATTCCAAATTGCTGGCTATATGCCTTGACCAGGAGCACACATTAGTCTGGTCTGGAAAAACAACACATCTGCCTCAGTAGCTGCAATCCAAGCCACTAGGTGACTGAGTTTCCGGTAATCTACTCTTATCCTGTGGGAGTGATGAAGTCTTTGCAAGCAGAGATAGGATGGAAATCACAACCCCAAATCCTTTAGGTCTTTTAGGGTTCACTAATGTCTACCATTAACTCCAGACAGTGGTGTTTTTGATTTGCTATCTCAGCTAACATGACCCTCCACACCACCTAAGAATCCTATGTGTGTTTGGGCTGGATACTAAGCATGCCCATTCCGATTTAGAACAGATTGGGTTAATGACCAATGGAGCATCTGCAACCATCCATTACCTATTATCTGCAACCATCTATCACCTGGGATTCATTATGCCCTTTCCCTATCCTGGTATCCATGTCAGCACAGACACTGAGTCCAACTGTCCTCCAGATGTGTGGAAAGTTCTTTTCTCCAGTGTTCTGAATACCACTGGGAAGGTCCAGGAAAGCCATTATCTGATATACTTCTTCCTCCTGGGGACTTAACTTCTTTAGAAACTCATCAAACAATACTGACTTTTTATGAAACAACTGTTCTCTGTACCCCACCTACCACTGGATATGGGGTCCTCTCTGCCAACCAGACAGTGGGTGATCAGTGGGTGAGATGGCTCCAAATCCCATCCATGTAACTGTGTTCTGTACCACTTTTAGTACCAACTATAGCAAGCTATGGTTCCTGGGAAGTCAACACTGAATCATAGATCAGCATGAAGAAGAAAGGTTAGGATTAAGGTTGCTTTTAGGATGAACACCCATGGAAGCAGGACTGAGCAGAGGGAGAAGATGACCTGGTATGTGAAGTCAGGGCAGGCTTCAGCAGACCTATGGGGAGAACCAATGCTGTGATGCTCCTTCAGAGTTGTCTTGCCTTAGGGTGAGGGGTCAGGCTTTAACAGACCCGCACTGATGAGTTCTTGCAGGCCAGCCTGGAAAGTGGTATGGCATGGTTCAAGACGTGTTCCATCAGCGACGGTGTTTTCCTGGGGGACTAACAACAACCTAGGGCTTTCTGCCAGCAACACAACCATCAGCCAGAGATTTCCTTGACTGTCCTTTAAAACTGAACAAGTACTACATTTTTTCTCAGTCTGGAAACATGAGTTTACGCTTTACATCTACAAATCATACTTTGTAAATTCCATTCTATTATCAAATTTCCTTTACCCCCAAATCTGACTCAGTAAATACACTTATTTTTTTCATTCTCAAAATATTCATTGTTTTTAGTCCTGTGGTAGTTTCCAAAGATGACAACCACAGTCTCTCCCTCCTTTGACCAATATGCCAATCTTCAGATGAAGTGTCAGAGTACGTTTCCCCTCCTGTTGTATTTGGCCAGCCTTGTGACTTGGTTTCACCAACAGACTGCAATGGAAGTGATACTCCGGGACTTGTGAGCCTGGGCTTTAGGAATTTTGTGAGAATGCACTTTGTTCTTGGAAGCCAGTTGACACGTAAAGAACTGAACTAGCTGGAGTCATCATGTATTGAGGCAGCCCAAACTAGACACCTGGGAAGGGAGGGGCCACAGAGAGGAAACTGTAGGAAACCAAATAGTATTAGAGCTGCATAAATGTGTTTATAAATGTATAAAAACAATTCAAATACTTTAATGTAAATTAATTAATGTATTAATTACATAATATAGTGGTTGTGCTTTAGACTGTACTGTTATGTGTAACTTACTTACCCACCTAGATTTAACCTTACACTCATCTAAGGGACTTCTACAGTAATAAATATTATGATATATTCAGTTGGCATGTACATTAGTTAATAGGCAACTTATTAAAATATTTATATATGATATAATCTCCTCCAAAATAATTCAAGTTTTCTCAAAAATCTTTAAAGAATCCAAAATATGGTTTCATTTTTTTAAAGGCAGCAGTTCCTCTAGATAATTGGCCAAAAATCAGATGTTAGAAGTTACAATAATCTTTCTTCCCACATTAGGATTATGAAGTACTATCTAGGGTTGATCTGTGCTGATTTTCATTATGCAGAAGTCAAGAAACTCAAAGTTATAGTCCCTCCACAAACTTTGATAGATCCAAAGTAGTTATAACATATTAAAATTTAGTCCCATTTAGAAAGAGGAGGCACTGTTTTTACTTATGAGAAGGATTTGTAATTACCATGGGATTCATACAACTTATTCTCATAAAACGTTAGTGTTGGAAAATATATTAATGTTACTACAATCTGACTTCCATGTTGGCACATGGCAATTCTAAGTTGAAATTATTTTTCAAGTGATTTTAAATCGAAATTATTTCCAAATCAATTATAAATACATAGTTTGAGGAAATCAAATCCAGTTTATAAGACATAGTATTCTCCTTCAATTTCTGAGTTCAATGATATCATTATAAATGACCATCCAAGAGTGAAAAGGAGTATATTCTTAAAATCATCTGAATTTAACTTTGTCCAAAGTATCTGCAAGTTTAGAGGTAGCAAAACCTTACACTGGAACACATTTCAGATTAAAGAAGTGAGTAAATCAGCTGCTTCACCTGTGAATGCTTACAGAGAAGTAATTGGTCCCACTGTGAAAGCATTTCCACTAAACTAATTGTTTGAAGTCATAAAGCTTTTGTCAAGGTAAAGTATAATAAATAAGGTGTGGGTAGGCATGAGTAATGTGCAGTTGGGGTAAGCTGAGGGCCTTGGCATACCTTGCCCCAGGTAGTCCTGTGGCTAGAAGAAAAGGCATACTATGCTGATCACAGCAGACATTAATAAAATGCAGATCATAGCAAATAATACAAAGTTTTCATGTAGGTTTTGCCCTGAAAACTAAGAATTAACAAGAAAGCAGAAAAGAAAATATTACAAAGCCGTATTGAAAGAGTCTTGATGATAGTATCTGCATATAAGTCACTCATATATCCAATCACAAAATATGCATTAAGCTACTTCTCTTTGCAGGGTAAGTCACTAGGTGCTGGAAATTCAGCAGGAAGGAGGCAGAGATGGCTTTTCCTTGGTTAAACTTAGATTTCGATCAGGAAGTCATTGCATAAAAAAATCATCATGAATAACAAAAGCATCATGAATAATTACAACATCTGATGGCTTCCTTTTGTCATTAAAGTAAAAATCAACACATACAATGTTGTCCTAAGTAATTGTATATATATTTGATGAGGCCACCTCAGCTCTAGCATGAGGACTAGATGTGAAAGGACCATGTCTATATGCAGTGAACTTGGAAAGATGATGACCACATGCACTATGGTGGTGCACTTCTCTGGAGACATGGAGTGATTTCAGCATGTAGAGAAAAGCCACAGGCCTCAGGATGCTGGACAGGGTGCTATTCCATAGAATGGCTGTCGGGGTTCTGCTCTCCAAACCAGCACAACCCTTATTTGACCTCTGTCACTGGACATGTCATTAGCCTCATGGGGTTATTCTGAGCTTTAGCATTAATTCTCATACTGAGAATTTGCTGATGACAGCATTCATACCAATGCTGTGTAGCAGAAACATGAGCTACATGTGAAATTTTATATTTACTAAGATGTTTTTTTCCCTTATCCTTGAATCTATCCTCAGTTTGGAAAAATCTTGGATAATACCTCTTCCCAGGCTGCTTTCTTATGCATTCTCTGTCTCTCTCCTGCTTTTGTGGCTCCCATTATACACATCTGAAAATCTCTAACAGGTTTCTTCTTATTATTTTAGTTTCTTTAAAAGAAGTCAAATAGGGGAGGCTGGGTGGCTCAGTCAGTTAAGCATCTGCCTTCAGCTCAGGTCATGATCCCAGAGTCCCAGGATCACGCCCCACGTTGGGCTCCCTGCTCAGCAGGGAGTCTGCTTCTGCTTCTGCCCCTCCCCTGCTTGTGCCCTCTCGCAATCTCTCTCTATCATTCTCTCGCTCTCAAATAAATAAAAAATAAAAAATAAAAGAAGCCAAGTGAAAAAAACATATTACCTCAAGGAGAACTCACATTTCACCGGAAACAATGGAAACCAGAAGACAAGGAATGGGAATTAAGTGTAGGTGGACATCCTAAAGTTCTATATACAATGAAAATTTCCTTTGAAAACAAAGGCTAAAGAAAAAAAAAGGAATTTATTGCAAGCAGAAAGAACCTAGGTGAAGTACTTAAGGCCATGAAAAATTAATGCTCCTAATCAGAAGTGTGGGTCTGTAAAAGGAAAGATGAGCACTAGAAACATTAGCTCAGGGAATAAACATAAGTAAATAATGAAAATATAGAACAATAATGGCATTATCCATGGTGCTTAAGCAGCTATTCAGTTAAAATCCGAAAATATTAGTTGAAGTAGCACACGAGCAGCTTATGATGGGTAAATCCAGTTGAAAGATTCTAACATCCTGGCATTTTCTGGAAAGTAAAAGGAGTAGTAATTTAGACTAATAAACTAAGTGAGGACTCTAGCATTATCATTAAGGAAATAAAATAGACTACTATCAAGCTAATACAGTGTATAAGTTAAAAAATGCATTTGTTGAACAGGAAAGAAAAACACAGAAACAAAATACAGGTGACAGAACATATATGGGAAGGGAGCAGGGCTAAATGCATATATCCTTAAAAATTGCACTTGATGCAAATAAACCTAATATTCAAATTAAATACAAAGTTAGGCAAATTTGATTTTAACAGAATGGTGGCTACTGAAACATATTAAATCTGAAGACACAGAGATCTTGGAAGTAAAATGATAAGGAAAGATCCCATTCAAACCTAAAGTGGATGTCAGGCAAGAAGTTTTACTAGACATGCCAAAAATATTTCATGTTGATCAAGGAAACAATTCAATAAGGTGAAATATAGTTTCAACTCAGTATGTACCGATAACATAAAATGAGATTATTTAAAGCTAAAATGGAAAGATTTAAAGGAGAAATAAACAAATTCAGCCTTGTGGTCTGATCATTTACTATAATCAGTACTGGAAAGAATAAGCAGAGATTAGAGAGAAGACTTGACCTAATTGATTTACAGATATTGTTACCCCCAAGAAAGTACACATTTTTTCAAGCACAAGGAATATGTACCAGAATGTACTATATGCTCAGCCATAAAGAAACTCTCAATCAATTCCAAAAGTTTGAAAATGATTTTCAATCTTTTTTTGACCACAGTGTACTTGAGAATCGAGTAATGAAAAGATAACTAAGGAATCCCCAAAGTTCCCAAATCAAGTAATATATCTGTAAATAGTACAGCAGTCAATTGGAAATCACACTAGAGCTGTGAAGCCTTTATATAAATAATGATACAAATTTTAACGAAAATATGTCAAACCATGTGTGGTACAGAAATTCCTTGCTTAGATGTAAATTTAAAGTCTTTAATGCGTGTATTAGATCACCGATTTTTCAGCTTTCCCTTCCTAAATATTTGAAAATCTTGGGAAAAGAATAGCAAATTAAGTCCATAGAAAATAAGGAGGAATGAAATATTAAAATATGAACAAATATTAAGGAGGTAAAATTATATATAATAAAGAGTATCAACAATGACAAGGATACTGTTTTTGACAAAACAACACTTACAAATTTCTAGAAAGACCTAAAAAGAATAAAGAGTGCCCAAAAAATAATAAAACAAAACCAGAAAATAACACATCATTTTAATTATAATAGAGAAGGGCTGTATACATTAGTATATAATATTATATATATAATATTACATACACAGTATTAAATAATATGAACAGTAGAAAGATAGTGGGCTATTAGAACTAAGATTTAAATTTAAATTCATTATACTAACAGTTGAACATTTGAATATAAATGAAATTTTTTCCAGGAAAATAAATATAACTTTCAAAGTCATACACAAGAAGAAATTAAAAATCTTAATGCCCTGTAGTAGTATATAATTTAAATTTATAGAGTAAAATATTTCTATGAAGTAAATTCTAAGCCCTAATACCTTCATCAGTGTATTTTTCAAACTTAGGTAAACTCCTCTAGTACATAAAATCAGGGCATTCATGAACTATTTTATCTCAAACAGAATTCTAACTCCAGATAACATTCACTAAAAAGGCCTAAAACAATGCCCAAGTAAGCCATGTATTTGAAGAAAAGCTCATAATAAAATAAAGTATGATTTCCTTGAGAAATGGCAGGTATAGGGCTCAACCTACAAGATTTACAACCTCGCTATGGCCAAGAGCCAAGGACACAGGAACTGGCTCTAGAAGGCTCTCTACACTGACACATGAGTCACTTTCAGGAACAAAATAATAATTTTGGTAAGGGGATATATTAAATTAAATTAAAATATTAATCAATGACTACATAATAATAGTGAAGGAGAGAGAGAAGGAGGGGGTATGGAGGGATGGAGAGAGACAGAGAGAGAGAGAGTTAGTTCTCTCTTACTTCTTCTAAAAAGGACACTAAACCTATCATATAAGGGCACCCCCCATGGCCCTCATTTATCTTTACTTCCTTTGGTTCCCACCCCCAAACACAGCCACAATGGGGTGTTAGGACTTCACCATACGACCTTAGGGAAACACAAACATTCAATCCCCATAATACATTTTAAAGTGGGAAGATCTGAAGGTCACCATCCTGCGTATCTCAACTTAGCATCACCAGTCATGGAATGATGTGGCATCATGGGACCCCTGCAGTTATGCAAACAGCCAGCACAGAACACCAAGTATGCAGTGTCCTTATCTGGAATGTTTTCCCCGAACCTATTCGTGAAGTAAAATCCACAGGTGGAATATTCTATAAAATGAATAGCCTGAACTATTAAAAAAAGTCCATGTCATCAAAAGCTGGAGAAGGCTGAAAGAATTGAAAAGATTAATACATCGGGCGGACATAAACTAATGCTGTCCTGCTAGGAGTATTTCTGGAAACTGAAGGAATATGTCTTTTAATCTTGAAGAGGAATTGAGCTGCACATCAAATATCCACTACAATGCACAGAATCTGCTTGCATCATGAATTACACAATTTTATAAAATACATCTTTGGCACGCCTTGGCAAATGTAAATAGGGGCTGTATATAATTATAGTAATATTGTTCAATTAATGTTAACTTTGATGTAATAAGAGTAGGCTGATTATATATGTTCTTGTTTTTAGGAGATTCAGAATGAAGTAATTTGAAATGTCAAATGTGGCAAAATGCTAGAAAAACAATAATTTGCTATTTCAAGTTCTGTCAAGCATATTGATTCTCAGTGGCCGTGAGTATATCTGATTCTGAACCTTTTATACGTTAGTGGGTACAAGGCCTCTCCTGACATTTTCTGTTTCATTGTTCTTTATGCCCCAGTGTGAATGATTTGGATTTTGTAATTGAAAGCACGTCTTTATAAATAACAACTTGCTGGTAATCAATATGTAATATAGGTAACCTATGAATGTAAACCTCAAATCATGATATGGCCTTTGCTTTGGAAATACACTGTCTAGGAGAACAGTTATTAAAATTAAACAACTAAGGGCATAGCAAAAAAAATATGTCCGTCAACAAAAGTCTTTCTTTTTTAATTTTTTTTTTTATTTGAGAGAGAGAGAATGAGAGATAGAGAGCATGAGAGGGAAGAGGGCCAGAGGGAGAAGCAGACTCCCCGCTGAGCAGAGAGCCCGATGTGGGACTCGATCCCGGGACTCCAGGATCATGACCTGAGCCGAAGGCAGTCACTTAACCAACTGAGCCACCCAGGCGCCCTCAACGAAAGTCTCTTGATCACATAACATGTACCAGTCACAGTATTAAGTGTAGAGGGTACATCATCAAATAAAAGAAACAAAGAAATCAGTGAGGGAGACGAACCATGAGAGATGATGGACTCTGAAAAACAAACTGAGGGTTCTAGAGGGGAGGGGTGGGGGGATGGGTTAGCCTGGTGATGGGTATTAAAGAGGGCATGTTCTGCGTGGAGCACTGGGTATTATACGCAAACAATGAATCATGGAACACTACATCAAGAACTAATGATGTAACGTATGGTGACCAACACAACGTAAAAAAAAAAAAAGAAAGAAAGAAACAAAGATCCCTGTATTACATAGTTATAAAAGATCCACTTTCCCTGACTCTCATGCTTGTCCAATAAAATATTGGAACCCCCCCAAAAATCTGCTTGTATAGTGCCTAAGATAAAAATAATTAAGGGCACCTGGGTGGCTCAGTTGGTTAAGCGACTGCCTTCGGCTCAGGTCATGATCCTGGAGTCCCGGGATTGAGTCCCACATCGGGCTCCCTGCTCCACGAGGAGCCTGCTTCTCCCTCTGACCCTCCCCCCTCTCATGTACTCTCTCTCTCATTCTCGCTCTCTCAAATAAATAAATAAATCTTTAAAAAATAATTAATCTGGTTAATTTACTTTTTAAACAATGTCATAAATAAATGTTTCAGCAAATATATTTCTCTTCTGCATATCTCATTTTCCCTGATTTTCGTGTAGGAAGAACATTTGAATGGTTTAAGTACTACCTTAAGAGTAACTCTCTAAGTACATCATACTATTATGCCTTGGGGAATCATAAACTGCATCTCTTTTAAAAAATAGTTTCTTGGTGTTCTTGGGGAAATTACTGTGCTGATTGACTAGTGCTTTAGAAAAGAAAAATTTTGGAGAGGAATCGAAGACACATTTCAGAATAGTAACAGAAAGTGAAGGACAAAGAAACTGCACTTTGTTGTGACTCCTGTGTATTTATCAAATTCGTTAATGGGGAAATCACTGGACCAAACCCAATGTTTAAGATTCTGTTCATGTATAAAAAGATTAAACATTTCTCACACCCTCACTTGAAACATATTGTTTCAATGTTCTTAAAAGAGTTCTCCTAGGCTGATCTCTAGCACTACTGAATATGAGACCAGAACACTTGGTATTGATGGTGGGCTCAGTTTGAGAGCAAATCTGATTTCATTTTCAACATGCTGCTTTAATCTGTTCCAGATTGCCAATGCATACAAAATTATGCAGATTACAAGGCTCAGATAAATGATTTTTCTCACTCGCCTGTGAGACTCTTTCTTCAACTAGCTTGCCGTAGGATCACTGCCTATGAAAAAAATGCATTGCAACAGTATAACCATTCTAGTGGATGAACTCAGGAGCTTTTTTTTTTTTCTATTTGACTCCTCATCTTTAATTTGCCCCAATTTTCTAAAACTTCATACAGGATGCATGAATTAACTTTAGAGTTGTAAAACTCTGTATCCTGATTCGGGGCTCTGAAAATATAATCATCACACATTTAATATCTCAAAAATGAATATTCAATACTACCAAAAGGCCTCCAGATAACTATTAAAAAAAACATTTTAAAATATCAGTTTAAGCCATTTAAATATATTGGTAATGCCAGTTTTAGTGGTATAAAATTTGGGGACCTTAAATCAAAGTTTTAGATAGAGAGATTTTTAAATATTTACATGCTTAGGTATCATTAATATTAAATATACAATTAAGTACAATTGAATAACCTGCACATATTGAAAGAATACCTTGAAATATGCTTTGACATATTATATTCATTCTTCAAACTGTGCCCTGACTAAATAAATGTATCCTGGGCGTCTGGGTGGCTCAGTCGTTAAGCCACTGCCTTTGGCTCAGGTCATGATCCTGGAGTCCCGGGATCGAGTCCCGCATCAGACTCCCAGTTCGGCAGGGAGTCTGCTTCTCCCTCTGACCCTCCCCCCTCCCATGCTCTCTCTCTCTCTCTCTCTCAAATAAATAAATTTTATACAGATAAAAGCACACAGAACACGGTCTTTTTTGTCTGAGCTCTTTCATTCAGAATAATTATGTTGACATCCACTCATGCTGTTGCAAGAATCAAGAGCTCATTCCATTGTTGAGTCATATCATATTTTATATATATATATATATCTTTCCTTATCCATTTGCTTGTTGACAGACACTTGGACTGCTTCCAGTTTGGGGTCATTACTAATAAGGCTGCTATGAACATTTGGGTGTATACACCTTTGTGTGGAAATATATATCGAATTTGTTTTCTCTTAGGTAAATAACCAAGAATGGACTGGTTGGACCACAGGGTAGATACATGTACAGTAAGAAATTTCTGCCAACCTGTTTTCCAAATTTGTATCATTTTACAGTCCTGTCAGCTATGTATGTATGTTCCAGATTTTCCATATCCTTGACAATGTTCTTTTCAATGTCAGCTATTCTAGCAGGTACTCAGTAGCATCTCAGTGTAATGTGATCAGAATTTTTCTAACGAGTAAAGACAGTGAATCTTTTTGTGTGTTTATTTGTCATCCATATGTGTTCTTTGGTGGAAGATCAAATCTTTGGCCTTTTAAAAAATTGATTTTTTTATCATTGAGTTTTGAGAATTCCTTCTTTATTCTAAATATATCCTTTATCGTATGTAAAATTTGAAAATATTTTCGCAATTTGTAGCTTGAATTTTTGTTGATTTGTTTGTTTGCATGTTTACAATTCATACTGAAGCAATTCCTTTATTTCATTATTTATTATTTGAGTATAGTTGACACACAATATTACATTAGTTTCAGGTGTACAACAAAGTGAATCAACATCCCTATGCCTTGTGGTAAATTTTAACAGTGTCTTTTTTTTTTTTTTAAGATTTTATTTATTTATTCATGAGAGATGGGGGGAGAGAGAGAGAGAGAGAGAGAGAGAGAAGCAGAGGGAGAAGCAGGCTCCCAAGGAGCAGGGAGCCTGATGCGGGACTCGATCCCAGGACCCTGGGATCATGACCTGAGCTGAAGGCAGATGCTTAACCATCTGAGCCACCCAGGCACCCAACAGTGTCTTTTAAGAACAAACATTTAGGGCGGAGCAAGATTGCGGAGGAGTAGGAGACCTAGATTTCCTCTGGTCTCAGGAATTCAGATGAATAGGGATCAAACCATTCTGAACACCTACGAACTCAACAGTAGAGTAGCAACAACTCTCTGAAAGGAGAAGCGACCACTTACTGGAAGGTAGGACGTGCGGAGAAGTGAATCTGAGGGGATATTCGGGAGGATAGACGGCGGGGGAGGGGGCCTCCGTCGCCGCTTCTGGCAAGTGCTAGAGCCACGGAGCACAAAATCGGAACTTTTAGAAGTCGGCTCCGCTGAGGGACGTTGCTCCAGTGGCTAAGTGGGAGGTGGAATCCTCCCGAGACAGTGTGGTCTCAGGACCCTCGGGGTCACAGAAAGACCGGGGGTGCCTGAGTGCGCCAGAGCTCCCAGGTATCGGAGCGGGGAAGCTGGCTGCAGAGACGGAGCCGAGGCGCGGGCTCTCAGCTCAGGGTTACCATAAACTGTGATCCGCGGCCCAGTCGGGCCACTGCTCCTCCAGCAGGGACCCAACAAGCGGCAGAGCCAGGGAGACACCCCTTCCTCACCCAGGAGGAGCGGCGTGAGAGCGCACCGCAGGGATATGCTGGGTTTGGAGACTCCACAAGGGGTCGGGTGCCAGAGATAGCAACGCTCGGTCACAGGCCGGGTGAGCACGGAGTGCGGCCGGAGACCGGGGACACGGGAGTGACTGTTTTTCTCTGGGGGTGCACTGAGGAGCGGGGCCCCGAGTTCTCAGCTCCTCCGAGTGGAGATTGGGAGGCCACCATTTTCGCCCTGGTCCTCCAAAGCTGTACCAAGAGATTGCAGGGAACAAAATCTCCCAAGAGCAAACCCAAGCAGCTTGCTTAGCCCCGACCGACAAGGGCGGGCAATTCAGCCTCTGGCAAAGACATTTGGGAACCGCGGCAACAGGCCCCTCCCCCAGGAGATCAGCACGAACAGCCAGCAAGCCAAGACCAAGTTTACCGATCAAGGAGAACGGGAGAACTCCAGCGCTAGGGGAATACTGCACATAGAATTCATGGCTTTTTTTTACCATGAGTCATTAGTTCATCAAAGTTAATTTTTTTAACTGTTTTTTTTTTAATTTTTCTTTTTCCCTTTTTCAAACAACATCTTATCAATCCCTTTTTTAAAAAAAAACATTTTTTATTTTTCATTTTTAGAGTCATATTTTATCCCTTCATAGTAGTTACCCTTATTTTTGGCATATATATATATATATATATATATATATATATATATATATATATATATAACTTGTTCTCTCTTTAAAATCTTGAGATACAGTTTCCTCTAACAGATCAAAATATACCCTAAATCACTAGTGTATGGCTTTGTTCTACTCTCCTGCCTGATCACATTCTCTCCCTTTTTTCTTTTTTTTTTTTAAATCTTCTTTCCTTTTTCAAACAAATTATCTTATCAATTCCTTTTATAAAATCTTTTATACTTTTCATCTTTAAAGTCATCTTCCGTCCCTTCATTGTATCAACCCTTATTTTGTACATATATGTCTTTCTTCCTTTAAAATTTTAGGAGGCACTTTTTTCTAACAGACCAAAGTACGCCCAAAATCTAGTGTGTGGCACTGATCTATGCACTAGCCTGATCATATTTGATCATATTCTGCTTTTTATGTATTGTTCTGTTTTTGTTTTTATCTTTTTTTTCTCTTTTTTTTCACTTTCTTTTTTCTTTCTTTCCCTTTCTTTTCCCCTGATTACAGGTCTTTTCTGATTTGTATACAGTATATTTGCTGGGGACGTTGTTAACCTGTTAGCATTTTGTTCTCTCATTCATCTATTCTCCTCTAGAAAAAATGACAAGACGAAAAAAATCACCTCAGCAAAAAGAACAAGAGGCAGTACCATCAGCCAGGGACCTACTCAATACGGACATTAGTACGAGGTCGGACCTACAGTTCAGAATCATGACTTTAAAGATACTAGCTGGGCTTGAAAAAAACGTGGAAGTTATTAGAAAACGCTTTCTGGAGAAATAAAAGAACTAAAATCTAACCAAATCGAAATCAAAAAGGCTATTGATGAGGTGCAATCAAAAATGGGGGTACTAACTGCTAGGATAAATGAGGCAGAAGAGAGAATCAGTGATATAGAAGACCAAATGATGGAAAATAAAGAGGCTGAGAAAAAGAGAGAGAAACAACTACAGGATCACGAGGGCAGATTTCGAGAGATAAGCGATACAATAAGACGAAACAACATTAGAATGATTGGGATCCCAGAAGAAGAAGAGAGAGAGAGGGGGGCAGAAGGTATATTGGAGCAAATAGTAGCAGAGTACTTCCTTAATGTGAGGAAGGAAACAGTCATCAAAATCCAGGAGGCACAGAGAATCCCTCTCAAAATCAATAAAAATAGGTTAACACCCCAACATCTAATAGTAAAACTTACGAGTCTCAGAGACAAAGAGAAAATCCTGAAAGCAGCTCGGGAGAAGAGATATGTAACCTACAGTGGTAGAAACATTAGATTAGCAACAGACCTATCCACAGAGACCTGGCAGGCCAGAAAGGACGGGCAAGATATCTTCAGAGCACTAAACGAGAAAAATATGCAGCCAAGAATACTATATCCAGCTAGGCTGTCATTGAAAATAGAAGGAGAGATAAAAAGCTTCCAGAACAACCAAAAACTAAAGGAATTTGCAAAGACAAAACCAGCCCTCCAAGAAATATTGAAAGGGGTCCTCGAAGGAAACAGAGAGCCTAAAAGCAGCATAGATCAGAAAGGAACAGAGACATATACAGTAACAGTCACCTTACAGGCAATACAATGGCAATAAATTCATACATTTCAATAGTTACCCTGAATGTAAATGGGCTAAATGCCCCAATCATAAGACAAAGGCTATCAGATTGGATTAAAAAACAAGACCCATCCATATGCTGTCTGCAAGAGACTCATTTTAGACCCTAACACACCCCCAGATTGAAAGTAAGAGGGTGGAAAACAATTTGCCATGCTAATGGACACCAAAAGAAAGCTGGGGTGGCAATCCTTATATCAGACAAGTTATATTTTAAATCAAAGACTGTAATAAGAGATGACGAAGGACACTATATCCTACTTAAAGGGTCTATCCAACAAGAAGATCTAACAACTGTAAATATCTACTCCCCTAACATGGGAGCAGCCAAGTATATAAGGCAATTAATAACAAAATAAAGAAACACACTGACAGTAATGCAATAATAGTGGGGGACTTTAACACCCCCCTGACTGAAATGGACAGATCATCTAAGCAAAAGATCAACAAGGAAATAAAGACTTTAAATGACACACTGGACCAAATGGACTTCAAAGATATATTCAGAACGTTCCATCCCGAAGCAACGGAATACACATTCTTCTCTAGTGCCCATGGAACATTCCCCAGAATTGATCACATCCTAGGTCACAAATCGGGTCTCAACCAGTACCAAAAGATTAGGATTATTCCCTGCATATTTACAGACCACAATACTTTGAAACTAGAACTCAATCACAAGAGGAAAGTCGGAAAGAACTCAAATACATGGAGGCTAAAGAGCATCCTACTAAAGAATGAATGGGTCAACCAGGAAATTAAAGAAGAATGTAAAAAATTCATGGAAACCAATGAAAATGAAAACACAACTGTTCAAAATCTTTGGGATGCAGCAAAGGCAGTCCTGAGAGGAAAGTATATAGCAATACAAGCCGTTCTCAAGAAACAAGAAAGGTCTCAAATACACAATCTAAACCTACACCTAAAGGAGCTAGAGAAAGAACAGCAAATAAAGCCTAAACCCAGCAGAAGAAGAGAAATAATAAAGATCAGAGCAGAAAGCAATGAACTAGAAACCAAAAGAACAGTAGAACAGATCAACGAAACTAGGAGATTGTTCTCTGAAAGAATTAACAAGATTGATAAACTCCTGGCCAGACTGATCAAAAAGAAAAGAGAAATGACCCAAGTCAACAAAATCATGAATGAAAGAGGAGAGATCACAACCAATAAAAAGGAGTACAAACAATTCTAAGAACATATTATGAGCAACTCTATGCCAGCAAATTAGATAACCTGGAAGAAATGGGTGCATTCCTAGAGATTTACCCACTACCAAAATTGAACCAGGGAGAAATAGAAAACCTGAACCGACCTATAACCACTAAGGAAATTGAAGCAGTCATCAAAAATCTCCCAAAAAACAAAAACCCAGGGCCAGACGGCTTCCCAGGGGAATTCTATCAGACATTTCAAGAAGAATTAATACCTATTCTCCTGAAACTGTTCCAAAAAATCGAAATGGAAGGAAAACTGCGAAACTCATTTTATGAGGCCAGCATTACCTTGATCCCAAAACCAGACAAAGACCCCATCAAAAAGGAGAATTACAGACCAATATCCTTGATGAACATGGATGCAAAAATTCTCACCAAAATACTAGCCAATAGGATCCAACAATACATTAAAAGGATTATTCACCACGACCAAGTGGGATTTATCCCTGGGCTGCAAGGCTGGTTCAACATCCACAAATCAATCAACATGATACAATACATTAACAAAAGAAAGAACAAGAATCCTATGATCCTCTCAATAGATGCAGAAAAAGCATTTGACAAAGTACACCATCCTTTCTTGATCAAAACTCTTCAGAGTATAGGGATAGAGGGTACATACCTCAATATCATAAAAGCCATCTATGAAAAACCTACAGCCAATATCATTCTCAATGGGGAAAAGCTGAGAGCTTTTCCCCTAAGGTCAGGAACGCGGCAGGGATATCTACTCTCACCACTGCTATTCAACAAAGTATTAGAAGTCCTAGCCACAGCAATCAGACAACAAAAAGAAATCAAAGGCATCCAAATGGGCAAAGAGGAAGTCAAACTCTCACTCTTTGCAGATGATATGATACTGTATGTGGAAAACCCAAAAGACGCCACCCCAAAACTTCTAGAACTCATACAGGAATTCAGTAAAGTAGGAGGATATAAAATCAATGCACAGAAATCAGTGGCATTCCTATACACCAACAACAAGAAGGAAGAGAGACAAATCAAGGAGTCGATCGCATTTACAATTGCACCGAAAACCATAAGATACCTAGAACTAAATTTAACCAAAGAGGCAAAGGATCTGTACTCAGAAAACTAGAAAATACTCATGAAAGAAATTGAAGAAGACACAAAGAAATGGAAAAACGTTCCATGCTCATGGATTGGAAGAACCAACATTGTGAAGATGTCAATGCTACCTAGAGCAATCTACACATTCAATGCAATCCCCATCAAAATACCATCCACTTTTTTCAAAGAAATGGAACAAATAATCCTAAGATTTGTCTGGACCCAGAAAAGATCTCGAATAGCCAGAAGAATGTTGAAAAAGAAAAGCAAATCTGGCTTCATCAGAATTCTGGACTTCAAGCTCTATTGCAAAGCTGTCATCATCAAGACAGTATGGTACTGACACAAAAACCGACACATAGGTCAATGGAACAGAATAGAGAGCCCAGAAATGAACCCTCAACTCTATGGTCAACTAATCTTTGACAAAGCAGGAAAGAATGTCCAATGT
The DNA here is from genome assembly GCF_037043125.1 of Eumetopias jubatus. NCBI lineage: Eukaryota > Metazoa > Chordata > Mammalia > Carnivora > Otariidae > Eumetopias > Eumetopias jubatus. The sequence continues at coordinate 5,833,790 of NW_028274808.1, forward strand.
AAAAAAGACAGTCTCTTCAACAAATGTTGTTGGGAAATTTGGGGAGCCACATGCAGAAGAATGAAACTGGACCATTTCCTTACACCACACACAAAATTAGACTCCAAATGGTTGAAAGACCTAAACATGAGACAGGAGTCCATCAAAATCCTAAAGGAGAACACAGGTAGCAACCTCTTCGACCTCAGCCACTTCAACTTCTTCCTAGAAACATCACCAAAGGCAAGGGAAGCAAGGGCAAAAATGAACTATTGGGATTTCATCAAGATAAAAAGCTTTTGCACAGCAAAAGAAACAGTCCACAAAACCAAAAGACAACCGACAGAATTGGTGGAAATATTTGCAAATGACACATCAGATAAAGGGCTAGTATCCAAAATCTATAAAGAACTTATCAAACTCAACACCCAAAGAACAAATAATCCAATCAAGAAATGGGCAGAAGAGATGAACAGACATTTTTCCAAAGAAGACATCCAAATGGCCAGCAGACACATGAAAAAGTGCTCAACATTGCTCGGCATCAGGGGAATCCAAATGAAAACCTCCATGAGATACCACCTCACACCCGTCAGAATGGCTAAAATTAACAAGTCAGGAAATGACAGATGTTGGCGGGGATGTGGAGAAAGGGGAACCCTCCTACACTGTTGGTGGGAATGCAAGCTGGTGCAACCCCTCTGGAAAACAGTATGGAGGTTCCTCACACAGTTGAGCTACCATATGATCCAGCAATTGCACTACTGGGTATTTACCCCAAAGATACAAATGTAGGGATCCGAAGGGGTACGTGCACCCCAATGTTTATAGCAGCAATGTCCACAATAGCCAACTGTGGAAAGAGCCAAGATGTCCATCGACAGATGAATGGATAAAGAAGAAGTGGTATATATACACAATGGAATATTATGCAGCCATCAAAAGGAATGAGATCTTGCCATTTGCAACGACGTGGATGGAACTGGAGGGTGTTATGCTGAGTGAAAGAAGTCAATCAGAGAAAGACATGTATCATATGACCTCACTGATGTGAGGAATTCTTAATCTCAGGAAACAAACTGAGGGTTGCTGGAGTGGTGGGGGTGGGAGGGATGGGGTGGCTGGGTGATGGACACTGGGTAGGGTATGTGCTATGGTGAGCGCTGTGAATTGTGCAAGACTGTTGAATCACAGATCTGTACTTCTGAAACAAATAATGCAACATATGTTAAGAAAAAAGCAAAAGAAGAAGATAGCAGGAGGGGAAGAATGAAGGGGAGTAAGTCAGGGGTGGAGATGAACCATGAGAGAGGATGGACTCTGAAAAACAAACTGAGGGTTCTAGAGGGGAGAAGCGTAGGGGGATGGGTTAGCCTGGTGATGGGTATTAAAGAGGGCACGTTCTGCATGGAGCACTGGGTGTTATGCACAAACAATGAATCATGGAACACTACATCAAAAACTAATGATGTAATATATGATGATTAACATAACAATAAAACAATTTTAAAAAAAGAACAAACATTTAATTTTCATGAAGTTCAAATTACCAATGTGTTATTTTATGGATAGTGTTTTGGGTGTCATATTTAAAAATATCTGCCTGGGCGCCTGGGTGGCTCAGTCGGTTAAGCGACTGCCTTCGGCTCAGGTCATGATCCTGGAGTCCCGGGATCGAGTCCCGCATCGGGCTCCCTGCTCAGCGAGGGGCCTGCTTCTCCCTCTGACCCTCCCCCCTCTCATGTGCTCTCCCTCTCTCATTCTCACTCTCTCAAAAATAAATAAATAAATCTTAAAAAAAATATTTGCCTGATGTAAGTTCACAAAGATTTTTTATACATGCTATTTTTACAGTTCTATATGCTAAGGTTTTACATTTCAGTGTATGATTCATTTTGGATTTTTTTTAATACGGTCTGAAGTACTCATCAAAATTTACCGTTTTGCATGTGGGTATCCAATTGTTCCTGCACTCTTTGCTGAAAACATTATCCTTTCTGATTTGCCTGTATCTTTATAAAAATAATAAGTGTCTCTTCATGTACAGATCTATTTCTGGACTCTTTAATCCGTTCCATTTATCAATTTGTGTATCCTTATGCTAATATCACACTATTTTATTAGCTTATGATTTTTCATTTAACTTATAATCAGTCTTAAATTCAGGCAATGTTAGTCTTTCAACTTTGTTCTCTTTTAAAGTTGTCTTAGTTATTCTAAGACATTAACTTGGTGGCTAGGATTTTGATTGTGTTGATTCTATAGATCTGAGAAGAGCTGGTATCTTAACAGTATTGTGTCTCTGACTGGTAGTGTTGTTTCCAATCCCTTTCCCTGGTTGGGGTAGTTTCCTCACAGGCATGAGCTGACTGGTACTCAGCTGGATACTCAAGGGAACCTTCTGCTAGTATCTGGAGTTACAGGCATATGTCCCCTCTGAGTTACTCTGTCCTGCATGTGCAGGTACCTTATCCCTCAGGTACAGCCCCTCAATACAGAGACTCTGCCAGGCCCCATGGAGTGCCCTCCACCTGCGCTGTACTCTGAAACTCTTTCAAAGAAGAAAATCACCTTATTTCTTTCTGGTCTGTTGGTGGTCATTGTCCATGGTTTGAGATCCAGTGCCTAAAACCACCATGTCATATTTTGTGTTCATATGAAATTTTTCTTTTGTTCATCTGGACACGGTTACTCCATCGTAGCTCTAAAGATTGTTTTTGCTTGAAATCAAGCATTGAATTTGAAGTAAAAAGTCTTCAGACATATTCAATTGTTTATCCCCTACACTTACGGGATAAGTGATTTTAAATGTTCTGTGCAACAATTTATTTATCTGTGAAATAAGACAGTAATAATTGCCCTGCTTAATTGCAGAAGTTTTGTAGGATCAAATGAGTGACACTGTGAGGAAAAACACGTGGATTGTAACATCTCATGTAACTAAGGAGTGGGGTGAGGGTGGGACGAAGATGCTCGTGACTTGTACTCCATCTCTCACGAGGCAGAGGGAGCTATGAGCTTCATGTTCCCTGAACACACATGCTTTCCTTCAGCAACCAACACACTCTCACCCATTATGTAAGATTAAACATGTTGTCTAGTGTAATGAGAAGATTAATGCTACTTTAATAGCTGGTTGCCATGTTAATTACATATATTTGGGGGATGGAATGATTCCTTTGGAAATTAAAGAAAATAAATAGTTTGAAAAATGCTGTATGGTTCAGGAAAGAAAGCACGCGCACGCACGCACACACAGACAGACAGACACACACACACACACACACACACAATATCACAAGCCCTTTGGTTCTTGGCAAAAAGAAAGTCAAAAGCCAGGGGGAAAAAATGGAAACAAAAGAAAGGCTAGAAAATATAGTAAAGACTGGATATTTGAAATTATGCCATGAGAGCTAATTCTCTTTAAAACTCCACCAAGTACCGATGATCATCCTCACTCTTGCAGAGGAGAAAATTGGGGGTTTTATTAGGTTGCACACATCACAAATAATAATAATGCAGAGATGATTCTCTCCCACTGTTTTCCTCCCTTACAAGAGAGAGACCCAAACTGTGGAAAGAAAAATATCAAATAGCTTTAAAATTCACCTGACTTTCAAGAAATCCCTGCTCATTTTCATTTTACTTGAATTGAAACCAATCCATATGTCAGAAAAGAAGGTATTTCTTATTCTCTTTAAAACATATCAACAGCAGAAATTTATCTTCCTGTATATTGGCTTAGCAAAATCTAACATAAAATAGGCATATAATCAATGTGGAAGAAATAAACAACGTTTTATGTTGTTGAGGCTTATGGTCATCACAGATTTGCCCGACTTTTTAAAATCCCAATCATGCAAATAATTAGCTATAGTTTAAATCTCTTTTGAGATTATTTTTCTTAATTATAACTGAATATATGCCACACCAATGAGTGCTATATTTTGACTTAATGTGGAATTTTATTTTCTTCTCTTGACATAAAACATAAAACATATAAATTTTGGTTTTAAAATACCACAGTGTTAAACAAAATATTCACTACAAATCATTATGTAAACATAACATTATGTGGCTTCTGAATTTAGCTATAAATGTCCTCAGATACTGTTCTGTTCCTTTTATGGGTTTGTGTTCTTGAGTTTTTAATTTAAATTCTCTGAACTATGGTTTTCTTATTTGTAAATCTGTCTTACAGTAATGTTTTGATGGTCCTGGGACATGGAGGATGTTTATTCAAAATTGGTTCCCTTTCTTCCTTTTGTGAAAAAAATCTAAAATACAGAAAAATTGCAAATAGCCTAAGTATTTTACAGAGCAGGACCACTGAACAGCAACTTCTTTTTGGCAATTTTGCCTTCCTGGATGTGAGGACTAAGACATGATTATTTCTCATTATAAAACCTAAATAGATAAATGAACAGATATGGTAATAAAGATAGAATATATGAAGAAGTCAACTAATAGGAAAAAATAAAATTGGTTGCTAAGTACTTATTAGAAAATCAACTTTTTGTAGTTTTGATACCTATAAACTATATTTTGGGGGCAATTAATATCACTATCTATGATTGAGGTTTTGCAAATTACCACTACTTTGCAAATACAAGAAACATATGAAAGAAGGTATTTGCCTTATAAAACTGTAGAGAAATTGGGGCACCTGGGTGGCTCAGTCAGTTAAATGTCCAAGTAGGTTTTGGCTCAGGTCATGATCTCAGGATCCTGGGATCAGGACCCATGTCATCAGGCTCCGCTATCAGCAGGGAATCTGCTTAAGATTCTCTCTCTCCCTCTCCCTCTGCCCCTTGCCCTGCTCATGTGTGCATGTGCTCTCACTCTCTCTCTCAAAAGAGTAAATAAAATCTTTTTTAAAAAAATGTAGAGAAATAGTTACATGAAATTTTCCAGTTGCAACCTCATAACTCAATAAATATGCACATCCATAATTTCTTTTTAAAAATTAATAAAAATTTGGGGCACCTGGATGGCTCAGTCATTAAGCATCTGCCTTCGGCTCAGGTCATGATCCCAGGGTCCTGGAATCGAGCCCTGCATCGGGCTCCCTGCTCCGCAGAAAGCCTGCTTCTCCCTCTCCCTGTCTCTCTCTGTCAAATAAATAAATAAAATCTTAAAAAAAGAAAAAAGTACAAGGGAGCTAAGCTATTAAAAAATTAATAAAATTTGTCAAAATTTTTACATTAAAACATGGCAGTTTTCCTTCCATTTCTTTAAAGCTAAACTAGATATAATTACCTTAGAGTACCCATGGCATTTCAGAAATATATATTTGTAGCTATGTTCAGATAAACTATTTAAAAACTTCAAACCTGAGATTATTTATTGCCATCTTTCTGAAAATGTGCCTTGTTTCTCATAAGTGTCTTGTTTACTAAGAGAAGTTCTCATTAAAGTTTAACTGAAAAACATAATATTTTAGACTATTAATATGTAAGTAGAATTCATGGAAATAATTTCATCTTAACTTGCAATGACAGTTCGATGTTTTGAAGTTAATGGCCAGGCTTTTTATTGAGAATAAGGAAGCTAAGGGCTGAAAAATAATAAATAGGATAAAAACTACAAAAATTATATAATCAATTTTAAGGCATTCATTAAGGTAGGAAAATGAGTCACAAGAAATTGTTCAAACAAATAACCATTCATATCCACACAAAACCTGCACTCAACGTTTACCACAGCACTATTCATCATAGCCAGCCCCAAAGTGGAGACACCTCAAATGTCCATCCACTATTAGATAGAGAAACACATTCAATGTGTTCCATATAATGGAATACTATTCAGAAATGGAAAGGAACACAAAACTGATAAGGCAACATCATGGTGGAACCACAAAGACATTCTCCTAAGTCACTGAAACCAGACACAAAAATCCATGTATACTCTGATTCATTCATATAAAAAAGACAGTCTCTTGAAACAAAAAATAGATTTGTCATTATCTGGGACTAAGACTGGAAACTTGAAATATGCCTAAGTCTTCCCTTGTTTTCCATGACCTTGACAGTCTAAATAGCCATTTAAAATGAGACAATCCTTCAGCAAAAGCATTCACAAGACCCTGTGTGAGAAGTAACAGGTGGAAAAATACTTCAAGAGTCAGATATAGTAGATATAAATACACGTGACATCAGTGATTATGATTTCTGTCTCCTCCATTCATAATAGAAATTATACCTGGTTGGAAGACTGAAGACCAGATTTCCATATAAAAATAGGAGAAAACAGATTATTTAATTGGATCATAGCATAGCAACTTTAAGTAAACTTTGGATATACGGATAGGGAGGAAGGTAATATATAGCTAGGACTTGTCAGGAATTCTAGCTTCTATAGAAATCAGGTCACTCTATTAATGTATAAAAACAAATGGTGCCAATGAAGATTTACAATCAATATCAAGTACAGATTGCAGTCTGGTTTCTGAAATATCTCTCCTGTAAAGAATGCTATTTAAGTGCTCAAAGAATATTTTTCCTAACTTCAGTATCTTGTCCCATTTTTAGGGTTTCCATCTTAGAATGATTGTAGCCACATCTGACTATAATGTGTGAAAACTCTTCTACCAAAACTGTACCTACTGTGTGATTGACACCCTGGCACATAGGGTTAGCATTTCACAGTGAGCAAATGTTTATTGAGCCCTAACCTACAAGGCAGGTGATTGAGGCATTATCATCTCATTCAATCTCTAAAGAATCTTGAAAAAAAAGTTATTTTCTGCATGCTTTGATAGCTGAAGAAACCGAGTCTCAGAGAGAACGGTAACTGCCCATGCCACATGGCCTGCATATGATAGAATCAAGAGACCCAATAGGTAATGTTGGCTGCAAATCCAATCCTCACTGAACTGCGTCACAGAATCTACCTGGTCTGGCAACGTTGTTACATGGCACACACCAACTTTCTTTTTTATTTTTTCCCCCTTTGGAAAGGAATTTTTTTTTATTAACATATAATGTACTATTTGTTTCAGGGCTACAGGTCTGTGATTCATCAATTTTACACAATTCACAGCGCTCACCATAGCACATACCCTCCCCAATGTCCATCACCCAGCCACCCCATCCCTCCCACCCACCACCACTCCAGCAACCCTCAGTTTGTTTCCTGAGATTAAGACTCTCTAATGGTTTGTTTCCCTCTCTGGTTTCATCTTGTTTCATTTTTCCCTCCCTTCCCCTATGATCCTCAGTCTCATTTCTCAAATTCCTCATATCAGTGAGATCATATGATACTTGTCTTTCTCTGATTGACTTTTTTCTCTTAGCATAATACCCTCTAGTTCCATCCATGTCATTGCAAAAATGGCAAGATTTCATTTTTGATGGCTGCATAATATTCCATTGTGTATATATACCACCTTTTCTTTATCCATTCATCTGTTGATGGACAGCTAGGCTCTTTCCATAGTTTGGCTATTGTGGACATTACTGCTATAAACATTGGGGAGCATGTGCCCCTTTGGATCACTACATTTGTATCTTTGGGGTAAATACTCAGTAGTGCAATTGTTGGGTCATAGACACACCAACTTTCCAGTATGATTATCCTTTTTCTAATTCATAAATGGCATTTTTCATCAGGTTCTACCCTTGGGTATGTTCTGTATTTTCCCCATTTGTATGTAGGATAGAATTGCACCGTAACACTGAAAAAATGTAGTAAGCACAGATGTCTTATTTTTTTATGAAACTTTTATTTTCCACTAATGACCTGAAAATCACAGAGTATTCCGCTCCTTCTTCTACCTTCTCCCGGCATGTGTTTTGCTATTCTCTTGTCTGGACTGAACTATCTATAATCAACATCTTCCTTTTGCCCCGATACCATGACTGCTTCCATTATCCCCCTAAATCTGAGTCCAGACTCTCTGTCATCTTTCAGATTTTCTTGTCTTTCCTTTTAAAGCCTCCAAAGCCATGGTTTTTGCCTGCATGTTTTCTATCTTTCAATATCACTGGTTCTTACCAACTTTTGTTTTTGAGCTCTTTGTGTCAGGTCCCATAATGTCAATAAAGGACATACACAATGTTATTTATTGTAACATAACTGAATAGTATTACTCAGGCAAAACTCAGGAAAGAAATCCCAGAAAAGCCAGATAAAGTTCATTTTGATAGATAATAAGTGAAAAACAGATGATTACCGATATGCTCTTGGTCAGGAGGAATACTCTTTTTTTAAAAAAAAAGGTTTATATATTTATTTAGAGAGAAAGAGTGAGAGTGTGTGGGTGGAGGGGCAGAGGGAGAGGGAGAAAGAGAATCCTCAAGCAGGCTCCCCGCTGAGCATGGAGCCCCAACATGACATGAGGCTCGGTCTCAGGATCCGAGATCACAACCTGAGCCAAAACCAACAACTGGGCACTTAACCATCTGTGCAACTCATGTGCCCCAGGAGGACCAGTCTTAAAATGGAATATAAAGTACAGGGTTTTACATGCTTTTAATATTTACTTAGCATAGGAAAAAGATGAAATATTTTTAAAAGTGGGAAAATATATGTTCAAAGAACAACCCATGTCCCATATGGAAAACAAAATAAGAAACAATTAATTACTATTGTAGTTTGAGTAATATTGTCTAAATAGCAAGTATGCAAAAGTGAAATCACCATGGAAAATATGATTTAAAGACAATTACACTGAACAGAAACTACCTGTCCAACTTGAGCAATTCCTCAGAATTAATCCTGGAAAAGGATTTATTCATGGAACACTACCATATATATCCCACAATTATTATTAGTTCATAGAGAACAGTGAAGGCTAATTAGAGATGCTATATGGAATAGTAAATTAATTTTTAGTTAATATGCATTCATTTAATTAAGTGACTTCATAAGAATCGTTATTAAAATTAAAATCAGCATGGGGCACTGTATGGTTCAGTTGGTTAAGCATCCGACTGTTGGTTCCAGCTCAGGTCATCATCTCAGGGTCCTGAGATCAAGCCCCGCTGAGAAGTCCTTCCATGGCTCCGCACTCAGCGTGGAGTCTGCCGGAGATACTCTCCCTCTGCCCCTCCCCCAACGCGGGTGCGGGGGCACAGACGCGCGCACGCTCTCACTCCAATAAATCAATAAATCTTTAAAAAATTTAAAATCAGCATATTCTTAGATATAACAACAAAAGCTCAAGCACAAAAGAAAAATAATTTGGATTTCATCTAAATTAAAAACTTTCAGGGCGCCTGGGTGGCTCAGATGGTTAAGCATCTGCCTTCGGCTCAGGTCATGATCCCAGAGTCCTGGGATGGAGTCCCGCATCAGGCTCCCTGCCCCTTGGGAGCCTGCTTCTCCCTCTGCCTCTCTCTCTCTCTCTCTCTCTGTCTCTCATGAATAAATAAATAAAATCTTTAAAAAAAATAAATTAAAAACTTTCAGGATTCAAAAGACCTACTAAGAAGGTGGGACGACAACCTAGAGAATGGAAGAAAATGTTCATAATTCATTGCATATATCTAAAAGGGAACTGTATCTACAATATAAAAAGAGTAATTCCGACTCAAAAGGACCACCCAATTTAAGAATGAGCCAAGTATTTGAATACATATCTCTCAAAAAAAGATATGCAAACTGCCAATAAGCACACAAAAAGATGCATGACATAATTAGTTATCAGAGAAATGCAAATCAAAACCATAATGAGATAGTCCTTCATGTGCACTAGGTGTTAGGTAGAAGCTAGACAGGAGCAGTGGAAGGGACGCCCCAAGGCCGAGTCCCAAGTTCTTGAGGGAGGAATGATAGAGACTTGAGCTGGAGGCAAGGACTGTGGTAAACAAGCAAAACATTAAAAGCCCTGGGGTAAAACATCCAGACTTTGGGGCTAACAGACCAAGAGCCACAGGTGCAGAGCCCGTCCTCTCCTCTTCCCCTCTGCCCCAGGGTACCCCAGACTCATTTTAATGCATTTGCACTGAGGTTACAATGCCCCCACCCCCATAAAGAAAGGCTGCCCTGGCAGTTCCAGCACAAACCTTGTACGGTCTAAAACTCCCCCTCCCAACCGTGGGAGGAGTGTCCAAATGACTGGAAGCAGCCCCCATTAGAAACCAGCCCCCTGTATGTCACAGCTCCTCCCAGTCCAGAGAGACCCAATAATATCCAATCCCAAAACAACCGAAGGCCATTCCCCCTCCCACAACCTGCCTGCTCTAGAGCTGCCCCGTGCTTGTAGTTTCTTCTGGCTGTCTTTATTCCAGCACAGAGCCCACGTACGTTTTCTTGTGGGGAATCCGAGGACTGAGACCTCCATTCACACAATACAGACTCTCCCAACCATAAGACTACCATGACCAGAACAAAAATTTCAGATAATAACAAGTGTTGCCAAAGATGTGAAACATCAGAACTCTCCTGCAAAGCCTGTAGGAATGTAAAATGTTGCAGTCACTGAGGAACACGGTCTGGCAGTTGCTCAAATGTTTAAACACAGAGTTACCATATGCCCCGACAATCTCACTTAAATAAAAACGAAAATATACACACACACAGCAGTATTATTCATAATAACCGAAAGGTAGGAACAATCTGAATGCCCATCAACTGATGAATGGATACACAGGTGTATATCCATACAATGGATTAAAAATGGTATAAGCAAGCATTGGAATAGTCTGGAGCCATAAAAAGGAATGAAACACTTATGCATGATACAATATGGTCAACCTTGAAAATATGATGCTAAGTGAAAAAAGCAAGTCGCCAAAGATCACTTAGTATATGATTCCATTTATATAAAATGTCCAAAATAGGCAAATCTAGACAGACAAAAATGACTTCAAGTTACTTAGAGGTGAGAGAATGGGTGGTGGATGACAGATAAAGAGTACAGGGTTTTCCTTTGGAGGTCAAAAATGTTCTAAAATTGTGTTGATGGTTGCACATATCTGCCACTATAGAAAACTTCCACTGTACATTTTAAGTGGCTGAATCTTATGGCATGTGAATTATATCTCAATAAATTTCTTAAAAATTTATTGCAAAAATATTTTATTTCAGCAAGTTTTTAAAGTCCAGCTTGCAACAGCAATATGTAGCATAATGTAAAATAAAGATATCATTAATATATTCTAATAGACATTTTGATTAACTTTATTAAAATTATTTCACTTGATCTATCTAATGAAAGTAACAATAAAGAATAAAAATAGCTAAAACCTTTGATCTCTTAGATGGCAAGCATTATTCCAAAAATTATGCACATAATAACTCTTTTAATCCAAATAGCCACCTGATATGGTAAGTTCTATCAATTACCTCTACTTAGAACATGAGCACATCAACACACAAAGATGTTAAGAAACATGTTTCACAACTTAACTGGTATAGTCTCAGGACTATAAAAAAAAAAGATATAATTTGTCTTTTTCTTCAGAAGTTTGGTTGCAGTAAGTTTTTTTCAGCATTTCCAATTATTTAATGTCATGGTGCATTTCTCTATTTGACAGAATTTCATGTTATGTGAATAAACAGGCTTTACAGAAGTTATATTAGATGAGTATCTGTTATTGACTACAACTGGCTATGTCAATAATATGATACAGGGTTTTCTAAATAAAGGATGGCATCCCTTTTAAAGATATCAATATAAAAACAAATGAACAAATGACAAATGAAAGATAGAAAAAGATTTCATAATCTAAAGAAAAATTGAACAGCAACCCAGTGTTTTATGTCAAAATAAATTATCAAATATAAGGTAGAATAAGGGCACATTCAGTCCTACATTTATCACTCATATATCCCCTTTGAGAAAATTATTGGAGGAGTTGCCTCTCCAAAATGTATCAGAAAGCCAGTGAAGCATAAGTCATAGGATTTAGGACCTACGAGAGCCATAGCAGGACAACAGCAGAAGGAATTTACAAGATGTGGCTGAAAAGAAATTTAAGGATGGCAAAAATTTAGTGGGTCCACAGAACAACCGGTCCAAACTGAAATCAGAACAGAATTATTCAAAATCTCAGGAGAGTGGTTTTTTTTAAAACCATATTTAAACTGAGAGAAAACCCAAGTATTTGAAATAAATCAAAGAGGGTTACTTTTCAAGCAGATTTATTATGAAGAACAAATCACTGATAGCTACATAGAAAACACACACATGCACATACATGCACAGGCATGTGCATATACAAACACACATACACAGAGAGAATGAGAGAATTATGTACTACACAAACAACAAAATTTGTCAAATTAGATGAATTTTAGTATTTTACATGACTAAGTTGTGAATGATATTTGCATAGCCATAATAGTAAAAAATTGAGGTTTTTAGCAAAATTAATGGAAAATATGAAAAGGATGGAACTGGAGAAAATGTGTGTAGCTGTTTTTATAGAAAATGCTGATGGGAGAAGGGTGTTAAAAAGCAAAAATCCTTATCTCCCATGTAGGAAGTCAATTGATAATACATATAACTAAAAATCCAATAAATCACAACATAATTATGTTCTAGAAACATGAATGTGTGTGTATATATGTGGATAAGGTAATATGGGTGTGTGTGTACATACAGATTGTTAATACAGGTGTGTATGTATACATGGATAAAGTAATATGGATGTGTTTGTGTGTTTATATATACATCACCTTTCACAGTTGAAAGGGACTACCTTTGAAGTTGGTTGTAGGGAGGAAGACTAGAAGAAATAGGGTTTTTTTTCATTATATTATTTTTATAAATATTTGCCTGCTACATATACACACATTCAATGGAAAGTAAAAATTGTAAAAATTAAAAAATTAATTTGGAGAGTTCCCAAAGAAATATGTACTCTCTCTCAGAATTATATAGTTTTTTTACCTTTCTCTTTACCTACTTTTTGGTTTGCTTTTTTTTATTTTTTGCTTTTAAAAAAATAAGACCTTACAGACAAACTTGAGGACCTATCTCTTCTATCACTTTAGAAATGGTTATTCTCAGGACAATAATGTGTGTCATTCTTATCCATAATTTTATATATGATCTATCAATGTATCATATAATTTTTTTATAATTTTTATATATCTAGAAAAATGTTAACAGTTTCAAAAGTGAATCAAAGGTCTTCTAAAAGAATTGACAGATTGTATTATGGATTTTGAAAGCATATCTGAAAGAGCACCAAAGTTAAACTATGATTTCTTGATATTAGAATATATAATAAATTCTGTACATTTTATTTACAATGGTCCACAATTTCTCATTTTATACCTATTAGGTCTTATTTTATGCAATTAAATGTCTTGCTGACTTCATTTCTTACTCAGAGCAGATCAGTAGCCAAGACGGCTATATGATAGCAGCAAGAAGTAACAAGCCATGTGACAGGTAAACCACCCAACAAAGACACAAGACACCCGTTGTCTAGAGTCATTTAATGCACAGGCAACAGCCGTAAGGGCTGCGTAGACCTGAGTTACTGCCATATGGTATGGGACGACCACAAAGGTAACAGAATCCTGGTTCCATACACTCAAGGACCACAGGAAACTATCACAATGTTTAAAATGAAGGACTGACATCTTTAGGTTGATATTTTTAGTGTAAATCTTCAGGGTAATTTTTCCAAGAATGTCAGAAAACAAAGTATCTACAGGAGTTTCAGTTGAAGAGAAAGTTTCAATTGAAAAAATGTAGTATATATCCATAAAATTCAAAGAGTAAGGTAGAATATTTAGAAAGAGCTTGTAAAAGTTGGAAATACAACATTCTCCAAGTAATATAAGGCAGGCCAAGCCTGTAAAGTAATTAAATCCATAACAGCGCCTCCATGGAAAACAAGAGGCAATCAGCTCTGTGATACAAATATTTGTTATAAAGCATTCCTGCAAATAAAACACAAATCACACGTGGCAATAAACAGAGTCATCTCAAAATTAGCCTGGAACTTCTTGATTACATTTCATCAGTGTTGACTTGTATCCTGTTTCTACCCAAACTACACCAAGGCATTCCCCCAAGAGGCCAGAGGGAGATCCCTTCACCTATTGTGGAACCTGCCCTGGAACTGTGGGAGAATCTGAGAGAAGATGTGAAATCCTGACCCCCCCCCCCAAAAAAAAACTCACTAAATTTGAAACAGGTTTTTGGTCTTTGTTTTTTGTTTTTTGTTTTTTGTTTTTCATATAAATAAGTAAATCAAGAATTACCAAATGTCCTTGGTAGATGCTAGGGTATTTTCTTTAAGCTTCGAATGGTTGAAGTAAAGTATTTCCTTGACTTAAATTAAAAAAAAAAAAAGTATGCTTTATTCGGAAAACATCTATTTACTTGAATGTGCAAGGCCTTGTATTTAGAGCAATGAGAAAGGGAAGGAACCATTTTTAAGTTCCTAGGCATGGGACAGATCGACAGTACCCTCCAGTCCATCTTCCTGGGCTTAAACTCTTTATTTATTTTTCCATTTGGAATATTCTTTTCATGAGTACTATACTTTCCCAAGCTAAATGAAAAGATGAATAGTTTGAATAAATAATTTAATTCCATTCAAAAAAAAAAAAAAAGGCAGCCTACACGTTTACTTCACTTTGGCATCACATCTTAACTAAAGCTTACCAAGGGAACATTGAATTAACTTGAAAATGTCTACATTCATTTTGCAACTGAGCCTCTTTTGTTGATCAGCCAAATGACTAAGACCAGGAAGGAAAAAGTACAGAAATAAAGAGGAAGAAAAAGGGAGGAAGAAATTAAAACAAAGATAAGAAAGACAAAAAATGCATGACCAAGTATGCATACCACCAATGACCTAGTGGAGGAACATAACCACCATACCTAGAAAGCTACACATACTAGATTAAGAAAAAAAATATTGTGAAAAATACTATTCCTTTTTAACACACAGGGAAATACATGGTTAAATAGAGATTGACTTCTTTGTGATTGGAGAATTTAGTCCATTTACATTCAAAGTAGTTATCAACAGATATGCATTTACCGCCATTTTATTACTTGTTTTGTCATTGTTTCTGAAGATTTTCTCTGATCCTTTCTGGTCTTTGTCACTTTTGGTCTCTCCTTTCCCCTCAGAAAATCCCCTTTAGGGGCGTCTCAGTGGCTCAGTTGGTTAAGCATCTGCCTTTGGCTCAGGTCATGATCCCAGGGTCCTAGGATCGAGCCCCGCATCGGGCTCTCTGCTCAGCGGGAGCCTGCTTCTCCCTCTCCCACTCCCCCTGCTTGCACTCTCTCTAAATAAATAAATAAATAAATAAAATATTTAGAAAAATCCCTTTTAATATTTCTGGCAGGGCTGCTTTAGTGATCACCAACTTATTTAGTTTTTGTTTGTCTGAGAAACATTTTATCTCCCCTTCTATTCTGAATGATAGCCTCGCTGTATAGAGTATTCTTGACTGTAGGTCTTTCCCATTCAGCACTTTGAATATATTATGCCACTCCCTCTCAAAAGACATAGGGTTTCAGAATGGATGAAAAGGAAATAAGACCCATCTATATGCTGCCTCTAAGAGACTAATTTTAGACCTAAAGACACCTACATATTGAAAGTGAGGGGATGGAGAAACATTCATCACACAAATCCATGTCAAAAGAAAGCCAAAGTAGCAATACTTATATTGGACAAAACTGACTTTTTTTGTTCTTGTATTGTTCTTATCCTGCTCTGGTACCAGGGTAATACTGGCCTCAAGGGATGATTTTTTTCTTATTTTATTTATTTATTTGACAGAGAGAGACACAGCGAGAGAGGGAACACAAGCAGGGAGCCTGATGCGGGGCTCATCCCAGGACCCTGGGATCATGACCTGAGCCGAAGGCAGACGCTTAACAGACTGAGCCACTCAGGCACCCCACAAGGGATGATTTTGAATGTGTTCTCTCTATTCCATTATTTATAAGATGTTGATGAAGATGGTCATTTTTTTTTTTAAATGTTTGGTAGAATTCACCAATGAAACCACATAGTCTTGGGCTGTTCTGTGCTGGGAGATTTTTGATTCCTAATTCAAATTTTGTTATTGTTATTGGTCTAAGAAGATTTCCTACTTCTTGGATTCAAGATTCATGATTCAGTCTTGGTAACCTGTGCATTTTAAGGAATTGTCTGGTTTCTTTCCTAAGTTATCTGACTTGTTGATATATAATTATTTATAGTAATCTGTTATCACACTGTATTTCTGTAGTTATCTGTTGTATTGCTTTCTCTTCCACTTCTCATGCTGGTTTTTAGTCTTCACTCTTTTTCTTTTCTTAATTTAGTTAAAGCATTACCAATTTTGTTTATTGTTTTTGGGAAAACTGGTCATTGCTTTCAATGTTAGGTTATTTTTTATTATGATTTTTCTTTGTTATTTCCTTTCTTTACTAAATTACACCTAAGTTTCTGGGGCACCTGGGTGGTTCAGTCGGTTAAGCAACCCACTCTTGATTTCAGCTCAGTTTACGATCTCAGGGTCATGGGATCAAGACCCAAGTCTGTCTCCATGCTCAGCAGGAAGTCTGCTTGAGATTTTTTTTTCCCCTCACCTTTTGCCCCTCCCCCCACAAGCGCACATGCGGGTGCATGCTTTCTAAATAAATAAATAAAATCTGGAAAAATATATATATATAAATAAATAAATAAGTAAATAAATAAATAAATTTCAGCTAAGTTTCTTATTTTTCTAGTTCCTTGTGGCATAATGTTAAGTTTTTTATTTGAATTTTTTTCCTTAATATAAGCATTTAAGCATAAATTTCACTCTAACATCTGCTTTTGCTGCATCCCATAGGTTTGGAATATTGTGTTTTCTTTTTCTTTTGTTTTGAGATATATTTTGATTTGCCATTTGTTTTCTTATTTGGCCCATTGTTTGTGCAGTAGTGTGTTGTTGAATATTTACATATTAAATATTTAATATTTAAAATAGAGATTGATTTCAAAACAACAAAATGACTAACATGCAAAATGTCAGTGTGTCTACACAGAGAAACCATGTAGGATCCTTTATTTTTTCTTTTTGCTTATCTGTATTTCTTAAATTTTCTTTTTTTATCCATTCACTTCTTGATTTAATACAAAATGGAGAAAACTTATTTGCATTATAAACAAAGCCAGACACTTAATAATGATAACCAAATACCCTTTTTTTTCTAAAGAGCTTTCATGTAATTTTTAACAAAGAAAACAAAATATCTTGTATAAATAATTTTTAAAAAGAAAAAACTGCTCATGTTTAGGCATCTTCAACTGTAGTTCCAAGTTTATCAACTGATATGAATAAAGGTTTCAAAGAAATTTCTAAGGTACATAAAAATGAGCATGCCTAAACTTTATCATCCTTTCAGAATATCCTATCTCTGTCTAAGGTCGTGTATATTGCTGAGCACATGTGTAGCTCTGAATAAAATGCAATTTCCCTAACACACAATAAAATGTGTATGATATCTTCCTGATATTTTCCTAGGATTTCAAAGTTGAAAGTGTCCACAGGTTTGAACTATGCAAGTCAAAAGCATCTTAAATTGCTTTTAACAGAGAATATACTGAAGTCAAAGACAGATTTCCTTACTTTGAACAGGCTAACATTTCAGAAAGGTATAAGCTGGTAAAAATAAAGTGTTATAATGGAAACCAATATTCAATATATGCTAGTGTAAGCTACATATCTCATAAACACCATGCATTTGAAAAAGTGTATTTGTGATATTTATAACAATTACTCCTTTCTCAAATGAACAAGGGGAAAAAAGATATTAGCTATAGAAGGCATAAACTTAGAACATAAAATGTAAAACCAGTATTTTACTTTTTAATAATATTCAGAAAATAGCACGTAAATCATGGCTCTAGCTTCAGAAGTACAGGTATCCGCCACTCTCCATAGTCTATATCTCTTACTTATGCTTTTCTACTAATCTAATATCAAATCCATTAAAATGTTGAAATAAATCTAATGTATTAATGCTATTAAAGGAATCATTCATAAGAAATATGGTGAGTTTTTACTTATTTCTCCTAAAATATATAATGCATATATTGATCTTTTTCACTTATAGTTTTATGGATACAATTAGATCAGATTCTTCAGTTTATTCAGAGATTAAATAAGTTACTTGTAACAATGGAACAATGTTGTTACTCGCCAGGAACAAATTGGTAGAGTTGTGTTATTCTTATGAAGTAACTTAAAGTTTACCATCGTGTGTTATTTATAAAAGTGCTTTGAAGCAGCTATTGTACATTACTCTAGGGGATATAAAAAGGTTCAAAACCAAAATAAATTTTTTAAAGTGACCAAAAGAACCTTTAACATCAAATACATTTTAAAAAAGGAGTTTGTTACCTAAGCAGAGCTGGTCTCAGAACTTCAATATGTAGATGAGAATCTTGAGCTTCTAAAAAGAGCTTGTTGCAAGCAATGTTCCCCTAACATGCTTGACTCCAGTACCTTTCTGCCAATAAAACATTGCTAAACTCTCATCTGGCTTTCAAGTCAAGCATTTAATAAAGGGATAGTTCCTTACCTACCTCTTAATCCACATAATTCATCAAGTCCTCAGTATCTAAGCACTTACTAATTCTGATGAATAAGCAAAGGGACTGCATGTTTATATTAGCCCATAAATTACAATAACTACATGTGGCATACTTTGATTCTTCATATTAAACAAGGACTTCAGGTGACCGATGACATAGAAAACCATCCAGTTGAGGACATAATTCTTTTCTCCCAAAGAAAAATTAATATTCACTTTCTGGGATGCAGAGACCATGAAGTTAAGTAAGAAGCCGGATTTCAGAGCTGTGTATTTTATAGTTACAGGTGAGTGGATGGACTTACAAAGTACCTAAGACATCAGTTAAATTCATACTCTTTCCTAAATTCATGGCCAGAATATACTTAGTTATGTTTTTCTATTTTAGTAAATGTACTAATTTTATCCAATATCTTGTGATGGTACAGTTTACAGAGTGTTACAGAATTATCTATGATAATCTATTTGTTCTTATTTAAATCTATTTATTCTTTTTTTAAATATTTTATTTATTTATTTGACAGAGAGAGACACAGCGAGAGAGGGAACACAAGCAGGGGGAGTGGGAGAGGGAGAAGCAGACTCCCGCTGAGCAGGGAGCCCGATGCCGGGCTCGATCCCAGGACCCCGGGATCATGACCTGAGCCCAAGGCATAGGCTTAATGACTGCACCACTCAGGCACCCCTAAATCTATTTATTCTTATTTAAATTCTTATTAAACATGCATTAGGTAAGGCTTATTTTTTGTTTGCTTGATGGGTTTGTTGATTTTTCCCTAAATAGGTGCCAATAAAGACCGCCAAGAAAGAATCAGATATGTTTGAACTAGCCCATTAAAGTCCATTCACTCGTTAATATATTATTCATTCATTGTATTTTTTCCTAATAGCTATTATTTATCACTTATTATCCTAGGTGCTGGGGTGACAGAGATGAATGAACTCAAGTCTTTGCCACAGCAAAGCTCACAGATGTCAAATCAGGCTGGAAAAATAAAGGCCAAGATCTCAAAGAGCCTTTTCACCATGATGAAACTTAGGAAAGCTTATGGAGAGATAATAAAGGATTTTCACTAGAGGAATTTGGAATGGAAGAAATGATATATTTGAAGGTGATAAAGACATATTAAAACCATGGGAAAGAAAATAAAGATGAATTGGATTTATGAGAATATTTAGGAATAAAGTACTTAATGAGATTAAGATTGTGTGTATCTAATGAGAAATAATCAAAGACTTTTGAGTTACTTCTGATTAATACTGGAGACACAAGATAGATAATGGTGGCATGAGGGAAGTAAGGATTCCAGGACACCATGATATATGTAATTGTACATTTTAGAAGCTATTTTATAGCTGGAGGCAATCAGTGCTGGGCATCTGGAATTTACAAAAGAATTCCAGACAGGAGAGAAAGGTTCAAGTGTGTAAGAGGTTAAAGCCACACACACACACACACACACACACACACACACACACACACACACACACAAGATAAGAAAAAAGATGAGCAACAAGTAGAGAAATTGTGGAACATTACTAATTAAAGCCTGGCTGAGTGAGAATATGGACATTTAAGAAATTCAAAATGGAATTCATTTTAGGTAGTAAAAAAAACTTGATATGAGATGTAACACTAATGATAGCATAATTGTTTTTATCAATGACAATGTACAAATAAATTCACAGTGAATCTTGGTCTTATTGTTGCAAACATTCGTTTTCAACCATACCTATCTGTAGAGAACCAGTTTCTGTGTGGCCCAACACACATGTTCCCCAAATGCTTACTCTTTTTTTGTATTCCTGTAAATTGCTTTCCTTCCCTTTGAAGTCCCAGACCCCTCAATTCAGGATGATGAAAATACCTCATTTTGACTGTCTTTGGGATCTCTCATGTTTATGTAAATTCCCCATGTGTACATAATTAAATTTTCTTCCCTCCTGTGAATCTGTCTTATGTCAATTTAATTCTCAGACCAGCCAGAAAAACCTGAAAGGGTCAAGAAAATTTTCCTCTCCAATAGTAAAGTTGGAAAAAGGTTATCTCCAATATATGGGACAGCTATCGTGAGGTCTACTTCTGGTTCACTCATTTTTTTTTCTTTTGGTTTATGCCTTTATCATTAGTCTATAGAAAAGGAGAAAGTAGAAGGAGCAAACAAGTAGAACTGGCAAAATAATTAACCAAGAGTAAGACCATTTTTAGGAAAAATATGATGGAGGGAAAAAGATATATGCCAAGCCCATTTTTAAGATACCACACTTGCTCTTTACTTCTTCCTCCAAGCACATTCATATAACTTTTTATTAACCCATTCTTATCTGTAACTGCTTTGGTAGGCAGTAGCTCATGGTGATTAACCTCAAAGACTTCTGAGGCATATCATCCATGACTAAACCATTGTTCTACTCTAAGTCTGTAGCCATGCCCAAGATGCTTGACCCTTCTAAGCTGTGTTTTCATCATCTGTGAAAGGAGATAAAGATCATTAATCTCCACAAAATTTATACAAGTGCAAGATGCATGTGATGCACTTAGGACAGTACTTGACTCAGAGTTATCAGTTAGTGCATTCATCAGAACTCAAGATTGCACACAGCTCTACCCTGTTTGACTACAATGGGATTTTCTTCTCTGAGACCAGGGTTATTCCTTTTAGAGCCAACTTACCCTTAGGACTTGATCCATGGAAACAATTTCAGATTCTCAGATTCTATACCAGAGAATTCTTACATGAGACCTTTAGTTTATAAATCCCAAGAAAATGCTGACTGACTTAGTCTAAAGGACACAATCACCATATGTGCAAGATGAAATACTTTAACTGATATACCTAATAGGAAACATTAAATTATATTTGAGAGAGAATCATTTCTTTACAGGGGGAAAATGATGTCAGGCAAATAATAGTTTATCTATTAGTAGGACTGATAGAAATAGTGGAAGTAGATGTATTAAGTGCAGAGATATATAGATTTACTAAGTATTAGATATTTGGGTGGGGACAGTGATACTACTTAAGAAAATCCTTCTCAATATCTTACCTAAAGTTGATTTAGAGTCTACATCGGTTGTTGGGTAGATGTTTTTATCAATTTAGGTATAATTTGCATATTATAAAATGTACCATTTTTTACTGTACATTTCAATTAGTTTGACAAATTTACATTGTCCAAAAACACTATCAGAATCAAACTATTGATTGTATAAACAATATTCTAAAAGCATAAAAATTCTGTCCCAGGCAAGCACCAATCTCCTTTCAGTCAATATAGATAATATTTGTCTTTGGTGGAGTTTCATATAAATGAAACCATACATTATGTACTCTTTTGCGTCTGGTTCCTTTCACTTTGCATAACATTTTTGATATCCATCCGTGACATCTCATCTCTCAGTAATTAATTCCCATTCACTCCATGACTGAATAGTCTTCCATTGTTTCAGTCTGACACAGATTGTTTATCCATTCACCTGCTGATGGACATCTGAATTATCTCCAGTTTGGGGTTATTATAAACAAAGCTCATGTAAACATTTATCATCAAGTCTTGAGAAATTACCTGTGTTAATCCAGGTCCTCTGAGAAGTAAACACCAAGATGAAATCCAAGACATACAACAGATTAATTGGGGAAAATACACATGAAGGAAAATATACAGGGCACCAGGAAGATATAGAAAGCAATGGGACCACAATATAGGTCAAATCTCTGTGCAAGAGAGAAAGAAGGAATCAAAGAAGGTCTTGTCTGATATGCAGGCCTAAGATAAGTTTGATAAACCAGACAGGAAATCTCTGCGCCAAATCACCATGAGAGGTTTTCTCTCCCTCTAGAGTCCCACAGTCCTCAGGAATGAGTGTGCCTTAATCTCTCCATCACACTCAGACACTGGCCAGGAACAACTCAGGAAACATGCTGTCCACATAAACATAGAGCTGGATTTCTGATCACAGCAGCTGGGGTCATTGGTCAATCATACTCTTCATTGTAGGAGATTTGAGAGACAATTTTCATGGCTACCCAAATACCTAGAAGTGGAACTGTTGAATCATATAGTAAATACATGTTTCTTTTTATAAGAAATTTCCAAACTTCTAATCAAAGTACCCACACTATTCTAGATACCAGTAGTACATGAAATTTCTCATTGCTCACATCTTCATAGTACTTTATATTTTCAGTATTTTTAATTTTAGCCATTCTAATGGGCAGGCAATAGTATTTCACTGTAGTTTTAATTCACATTAAATAAACTATATACATTTAAAATGTACAATAGCATAAGTTTTGACATATGTATATACTTGGGAACATCACCATAATTAAAATAACATTTTCACCATCCCCCAGCGTCCTTGTGCCCTTTGTAATACATTTTTGCTGTCATCCCCACCCTCAAGCAGCCATCGACTATTACTGTCCCTACAAGTCAGTTTGCATTTTTTAGACTTCTACATGAATGAAATCATACAGTATATACACTTACTTTTGTCTAGCTTTCTCACTCAGAATAATTACTTTCCTTCCTTGGAGGGTGTTTGATTATGGATGTGATGCCTTTCTGATGAATTGCCTGCTATATCATTATGGAACATACTTTGCCAAATGGAATAGATTCCTAGTTCTGAAGTCTACTCCATCCAATATTAACAGAGGCACTCTAACTTTGATGGCTATTTGCATGGCACATGTCTTTTCCATCCTATAATGATTCATCTAACTGCATTTGAAATATAAACAGGTTGCTTTTGGCAAGTATGCAGTTGAGTTTCCCCTTTTAATCTAGTCTATCTTATAATAGCACAGTTTATATTATTTAAATTTTATGTTACTATTGATATGGTTAGGTTTAAGTCTGCCATGTTGATATTTGTTTTAATTTGTGCCTTCTGAACAACGTTCCCTTTTTTTCCACCTTCTTTGGATTTACTAATGTTTAGGATTCCTTTCTCCTTGTACTAGTGTTTTACTAATTATACTTCTTTTTTAGTGGTTCCTCTAGGATTTACAATATCCCACATTAACCTATGACAGCCCACCTTTATATGGCATTATTCCTCCTTATTTATAGTATAAGATGTTACAACTGTATCCATATATTTTCCACTCTCTGTTTTTGTGTTATTATTGGCATATTTTTACTTCCATGTATGCTAGAGAACTATGTAGGAACCATTACTACTTTTTTGCTTTTTTGTAAATAGTAAGTTATTTTTTAAAGAAACTTAAAAATTAGATAAATATCGATATTTACTATATCTAGAACCTTTCATTCTTTGGTTTAGCTTCAAGTTTCCATGACGTAAAAGGTTCATTTGGCCTGAAGAACTTTCTTAACATTTCTTGAAGTGTTAGTTCACTGATGATGACAAAGTAACACAACTTTTCTGCCAGAAATATGTTTAGTTCACCTAATTTGTAAAGGATATTTTAACTAAGCATAGGACTCAAGGATGATCATGTGTGTGTGTACATGCACGTGTGTGCTGTGTATTATATTCGTGTGTACTCTAGTTGTGTTTCATTGAGATTGTTGGATCTTTCTGTGGCTTACTGCTTAAATCAAGTTTGGAGATTTTGGTAATTATTTCTTGAAACTATTTTCTCATTCCCCACTCTGTGACACTATTTGCACATATGTTACAAAGCTTGATATTTCCCATAGTCCTCTGAAATTCTTTTTTGTTATTGTCTTTTCTTGACATCCTTCATTTTAAATCGTTTCTATCTTAATGTCTTCAAGATCACTGATTTGTATTTATTCTGTTATGTCAAATCTGCTGTTAATATCATCCAGTAATATGCTCCTTTATATAGTGGAGTTTTCAACTCTTCAAATTCCGTTTGGTCCTTTTTCAGATCTCCCCTTTCACTCCTTTTTATGCTTATATCTTCCTTTACATCCTTGATCTATGGAGCATAAAAATACACATTTTCAATTCTTTGATTCTTTTTTTTATTTCTGGTTCTGTTTTTAAGGACTAATCATTTTTTTCTCCAGGTTATATGTTTCTTTTTCCTCCCACTTCATGTGTCCATTAATTGTTTAAGAAATGTTGGACAATATTATACGTTTTCATAAGTTGGGTTTGGTTGTATTTTCCAAGAGTACTGTACTTGGTTCTGTCAGGCATCTGAGTTACTTAGGACGAGGTCTGATCCTTTCAAACCTTGTTTTACATTCTTTGTAGGGAAGGTAAAGCAGCCTTTACTAATAAATAGCCTTATTTAACCCCCTCTTATGGTGCATCCACACTCTCCTGGATGTCTCTTGTACCAAAGAGTCTCTCTAACCAGGCTTATTAGGATTTAAATGGCCCTGTGTGAGCTCTGGGAGTTGTTTTGTAATTTTCCTTTCCCCCACATTCTTTTGCCTAGCCACTTCAGATGTCACTCTAAGATTTTAAGATTCATAGCCAACCATTCACTATGCAGATTTCCAGAACTTTTTTCTAAGAAGCTTCATTTCTTAGGTGCTCTAGTCTGCAAATGAAATCACTTCAGACTCTGAAGTTTGAGCTCCTGTTCTTCAGCTCTGTGAAATTTCTGTTCTCTATTCTGCTCTCTAGGCAAGTAGAAAGCCTGCATGAGGGCTGTACTCACCTTGTTTTTTTTTTGTTTTCCTTTCTTTTGGGGATCACAGCCCAGCTATGCCTGTTGTCCAATGTCTGAAAATAGTTTTTCCCTGCAGTTGTCTAGCTGTTTATATTGAGAAATTAATTCTAGGCCCACTTCTACCATAAACACAAAGCAAAGGCTTTGTGATAGTTTTAAATTAGATAAAAATTCTCCTAAGCACTACTTTTTAAATTTTATTTGATGCTCTACATGACTATAACATACTGACTTTAAAAATTATTAGATCCTAACAGCAAATCGTGAATTATAGTTAAATCATTGCATTCAAAAGCTGTTATACAAGTCCTGTTTAATTTGGTCTCATAAAACTACAGAGAAATAATATGAGGACATTTTAAGAAAGAAATTTTAAAGTCAGTGTAAAGACAAATCATTCTGTGTGATAAGCTTTTCATGTTTTAAAAATCTACAGTCTACCTAAAAGAACATGGGAAGCGTAATTATATTTTATAGGAAACATTACATCTAGAATAAAAGAAGTAGAAAAAAAGTCCCCCTTAATTTCCTTCCCAGAGATCAAAGTACCTAACACTTTATTCCTTACATTTAGAACCCTTTTAGTGTAAAATAAATGTCTTCACTTTTAGAGGCCTAAAGATTTAATCAAAACAAATACTTGGGCAGAATAATACATGTTCAACAAGCTGAAATGTTACATACAACAATCCACAATCACAGAAAATCCAATTAAATGGTGCTTACACGTGCATTCATCCACAGCTGTGATTCTCAACCAGGAAGCAGGGTGTTAAAAAAAAAAATGATTCAAGGATAGTTTTTAAAGCATGATCAGGAAGACTTTATTCGGGGGGGGGGCAGTTACTATCCTGATAGGTATAGAGACCACTGTGATGGAATCCTGCATTGGAGGAGAGAGATTGGGCTCAACTTTCAAAAATACACATGGACAAGTGAGGATTTACAGCCAAGGACAAGTGCGGAGTTTGCTAGATGTAAAACTATTAGGAGGAAATGTGGGAGTAAGGGAGAGACTCTGGCTAAAAGGACCTAACAGGATTCTTGCTGAGGCAGGGAGGGTCATCAGACATCAGCTGAGGGATGGCAGAGGATGAGGAACCTGACTGCATATCAGGGGGCATCATGTGTGAAGGGTGGCTAAACTGACCAGCAAGATTCTTGCTGAAATTGGCCACTGCAGAGATGAACGCAGAAATCCAAAAGCCAGGTCTATTTCAAAAAGAGCTCAGGAGTCTTGAGTAGGGTTTGGTCAATGAGAGTGTATTTATCAGATGGCGGTCTCTCTCCCTTTCCTTCCCACCTCCTCCTGCACGTCTGTGGGCAGAGGACCTATGACCATGTCTGGAGGCATTTTCAATTGTCACGAGGGAGGAAGGACTACTGGACATCTACTGGCCAATGTGTGAATGTATAAAGAATTTACAAACTGAATAATTCTTTCTTTGTTCTCACATATGAGAGCTACATTTGTCATTACAAATCCTTCAATTTAAAAAGCAAAATTAAGTTCAGTAATGATATGCTCTTCAGATCCCTGAGGTTCCTCTCCTCTTAAAATATCACAGTACTTATAGCAGGTCTTAATACCCAGAAAAAAAAAACAAAAAAAAACATTAAGAACATTTAATTTTGACTTCTGTTAAGGGTAAAGAACATACTTTCCAAATATGTAAGAATGTCTCAAAATGGGAGAACGTCATGTGTCAACTCTAAAACAGTCTGATTATGGGTACTATGGGACCTCAGATCTCAGCAGTATGGAATTTACCCAACCAATGCCTAGATTCAGGAGAAGCAAATGCAGAATTATGGATCCCTTAGTCATGGGAAATTTTTCTGTAAGGTGAATGTTGAACATGATTATAAAGAGGCAGAAATGTTGCAAAATTCTGCAGTGTCTGAAAGTTTTCAAAAATATTTCTATTACTAAATCCCTTCACTTTTCCATATTTTCTAATCTACAGCACTGAATGTTTTCCTATGATCATATATTTCTAATAAGAATGGATGCAAAAATACTTTTATCAAAATTCTTTTTTATTAGTACTTATTTCTTTCATACACACACAAATTGCTCATGTTTTTACCTTTTACAACATAACACAAATGTATTTTAAGAGAACATCCCATTCTAATTTAACAAAATTTGAAACCAGTATCTTGTGTCCTCCCCTGGTATTTCCCAGTTTGTGTTTTAATTCTAAAATGAAACTCTATAAATTTGGTATTTTCTTAACTGGCTAATTACTTCAAAAGAAAATGTAAAGGGTAATTTTATTTGACTTCAAGTTTCCAGGGAAAAAAATCAATCATTCTCCAATTAATATTTATTTACTTAGTAATTATTAATGAGAAATTTAATGTTGTCTGGACTCACAGTCAACTGGGTTTGAGTTAATTGAATAATTTTAATTAAAGTAACTGAACTCCATCTTTCCAATTCAGATACAGCCCCAAAGGCAGTACTTGCTTAACTGGTTAACCAAAATTAAACTTTGAAGTGATGCACATACTCAGTAGGTTTGCGAGGAAAATTCATTCAGAGGTTGATGTTGGTCATTTACAACACAATGGCTTGAGTTTAATACTGTCTTTTTAAGTTTATTATTCAAATTAATAGACCCCAGTACCCAAGCATAGAAAAATTATTAACATAATTATAAGTAAAAACATTTCATACTGTGAATACTAATATTTTCAAGGAAGAGAAAAAAATCTAGAGATATATACATTGGTCTCTTGAATCTTAAAGTGCATATATTTATTGCTTTAGAAGATGGCCAGATGAATTATGTATACAAATCAAAGAGTTTTTTATATGCTCTGAAAATTTCTAATTTCAAATTTCTCTTGACTTACAATCTAAGCTCACAAAAGCTGAAATGTAATTAAGAAATAAAATACAGCAGGTCATGTGGCCACTGCTGATGAACGGTGTGTCTCTGCCACGCGAAGTAAGTAGCAAAGCCCAGGGATGGGTTCTACCATGGTCGTTAATCAACATATTCACCCTGTCTGGAGTGCCTGACTGTAATAATAAATGGCACATAACACATTCCAAGTTTCATCCTGAAGATTAATTTTATTGAAATCTACCACTAGACCAAAAATAGACAGGCCATCTAAAAATACTTCCAAATTATAACAGGATTGCTAGTGACATTCCTTGGTCAATAGCTGGGGCAACATTCTCCATCTCAAAGAGACAGCTGTTTGAGGGATAGTTGTTGAATGACAATGTAAGGTGAAAATCAAAATATCTTCTTTATCAGCTACCCAGAGATGCCTATAGTTTCTACCATTTACTAATTAAGACTTTGGTTACTAGAGATACTCTGGAATCCTGGGGGGGGAGGGGTGGAGGCAGGACATACCAATTTTAGGATAGGACAAATAAAGTTACTGATAGTCTTTAAGTCAAGTAATTAAATTCATTCCAAGATAAGTTTTCAGAACACAGTCTTATAAGACACAGATCAGTATGTTTTAAGGGAAAAAAAAAAAAAAAACAGACCATGTAAATGTTGGGATATGGCAGATCTCACAGAACAGTCCAGGCTGGATATGGAGTATTGGACCCCAGAGCCAGGTGAGGGGGTCCAGGTTGGGGTGAATGAGGAGAAAAATGGGCTCTTAAGAAAGAAAAGATGATCTCTCAGGGTTTTGTAAAAGGTCAATCTGAAAGAAAACAACAGCAGTGCTATTCCCTCACATGAAATCTATTTTTCATGTGAGGGAGTATGATCAGGTACTTAGGTGATAATCATGAAACCAGATGAAATTTATAGAAAAATCAGACTTTTGGGATCTCTGGAAGTTTGCAAATTACCTTTTTCCAGCCTCATCACCTACAACAATACTCAAGCTTACTCTGTTATGTGCCATGGCCATGCAAACAAATTGACATTTCCAAACATACAAGACATTTATTATGCTTCTGTGAGCTCGTGAGCAACACAGAGTCAGGAGCAGGGCATTCTTTTCCAGAAACATCATAAGCTAATTCCTCTCCAGGTCAGTGCTGCTTCTTTTCCGAGGCTTTCACAGACTCCCCAGGAAGCAATTATCTTGCTGTCTTTGCTATTCCAACATTTGTATTGTATTTAGTTCAGTATTTAGGTCTTCCCTATTTGTTTCTCAGTTCATTGAGTTCAAAACACACTCTGTAGTCAGCAGGTGCTGAATACATGTTTGCTGAAGTGCACTGGATGACCCCTGGATGCGCACTGAGGAGGGAGCTGAACCTGGGCTGAGCACACTTTTTATCTGCCTCATAGCTACCCTTTCTTCAATGGACGAATATCCTTCACGTATATCCGGTATACAGCCCCATATAGATCAACTTAACTTTCTCTGCTTTTTTCAAGAAAGGCAGATACACGTGAGCAGATGTGGCTTCAGAAGTTTAATGAGCTGGCGCTAATGTGTATTCTAAGCAGGGAGGATTATTCACTCACCACTGACAAGAACTCAGCAGTAATGGGCTAGCTATCATCACTGGCTACCATTTGTCGCTATAATTTCATGTTTTTGTTAGTGGCAAGAAGGGCTACCACTCACTCTGTAATGCATGTAGTTCAGTACATTAATGGTTGCTTGGTTTGTAGGCAAATGGAAGATGGCAAAGACTTTGCAGTTGAGAACTGAAATGTAGCTCTGTGTTGCAATTTTTAACAGAATTTGGTTATTTTTTCTATCTTTTTACCATGTGCACTTACATATGAACATTAGACACTAACAGTGCTAACTGATAGAGTTAGCTTGAAAATATTCATACTAAAAACACTAAGCTGAAAATGGAAATACATAAACTGAATCTAAATTGAAAACAGAAATACATGGGACTAAAAGTGAATATGGTCTTTGGTACTGTATGGGGTTGGATGATGGCTGCACCTGTGAGCACAGCTTATAGAGCAGAGCTTCCACATCCCCACATTCTACATCTGAAACTAATGGAACACTGAGAGTCAACTAAACTTCAGTAAAAAAGAAAGAAAACAGAGGAAATGGAAATATATAGACTGAGCCTTCTTACACTCTTAGCTCTTATAAAGTTAAATAAATATTACACTTTATTAACTTAGATGGTAATTAGGATATGAAGATAATGCATGGGTTTAGTGTTGAAATTTCTATTTTTAAAACATTTCATTACAATGTATTTTATGGTCAGTAAAATGCTCAGTGATGGAGTGTATGTTTCAATGAGTTTTGAAATATATATATATATATATTCACCCATGTGGCCATAATACACACCTGAATATTCTCTGATCTCTCTTTCCAGTCAGTCCCACCAGGTCAGAAGCAACACTATTTGATTTCTATCCATACAGATGAATTTTACCTACATATGAATTTCCTTCATGGAACAAAAGAGGGAATTTTTCCATTTTCCTCCTGTTACTGATTTCTAGTTTCATACCATGGGATCACAAAAGATCCTTGTTGGGATTTCAGTCTGCTTACATTTGTTAAGACTAGCTGTATGGCCCAACATGTAATCTCTCCTGGAGACTGTTCCATGTGCACTTGAGAAGAACATGTGTTCTGGTGCTGTTGGAAGGAAAATATGTATATGTCCATTAAGTCCATTCGGTCTCTAGTGTTATCCAGGTGTGCTGTTTCCTTATTGACTTTATGTCTGGGTGATCTATCCAGTGTTGAGAGTGGGGTATTGAAATGCCCTACAATTACGGTACTGCTGTCTATTTCTCCCTCCGATTCTATCAATATTTGTTTTAAATATACCCAATATGTTTTAAATATACTCAACCCAAATGTTGAGTGCATATATATTTACAAGTGTTATATCACCTTGATGAACTGATCCCTTTATCAATGTATAGTGACATTCTTTGTCTCTGCTGACTGTTTTGACTAAAAGTCTATTTTATCTGGTATAGCAACTCCTGGTCTCTATTGCTTAGCATTTTCATGGAATATCTTTTTCCATCTCTTGACTTTCAGCCCATGTGTGTCCTTTAAGCTTAAGTGGGTCTTTTAGACAGCACATTGTTAGACTGTGTTTTGTTTTTTTTTTAATACAATTCAGCCACACTGCATCTTTTGACTGGAGATATCAGTCCATTTATGTTTAAAGTAATTATTGATGTGTTAATATTTACCACTGCCATTTTATCGTTGGAGAGATATATATTATATACATTTAGTTCTTTTCTTTCTTCCCCTCTTGCTGTCTTCTGTTGTGATTTATTTTCTGTAGTAGCATGATTTAATTTGTTTCTCTTTTATGTACTCAGATTAAGTTTCTTTCCTCTCTTCATGAGGCTTAGGTTAATCATCTAACAGTCTATTTTAAGCTGATGACAATTTACCTTCACTCACATACAAAAATTCTCCACTTTTAGTTCTTCTCCCCTACCATTTTTTGCTATTGATGCCATACCTGAAATATTTTTTATACTATGCATCCATTAACAAATTATTGTAGCTATAGTTATTTTTAATCTTATTGTCTCATAACTTTTATACTAGATATAAAAGTGATTTGCACAC
Organism: Eumetopias jubatus; assembly: GCF_037043125.1. Lineage (NCBI taxonomy): Eukaryota > Metazoa > Chordata > Mammalia > Carnivora > Otariidae > Eumetopias > Eumetopias jubatus. Next base: position 5,865,413 of record NW_028274808.1, read on the forward strand.
CACCGTTAGAGCATTAGGGTATTCTGAGTTACATATATATTTACCTTTACCATTGAATTTAATACTTTTATACATTTTCATGTTGCTATTGAGTGTCCTTTCATTTCAGCTTGAAGTACTCCCTTTAGTATTTCTTGTAAGGCAGACTAGTGGTGATGAACGCCCTCAGCTTTTATTACTCTGGGAATGTCTTTATCTCGCTTTCATTTCTGAAGGACAGTTCACCAGGTCTAGGATTTTCTTTCAGTATTAAATACCCCATTTATCATAACCTTTAAGGTTTCTGTAAAGAAATCTGCTCTTTGCCTTGGAGGTATTTCCCTGTATGCGATGAGTTGTTTTTCTCTCAATGCTTTCAAAACTCGGTCTCTTTGACTCCCAACATTTTGATCACAATGTGTCTTTGAGTAAGCTTCTTTGAATTTATCTTGTCTGGGTCTTTTGAACTTCCTATACCTGGATATCCATCCCTCTCCAAGATTTGCAGTTTTCAGGAATTATTTCTTGAAGCTTTATTTATAACATTTTAACACTATTTGTTCTTCCAACCCATGAGCATGGAATGTCTTTCCATTTCTTTGTGTTGTCTTCATTTTCTTTCATCAGGTTTTATACTTTTCAGTGTACAGGTCTTTTCCCTCTTGTTTAAGTTTATTCCTCAATATTTTATTTTTTTGGTGCAGTTGTAAATGGGACTGCTTTCTTAATATCACCTTCTGTTGGTTCATTATTAGTGTATGGAAATGCAACAGATTTCTGTACATTGATATGGTATCCTGTGACTTTACTGAACTCATTTATCAGTTCTAGTAGTTTTTTGATAGTCTGTAGGGTTTTCTGTATATGATATCATGTCATCTGCAAATAGTGAGTTTTACTTCTTCCTTACCAATGTTAACCAGGATTTTTACCTTGCATTTACTCCTGAGTTCTACTCTAGTTCTCTAAACCCAGGTTAGAGCATAACTTTTGAAAATGTTATTTGTACTCATTTCACAGTTATTTCTTTTAACCTTCCATTTGTATCTTTTTTCATTGTAACTCAGATTTCTTCCTGACACTGTACTGATTTTTGCCATCATCTGCAGTGATAGCAAAGATAAGTATGTATTTATTATATGAAAACATTCCACTGAAAAGTCTGAATCAAATAAAAATATTGGGAGCACTTCTTTCTTGCTTTAGTAATTAAATTGATCAAATAATTTTAATTAATTTATTTTTAAGTATCTAAGTAATTTAGGTATAAGTATCCTTAGGAGCTCAAAAATATTTTCATTTCCTTGAGATTCAGTTCTCTCACTTTCAGTGTAAGGAATTTAAGTTAGGTTAGTGTATGTAAAGTCTGGGTTCTCCAATTAAATTCAGAAATGGAATTTAATTTCAGTCTTCCAAAAAGCCAAACTGATATTGCATTTCTGTTTCCCAACACTTGGTTAAAACAGTAACAAATATATTGATTTTAACTTTTTTGTATTATGGCAAATATCATATATTTTATTAAACATTTACATAGCAATCTATGTAATAAAAATATCTGATTAACAGCTGCAGGTATTGGATAAATATAAATTTTAAAACCTTATAATTTATTATTACTTTTATACTATTTTGGTAGACAAATTATTTTAAAAGGTCAATGGAAAAATTAAAAGCTATGTGATATTGAAAAGTTAAAAATAAAATTAGATCTTGTTTGTAGACCTTTCTGGTTATAAATACTATAATACCATCAGTTCTAAAATGAGTTAACATCACAGTAGGGAATCACAGTTCAAGAAAATTAACAAAGTGTTTCTATGATTCTCAGATGAAACCAAGGATAATCCTCAGTTTTTCTTCATGTTCATTAAAGCATTGATTTGCTAATCGGAAGTAACATTATAGCAGAGATAGATACTTAGGGGAAAACAAACATGGGTGAAACTAAATTAGAATGTGGTTGAAAATAAATAATTAGTTATTTATTTTAGTAATATGTTGAAAGACTGATAAAAATGGGAAAATGATGGAGAGACTCTGCATAACAAGTATGGTTCCCAACAAATTCCTGGAGGCAGTCCAGTCCCCCCAGGGACCAAATGATCTACCTCCACCCAAGCCCCTGGCTCAGAATTCCAGAGGTAATTCTGTCAGCCAGCCTAACAAAAGAAGGTCTTTATAGACCATGCCTACTCCAAAAAAGCCTAGAAAAAATATTTGCTCCTTTAAATTCACAGACACCAGTGCAAGACTCTAGGAATCATGGAATTAAGGCAAACATGACACCACCAAAGGGCACTAATAATGCTCTAGTAACTGAGGTCAGAGAAATGGAGATCTACAATTTGCCTGCGAAAGCATATGAAATAATCATTGTAAAGAAACTTAATGAAAGGCAGGAGAGCACAGACAATCAAAGGGGATCAGGAAAACAATGAATGAACAACGTAAGAAATTTCATAAAGAAATAGAAATCATAAAGAAAGAACCAAACAAATCTTGGAGCTGAGGAACACAGTAAAAGAAATGAAAAAATCCAACAGAGAACTTCAGCAAAAAACTTGATCATGCAGAAAGACAAATCTGCAAAATCTAATACAGACTATTTGAAATTAACTACTGAGAGGAACAAAAAGATAAAAAAGAATTTAAGAGTGAAGAAAGACTATGTGAATTATAGGAAACCAAGCAAATGAACATTTGCATCATGAAAAGAGAGAAAGGAACAGAAAGCTTGTACACACACACACACACACACACACACACACACACACACACACACACTGGGATATTATTCAGCCATAAAAAAGAATGAAATCTTGCCACTTGCAATGACATGGATGGATCTGTAAACTATAATGCTAAGCAAAACAAGTCAGTCAGAGAAAGACAAATACCTTAGATTTTACTCATACATGGAATTTAAGAAACAAAACAAATGAGCAAGGAAAGAAAATTAGAGAGAGAGAAACCAAGAAACAGACCCTTAACTATAGAGAACAAACTTATTGTTACAAGAGAGGAGGCGGGGGGGGATGGGGTAAATAGTTGATGGGGATTAAAAGTACACTTATGATGAAAAGAAAAAAAACAGTAAGTAAAAAGAAAAAGAATTCTGGTTACTGTTGTTGACCTTAAGATGGAACAGAATTGATATTACTCAAATGCTGGTAAAAAAAGAGTCAGAAAAAATGAAAACTGAAAAATATAGGATAGGAGGGGGGCGGAGCAAGATGGTGGAGGAGCAGGAGACCTGGATTTCGTCTGGTCTCAGGAATTCAGCTGAATAGGGATCAAACCATTCTGAACACCTACGAACTCAACAGGTGATCGAAGAGGAGAGTAGCAACAACTCCCTGAACAGAGAAGCAACCACTTACTGGAAGGTAGGACGTGCGGAGAAGTGAATCCGAGGTGATATTCGGGAGGATAGACGGCGGGGGAGGGGGCCTCCGTCGGCCGCTTCTGGCAAGTGATAGAGCCGCGGAGCACAAAATCGGAACTTTTAGAAGTCGGCTCCGCTGAGGGACGCCGATGCAGTGGATAAGCGGAGCGTGGAATCCTCCTGGGATAGTGTGGTCTCAGGACCCTCGGGGTCACAGAAAGACCGGGGGTGCCTGAGTGCGGCAGAGCTCCCAGGTATCGGAGCGGGGAAGCCGGCTGAAGAGACGGAGCCGAGGCGCGGGCTCTCAGCTCGGGGTGGCCATAGACTGTGATCCGCGGCCCAGTCAGGCCACTGCTCCTCCAGCAGGGACCCAACAAGCGGAGAGCCGGGGAGACTCCCCTTCCTCCCCCGGGAGGAGCGGCGCGGGAGCGCACCGCAGGGATCTGCTGGGTTTGGAGACTACACACGGGTCGTGTGCCGGAGATAGAAACGCTCGGTCACAGGCCAGGTGAGCACGGAGTGCTGCCGGAGACCAGGGAGACGGGAGTGACTGCTTATCTCTGGGGGCGCACTGAGGAGCGGGGCCCCGAGTTCTCAGCTCCTCCGGGTGGAGATTGGGAGGCCACCATTTTCACTCTGGTCCTCCAAAGCTGTACCGAGAGCTTGCAGGGAACAAAAGGTCCTTAGAGCAAACCTGAGCCAATTGCTTAACCCCGACCAACAACAGCGGGGCAATTCCGCCTCCAGCAAAGACATTTGGGAACCACGGCAACAGGCCCCTCCCCCAGAAGATCAGCACGAACAGCCAGCAAGCCAAGACCAAGTTTACCAATCAAGGAGAACGGGAGAACTCCAGTGCTCAGGGAATACTGCACATAGAATTCATAGCTTTTTTACCATGATTCATTAGTTTTTCAAAGTTAATTTTTTAACTGTTTTTTTCTTTTTTTGAATTTTTCTTTTTCCCTTTTTCAAAAAACATCTTATCAATCCCTTTTTAAAATTTTTTTTTTATTTTTCATTTTTAGAGTCATATCATATCCCTTCATAGTAGTTACCCCTATTTATGGCATATATATATGTTCTCTTCTCTTTAAAATTTTGAGATACAGTTTCTTCTAACAGATCAAAATATCCCCTAAATCACTAGTGTATGGCTTTGTTCTAGTCTCCTGCCTGATCACATTCTCACGCTTTTTTTTTCCTTTTCCTTTTTTTTTAATCTTCTTCTTTCTTTTTTCACACAACTTTTTATCTTATCAATTACTTTTATATAATCTTTTATAAATTTCATCGTTACAGTCATCTTCCATCCCTTCATTGTATCAACCCTTATTTTATACATATATAAGTCTTTCTTCCTTTAAAATTTTAGGAGGCACATTCTTCTAACAGATTAAAAGACGACCAAAATCTAGTGTGTGGCACTGATCTATACACTAGTCAGATCATATTTGATCATATTCTGGTTTTTTTTCTTTTGTTCTGTTTTTGTTTCTTTTTATCTTTATCTTTTTCTTTTTTTTTCTTTTTCTCTTTCTTTTCTCTTTCTTTTTTCTTTCTTTCCCTTTTTTTTCCCTGGTTTCATGTCCTTTCTGATTTGTATAGAGTATATTTGCTGGGGATGTTGTTAACCTGTTAGCATTTGTTCTCTCTTTTATCTGTTCTCCTCCGGACAAAATGACAACATGGAAAGAATCACCTCAGGAAAAAGAATAAGAGGGAGTACCGTCAGCCAGGGACCTACTCAATACGGACATTAGTACGATGTCGGACCTACAGTTCAGAATCATGACTTTAAAGATACTAGCTGGGCTTGAAAAAAGCATGGAAGTTATTAGAGAAACCCTTTCTGGAGAAATAAAAGAACTAAAATCTAACCAATGAAATCAAAAATGTTATTGATGAGGTGCAATAAAAAATGGGGGTACTAACTGCTAGGATAAATGAGGCAGAAGAGAAAATCAGCGATATAGAAGACCAAATGATGGAAAATAAAGAGGCTGAGAAAAAGAGAGATGAACAACTACAGGATCACGAGGGCAGAATTCAAGAGATAAGCGATACGATAAGATTAAACATTAGAATAATGGGGATCCCAGAAGAAGAAGAAGGAGAGAGAGGGGCAGAAGGTATATTGGAGCAAATTATAGTAGAGAACTTCCCTAATGTGGGGAAGGAAACAGGCATTAAAATCCAGGAGGCACAGAGAACCCCTCTCAAAATCAATAAAAATAGGTCAACACCCAGACATCTAGTAGTAAAACTTATGAGTCTCAGAGACAAAGAGAAACTCCTGAAAGCAGCTCGGGAGAAGAGATATGTAACCTACAATGGTAGAAACATTAGACTGGCAACAGACCTATCCACAGAGACCTGGCAGGACAGAAAGGACTGGCATGATACCTTCAGAGCACTAAAAGAGAAAAATATGCAGCCAAGAATACTATATCCAGCTAAGCTGTCATTGAAAATGGAAGGAGAGATAAAAAGCTTCCAGAACAAACAAAAATTAAAGGAATGTGCAAACACGAAACCAGCCCTACAAAAATATTGAAAAGGGTCCTCTAAGCAAAGAGAGAGTGCAAAAACAGCATAGATCAGAAAGGAACACAGAAAATATAGAGTAACAGTCACCTTACAGGCAATACAATGGCACCAAATTCATAACTTTCAATAGTTACCCTGAATGTAAATGCCCCAATCAAAAGACAGAGGCTATCAGATTAGATTAAAAAACAAGACCCATCAATATGCTGTCTGCAAGAGACTCATTTTAGACCCAAAGACACCCCCAGATTGAAAGTGAGGGGGAGGAAAACAATTTACCATGCTAATGGACACCAAAAGAAAACTGGGTGGCAATCCTTATATCAGACAAATTATATTTTAAAACAAAGACTGTAATAAGAGATGAAGAAGGACACTATATCCTACTTAAAGGGTCTATCCAACAAGAAGATCTAACAATTGTAAATATCTATGCCCCTAACATGGGAGCAGCCAACTATATAAGGCAATTAATAACAAAAGCGAAGAAACACAATGACAACAATACAATAATAGTGGGGACTTTAACACCCCCCTGACTGAAATGGACAGATCATCGAAGCAAAAGATCAACAAGGAAATAAAGACTTTAAATGACACACTGGACCAAATGGACTTCACAGACATATTCAGAACATTCCATCCCAAAGCAACGGAATACACATTCTTCTCTAGTGCCCATGGAACATTCTCCAGAAAGGATCACATCCTAGGTCACAAATTAGGTCTCAACCAGTACCAACAGATTGGGGTTATTCCCTGCTTATTTTCAGACAACAATGTTTGAAGGAAAGTCAGAAAGAACACAAATACATGGAGGCTAAAGAGCATCCTACTAAAGAATGAATGGGTCAACCAGGAAATTAAAGAAGAATTTAAAAAATTCATGGAAACCAATGAAAATGAAAACACAACTGTTCAAAATCTTTGGGATGCAGCAAAGGCAGTCCTGAGAGGAAAGTATATAGCAATACAAGCCGTTCTCAAAAAACAAGAAAGATCTTAAATACAAAACCTAACCCTACACCTAAAGGAGCTGGAGAAAGAAAAGCAAATAAAGCCTAAACCCAGCAGGAGAAGAGAAATAATAAAGATCAGAGCAGGAATCAATGAACTAGAAACCAAAAGAACAGTAGAACAGATCAACAAAACTAGGAGCTGGTTCTTTGAAAGAATTAACAAGATTGATAACCCCCTGGCCAGACTTATCAAAAAGAAAAAGAAATGACCCAAATCAACAAAATCATGAATGAAAGAGGAGAGAACACAACCAACACCAAAGAAATACAAACAATTCTAAGAACATATTATGAGCAACTCTATGCCAGCAAATTAGATAACCTGGAAGAAATGGCTGCATTCCTAGAGATGTACCAACACCAAAATTGAACCAGGAACAAATAGAAAACCTGAACAGACCTATAACCACTAAGGAAATTGAAGCAGTCATCCAAAATCTCCCAATAAACAAAAGCCCAGGGCCAGAGGGCTTCCCAGGGGAATTCTAACAAGCATTTCAAGAAGAATTAATACCTATTCTCCCGAAACTGTTCCAAAAAAATCGAAATGGAAGGAAAACTTCGAAACTCATTTTATGAGGCCAGCATTACCTTGATCCCAAAACCAGACAAATACCCCATCAAAAAGGAGAATTGCAGACCAATATCCTTGATGAACATGGATGTAAAAATTCTCACCAAAATACTCGCCAATAGGATCCAACAGTACATTAAAAGGATTATTCACCACGAACAAGTGGGATTTATCCCTGGGCTGCAAGATTGGTTCAACATCCACAAATCAATCAACGTGATACAATACATTAACAAAAGAAAGTACAAGAATCTTATGTTCCTCTCAATAGATGCAGAAAAAGCATTTGACAAAGTACACCATCCTTTCTTGATCAAAAGTCTTCAGAGTATAGGGATAGAGGGCACATACCTCAATATCATAAAAGCCATCTACGAAAAACCTGCAGCGAATATCATTCTCAATGGGGAAAAGCTGAGAGCTTTCCCCCTAAGGTCAGGAACACGGCACGGATGTCCACTCTCACCACTGCTATTCAACATAATATTAGAAATCCTAGCCACAGCAATCAGACAACAAAAAGAAATCAAAGGCATCCAAGTCGGCAAAGAGAAAGTCAAACTCTCACTCTTTGCAGATGATATGATACTGTATGTGGAAAACCCAAAAGACGCCACCTCAAAACTGCTAGAACTCATACAGGAATTCAGTCAAGTAGCAGGATATAAAATCAATGCAAAGAAATCAGTGGCATTCCTATACACCACCAACAAGACAGAAGAGAGACAAATCGAGGAGTCGATCGCATTTACAATTGCACCCAAAACCATAAGAAACCTAGGAATAAATCTAACCAAAGAGGCAAAGGATCTATACTCAGAAAACTAGAAAATACTCATGAAAGAAATTGAAGAAAACACAAAGAAATGGAAAAACATTCCAAGCTCATGGATTGGAAGAACCAACATTGTGAAGATGTCAATGCTACCTAGAGCAATCTACACATTCAATGCAATCCCCATCAAAATACCATCCACTTTTTTCAAAGAAATGGAACAAATAATCCTAAAATTTGTATGGAACCAGAAGAGACCCAGAATAGCCAGAGGAATACTGAAAAAGAAAAGCAAAGCTGGCGGCATCACAATTCCGGACTTCCAGCTCTATTACAAAGCTGTCATCATCAAGACAGTATGGTACTGGCACAAAAACAGACACATAGATCAATGGAACAGAATAGAGAGCCTAGAAATGGACCCTCAACTCTCTGGCGAACTCATCTTTGACAAAGCAGGATAGAATGTCCAATGGCAAAAAGACAGTCTCTTCAACAAATGGTGTTGGCAAAATTGGACAGCCACATGCAGAAGAAGGAAAGCGGACCATTTCCTTACACCACACGCAAAAATAGACTTCAAATGGTTGAAAGACCTAAACGTGAGACAGGAGTCCATCAAAATCCTAAAGGAGAACACAGGTAGCAACCTCTTCGACCTCAGCCACAGCAACTTCTTCCTAGAAACATCCCCAAAGGCAAGGGAAGCAAAGGCAAAAATGAACTATTGGGATTTCATCAAGATAAAAAGCTTTTGCACAGCAAAAGAAACAGTCCACAAAACGAAAAGACAACCGACAGAATGGGAGAAAATATTTGCAAATGACGTATCAGATAAAGGGCTAGTATCCAAAATCTATAAAGAACCTATCAAATTCAACACCCAAAGAACAAATAATCCAATCAAGAAATGGGCAGACGACATGAACAGACATTTTTCCAAAGACAACATCCAAATGGCCAACAGACGCATGAAAAAGTGCTCAACATCGCTCAGCATCAAATCAAAACCTCAATGAGATACCACCTCACACCAGTCAGAATGGCTAAAATTAACAAGTCAGGAAACGACAGATGGTGGTGGGGATGTGGAGAAAGGGGAACCCTCCTACACTGTTGGTGGGAATGCAAGCTGGTGCAGCCACTCTGGAAAACAGTATGGAGGTTCCTCAAACAGTTGAAAATAGAGCTACCATACGATCCAGCAATTGCACTACTGGGTATTTACCACAAAGATACAAATGTAGGGATCCGAAGGGGCATGTGCACCCCAATGTTTATAGCAGCAATGTCCACAATAGCCATACTATGGAAAGAGTCAAGATGTCCATCGACAGATGAATGGATAAAGAAGAAGTGGTATATATACCCAATGGAATGTTATGCAGCCATCAAAAGGAATGAGATCTTGCCATTTGCAACAACATGGATGGTACTGGAGGGTGTTATGCTGAGTGAAATAAGTCAATCAGAGAAAGACATGTATCACATGATCTCACTGATGTGAGGAATTCTTAATCTTAGGAAACTAACTGAGGGTTGCTGGAGTGGTGGGTGGTGGGACGGATGGGGTGGCTGGGTGATAGACATTGGGGAGGGTATGTGCTATGGTGAGCGCTGTGAATTGTGCCAGACTGTTGAATCACAGATCTGTACTTCTGAAACAAATAATGCGATACATGTTAAGGGAATAAAAAAAGAAGAAGATAGCAGGAGGGGAAGAATGAAGGGGAGTAAGTCGGAGGGGGAGATGAACCATGAGAGACAATGGACTCTGAGAAACAAACTGAGGGTTCTAGAGGGGAGGGGGTGGGGGGATGGGTTAGCCTGGTGATGGGTATTAAGGAGGGCACGTTCTGCGTGGAGCACTGGGTGTTATGCACAAACAATGGATCGTGGAACACTACATCAAAAACTAATGATGTGATGTATGGTGATTAACATAACAATAAATAATTAACAAAAATATATAGGATAGGAATAGTTCCTGATCCAAGGTATCTATGTACAGAGAACCTATGACAGGATGCTAGGAAATAAAGCTCCTTACACCTTTGTAGTAACACATTGGCACAACTTCATGAGTGTGTGCCTTCAGCCCTCCTTGTAGTTCTGCTGTAATTTATCGACAAGTCTATAATACCTGCTCTATGGTTGTTGTCACCCCATTCTTTGGTTTTGGAACTCAGCAGTGAAACACTGCAATACATTTTTTTTATGTTAATCACCATACATCACATCATTAGTTTTTGATGTAGTGTTCCATGATTCATTATTTGCATGTAACACTCAGTGCTCCTCTTCAACAACCATCACCAGGCTAACCCTGAAATAATATATGCTAGACATAGAATGCAGTGATAAGACTACTAAAATTAATCGTGTTTAATTGCGTGAAGGAATACCTTGGGCATTCAAGGCACAAGTGTATCCTGCGTATCCATGTATACTCCCACATGACTACTGACATCACTAATAGGCTTGCTGGCCTCCCTTCCAAACTACCCTCACTGTCTCTTCCAGTCTCTGAAGACAGTCATGGTTTCATCCCCATAAGTTCAGCCTATGCACTGTTTTCATTTAAGTTGCCTTTTTTTTTTTTAAACAATGTATCACTGACAGTTTTTCAGATAACCAATTTCTAGCTGGGAAAGACAAAGTTAAGGTTCATACCCCTCAAATCAAAGTAGTTTACAACAAAAGAAGCAAACAAATAAAGCTGATGCTTATAGAATTTGTTTGGCCAAGAAAATATTTTTAATGAGGATGTAGACAGGGGCAATGAACAGGTATTTGGGTAGGTACATAATCGCAATGACTAAGAGTTAGGTCTAGGAATCACAATTCTGGACTCAAGTCTCTCTTACCACTTACTAACTTTCCAATGTTGAACAAATTGCCTATTCTCTGGGATTCAGTTTCTTCTTCTGAGATTACAATGAGAATAATCATTATACTAGCAAAAAAAAAATCTGATATGCAACAGAATTATAAATATATTTGCAAAACTACTTCAAATTGAAGAATTCCTCCACTAGTTACTTTTAAAAAATTCTTCTGAAGACATTTTCTTTAAGATAAGTAACTAGACATTCAGGTGATTTCAGTAGAATGCAAAATACAAAAGGTAACATAAGGTCAAACTATTTAGAACAAGAATGATTAAAGAGTAAGCCAACTGCCTTATAAATGGGTAATTCTGAAGATTTAAAAAATTATTTTTTATAGAATTCACTATATGTCACCTTTGGCATTTTGAGGAACTATAAATCATATTTATTAAAATTTGTAAATAAAATAATATTTTAAATATATTTAATGGGTGTCTGTATAATGGGAATGTACTACACTTAACCATTTAAGTTTATATTTTGATAGATATCATAAATAGCAAGCCATTAAATGATATTTCTATAATGTTCTAACATTTTTTAATAAAGAAAGTCCAGAATTGAGTATAATAAATTTTATACTAGTAATATTTACAGCGATATGAGCAATCAGGAAATTTACAGAATCAAGTGATTTTCATTTTTATTATAGTCTTAGCTTGAAGGAAAAATACGGCTAAATCTCCTTCACCTGACTGAATCCCACTACATTCAGAGGAGGCTAGAAATCACTTTGTGCTATACCAGGAAAGTCCCCTTAACTTTATGCAACGTTATGAGAAAAATAATACCAGCAACCAAGGGGGAAAAAAAGAGTACAAATTCATCATTTTGACATTTATCATATCACACTGAATCCCACATAAAAAGCTGTAACACCAAATATATTGACATTTTTTCAAAACTAAAGCTAATGTTTTTACTGTTCCTAAGGTGATATTGAAACAAAATATGATCTAAGGGAGGAAATGCTTGTGAGCTCCAAAATCTAAAAGACCTAAGGAATACGACCCCCAAATTAATTTTTAACGATAAAAGGTTTCAAGCATTTCTTTGAAAAACAGGAAATACATACATACACACAGGAATTTATTCTACAGATGTAGCTTCACAAATACAAAAGTGACAAATGAACAAGTCAGTTTTGGCAGGATTTCTGTTATCAAAAAATAAAGGCTTGAAAACAAAAAGTCATAATATATTTACAATTCAAACAAAGACATACAACTCATGCAATACAGATTTTATAAGAGGCTTGTTAATACTTCATTTAGTTTCTATAATATATATTATTGATAGTTATATTACTCTATTTCTTTTTTATGCATACACACATACATATACAGAGAGAAAGATAAGCCCATTTTAAAAATTAGCTCCTGTGTCTGTGGGGGCTAGGGAGTCTGTAATCTGTAGGACAAACTGACAGTCTGGAAATGCAGGTGAGTTGATATTATGGTCTGGGTCCCAAGGCTGGAAACTCGGAGTGTTTCAATGTTGCAGTGCTGAGGTAAGATTCCTGCTCACTGCCCCCTCTCCCTGCCCAGCAAACTTCAGTCTTTGTTCTTAAGACCTTGAACAAAAGGCTCCCCTACCTTATGGAGGGACATCTCCTTTACTTAAAGTCAACTGATTGTAAATGTTAGTCACATCCAAAAAATACCTTCACAGCGCTATCTAGACTAGCCTTTGACCAAACAACTGGGAACAAGAGCCTAGCTAAGTTGCCATACAAATTCAATCATCACAGAAGAAAGAATACAAGCTTTACCTATCACTATTTAGAAACTGCAAAATATATCATAAGTAATTAGATTAATAAGATAATTTAGCGAGGTCATTGAATTATTTTAAAAAATTGATTTCATTTCTATCCCTAAGAGATGGAAACCATTAATTTAGCAAGAGATTTAAACCTACCTCTTTCAGTTCTCAATAGATAAAGTTGACATAAAATCAGCAAAATTATAGAAACTGAAATGAAATATTAACAAGACTAATATAAAATCTGCATTATATCTGTATTATATAAATTGTATTTCTTTGTATGAATTATAAATACAGCACAACTTATATTGTTTTCAATCTTTTATCTAAACTTGTTCCCTTGCCACTTTTGTATTTATAAAGTGTATCTGTGAAATAAATTCTAAAAGAAAGACCATTGTGCCAAAGGGTAAATGCATTCTTTATCTTCATTAATATTGATGAATTTCTTCACATATGGGATGCACAATTTTTCAAAGATGTACAAGGGTGCTTACCTCCTCATACCCTTAACAGTGTATGTTATCGAATTTTGGATTTTTATTAATCTGATAATTGGAAAATACAGACTCACAGTGGTTCTAATTAGAATTTCTGTCATACTGAATATGAGCACATTTTCACACATTTAAGGAACATTTTCTCTGTGAAATATGTGTTCATGTCTATTGCCTATTTGTTATATTTTGTTGCTTTACTTTTTTATATCTCAAAGATATCCATACACATAAAGGACATGAGACCTTTGTGTAAAATATGATGCATATATTTTCCCATTTTGTCACATTTTTGTCCTTGTGTGTGATGTTTTTGTCAATACTAGCATTTTCATCTTTTTTTGTATATTGTAAGCCATACAGGCTTTTTAGAACCTCATCTAGGTCTTGAACTTTGCCACATTGACATTATTAAAAAGCAAACAAACAAACAAACAAAACAGCCCATATTAGCTTAGAGTTTTCATTTTTGCTTTTAAATCTTTGAGGTAATTGGAGTATAAATGTTGATTCGACCTTATTTGGGGGGTTGGGAGAGACAACTCTTCCTTACAAAAGAATTCTAAATAATACTGTTGAGACAACTCCTGCCCCTTTTAATGTGAGCTAGTCTCAGTGGCTTGCTTCCAAATTTACTGAGTATAGAAAGGAAAAACATGTAAACTGTACAGTGAGGAATTTGGTAAATGTAACATATTATTCCCAACATGTTCTCACCTCTGGAGTATTCCTCCCCCAAACCCATAGCTCCAGTTTAATCATGAGCAAGACAGCAGACAGACCTGAAGAGGTGAATCCTATATCCCTGAGCTGCATACCTCAACACTGTTAGAAAAGATCGATGAATAAGGAAAGACCCAGTCTTTCACAAATCAGAGAAGACCGCGGAGGTATGGTGACCAAATGCAGCGTGGGACCTGCTGGGATCCTGGGTAGAACAGGACAACATTGGGACCCTGGGGAAATTTGAATCCAGCCTGGAGTTCAAGGTAAACCTACTGGATTTAACAAATGCACCTGGCAATGCAGACAATTGGGGTGAGAGGCAGCCAGAAACTTGCACTCTCTTTGCCATATTTTTGTGAATCTAAACTTACTCTAAAATAGTTTTTTGGGGAGCGCCTGGGTGCCTCAGTTGGTTAGGCATCTGCCTTTGGCTCAGGCTTCGGTCATGATCCTGGGGCCCTGGGATGGAGCCCTGTGTTGTCCAGCTCCCTGCTCGGCAGGGAGTCTGCTTCCCCCTCTCTCTCTGTCCCTCCCCCAACTCCTGTGCTCACTGGCAGCTCTTTCTATCTCTCAAATGAATAAATAAAAAATCTTAAAACAAATAAAATAGTTTTTTTAAGTCTATTTTTACCCTCCTCTCTCCCTCAGTTGAGAAATTTCTTGTACCACATTCTGAAATACTCTATTTATTTGAATCTATTTCGGGAGGTTTGGATCTATGGGATGTCTTTGCTCTGTCTGCATCTGCATAGAGTCCAACCAAAACCATCAATTCCTGAGACTCTGTGGTATGTTTTCATACATTAGAAATTAGGACTCTGGTTCTGCTCTTCCTTTTCCTTGTGTGCTTGCTTGTTTACCCATATGACTGTTAGAATCCACTCGCCAAGTTCCACAAAATGAAACTATTCACATTTTTATTAGTCCCAGAATACATTTATAAACGTAAGTAGGGAGAACTGATAACATTAAAATATTGAGAATATCTATTCAAAGTATATTTTTTTGCATGTGTACAGGCCTAATTTTAGGTCCCAATTATATTTAAGACTTTTTATATCAGCTTTTTGCCTATCTTGTTAAGTTTATTTCTATGTATTTTAATTTTCTCACTTAGATATTTTTCTTCCATTATATACTGCAACCTGTCATTATTGCTAAATATCTGTGTACTAACATTCTCTTCTCTATCTTTTTGTGTTCTCTTATTGTTTATAGTAGATCGATGATGAATTTTTTTATAGAATATAACCTTATAATTAAAAAAAATAGTAATGGGGCACCTGAGTGGTGCAGTCAGTTAAGCATCCAACTCTTGATTTCGGCTCAGGTTAGGGTCGTGGGATCGAGTCCTGCATGGAGCTGGTCACAGTGGGCGTGGAGCCTGCTTAAGATCCTCCCTCCCCCTCCGCCGCTGCCCTTCCCGCCACCCCTGCTTTCTCACCCTTAAAAAAACCCCTTGGCCTCTCGGTATGCTCTTGACCCTGCCACCAGGACCGATGGCAGGCATGCTTCACTGAGGTTTGTGCAAATGGAAGCTGACAGAGGCTGCTGGGGGCTTGGGCAGTGAGCCTCTAACTTCCCCCCACTGGGGCGCCCACAGGAACAGATCTGTACTTACGCATACTCAGCCTAGAAATGCAGGGGACTTGGGACCAGTGGGTTACCCCTTTGATTAATGGAGCATGAGAACTGATGATAAATACTCCCCATTTTCTTGCTTTAAACAGGCAAGGCACAAAAGACATATTTCATGACATTCCTGAGAAGGTCTTTAGGTCAAGAAATCAGTAGCCATAGGCAATGACCAAATAAATAGCATGTGCCCCCCCACACCTTCCATTTATCTTCCATCCTTCAGTTCTCACTTCTGCTCCCTGGGGTCACATTCCCATACTAAATGATTCATTTTGCAGGAAACCAGAATAAGATAATAATAAATCATCCACATGCATTTTCTAATACTCATATATTATTATATATCTATAAAATTTAAAAAGTAATAGAAGAAATACAAGGATTTGTCAATTTTAACTGGATATAATAAATGGGCAATAGGATATAAATATATAAAGAGAACTCTGGGGTGGAGACAAATATTTGAGAAACGTTAGCACGAAAATGAATAAGAGTAAATGGAAAATGGTATAGAACTACAAGGCAAAAGCCCAAGTCATTGGAGTAAAGATATTTAAAGGATAGGCTAAGATAAGAGAATCTGAGGAAACACACAGCCTTTCTGCTGCAGGGACAGAATCCCAGAAGGTGCCTCCTCCTCTGTGATACTAGCTCTTGATTGACAGTCTGGGTTGAGTCTGGTCCCCTGCCAGAGACCCAGCTACAAGACAGTCTGGTGAGCACATTTCTGTACCAGGAGGCAGGCTCTCCTTCTCCAAAGAGTCCGGAGTTGAAGAATTTCCAAACACAGAAAAGAGATTCATATGCTTTGGGACCTACTGAAATAATCATGTTTTGCTTTCTTCAGGGTCCATGTGTTGTTATTGGGGTTATGTTAACCCTGTAAAATAAGTCGGGAAATTTTATATTCTCGGAGCGGTTATAGCGCATAGGGATTTTCTCGTCTCTGTAGGTTTGGTGGAATTCACTTTTAAACTACCTGGACCTCCTGCCATTTGGGGGACACAGCTCTCTGAACACTTTCCAATTCCTATCATAATTACTGGTCTGTTGAGGTTCCTATTTCTTGAGTCAATTCTGGTTATTGATATTCTCTAACAAAACCATATATTTAGAGAAAAAATCTGAGGGAATAGATAGTAGAAAAGTCATGAGGAAGGAAACAATAGTTTCACAGGCTGCAGGTAAATTTTAAAAGTTAAGCATGGAAA
Organism: Eumetopias jubatus; assembly: GCF_037043125.1. Classification (NCBI taxonomy): domain Eukaryota; kingdom Metazoa; phylum Chordata; class Mammalia; order Carnivora; family Otariidae; genus Eumetopias; species Eumetopias jubatus. Next base: position 5,882,428 of record NW_028274808.1, read on the forward strand.
ATATTTCCATTAACAACTATTAAAGTTTTTTTTTTAATATTAAGGAAAGCAATTCCATTAGCAAAACAAAAAATTGATTAGGGAAGACAACAGATGGTAACATGGTGGCTGTATTTAGTACTGGTTACCTCTGGAAATACTCTGAATAAAAACAGAAGTGGAGAACCAAGTCGGTCATTTTCTCTCTCAGTCTTTTTTCTTTTCCCAGCTACAGATTTCAAGTCCTCTGAGATTCTTTTGATTTACTATGCATTTTCTCAGAATGCAGTAATGTAGTATAGAAAGCCAGCTTCACCATCATTTTGTTCAAATGCAGGAAAATGTGTTCGTGTATTTAATACATATATATAAATATTTCTATATCTATATATACTATATATTGCATTTTTACAAAACATTCTAGAACTCTTACTCTGTATGCCTAAATAATTTTTCTCTACAGCATATCCAAATTACTGAAAGCCTAATTCTGGGCCCATAAGCCTCATATTTATAAACACAGGTGATTCATCTCTACATCCATTGTCAAGTACTGCTTCTTACAAACATGTCCTCAAGAATGAATGAGTGCATAAAGATAAGGCAATAAAGGAGGAGTTCTATAAGTGGATTTAGTGTTAGATCTATATGAAACAGACAATACCTGAGGAAATAAATGAATAGTTAAAAACTGGTAACTGTCACTCAAAAATGGCTTTCCATAGTTCTCCTGGCACTACAACTAATGAATATTTATTAACAACAAAGCAAAGCAAAACTGAAACCAAAAAAATAAAAAAAAGGTGACCCCAAATAAAAAGTAAAAAATAACATCTCACAAATCTTTAGTGCCTATGAGGTGAGTAATCAGAGCAGGTATGATTGGAGGATTCCCCACTTCTCAGCTTAACAGTTGGAGGACCTCAGAAAATACCCCAGATTAAAAATAAAAAGGGTTCAAGATATAAAGAACTTCCTTGGTCTTCATCAATGTCCACAATATCCTTTGGTGTTTCTAGAACCTCCTCTGGTGAACCTAAATGTAAACAACCATGTTTCCAACCATACTCCTCAAAGGAAAAACAAGCCTTAATTAAAAAGTGGATAAAATTAAACATAAAGCAAAACCCACTTGGAAATAATCATTGCTGGAAAGACAAGAAGAAACATTTCTTCTTCAGAGAACTTCAAGCTAAGTAAGGTCAAAGGATGTGTAAGTGAGAGAGAGCACATATTCTCAAGGTAATCTTCGCTCCAACAAGGTAGTAGATGTAAGGGACATTTATCCTAAGTTTAAAGCATGGGTGTAGCCAAGGAGTATTAAGAGGTAGGGAAGTGTTCCAACTAGCAACTAACTGCTAGAAATCAGTTCATCTCAAACACATAGACATACAGATGGCCAACAGACATGAAAATATGCTCAACATCACTCAACATCAGGGAACTTCAAATCAAAACTAAAATGAAATATTATCTCACACCTGTCAAAATGGCTAAAATTAACAACACAGGAAACAGCAGGTGTTGGCGAGGATGCAGAGAAAGGGGAACCCTCTTACACTGTTGATAGGAATGCAACTGGTACAGTCACTCTGGAAAACAGTATGGAGGTTCCTCAAAGAATGAAAAATAGAACTATCTTATGATCCAGCAATTGTACTACTAGGTATTTACCCAAAGGATACAAAAAATACAGATTTAAAAGGGATACATGCACCCCCAAATTGACAGCAACATTATCAACAAGAGCCAAATTATGGAAAGAGCCAAAATGTCCATAGACTGATGAAGGGATAAAGAAGGAGTGGCATATATATATTATTCCATATGGAATATTACTCAGCCATAAAAAAGAATGAAATCAAAAACATAGAAGGAAGATCAGAGTGTACCTCCTCTGGAAGCACATTCTCTCTCTCTCCCCAACCAATTACCAGAGTTAAACTATAGTAAATAGAGTAAACATTCAAAGCCATGCAAAACCTAGAATACTTGGGGACCTCCAACACTAAAAAAAATTTCTTAAAGATATATTAAATCTTTAAACTGAAAAAAAATCTCTTGAAATACATGTAGTTACATATTATAATCTCAATAAATTCCATATATTTGAAATCATACTACAAATGTTTCCTGGCCACCATGGAGTTAATCTAAAATTCATAAATTGAATTCAATTTGATTGATAAATTAAATACAATCCCAATCATAATATCAGCAGGCTTTTTGCAGAAATTAGCATGATGATTCTTAAAATTACACAGAAATTCAAGAACCTAGTATAGCCAAAAACAGAGGAAAAAGTCATTCTAACCTCAAGCCTTACTATAAAGCTATAACATCAAGACAATGTGGCAATCACACTTCTGGGTATATATCCAAAGGCACTGAAACCAGGATCTCAAGGAGATATCAACATTCCCATGTTCACTGCAGCATTATTCACAATAGTCAAGATAAGGAAGCAATGTGAGTGTCCATCCCCAGAAGAATGGATAAAGAAAATATGGTGTATATATAAAAGGAAGTATTATTCAGCCTTACCAAAGAAAGAATCCTGACATTTGCAACATGAATGAACCTGGAAAACGTTGTGCTCAGTGAAATAAGCTAGACACCAAAAGACAAATACAACATGATGCCATTTATATGAGGAATCTAAAACAGTCACACTTAGAAACAGAGAGTGGAATGGTGGTTGCCAGAAGAGGAAATAGAGAGGCATTAGTCAAGGGGTAGGAAGCTTCAGTTAGGCAAGATGAGTAAATCCTGGAGATCCACTACAGAGCATCATGCCACTGTTAACAACACTGTATTATATACTTAACACTTTGCTGATAGGGTAGACTTTATGTTAAATATTATCAAAAATAACAATAACAGTAATAATAATACAGGCAGGTGTCAACTTTGGAGATTATGGATATATTTATGGCCTTGGTTGTGGTGATGGTATATACCTCTTACAGGTATATACATACTCCTGACTCATCAAACTGTATACATTAAATATGCCTGGCTTGGGACGCCGGGGTGGCTCAGTTGTTAAGCATCTGCCTTTGACTCAGGTCATGATCCCAGAGTCCTAGGATCAAGCCCCGCATCGGGCTCCCTGCTTCGCAGGAAGCCTGCTTCTCCCTCTCCCACTCCCCCTGCTTGTGTTCCCTCTCTCACCGTGTCTCTCTCTGTCAAATAAATAAATAAAATCTTAAAAATAAATAAATAAATAAATAAATAAATAAATAAATAAATATGCCTGGCTTTTTGTATGTCGATCATGCCTCAATAAGATGGATTAAAAAAAGACAATATGGTACAAGCATGAAGATTTAAGTACAGATCAATGGAAAATAAGAGAGTCCAGAAATAGACCCACACATACATGTTCATTTGCTTTTTACCAAAAGCATCAAAGCAGTTCAATAGGCAAAGGAAATTCTTTTTGATGAGCGGTGATAGATAAACTTTAAATAGTAATGGGAAGAATAAATCTTACTATGCATAAACAAATTGTGGTCTATCCATACAACAGAATATTATGTAGCCATAAAAATGACTGAGCACTGACACAGCCTGAAACTGGGAGAAACCTCACAGAGTAATGCTAAGTGGAAGAAGTCACGCATTAAAGGTCACATATTCTATGACTGCATCTATATGAAACATCCAGAACAGGCAAATCCATAGAGACAGATTGGAGGCTGCCAGTTGCTGGGGGAAGAATAGTAGAAAGCAGCTGAATAATGGATAGGAGTGTCCTTTTGGGGTGATAAAAAATGGTTGGACGCTAAACAGAGTTGGTGGTTATAAACCATTGTCAATGTACTTTTGCATTATGAGAATTTCACTTCAGCTAAGAAAATAAATCTTTGCTACTTCTTTACATCCACACAGAAATTAATATAATATAGACCTCATTATAAATCTAAACTTATAAAGGCACCAGAAGAAAATTTAGGAGAATATCTTCATGACTGGAGGATGAACAAACTTTCTTAAGAGAGGTCACAGAAATCAGAAACAGTAAAAGAAAAAAATTAATGAGACTTTAACAAAATTAAAACTTTGCTCACTAAGTCACAAAGCATGGTTTTGTAAGGAAAACATGATTGTGTAAGGGAAAAAGAGAGAGAGGGGCAAACCATGAAACAGACTCTTCACTACAGAGAACACACTAATGGTCACCAGAGGGGAAGGGGGCAGGGGTTGGGTTAAATAGGTGCTGGGGATGAAGGCATGCACCTGTGGTGATGAGCACCGAGTGATGTATGGAAGTGCTGAATCACTGTATTGTACACCTGAAACTAATATTACACTGTATGTCAACTAACTGGAATTTGAATAAAAACTTTAAAAACAATAAAAAATACATTTATGTGTAGAAGTATATTTAAAAAATGATTGTGCAAGCCTCAGACTTGAAGAAAAGATTCACAGATCAAGTCTCTGACAAAAGACAGGTATCCAGGATATATAAAGAGCTCGAAGTGTGATGTTCAAAAAAGACAACCCAATTAAAAAATTAGAAAGGAGTTATTCAAATGAGCAATAAGCACGTGAAAAGGTGCACATTACCACTCAACATAAAAATGGAAATAAAAACCATTGAAGTATCACTACAGAGTATCATTACTGAGCACCAAGTGTTGTTGAAGATTTCAAGGGGGCAGGTAAAATGGTACAACCACTTCAGAAAAAGATCTGGCAGTTTCTTATCCACACAGATGTACTCTGGAAACCAGCAATTCTAATCCTAGGGACTTACCTAAGAGAAATGAAAACATGTTCAGAAAAAACCTAGTAACAACTCTGATGTCCATCAATATGAGAATCAATGGACACACTGGATATTCATGCAATGAACACTACTCAGGACAACAACAAAACTAGCACAACCTCCTGATACATGCAACATCATGGATAAATCTCAGAAACATCATGCTTTCTGCAGAGAGCCTTGCACAATAGTATCATTTCATTTACCTGATGTTGTAGAGCTGCAAAACTAATCTGTGGCAGATAAATAAATCAAAAGAGTAGCTGCCTTTGGAGAGTGAGAACGGATATTTACCTGCAAGAGCCACAAGGAACTTTCCTAAAGTGACAGTAGTCTTCTATAGGTTAGTAGATGTTTAGATTATACACGTTTGTGCTTGCTAACATTTAACTACGTGCATTTGTTTGTATAAACCTTTTCTACAGAAGAGATGGAACTCTAGTTAATGATGTGCATGCTGAAAAACGTAAAGTGGACTGTCCTGATATTTGTTATTTAGGTAGAAATGATTAAAAAGCTGGTGACTGGTGGGTAGCTGGAAGGATAGACAACTATAGGTAGATGCTGCATAAAATGAGCCTCATACACTGTTCCTGGTAGAAACTAAGTGGCTGGTGACTTCATCAAGCATTTAAGGAAGAAATAATGGTGATTTTATGGCCATGCTTCCAGATATCATAAAAGAGGAATGATGATCTGAGGAGAGTATAAACTTGACACCTGAACTTCACAAGGATTAAAAATATATATGTACCAATCTCTCCCACAAATATAGATGCAAAATTCCTGAACACAATATCAGCATATCAAATACAGCAATATAAAGGAAGAGAATACATCACATATCCAAATCCAAAAGAAACAGAAGTTGATTACACAGATAATAAATATTAATGAAATATTTTAAAAAATTAATACATAGCTTTGATGAAGGTGTGGTTTGTCGTCCTCTTTGTTTTTATCTGATTTTATTTTTCCTTCCCTTCCCCTATGTTTACCTGTTTTGTTTCTTCAATTCCACATGAGTGAAATCATATGATATCTGTCTTTCTCTGACTGATTTTGCTCGAAACCTTCATACACAAGTATTGGGATTTTAATGGACACAATTTTTTATAAAGAGTGATTTGGGAATATTTACCAAAAGATGCTTTAAAATGTGCATATATATTAACCTTATATATCTACTGCTTATCATTTATCATGAAAAAACTATATAGTTTTTACAAGTAAAACAGAACTTCTTAAATTGCCTTTGTATATTGAATGTCAGTGGACTATCAAACACTATGAACACATTTTATAAGTTTTAACTCACAATTATGAGAATAATTATGTATTATCTCCCAGTAATTTTTAGGATTAAGTTGATTTCCTGGCACTAACCAAAAAGAAAGCTATGAACTCAAAGAATTCATATATCTATACGTTTCATAGAATAGATACATATTTTTTAATAAAAACAAGCCTTTAAAAGATGATAGTTATGGCTGGGTGACAGACATTAGGGAGGGTATGTACTATGGTGAGCGCTGTGAATTGTGTAAGACTGTTGAATCACGGATCAGTACCTCTGAAACAAATAATACATTATATGTTTTTAAAAAAAATAGAAGAAGATAGCAGGAAGGGGAAAATGAAGGGGGGGGATATCAGAGGGGGAGACGAACCATGAGAGACGAAGGACCCTGAGAAACAAACTGAGGGTTCTAGAGGGGAGGGGGGTGGGGGGATGGGTTAGCCTGGTGATGGGTATTAAAGAGGGCACGTATTGCCTGGAGCACGGGGTGTTATATGGAAAAAATGAATCATGGATCACTACATCAAAAACTAATGAGGTACTGTATGGTGACTAACCTAACATAATAAAATAAAAAAAGAAAAAAGAAAAATCATTCTAGCAATCTTAATAACTCTAAAGACCAGATAGGAGAAATATAATTAAAAACAAAATTTCCTTCCACCTCAGAAATATTCTCCACAAAGGCAGAAAAGAAGGAAAACAACTGTATTATTAATAAGCATTAAACCAGAATGTGATGCATCACAGATAATTTGCTGAGAGCCTTTTTTCTCCAAAAAGAAATCGCACTCCTTGACAGAACCAAGCAGAAACAACCCCTTCCATGCAAGTTCTCAAGAGGAACACTAACTAGTCCTCAAATAGGAGCATTCAACAACAGCACTTGTCACACAGAGTTCATTCTAAATCACCTGTTAATTCAGGTCACCATCTGTGTTAGCTAATTGGTTTTATCCAAAGGAAAAGTACACTTCTCACATCTTTACGACGAGAGGCAGTTTTGCAACTTGGAGCAAGGTGCCCACTAAAGTTGGCCTCTTATACTTCCATGGAAGCTGGGAGATGGGGGTTTTGTCTCCTTTGCTGCATTTCAAGGGGCAGTCCCCCATGTCCTTGGGAAAGACATTCATGGACAGTATAACTGGCAAGAGGCCTGTATAAAGGTTTACATCAAAGAGGTAGTGAAAGAATTTACAGTTACAAGTTTTCTAAAGAAAATGCTGTAAGAAAAAGTAAAGGAACAGTCTCTCTCTCTTTGCACCAAAGAAATCGATATATTTTATTTTCTTTTTTAATTTGTATTTACTCTTGCCGGTTATCAGCATGCTGTGGACTTTTTTTTCTCTCAGAGGATATTAAGGAGGGCCTGAAAAAATATAGACTCATATTAGTAATCTTCCCAAATGATTTCTTCTTGGCAAGTTATTTTTCCACATCAATGCTAGCTAACATTACATCATCTCAATCAAATGAAATTGAAAAAAAGGAAACCAGAGATTCAATAGATCTTTAACATCTATGGTCTTCCAAAGGCTTGAAAACAGTTTCTCTTATGTATTTCTAATTTAAAAAATTCTATTTAGTATTTCCCATTTTAGCCACCTGTACTTCTCAGAAAGGCAAGGAACTACTTTAGAAATATTGCTTAGCTAATACTGAGCATCAAATGTGAAGCTGACAAATCTTTAATTCACTCAAGAATAGGAAAAAGGAGTCAGATTCAAGTTAGCTTGAGAGTGAATGATAGTCACCATAGAAGAAATATCAGTAAAGGTGGTCTCTCCAAAGCAAAAGATCCAAATTAAGCATTTACTTAGAAAATTCTCTACTTCATATAAGTGAGTAGAACTCATTACACATGTGTGACCAAAATAGACTCAAGCTTTATAAAAGTCTCAAATTCGGCTTTAATTTAATTATTTTAATAGATAAATTCCTAGGTTTGTTCTGCTGTCAAGAAATTAAATATATGTGTTACAACATTCTCCACAACACATATTGTGATGACAACTACTATTTATTATTTTCTAGTCCTAAACTTTTGTGGACATTTCATGGTTTCAGCTTCACCATCAACATGCACAGTGGGTACTACTATCCTGATTTTACAGATGAGCAAAGAGAAAAACACAGAGAGTAAACAGAAACCAGTACATACAACTCTCATTACAAATGTGGAAAAAATACACATACATACATGCATGGTTATTCCTCTCAACACTCTGTAGTAGTAGAAGATGAGAAATCAAAATGTTTGTCAATAGACGACAACCATACCAAGAGATTTTATGCTCTTACAGAAAGAAATGAGGATAGTATATATAATGAAATGGAATGATCTCCAAGAATTACTCATTGCAAACAGCAAGACCTAGAAGAGTGTTATAGTATGACACCCTTTTTTAAGTAGAGGAATATTACATACACAAAATTTATAATATGTATAATTATATTATATATAACAGAATTATATATTATACTGCACATTTATTTTATATAAATGTATTCATAATTATTATGTAATATTAATTAAATTAATACATATTGATCCTACTTAATAAAATTTACTAAAATAATTAACAACTATTCATATGTTCATTTGTATATATGAATATATAAAATGTATATAAATATATTTGTATGTATGAATTTATTAGTACATGTATTAGATGTCTCTCAAAGAATGCACCAAAAAGTGGTTAATGCTAATAATCTGTAAGAAAATAATTTGGTGGAAGGCAGCTGACAGTGGTATGAAAACTTTTCATTCAATATCCATTTATATCTCTGAAATATCGAGCCATGTGAATGTATCACTAATTTAAAAAAGGAACCAAATTTAAAAATAAATGATACATGCAATATACATAATGAAAATAAAGAGGAAAATTACCAAAGTTTTTCACTTGTAAGCCTGTGCTCTTTACTTGGCATCTTATATATTCAACATTTCAGAAATATGTCCATGTGTATTATGAATAATCATATAATCTAAATTAATACATTCTTTCAAGTTACAATCATTCCCATCCCCATCAGTCTAATTACCAAGTCCTAAATATTATAAGGGTTTGATGTTCCAGGAATACCTGGAATGCCCATTATTTTTTGGGCATATTGCTGAAAACACAAAGATAATCATTCTATCTTATACTAGCAAATGTATAATTAGCATGAATTCATCAGGAAAAATTCCCTTCTCCGAAAAAAAAAAAATCTCTCTCTGAGTCCAATCTATTAGCATCAATGCTTCTTATTCAGGGGTAGTTCAGAACTATATTAGAAAGATATCATAAATGGGGGGGCGGAGCATGATGGCGGAGGAGGAGGAGACCTAGATTTCCTCTGATCTCAGAAATTCAGCTGAATAGGGATCAAACCATTCTGAACACCTACGAACTCAACAGGAGATCGAAGAGGAGAGTAGCAACAATTCTGAACAGAGAAGCGACCACGTACTGGAAGGTAGGACATGCGGAGAAGTGAATCCGAGGCAATATTCGGGAGGATAGACGGCGGGGGAGGGGGCCTCCGTCGGCCGCTTCTGGCAAGTGCTAGAGCCCCGGAGCACAAAATCGGAACTTTGAGAAGTCAGCTCTGCTGAGGGACGTTGCTCCTGTGGCTAAGCGGGGGTGGAACCCTCGCAGGACAGTGGGGTCTCAGGACCCTCAGGGTCACAGAAAGACCGGGGGTGCCTGAGTGCGGCAGAGCTCCCAGGTATCGGAGCCGGGGAAGCCGGCTGCAGAGACGGAGCCAAGGCGCGGGCTCTCAGCTCGGGGTGGCCATAGACTGTGATCCGCGGCCCAGTCGGGCCACTTCTCCTCCAGCGGGGACCGAACAAGCAGCAGAGCCAGGGAGACTCCCCTTCCTCCCCGGGGAGGAGCGGCGTGGGAGCGCACCACAGGGATCTGCTGGGTTTGGAGACTCCACACGGGGTCGGGTGCCAGAGATAGAAATGCTCAGTCACAGGCCAGGTGAGCACGGAGTGTGGCCGGAGACCGGGAAGACAGGAGTGAATGAATGCTTTTCTCTGGGGGAACATTGAGGAGTGGGGCCCTGAGTTGTCAGCTCCTCCGAGTGGAGATTGGGAGGCCACCATTTTCGCCCTGGTCCTCCAAAGCTGTACGGAGAGCTTGCAGGGAAGAAAAGCTCCCGAGAGCAAACCCAAGCAGCTTGCTTAGCCCCGACCGACAAGGGCGGGCAATTCAGCCTCCTGCAAAGACATTTGGGAACCGCGGCAACAGGCCCCTCCCCCAGAAGATCAGCACGAACAGCCAGCAAGCCAAGACCAAGTTTACCGATCAAGGAGAACGGGAGAACTCCAGCACTAGGGGAATACTGCACATAGAATTCATGGCTTTTTTTTTACCATGATTCATTAATTCATCAAAGTTAATTTTTTTAACTATTTTTTTTAAATTTTTCTTTTTCCTTTTTTCAACCAACATCTTATCAATCCTTTTTCTTAAAAAAAATTTTTTATTTTTCATTTTTAGAGTCATATTTTATCCCTTCATAGTAGTTACCCTTATTTTTGGCAGATATATATAAGTTGTTCTCTCTTTAAAATTTTGAGATACAGTTTCTTCTAACAGATCAAAATATACCCTAAATCACTAGTGTATGGCTTTATTCTAGTCTCTGGCCTGATCACATTCTCTCCCTTTTTATTTTTAATCTTCTTCTTTCTTTTTTCAAACAACTTATCTATCAATTCCTTTTATAAAATCTTTTATAATTTTCATCTTTACAGTCATCTTCCATCCCTTCATTGTATCAACCCTTATTTTGTACATATATGTCTTTCTTCCTTTAAAATTTTAGGAGACACTTTTTTCTAACAGACCTAAATACGCCCAAAATCTAGTGTGTGGCACTGATCTATGCACTAGCCTGATCATATTTGATCATATTCTGTTTTTTTTTGTATTGTTCTGTTTTTGTTTTTATCTTTTTTTTCTCTTTCTTTTTTCTTTCTTTCCCTTTCTTTCCCCTGGTTTCAGGTCTTTTCTGATTTGTATACAGTATATTTGCTGGGGATGTTGTTAACCTGTTAGCATTTTGTTCTCTCATTCATCTATTCTCCTCTGGACAAAATGACAAGACGAAAAAAATCACCTCAGCAAAAAGAACAAGAGGTAGTACCATCAGCCAGGGACCTACTCAATACGGACATTAGTACGATGTCGGACCTAGAGTTCAGAATCATGACTTTAAAGATACTAGCTGGGCTTGAAAAAAGTGTGGAAGTTATTAGAGAAACCCTTTCTGGAGAAATAAAAGAAATAAAATCTAACCAAGTCAAAATCAAAAAGGCTATTAATGAGGTGCAATCAAAAATGAGGGCACTAACTCCTAGGATAAATGAGGCAAAAGAGAGAGTCAGTGATATAGACGACCAAATGATGGAAAATAAAGAGGCTGAGAAAAAGAGAGATAAACAACTACAGGATCACGAGGGCAGAATTCGAGAGATAAGTGATACGATAAGATGAAACAACATTAGAATAATTGGGATCCCAGAAGAAGAAGAAAGAGAGAGAGGGGCAGAAGGTATATTGGAGCAAATTATAGCAGAGAACTTCCCTAATGTGGGGAAGGAAACAGGCATCAAAATCCAGGAGGCACAGAGAACCCCTCTCAAAATCAATAATAATAGGTCAACACCCTGACATCTAATAGTAAAACTTACGAGTCTCAGAGACAAAGAGAAAATCCTGAAAGCAGCTCGGGAGAAGAGATACGTAACCTAAAATGGTAGAAATATTATATTGGCAACAGACCTATCCACAGTGACCTGGCAGGCCAGAAAGGACTGGCAAGATATCTTCAGAGCACTAAACGAGAAAAATATGCAGCCAAGAATACTATATCCAGATAGGCTGTCACTGAAAATAGAAGGAGAGTTAAAAAGCTTCCAGAACGAACAAAAACTAAAGGAATTTGCAAACATGAAACCGGCCCTCCAAGAAATATTGAAAGGGGTCCTCTGAGCAAAGAGAGGACCAGAAAGGAACACAGACAATATACAGTAACAGTCACCTTACAGGCAATACAATGGCACTAAATTCATATCTTTCAATAGTTACCCTGAAGGTAAATGGGCTAAATGTCCCAATCAAAAGACACAGGCTATCAAATTGGATTAAAAACAAGACCCATCAATATGCCATCTGCAAGAGACTCATTTTAGACACAAAGACACCCCCAGATTGAAAGTGAGGGGGTGGAAAACAATTTACCATGCTAATGGCCACCAAAAGAAAGCTGGGGTGGCAATCCTTATATCAGACAAATTAGATTTTAAATCAAAGGCTGTAATAAGAGATGACGAAGGACACTATAGCCTACTGAAAGGGTCTATCCAACAAGAAGATCTAACGATTGTAAATATCTACTCCCCTAACATGGGAGCAGCCACTGAGAGCAATACAATAATAGTGGGGGATTTTAACACCCCCCTGACTGAAATGGACAGATCATCGAAGCAAAAGATCACATCCTAGGTCACAAATTAGGTCTCAACCGGAACCAAAAGATTGGAAGTATTCCCTGCATATTTTCAGACCACAATGCTTTGAAACTAGAACTCAATCACTAGAGGAAAGTTGGAAAGAACTCAAATACATGGAGGCTAAAGAGCATCCTACTAAAGAATGAATGGGTCAACCAGGAAATTAAAGAAGAATGAAAAATTTCATGGAAACCAATGAAAATGAAAACACAACTGTTCTAAATCTTTGGGATAAAGCAAAGGCAGTCCTGAGAGGAAAGTATATAGCAATACAAGCCTTTCTCAAGAAACAAGAAAGATCTCAAATACACAACCTAACCCTACACCTAAAGGAGCTGGAGAAAGAACAGCAAATAAAGCCTAAACCCAGCAGAAGAAGAGAAATAATAAAGATCAGAGCAGAAATCAATGAACTAGAAACCAAAAGAACAGTAGAACAGATCAACGAAACTAGGAGTTGGTTCTTTGAAAGAATGAACAAAATTGATAACCCCCTGGCCAGACTTATCAAAAAGAAAAGAGAAATGACCCAAATCAACAAAATCATGAATGAAAGAGGAGAGATCACTACCAACACCAAAGAAATACAAACAATTCTAAGAACATATTTTGAACAACTCTATACCAGCAAATTAGATAACCTGGAAGAAATGGGTGCATACCTAGAGATGTATGAACTACCAAAATCCAACCAGGAAGAAATAGAAAACCTGAACAGACCTATAACCACTAAGGAAATCGCAGCAGTCATCCAAAATCTCCCAACAAACAAAAGCCCAGGACCAGATGGCTTCCCAGGGGAATTCTATCAGACACTTAAAGAAGAATTAATACCTATTCTCCTGAAACTGTTCCAAAAAATAGAAATGGAAGGAAAACTTCTAAACTCATTTTATGAGGCCAGCATTGCCTTGATCCCAAAACCAGACAAAGACCTCAACAAAAAGGAGAATTACAGACCAATATCTTTGATGAACATGGATGCAAAAATTCTCACCAAAATACTAGCCAAAAGGATCCAACAGTACATTAAATGATTATTCACCATGACCAAGTGGGATTTATCCCTGGGCTGCAGGGATGTTTCAACATCCGCAAATCAATCAACGTAATACAATACATTAACAAAAGAAAGAACAAGAATTCTATGATCCTCTCAATAGATGCAGAAAAAGCATTTGACAAAGTACAACATCCTTTCTTGATCAAAACTCTTCAGAATATAGGGATAGAGGGTGAATACCTCAATATCATAAAAGCCATCTATGAAAAACCCGCAGCGAATATCATTCTCAATGGGGAAAAGCTGAGAGCTTTTCCCCTAAGGTCAGGAACGCGGCAGGGATGTCCACTATCACCACTGCTATTCAACATAATATTAGAAGTCCTAGGCACAGCAATCAGAAAACAAGAAGAAATCAAAGGCATCCAAATCGGCAAAGAGAAAGTCAAACTCTCACTCTTTGCAGATGATATGATACTGTATGTGGAAAACCCAAAAGACTCCACCCCAAAACTGCTAGAACTCATATGGGAATTCAGTAAAGTAGCAGGATATAAAATCAATGCACAGAAATCAGTGGCATTCCTATACACCAACAACAAGACAGAAGGGAGACAAATCAAGGAGTCGATCCCATTTACAATTGCACCCAAAATCATAAGATACCTAGGACTAAATTTAACCAAAGAGGCAAAGGATATGTACTCAGAAAACTAGAAAATACTCATGAAAGAAATTGAAGAAGACACGAAGAAATGGAAAAACATTCCATGCTCATGGATTGGGAGAACCAACATTGTGAAGATGTCAATGCCACCTAGAGCAATCTACACATTCAGTGCAATCCCCATCAAAATACCATCCACTTTTTTCAAGGAAATGGAACAAATAATCCTAAAATTTGTATGGAACCAGAAGAGACCCCGAATAGCCAGAGGAATATTGAAAAAGAAAAGCAAAGCTGGCGGCATCACAATTCCGGACTTCCAGCTCTATTACAAAGCTGTCATCATCAAGACAGTATGGTACTGGCACAAAAACAGACAAATAGATCAATGGAACAGAATCGAGAGCCCAGAAATGGACCCTCAACTCTATGGTCAACTTATCTTTGACAAAGCAGGAAAGACTGTCCAATGGCAAAAAGACAGTCTCTTCAACAAATGGTGTTGGGAAAATTGGACAGCCACATGCAGAAGAATGAAAGTGGACCATTTCCTTACACCACACACAAAAATAGACTCCAGATGGTTGAAAGACCTAAACGTAAGACAGGAGTCCATCAAAATCCTAAAGGAGAACACAGGTAGCAACTTCTTCGACCTCAACCACAGCAACTTCTTCCTAGAAACATCGCCAAAGGCAAGGGAAGGAAGGGCAAAAATGAACTACTGGGATTTCATCAAGATAAAAAGCTTTTGCACAGCAAAAGAAACAGTCCACAAAACCAAAAGACAACCGAACGAATGGGAGAAAATATTTGCGAATGACACATTAGATAAAGGGCTAGTATCCAAAATCTATAAAGAACTTATCAAACTCAACACCCAAAGAACAAATAATCCAATCAAGAAATGGGAAGACGACATGAACAGACATTTTTCCAAAGAAGACATCCAAATGGGCAACAGACACATGAAAAAGTGCTCAACATCGGTTGGCATCAGGGAAATCCAAATCAAAACCTCAATGAGATACTACCTCACACCAGTCAGAATGGCTAAAATTAACAAGTCAGGAAAGACAGATGTTGGCGGGGATGCAGAGAAAGGGGAACCCTCCTGCACTGTTGGTGGGAATGCAAGCTGGTGCAGCCACTCTGGAAAACAGTCTGGAGGTTTCTCACACTGTTGAAAATAGAGCTACCATACGATCCAGCAATTGCACTACTGGGTATTTACTCCAAAGATACAAATGTAGGGATCCAAAGGGGTATGTGGACCCCAATGTTTATAGCAGCAATGTCCACAATAGCCAAATTGTGGAGAGAGCCAAGATGTCCATCGACAGATGAATGGATAAAGAAGATGTGGTATATATACACAATGGAATATTATGCAGCCATCAAAAGGAATGAGGTCTTGCCATTTGCAACGACGTGGATGGAACTGGAGGGTGTTATGCTGAGTGAAATAAGTCAATCAGAGAAAGACATGTATCATATGACCTCACTGATATGAGGAATTCTTAATCTCAGGAAACAAAGTGAGTGTTGCTGGAGTGGTGGGGGGTGGGAGGGATGGGGTGGCTGGGTGATAGACATTGGGGAGGGTATGTGCTATGGTGAGCACTGTGAATTGTGCAAGACTGTTGAATCACAGATCTGTACTTCTGAAATAAATAATGCAACATATGTTAAGAAAAAAGAAAAAGAAGAAGGTAGCAGGAGGGGAAGAATGAAGGGGAGTAAGTCGGAGGGGGAGATGAACCAGGAGAGACAATGGACTCTGAGAAACAAACTGAGGATTCTAGAGGGGAGGGGGTGTGGGGATGGGTTAGCCTGGTGATGGGTATTAAAGAGGGCACGTTCTGCATGGAGCACTGGGTGTTATGCACAAACAATGAATCATGGAACCCTACATCAAAAACTAATGATATAATATATGGTGATTAACATAACAATAAAAAATGAAAAAAAAGAGAAAGATACCATATTTAAATGCATGTCGCTCTCAAAAGACACACATTTCTTTGTTTTTATTTGTACCTAAAAAATGAAGTGAAATCAGTCATGTTTTTCTTAGCTGTGAACACTTTATCTTGCCTGGAGTCAATTTGGGTGATGGCTAAACTGGCCACTAACAAACTGACCATCAGACACGACCTGGCAGTTGGTGTTGATGTATAGAAGTTCATGGTTCTGCATATTCAGTGGAAACCATCAGCTCATGATCCTGCATCAGAATCACGTAACTTGTATAAACTCACTCCTACCCCCAGTCCAGGGATACTGCCAGATGGATTCTACAGGTGTTACCAATTAATTATAGATGCACTGCAGAAATACAGATTATACAAAAAAAATAGTGTTTTTATGTACATCAGTTTGACCTAACACGTAGTGATGACAATTCCTGTTTAACTCCTCATTGTTAAAAAAAGAAATACAAACGAAAATTCTTTCCTATTTTGAGAGAGGCTTTTAAACAGCACACTCTCACTGGTTAGTCTATGTGTGTGTGTGCATGTGCTCTAGAAAGAATCTGTGATCATTTGTGATGTTTTATATAAGGCACATCATGTATAAAGGGAAACAAGATGGTGATAGAAGAGATAACACCAGAAGTTAGAGATGTGAGGGGTCTACTTTTTTGGCTTTGCTATTCACTAGTTAGGTGTCCTTTCAAAAGTGAAAATGTTATGATATTTTGAAATATTTCAAGATTGAGTTTTCAATCAGGAACCACTAGGGCTTCTCCACCACATCTGTCAATAGCATGCTCTGACTCAGCTGTTCCTTACAGGAAAATCCTGAACTTAACCTTCGCACTCTCTGAAGAGAAATTGAAAGCCAGAGTTTATTAAGAGGGACATGACTTTCTGGATTCCAAACGTTTTCCTTTTCTTTCTTTTTTTTAATTAACATATGTTATTTGTTTCAAGGGTACAGGTCTGTTATTCATCAGTCTTACACAATTGATAGCACTCACCATAGCACACACCCTCCCCAATGTCTATCACCCAGCCACCCCATCCCTCCCACCCCCCACCACTCCAGCAACACTCAGTTTGTTTCCTGAGATTAAGAGTCTCTTATGGTTTGTCTCCCTCTCTGGTTTCGTCTTGTTTCATTTTTCCCTCCCTTCCCCTATGATCCTCTGTCTTGTTTCTCAAATCCCTCATATCAGTGAGATCATATGATACTTGTCTTTCTCTGATTGACTTTTTTCTCTTAGCATAATACCCTCTAGTTCCATCCACGTCATTGCAAATGGCAAGATCTCATTCCTTTTGATGGCTGCATAATATTCCATTGTATGTATATACCATTTCTTCTTTATCCATTCATCTGTCGATGGACATCTTGGCTCTTTCCACAGTTTGGCTATTGTGGACATTGCTGCTATAAACATTGGGGTGCACGTGCCCCTTCTGATCACTACATTTGTATCTTTGGGGTAAATACCCAGTAGTGCAATTACTGGGTGATAGGGTAGCTCTATTTTCAACTTTTTGAGGAACTTCCATACTGTTTTCCAAAGTGGCTACACCAGCCTGTACTCCCACCAACAGTGTAGGAGGGTTCCCCTTTCTCCACATCCCCACCAATATCTCATTCCCTGACTTGTTCATTTTAGCCATTCTGACTGGTGTGAGGTGGTATCTCATTGAGGTTTTGATTTGGATGTCCCTGACGCTGAGTGATATTGAACACTTTTTCATGTGTCTGTTAGCCATTTGGATGTCTTCTTTGCAGAAATGTCTGCTCAAGTCTTCCGCCCATTTCTTGATTGGATTGTTTGTTCTTTGGGTGTGGGTTTGATAAGTTCTTTATAGATTTTGGATACTAGCCCTTTACCTGATATGTCATTTGCAAATATCTTCTCCCATTCTGTGGTTGTCTTTTGGTTTTATTGGCTGTTCCTTTTGCTGTGCATAGAATAAACTGAGGAGCATTTCAAAACCCCCAAATACAATTTGTCCAGAAATCTGGATTTAGTTCCTTTAGTGTAGGGCCCTAACACTGGTATTTTGAAATTACTAATGTGCACCAGTGATGAGAACTGCCAAATACAATGATACTAGATGTTTCCTTCTCATTGGTCCTTATGCTGATTTGCTTTCTTACTGAACAAGTCCCCACCTGAGCACTGAAAGCTTCAATCCCTTCTAATGTCATCCTAATTTCAACCTGGTGTACATCGGATGTCCTCTGATTATTTAAAGTAATGCAGACTTCAACACAGCACTATGGTCTCCCTCAGCTTCAAACTTCTTGCTTTAATTCATTTCATTCCAACCTGTGGGGGGGGTGGTTTCCAAACTCTGTCACTTAACAGCATTTTAATATCACTTAAATATTTGCTTGATTCAGTTTCAGGTAACAGAGTATCCATATCTCCTGGGGGGAAAAATCCCATAAAAAATATCTAAACATGATAGATACAATGTAAAAATAAACATATTTTAAATTCATGCTTAATCAGGTAAGAATAAAAGGAAATCCCAGAGACTAATAACGAAACAAAAGCAGAATACAGAGGTATAAGAAAATCCTGAGGTTAGGGACTGGTCTACAGAAAAGAGAAGGCAGCCCATGAAGGGATGGATTATATATGAGATTCCTCAGTAAAGCCTGACACCCAGAAGGAGCAGACAGTCAAAAGAAGAATGGGGCAAACAGGGAGAACAGTAGCCCTGGCTGGTCTTGAGTCTGGGCCAAGAGACACAAAGGTGCCCTTTCAGGACTATAATACACGCAACCCTCATGTGTGTTCGTTCAGTGCTGAATTCCAAAGACTTGGTCTGAAAAATACCAGGCCACAGTTTAGGCTAAATCTGCCCTTTCTTAGTGGTTGCCAAACACTCAGCAGAAAAGAACTCCTCAGAGAAAAAGTACATCATTTCAAGTCTCCATGAATAAATAAGACATAAGTAATTTAATAATCCCACAAATATGCCAGAAAGATCATCACAGTGTCATATATAATGATTACACATCTGTGTTATTAAGTTAATGTAAAAATATGAAAAATAGGATTTTCTTTGAAATTATGTATCATTCTGCAGTATTGGCTTTTCTTTAAATCAATACTATTATTTAAACAAAGTGAGACAGTGGCAATTAGTAATAATTAACAAAAGGACTAAAAAAGCATCTGACTTCGGCTCAGGTCATGATCCCCGGGTCCTGGGATCGAGCCCCGTATCGGGCTCCCTGCTCGGCGGGAAGCCTGCTTCTCCCTCTCCCTCTGCCCCTGCTTGTGTTCCCTCTCTCGCTGTGTCTCTCTCTGTCAAATAAAATCTTAAAAAAAAAAAAGAAAATATAGCAATATTTTATATTTCTGTCTGTCCTCTGATGGAGAAACGTGTCCACTCTTTAAACTCCTCATGGATGTTCAAAATGTATAAGCTACATCCTTGTATATTCTTAACACACATAAATGTATGTCTTTTTTTTAAAGACTTTATTTGAGAGAGAGAAAGAGAGCAGAAGCAGGGGGAGGGGCAGAGGGAGAAGCAGACTTCTCACCGCGCAGGGCGCCTGACACGGGGCTCGATCCCGGGACCCTAAGGCAGACAGTTAACTGACTGAGCCACCCAGGCGTTCCTAAATGCATGTCTTTTTAAAGTAATATAAATACAGTAGAACTAATTGATCATTTGACAATATAACAATGATATATTTCTTCCTGTCCCATGATCTAGTAGAAAGTTTACTCTAGTTCCTTTTGTAGGAGCTTAGGTTCTCCAGTGTTTCTTTTATACGGTGGTAAAACTGAAAGCAGTCCAACATCAAATTCGGGTGTATTTACAGCTCTGCTCTGAAAAGGCCACATTAAGTGATTCCTGACATTGGTCCCAATGGGATGACATCAAGCTAGATTCATCTCATAAAAGCATCTGAGCATCAAATACCTAGGAATTTACTTACTAGCAACACCCTAATTTTGGCTTGTAGGAATTAGTCCCCACCTGTCCAGAAACATCCATCCACTCTGTATCTACAAGCTTGCTGTGGTCAAATAGCTATTTGTCAGTCAGATCTTCTGCACCACAAATCCACCATGCAGACATTCACATCTAAAGTGGCAACCATTTATAAACGTTCTAAAACACACTGGCTGTCACCAGAAGTTAAACCCGTTCTTTCTCAGAGAAAATGGTTTTAAACACAGACACCATGATTCATTCATGGAACGCTACATCAAAAACTAATGATGTAATGTATGGTGATTAACATAACAATAAAAAAATTTAAAAAAACACAGACACCATCTCACTTTGTGAAATTGAAGTTGATTTCCAAATATTTTTGCAGTTTTAATGAAAAAAAAATTACAATGTCCTGTGTAATTTGACTACCCTAACCCAATAATTTGAGTTTAGAAGCAATTTCCCCCCTTAGTTTTGTGTTTATTTTTTTTTAATTCTATGAGTTTGGGTTGCAACCTATACATTAGACATTACCTCCAATTGAATAACTCAGGTACAGTTATTTATCCTTTTTAGATACCTTCTGGTCTCCTCAGAGATAAAGTTCACAGTTTTGGAGAAACAGCAATATAAATGTTTGATTTTCTAGATCTTTCTTCATTATCATCCTCAATGTGCTATCAAATTAGAGAAGAAAGCACTTTCCATGCACTTTGAATAGATGATTTTATGGCAGTTGAATGATGTAATATCTTATCTATGGCCAGCAACATGGACAACCAACTGGTAGTTGCACATATAAGGTCAATTCCTTCCAGTTCAGTAAAGTCAGAAATCTCAATAAGGGGTTTCTGCATATTTTAAGGAAACTGTAAAGTGACCAAAAGCTTTTATTAGAAAGACTTGATATCATGGGTAAGCAAAACACACACCTTTTAAGCAGCATTGTGTAAAATGTGTGCAGGGTATTTAGCAGGTAACACTATCTCATTTTCATGGATAAGAATTTTAGAGATGAAATGGAATGTGCCAAATTCTACCATTGCACTGTCTACTGAATATGCACACAGAGGAGGAAGGCTTAGTTTGCATGCAGACACGAACCATATCAACAATCTGCTGTTTCATTAAATCTTCACAGAAATCAAAAGACACCTTAAAACTACATTTTTCTTTTTTCTTTTTTTAAAAGATTTTATTTATTTATTTGAGAGAGAGAGAGAATGAGAGATAGAAAGCACGAGAGGGAAGAGGGTCAGAGGGAGAAGCAGACTCCCTGCTGAGCAGGAAGCCCGATGTGAGACTCGATCCCGGGACCCCAGGATCCTGACCTGACCTGAAGGCAGTCGCCTAACCAACTGAGCCCCCCAGGTGCCCAAAACTACATTTTTCAAATCAAAGTAATTATGGGAAACTTGTCATTGCTGTCATTTGACTCATCACTCTATATACTGCAGAAAGCGTGATCATAGTAAGAGTCAACGGAATCTGCTTTATATGAATGATATGAATCCAACACGTCTGTTATTGAAATGCCTCCCCAGGTTCACCCACAAGAAATTTGAGCTGCAACCTCTCAACCAGGAAATACAACTTTCACAGATGAAGCAGGGGAGTGGTATGATGGTGGGTGTTTGTTAGTAAGGAGTGCCCAAGCTAATTCAAAAGCCACGACTTTCAAATGAGCTTCGGTGTCTTTCTGGGAGACAAAACCCAAATGATTTAAAAGTATCTATCTGTCTGTCCTGTGTTTTGTGACAATCAGTCTCTATGTGTGTGTTCCTATCCCTTCTCCCTGGCTCCTGTGTAGTGTGTGCTTGGTTTGGGTTATTTGCCACCCTCATCAGGTACCTATGATCTTCTCTCTGCCATTAAAATAACACAGTGCTTTAGCATTCTTTTTTAGTGCTGTCTGGGTCATGCAGGTGTTGGTATGGTAATCATTCTTATTTTCATTATCTGAACTTTCACAAAACATGGTCACAATATTTGCGATGTTGAAACTAAACTAGCATTAACGGAATGCAAAGTGCAGCAGCTAATCTACAGACACATGTTAGGAGCAGAATGCAAGTCAAAAGTATCTTGGTACAACACACTTTCAATATATTTCTCATAATGTGGAGTCCCAAAGCTGACATCCAAGGAAAAGGAATACAGAAGCTTAACTGGAGACAGGTTATAGTGCCTTGTAAAACATATCCCTCAAAAGGAGTTCCTTAGTACCTAAATCTCACAGGGAGATTGAACCTACCATCTTTCTCTTGTTCTCCCTTGATAAAAGCATCTCCTTCCTGTTCCTGCTATTTATGAAACATGCATTAACATCTAGGGGGTTGAGGACAGCTGGAGCAAGGGCTGTCTCTGTGTCCCTGTGCACTGGCTATTCACACCAGTTCCAACACAGCCCTCTGCTCTTGGGATCAGCTGCTGCATTTATCCCCAGGCAGTGAGCACCTCCTGGGCTTTCTCTCCTATCACACAGTCAAAGGGGGAGATCTTTTTATTTCTTGCCCTTAAACCTACGAGAGGTGACTTGCGTGTTCTTGGAATGGTCATGGCTGGGATGAAACTGTGATACACTGCAGAAGGGGGTGGAGGTGGGTCTCCACACAGAAACTGCACATCTTCAAAATTCTCCCATGCACACACCATCATCTTAAAACAACGTATGTACCGGCGGAAACTCTTAAGACTTAAAAGCATCTTTCTCCTTCCTCTGTGCCTTCCCAGTGACTTTCCTCCCAAACATGCACACTCGAGCTCTTCCTCATTGTAAAAATTTAAAAAAATGATTTTTGGTATCACAGATTAGAGATACTTCAGTTAGCCTAGAGGAAAGGAAATCAAAACCAAACATGTGTATCCGCCGTGTTTCACCCCTGACACATTTTGTATACAATTCAATTATCACATTACAATGACCATGCCCGCTGCACCCTTCTATGTGATTGAACTTTAAAGACTCACAAGCAAAAACTTCTAGTGACAAATAATAGATGAGTGACTTAGGAACCTGACAGGTGAAACCCAGGGGTGGGTTGTAACAAGTGAGATAAATTGTTAGGTTTTTAACTCATATGTAATACCTTAGGGTTTTCATGTAAGAATTATTTTGCCCCCCCATCACTTGTTATAGGTGTTACAGAACCTACTTTCTTAGACAATGTAAATATAATGCAGAATATATCATGCTAGGGGAAGTACAGGGCTCAATAGGAGCAAACAGAATTTAAACAGTAATTTGATATGTGTGTACAGAAATATATCCACTCTTCTCTACTGCACATATTGCTGACCATTACAAAGATATTACACAATAAAAGTGTTTAAAGTTCCTTGAATTCCTAAGGACAAAATATGCTATCTTACTTTTCTTAAATTTAAATTTACCGTGTGTCTAAATTTTAAATGATACCAGTTTTTACAAAACCAAGCTGTAAATCGAGGACAACAGAGAGTGGTATCAATGCCACACTTTTCTTGATCTGGGTTTTGTGGTGAAATAAAATACCTGCTCATTTAGCCATATAAGTAGACTTCTCTATGTATAAATATGATCTATGTGATAAAGCCAAATGTGGGTACAGCTAGATCTCCATAATAAATCAAGATGTTTATATAATGACTATATCTTTCTCAATGCCTTTAGTTTGAGCACAAAAAAAAAGACCTGCAAAAAAAATAGTTTAAGCCAATATTAAAAAGTGCTTTGATTTTGAGACCAAGAATACAGAGATCTACCTTAAAATTTAAAAACTATAATTGAAAAGGTGATTATTTTCTTAAGATTGGAACCTGCAAGCCATGAGTCTATAAACGCCACCCTCCCTCTATCTGGAGTCCCCTAACTGTGCTTGGTATCCTGCTTCTTGACATAAGAATCTTCCACATTCATTAGCGTTGGTGTATCAGGCCCTACCCATCTCTGAGGGCTGACTGGCACCAGGCTCTTTCCTGCTGTAGGGGTCCTTATCTAAAAATAAAGCCTCTGCTGTTGGATGCGTTTTTCATAGCTGCTTGGATAATTTTAATGTGTTTTTTGATGCATGGGACATTTATGTTGTCAGAACAACCACTTTACATGATTTGTACAAGAGCTTTTGTGGCTTTTAAAAATGATTCTAAAAGCCAAGAGAGTTTTAGTATGAATGATGGGTAAATGGGCCCAGTATGAGAAACTGAATATTAGGGAGAAGTATTTTCACTTGTGAATATAATTATTTTAACTTTTTAAGGCCTAATCGGCATTAAAAAAAAAAAAAAGAACAGTAGAACTGGACATAGGATTATAGCTTACGAAGAAATGATATATTTTGATCATAGAAATAGCCACCTGGGTGTAATAACACATTACATTTGTACCTAACTGATGGTTTTCAAAGCACCGTTACCTGCATTACTTCATTTGACCCTCACCACCTCCTTCAGGTTCGGGCAGGAAGATATATTTATTCTCACCCGTGGATAAAGAGACTAAGGCTCAGGTATGACAGAAGTTTGACTGGAAGCTCCATGATCTCCCCCTTGAAATCTTCAGGAGTAAATACCCAAAATTCTATCGTTGGAAGGAGCTGAGGCTTATTCCATCCAGCAAGACAATCCTCGTAGGAAAATCCTCAACACCCTGCAACCCTCTCTATGTACCAGAGAGGTATATGGAGAGGCTAGGGAGAGAAACAACGCAGAAGGCTGGGGCAAAGCCATGAAAGTGGCTGATTCTCTTGATTCTGTTATAGAAAAGTTTTATCCCAGTAGAAATATTATCAAGGAGAGGTCCATAAACTATCAAAATGGGCAGGTGATAGGGTGTTTGCTATGGTCTAAATGTTTGTGTCCTGCCAAAATTCCTATGTTGAAATCTTAACCCACAAGATACTGATTTGGGGGGAGGGGCGGGTGCTTTGGGAGGTGATGGGTCATGAGGGCAAAGTCCTCATGAAGGAGATGAATGCCCTCATTAAAGAAGTCTCAAAGATAATCTACTGCTATTGCATCTTACTAAGATCTCCTAAATAAAATAGTAAAAAAAAAAAAAAAGGGACACTTGGGTGGCTCAGTCGGTAAAGCATCTGCCTTTGGCTCAGGTCATGATCCCACCATCCTGGGATCGAGTCCCTCATCGGGCTCCTGTGGGAAGCCTGCTTCTTCTTCTGCTTGCCGCTCCCCTTGCTTGTACTCTCACTCTCTCATACTCTTTCTCTGGAAATAAATAAATAAAATCCTTAAAAATTAAAAAAAAAACTTCTCCTATCAAACTGAAATGGTAGCTTCATCATATACAAATGCCAACTATAAGCGTGAGCCTATTTCTGGAATCTCCATTTTGCTCCAATGCATTATTTGGCTATCCTTGTTGTACTCTGTTTAATTTCAATAGATTCACGAATTCATGCTTAGATATTTTAAGCAAATTCTCTTTCCTTCTTTATATTTGTCTTGCCTTTTGTTGCCATGTCTGTTTTTATAAACCTTAGAATGAGCTTTTCCAAGTTCCCAAACATTTGTAACAGGAGTCCAAAAGGAAGCTAGCTTCATTGACGTTAAATATCTGAGGGGGAGAAGGTTCATTATGATATTCTTTGGTAGAGGCATGCCTCGTTTTATTGTGCTTCACTTTATTGTACTTTGCGATGTGTTTTGGGGCTTGGGAGATATTGTGTTTAACAAACTGAACGTTTGTGGCACCTCTGTGTCAAGCAATCTATCAGCACTATTTTTCCAATGGTATTTGCCCACTTTCCTGTCTCTATGTCACATTTTGGTCATTCGCACAATATTTCAAACTTTTTATTATTATTATATCTGTTATGCTGCTCCATGATCAGTGGTCTTTGATGTTACTACTGTATTTCTACAAGATGGCAAGCCAACAGTAAATGTTGGGTGTATTCTGTCTGCTCCACCAACCAGAGTTCCCCATCTCTCTCCCTCACCCTGGCCCCCCCATTCCCTGAGACAGAACAATGTTTAAATTAAGCCAATTAATAACCCTACAATGGCCTCCGAGTTGTCAAGTGAAAGGAAGAGTCACACATCTCTCACTTGAAACCAAAAGCTAGAAATTTGTAAGTTCAGTAAGGAAGGCATGTCAAAAGCTGGGACTGGCCAAAAGCGAGGCTTCTTGCAACAGTTAGCCAAGCTGTGAATGCAGAGGAAAAGTTCCCGAAAGACATTAAAAAGGCTACTCCAGTAAACACATGAGTGAAAAGAAAGCAAAACAGCTTTCTTGCTAATGCGGAGAAAGTTTGAGTGGTCTGAACAGAAGATCAAAACAGCCACAACATTCCCTTGAGCCAAAGCCTGATCCAGAGCAAGGCCCTAACTCTGTTCAGTTCTATGAAGGCTGAGAAAGGGAAGGAAGCTGAGGAAGAAAGGTCTGGAGCTAGTGGAGGTTGGTTGGTGGGAGTAAAGAAAGAAGTCGTCTCCATAACATGAAAGGACAAGGTGAAGCAGCAGGTGCTGAGGGAGACACTGCAGCAAGTCATCCAGAAGAGCTAGCTCAGAGAATTCAGGAAGGTGGCTATACTCAACAACAGATTTTCAGCGTAGACAAAATAGCCTTCTGTTGGAAGAAGATGCCATCTAGGACCTTCATAGCTGGAAAGAAGTCAATGCCTGGCTTCAAAGCTTCAAAGGACAGGCTGACTCTCTTGTGAGGGGCTAATGCAGCTGGTGACTCTAAGTGGAAGCCAATGTCCATGAACCATTCTGAAAATCCTAGGGCCTGTCAGAATCATGCTCTATCTACTCTACTTGTGCCCTGTAAATGGAACAACACAGCCTGGATGATGGTACATATATTTACAACATGGTTTACTGAATATTTATGTAAACCCACAGTTGAGATCAAATGCTCAGAGAAAAGTATTCCTTTCAGAATATTGCTGTTCACTGACAGTGCACCTGGTTACCCAAGAGCTCTGATGGAGACAGACAATGAGGTTAATGTGGTTTTCATGCCTGCTAATGCAGCATCCATACCATCCATCCATACCATCCATACATCCAATTGAAATGATCAAGGAATCATTTCAACTTTCAAGTCTTATTACTTAAGAAATACATCTCCTAAAGCTATAGCTACCATATATAGTGATTTAGAACATTGCATAATCTTAGTTGATAAAGCAGTGACAGGATTTGAGAGGAATGACTCCAATTTTGAAAAATGTTCTACTGTGGATAAAATGCAAACAAACAGTATCACATGCCACAGAGAAATCATTCATGAAAGGAAGAGTCAGTCCAGGAGGCAAACTTCATTTCTGTCTTGTTTTAAGAAACAACCACACCACCTCCCCCAACCACTGCCCTGATCAGCCAGCAGCCATCAACACTGAGGCAAGCCCCCGCACCAGCAAACCATTATGACTTGATGAAAGCTCAGATGATGGCTAGCATATTTTTTAGCAATGAAGTGTTGTTTTTTTAATTAAGGTATGTACATTGTTGTTTTAGACATCATGTTTTATTGTGTTTTGGCTTTACCTTAGTGGTCTAGAACCAAACCCACAATATATCCAAAGTATGCCATATATAACCCAAGTATTTGACCATCCTCCTCATGAGCCTACATCAGTTTTTCTCCAAAACAACTTACATAATTTTCTTGGAATTGATCCTATGACTGTTATAATTTTTTTCAGTACTCTAAATGGATGTATTTAGTTCCATTCTTCTCCTTCTCCTTCTTCTTCTTCTTCTTCTTCTTATTACTATTATTATTAATTTGGTCATTTATGGCATATAGAAAAGTTACCAAATTTCTCTTCCTTGATTTTTATCAAAATACTAAATGGTTCTCAGCTCTATTTTAAGAATTGCTTTTTATTTAAAATGTGGACAACCCAATTAAGAATAAAGAGTTTCTGCTTAAACTCTCATTTCAATTATACAGATGTGTATGTATTCTTGTTTTGGGTAGGCTTTCTTCTACAATGTTCAATGAGGGAAGTGACATCACATGCACCCTTATTTTTGTTTTTAATAAAAGTATTTCAAAAAATTTACTCTTGTTTCCTGTATTTTTGGTAGATAAAGAAATTAGGAGAGCTGCCACTTTTATCTATCTATATAGATAAATTTAGGACGAATTTTACCAAATACAATTTTCTGTATCTAATCTATTTTTTACATTTAAATTCCAGTATAGTTAGCATACAGTTAATATTAGTGTCAGGTGTACAATACAATAGAGTGATTCAACACTTCCACACATCACTGGTTGCTCATTATAGCAGGCATACTCCCTCCTACCCCCCCCTACTTCCCCCTTCCCTTCCCCATCCACCTCTCCTGTGGATCCAATTTAAAGAAATACATAATTTTTACTTTTAAAATGTTAACTTTCAAGTTATACTTTTTTATTTTAATTTACTTTTAAAAATATACTTTTCATGACACCTTCTTATACACTATTTCTATAAAATATATTAATTTTGGACCACCTGAACAATGTATAAGGTATAAAGATTATTTTTTGAAGGTTGGTGAAATGTTTATATGAAACCATCTGAACCTGATTACTTTTGTTACAAATGAGAGTGAATGAGTAAAGAAGTTAATTATTTATTACCACTTTATATATTTATTAGATGTTAGTTTAATCAAATTCTATTTTAGTCTACTATGATTTTATACATTATCTATTTGTCTCTATTAAGAAAATTATGCTAAAAAGTTGTTGAAATCTGTTCCTGGTTTTTTGTTTGTTCACATCTCTACTCTTAGAACATGCGTATTCTTTGAATTCATATATGTATTTCTCTCTTTTTTTATACCTCATTATTTTGTGGTTATTGGTCTTCAACATTATTTCTTTGTTTCATATCTGATCAATTTATTTTAATTGTTTATTATCTCCTCCCGTGAACTTGCCTTGGGTGAGTGGTTGTTTCTCTAACTTCTTAACTCTTTGGTCATTAATACTCATTATTTATTTTTCCTTCTTGATTTTAATCTTTTAATATCTTTTTATATAATACTTTGCCAAATCCTACTTGGTTTGATACTTAGACTCTTCATTATCATTTAATTCTAAAAAACATACTATTTTCACTAATATTTTTAATCCATAATTTAATTAGAAGTCACTTATTTAAGTCTTAAAAATTATGTTTTATGCTATCTTAAATCATTTGTTTCTAATTATAGTGCTTTGTGATAGAAAATAATTTTGTTGTATTGGTTCTTCCAAATGTCATAAGACTTGCTTTGTGACCTACTACATTTTCACACAGAGATGCAGAAATTATCATATCTTGTTAAATTTATAATTCAAGTTTTCTATACATTCCTTTTGATACACATAATTCACTTCTGAGAGACTCTCATGTGAATTTCTCTGTAATGTTTTATGTCTGTCAAATCTTATGTATTTTCAGATTACTTTTTAAAGTCATCTTTATTGAGATATAATTTATGTACCATACAATGCATCTGTTTAAGTGCAGAAGTCACTGAGCGTTAACAGATGAATATATGCATGAAACTACCACTACAATTAAAAAAAAAAAAACACAGTATTTCCATCATTCTAAGATTCATCCATATTTTTGCCCATAACAGTAGCTCCATTTTATTATATGACTATGTCATACTTTGTTAATTCTTTCATCTTCTGATAGATCTTTGGACTTTTTTTCAGTTTTTGGCTATTGTGAGTGAAGGCATTAAATATGCAAGTACATGTTAACTTTTTAACTTCAGTTACCCCATTGGGTGCATAGCACTATTTCATTGTAGTTTCATTACTCTCAATATAATTATGATAGTAAGCATATTGTACATATTTACTTATAACTTATGTATCTCTTTATGTATAAATTATGTACCTCTTTTTGCAATTGATTTGTTGTATCATACATTGATGCTGGGTCCTTCCCAGCATCTCTAGTTCTTCCAACTAGCCTCTCTCTTCCTGGCTATGCTGTGACTCTCTCCCAGAGAGAAAACACCACAAGCAATGCAAAGCTCACCCTAGGTAGGCGGATTGCTCCAAGTGTGAACTATCCCCCCCAACTCCCAGCAAAACACAAAACAAAAACAGTACCTCCTTATTCACTCTCCAGTGCCTTCAGGTTTCCTTTCTTTCCTTTGGTTGGTCATTTCTGTCGATGTTCATAGACTTTATAGAAAACAAGTTGCTTTGTTTGGACCTTGCTGCCTCATACCACAAGTGAAACTCAGGCTACTGTTAATGGCATTTTCCTTCTCTCTAGGTGCAGGAGTTTAGTCTCTTATACATTTTTAAGTGACAATCACTATTATCACTGGTCTGTGATCCAGAGATGAATGAATGGGTTCCTGAACGGGTCAGTACCCATCCTCTATTTCCATTGCTCATTCCTGTCTTTCCTCACAGGCAAACACCCTAGTGCTGCATATGGATGCAATGCAAATTAAGTACATGAACTTGTAAAACATGCATTATTGTTTGGAGTTCATGCAGTTTTAATTCATGTATGGCATGATATTATAGTTCTCTTCCTTTTTAAAAAAAAATTCTTTGTTTTTAGCAACCAATTATATTGTAGTTTGCACACATAATCTGTCTATTCTAGGTAGTGTGCAGCACGTCACACTTTGTATCACTTTCAATTTATCTATTCCATCACAGATGAACAAAATGATCCATTCCCCAATACACAAACATGTTGATAAATGTCCTTATAAGTCTTGCCTTCTGAACATATTTGAAATGATTTCCTCAAGAGTGGAATTGGTGTTTTCCAGCATATGCACAATACTTACTTTGACTAAACCAGTCAGACCACTCTCCACAGTATGTGTGGCATAGGGTTTCAAATTATTACATGGTCTTGATGTATTCTTTTTAATACATCTTTTTAATCAATATTAATGGTTTTCACCTTAGATTTGCCTTTGGTTGATGTTAATATTTTGCATCATCCGCATTTCCCCAGACTGAATTTTTTTCTTTCCAGTCTTTCTATGTCATTATAATCAATTGTGTCACTTGCAAATAATGCATAGGTAGATTTTAAATCCAAACTGAGAATACTTGTTATTAGGCAAATTTAATTCATGTATATTCATTGTTGTAGAGGCCACTTTTAGGCAGCAGGCCTGAGCTTGACGAAGGCAAAAGGGCCCACCCACAATGACCACTGAGCTGAGGCAAATAGGCTAATTTAGCCATAGACCCTAAGCCAACAGTGGGCTACTTACAACCAGGAACAGTTACCAAAAAAGGGAGAATTCCATGTGTTCCCATACTGCCTCACTCCACCCTGTAACTATAGTCCCTCACCACCGCCTCATGGCAGACGGTCTCTCCTTTGCTGTCCTCCCTGATGCTCCCTTGTAATCTATTAAATAAACATCTATCTCCTCTATTCTCCTTGGGTGATTTTTTTCACTGCCAGCACCACCAGCCTCCACACAATCTTGATGTCCCACATTTGTTGGCCTGCACAGGGAACCTGTCTCTGGGACTCTCCCCAGATTCTCCAGGAATTTCTTAGTCTTTCCCTCCGTGACCAACTCTAGTATTCCTTGGGGAACTGATGACCTCAGACAGAGGTTACTTCTTGGTGAGGATCCAAATGGGGCCAGGTGGGGAGGGGGAGCAGTGGACTGCCCTTGCCCCACACCTTTCTCTTTACAGCCCTACCTTGGATTCGGCTGCCTCTGTCTTTCCTAATCCCTAAAATTAAATTTAATAAATTTAATAAAAATTCCCAACTGACCAAGGTTGACCCATCCATAGGTAGGGACATCTCTACACCCCTCATTCAGGAGGAAGAGGCTTAAGATGATACCTCCATCCAAATGTCAAAAATCTGTCATTGCTGATCTGTTAGGGGGAATGGAGAGGCTGCTTTTAGGCAACAGGTCTGAGCAATGGAAACGTGAGCAAGGCAAAAGGGCCCACAGCGACCACCGAGCTGAATGCAAACAGGCTCATGAAGCCATACGCCCTAAACCAATGGGCTACTTACAACCAGGCACAGCTCCTAAGATTATCAGCTAAAGGGACAATTCCATAGTCCCCATACTCCGCCCTATTACTACAGCCCCGCACTACTACCACCTGCTGAACAGTCTCTCCTTTGCTGTCCAGCCCACTACTCCCTTGCAGTGTGTTCAGTAAACGTCTATCTCCTTTGCTCTGCCCTAGGTGAATTCTTTCACCCCCATGCAACTGGTCCCCACACAGTTGGTATGCCCCCACTACTGTTATTACTGGTCCTTATTTAACATTTGAAACTTAATTTGTCAAACAAGCTTTATTTGTATGTCATTTCTTTCACACTCCACTTTGTGGGTTCAGTTTATTTTTTTTGTGAGTCTGTTTATCAGAATTTCTTAACGTTCTTTGGGCCATGGACTTTCCTTTTGATTGAAATCTATGAATATCTTCTCAGAATGTTTTAGAATGCACAAAAAATACACATATCCTATACAATGTTTGTTAGTTTTTAACCACTTCCTTAATTGTCTTGGATTTCTGCCATTTTTGGTGATTATTGATGGTCTGTTCATCTTTTTATTGAGAATCTGGTTTTGCCTGCCACGTATGGTTTCCGTTATTATGCAGCAAGGGTGTAATGTACTTCCAATTGCCACGTGTCGACCGCATGCCTCCTGGGCACAGGGACCCCCTGTCTCTAATGGCACTTCCCCTATGGCGCTGTTCCGTTTTTCTCTTCCCAGTGACTGTACTCATTGCTTTATCCTTTTCCATTTACTCAAAACCACTCAGCCATAAAAAGATGACAAATAAAGGAATCTTACCAGCTATTTTGATTGTACTATCCAACTAAATTCTTCCCTGCTTTGCAAGAATTAGAAGCCTTCAAGATACATAAAACAAAAAGATAGTTAGATTCTTAAAATGGCCAGTCTTGGTTCAGCAATTGAAAATTACTGCTTTTTTCTTCTTCATTCATTTACTTAACCTGTAGTTATAGTTTTGTACTCACACTATGGAAAAAAAACAACAAAACAAAACACATCACTGAGGATCCAGTTTGGGAAATAACAAACACGTACAGTTTAAAACATGCTGTTAATAAAAAGTGAAACCGTTATATTATAGAGAATTTATTTTAAAAAACAATTTACCTGTCAGTTCTTGGACTGTAAGATTATGAGGTTCAAGCAGCTGTCTGATCAGAATCTCACATACGTACTTAAGACATTCTTAACAAGATGAATAAGGGTTGATTTTAATAATATCTAAGAGACCCCCCCAGACTAATACTGATAAGAGTTTCTCAACATAAAGACTTTCAAATGGCCCTATACATCAGTCTAGTGGATATGCTCACTTGAACAAAAATTTCTGACAATATCACCACATTTTAATAGCATAGCTTTCAAAAGTTGGGTTAATTAACATACTTAATTCTCAGTGTGGTAAACAAGAAATGAGAATTTTCATTAAATGGTTTGAATAAATTCACAAAAGAGCTGTTGACAACTGAGTTCTGTTTCTGGGTCTCTGTTCTGATCAGTAGCTTCATATAGAACAAGGCAAAGAAATACCACTGCAGACGGAAAATCTGTTTGCCATGAAGAAAATAAGTATAAACCTCCATTCCTCTGAGGAAACACATTTCAAGTTCAGCGCCCCTGACTAGACTGCAACATGACATGAGCATATCACAAATCTGTCCCAATGTGTGCCACAGTCAACTGCGTGCAGTTCTCAGTGATGACTTGTGTGGATGACCCCAGCTCTGTGGACTCTGACTGCGATAAATGCTTTCCCTGGCACCATGCTATTTCAAAACAGCTAGCAATTAAGAGTCCTTAGATTTACACTTTTCCAAAGGTTACAAAAGTAGCATATTTGGAATTGTTTATCCTTTCCCTAAAAACAACAACAAAAACAATAAACTTTACAATTTCTCTTAATCTGATGGATTTAGTTCAGAACCTCATCCTTGGAGATTTAACTTTATTTTTTTTTTCATTCCACACCAATCTTCCCAATCGTGTTTTTTTTAAGGAGAGTATCTGCAAGCAATAGCAGAATTACACTTACTCATAAAACACCACCATCCTGCCGCCCTGCAGGTCACACATGTGCACACACACACACACATTCAGGGGGATGCATGAGACTGCAATTATGGTGTAAGCTGGGGCAGGAGTCTTATCTGATGGCTCACTGGGGAAATACCGGCTTCTTGACTCATGTATGGAGTTATTAAGAGGAATTCGTTTCCTCTGGGAGAGACTAGACTGAGAGCTTCAGCTTGTAGTTGGCTGTTGGCTGGAGGCCACCCTGAATTCATGGTCAGAGGACCCATCTGCACACAACTCCTAGCGTGACCAAAGCCAGCAACGGAGAGCACTGGCTAGCCAGATGGAAGTTACAGGCTCATGTAATACAATCACAAAGAGACAATCCATCCCCTTTGACACTCTACTTGGGTTACAAGCAAGCACGGTCCAGTCCATATCAAGGAGAATCAAGGAGAAATGATTCTACAGGAGCATAAATACACGATAATAAGGAACACTGGTGGTACTGTGTGGTCTGTCTGCCACAAAAGGAAAAGTTGATGGATAAACATGAGATCTAAGAATCAAGGATCAAGATGATGTACTAGGATACAATTATAATATATTTCAGATTAAATGTAAAGTTCTGGAGAAAAAAGATCAGTAATAAAAAAATCCCACTTTAAAAAGTAACTTTTAAAACATACATTTACATTGTATGTTACATAGAATTTGTACACTTATATTTCTCTAAATATTATTCACCATAATTTGAACTAACACTATCAACAAACACATTGCAATGATCACCAAGGATTATGACTTCATCCTTTAAGTTCTAAAGTGATTCCTGAATCATTAAGAAAACAATACTGATTAGTATAGCTTTATCACTAACTTTTTATGATTAAATGATTATTTGAAGTTGTTCATCCATGTGTAATATCTAATAAAGAGC
Source organism: Eumetopias jubatus (assembly GCF_037043125.1). Taxonomy (NCBI): domain Eukaryota; kingdom Metazoa; phylum Chordata; class Mammalia; order Carnivora; family Otariidae; genus Eumetopias; species Eumetopias jubatus. Next base: position 5,917,539 of record NW_028274808.1, read on the forward strand.
TAAATGGCTAAACACACAGTGAGACATCTTTGGTACATATCTTGCAATTTTTTTAAAGGAAAGAAAAATGGCACTGAGAAAAAGCCTGTAGTTAGGGGAGAAAGTGTTGTCATTTTTAATTTTCTAATTCCTCTTTCCATGAAATCAGCATGTTTTAGCACAAAACCACAGGATAAATAGTCATTCACTAGATTAAAAGCCCAAATTGACTGATCTTGTGTGTGTGTCTGTGGTTCTGATAGCATTTTGTGAAAATTTTTGATTACTCGTTTTTTTCTTTACTTTTCTTTGTTCACCTGAAAAATCTATAGTCTCAATATTTATGAAATTTTCTTTTTCAAAGATTTCCATTTTTATTTTATTAATTAAATTTGTGCCTTTATTAAACATATGTCCTTTTCTATGTATTACATATGTTTGACAATTACATATATTTTGTATTACATATATTTTGGCAAATACATATATAACTGTCTCTAAAAAAATATAAACCTGTACATCCTCAACAGTTTCCCACATCTTCAAACTGTCTACTCTATGCAATAAAAACAAAGGATGTTTGATATTTGTTTTGTAAGCTGTCTTGTATATAGTTTACATCTAATTTTCTATTATCTTACCCTTTACAAATAAGTTGTTTTTTTAAGATTTTATTTATTTATTTGACACACAAAGAGAAAGAGAGCACAAGCAGGGGGAGCTGCAGGCAGAGGGAGAGAGGAGAAGCAGACTCCCCGCTGAGCAGGGAGCCCACTGTGGGGCTCAATCCCAGGACCCTGGGATCACAACCTGAGTCGAAGGCAGACACGTAACCGACCGAGCCACCCAGGTGCCCCTCTATTCTCTTACTCTTTAGTGGAGGTAAAAAGAACAAAAATCACCAAGTAAAGGAAAAGAGTCTATGTGTATGCATTTGTGCATGTGTATCTGTCAAGGGGTCAACACTTGAAGATGATATACAGTATTATTCATTAATAAGGGCAGCTCCAAGAGAATATTTACAAAAGCACACCTAAATAGTAACTTTGTGTATGAGAAATTAGAATTTATTTCTTTTTTTTCATTTAAATTCAGTTAGCCAACATATGGTACACCATTAATTTCAGATGTAAGTGTTCAATAATTTATCAGTTGCATATAACACCCAGTGCTGATCATATCATGTGCCCTCCTTAATACCCATCACCCAGCTACCCCATCCACCCCTACCTCCCCTCCAGTAACCCTCAGTTTTTTTCCTAGACTTAAGAGTCTCTCATGGTGCTTATTTTCTTTATCTTTAAGGAAGTAAATATCTTGCTGCTCTATACATTTTAACGAGTCCACCCCATGTCCCTGTGAATCAGGCAGTATCAAGTAATAGACCCCGGAGCCTGACATGCTTCACATCTCATATCCTGAAGACAAGTTCATGGTTTGATATGTTCTCTTTGGTTTCTAATCGTTTCTGTTCTACAGGCTCCTTAGATTCCACCTTCCTTCCAATGCTGGTGACAACCCCCACTCTGCTTCAGAACCATTTTCATGACTCTGAGCCTTGATGTTGTAAAAATATGCTGATCCCAGAAGGGAGGTTTATATGCCTTCTGTTATAAAATAACAAATATTGTGGGGGCGGGGGAGTAAACTGTTGTGACAGCAAAATGAATGGTTTAGAAATATGTTTTTTCCCTCTACAAATAGTTATTCCTTAAACCGCTCACACATACTAAAAAAAAAAAAAAAAGGTTAAATTTATCTCAGCCTTCTTATCAGCAAAACTATTTGTAAGATTCCAAAATATGTTTTTAACCACAAGAGTATATTTTAATTGACTAATGTGTTAATAAATATTCTTCTTTAATAAAAAGCAAATTAATAGGTAGAAATGACTTTTCTCCCATGTCTAATGCATCAACATAAGTTGACTGTGTCAAGCAGCTTGTGGAAAAGTAATCACAGATTTAGACTCTGTGTTTAGTCTATACAGTATCATACGGTTTACTTAGCATGACAGTATTTACTGAGGCATCACAGGGCACTCTCCACCTTCAAGGAAAGTAGCCCAGATGTATTGTTATCACCTTCTCTCCCAGAAGTTGCGTCTCATTCTAGATAAACAGATATAGTTAGTATCACTTGGTAAAAATTTAAGTGATAAAATGAGGAAAACTGAGTATTTTTTTTTTCAGCAGTGTTGCATGGTGCCATTTCAAATATATCATGATCTTTCTACCTTTTAAAACATATCTTTTTTGGTTACTTTGAGTTTTGGACTACATGTTCTTTTGAAATATTTGCCTTTGCCATCAAGTCCCCCACTTCATTTTGTTTTTCTCTTAGTTTAAACTGACATAAAAGGTGAAAACAAATGAGATTGCTGTATTAAAAAAAAATGGTGGTTTTAACATAGAGATTTTGCAATTCTGAAATATTCTCTACTTAAGCCCTGCCTCTCTGAGTGCTTATATTTTCTTGAACAATTCCACATTAATCTGGGACAAAAATAAGACTCTGGTTCTGTAGATAGATAATTCATCTAGTTCTGCTCATGGATCCATGGTGAGTACCTTGCATAGCAATGTGTATCAAAAATATTTTTTTTTACTTTAGGTATATAGTTAGAGACATATTTCTTCCTGAAAAAAAATATTTCACCTCTATAAATAGAAATGGAATGCTACTAGCACGTTATAGTTAAAAAGATATGATCAAAAAACACAAAAACTTGATACTTCAAATCATAGCACTATTGAGTCAGGTACCAGTGTTTATAGAATAATAAAATTACAGCTCACATTTCTAAGAATAAATAAATGTAACCTCATGAGAACAACTTGAATAAAAATGGCTAAATCATATCAGGTATATACCAAGTAAGAAGAAATTTAAGACATTCTAAAATACCTATATCTTCTCACTCAGGAAAAATATAAGGATCATTTTCAACTGGAAAGTTCTTAAAATAACAAAGAAAATAATAGGCAAGATGAAGGAGGAGAAGGACTAAATCATGCATTAGATGCAAGCAGAAACTTCACGAAACTGCATGCAACTTTAATCTGACTCAGACAGATACTCATTCAAGAATGGAGGAAGTCCATCCAGCAGGAAAGAGAATATTAAATACATATCAGATCTATAGAAAAGAACCTCTGTCCAAATTATCTTTGCATATGCCATACAGACCAAAACCTAAATGAAGAAAAAGAAGTTGTAAGAAGGCAGTTTCTAGCCATAAAGTCCTAAAGAAAAAAAATAAAAGATCTCAAATAAACAATCTAACTTTACACCTCCAGGGATTAGGAAAAAAAAAAAGGAACAAACTAAGCCCAAAACCCAAAATTCATAAAAAGAAGGAAATAATAAATATTAGAGCAGAAATAAATGCAACAGAGACTAAAAAGACAATAGAAAAAAATCAATAAAACACAAAGCTGCCTATTTGCAAAGGTAAAATTGACAAACCTTTGTTAAACTAACCAAGGAAAAAAAGTGAGGCACAAATAAACAAAATTATAAATGAAAGAGAAGACATTATAATAGATACCACAGAAATATAAAGGATCATACTATAGATAATTTCTGTACCAAGAAGCTGGATAATCTAGGAGAAATGGATCAATACTCAGAAATATACTAAACTTCCAAGAATGAATTGTGAAGAAATAAAAAATCTGAACAAACCAGTAACAAGTGAGTGGGCTGAAACATTAATCTACAACCTTTCAACAAAGAAAAGCCCAGGATCAGATGGTTTCACTGCTGAATTTTACCAAACATCTAAATAAAAATTAATATCAGTATTTCTCAAATTCTTCCAAAAAATTGGAAAGAAGGAAACACTCCCAAACTCATTTTTTAAGGCCAGCATTAGCCTGATAACAAACACAGATAAGTACAAAAAAATAGCTCTGATCAATACAGATGCAAAAATTCTCAATAAAATACAAGCAAACCAAATTCAACAGCATATTGACAGGATCATTCACCATGATCCTGTGGGATTTATTCCTGAGATGCAAAGGTAGTTTAACATATGCAAATCAATAAATGTGATATACCACATTCACAGAATGAAGGATAAAAGCCATATGCTCATCTCAACAGATGCAGAAAAAGCATTTGACAAACTTCAACATACTTTCATGATTTAAAAAACCAAAGAAAACATTCGACAAAGTGGGTATAAAAGGATTATACCTCAACATAATAGACCCTGTATATGACAGCCTGCAGTTAACATCGTAGTCAATGATGAAAAGTTGTAAGCTTTTCCCCTAAGAATAAGAACAAGACAAAATTGCCCACTCTTATCACTTCTAATTCAATACAGTACTAGAAGTCCTAGCTAGAGCAATCAGGCAAGAAAAAGAAATAAAAGACAATCCAAACTGGAAAGGAAGAAGTAAAATTATCTCTGTTTCAAATGACATGATATTATATACATAAAAACTAAAGATTCCACCAAAACCTGTGAGAAGTAATAACAAATTCAGTAAAGTTACAGGATACAAAATCAATGTTAAAAAATGAGTTCCACTTTTATACACTAAGAAGAAATTATCTGAAAGAGAAATAAAATAATTCTACTTACAATTGCATCAAAACAATAAAATATCTAGGAATATAAATTTAATCAATAAGGTTAAAGATTTGTGTACTGAAAATATAAGACTGATGAAAGAAACTGAAGAAGACACACATAAGTGGAAAGATGTTTTGTGTTCATGGATCAGATTTAAAAATGTGAAAATGTTTATACTACCCAAAGTCATCTATAAATTCAATGAAATTGATATCAAAATTCCAATAGAACTTATCATGGAAATATAAAAAAAAAATTCTAAAATGCATATGGAACTATCAAAAAAACCCAAATAGTCAAAGCAATTATGAGAAAGCAGAACAAAGCTGGAGGCATCACACTTCCTGATTTCAAACTATATTACAAAGCCATAGTAATCAATACATTATGGTATTGTCATAAAAATGGACACAGAGACCAATGAAACTGAATTGAGAACCCAAAAATAAACTCATGCATTTTGATTAACTAATACTTGACAAGGGAGCCAAGAATATTCAGTGGTGAAAGAATAGTCTTTTCAATAAATAGAGTTGGGAAAACTGGATATTCACATGTAAAAAAATGAAATTAGACCCCCTATCTTATACCACTCACATAACTCAACTCAAATCGATTAAAGACTTAAATGTAAGCCCTGAAGCCATAAAATTCCTACAAGGGAAAAGCTCCTTGACATCAGTGTTAGTAATGATTTTTCGGTATGACACCAAAAGCACAAACAAAAGCAAAAATCAACTACATCAAACTAAAAAGCTTCTGTAAAGAAAAAAATCAACAAAATGAAAAGGCAACCTATGGGATGGGAAAACATATTTGCAAACCATATATCTGATAAGCGGTTAAGATCCAAAATACATAAGGAACTCACACAACTCAATAGCAAACAAACAAACAAACAAATGAAAAACAATCCTATTAAAAAAATAAATAGACATTTTTCCAAAGAAAATATACAACAGGCCAACAGGTACATGAAAAGGTGCTTAACATCACTAGTCACCAGGGAAATGCAAATCAAAACCACAGTATATCATCTCACACTTATTAGAATGATCATTATGAAAAAGACAAGAGATGACAATTTTTGATTAGAATGTGGAGAAACCCTTGTGCACTGCTAGTCAAAAAATAAATTGTTACATCCACTGTGGAAAACAGTTCCTCAAAATAAATAAATAAAAACAGAACTGACCTATGATCCAGCAATCCCAATTCCTGGTATAAACTTGAAGAAATAAAACCAGGTCTTCAAAACTTTATCTGAACCTCCATGTTCACTGCAGAATTATTTACAACAGCCAAGACACGGAAACAACATAAGTATGTATTCCTGGATGAATGGATAAAGATAAAAGGATGTATATTGATATATGATATGGATTATATGTGTGTGTGTATCAGAATATTATTCAGCCACTGAAAAGAAGAAAAACCTGCCACTTGTGACAACATGGATGAAATTATGGAGGGCATTATGCTAATGAAATAAATCAGGCAGAGAAAGATAAATAGTGTAGGCTCTCACTTATATGTAGAATCTAAAAAACAAATCTAAAAAAATATAGAATCTTAAAAAACAGACAAACAAACAACAACAACAACAACAAAAAAAAAAACCTTCATAGAAAGAGAGAGTAGACTGGTAGTTGACAGGGCCTGAGGATGATAACGGTCAAGGTGTACAAACTTCTATTGATAAGAAAAATAGGTTCTGGAGATCTAATATATAGATGATTACAGTTAATAATATTGTATTGTATTGCAAGTTGCTAAGAAAATAGATCTTAAGTGTCCTCACCATAAAAAAAAAAGGCAGCTATGAGAAGTAATGGATGCCTTAACTAATCTTATGCAATAATCATTTTGCAATATATACAGATATCAAATCATCGCATTTTGCATCTTAAGTTTACACTATTTTATATATCAAATATGTGTCAATAAAGCTGGAAAAAATACTAAAGATGAGCAGTCATAAAATATATATAGTGTATAGAACTAAACTTTCTAAAACTATCCAATAATCTTAACAGTGGGAGATAAAGGAAAAAGGAAGAGTGGGCAAGGCAAATATATAAGAAACTGTTAAAAATTCAGAAGTATAATAGTGATAAGAGGCATTTAGTAATCTATTAGGAGGAAATCAAAGACAGCATTTACGGTAAAATAATTGTAAAGATACTATAAGTGTGAAATACTTTTGCTAAAAAGAAAATCAGTTACAATGCACTTCTAAAATTTATCAGCTCGGGCGCCTGGGTGGCTCAGTTGGTTAAGCAACTGCCTTCGGCTCAGGTCATGATCCTGGAGTCCTGGTCCCTGCTCAGCGGGGAGTCTGCTTCTCCCTCTGACCCTCCCCCCTCTCATGTGCTCTCTCTCTCTCTCTCTCTCTCTCATTCTCGCTCTCTCAAATAAATAAAATCTTTAAAAAATAAAATAAAATAAAATTTATCAGCTCAAACTCTCAGGGTCCCCCCACCGCCCTTAGGAATGCCACAGTGGTTCTATAGCCACCTAACTGAAAGGGAAAGAGCTGTATCTGTTAAATCACATGGGAGCTCAATTCCATGGTCCTCCACTGAATCCAAAAAGGTTGGGGGCAAATCTGAAGACAGGAGAGTCTCTTGGGCAACAGGGGGTGTCGGAGGTAATTGGCAACTGTAACTGTGAGGAAACAGGAGTATGCACTTCTCTGGACCCTTCTTTCCTAGGAACAAAACGCTTAAGATTCGGGGGAGAGATGAAATCTAGTTCCCTCAGCATACCAGGAAAAATCTCATTGCAAGCAAGGTGACTGAGGATTTAACATCAATCCCTGCGATTCACCATACCAGTAAATGGAAAACAAAGCCATCTGATCACCCTAATCAATTCATAAAAAGCTTTGAACAAAATTCAGTGCTCATTCTAGACTAAAAACTCTCACCAAACTCAAAATTTCTTCCACCTGAAAAGAGTATCTACAAACATATTATCAAATAATAGTATGATACTGTAACTGATGAAGAAAAGAATGAATACATGTGTCCTAGGATCAGGAAAGCAGCAAGGTCCTCACCAAACAAACAAACAAAACAGATAAAAGACACAGAGATTGGAAAGGAAAAAAAAAATCCTATTTTTATTTGTAGCTGACATGACTGCCTATGCAGAAAATCAAGAACAGCCTGCAAAACAGCACTATAGAGAACATGCAATTGAAGCCAGGGCACAGGAAACAACGTTGATAGATACAAATTCAACTGTATTTCTTGGTAATAGAATGAATAGTTGGAAACTGAAATTTAAGCGAGTACCATTATACTATGCATCAAATATATGAAATACTTAGGGATAAATTTAACCAAACATATGGAATATTCAAATGCTAAAAATTATGTAACCTTAATGAACTAAACCAAAAACCCAAACAAATACACGAATATGCTAAATTCGGAATCAGAAGCCTTAAAAATATAAAAATAACTCCTCTATGCAAATTAACCTATAAATCCAAGGCAACACTGATCAAAATCCTTGTGATGTTTTCATAGATACCAGCAAGCTGATTCTAAAACGCATCTTGAAAATACAAGGACCTAGGTTAGCCAAGATAATTGTGAAAAAGAACAAAGTTGCAGGACTTAGACAATCTGATTTTAAAGTTGCCACAACACTACAATATTCAAGACAATGTGGTATTGGCAACAGGATATATATAACAATCAATGGAACACACAGTACCCAGACAGACATAGACCCACAAATACATGTTCAAATGATTTCTCGAAAAGGTGCCAAGATATTCAATGGGAAAGGATAGTCTTTAAAACAGATTTAGGGGCACCTGGGTGGCTCAGTCATTAAGCATCTGCCTTCGGCTCAGGTCATGATCCTGGGGTCCTGGGATAGAGTCCTGCATCCAGCTCCCTGCTCCACGGGAAGCCTGCTTCTCCCTCTCCTACTCCCCCTGCTTGTGTTCCCTCTCTCGCTGTGTCTCTCTCTGTCAAATAAATAAAATCTTAAAAAAATAAAATAAAAAAATAAAACATATGGCAGTGACACACTGGACAGCCATATGCAAAACAAAACAAAACTATGTCCCATAACTCACATCATATGCCTAAATTGACTAGAAATAGAACATAAATCTAAATATAAATCTGTAACACTTCTAGCAGAAATCATAGGAAGATGATTGTGTGACCTTCAGTTAGGCAACCTCTTCTTATGTAGGATAGAATATGAAAGAAAAATACAAGAAAAATCAGTATAGTTGACTTTATCAAAATTTCAACCTTTAGCTTTTCAAAAGACACTATTCAGAAAAGGAAAAGATCGGCAACACAGAGGCAGGAAATATTTGTAAAACACATAGCCAATAAAGGACTTGTATGATGATTATATAAAGTTCTTGCCCAGTTCAGTTAGAAAAGTCAACATTCCATTTAAAAATAGGCAAAACAGGTTGCCTGGGTGGCTCAGATGGTTAAGCGTCTGCCTTCGGCTCGGGTCATGATCCCAGGGTCCTGGGATCGAGTCCCGCATCGGGCTCCCTGCTCAGCAGGGAGCCTGCTTCTCCCTCTGCCTCTCTCTCTGTCTCTTATGAATAACTAAATAAAATCTTTAAAAAAAATAGGCAAAACATTTACACAGAAACTTCAATGAAGAAGAGCTATAGATAGGAAAGAAGGACATGGAAGGTCATGTACATGCAACCTAACAACAAGATGACCTACTGTTATACACCAATTAAAAGAGGGGAGAAAGTCCTAAAAATACAGTGTTAGGAAGATATGGAACAATGAGAACACTCATGCATTGTTGGCGGGAGCAAAAATGGTGAAAAAAATAAACACTTTAAGAAATAATTTGGTAGTTTCTTATAAAGTTAAAAATATATTTACTATATGACCCAGGAACACCACTCTCAGGTACATATCTGAGAGGAATGAATAAGCATGTTCAAAACATACCGGATACTACTACTTAATGGCCATCATGTATGGCTGCTTGAACAGAGGTAGTACATTCAAAACTTCAGGGATGACAAGGAATCAGTCACTGACATAACATACATAAACCCCAATGGCATTAGGCCAAGTGAAAGAAGACAAACTCATGAGAACCCCAACTCTAGAATTTCACTTATATGACATTCTGAACTACACCAAATTATAGGGACAGAAACTCAGGTCCATGGCTGCCAGGAGCTGTGGTGGCAGATGGTGATTTATTTCCAAAAAGCAGGAGAGTAATTTTTGCTGAGACTGAAACATTCTAAATCTTAATCGTCATGCTGCTTACAAGACTTTCTAAAATTGTCAAAATTCACAGAAGTGTGTGCCTAAAAATGGAAATTTTTATTGAATTCAAATTTGACCTTGATAAAACTGACCTAAAACATTTTCAAATAAATCACATTTTGAAGTGCCTTCTAAACCATCCAGGAAGAATTATTCAGCCAATTTCACTTGTACTACTAAGTTTCATCAAATTTATTGTAACTTTTTTTGCATGCTTTGAATATTTCAGGTACTTGAACAATAATTTCAGTTGTTCATTAACTAGAAAACACCTTTAAGAACTAGGTTAGTGTTCAAAGGTAAACTGAGGCACATGAAAATTTATAAGAGGTCATCTGAGCGAACATCAATTCCAACTGGGCAGTGCCAAGCCAAAAGTGGTAAGAGCTCCATGACCGAAGCTCAGGGAAAAGGTTTTTGAGAAGACGCAGAAACAAAGCAATGTATTTGATTGTAGGCAATTGCCTTTTTCTGGGAGAGACTAGTTGGCTGTTCGTGGTTAGTTGTCCTTAAATTTCATTTGCTCAGATTCAAGAGCCTTGATTCTGACTCAGATGCATTAGAATCACCACAGTCTGATGGCCTTCCTGTTTAATTTCTTTAACACTAGCTGTCAGAAACATAGAATTAAGAATGAGGGTTAACAGCACCCATTTGTTCAGCTCTGCTTGACAAGAATATATAAACTTGGGAGTATTCATAGCTTTTCCTTCGAGAGTACATCTAATCTGGCGTCATTCTAGACCCTGGAAATGCAGAGTCAGAGTAAACGCCTGGGAAGAGCTTCAAATAATCCTAGCTGAGTGGATGGATGTTCAAAATGGCAAAGGATTAGAAGAGATTCAGAAAAGCTAAACTTAAAGTAGTTTTGTAGAATTTACAGAGAAGGAACAGAGAAATGGGGGGCATCTGACATGGACTATGTATGCGTGGGCGTGTGTGCCTATGATCGCACACCTTGTGACCTGCATCCTGCTTTGGTGATTCTCAAGAGAAGAAAAAGCATACATTCAATCAATCATTCTTTTGTTGCTTCTTTATCCACCCAATCATTTCATTATTTATGTTCCATACTATAATCTCTCTGCACTATCTTTATTCCATGCTAACTTGGAGTTGCCTAACTTAAGTAACTCTTGAATTTATCCAGGAAATCTAGAACACTGGGTGATCAATATACATAGAAGACAGCTCTTGCCCTGAATGAACTTAAATCTACTGGAGATGGAGGGGCTGGTGACAGACAAGGAGCCAGGTGGCGTCCAGGGGGCCTGGCGGGTCCTACGGCGTAACAGCTATGGGCATCCGAGGGTTCCCCGCCAAGTTAATGCCTGATGGTGTCCCCGGAGAGCCCCAGAATCGGTGCCAAAGGAAAAAAGGAGTGGGAAGATGAAGAACTGGTGACAAAAATTTCTTAGCAGACAGAGAGTCGTCTCACACCTCCGGCCTCGCCCAGTGTGAGGGGAGCGAGATGGAACCGGGACAGTTGAGGCTGCACAAGAGGGAAGGGGAGGTCGGGTCACAAAGTGTTGCGGGGTCCACGCTGGGGAGCCTGCGCAGGTCCTGAGGGATTCCTAAAGGGTTTTAGCAAGGGAAGGGCATGACCCATCTGTGTTTACAACAATCAGTGAGACTCAAAAGGGACTAAAAGGGATTGGGCAGATTGCTTTAGTGAGACGTCCTGCCCCGAATCCGCAGGCTGGGTGTGCAAGCGGGGGAAAACAAGTCGGCGATATCCACAGTGATAACAATGGCGATGGCGAAAGCAAATCCCTCACCATGTTGAGTGCTACGCGGGGCCCTGGGGACACTTTACAGATACTCTCCTGTGCTGACAATTAGCTCTGCTTCACTGAGAAAATTGAGGAATAGAGATTTAATTATATTGGTGTGTTCCTTCCCCGAGAGCTGCAGCCCGCCCAGGCCAGGGCGCTCCCCACCACCCTGCACATGCAGGGTCCCCCCGCGCACCTGCACCCCTGGGCCGCCGCGGCCCCGTCTACCTGACGCGACGCGCTGTCCGCCGCCCCGGTGGCAACCCTAGCTCCGACAACATCTACCCGGGGGCCCCCCCGAGGTGAGTCACTGCCGCAAAGAGGGCCCCTTGGAGCGGGCTTGCAGCAGCGCCGCCTCGCGACTGTTCCCGGGGCTGCGCCTTCCGCACCTGGCATCTGGGACCCTTCAGGAGCCCCAAGGGCCTGCCCAGTGCGAAACACAGCAACGAAAAGAAAAACGCTTGTCAAAAACAAAACAAACAAACAAAAAACCAACAACAACTAAAGTTGGTAAACAAAAGTGGGTTTTGAACACACATTTGCCTGACTTTTATACTCACACTTCGGCCCACTATAATTCAGTGCTTTCCAGATGGCTCTCAGCCAGACGTCTCAGGTCACTGGGGTCAGAGGTAACACCAGGCAAAGAGAGGACAGCTCCGCAGTGCAGGTCTCTCTGTGGGGGGAGGGTGTTCGGTTTTCCCATGCCATCACTGAATATCCTATGTCATCCAAATAATCTTCCAAAATAAATTTGGAATTAGCATATAGAGCTATTTTTGTTAACTAAAAAAAGAAATTTATTATGAATACGGTTTAAAATAAATTTTCTTCCTAATACAGACCCACGAAAGAAAAAATCATTGACAAGCAAAGATATCTTTGACACGTAATTAATTTAATGAGCAGTTTTAATATGCATGCCATGAACCCAATTAAATTATATCTATTTGGCTACTTATAATTATATACATAGAATCATGTTTCCTACATGTGTTCCATGAACACTACCCACAAGTGATCAAAAATAAATGAAAGGTTCCACTGGTCAAGATTTGAAAGATGTGAAGGACATTTTTATACCAGGGATGGCAAAGTGGCAGTCAAAAGGATAAACTAAGCTTTCAAATGTGTTCTGTTTCCGTTTTGTTTTCATCTTGTTTGGCTCGCATGCTATAGTCCTTGACTTAGTCTATTTGTGTTGTTTTGTTGAGTCTAAATAGTTTTAAGGGAAGACAACGAGCCACCGGCCACATCCTTCACTATCTTCAGCTAATGTCCCTTCCCACTTCCACATTACTGTCCTAGCACCCAGCAGCTTTGGGATTTGCAAACCATGCCACATAGCAGCACCTTCTCTTAGTATCACAGTGCTTACTAGAAAATACAAGCTTCAAGAAAACATGAAAATAAGTATGTCCCCAGTTTCATATTAAGTTCACTGATATAGAAATACGTAATTCATGTTACATAACACATACTAATATGCATGAAAATACTACACATGCATACCGCAAATAACATTGGTTATTTACAAATTTCCCAAAGCTATTGTTCCTCTAACCTTTTCCTTCCACTTTTTGCAGAACTTCTATCATTATTTCATTGATGTGTTACCCCCTTCCCACTGTTTCTTAGGAAATGCCGACACAGAAAAATAGTTATAAAAATTTACCAAAGTTGTAAAGTGATTATTTTTGGTTGGTTAGATGTGGAATGAGGCAGACCATGTTGGGTAGACAGTGAACAATATCTCAAGACTCCTCTACACAGTGTGAAGTAACTTCACATATGTGAAAATGGCATGCAAAACCACAGGTGCAGGCCTGAGATCTACCCACCCTTCGGGCTTTTCAATCAGTCTATCCCGAGACTGCTTTTCCAGCCTGGCATCTGGGCACTTGACTGGGAGTTAGAATTCCTTCAACTGATGTAGAAATTTCCCTAAATGATAAACACAGTTCCCTGTGGCTTAAAATTCTTTACAATGTGGTTTATGTTGAGCACCTGCTTTCTGTCTGGGACTCTGGGATTTTGGTACATGGTGGCAAAGGATGCCTCTGGGACCAGCCTCCAACAGAGGCCTCGTGTGTCCCCGGCCGGGCCCACTCTGCATGTGCCGTGGGGCTGTACTGCTGGAGGCATGAAGCAAGCCTTGTGTGAGTTCAAGGGGAAGACTTGTGGAAGCTTGTGCCTGGTCCTCTGGGCTTGGCTGCAAATGACTTTTCCCTCTGCTGGTCTTGCTTTACATCTTGGGCTATAGTAACTCTTAGGACAATCTGTGCTGAGTTCTGTGGGTGCTTTCTACCAATCACCAGACCTGAATATGTCATGGGGACCGAAACACACACACACCCCTTTCACATACTTGAAGTGAAGGCCGAAACTAAAATATGATTGTGATCATGAAGAGAAAAAAAAATAACAATAAGTATAATGCCACCATCCTACATGCACTCCTGCAGCCCTCCCCACCGCTGAACACTGTGGGGAAGAAAGGGGGGGTCAAGGCAACAAAAGTATGAGGAAGACAAGCAGAATGAGCAGCAACAATAATGAAGGAGTCTGGAAAGAAGTTGGAGGAATCACCATAATGAGCAAACTCACCCTAAAAATGAAAATACTATATATATATATATATACACATTATATGTAAGATGTATATAAATGGGCAGATCAGATCAAAAACCGCAATAAAAAAATTAAAAGTCCCCAAATCAAAGTAGTATGAAAAGTTAAAAGCACTCAGTGTAAGAGAAAATGATACTTTTTAACGCTAAAAGCTAAAATGCACAATGAAGACAGAACACGTGTGAATATTTATGCTCTAAGGAACTCAATAACCATCCTTTTGAGGCAAATACCACAGACAATGCAAAGAGACACAGAAACACACACACAGGAGACCTTAAGATGCCACTCTCAGTCCAAGACAGGGCGTTGGACATAAACCAGTGAAGAGATGAAAGCTTTCAACAACAATATTAGGAGGGTAGGTCTTGTAAACAACTACTGGATTCTATATTTGGATCACAGAGCAAACACATGTTCACAGCACAATCATAAAAGATGATGATATAACACAAAGAAAGTATATGTCATTTCCATTAAGGAGAAACTTCACACAATAGCTTTCTCATCACAGTGCAATAAATTCAAAGGTACTAACAAAATGACAGAAGGTCCTTCCACCTGGAAATTTAAAACTTCTTATCAACCCACTTCTGGGTGAAAGAGGAAGTACAGGCTAAAATTAAAGAATTTTTAAAAAGTGCATCCATGATGCATTACTTATCAGGATTTGGGGGATGCATCTAAAGTAATGGTCGGAGGAAAATGTATTGCCCCAACTACTTTATCAATAAAACTGAAAGACTAAAAGTAGAATTTAATGCCCCACTCAAAATAACAGAAAAAAGAATGACAAATTAAACCAAAAAAGCATAAGAAATGACATAATAAAAATAAACATACAGATTAATAAAGAAGATGATAGAAAAATAGGTCTAACTAATAAACTTGTTTTGTTTTATAAAAAACAGCAAAAGAGACTAACCACTAGCTAATTTAATTAATGGAAAAGAAGGAGAAAGTACAAATGTATGAAATAAGAAATGAGAAGGTAGATATAACTATTGAAAATAAAGAAATTTTAGGGCACCTGGGTGGCTCAGTTGGTTAAGCGATTGCCTTCGGCTCAGGTCATGATCCTGGAGTCCCAGGATCGAGTCCCACGTCGGGCTCCCTGCTCGGCGGGGAGTCTGCTTCTCCCTCTGACCCTCCCCCCTCTCGTGCTCTCTGTCTCTCATTCTGTCTCTCTCAAATAAATAAATAAAATCTTAAAAAAAAGAAAATAAAGAAATTTTAATAAGTCATGAGATGATCTTGATGATTTCTATATAAATTAATTTGATACACTGCTAGATGTAATGGGTAGTTTCCTAAGAAATCACTGTGTTACAGAGTTTAAACAGATCAGTTTCCATAGAAGAAAGAGAGAAAATTGTGAAGGAAAGCTCCTTAGGGGGAAAAAAAAAAAAAGGCGCCAAGTCTCTACGTTATTCCATGGTGTCAAAAAAGGAAGCACACTCTTGAATTATTTTTTTTAACGAGGCAAATATAACACTGATACCTAACCTAGATAAAGACAGAACAACAACAACAAAAAAAAGCTATAGACCAATATATTCATGAATAACAATGTAAGCCTTCTGAGCCAAATATTAGTAAACAGAATCCCTCACCACTTTGAAAAAATAGCATTCCATGACCAGCCTGCATTCCAAGAATTCAATACTGTAGGCCCCAGAACATCATGTGCAATATTAATAAATTTAAGGGAAAAAAATAAATGATCACCTCCATAGATGTGCAGCAGACACCCTTTGCTGAAACCCAACACTTATTTATGATAAAAATATTAAAATAGGAACAGAGGGATACTTTAACATGATAATATGTATATCAGTATATATGTGTATATAGATGTATATACATAAGTGTATGTGTATATAAATATTTGTGTGTGTTTAGATATATTTATAACTTACTCATAATGACCAGCATTACAACTAAGATGAGGAAAAAGATAACGATGGTCACTATCTCCACCAGGATTTAGCATCCTACTTACGGTATTAGCTAGTACAACTGGACAAAAGAAGTAAATTGGAGACATAAGAATATGTAAAGGAAAAGTAATGATGTCTTGATTGCAAGTGATGGACAGTAAACCTATAAAACCCCAGAGTGTCCATGATAAAACTAACAAAACATTACAATAGTTCTGTGAAATAGCAGACTATCAGAGTAAACATACAAAAATCCATAGCCGTCAAACAAATGAATAATAAAGAATTTTAAAATATGGGGATAAAGTACATTTAAAGTCACAATAAAGAAGACAAAACAATTAGAAAAAAAGGTGTTAAGAACTATGCAAAACCTAAACCATGAATTTGCGAAGACAATTCTTAGAAGGCAAGACTAGATTTGAAAAAATGGAAAGTATTTCCTTTTCTTTTTTTTAAATTTTTATTGTTATGTTAATCACCATACATTACATCATTAGTTTTGGATGTAGTGTTCCATGATTCATTGTTTGTGCATAACACCCAGTGCTCCACGCAGAACGTGCCCTCTTTAATACCCTTCACCAGGCTAACCCATCCCCCTACCCCCTCTCCTCTAGAAACCTCAGTTTGTTTTTCAGAGTCCATTGTCTCTCATGGTTGGTCTCCCCTCTGATTTCCCCCCCTTCATTCTTCCCCTCCTGCTATCTTCTTTTTTTTTCTTAACATATATTGCATTATTTGTTTCAGAAGTACAGATCTGTGATTCAACAGTCTTGCACAATTCAAAGCACTCGCCATAGCACATACCCTCGCCAATGTCTATCACCCAGCCACCCCATCCCTCCAACCAACCACCACTCCAGCAACACTCAGTTTGTTTCCTGAGATTAAGAATTCCTCATATCAGTGGGATTTTTTGATACATGTCTTTCTCTGATTGACATATTTCACTCAGCATAACACCCTCCAGTTCCATCCACGTCGTTGCAAATGGCAAGATCTCATTCCTTTTGATGGCTGCAAAATATTCCATTGTGTATATACACCACATCATCTTTATCCATTCATCTGTCGATGGGCATCTTGGCTCTTTCCACAGTTTGGCTATTGTGGACATTGCTGCTATAAACATTGGGGTGCACGTACCCCTTCAGATCCCTACATTTGTATCTTTGTGGTAAATACCCAGTAGTGCAATCGCTGGATCGTATGATAGGTCTATTTTCAACTGTTTGAGGAACCTCCATACTGTTTTCCAGAGTGGCTGCACCAGCTTGCATTCCCACCAACAGTGTAGGAGGGTTCCCCTTTCTCCGCATCCCCGCCAACATCTATCGTTTCCTGACTTGTTAATTTTAGCCATTCTGACTGGTGTGAGGTGGTATCTCATTGAGGTTTTGATTTGGATTTCCCTGAGGCCGAGCGATGTTGAGCACTTTCTCATGTGTCTGCTGGTCATTTGGATGTCTTCTTTGGAAAAATGTCTGTTCATGTCGTCTTCCCATTTCTTGATTGGATTATTTGTTCTTTGGGTGTTGAGTTTGGTAAGTTCTTTATAGATTTTGGATACTAGCCCTTTATCTGATATGTCATTTGCAAATATTTTCTCCCATTCTGTCAGTTGTCTTTTGGTTTTGTGGACTGTTTCTTTTGCTGGGCAAAAGCTTTTTATCTTGATGAAATCCCAATAGTTCATTTTTGCCCTGGCTTCCCTTGCCTTTGGCGATGTTTCTAGGAAGAAGTTGCTGCAGATGAGGTCGAAGAGGTGGCTGCCTGTGTTCTCCTTTAGGATTTTGATGGACTTCTGTCTCACGTTTAGGTCTTTCAACCATTTGGAGTCTATTTCCGTGTGTGGTGTAAAGAAATGGTCCAGTTTCATTCTTCTGTGTAAGGCTGTCCAATTTTCCCAAACCATTTGTTGAAGAGACTTTTTTCCATTGGATATTCTTTCCTGCTTTCTCAAAGATGAGTTCACCAGAGAGTTGAGGGTCCATTTCTGGGCTTTCTATTCTGTTCCATTGATCTATGTGTCAGTTTTTGTGCCAGTACCATACTGTCTTGATGATGACAGCTTTGTAATAGAGCTGGAAGTCCGGAATTGTGATGCCGCCAGCTTTGCTTATCTTTTTCAACATTCCTCTGGCTATTCGGGGTCTCTTCTGGTTCCATACAAATTTTAGGATTATTTGTTCCATTTCTTTGAAAAAAGTGGATGGTATTTTGATGGGGATTGCATTGAATGTGTAGATTGCTCTAGGTAACATTGACATCGTCACAATGTTTGTTGTTCCAATCCATGAGCATGGAACGTTTTTCCATTTCTTTGTGTCTTCCTCCACTTCGTTCATGAGTATTTTATAGTTTTCTGAGTACAGATCCTTTGCCTCTTTGGTTAGATTTATTCCTAGGTATCTTACGGTTTTGGGTGCAATTGTAAATGGGATCTACTCCTTGATTTGTCTCTCTTCTGTCTTGTTGGTGGTGTATAGGAATGCCACTGATTTCTGTGCATTGATTTTATATCCTGCCACTTTACTGAATTCCTGTATGAAGTCCAGCAGTTTTGGGGTGGAGTGTTTTGGGTTTTCCACATAAAGTATCAGATCATCTGCAGAGTGAGAGTTTGACTTCCTCTTTGCCGATTTGGATGCCTTTGATTTCTTTTTGTTGTCTAAGTGCTGTGGCTAGGACTTCTAATACTATGTTGAATAGCAGTGGTTATAGTGGACATCCCTGCCGCGTTCCTGACCTTAGGGGGAAAGCTCTCATCTTTTCCCCATTGAGAATGATATTCGCCGTGGGTTTTTCATAGATGGCTTTTATGATATTGAGGTATGTACACTCTATCCCTATATTCTGAAGAGTTTTGATCAAGAAAGGATGCTGTACTTTGTCAAATGCTGTACTTTTTCTGCATCTATTGAGAGGAGCATAGGATTCTTGTTCTTTCTTTTGTTAATGTATTGTATTACGTTGATTGATTTGCAGATTTGAACCAACCATGTAGCCGAGGGATAAATCCCACTTGGTCATGGTGAATAATCCTTTTAACGTACTCTTGGATCCTATTGGCTAGTATTTTGGTGAGAATTTTTCCATCCATGTTCATCAAGGATATTGGTCTGTAATTCTCCTTTTCGATGGGGTCGTTGTCTGGTCTTGGGATCAAGGTAATGGTGGCCTGATAAAATGAGTTTGGAAGTTTTCCTTCCATTTCTATTTTTTGGAACCGTTTCAAGAGAATAGGTATCAATTCTTCTTGAAATGTTTGGTAGAATTCCCCTGGGAAGCCATCTGGCCCTGGGTTTTTGTTTGTTGGGAGATTTTTGATGACTGCTCCAATTTCCTTAGTGGTCCTAGGTCTGTTCAGGTTTTTTATTTCTTCCTGGTTCAATTTTGGTAGTTGATACACATCTAGGAATGCATCCATTTCTTCCAGGTTATCTAATTTGCTGGCATAGAGTTGCTCATAATATGTTCTTAGAATTGTTTGTATTTCTTTGGTGTTGGTTATGATCTCTCCACTTTCATTCATGATTTTGTTGATTTGGGTCATTTCTCTTTTCTTTTTGATTAGTCTGGCCAGGGGGTTATCAATCTTGTTTATTCTTTCAAAGAATCAGCTCCTGGTTTCATTGATCTATTCTACTGTTCTTTTGGTTTCTATTTCATTGATTTCTTCTCTGATCTTTATTATTTCTCTTCTCCTGCTGGGTTTAGGCTTTATTTGCTGTTTTTCTCTAGCTCCTTTAGGTGTAGGGTTAGGTTGTATATTTGAGACTTTTCTTTATTCTTGAGAAAGGCTTGTATTGCTATATATTTTCCTCTCAGGACTGCCTTTGCTGCATCCCAAAGATTTTGAACAGTTGTGTTTTCATTTTCATTGGTTTCCATGAATTTTTTTAATTCTTCTTTAATTTCCTGGTTGACCCATTCATTCTTTAGTAGGATGCTCTTTAGCCTCCATGTATTTGAGTTCTTTCCGACTTTCCTCTTGTGATTGAGTCTAGTTTCAAAGCACTGTGGTCTGAAAATATGCAGGAAATGATCCCAATCTTTTGGTACCTGTTGAGACATGATTTATGACCTAGGATGTGATCTATTCTGGAGAATGTTCCATGGGCACTAGAGAAGAATGTGTATTCCGTTGCTTTGGATGGAATGTTCTGAATATATCTGTGAAGTCCATTTGGTCCAGGGTGTCAATTAAAGTCTTTATTTCCTTGTTGATCTTTTGCTTAGATGATCTGTCCATTTCAGTCAGGGGGGTGTTAAAGTCCGCCACTATTATTGTATTGTTGTCAATGTGTTTCTTTACTTTGTTATTAATTGGCTTATATACTTGCCTGCTCCCATGTTAGGGGAGTAGATATTTACAATTGTTAGATCTTCTTGTTGGATAGACCCTTTAAGTAGGATATAGTGTCCTTCTTCATCTCTTATTACAGTCTTTGTTTTAAAATCTAATTTGTCTGATATAAGGATTGCCACCCCAGCTTTTTTTTGGTGTCCATTAGCATGGCAAATGGTTTTCCACCCCCTCACTTTCAATCTGGGGGTGTCTTTGTGTCTAAAATGAGTCTCTTAGAAACAGCACATTGATGGGTCTTGTTTTTTAATCCATTCTGATAGCCTGTGTCTTTTGATTGGGGCATTTAGCCCATTTACATTCAGGATAACTATTGAAAGATGTGAATTTAGTGCCATTGAATTGCCTGTAAGGTGACTGTTACTGTATATTGTCTCTGTTCCTTTCTGGTCTATGCTGCTTTTAGGCTCTCCCTTTGCTTAGAGGACCCCTTTCAATATTTCTTGGAGGGCCGGTTTCGTGTTTGCAAATTCCTTTAGTTTTTGTTTGTTCTAGAAGCTTTTTATCTCTCCTTCAATTTTCAATGAGAGCCTAGCTGGATATAGTATTCTTGGCTGCATATTTTTCTTGTTTAGTGCTCTGATGATATCATGCCAGTCTTTTCTGGCCTGCCAGGTCTCTGTGGATAGGTCTGTTGCCAATCTAATATTTTTACCATTGTAGGTTACATATCTCTTCTCCCGAGCTGCTTTCAGGATTTTCTCTTTGTCTCTGAGACTCGTAAATTTTACTATTAGATGTCGGGGTGTTGACCTATTTTTATTGATTTTGTGAGGGTTTCTCTGTGCCTCCTGGATTTTGATGCCTGTTTCCTTCCTCACATTAGGGAAGTTCTCTGCTATAATTTCCTCCAGTATACCTTCTGCCCCTCTCTCTCTTTCTTTTTCTTCTGGGATCCCAATTATTCTAATGTTGTTTCATCTTATCATATCGCTTATCTCTCGACTTCTGCCCTCGTGATCCAGTAGTTGTTTATCTCCCTTTTCTCAGCTTATTTATTTTCCATCATTTGGTCTTCTATATCGTTGATTCTCTCTTCTGCCTCATTTATCCTAGTAGTTAGTGGCCCCATTTTTTATTGCACCTCATTAATAGCCTTTTTGATTTCAATTTGGTTAGATTTTAGTTCTTTTATTTCCCCAGGAAGGGTTTCTCTAAAAACATCCATGCTCTTTTCAAGCCCAGCTAGTATCTTTAAAATCATGATTCTGAACTCTAGGTCTGATATCTTACTAATGTCCATATTGAGTAGGTCCCTGGCAGACGGTACTACCTCTTGTTCTTTTTGCTGAGGTGATTTCTTTCATCTTGTCATTTTGTCCAGAGGAGAACAGATGAATGATAGAACGAAATGCTAGCAGGTTAACAACGTCCCCAGAAAATATCCTCTAAACATATCAGAAAAGACCTGAAACCAGGGGAAAAGAAAGGGAAGGAAAGAAAAAAAGAAAGAGGAAAAAAAAAGTAAAAGAAAAAGATAAAAACAAACAAAAACAGAACAAAACAAAACAAAAAAATCAGAATATGATCAAATATGATCAGGCTAGTGCATAAATCAGTGCCACACACTAGATTTTGGGTGTATTTTGGTGTTTTAGAAGAAAGTGCCTCCTAAAATTTTAAAGAAAGAAAGACTTATAAGGGTTGATACAATGAAGGGATGGAGATGAGTGTAAAGATGAAAATTATAAAAGATTTTATAAAGGGAATTGATAAGATACATTGTTTGAAAAAAGAAAGAAGATTTAAAAAAAAAAGAAAAAAAATGGGAGAGAATGTGATCAGGCAGGAGACTAGAACAAAGTGATTTAGGATATATTTTGATCTGTTAGAAGAAACTGTATCTCAAAATTTTAAAGAGAGAACAACTTATATATATATGCCAAAAATAAGATTATCTACTATGAAGGGATAGAATATGACTCTAAAAATGAAAAATAAAAATTTTTTTCAGGGATTGATAAGATGTTGGTTGAAAAGGGGAAAAAGAAAAATTAAAAAAAGTTAAAAAATTAACTTTGAAAAACTAATGAATCATGGTAAAAAAGCCATGAATTCTTTGTGCTGTATTCCCCTAGCGCTGGAGTTCTGCCATTCTCATTGATCGGTAAACTTGGTCTTGGCTGGCTGTTCGTGCTGGTCTTCTGGGGGAGAGGCATATACAAATGTGTTTTCAATGTCTGCACTTGAATATTTAATTCCCTGCTCATGGGATCAGAAGAATAAACATTGTTAAAATGTCTATGCTACCCATAGCAGTCTATACCTTCCATGCCATCGTGATCAAAATTCCAATGACATTTTTCAAAGTGCTGGAACAAACAATTCTAGAATCTGTATGGAATCAGAAAAGACCCCAAATCAGCAAGGGAATGTTGAAAAAGAAAAACAAAGCTAGGGACATCACGTTGCCTGATTTCAAGCTACCTTACAAAGCAGTGATCACCAAGACAGCATGGTACTGGCACAAAAACAGACATATAGACCAATGGAACAGAATAGAGAGCCCAGATATGGACTCTCAACTCTATGGTCAAATAATCTTTGACAAAGCAGGAAAAAATATACAATGGAAAAAAGACAGTCTCTTCAATAAATGGTGCTGGGAAAATTGGACAGCCACATGCAGAAGAATGAAACTCAACCATTCTCTAACACAACACACAAAGATAAACTCAAAATGGATGAAAGACCTCAATGTGAGACAGGAATCCATCAAAATCCTAGAGGAGAACATAGGCAGTAACCTCTTTCACATCGGTCACAGCAACTTCTTTCAAGATACATCTCCAAACGCTAGTGAAACAAAAGCAAAAACGAACTTTTGGGACTTCATCGAGATAAAAAGCTTCTGCACAGGAAAGGAAACAGTCAACAAAACAAAGAGGCAACCCACAGAATGGGAGAAGATATTTGCAAATGACACTACAGATAAAGGGCTGGTATCCAAGATCTATAAAGAACTTCTCAAACTGAACACCCCAAAAACAAATAATCAAGTCAAAAAATGGGCAGAAGACATGAACAGACACTTCTCTGCAGATGACATACAAATGGCTAACAGACACATGAAGAAAATGTTCATCATCATTAGCCATCAGGGAAATTCAAATCAAAACCACATTGAGATACCACCTTACACCAGTTAGAATGGCAAAAATTGACAGGGCAAGAAACAACAAACGTTGGAGAGGTTGTGGAGAAAGGGGAACCCTTTTACATTGTTGGTGGGAATGCAAGTTGCTATAGCCACTTTGGAAAACAGTGTGGAGGTGCCTCTAAAAATTAAAAATAGAGCTACCCTATGACCCAGCAATTGCACTCCTGGGTATTTACCCCAAAGACACAGATGTAGTGAAAAGAAGGGCCATATGCACCCCAATGTTCATAGCAACAATGTCCACAATAGCCAAACTGTGGAAGGAGCTGAGATGCCCTTCAACAGATGAATGGATAAAGAAGATGTGGTTCATATGTACAATGGAATATTACTCAGCCATCAGAAAGGATGAATACTCAACTTTTAAATCAACATGGATGGGAGTGGAGGGGATTATGCTCAGTGAAATAAGTCAAGCAGAGAAAGTCAATTATCATATGGTTTCACTTATTTGTGGAACATAAGGAATACCATGGAGGACATTAGGAGAAGGAAGAGAAAAATGAAGGGGGGGAAACCGGAGGGAGAGACAAACCATGAAAGACTATGGACTTTGAGAAACAAACTGAGGGTTCTAGAGGGGAGGGGGGTGGGGGATGGGTTAGCCTGGTGATGGGTATTAAGGAGGGCACATTCTGCGTGGAGCACTGGGTGTTATATGAAAACAATGAATCGTGGATCACCACATCAAAAACTAATGATGTATTGTATGGTGACTAACAAAATAAAATTAAAAAAATAATAATAATGTATTGATCCCAAACAACAGATTTAAAACCCAACGGCCTGCCCTTCCACTCAAAACCTGGTCTTCCTACAGCCTTCGGCACATAGGCAGCTCCATTCCTCGTGATGCTCATCCCAAACCAGACCTATTCTTGCCCCCAGTTTCTCATATCCCATCAGCAAGTGTGTTGAGACCAAAGAAGTCTCCTTTCCACCATCATAACACCCTCATCTAGACTGTCTTCATTCATCTGCTAGACCAGAAAACTCTAGTCTACTCTCATCCTCCCATTGCCAACTCAGGAGGCACAGTGAACTTTTTAAAATTAAATGTTATATTGAATATAACACATTAGCTTGGTGGACTCTGCCAGGTGAACACCCTTGTGTTACCATAACCCTGATGAAGAGAAGAGATACGTGTTACAAGCTTCCCAGAGACAGGCCTTGGGTCCAGCATCTCTTCCAGAAAAGTAATGACAAGGCTAACTTGTTTCTATTGTTAAGTGTTTCCAGGTTTGAAACAGGAAATGAATGGAATCCTAAGTGTATGATCTCTTATAAGTGGCTTCCTGGGAGCAAAACTGTTCTATCCATGTCATTCTATTGTAGTTAAAGTTCATTCTTTCTCACTGATGAATATGTCTCCTTGTACCAACATTCCAAAATGCATCCTATTTATTTCCAGTTTGGGGTTCTTCTATTCTGTTATGAGCCCATGTAGGACTATCTTCCACTGAACAAATATGTGTGTTGTTTTTGCATACTTTCTAGAAGTGAGATACTGGCCCGGAAAGTTTACACCATTTCAGCTGTGGTAGAAACCTCATACATTTTCCAGAGTGCCAATTTATCTCGCACCAGTGGCTGCTTCTCAGGCCCATGAACACTTGGTATTTTCAATATTTAAACTTAAGCCACTTTGGCTGGTTTTAATTTGTCTTATTCTAATGATTACAGAAGTCAGCCTTTTTTAAAAAATTTATTGGCCGCATGGAAATCTTCTTTTGCCTTCCCTTCTATTAGGTGATGTGTTGTTTATAAGGGTTTGTAGAAGCTCTTTATCCCGTTTCTGTGACTTTTGTCAGATATGACTATTACTAATATCACGTCCTACTCTCTGGATTGATTTTTCACTCTAACAGTCTTTCTATGTTAAAAAGTATCAGTTTACTATAATTTATTGGTATTTTCCCTTACAGTTAGTCCTTTTTCCCATCTCATGTAAGTAACTGGTGTCAAATCACATTTCATAAAACTTATTGAAGTAATTGGAATAGATTTTTATGTGTAATCTCATGTGTCAAGATTTTTAAAAATGAATATCCAATTGGCCTAGTATTATTCACTGTAAAATGATCCTTCTGCCCTCCACTGCAGAGGCATGATCATCATAAATCAAATGACAGAACATTTCCTGAGTCTGTATCTGAGCTTTTCATTCTGCCTCATCCAACCATCTACCTCCGTGCCAATCCTGCAGTCTTCAAGATTCTACCTGTATAATAAGTTTTGATATTTGATGTCAAAAATCCTTCAACTTGCTTCTTCTTGTTCGGGATCAGCTTGGTTAGTCTTTACCCTTTGAATTCTAATATGAATTTCAGAATCAGTAGGTCCATGTCAACAAATACATAAATACATACATACAAACATACATACAAACTAGCCCCTGGGATTTTCGCTGGAATTGTGTTGAATGTTCGGACAAGTGTGTGGAGCACTGAGTCTGTACATACTAAGTCTTCCAATCCAAGAAGCATTGTGTATCCTTCCATTTATTTAGGTTTCCTTTAATTCAGTTGTGTCTTGTAGTTTTCTGAGCATGGAATTTGTACACCTTTGTCAGATGTGTTCATATTTATTTGATGCTTTATGATACCTTGTAAATAGTATCATTTTAACATTTCATTTTCTAATTATTTGTTATTAGTGTATAGAAATAAGATTAATTTTTATTTGGCCTTAACTGGCATTTCTGTTAATGTTGTGCTTTCCATTCATATAGATTGCATACTTTTGGGGACTTTTTAAAAATCATATTCTTATTCCTTACGTTCAAATCTCTATGCCTTCCACTTCCATCCCATGCTTTATTTCTCTGTGACCTCGTGTACAATTCTGAATAGAAATGATGAGAGCAGGCATCCCACTTCATTCTGAATCACAGAAGAAACATTTTCATAATTTACCATGGAGTATGATGTATGATACAGTGTTTTTCTTATTGTTGTTAGATGGTCCTTATAGACTGAGCTAGCTCTCTTTTTTCTTTATACTTTGTTAATGTTTTATAATTGATAGCTTTGAGTTCTAGTGTATGCTTTTTCTGCATCCACTGAGTGAGCTTAATGATTTGTGCTCCTTTATGTACTTAATGAGGAAGATTACATCAATCAACAAGTATTAGGGAAAAAAAGCAGAACTAAAAGGAAATGCTTCCAGGAATAAACTCACCTGATTTTGATTTGATATTGTCTTTATAGATCACTAAGTTTAATTTGCTAGGTTTCTTTTCTTTTGCTGTTTTCATAAGGGCAATGAGCTTGTAACCTTCCAGTTTTTCTTTCTTGCCATACCCTTGTCATATTGTGGTTTTCAGAGTTATGTTGCTGTTCTATAAAAGGTGTTAGAAACGTCCCCCTTCTTTCCCTTTAATTTCTGTAAGAGACAATAAGAAAGACTACTGTCATCCCTTTTGTAAACATCTGGGGAAGTCATGTGATTCTGGAGGTTTCTTCCTAGGGAAGTCTTTAGTTATAGTTTCAGTGTCCTGAATATAGAGTTGTTCAGATTTTTTGGTCTATTCTTGTGTCAGTAATGGTATTTTTTTCCATAAATTTGTCCACTGTATCTTAAAGTTTTAAATTATTTGGCATGGCATGTCTTAGCCCTTTCTAATGTCTGCAAAAATTACAGTTTCCATCTTGTATTCCACTTTTTTTTTAAAGATTTTATTTATTTGACAGAGACAGACACAGTGAGAGAAGGAACACAAGCTCCGAGAGTGAGAGAGGGAGAAGCAAGCTTCCTGCTTAGCAGGGAGCCTGATGTGGGGCTCGAACCCAGGACACTGGGATCATGACCTGAGCCAAAAGCAGACACTTAACGACTGAGCCACCCAGGTGCCCTTGTAATCCACTTTTAATTGTATGTATTCATTTATGCTTTATCTTTTTATCAGCCTTGCTAGGGTCTATCAAATTGTTCTAAGGTTTTCAAAGAATTAACTTTTTATCTCACTGATTTTTTTGTTGTTTTGTTTGCTGTATGCTATTTTATGATTTTATTCTGCTCTTTATGCTTTCTTTTTACTTTTTCTAAGTTCAATTTGCTATTCTTTTTGAAAATTCTTAAAACAGGTATTTAGTAACTTTCAACTTTTCTTTTGTTGTAATCTTTGCTCTAGAGGTATAAATTTTCTTCTGGGTGTAGTTCTTGGCATCTCCACAAAGATTTCATAGATCTTCATTATTATTCTTTTCACATATTTTAATACTTATTGTGGTTCTTCTTTTTCTGTAAAATTATGTTTGATATATTTTGGAGTTATATTATTATGTACATAAAGACTTAGTTCTTATATCTTCCAGGTAAGTGAGCAACTTAATCATTTTGAAATGTCACCCCATTTTTTCAAGTAATTCCCCTTTCCATAGTGTACTCTATCTGATAACAGGATGGTGGGAATATTTCTTGTAGTGTTTGCATTTGATTTCCTTTTACATCTCTTCATTTTCCAATTTTTATTCTAAACATATTTAAAGTGTGTCTCTTATAATCAGCATTAGGCAATATTTATACCTTATATCAATGTATTCCATATTCTATTTCCACCACTGGGTAGAGTAGTGTTTACATATATTTTAATTCTTTTTCTGTCTCAACTAGTTTTTGTTCTTCATCTCTCTTTCTTACTAATCAAGTATCTTTATTATGTTACACTTAGCTTGTAGCTATAAGTGATTTTGTGATTTTAAGTGGTATCACTAGAGATAACATATGCAGCTTTGATTTATTATTTTTAACTTTTACTTATTATTTTTTATTTTTTTTTAGAGAGAGAGAGAGAGAGAGCATGAGCAGGGGGAGGGGCAAAGGGAGAGAGAGAATCTTAAGCAGGCTTCACACCCAGCATAGAGCTCAACATGGGGCTTGATCTGATGACCCTGACATCATGACCTGAGCCAAAATCAAGAGTCCAACTGAGCCACCCAGGTTCCCCATGATTTATTAAATAAAATCTAACATATATCAGTGCTTTTACTTCATCCTCCCAACATGGTGACTATAATCTAATTTTTGTGTTTAGCACCTTCTGTGGTGTAGTTCTCATAAAACACTAAAGCAGAGAGGGGTGGGTGTAGATCAAAAGCAACAGTTCCATGACTCTGGAAATCAACCAAGGGAAGACACAAATTGAGAAGCATTTATTTTTAGAAAGCTAAATGAGAGTTTAGGATAATAATGGGGAAGGCAAAGACATCTTGTCTGGACCCAGTTATTTTCAATGCCCAGTTCCATCAATGGCAGGTGTAAATCTGCCAACCATAAGATTTGTTACATAACATAATAAATTACATTTGGGTTGGGAAGGCAAACCCATGGCTTGCCAAGTGAAAAGTCATAAACTCAGGCAGGAATAAACATGAAAACTTCCAGGAGGTTACGGTGTCTGTGTTGGAGTCAGTGAAAGACCAGCCAGAAACATGGTGGGGAGAGCCTGGCTATGAGAGAAGAGAAGAGCAGAGAAATGCTCTGCAAACATCTCTGACTGACTGACTAGGACATGTGTGTATGCCCACAGGAGACTCAGTACAGGCCAGAATAGGGAAAGCCAAGGGAGACAAGACCTTGAATGTGTTCCCAACCAAACACAGACTAATTGGAAAATGTACAAATTTGAGGTGTTTAAACACAACCTTGGCCAAATACTTGGCTGAGCTCTACAGACTCTTGGATAACCCTTGTGTGTGTGTTTAAAAAGAAATATAAGAATGTAAGTGTAAATACCTTCTGCACAGCCATGGAGACAATCAACAAAAAGAAAAGCAACCCATGGAATGGGAGAAAAAATTTGCAAACCACATATTTGATAAGGGGTTAATATCCAAACTATATAACAAACTCATACAGCTCAACACCAAAAAATGCAAATAACTTGATTTAAAAAGGGGCAAAGCGCCTAACTAGACACTTTTCAAAAGAAGAAATGTAAAGCCTAACAAGTATAAGAACAGGTATTCAGCATCACTAATCATCAGGAAAATGTCAAAACCACAAAGAGATCTCACCTCACACCTGTTACAGTGGCCATAATCAAAAAGACAAAAAGTTAAGTGTTGGCAAGGATGTAGAGAGAAGAAAGCCTTGAACGCTGTGGTTGGGAACATCATGTAGTACAGCTATTATGGCAAATGATATGGATGTTTCTCAAAAAATTGAAAATAGAGCAACTACCATATGATCCAGCTATCCCACTCCGGGGTATATATTCAAAGGAATTGAAATCAGGATCTCAAAGGGACAGCTGCATTCCCATGTTCACTGAAGCATTATTCACAATAGCCAAGATATGGAAATGGCCTAAATGTCCTTCGATGAATGAATGGATAAAGAAAATATGAGAAGGCATACAATTATATGTCCACATACATACACAATGGAATGCTATTCTGCCTTACAGAAAGAAGGAAATTCTACCATATGTGACCACATGGATAGAGCTGGAGGACATTATGCTGAGTGAAATAAGCCAGACAGAGAGAGGGAAATACTTCATGATCTCACTTATATGTAGAATCTGAAATAGTGAGATTCACAAAGGCAGAGGAGGATGGTGGTTGCCAGAAGCTACGGGGAGGGGAATATTGGTCAAAGTGTACAAATTTTCAGGATGAATAAATTTTGAAGATAACAGAAATACTCTATTGTATGCTTGAAATTTGCTAAGAGGATAAACTAAGTCTTCTTACCACACATACAAACACACATACACAATGATAACTATGTATAGGTGATGGACACAGTAATTAGTTTGATAGTGGTGATCATTTCACAACATACATGTGCATTAAAACACCAACTTGCACACATTAAATATATACAACATTTATATGGTGATGATATGTCAATACATTTGTTTAAAAAATCATTGTAATCCCTAAAGCAACCACTAAAACTAATAATAAAATAATATAGCTAAAAGAAGCAAGAGAGGAAATAAAAGTAGCATACAATAAAGTATCTGGTTAACACATAAGGAAGAACAGAAGAACAAAAAACATAAGACATAATATGTACAGGATAACTGCAAAATTGAGGCATGATTCCAGCCAGATTGATAGTTACATTAAGTATGAATAAGCTAAACATTTCAATCCAAATGCAGGGGCTGTGTGACTGGATTAAAAATCAAGACCTATGACATGCTGCTTACAAGAGACAACATTTTTATCCAAAGACACAGGTTGAAAGTGAAGGAACAGAAGATAAATGCCTGGCGAGCAGGAAACATGGGGGAGTTACATCTTTGCTTGTCCACTTTTATTTTATTTGAATTTATGTAGCTTCTTGAGCGATTTTCTGTACTGTGTTGCACTTCTGCAAGTTACCCTGTCATTCCAAAAGCAGATGCTCTTCACAAATGTGTATCTAAAAATACGAATCAAATTGTATCACTCAGTTGTGTTCAAAACTTGCCCACGGCTTCCTATCTCACATTATGTAAAAGACAATACTTGACAACAGTCTGAGCTGCACACAACAGTGAGATCTACAAAGCTCTCATGTTACCTTTCTGATCACATCCTACTAAAATCTGACCAGCTCTTTCCAAGCATCTGCAGTGACTTCCTTGCCATTCTGCAAATTCCTGCCTTACGTATTTTGCATTGGTGGTATATCCTGCCTCAAATGTTCTTCACCCACAGCCATGTCCACATTGCATGCTCCCTGTCCTCCTTCACATGGTCACTTAAATACAATTTCCTCAGTGAAGCCTTCCGTGACCACCTTATTTCCAATTATATCTGTGTGCCATTGTACTCTCTTCTTCACTCTTCTGTATTTTCACCAGAGCAGTTCTTATGTAACTTAGCAGATATTTTGCCATTTTGTACCTTATCTAACCCTCTACCTGAATGAAATGTCCAGAATATAAAAACAAATTATACACATATACTCTCTCTCTCTCTCTCTCTCTCTCTCTATATATATATATATATATATATATACACACACACACACACACACACACACATACACACACACATTGGTAGTTTTATGTTCACAGAAACTTGAGTGGAAAGCACCAGAGGT
Source organism: Eumetopias jubatus (assembly GCF_037043125.1). Classification (NCBI taxonomy): domain Eukaryota; kingdom Metazoa; phylum Chordata; class Mammalia; order Carnivora; family Otariidae; genus Eumetopias; species Eumetopias jubatus. The sequence goes on from NW_028274808.1 coordinate 5,949,318, forward strand.
TTCCCATATACCTCTTGCCTACATGTGTACCACCTCCCCCACTACCAATATCCCCCACCAGATGGTCTATTTGTTACAACTGATGATCTTACATTGACACGTCATTATCACCCCAAGTCCATAGTTTACATTAGAGGTCACCCTTGGCATTGTACATTCTGTGGGTTTGCACGAATGTGCAATGACATGTATCCATCATTATGGTATCACATAAAGTAGACTCACTGCCCTAAAAATTATCTGTGCTCCACCTGTTCATCCCTCCTCTATACCCTCAAGCCCTGGCAAACAGTGATCTTTTTACTGTCTCCATAGTTGTGCCTTTTCCAGGAGGTCATATGGATAGAATCCTATGGCATTTAGCCTTTTCAGATTGGCTTGTCTCACTTGGTAATGTCCATTTTAAACCCTTCCAACTCTTTTCACGGCTTGAGAGCTCATTTCTATTTAGCCCTGAATACTATTCCATTGTTTAGATGGACCACTTTCATTATATGCTTAAACATCCATTATTTATTAGTACTTGTTAATCATTTAAAACTTTCCAAAATATTTTTTCATGGTGTTAGGAAGTATCAGAATGCTTCCAAATACTTGGATGGTCTCACTCTCAGAGTTAAAATACACAAGCAAAGCTAGATGTCTAAGGCACCTGTAATACCTTATATGGAATCAACCATTTGCTAAATACTTTCGTTTCCCAAGACACAGCCTATTCCAAGGCACTGCATTAAACAGCCTATGGGCCACTGCACCGGAGACAATTTGGTCACTAAGAAGGCATTGAATCCATTGGTTGTTTGTCTTCTGTGGGTGGCAGGATACTGGAATATTCTGTCAGGCAGACCAGAGTAGTAACTCTCAGAGAAGCTGAATTTCCTTCATCCGCTGTAACTCGTATCTACCTTTCTAAACTGTTACTCTGAGGTGTCTATCTCTGCACTGGGTAAGTTCTTATAAATGAAATTAACTTCTATTAAATTAAACTCATTTTATGAAAATCTAGCTAGATAGTTATCACATAGGCATTTAAACTGGAAATCAACACATATGCATGAAAATATAGTTTATAGTATCTTCTAAATTTATCTTTCCTTTTCCTTTTTCTCTTCCTCTTCTGAAGGCAGCAAATATATTTTAAACTGAATTTGACGCAGAAACTCTTTCACATCTGGAATTCTTTTGAAAACCTGTTGGTATCTGAATTATTGACAAATTAAATGCTCTTTTCTCTTCACAGTCTCATTTATGGCAAATTTACCAGGATGATTCTATTCCAAACAGGCTAAATGAAAGAAATGTATAGATAATGAAGTATCAGCTGACATCTAAATCGTCTTGTTTGCCAGGTGACTCTAAACTCAATAAGACAGATGAATCCATTCTGTTGTTGCTTTTAAGAAAGAACAGACATCTGAAAACTTTTTCTTATTTTTTAAAAAGATGTACTTGCAACATAAACTGTTTCCTACTAGAATGACAAAAGACTGTGTATTTAGCAAAGTAATAGATTTAGATTTAACAAAGTAATAATAAGTAATTATTTTAATTTTTATTTATTACTATTATTTTTCATGCCTTGCTTATCATGCTATGGCTGAATCCACTTTTCTTCATCAAAATGGAAGTTATTTGTAGAAGACAAAGTAGATTTAAGACAAAGAAAACATTCCTTAAAACCTGTTGCAAGGATGTTTTTATACTACTTTGTTTCTCCCGACAGTACTTTGCAGTTGTGTGGAAGTTAAACTAGCTTTGTAGCAAGTCTGGGACTTGAATGAGACCATTTTTTCATCTCAGGTGTTCATGACTCCCAGTTTGGACTCAGATCGTTCCTTCTCTGTTCTATTTTTGGTTCTGATTTCCACTTCAAGTCTGAACCCTGGGAGAAATATGTGTATGGGCATTTAACTTTTCCATGGAATGGGACAACCAAGGCTGACCAATTTCACTGGGACATCTTAAGGATGAATCCTTGCAAAGGCTGTTGAAGTGTAAACTAAGCGCAGTGTTTTCTGTGCTTCACCAAGGTGATCTGGCTCATGGAGTACACATAAAAGAAAGACTCATGACACCAATCAAAGTTCCTCATCACTCACAATTAGCAAGTCAGTAGGAATCTTGAACTCTTTCTTAAAGTAACCAATGTTGAGTGCCAGCTAATTTTACATACAAATTCTAGCAATATTAACACATGGGTTACTTCAACTTTGATGCTAATTGTCTTACTTGTAATTTATATTAATTCTATACCTAGAAGTTTAAAAAGAAGTGAACACAAGAACATTCTTTAGGACAGTTGATGGCAAAATTTGTGGTTTTCTTCTTACTCTTATTTTTGTTTTAAGTCACTCATAAACCAATTAGGAAGAACTGTAAGCATTTCTAAAAGCTCATCTTTAAAATGGTTCAAGATTTTCTTTGAGGCAGCAGTTAATCATCTATTCTAGCAAACTGATGGTTTTTCTTTTTTTTAAACCATCAGCATCATATAATTTCCAGAGCTGGAATGACATTAGAAATCATTTATTCCTACAACTTAATTTTAATGTTAAAGAAACCAAGAGCCAGAAAATGTGATGACCTAAGATCACACACTTAATTTATTCTGGGGATGAGTCTGACCATTTTAATCTATTCAAGACGTCATGAGTACCTCAAGTGGGAAGTGAGGAGACTTTGCCTTTTTAAAACTTAAAAACAAATTGTTAGAGGGAATAGAATAAATTAATCTAATACAAGGAAAAATAGTAGGAACTTCTTCTTATTAGCCATCAGAGGAGAAGAATTCAGGGTCTAGTTGGTGCTTACTTTACCTGGGCAGAAGACAGAAGCAAAACAGGAGTGGTGGTGTGTAGCCCTCTAAAACTTAAATATGGTCCATAAGGGTAACTAATAAGCAATAGCTCTAATGATGCTGCTATTATTTATCCAAGCCTCAAGGCCCCCTGTGAGGTGGCCAGGGTGGGTACTGGGACCCTCTAGCAGGCAGGCAGGAAAGCCACTAGCCCAGGTTCACACAGAAGCTTTACAACAGAGGAGATGCTGGGATCTCAGTGCTGCCCAGGGCTCACCCACCACACCACCAACCGGTTACATTAGGATGTGCATGAGGTCAGAGACTGAATGTCCTGTGGTGAAAATCAGAACATAACATGTGCTGTTTAGCTTGCAAATGAGACAGGGCATTTGAGATCGAGGATATCTGTCCCAATGTACACATAAAAGGAAAGAAACTAATATCACAAGTTTGAGAGAGAATGGGACTTATTCACGTGCATTTTTCCTCCTTGTATCAGGTGTGTCTATGAATGAGTGATTTACACACACACACACACACACACACACACACCCCAACACATGTACACATACTGTGTGTATGTGTGTGTGTATAAATAAAAACACGGGTCATTTTTTCAGAGGAGCTTTAATTCCCTTTTCCCAGAGCTCACCTGATGATGTCTGCTTTGTGAATGTCAAATTGAACCATCAACAATAATCCTGTCATGGCTGCTCCCTCATTCCCCTTGTCAAACCCACAATTTGTGTCCTATTTCTCATCACAGACAAGCAGATCTGAAAGCACAGTAATAGAATCTGAAAAACAACCATACCCTTCTTTGTGGTGCTTTTCCTGGTCACCCCCATAACCAGCCTCTCCCTCCCATGCTTCTGTTTTGTCTTTCTTTTTTTTTTAATTTAATTTTATTGTTATGTTAGTCACCATACATCATTAGTTTTAATGTGGTGATCCACGATTCATTGTTTTCGTATAACACCCAGTGCTCCGTGCAGTTCGTACCCTCCTTAATACCCATCACCAGGCTAACCCTTCCCCCCACCCCCTTCCCCTCTAAAACCCTCAGTTTGTTTACCAGAGTCCATAGTCTCTCATGGTTCGTCTCCCCCTCCGATTCCCCCCCTTCATTTTCCCTTCCTTCTCCTAAGGTCCTCCAGGCTATTATTCCTTATGTTCCACAAATAAGTGAAACCATATGATAATTGACTTTCTCTGCTTGACTTACTTCAATGAGCATAATCTCCTCCAGTCCCAACAATGTTGATGCAAAAGTTGGGTATTCATCCTTTCTGATGGCTGAGTAATATTCCATTGTGTATATGAACCACATCTTCTATATCCATTCATCTGCTGAAGGGCATCTCGGCTCTTTCCACAGTTTGGCTATTGTGGACATTGTTGCTATGAACATTGGGGTGCATATGGCCCTTCTTTTCACTACATCTGTGTCTTTGGGGTAAATACCCAGGAGTGCAATTGCTGGGTCATAGGGTAGCTTTATTTTTAATTTTTAGAGGCACCTCCACACTGTTTTCCAAAGTGGCTATAGCAACTTGCATTCCCACCAACAGTGTAAAAGGGTTCCCCTTTCTCCACAACCTCTCCAACGTTTGTTGTTTCTTGCCCTGTCAATTTTTGCCATTCTAACTGGTGTAAGGTGGTATCTCAATGTGGTTTTGATTTGAATTTCCCTGATGGCTAATGATGATGAACATTTTCTTCATGTGTCTGTTAGCCATTTGTATGTCATCTGCAGAGAAGTGTCTGTTCATGTCTTCTGCCCATTTTTTGACTTGATTATTTGTTTTTGGGGTGTTCAGTTTGAGAAGTTCTTTATAGATCTTGGATACCAGCCCTTTATCTGTAGTGTCATTTGCAAATATCTTCTCCCATTCTGTGGGTTGCCTCTTTGTTTTGTTGACTGTTTCCTTTCCTGTGCAGAAGCTTTTTATCTCGATGAAGTCCCAAAAGTTCATTTTTGCTTTTGTTTCACTAGCTTTTGGAGATGTATCTTGAAAGAAGTTGCTGTGACCGATGTGAAAGAGGTTACTGCCTATGTTCTCCTCTAGGATTTTGATGGATTCCTGTCTCACATTGAGGTCTTTCATCCATTTTGAGTTTATCTTTGTGTGTTGTGTTAGAGAATGGTTGAGTTTCATTCTTCTGCATGTGGCTGTCCAATTTTCCCAGCACCATTTATTGAAGAGACTGTCTTTTTTCCATTGTATATTTTTTCCTGCTTTGTCGAAGATTATTTGACCATAGAGTTGAGGGTCCATATCTGGGCTCTCTATTCTGTTCCATTGGTCTATGTGTCTGTTTTTGTGCCAGTACCATGCTGTCTTGGTGATCACTGCTATGTGATATAGCTTGAAATCAGGCAACGTGATGCCCCCAGCTTCGTTTTTCTTTTTCAACATTTCCTTGGCAATTCAGGGTCTTTTCTGATTCCATTCAAATTTTAGTATTGTTTGTTCTAGCACTTTGAAAAATGTCGTTGGAATTTTGATCAGGATGGCATTGAAGGTGTAGATTGCTCTGGGTAGCACAGACATTTTAGCAATGTTTATTCTTCTGATCCATGAGCATGGAATGTTTTTCGATCTTTTTGTGTCTTCTTCAATTTCTTTCGTGAGTGTTCTGTAGTTCCTAGAGGATAGATCCTTTACCTCTTTAGTTAGGTTTATTCCGAGGTATCTTATGGTTTTTGGTGCTATTGTAAATTGAATCATTTCTCTAATTTCTCTTTCTACAGTTGCATTTTAGTGTATAAGAAAGGAACTGATTTCTGTGCATTGATTTGGTACCCTGCCACATTACTGAATTGCCATATGAGTTCTAGTAATTTGGGGGTGGAGTCTTTTGGGTTTTCCACATAAAGTATCATGTCATCTGCGAAAAGAGAGAGTTTGACTTCTTCTTTGCCAATTTGAATACCTTTTATTTCTTTTTGTTGCCTGATTTCTGTTGCTAGGCCTTCTAGTACTATGTTGAACAACAGTGATGAGAATGGGCAACCCTGACGTGTTCCTGATAAGGGAAAGTTTCTCAGCTTTTCCCCATTGAGGATGATATTCGCTGTGGGTTTTTCATAGATGGATTTTATGAACTTGAGGAATGTTCCCTCTATCCCTATACTCTGAAGAGTTTTAATCAGGAAAGGATGCTGTATTTTGTCAAGTGCTTTTTTCTGCATCAATTGAGAGGACCATATGGTTCTTCTCTCTCCTCTTATTAATGTGTTCTATCACATTGATTGATTTGCGAATGTTGAACCACCCTTGCATCCTGGAGATAAATCCCACTTGGTCATGGTGGGTGATCCTTTTAATGTATTGTTGGATCCTATTAGCTAGGATTTTGTTGAGGATTTTGGAATCCATATTCATCAGGGATATTGGTCTGAAATTCTCCTTTTTGATGGGGGTCTTTGCCTGGATTGGGGATTAAGGTAATGCTGGCCTCATAGAATGAGTCTGGAAGATTTCCTTCTGTTCCTATTTTTTGAAACAGCTTCAGGAGAATAGGTATTATTTATTCTTTGAATATTTGGTAGCATTCCCCAGGGAATCCATCAGGCCCTGGACTCTTATTTTTGGCAGGTTTTTGATCACGGCTTCAATCTCGTTACTGATTATTGGCCTATTCATGTTGTCAATTTCTTCCTGTTTCAGTCTTGACAGTTTATAGGTTTCCAGGAAGGCATCCATTTCATCCAGATTGCTCAGTGTATTGACATATAGTTGTTAATAATAATTTCTAATAATTGTTTCTGTTTCCTTGGTGTTAGTCATGATCTCTCCCCTTTCATTCATAATTTTATTAATTTGGGTCCTTTCTCTTTTCTTTTGGATAAGTCTGACCAGTGGTTTATCAATCTTATTAATTCTTTCAATGAACCAGCTTCTAGTTTCATTGATCTGATCTACTGTGTTTCTGGTTTCTAATTCATTGATCTCTGCTCTAATCTTAATTATTTGTCTTCTAATGCATGGCTTAGGCATTTTTTGTTGCTTTTTCTCTAGTTCTTCAAGGTGTAGAGTTAGTTGGTGAATTCAGGATTTTTCTATTTTTTTGAGTGAGGCATGGATGGCTATGTATTTCCCCCTTAGGACAGCCTTTGCAGTATCCCATAGGTCTTGGACTGATATGTTTTCATTCTCATTGGTTTCCATGAATTGTTTACATTCTTCTTTGATTTCCTGGTTGACCCAAACATTCTTGAGCAGAGTGGTCTTTAGCACAAGTGTCTGAATTTCTTCCATTTTTTTTCTTGTGATTGAGTTCCAGTTTTAAAGCATTATGGTCTAAGAATATGCAGGGAATAATCTCAATCTTTTGGTATTGGTTGAGACCTGATTTGTGACCCAGTATATGGTCTATTCTGGAGAGAGTTCCATGCGCACTCGAGAAGAATGAGTATTCTGTTTTGTTTTAGGGTGGAATGTTCTGTATATATCTTTGAGGTCCATCTGGTCCAGGGTGTCATTCAAAGCTCTTGTTTCTTTGTTGATTTTCTGCTAGATGATCTGTCTATTGCTGAGAGTGGAGTATTGGTCTCCTAAAATTAATGTATTGTTATCAATATGACTCTTTATTTTGGTTAACAGTTGGCTTATGTAGATGGCTGTTCCCATGTTGGGGGTGTATATATTTACAATTGTTAGATCTTCTTGTTGGATAGTCCCTTTAAGAATGATATAGTGTCCTTCTGTGTCTCTAACTACAGTCTTTAGTTTAAAATCTAATTTGTCTGATATAAGAATTGCTACTCCAGCTTTCTTTTGAGGTCCGCTGGCAGGGAAGATGGATCTCCATCCCTTCACTTTACATCTGGATGTATCTTTAGGTTCAAAATGAGTCTCTTGTAGACAGCATATGGATGGGTCCTGTCTTTTTATCCAATCTGCAACCCTGTGCTGTTTTATAGGAGCATTTAGGCCATTCACGTTGAGAGTGATTATTGAAAGATATGAATTTATTGTCATCATGTTGCCTGTGAAGACCTTGTTTTTATAAATTGTCCCTGTAAATTTCTGTTGCATATCACTCTTGGGGTCTTTCTCCTTTTATAGAACCCCCCTTAATATTTCTTGCAGGGCCGGCTTAGTGGTCACATATTCTTTCAGTTTCTGCCAGTCTTGGAAGCTCTGCATCTCTCCATCCATTCTAAATGACAGCCTTGCTGAATTTCTTGGCTGCATGTTCTTCTCATTTAGTACCCTGAATATGTCTTGCCAGGCCTTTCTGGTTTGCCCAGGTCTCTATGGATAGGTCTGATGTTATTCTGATGTTCCTCCCTCTGTACGTAAGGAATCTCTTCCCCCTAACTGCCCTTAACATGGTTTGCTTCGTTCTAAGATTGGCAAGTTTTACCATTACATACCAGGCTGTTGGCCTGTTTTCCTTGATCTTGGGAGGAGTCCTCTCTGCCTCTAGTACAAGAATGTTTGTTTCATTCCCCTTCTCAGCTACGATTTGCTCAAATATATCTTCTAGTCCTCTCTCTTTCCACCCCCTTCATGATTCCAATAATTCTGACATTGGAATGTTTCATGGTGTCACTTATTTCTCTTATTCTATTTTCATGGATTCTGAGTTGTTTTTCCCTGGCCTCCTCTTTTCCCTTTTTATCCATTAAATTGTCTTCCGGGTCACTAATTCGTTCTTCTGCCTCACTTACCCTAGCTGTTAGATTATCTAGATTGGATCTCATTGATAGCATATTTAAGTTCTGCCAATTCAGCTTTCATTTCTGCCCTTAGAGACTCTATGTTGCCATTAATTGATTTCTCCATTCTAGTTATTGTCTTCACAACTGCTAGCATGAATCCCATCTCCGACATCTTGGTTATATCTGCATCCCTTTGTAAATCTGTGGCATAAGTCATAATCTCTGAGTCTTTCCTATTTTGGGGGTTCCTCCCCCTAGTCATTCTGTTGAAGGGCGCTTGAGGGAATGTATAGAGTCCAAATTATTGACCACAACCCAAGCAAGATGCACCTGTTTTATAGGGACCTTAGGGTTGCTGGCCTCTTGTTCTCCCAGCCTGTCTTCTGTTTTGTCTTTCACTGGAAGTGATATTTAAGGTGGTGGCTTGGGCCATCTGTGGGGGTTACAAAGTTTTTCTGGGTATCTCCCAGTTGTTAATGGGAGATGTTACACATTAATGAACTATTTTCCTCTTTTAAACTACCTTCTATTACAGGAGGTTTCAGCCAAGAAATGGTAGGCAAGGATAGAGGGAAAGTTCTTTTTCCTCACCTACAGGAAACTATCCATTCCACTGCACTTGGCTACTAGAAAAGCTTGTGCCTTTCTTTTAACACACTGACACAGACATGTACACACACTCATATTCACACACACAAGTGCACAATGGTGCTTTAAACAGTGTCCTTCAGATTTTGAGATGGAGTATACAACAAGATATATTCTTTCCTCTAAGAGTTTTTTCACTTCTCAATTTTCACAGAAACTGGTGATTGTCAAAAATGTTCCTACATACAGTAACCCCCTCATGGTATTGTCTGGTCAAATTCTCTTCTTTTTCAAGAATCCTCATCAATGAGACATTTTAAGGAAATTCCAATTTACCACATTTAAAAAACAGCCTACTCCACTCTGGAATTAGTTAATGGCCCATTTCTCAAACTGCTAATACAGAGTTAATTAGTTACTGAAGTCAGCTGATTCCACAGCTATCAGCAGACATCGTGACATTGTTTTAAGATCTCTCCTGGACTTGTAGACACACACATTAGAAACTAAATGTCCTTAACTAATTCAGGAGACAATTACTCATTCATCTAGGGCCCTATAGTGTTAAGGTACTATTCCAATAAGCCCACTTCCTCTGTTTTTCATTAGTGTTATGAAAATAGCTTGTTATCTTATTGCATGGGAATTTCCCCTAAGCACCTAATAACTCACTGAGCACTTAATCTCATTCTATAACTGCTGTTTATATGGGAAAACTTGGCAGAGGTTTTCATATTAAGTAATACTACATCATTAACATTTATATATACATGCATCCCCTGTCCTAAATAACTTTGAGCCAACTGTCCATTGTATTACCCACACTGACATGGATAGTCACTGTGTCAACCCCATTGTCATATCTGGCCCCCCACGTGGCTAGCAGAAGCCATCAGAACCAGCTAAGGTGGGCTCCATACAGCCAGAGGAAAAGTGGTACAGTTTTTCTAGTGCAGAAACACTGCTCTAGCCTCAAAGAGATCACCAAGCCTTTCCTGTTAGCCCAATATCATAAACCATCAAGTTTAACAATGCAAATATTCATATCCAGATGATTCCAGAATCTGGACATCAAACACCCCTGCCATACCTATTGAAAGGTATTTTGTTACTTCCCTATTGGAAATTTTGAGTGGTTAGTGCTTTTTCCTGCCCCCCAACTCCTGTACCTAAAAAGAATTCAATACACATTTCAATCTGAATTTCACACTTTGAATGTATGTGTAGCTTTTAGTAGGAATATAGAAATATTAGGAACCATCTTATGAATGGTGGTTGAAGTATTAACTGAATAAGGATTAGTTCTTTCCTTTCTCCTCCCTCATTTCTGTCCTTCCTCCCTCCTCCCTCCCCTCTCTTAAGCACAGCTCCTCTACAGGACAAACACTGGGGAAAGAGATGCATATGATGGTAAATAACAATCCACAGCCCAGCAGAAAACAAAGAAATGAATGGTAAGAATGTCAGGTGGCAGTAAGAGAAGTGAGCCATCAAGCCATGGAAAGACATCGAGGGGCTTTCAAAGCATAATGCTGAGTGAAAGAAGCCAGTCTGAAAAGGCTACAGCCTGTAGGATCCCAACTATATGCCAACCTGGAAAAGACAAAACTATGGAGACAGTAAAGAGATCAGTGGTTGTAAGCTCTTGAGGTAGGGGAGGATAAAGAAGTGGAGCTCTGAGGATTTTCAGGGCAGTGGAAACACTCTGTGGGATACTACAATGATGGATCCGTGGCGTTACACATTTGTCCAAACCCATAGAGTGTGCAACACCAAGAGTGAAAGGTAATGCAAACTGTGGGTTCTGGGTGATGATGATGTTCATTATAGGTTCATCAACTGCAACAAATGTCCCTCTCTGTGGGGGATGTTGATAAAGGAGGAGGTCATGCATGTGTTGGGGGGGTGGTAAATGGGTAATCCCTGTACCCTCCCCTCAATTTTGCTGTTGAGTTCCAATCTCCATCTCAGCCTTTGCTTCTTAAACTGTCAAAGTTCTGACCAGCCTAGAAAAGCGCCCTCCACCCATGTGCCTCCCTTGGATTCTGCCTGTTACATCCATTTGCCAGATGGAGAGGGGCCCTGTGAGCCTGTGATGCTCTAGCATTCATCCTTACAAGCTCAGTGGAGGAAGGTGGTAACAGATGAGGGCGGAAATGGATCTGCAGCTAAGGGAGGTCCTCCCTCAGGCTAAGTCTGACAGAACAGGGTCTGGGAACACTTCTCAGATGCCTCCCACCAGCAGGAGCACAGAGTTTCTCCAGTTTTAAGAAAGGGTTGGCTGAGAGTACCGTTAACTGAACACTGAGGATGGCCTACAGCTTACTCTAGTGGACAGTCTGCAAACCTCACCACCTGAGAGAATAGACAGTGTGATGATACATGGTCAGAACATCCTGTCCGTGGCTCAGTTGCTAGCCTTTAATTCAGAAGTGCATTTTGTACAGGAGACCGTAACAGTCAACACATAGGATAATACACGGAAGCACCATAACTTCTCTATAACAACGTACTTGTTCCTCACAGATTCCACTATGCATGGCAAACATTAATTTCTTCCTTGCTTGGGAAAGTGGGTATTCTTTTCATTTTTTTTTAATTTAAATGAAAGATACAGGGTCCAGAAAAGGTGGAGTGATTTGCCTTTGGTCTCACTGGAAAGAAATATAGCCCTGAAAACTGAGTAATTGGGAATCTAAGTTTAATATTTAGGTGTGAAAATCTCAAGATTTTCTATTCTCTTTCAAATCACAAATTATTTTCTCTCAGGTCCTTGCTCAGTCTTAAAAGGAAGCCTAACCAAGGGCCAGGGAGCAGCATTTTGCCTTCCTGCCATGCTCTCTGTAACTCCCAAGGAGACTCAATGCCAGTTTGCCTCCTGGATATTACAATTTAGACAGACTTGAGGGCAGGGCTCAAAAAGAGTGGTCTGACCTCACTAGTTCACATAATGTCTGCAGCTCCACCTTCTCTTCAACTTTGTCAAACACACCTTAGCAGTAGAGAAACTGCCTCAAAACTTTACTGTAGAAGGGTCCCTTCCATTCTGATGCTGGTGAGCTGGATTGGAGCGTCCACAGAAACAGGCGCATGCCACTTGGCTTCTTCCTTCTCAACAGCCTCAAACCATCCACCCCCTCACCTTCTCACCACTGGCCAAATGCAAATAACCAGCCTAATGGTCTCTGTACCTGAGTCTTCACTAAGTATCAGGCCATTTTCATGTACCTTGCCCCCATTCCATGAGAGCTTGGGAATATTATCACCATTTCACAGATGAGGTAACTGAGTCACAGCAAGTTTCAGTGACTTGTCTATCATACTCAACAAAGCAGTGGCAGAACCTCATAAGCTGACTATGCTACTCTCTCTCTCTCTTCAGTTTTACCTATAAAAGATTTAATCACACAAAACTATGACTTCTAAAACTAAAGGACCTGAGGGTAACACTTGCCTTTCTTTTAAACCTCACAAGTGTCATATTTCTATGTCATATTATAAAGGTTTCATCATAAAACAGGTTCTCTGTAATATTTCAAGTAACAGAACAGTGCATGATACAATTTCTGTAAGGATTATTATTTCCATTTTTATAGATGAAAAAACTAAAATTATTATTTTTTCTTTACCAATTCACATTTTTTAGCAAGGAAAGGAGCCAGCTCTAAGATGCAGTTCTGATATGGAAATCTCTGTCTTAGTTGTCTTCACCTTGCTCTGATTTTTCCACATTGCCTCCTCTACTTATGGGTCAACCAGATGTCTCTATTTTGCATTCTTCATACTTTTTGGTGTCATATTTGAGGAGATGGAGGTACCAAGGACAGAACAGGGGAGAAGTGCAAAAACTTCCAGGCTGTGGTTTCTCTGACAGAATGCCTTCCTGCCACCCTACCTTTTTGACTACTGTTCTCCATGTCTCTTCCCTCTTCTGCCTTCTCCCATGCTGTGGATGTGAACATTGTCCAATATCCCTTTGTTTTTCCCTCCCATCTATAGCTTCTCATTACATTATGTCATCCATTACTCCGGTGTCAACCAACAATGCCCATGTTAATCCAGAAGACTTCGCTTGTCCAATCCAACAGTGTCAAAAGTTATCTCCACTTAGATGACATCCTAAGTTTAAAGCCATACTCATTGCTACCTATCCAATGTGTCCAACTTCATTATTTCTTAAAATGCTACTATCATTCATCTAAATATTTAAGGAATTAAGAAATTTTGTGTTCTCCTTGATTTATTCTCCCACTGTTAAGCCTTGTTCTAAAGTGGTTCTAACAAGTACATGGCAGGATATGAATATGTTGCTTATTTTAATAGGAACAAAATTGGTATTTCTTCCTTTCCATTGTTGTATTAAGAGAAGATGGTCCAATTCTTTGCCTCAAAGCCAATAAAGAAGGAGATTACTCTTTCTATGCTTTGAAGAAAATATGCATCAAAAATATGAATCAGTTCTAGCATAATTTTCTAAGTTTACTAGGACATGAGTAGGATGACTACATATTCTAGTTTGGCCAGAACAATCCCATTTATGCTTTGCATATAGTGTAGTTATCAGTAGCTCTCTCAGTCATTTCCAAAAATGTCCTAGCTGGGTCTTTAAATTACATGCTTATGCTCGCCATAATGGTCTTTTGAAAAGGAGAAAGAGAAAAGGGTTTGATGGGGCAAGTGTGATGACAGAGTGGAGTAAGAGCCTCAGACAGGCTCTTAGGTGGGTTCTATGTGGCATCAAGTCCACATTAGACTCTATGCTGTCCCTCGATCTGATTTGCACCTGATCTGATTTGTCTGAGAAGCTTTGTGCTTAGCAGCTCCTTAAACTGAAATGTTCTTTCTCCTTGTGTATGCATGCATGCATTTCATTTCAGTCCTTGCTTAAAAATTAGCTTGTCAGAGAGTCTATCCATTGTCATCCTATATTAAGTAGGACCCTGTTTCCATCCATCTCTATTAATGCTGTTTAAGTTCTTAATAAAATCTATTTCTACAAGACATATCATACGTGCCTATTCCTATTGTCTGTATACTGGCTGTATCTCTGCATTAGAATTGAAACTTAATGAGAGAAGGGAATTTGTCTGTTTTGCTTATTGCTCTAACCCCAGTGCCTGTAACAGTGCTTTGCACTTTATGAATGCTCAATAAATATTTGTTGAATGAAGAAACTCATTCGTCTTTCATAACAGATGTCAGATTACTCTCCCAAATCCATATATTCTGTATCAATCCTCTTCTGCTTCAGTACTTTATCAGCTCTCCATTCGTGATGAGTTAAGTCTAAAGAATCTTTACCCGGTATTTCAAATGCTGTAAGGGAAATGGAAGGGGAAGGGAATTACTAGTGTTTGTAAATGCAATGCTAGGTTATATATAAGAAAATAATTTATACATAAAGAAGATCAAGTTGAGAGGAATTCTATAACAGAAATATAGTTAGTACAGGAGCCTGGGTCCAAACCCAGAAAAATACCATGCAGTAATAATGACAACAACTATAATAAAAAAAGAAAGAAACTTATCTGGTCTCATATCTATCAAGAGAAGGCCCTGGAAACCAAGGCCACTCGTAAAGATGACTTGCTCAATTTGAGGCATGTTATGAACACTATTGACAAAAAAAGGAAACTATCTCAATAGAACACTGGGAATCACATCACCCTAACATGCAGGAGCAACAGTGGGTCTCTTTCTCTTTTCTAGAGAAGAATTAGGAATACAAAAGAGCTATTTTCAAAGAATGTCTGATGAATCATCATATACTAAAAGAAATATCGTTTGTGCAACACCAGAGAACATAAAAAGCACCAAATATTCAAACAACAGAGAGGTGATTTCTAACAATATAAGAAAAATCTCTCTAAATACTGGAGTTGCAAAAATGAGACAAAGCCTTTTTTTTTTAAAGATTTTATTTATTTGAGAGAGAGAGAGAGAGAGTGCACAAGCCAAGTGGGGGGCAGGGGGGCAGAGGGAGAAGTAGACTTCCCACTGAACAGGGAGCCCGATGGACACCAGGCTGCATCCCAGGACCCTGGGATCATGACCTCACCCAAAGGCAGACACTTAACTGACTGAGCCACCCAAATGTCCCAACAGAGATTTGACACATTTACACATTTCAAAACATCATTAACAGGAATACCGGGATGGGATGCAGAATGTGGCAAAATACTAAACTGTAGTATCAATGTATAAAATAATCTAACTTAAAGAGGTGGGGAAAAGGGTGCTGAGCTAAAGTGCTTCAGAATGAGTGGGGTCCATAAGAATAAAGGCTGAGGGAGTTGTAGAGCAGCACCATGCTCCAGCTGATAAAGTTGTTTCCTGTGGGGTGCAGGCTAACGATACTGATATTATTGTACGCGCATACATAATTAAACACAAGCATACATAATTAAACACAAGCATACATAATTAAACACAAACTCACGTTTAGCTTAAAATATATTCTCATGTTTATGTATGCATTTATAGATATGTGTATATACATGGATCAGTAGACACATCTATTTCCTTGCTCTGTCAGCTGAACATGTCTGGTGATAATGAGTGCCCAGTAGCAATGAGCACCCTTAGCAACCAGATCTCAGTACATAAGGTTGTTTTCAGATACAAAGTGCCAAAGCTCCCTGCAGAAATGACTAACTCAAGGACTGAGGTAAAAAATAGACAAGATTATCCTGAGCATCCTGTGGTGCCAGAAAGTAAAACAAAAACAAACAAAAAAAACCCACACAAATGTAAACACAACGATATGGGGACAAAGGAGACAATTTCCAATGAAAGAGAGTCTAATGGCCAAAGCTGGAACAATCTGAGCAATAAAATAAAGTAGTATTGGATTATACACAGTCTATAAAATAAATATCCCCATGACTTCATATAGAAATAGATGATAGGTAGGTAGGTAGGCAGGTAAGGTAGGTAGGGTAGATAGATAGATAGACAGAGAATAGACAAATCTCCTTGGTAGCAGATTTCAAGAAAATGTTATATATCTCTCAAGGGGATCCAGCATAACTCATCATCCCTTAAGTGTGGGCTGTGTGCATTGACTTCCTTCTAAAGGATACAGAGTGAAAAGGCAGAAGGAGATGAATTCCATGGTGGAAAATCCTGACAAACACCACCTCAGCCAGGCAATCCAGTTAGTATCAACAGTGATGTCATGTTTGTAGTATAGAACTTTAAAATGACATGATGAAACAGTACTTTGCTTCTGTGGTGTTCCTCTCCCAAACCCATAATCCCTATAAAATCACAAGAAAAACATCAGACAAGTCTCAATAGAGAGACATTCCACAAAACACATGACCAGTGGTCCTCAAAACTGTCAAGGTCACCAAAAAACAAGCGGAGTCTGACACAGGGTCATAGCCAAGAGGAGCCTAAGGGCACACAATGACTATAGGTAACATAATATCCCAGAACAGAAAAGAACACCATGTAAACTCTAAGGAAATGTGAGTAAGTGTGGATTTTGGTTAAGCCCAGTGCATCAATGTTGGTTCAATAGTTGTAACAAATTTCCCATCCTAATATCAGATGTTAAATAATAGGACACCACCTGGGGTTTGCACTGAGGATGGAATGAACCACCAGGAGCTGTGGAAAATGGGCATGGCAGTGTCAGGAGAGTGAGGTGTCTCTTGGTTGCCACCAGAAGACAGGATTGCCTTATTTGAATAATTCCACAGCTGGCAGAGAACTCAAACCCACAACTCAGAGATAAGCAGGAACTTCATTTGGCTCATTTAATAAGCAAGTTTGTTTGGCTAAGGGACTTTATTTGCAGGAATTTGGGGGGAGAAGAACTTGGGAGTTCAGCCATCCAAAGCCCTCCTTGCTTCAAATGTCAAAGCTGCACCTAACCTTAATTTTGGTCTTATGGCCCAGTGAAGTGTGTGTCATTTCTCTGTACTATCCTCACAATTCTTACATAAATCTAATGCTGTTCAAAAATTAGAATGTCATTAGAAAAATAATGAGCTCTAATGACCAAGGAGAGTCCCAGTATTAGAAAAGTTCAGGTAGAGAGAATGTCTGGTGTGGATCTATGGTTGAATGAGAACTTTAAGTTCCCTTGGAACTCGTGGCTGTAACTAAGTGAATCAGTGCTACATGATTAATCTTATAATATTACCTACCTGCGGGGATGCAGAGTTCCATTATTGTGTAAGTGCCCAGGCTCTGGGTCAGAATGAACGTATTTAGAATCTTCTAGGTCATGTGTAAGCTGGGTGCTCTTGTCAGTTTCTTTACTTCCTTCTGTCTTAGCTGCCTCATCCAGCTCAATGGATGTAATAACTCCATGTACTCAATGTGCATAATAGCAGTATCAATGTGAATGGTTTTAATAAATATTAAATAAGATGATGCTCAGATAACTGTCTCTCTCCCTATCTATCTACATATCTTCTATTCAGGTTGTCTCCCTGCTTAAAAGTACACGTATCTTTATAATAACTTTGAAATCTCTCAATCTAACTCAACGTAATTTTAAGTATACCAGCATTTCTGTCCTTTATTTGCCTGTGCTAACTGCTGTCAGTGTTTTAAAATAATTACCCTATACTCTCCCACCCCCATATATGCTTTTACTAACATCATCCTCTTAATTTTATCTGCAGTTGTGATGTTTCAAACCCCATTTCAGATGCTACCTTGAGAATAAATAATACATAATTTCTTGTTATTTCCAGCGATAACAGATCATTCCTTCATCCAAATTAGTTTAGCACTCTACGTTCACAATTCTAATGTACCCACCACATTACATCTTACATTATAGTCATACGTGTTTTTATTTCGACTATTAGATGACAGACAAAAAGGCTGAATCTCTGCATTTTTTACCCAATTTTCTTTCATATCAGTTGGCAACCTTTGGGCTCTGACTTCATAATAGTCATTCAGTAAATATGAATGAGTTAATGAAGACAGTTATATTTCAAAATACTTTGATTTCATATGGTCAATATCTCTGCAAATACCATTTGGATATTTGTGAATTCTTAAGCTGATAGATACTTAAAATGCAATTACTGTCAATTTGGCTCAAAGCCTCACTGCTGCAAGATCAAGACTCACAAGCAACATATGCCTACCAATGATTAGCTGTCAAATTCAAGCAAAAATTACAGGAAAGAACGAGCCAGACAAACCATTTGGAAAATAAAATTTTGGCTTTGTAGATTTTCTGTTTACTATGTCTTGTTGGGTCATTGTCAACTGGAGCCAACTATGAGACAGTTCTTGCAGGAATCTACCAAGCAGAAAATCTATATATTTTAATATGTTTCTCCTACCCCTGGGGTGGCAGTCATTTAGCTGCAACAACATTGATTCGCAAACCCCACGCTAGTTATCTCTCTAGTTTTGTCTCAGTACTCGATTGTGTCACATTCCCTTTGGAAATTGGGTCAAAATGGTAGATCAACGTCACCGGCAGTTTTCAGATGCTTTGGAGTGTCCTAATAATTAATAATGTTATTAAATTCTGAAACAACAGCCCCTCATGCTTCTGAAAATAAAATCATTAAAAGCATTCTTTCTATCAAATGAACTCAGGAAGAGTGGAAGTTTTCCTGTATAGATAGATGTGTTAGGTTTACAGTTATAGAAAGATTTTCTATCACAAAGGTATAGCTGGAATCCCACCATCATAGAAAATGCATATTTTTACTGTCATTAACAGATGACCTGGACTGTCTCTGAGCTATGACGTTGACCAAAAAAATACGAAAAATGTTACTGATAAAAAAAAATCCATCTCAACAAAAGACCCCACAGACTCTAACATATACCAAATGGATTAAATTATCTAAAATGCCCCCTGTTGGAATACTCTAGAAAAATCTCTTGAGACATACCAGGCAAAATTTGGTGTATTTCAAACAAAATTATATATACAACTTATTCATATATGCAAATAAAATTATTATACATATAAAATGTATATTATATAGATTTGCTTGAAAACACAATCATATAATTTTAAGTAGCCTTCTGGTAAAATATTTGTTTTAAAAGCATAATGTGATTCAGTATGTTTACAATATAAAGAGAAAATATTTATGCAATATATGACTCTATAGTGTCCTTATTTTTGTACTTTTGATCTATATTAATGATATTCATTTTTAAATATATATTAAATTCCCATTATGGTATTTTCTATAATCATCTTGCAACTCTCATTCCTATGCAAAGGCACAGCTCACTTAGAGTTACAGACTTTTTACATGTCAGGAATTTGAGGGATCCCTCCATGCAGTCTACTCATTTAGTGATGTGGAATTACACCTTAGAAATAAACTGACCTGCTCAAGGTCAAACTGCACTACTGACTAAGGGCGCTGGACCCCTTACCAAAAAGACAGCAGAAGTAGGAAAAGAGCATCTCAGCAACCAAAATAAGGATAAAAATAGACTCACACAAAAGTCTGTACACTTTCAAATAGAATTTCAAATATTTCGGTCCATTTGTTTCTGAGCCTAAAGAAGACAGGAAGAACAGGTGCCTGGGTGGCTCAGTCGATGAAGCATCTGCCTTCGGCTCAGGTCATGATCCCAGGATCCTGGGATCGAGTCCCGTATTAGGCTCCCTGCTCTGCAGGGAGTCTGCTTTCCCTCTGCCTCTGCATCTCTCCCTGTCTCTCATGAGTAAATAAAACCTTTAAAAAGAAAACGAAGAAGAGTGGAAGAAGCAAGTTAGACTTCTGGAGCACGAGGGATGCATGCGGCGGAGACCAGAGAGCAGGAAGAAATGAGGTATAACTGCACAGGAGACCAAATAGTGTAAAACAGAGACAAAGATGTTTTTAAAAGCCCATTATTCTGGCCTCGTACAAGGACAACGCAAATCATCCCAGACACATTCCCAGCTCCTGGAGAGATCTGCACGTGCAACTCAGTATGATAAGGATGGACTTTGGTGTCAGAGATGTAGAAAAAGAGACACTGTATTTGTGCTTACAGAGAATGGAAGGTGTGCATGATATACAACAGCAGGTTTCCATCCATAATAGGGGATATAAAATAGATGTCCTGATAGGATAACTTTCAGGTTAGATGGATTATATCTCATTCCCTAACAATGCTAGTCAAATAAGACAGGGGCGCCTGGGTGGCTCATTCGTTAAGCATCTGCCTTCAGCTCAGGTCATGATCCCAGGGTCCTGGATCGAGTCCTGCATTGGGCTCCCTGCTCCTCAGGAAGCCTGCTTCTCCCTCTCCCACTCCTCCTGCTTGTGTTCCCTCTCTCACTGTCTCTATCAAATAAATAAATAAAATCTTTAAAAAAAGACAATAATCTATCACATGCACACCTTCTGAGGTTAAGAAATGGAGTAAGAGAAAATGAGCAACAAAAAGAAAAAAGCAGAACCTAATATTGTCATAGCACTGAACATGCAGGTCCTGTGTGTGTGTTTGTGTGTGTGCATATGAGATGGAGAAAGAGAGAAGAGTTGGAAGGCATATGAATTTTAATCACTGATGTATTTCACCCACTGGATGCCGGTACTCGTTTAGTCTGATAGGAAAAGATTAACCCAAGTCTGTTGATGGGACAAGAATGGTTTACCTGGACAAACACATGAAATATACATTCCACTAATTTATTAATCCACCACTTTACTTATCTACCTTTTACCTTCCTCTAGAACTTCACTGGATCTTGCCCGACTTTCCAAAAAGTAATTCCTGCATCTCTTTAGAGCTTACCACAGATCCATGAGTTGATATGAAAGATCAATGACAGAACAGGTCAGTGTCTCTATTCCCCCCACACCCCTTCAAAAAAAAAGTCAGAAAACTATTTTGCAAAGGAAGGGAGGAGGAGGAAAGAACAGGGAAATGAGCAAATTCAGCTATGTTGTGAGATTAGTTGGAAAGCATCAATAAAGGACAATGCAGAAGGCAGGATGGAGGGCTGGGGGCTTTGGGGGAAGACAGGGAGGAGCCAAAGATAATCAGGAGGTTTGGGGGCTAACAGAAGCTCATTTTAAAGAAAAAGACTCAGCAAATTTATCTCAGAAACACACATCTTTCCACCTGTCTCTAAAATAGTCTTTGTACTTTGTCTACTTATTTATTCTCATGCATATAATGATATCTTATAAAAGTTAAGATAGTTTCTTTTAAAATTTTTAAAGAGAAAAATCATACCTGTGAAAAACTTTCAAAAACCTGGCATTTGTTTTTTTTCTAGCTGTAATTATATTGTAAAACATAATAAAAAATGCTTGAGTATACGGAAATACCCGAGCCATAAAGATAAATTATTATGAAGACTGGAGTTCCACATGTAAATGGCATTGTTGCTAATTTCATAAGCATGTTTTGACTGTGTTAAACTTTACTTTTAGTAGGTAATTTAATTGTGCAAAGATTTTGTTTGTCCTTTCCTTGTTTAAAAAAATTAAATTAAAAAAATTCAAAACTATTTAATACTAGAGATACTCATTTATCTCTACAGACTCCAGTGTAATCGTAATAATACCCACCCTCCCCAAAATTCATATGTGGATTTGGGTGTGTCCCCAGTCTGTCTGGGGCCAGAGGAAATTTTTCTTTCTAATGTAACTAGATTATATATGTTCTGGCATACTTTGCCAGTAAAGTCTCAGAACAGACTAAAGTCCGGAATTGGTGCCCTTGAAATTCTAACTCTGACAGTTTGCGAACTCTAGACACAGGCAGACTCTCAAGGGTAACTGGTATGGATCTGTTTGACAACACTCAGCTTCAAGAAACGTCTCTCTCTTTTTTTTTTTTTTTTTTTTTAATTTCTCTGACAGTTTTCTGTGTCTTAAACTCCAGTTTTTCAGGATAGTTGGGACAATTCAGTCATCATTTGGGTCTTTTCACCATCCTTCAGTTAGACCCTAAAAGAAGCCCGGAGTGTAGGGGGTCCCCGGAAAGAAGGAGATGCTGCCATTTTGGTGTTGCTTGGCTTTGCGCCCGAGGACAAAATGCAGTGCTCGTGTTTCCCTTTCCGTCAGGCTCTGCTATAACAAGCATACTTGGGGATGCCCCTCACGGCACGTCTCCCACCAGTGGGGCTCCTCACAGTAGACCTTCACCGTGTTGTCAGATGTGTGGAGTTGGGTTTATCACACCCAGACCCAGGCCCCCTTTCATGGGGTGCAACTGGATCTGTGTGGAGGTTTCCATGCTCTGAAGGTCTCTGCACTGAAAGTTGAATGCTCTGTGGTTGAAGTCCCAACATTCTTAATATTTTTATCTTTCATGTTTTGTGGTTTGTAAGTGAAATCTGGTAGGAAAACAGAGTATGCACCAGGGGCTCAGGGCAGAACCTGCCTCCTGCCATGACTCCTCACCCTCTCCTGGATGCCTGTTCCCCAACTCGGTGGCACCCCAAGACCCTGCAACTTGCCCCTCCTCCCTGACCAATGATGGCTGCCACCATCGCCCAGCCTGGGCTGGGACAGGGCATGGAAGCCAGGAAGAGGCACTGAATGTGCCCGTAGCACATCTGCATGAAGGTGGCTGTCCCAGCCTCCATGGTGGTAGGACCATCTGGGACACCCAGATCCAATCTTTTGGTGGTCACCAGTCTGCTTTAGATTGGAACAATGGTCCTGCAGGATGGGTTTGCTTACCCTTCTCTTTCAGGTCTCAGCTTTACTCTGACCTCCCATATTTTCATATGTTCTTATTTCACAAACATCCCTATTGTTTTCTATGCCTATGTATTTGATACTTTTAATACATTATACATTTCCATGAATAAATGTAGAATTACCTAATTAATGCGCTTGAGAAAATCTAGCACGTGAGTGCCTACTATGTGTCAGGTGGCGCACACATTGGGGTACAATGGTTACAAAATGTGGCCCCTACGTGCAAGAGTTCAGAGTCCACTAGGGGACACAACCAAGCAGTCGATAAATCACAGCAACACGACAGGAGCCTTAACAAGGTCCATGAGTTTCCTATCTCCAGAATCCATGCAGGATACAGTCTGCCAGTTCCAGAGAAGAAAGAGGCTGTCCAGTCCAGGAGAACCATGTGTACAATGTCAAAACATGAAAACACTGTAGGTCACTTCAGAAGCAATTTTCCTTCAGCCTCAAACCATGTCATCTCTTCAAATAGGGGTTAGTAATGGTGCCCATTCCTCCTCCATTCCTTATGCTCTTAGGACTGTTCTACGGTTGTTCATTGGCATTCTTGTGTGTGATAATATTTATACATTGTTATTGCCTGACTTCTATGGTCTCTGTCATTTAAGGATAGTGGAAAAAGTTTTGGCAAGACATGTTAAATAAACTTTCAATGGTAGTGATGGCAAGGCCTGCTTCCAGAAATTGCTATCATGTCCCTGTCCAGTCCATACTCCTTTCCTTGTTTCTGAGCTGAGTGCTATTTTGATTTTCATCACCACTGACTAGTTTTGCCTATTCTCAGATTTCCTATGAATGGAATCAGTCAGTATTCATTTGTTTTTGCTTGTTTATTCTTTTGCTCAACCTATTTTCTTTTCTTTTCTTTTTTTTTTTTAAGATTCAGAAGGTCAGTTTATTTAAGCCTGGTTAACTTTAAGGTGGCTTGAAAACACCTAAAATAATGCTTTTATTCTTTTTTTTTTTGAGGAATTTTTTTTATATTTTTATTTTTTATTTTTTTAAATTTTTTATTATGTTAATCACCATACATTACATCATTAGTTCTTGATGTAGTGTTCCATGATTCATTGTTTGTTCATAACACCCAGTGCTCCATGCAGAATGTGCCCTCTTTAATACCCATCACCAGGCTAACCCATCCCCCCACCCCCCTCCCCTCTAGAACCCTCAGTTTGTTGTTCAGAGTCCATCATCTCTCATGGTTCGTCTCCCCCTCCGACTTGCTCAACCTATTTTCAATTCTATTTAACCATGCTGTTTCACATGGCTGTAGTTGGTTCTTTATTGATTTATAGTATTTAATTGACAAATACACCACAACTTATTCATCTGTTCTCCTGACAGTGGACACTTGAGTTATTTTTATTTGGGGGCTAGAAAAAACCCTGTTAGCATTCTTATACTTGTCTTCTGGGGATGTATAGAAACCTTTCTCTTAGGTATATAGCCGGGATTAAATCACTATGTCATAGATTAGATCACTGGGTCTCAAATCTTTGGTCTCAGGAAAACTTTGTATTACTGTAAATTACTAAGCCTCCCCCCCCCCCAAAATATTTTGTCTATGTGGATTATACTTACCAATATTCAATGTATTAAAACTTAGATTCTAATTTCAACTGTTTGGGGTATATACTCAGAGGTGGGGTTGTGAAATCATATTATAGTTCTATTTTAAATTTTCCGAGGAGCCTCTATGCCGTTTTTCCATATTGATTCCACCATTTTACACCATACAAGGGTTCCAATATCTCCACATTCTCACCAACACAGGTATTTTCTGGTTTTGTTTTGTTTTGTTTTGTTTTGAGAGTAGTCATCCTAACAGCAGGAGTGAGGTGATACCTTACTGTGGTTTTGATTTTCATTTCCCTGATGATGAGTGAAGTCAAGCACCTTTCGTATACTTGTTGGCCATTTGTATGTCTTCTTTGGAGAAATGCTATTCAAGCCCTTTGCCTGATTTTTAATCAGGTTCTTTGTATTGGGGGCATTGAGCTGTATGAGTTCCTTATATATTTTGGATATTAACCTCTTAACAGGTATTATAAATATGCTCCCCTATTCCATTGGTTGTCTTTCCCTGGGTTGTATCTTTTGTCATCCATAAGCTTGTTGGTTTGGTGTAGTCCCACCTGGCTGCCATTTTTGTTGCTGGTCTTTTTGATATTGTACACTTATTATGTGTTAAGAGGGTAGATCTCAGGTTAAGTGCTCTTGCCACAATAAAATCTTTTCTGCTATTAACATGTAAATGATTATTGCAATTTTTAAATAAATATAAATACATATTCAAAATATAAACACAGAAGAATGTAAAATATTCATTACTATAAAATAATAAATCCATTAATATTATATAGTATCATTATATGTATACAGATGCATTTTATATATTATACATTACATGTTATGTAGTACCATCATATTAGCATGATATGGGTATGGGGTAATACAAGAATACAAATGTAAATATTTATACAACGTTCTTTACTGAATATGTCATTCCTCAGAACAGAGTGCTTTATTTTCAGAGTTTTCTAATGTGGACAAATTCAAGTATGCTCATAATTAAAACAAATAATCATAACATAAACCAGTCTGAAAGTATAAGAGCTGCCAAGAAACTCATCAAAGGAAAAATGCAATATTCATTCCATGGGCTTCAAGAACCTACCTGCTATTATTTATCAGATTATATTGTGTTGGAAATAAATAACATGGTAAACGCATAGCAATTGCTTAGGTGCTTTTACTGTTTTCAATCAGCCTTGTTTTTTCCTTTGTGCTGCAGACAAGGGTCAGAGGTGATGGTCTGAGAGGGTAGTAGTTTTTCTTTTTGATCCTCTCTTCTGCTGAGTTTGATGCTTGATTGACCTTGGTCATAAAGGTTAAGCTTCTGTTGTATATCTAAGAGACTAAAAAAGTAAGAGAAACACTAACAATATTAAGCAATATAAATCATGGTCTGGCTATGAGCAAATTACAGATTAATTAGAATCATAACACTTGTGTTTATTTTAGCACTGTAATTCCATCAAGTGGCTGGCTTGGGCCAGTTTCCTTAACCTATGTTATTATAGGGCTCTTGTCTTCATCTTCAAAGCTCAGAGGCCTGCCTACTGAGAACCACAGGAGTACACAAAGGCAAGGAGCTATTTCATATACATTTTGTAGCTATCTAAATATTATTTTGTTTGATTTCTGGATTACACTGTTATTTCTACGGTTGTCTTTCCTAAACACAACTGTTAATACAAAATTGAACTAACATTATGTTTACTGAGATATATTATAGTAATAGCACCTTTCCAAATTCTATGCCTTTTTTAATCCCAACTTTACTTTCATGAAAATAATAATCTAAATTGCAATTAAAAGTACATTAATAACAGGTTTGACACTTAAACATTGTGCAATTGTGCAAAATATAATTTCACAGCAGATCCTGTGATAAAGATAGCCTGCTTTATTAAAAATTCTCAGTGAGGAAAACTGTAATCCACAAGAGAAGACAGAAGAAAATTATTAAAATCATAGGAATTTGAAGCTGAAAGAAGGAACCTTCAGGTTTTGGCAGAATGTCATTTAGCTTTTAAGGAAATTTTTTCAAAGTGTAAATATATATGAATGTAGAACCATTATTGTGAAGTTCCCATGTCTCCAGATACATTTAGAGCAAGCCTTATAACATTTCCCATACTAAAAACAAACAAAAAACAAAAAAACAAAAAGATCAGTCCCCTGGTTAGTTGCATTTACCAAAAAGAATCTCTTTTTATGATAAAATAATGAATACATCTAGTCCGGGGTAATCAAAGCTTTAAAGCAATTTACAACTTCTTTCTTTTGCATGCTCCAGGAGGCATAAACGGGTTACCTGAGACCTGAGTGGG
Organism: Eumetopias jubatus; assembly: GCF_037043125.1. Taxonomy (NCBI): domain Eukaryota; kingdom Metazoa; phylum Chordata; class Mammalia; order Carnivora; family Otariidae; genus Eumetopias; species Eumetopias jubatus. Next base: position 5,975,940 of record NW_028274808.1, read on the forward strand.
CTTGTCTTCTCTTCCTCATTGGTAACCACAACCCCAACCAGACCGATAGCTGTGACTGCCGTCCCTTGGAAATCCTAGCAGGGGGTACTGTGGTGAGCCAGCAGCACATTCTTCGGAGCCAGTGAATGTTCAGGTCTGACTTTTGCTAAGGGGGTATTTTCATCATTGCTTCTGGGAAACCCCATTCTCATGGCACTGGCAATCTCTTGCTGATGGTTCATTGGAAGCTGCAGATGTCCTCTCCTGTAGCTGAAAGCCTATTGCTCAGCCTCCAGAAATGAAGGGGCCACTTCTGGTGCACTCAAGGCTGCTCTCTTCGACAAGATCTCACACTTGTTCATTGTGAACTATTTCCACACTCTTCACCCAAACAAATGCTGACTGTGCAGACCATCTTAATGCATTAGCAATCCCTGTTTACTCCAGGCTCAAGGAAGCCAGCCAGACAATCTCTCACTTAGCACCTCATGACCCCCAATCTACAGAGGAAACATGTGAGTGCTCCATGGATCTCATCCGACTTTAGGTGAAGGGGGAAATTATTCATTATCCCTTTCTAAACTTGGATGGTGAGGTGAAGCTTACAGCATGCCAACAACTAACTTCAAAATCTCCTAATCTACACCAGTGCTTTTTCTGGCTTCTCAAAAATCTTTCATAGCCTAGAATAATATGAAGATTTCAGGGTAAATCCAAGTTTCCTTGGTATTTTATGTAAGTAATGCTTGATGGTCTCACATCTCACATTTGAGTAAGTTAGATGCAGCCAACATTGAGAATCAGAAAATTTCTTGCAATATTTTGTTACATGTGATATTTTTTATGACCCAGTTTCACGGACATCCCACAACTTTCACAACTCCTTTGTAGTACATGCTAAAAGTTTTGTGATTCTGGGCTTATGTCTCTTAAAACCATGAAAGATTACATGGAATTGTTAGTGAGCTATGCTTTATTCCTGCCTAGTAGTAGAGGAGTGCTGTGTTAGGCACAATAATGCCCTCCCCAAAAGATGTTCCAAATCCCCAAAGACTGTAACTACATCATGTGACATTGCAAAAAGGACTTTGCAGATATGATTAATTTTAGATCTTGACATGGAAAGAGTAGTCTGGATTTTCCTATAATCATAAGGGTCTTTATGTGGGAAAGAGGGAGGTTTGAGGTTGGAGGGTTGGAGAAGGGAACATGATGTCAGAGGCAGAGTCTGAAAGAGAGAGAGATAGATTGGAGAAAGTTACATTGTGGGCTTTGAAGATGAAGAAAGGGTCATGAGCCAAGGAATGCAGTCAACCTCTAACAGATGAAAAAAGCCAAGGAAACAAATTCTCCCCTAGAGCCTGCAGAGGCAAGACAGACCTAATAACTGATTTTGATCTGATTTCTAGAACTGCAAGAAAATAGATTTCTTTATTTTCAGCCACTAACTTGTGGTATAGTTGACTCTTGAACAATGCAGAGGCTGGGGTGTCAGCCTCCTGTGTAGTTGAAAATCCACATATAACTTTTGACTCCTGCCAAACTACTAATAGCCTACAGTTGATCAGAACCCTTACCAGGAATATAGTCAATTCACAAATATTTTGTATGCTATATGTATTATATACTGTATTCTTACAATAAAGCTAGAGAAAAGAATATGCTATTAAGAAAATCTTAACAGAAAATACATTTAAACTACCATATGGTAAAAAAAAAAAAAAAAGGCACATAAGTGGACCCATGCAGCTCAAACCCATGTTGTTCAGGGGTCAACTGTAATTTGTTACAGCAGGAAAAGAGAACTAATTGAGGTACATAACCCCCCACTCTAAGTCACTGAAGAGAATGCTTAAAAGATCCATTCAGATGGCTAAATATTGGTCCAGTGGAATTTGAACAACATAGATACTGGCAAGTGAGTCGCACATTAATGGTCCAAAAGCAAATAGGCTGTGGGTGGCCCAAGCAACCAAAAGCAAAGTTAAAAATATGACATTGGGCATGAGCTGACCATCAAAGAACATGCAGATATTTTCCATGAGCCAGATGTGGAAACCCTTAGAAGGATATTAACCATGAGCTCTTTTGAAAAGTAGCTACATAAAAGGGCTTCCTACTAGGAAAGGGGAGATCTTAGGGGCACAGGCTGGAAGTAAAAAGTCTGTCAGCTACAGAAGTGGAAATTGGGGAAATGTTAAGATGCTAGTTGGATAAGGTATCCCCTTTCCCCTTTGCTGAATAATTTCATTTGGAAGCTCCAGTAAAGGCAAGGAAAGGAGATATCTGAGCAAACCATAAAGCTGTCCCATGTGAAAAAGAGTTAGCTTGCAATATCCACCCCCCCCCACATCCTGCAAAAATTAAAACTCTACCAGAAATATAAGGACTTTCTTCATACTACCTTTCCTTTTTCTCAATCTGTCCAACCATAGGGGCCTAATGCCCAACGAAAAATAGCTAATAAGTGGAAAAGAGGCAAAGCATAAAATAGGGGGAAAAAAAAAAGCTAAGGCTGCTTTTCATTGTGGACTTCCTATTTTGAACCAAGTCTGGGTTATAAGAGAGTAGAAGCTTTAAATTGGAAGAGAAAGATTTGATATTAGACGGGACTGGATTATTTTATTATCTGGAAGCAACTGATACACTGAGTACACTTCCCATAGATTTCATCCAGTTCTGGAGAAAGAGTCTACACAGAGGATTTGTGGAGATGATCATGAGGAATGGTCTAGTTGCTTTATGTTTTCAACATACTGACTTTAGCTTGTTACATATGTTAAATATGTAACACAGAAGGTTTTTTTTTCTTTAAGTATAAAAAATATTGCACAGGTACTGTGTGAAGACTAGGATTCTTTTTTTTTTTTTTAAAGATTTTATTTAATTATTTGACACAGAGAGAGAGAGAGAGAGAGACAGCGAGAGAGGGAACACAAGCAGGGGGAGTAGGAGAGGGAGAAGCAGGCTTCCCGCGGAGCAGGGAGCCCGATGCGGGGCTCGATCCCAGGACCCTGGGACCACGACCTGAGCCGAAGGCAGACGCTTAACGACTGAGCCACCCAGGCGCCCAGTGAAGACTAGGATTCTTTCAGTTCAAAGTATGGAGATGAAATTTCAAATGTCCAGATAAGCTGGCATAACCACACGTTCTCTTGGAGAGCACGAATTTAATAAGATTATTTAGGGAAAGAGCCAGATGCAGGGCTCAATCTCACGACCCTGAGATCATGACCTGAGTCCAAACTAAGAGTCAGACGCTCATCGACTGTGCCACCCAGCGCCCCCATATCCAGGCTATGTAATATACAAGCCCCACTCCACTCGAGCCAGGCTGTGTGCAAAGCAGAGAGCAGTTGTTTGTAAAGAGAAGATAACCTGGGTGTGCATTACCATTCATTTATTTTTGTCATCATCACCTGCCTCAGGAAATCAGAGGGGTTTTATAATCTAACAAGATGGCAGTGTGATGACGAGAGAAAGGTGAATATTCTTTCCCCTTGGCTCCCATCAAGTTGTCCTGGAAAATGGTGTCCATTGCGGCCATCAGATATTGAAAAATGGGATGTCCACAACTGTACGATGTCCAACTGACAACAGCTACAGTAGTACAGGAAACAGAAGGAATTCCAGTTATTCTGAATGTTTAGCCTGGAGAACCACATCAAAGAAGACAGAGTAGCTACATTTGATTCACGGATATCTGCTTTGTACCAGATGGATTACATGAGTTCTGTTTTATCTTAAAGAAAGATATTCAAACTGATTAGTTAACCTGGGAGGATAGAGTATCCACATAACAGAAGATGTTCAAACAGATCTTGAAGCCTATTTGTAGCAGATGCTACAGGAAGGTTTGAAATATTGGGTGTAGTATTTAGACAAGACAACATCCAGTCTTGTTTCTGTTTCACTGAGCCAGGAAAAAACAATTACCTAACGATCATCTAGGATTAAGTTCAGGGGCATATGAGAGAAAATCCACAATACAAGTAGCATAAGCATAATATCAGTTTTCTGCTTGTCCATATAAATGTTTGGAAAGTACAATAAGTCGGTAAGCGTCCTTGGCTTCCAACTCACCCCCTGACCACCGCTGTGACTTGTTCTCAACTAAGGAGGGCTTCTCACTCACCAGCCTTTAAACTGGAATTCCTGGCCTTGCTGTCTATACACAGGAAGTCCAACAGAGAAACAATGGGGAAGGGGCTGAGTGTGTAGATCAGCTATCTTTTAAAGAGAGTTTTTTTAGTTTCCATTCAATATTCACAGGTATATAGTTCCTTACTTCTGAGGTGCCAGATCACCATCTCACTGCAAGGGGGTAAGAAACGTGGAGTTTATTCTGTACAACCAGTCACCAGACTAAAATTGTAGGGAGGGGAAGGAAGGGGACATTAATATTAATACAGGAAATAGTGGCTTCCAGTTTTGGGAACACCATCTAAATGAGTATGCTAGATAAACCTCTCAGCATGTAATTAAGGCAAACTTTCTCCACAAGGAAAACCAGTGAAGGCTGCAATCCCCTGCTTGAAAGGGGAACAAGGCCTGGAAACACAATTGGAACTCAGGAAAAACAGACATCGCAAGCCAGCAATTCATTGGAGACAGTCCCTACTAGACAGTGATAGATGATAGAGCCGAAGGGTTTAAATAAAAGGTAACAAAAAATTCAAATCAGACAGAAGAAGGCAGTTTTTCATAATCAAAACAATAAACACTCCACAAAGCCAATGGGCAACTTTAAAAAAATGTATATTAATGCATATTCAAGAAGCGATTAGATACTGTCTTGGAAAAGTCAGGGCACCAAAATTGATGGGTCTTGTTGAGCCAAAGACTTTGTTTATATTTTTCTACCTATGCATTAAGCATAGAACTTTTCTTTATTGAATTTTTTTTTTACCAAAGAAACTTCAAAATGAATAATTTACCAATTACAGGGAGAGGAATATAACTTCATTGATGACAGGGTTGAGCAAAACTATTAAACACTTCATGATGAACAGCTCCCACCGCCTTCATCAATAATAACCCATTTGTGATTGTGGTGTCTGCAGAGTGTGCCAAGCCTCATTTTCTCGCCAGAGAGCCAGAGAAGCTGGAAAATGCATAATGTGGGGATCACCAGCAAATGGGGGGAGCAGCGATTGAGGGGAAAGTGTAAAATTCACATTACCTGTAACTGGTCAACACTTAAAACTCCAAAAACTGAAGGCTCATTCAAAAACACCCTGAGTCTGGTCTTGAGTTTTTGAACACCGTGACCACATAATGTCACTTGTAAGGAACCACATTTAATAAGCAGGGACTCAAACCAAGGTTTTCTCACTGAAAGCCCGTTTTACTGTTAGGATATTCTAACAAGATGCACTGCAACAACACTGTGTACAGCACATTTAAGAAATGCAGTAGGAGTAGAGGGGGCAGAGCAAGGTGGCAGAGGAGTAGGAGACCTGGATTTCATCTCGTCTCAGGAATTCAGCTGAATAGGGATCAAACCATTCTGAACACCTACGAACTCAACAGGAGATCGAAGAGGAGAGTAGCAACAACTCTGAACAGAGAAGCGACCACTTACTGGAAGGTAGGACGTGTGGAGAAGTGAATCTGAGGGGATATTCGGGAGGATAGACGGCGGGGGAGGGGGCCTCCGCCGGCCGCTTCTGGCAAGTGATGGAGCCGCGGGGCACAAAATCGGAACTTTTAGAAGTCGGCTCCGCTGAGGGACGTCGCTGCAGTGGCTAAGCGGGGGGTGGAACCCTCGCGGGACAGTGTGGTCTCAGGACCCTCGGGGTCACAGAAAGACCAGGGGTGCCTGAGTGTGGCAGAGCTCCCAGGGATCGGAGCGGGGAAGCCGGCTGCAGAGACGGAGCCGAGGCTTGGGCTCTCAGCTCGGGGTTGCCATAAACTGTGATCTGCGGCCCAGTCGGGCCACTGCTCCTCCAGCAGGGACCCAACAAGCAGCAGAGCTGGGGAGACTCCCCTTCCTCCCCCGGAAGGAGCGACGCGGGAGCGCAACGCAGGGATCTGCTGGGTTTGGAGACTCCACACGGGGTCCGGCGCCAGAGATACAAACGCTGGATCACAGGCCGGGTGAGCACGCAGTGCGGCCGGAGACCAGGGAGACAGGAGTGACTGCTTTTCTCTGGGGGCGCACTGAGGAGCGGGACCCCGAGTTCTCAGCTCCTCTGAGTGGAGATTGGGAGGCCACTATTTTCACCTTGGTCCTCCAAAGCTGTACCAGAGCTTGCAGGGAACAAAAGCTCCTGAGAGCAAACCCAAGCAGCTTGCTTAGCCCGGACTGACAAGGGTGGGGCAATTCCACCTCTGGCAAAGACATTTGGGAACCAGGGCAACAGGCCCCTCCCCCAGAAGATCAGCACATACAGCCGGCAAGCCAAGACCAAGTTTACCCATCAAGGAGAACGGGAGAACTCCAGCGCTAGGGGAATACTGCACATAGAATTCATGGCTTTTTTTTACCATGATTCATTAGTTTTACAAAGTTAATTTTTTAACTGTTTTTTTAACTTTTCTTTTTCCCTTTTTCAACCAATATCTTATCAATCCCTTTTTTTAAAAACACATTTTTTATTTTTCATTTTTAGCATCATATTTTATCCCTTCATAGCAGTTACCCTTATTTTTGACATATATATATATATATATATATAAATTGTTCTCTCTTTAAAATTGTGAGATACAGTTTCTTCTAACAGATCAAAATATACCCTAAATCACTAGTGTATGGCTTTGTTCTGGACTCCTGCCTGATCACATTCTCTCCCTTTTCTTTCTTTTTTTTTAAATCTTCTTCTTTCTTTTTTCAAACAACTTCTTATCTTATCAATTCCTTTTATAAAATCTTTTATAATTTTCATCTTTACAGTCATCTTCCATCCCTTCATTGTATCAACCCTTATTTTGTACATATATGTCTTTCTTCCTTTAAAATTTTAGGAGGCACTTTTTTCTAACAGAACAAAATACGCCCAAAATCTAGTGTGTGGTACTTATCTATGCACTAGCCTGATCATATTTGATCGTATTCTGTTTTTTTTGTATTATTTTGTTTTTGTTTTTATCTTTTTCTTTTTCTTATTTTTTCTTTCTCTTCTCTTTCTTTTTTCTTTTGTTCCCTTTCTTGTCCCCTGGTTTCAGGTCTTTTCTGATATGTATAGAGTATATTTCCTGGGGACATTGTTAACCTGCTAGCATTTTGTTCTCCCATTCATCTATTCTCCTTTGGACAAAATGACAAGATGAAAAATATCACCTCAGCAAAAAGAACAAGAGGTAGTACCATCAGCCAGGGACCTACTCAATACGGACATTAGTACAATGTCAGACCTAGAGTTCAGAATCATGACTTTAAAGATACTAGCTGGGCTTGAAAAAAGTGTGGAAGATATTAGAGAAACCCTTCCTGGAAAAATAAAAGAACTAAAATCTACCCAGTCGAAATCAAAAAGGCTATTAATGAGGTGCAATCAAAAATGGGGACACTAACTGCTAAGATAAATGAGGCAGAAGAGAGAATAAGCGATACAGAAGACCAAACGATGGAAAATTAAGAGGCTGAGAAAAAGAGAGAGAAACAACTGCAGGATCACGAGGCAGAATTTGAGAGATAAACGATATGATAAGACAAAACAACATTAGAATAATTGGGATCCCAGAAGAAGAAGAAAGAGAGAGAGGGGCAGAAAGTATATTGGAGCAAATAATATCAGAGAACTTCCCTAATGTGAGGAAGGAAACAGGCATCAAAATCCAGGAGGCACAGAGAAACCCTCACAAAATCAATAAAAATAGGTCAACACCCCGACATCTAATAGTAAAATTTACGAGTCTCAGAGACAAAGAGAAAATCCTGAAAGCAGCTCGGGAGAAGAGATCTGTAACCTACAATGGTAGAAATATTAGATTGGCAACAGCCCTATCCACAGAGACCTGGCAGGCCAGAAAGGACTGGCATGATATCTTCAGAGCACTAAACGAGAAAAATATGCAGCCAAGAATACTATATCCAGCTAGGCTCTCATTGAAAATTGAAGGAGAGATAAAAAGCTTCTAGAACAAACAAAAACTAAAGGAATTTGCAAACACGAAACCAGTCCTCCAAGAAATATTGAAAGGGGTCGTCTAAGCAAAGAGAGAGTGCAAAAACAGCAGAGATCAGAAAGGAACACAGACAATATAGAGTAACAGTCACCTTACAGGCAATGAAATGGCACCAAATTCATAACTTTCAATAGTTACCCTGAATGTAAATGCCTCAATCAAAAGACAGAGGCTATCAGATTGGATTAAAAAACAAGACCCATCAATATGCTGTCTGCAAGAGACGCATTTTAGACCCAAAGACACCCCCAGATTGAAAGTGAGGGGGAGGAAAACAATTTACCATGCTAATGGACACCAAAAGAAAGCTGGGGTGGCAATCCTTATATTAGACAAATTAGATTTTAAAACAAAGACTGTAATAAGAGATGAGGAAGGACAGTATATCCTACTTAAAGGGTCTATCCAACAAGAAGATCTAACAATTGTAAATTTCTATGCCCCTAACAGGGGAGCAGCCAATTGTATAAGGCAATTAATAACAAAAGTGAAGAAACACATTGACAACAATACAATAATAGTGGGGGACTTTAACACCCCCTGACTGAAATGGACAGGTCATCTAAGCAAAAGATCAACAAGGAAATAAAGACTTTAAATGACACACTGGACCAAATGGACTTCACAGACATATTCAGAACATTCCATCCCAAAGCAACGGAATACTCATTCTTCTCTAGTGCCCATGGAACTTTCTCCAGAATTGATCACATCCTAGGTCACAAATCAGGTCTTAACCACTACCAAAAGATTGGGATCATTCCCTGCATGTTTTCAGACCACAATGCTTTGAAACTAGAACTCAATTACAAGAGGAAAGTCGGAAAGAACTCAAATACATGGAGGCTAAAGAGCATCCTACTAAAGAATGAATGGGTCAACCAGGAAATTAAAGAAGAATTAAAAAAACTCATGGAAACCAATGAAAATGAAAACACAACAGTTCAAAATCTTTGGGATGCAGCAAAGGCAGTCATGAGAGGAAAGTATATAGCAATACAAGCCTTTCTCAAGAAACAAGAAAGGTCTCAAATACACAACCTAAGCCTACACCTAAAGGAGCTGGAGAAAGAACAGCAAATAAAGCCTAAAGCCAGCAGGAGAAGAGAAATAATACAGATCAGAGCAGAAATCAATGAACTAGAAACCAAAAGAACAGTAGAACAGATCAATGAAACTAGGAGCTGGTTCTTTGAAAGAATTAACAAGATTGATAACTCCCTGGCCAGACTGATCAAAAAGAAAAGAGAAATGACCCAAATCAACAAAATCATGAATGAAAGAGGAGAGATCACAACCAACACGAAAGAAATACAAACAATTCTAAGAACATATTATGAGCAAATCTATGCCAGCAAATTAGATAACCTGGAAGAAACGGGTGCATTCCTAGAGATGTATCAACTACCAAAATTGAACCAGGAAGAAATAAAAAACCTGAACAGACCTATGACCACTAAGGAAATTGAAGCAGTCATTCAAAATCTCCCAATAAACAAAAGCCCAGGGCCAGATGGCTTCCCAGGGAAATTCTAACAGACATTTAAAGAAGAATTAATACCCATTCTCCTGAAACTGTTCCAAAAAATAGAAATGGAAGGAAAACTTCCAAACTCATTTTATGAGGCCAGCATTACCTTGATCCCAAAACCAGACAAAGACCGCATCAAAAAGGGGAACTATAGACGAATATCCTTGATGAACATGGATGCAAAAATTCTCACCAAAATGCTAGCCAATAGGATCCAACAGTACATTAAAAGGATTATTCACCATGACCAAGTGGGATTTATCCCTGGGCTGCAAGGCTGGTTCAACATCCGCAAATCAATCAATGTGATACAATACATTAACAAAAGAAAGAACAAAAATCATATGATCCTCTGAATAGATGCAGAAAAAGCATTTGACAAACTACAACATCCTTTCTTGATCAAACTTTTTCAGAGTATAGGGATAGAGGGTACATACCTCAATATCATAAAAGCCATCTATGAATAACCCACAGCGAATATCATTCACAATGGGGAAAAGCTGAGAGCTTTTCCCCTAAGGTCAGGAACACGACAGGGATGTCCACTATCACCACTGCTATTCAACATAGTATTAGAAGTCCTAGTCACAGCAATCAGACAACAAAAAGAGATCAAAGGCATCCAAATCGGCAAAGAGGAAGTCAAACTCTCACTCTTTGCAGATGATATGATACTGTATGTGGAAAACACAAAAGACTCTACCCCAAAACTGCTAGAACTCCTACAGGAATTCAGTAAGGTAGCAGGATATAAAATCAATGCACAAAAATCGGTGGCATTCCTATACACCAACAACAAGACAGAAGAGAGACAAATCAAGGAGTCGATCACATTTACAATTGCACCCAAAACCATAAGATACCTAGGAATAAATCTAACCAAAGAGGCAAAGGATATGTACTCAGAAAACTAGAAAATACTCATCAAAGAAATTGAAGAAGACACAAAGAAATGGAAAAACATTCCATGCTCATGGGTTGGAAGAAAAAACATTGTGAAGATGTCAATGCTACCTAGAGCAATCTACACATTCAATGCAATCCCCATCAAAATACCATCCACTTTTTTCAAAGAAATGGAACAAATAATCCTAAAATTTGTGTGGAACCAAAAGAGACCCCGAATAGCCAGAGGAATATTGAAAAAGAAAAGCAAAGCTGGCAGCATCACAATTCCGGACTTCCAGCTCTATTACAAAGCTGTCATCATCAAGACAGTATGGTACTGGCACAAAAACGGACACATAGATCAATGGAACAGAATCGAGAGCCCAGAAATGGACCGTCAACTCTATGGTCAAATCATCTTTGACAAAGCAGGAAAGAATGTCCAATGGCAAAAAGACAGTCTCTTCAACAAATGGTGTTGGGAAAATTGGACAGCCACATGCAGAAGAATGAAACTGGACCATTTCCTTACACCACACACAAAAATAGATTCCAAATGGTTGAAAGACCTAAACATGAGATAGGAGTCCATCAAAATCCTAAAGGAGAACACAGGTAGCAACCTTTTCGACCTCAGCCGCAGCAACTTCTTCCTAGAAACATTGCCAAAGGCAAGGGAAGCCAGGGCAAAAATGAACTATTGGGATTTCATCAAGATAAAAAGCTTTTGCACAGCAAAAGAAACAGTCCACAAAACCAAAAGACAACTGACAGAATGGGAGAAAATATTTGGAAATGACATATCAGATAAAGGGCTAGTATCCAAAATCTATAAAGAACTTATCAAACTCAACACCCAAAGAACAAATAATCCAATCAAGAAATAGGCAGAAGACATGAACAGACATTTTTCCAAAGAAGACATCCAAATGGCCAACAGACACATGAAAAAGTGCTCAACATCGCTCGGCATCAAGGAAATCCAAATCAAAACCTCAATGAGATACCACCTCACACAAGTCAGAATGGCTAAAATTAAACAAGTCAGGAAACGACAGATGTTGGCGGGGATGCGGAGAAAGGGGAACCCTCCTACACTGTTGGTGGGAATGCAAGCTGATGCAGCCACTCTGGAAAACAGTATGGAGGTTCCTCAAACAGTTGAAAATAGACCTACCATACGATCCAGAATTGCACTAATGGGTATTTACCACAAAGATACAAATGTAGGGATCCGAATGGGTACATGCACCCTAATGTTTATAGCAGCAATGTCCACAATAGCCAAACTGTGGAAAGAGCCAAGATGTCCATCGACAGATGAATGGATAAAGAAGAAATGGCATATATACACAATGGAATATTATGCAGCCATGAAAAGGAATGAGATCTTGCCATTTCTAATGACGTGGATGGTACTGGAGGGTGTTATGTTGAGTGAAATAAATCAATCAGAGAAAGACATGTATCATATGATCTCACTGATATGAGGAATTCTTAATCTCAGGAAACAAACTGAGTGTTGCTAGAGTGGTGTGGGGTGGGAGGGATTGGGTGGCTGGGTGGTAGACATTGGGGAGGGTATGTGCTATGGTGAGCGCTGTGAATTGTGCAAGACTGTTGAATCACAGATCTGTACTTCCGAAACAAATAATGCAACATACGTTAAGAAAAAAGAAAAAGAAGAAGATAGCAGGAGGGGAAGAATGAAGGGGAGTAAGTCGGAGGGGGAGACGAACCAATGAGAGATGAGGGACTCTGAAAAACAAACTGCTTGTTCTAGAGGGGAGGAGCGTGGGGGAATGGGTTAGCCTGGTGATGGGTATTAAAGAGGGCACATTCTGCATGGAGCATTGGGTGTTATGCACAAACAATGAATCATGGAACACTACATCAAGAACTAATGATGTAATGTATGGTGATTAACATAACAATAAAGAAATTTTAAAAAAAGAAATGCAGTAAGAGTGATAAAAAAAAAAGTACATGGTATCAGGTACAGACATGCTTTAGGGAATATGTTGAGCTGGAAATTTCTAGAGAAGCTGCTGGCTCTTTACCCGCTGCATGCAGGGCTCCATGAGGGATTACAGAACACCACAGCTGTAGAAATCCCCCCCGGTAGTTACTTTTTACAACATACTCAGACATCAGAGCACTGTTTCAGCAGTATAAATGAGACGACCCAGAAATTGTGGATAAATGGCTTGTTTCTACATATGAGGAAGCACGGTCAGAGAACACACACTAACCCGGCATGAGCAGGCTTCCATCAGCACAGCACTTGGGGCCCTAATTTGTTCGAAGCGTCCTAGCCAGAGGCTAGTTCTCACATGAGTACAATGACATCTGAAAACTCAAAGGAGACATTCCCTTCTGGATGGTCAGTGTCACCATCAAGAAGAAAATAAACTGGCTGTGGCCAAATTAAACAGAAAAGAAAAATTCTGTAAGGGCATTAAGCATTTGTCAGGAAGCCTGGAGAACTAAGCTTGGGCCAATGGAAGCAAACATCCTCTGCCATGCGTGCACACTCTCATCCACTATTAGAGCCAAAGAACTCATTTCTGATGCTAACATCTGGTGAGGACCTATGTTCAGGCTACATAAGGAAGAGCCCCAGATACCAGGTCCTGCAGCCCAGCATCCCCACCTGATAAGGTATCAGCTGCTGGGGAATGCCACCCCTGACTCTCCTTAAGCCACAGCACTGCTCCATAAGGCTATCCTTCCTGGAAAAGTAAGCTTGGTAGTATTTAGGTTACCACACGTTATTATGAAATTCAGAACATGCACAAGGACTGAAGCTAACAGAAGCATGGCAGAAAGAGAAAGCAAGTCCAACTCCAGAATCCATGCTATTCTGGTGAGCGACAAGCACCACTTCTCTTGTAGAAGCAGGCTGATGCTACCAGCATGCCAAGAGATGCTGGTGCCCTGGGACGAGACACCACCATGGTCCTCAGACACTGGGTTCTCCCCCTGGCAAACAAGATTCTCTGCAGTGACAACAGCCAGATCAGCCATGGAAATCTGGTTACTGAGCTCAGGTCAAGCCCCCAGTTCAGTCACAAGGCTGCTTTTCTCCTGAGCCTGCTGAGTGATGCTGGGGGGTCTGGCAGAGCTAGCTGACCATGTCAGGCTCAAGTGTCCTGTCTTCTGTAAGAGCATTCTTTTTGTGGGGGGCATCCTTTTAATGATTACTCATATGGGACAAAATATTCTCTCCCTCTGGCAGGGTAATCAGTTGTCCAAATGTGCCTGGACCTGAAGGGTTTCCCAAGATGCAGGAAAGTTCTAAGAAAATTGAGACAGCTTCTCAACCTACTTTCTGGGCTCATTCTGATTGCCCATTCAACACACTTTTGCCCCAAATCTCCTTGTAAACAATCTTGTGACCTTGCCTCTTCCAAGACTTCGAGCGCAGGGCTGTGGTTGGCACACCGTGTATATGTCAGTGTGGATGTACACCTCAGGGCATCTCTTGAGGCTGTAGGATGATAAGAAGTGCTCAAGGTTACATCTGAGCAGAAGAATCACAAGTAACTGTCCGCTTTTGGGACATGTTAGCCGAACATGCCACATTATTTGAAACCAGAATTAGTATGTTTTCCTCTACACTGCAATGGATTAAGACACTTGGAACTCCAGATGAAGCCATGAGGGTGGATTACAGGAGGCCAAGGGGAGGTGGGAGCAGGCAGGCTGGGAGTGCCCAAGACCTGCTTCTGACAGTCAGCAGAGCCCCTTCCCTCTGCTGTGGCCCCACACTGCATGTATAACCCCCAGGAGCAAAGCTCAGTTTATAGAGGAGAACATCATGTCCCTACAGGTTTCTGGGACTAGACCACAGGCTCGAATCTGGGTATTTTCAGAGCAAGCAGTTGCTCCTGAGTGTTTGTTGTTCCAAACTGTCTCTGATATTAGACTCAACTCAGTGTTGTTAGTAAAATGGGGTTTGTGGATAAGACTGACGTAAGTAACAAGGTAAGGCTAATGACAGAAAATACAACTATTCTTCCCCTGAAATCACTCCCAAAAGAAATAAGGAAATAATCAAGCAAACAGAACTACAAGGCAGAGATTTCTTTTTTTTTTAATTTTACCTCTTGTTTTATTGTCAATTTTAGCTTCTTTTTTTTTTTAAATTCAATTAATCAACATAGAGTGTAGTATTAGTTTCAGAGGTAGAGGTCGGTGATTCATCAGTCTTATATAACACCAAGCGCTCATTATATCACATTCCCTCCTAATGCCCATGTGCCCTCCTAACACCCGTCACCCAGTTACCCCATCCCCCCACCCTCTGCCCTCCAGCAACCCTGTTTGATTCCAGAGTTAAGAGTCTCTTATGGTTTGTTTCCCTCTCTGATTTCATCTTGTTTTATTTTTTCCTCCCCTCCTCTACACTCCTCTGTCTTGTTTCTTAAAGTCCACATATGAGTGAGATCATATGATAACTGTCTTTCTCTGATCAGAGGCAGAGATTTCTGATCCATCCATACTCCTTGCTAACCCTGCACACAGGTGCACACACACACATTAATATACACCCTTTGCAGCACATGACAACCTACCCATAGCATCTCTTCTCACCTAAGGAATGAAAATCAAGTCTTAGTCATGGTTCATAGACTGTGAAATTTAAAATCACAGACCTTTCTCTGCTCTTACAGCCAACCTGGGAATCCGCAGACACCTCCCAGGAGGGCCCTTGTGCACATCAGTGGACAACTTGGAGCTCTGGGGGGTCATGATGTCACCTGTGGGAATCTGTTTTTCCTTTTTACAAGATTAACAGTGGCTTCTTCTCGATTAAAATAAACAGTTAAATCAGAGTTGTGAGCAAAGTCACCTTCTCTCATAGGAGACATATAAAAAGAGGAGGAGAAAAGCAAAGAAAGGTTCACCCAAATTAGTCATGATAAATTCCTTGCCCCAATATCTCCATAGATTTGATTGCTTTCAAAACTATGGTAAGAGTAAAGAGGCCTTCCCTGAAAATCATCATAAGAAAATATCAAAATATGACTAAACTGTGTTTTTGTATGAAAATACTTATTGGCATTTTGACTCAATGAAAAACTCAAGATTCATTTTTCACTTGAGAAAAGTTTTGACTTTAATAACCTCAATCAATATGCCCCCTTTGGTATCAACGCAACTAGATGTCTATCTCCCCACAAGCCAATATCTGTAAGCGTATCAAATAGGTTTTTCTGTATTAATTTGGTATTTTTTATTTTAAGTTGTATTTCTAATTCTTGAAATTTATTAATCTAAAAACTGCTTGGATTTGCTTTCACCTGACATTTCAGTAAAAGCTTTTCATTCTAATCACTGTTAATATACTCCATTAATTAAATTCACTTATGCCTTTCAAAAAGAGAGATTTCATTTCTAAATATTCAGAAATAACTAATTTTCATAATAACTCATGGAAAGTTTTAAGAAATTCTCTAAGAATAAATAAGTACCATTTGTGTCAAATTGGAACACATCAGATCATCTTCAACCTAAGACAGAATTCAATCAAGGAAAATGACTTAGTGACCCATCAAAGCACTGCATGCTTAGATAAGAGGCCTTCATCAACGACTTTTGGTGCATTTTTATTGTGAACACTGAATAATATAACAGAGAGCTGATGCTGAGTTTAATGCCTGGGTCTTTCTGATTCTACAAAAAAGGGCTTTATTCAGAAATAGCCCATTCTGTGAAGATAAGGCCCAAGGTAAAACTCAATTTTTAACATTTTGGTTAAAGTCGAGCTTCCAGATCAGCTCAAATATGAGTTTCTTGCATTCTCTTTAGTATATCAAGCTGACCATATGCTCAGATGTTCATGAATCACCCCCTAGTCTGCAACACAGGATACCGACTATATTATACCCTCGAGACCCCATCAGAGAAAAACAGATGTGCACCACTGCCTATATCCGAGGTCAATCCATGTGGAAAAGTGATATTTATGCAACCCACCCACCCATTCCTCCAGATAGCTAGAGTCTAACACAACTGTCAGCAATGAGAAAATATTCTCTCCTTGCTGTGTGATGGGGCAGGAGTTAGGCACATATACCTACTGAGCTCTTGAAACAGACTGGTGTTGCAGCAGAACTAAGCATTCATTTCTGTTACTATTAGGTAAAGTACATTTACAACCCTACAGGGGGCTGGAGGAGCAGTCCCTGCACAGTATAGGCTTTGACCTCACATGCCTTGGAGACATGTTCTCAGACTACCTTGTCTTCATCAACTGACAACTCTCTCTCATTCCTTCTCTCATGCATGCATGCATATCCATGTTTTCACGTCATGCTATTTTCACAGAGCTGGGTGACACTTAGAAAACCATTCATATGAAACTGGCCATTACATTGATTATTGGATATTGTTGAAATACAGTTCTCTATAACTAGAGTCATCAAATTTTTTTTTTTGCTCTTATAGCCTGTCAAACAATTCTGGAAAATGTCCTATCCATCAGTCTGTTTAATCTGAATCTAAAACACTTATACTAAATTGAAATAATTACAAAAGATATAATTTCTGATATTGCAAATAGCAACACTGAAAACTAAAACTGTTACATCATATTTTTAATATCCAGTAACATCCAAACCCCATACACTATGAAACTCACCACTTTCCATTTAAAAATAGGAACAAGCCCTTCCTTCAGAGAAAGAAATTATAGATTGCTATTCTGTCCTCAGTGAACCTGAAGCTCTCTTCGATTTACCCCACAGAATTTTGTCCTAATGCAACATATTTCTACTCTTTTAAAGCCTCGACTGATCACCCTACCATACGCTTCTGAAAATTGCTTTTCTATTTCATGAGTCCATAAGGCTTTAAAATTCAACAACAACAACACAAGTTCCAGCTTACATTACACCCACTCTGCCAGCCAGATGGGGTTGAACAAAGAGGACCGATGAGAAAGGAGTTTCCCTGGACTCCCTGAACACATCCTGGCTTGGAGTCCTTTACGATGTGTTTGTGTGTTGCCAAGGTTGTCCTGTGCCAGTGTGAGGACACTACTCAGGGTTGTCTAGAAAGGTTCCACGTAGGAAAGCTCTCTCAGGCACTGGTGGCTCATGTAGCCATGTTTTCTCTGAGGAGCCCCAAGCATGAATTTCCTGCAACAGAGCAGGTCCCTCTTACTCTTTTTTTTTTTTTAATTTTTTTATTGTTATGTTAATCACCATATATTACATCATTAGTTTTTGGTGCAGTGTTCCATGATTCATTGTTTGTTCATAACACCCAGTGCTCCATGCAGAACGTGCCCTCCTCAATACCCATCACCAGGCTAACCCATCCCCCTACCCCCTCCCCTCTAGAACCCTCAGTTTGTTTTTCAGAGTCCATCATCTCTCATGGTTCGTCTCCCCCTCTGACATACTCCCCTTTTCTTCCTCTCCTGTTGTCTTCTTTTTTTTCTTTTTTCTTAAAATATGTTGCGTTATTTGTTTCAGAAGTACAGAACTGTGATTCAACAGTCTTGCACAATTCACAGCGCTCACCGTAGCACATACCCTCCCCAATGTCTATCACCCAGCCACCCCATCCCTCCCACCCCCAACCAAAGAAGATGTGGTATATATACACAATGGAATAGTATGCAGCCATCAAAAGGAATGAGATCTTGCCATTTGCAGCGACATGGATGGAACTGGAGGGTGTTATGCTGAGTGAAATAAGTCAATCAGAGAAAGACATGTATCACATGACCTCACTGATATGAGGAATTCTTAATCCCTCTTACTCTTTAGTTGCTCAGAGCTCAGCACCAAATCTGAAGGCCACAAGTAATATACTCCCTTCTTCATTTCTCTCATGTTCTTACTTTCATCCTCTAGCTCATCTGAATTTTTTCCCAATTCTTATACCTAGTTATGGTCAACTTCTTATTAACTGGGTAAATAGAAGGAAAATATTACAAATCACCCTGCCCTACTGATTTAAGGAAATTCTTGATTTTTTGTGCTGGCTCAATCATGGTGAAGGCATTGGAGAAGAGTGGGTTGGGTTCAGCCTTCCACTAACCTTCCCTAGGATGCCTGATGTCACACAAGTCCCTTAGTCCCCCTGCAGGGAACATTGCTAATCGTCTGCTGCTTCATCCATGAAGCAGGTTCCTCCTGTGTTGGACTGATGATTAATTTGCAAACAGAATGCACTTCGATGATTGGCCATATTTCATTTTTTATTCTTTTTTAGATGTATATATTAATGGCAGTCACCTCAAAACACTTTCAAATTGTTAAGGGTGCAAACATAAAAAGCACAGATGACAGAATAAAAAGAAATGCCTCCATATACCCAACTAAGGAACACACTTTCTTATAAGACTACATATGGAATCATAATACTTCAGAGTATAAAGGACCAATAACATCACCCAAACTCACCACCTCTCTGTTTAGGGTTTATACTTTTCCTGTAACCCTAAAACTTCTATATGACAGTTACAATAAAATATTTGTCAAAACAGTGAGTCAAACTATCTGAAAGGCTGAAACCATTAAAACCTTCATGCAGCTACTGTTTGTGCATTGTTAACAAAGTGCTTGAAAGCAAAACAAAGAGACAAAGAAACCAACGAAATGGAAAAAATGTAAGAATCAATATCACTTTCAAATGCAACAACGATTTTGATGTGTACCCAGCGCTGTGATAATGAACTGAACAATACGGGTGAACTTACCCTGAGAGGACGCAGTTAGGAAACAAGTCATGATTACCATGTGCCAGAGAAAAACAAGAGCTCACTGCACAGCAAAGCCAGCTTAACTGCCTCTCATTTTTTATTGATTGTTCTACTTTCAGCATTTTATACCACTTAGCTAGTACATGGCTAATTATTTTCCAATGGCTTCGGAACACATTATGATTTATTTTCAGAGAATGCTGATGCATGGTGTGTGTCTTAAATGTAATGCATTTAGAGGTGATAAGGGAGCATATTTATTCAAAGATCTAGAGGTTTATAGACACTCAGCTTCTAATTATCCATGAATGGATCTTGTGCAATATGCATCTACAATCTCTCCCCTCTGAGGTGAGACTAGACAATAGTCCAAACTATGTGGATTTGAACTACATGTTGATATGACTTTGAAGTTAAAAAAAAAAAAACACTCTCCAACAGTATCAATAATATGCAATGCCTTTTCCTACACTGCCCTAGTGAAGCTGTCAATTTCATGTGTCTGGTTTTCATGACTTTCTTTCTCAGATGTGAATGTGCTAGAGGGCTTTTTAACCCAAGCTTGCCACTAGTACTATTTATAGTGATACAGATAAACATGGGAAGCACTATTTACAGTTGTTTATTCATCACTGAGATGAGTGTCCATCCTCTTCCAGACTCAGACCTCAAAGATCAGCCTATGGGACTCAATCCATTTTATTCACCAGGTGATTATAATGCAAATATTCTACTCCAAGAGTATTAATTATATACATTTTTTTTCTTTTGAAGCTACTTAACCTTGTGCATTTCTTAACCTTGAGATTTCTTCTCACGTGCAAAAGGCATGTTATGTCCCTTAACTAGTATTACTTTTATAAAGTAACATGACCAGAGCTTCTTATATATACCTAGAACTGTTTTTTAACAAATATCTAATGCCATTCCAAGTTTGGTATGTGACTTGTTTTTGCTCAATTATGTAAATGTTTGTTGTGAGCATCACACTTGACCATTAATTAAAACTTTTTAATGGAGGGGCACCTGGGTGGCTCAGTTGGTTAAGCGTCTGCTTCAGCTCAGGCCATGATCCTGGAGTCCTGGGATCAAGCCCCACGTCGGACTCCCTGCTGAGCAGGGAGCCTGCTTTTCTCTCTCCTTCCCTGTTTCCCCTGCTTGTATGTGTTCGCTCTCTCTCTCTCCCTGTCTCTCTGTCAAATAAATAAAATCTTTAAAAAAAAAAAAAAGAAATCTTTCAATACATTGTTAGGACTTGAATCAATCTCCCCCAAAAAATACCTAACGTAGTCAGCATCAATAAAAGAAGGAAGATAAAAGTACATGGAAACAAATGAAAATGAAAACACAGCAGTCCAAAACCTCTGGGATGTAGCAAAAGCCATCATAACAGGAAAGTGCATAGCAATACAGGCCTACCTCAAGAAGCAAGAACAATCTCCAATAAACCACCTAACCTTATACCTCACTTAAGAGAGCTTGAAAAAGAACAACAAAAAATGCCTAAAGCCGGCAGAAGGTGGCAAATAAGAAAGATTAGAGCAGAAATAAATGATATAGAAACTAAAAATAATAATAATAATAATAGAACAGGCAATGAAACAAGGAGCTGGATCTTTGAAAAAAAATCAGTAAATTTGATGATCCTCTAGTCAGACTTATCGAGAAAAAAAAAAACTCAAATAAATAAAATCACAAATGAGAGAGGAGAAATAACCAACACCACAGAAATACAATTATAAGAGAATATTATGAAAAGCTATATGCCAACAAATTGGACAACCTGGAAGAAATGGATAAATTCCTAGAAGCATATAAACTACCAAAACTGAAACTGCAAGAAACAGAAAACTTAAACAGACTGATAACCAGCAAATAAATTGAATCAGTAACCAGAAAACTCCCAACAAACAAAAGCCCAGGGTCAGATGGCTTCACAGGTGAATTCTACCAAACAAGAAGGGCTAATATCTATTCTTCTCCAATTATTCTGAAGGATAGAAAGGAAGGAAAACTTCCACATTCATTCTATGAGCATTACACAGCATCACCCTGATGCCAAAACCAGACAAAGACACCACAAAAAAAGAGAACTACAGATTAATATCTCTGATGAACATAGAAGCAAAAATCCTCAACAAAACCCAATCCAACAATGCATTAAAAAAAAATCATTCATTGCAATCAACAGATTTATTTCTGGGTTGAAAGGATGGTTCAATATTTGCAAATCAATCAACATGAAACAACACATCAATAAGAGAAAGAATAAGAACTATATGATCATTTCAATAGATACAGGGAAATCATCTGACAAAGTACAACATCCATTCATGATAAAACCCTCAACAAAGTAGGTTTAGAGGGAACATACCTCAACATAATTAAGGCCCTATATGAAAAACTCACATGTAACATCATCTTCAATGGGAAAAACTGAGAGTTGTTTTTTTTTTTTTCCTAAGATCCAGGAACAAGACAGGGATGTCCACTCTCACCACTTTTATTCAACATAGTACCAGAAGTCCTAGCTACAGCAATCAGAAAACAAAAGAAATGAAAGGCATCCAAATCAGCAAGGAAGAAGTAAAACCTTCACTATTCACAAATGACTATACTATACTCTATATACTATATATAGAAAATATAAAAAATTCCACCAAAAACTACTAAAACTGATAAATGAATTCAGTAAAGTCACAGGAAACAAAATCAACATACAGAAATCTGGTGTATTTCCATACAACAATGAAGCAGCAGAAAGAGAAATTAAGAACACAATCAAATTTATCATTCACCAAAAATAATACAATAACTAAGAATAAATCTAACCAAAGACATAAAAGACCTATAAAACTCTGAAAACCATAAAACACTGATGAAAGAAATTGAGGAAGACACAAAGAAATGGAAAGGCATTCCATGCTCATGGATTGGAAGAACAAATATTGTTAAAATGTCTGTACTACCTAAAGCAATCTATACATTTAATGCAATCCCTATCAAATTTCCAACAGCATGTTTCCACAAACAGAACAAACAATCCTAAAAAAAGACCCTGAGTAGCCAAAAGCAACCTTGAAAAAGAAAAGCAAAGCTGAAGGCATCACAATTCCAGACTTCAAGTTCTATTACAAAGCTGTAGTAGCCAAAACAGTACAGCACTGACACAAAAATAGACACATGGATCAATAGAACAAAATAGAAAACCCAGAAGTAAACCCACAATTATATGGTCAACTAATCTTTGACAAAGCAAAAAAGAGTATCCAATGGGAAAAAGAGTCTCTTCAATAAATGGTGTTGGGAAAATTGGACAGCCACATGCAGAAGAATGAAACCAGACCACTCTCTTTCACCAAACACAAAAGTGAACTCAAAATGGATTAAAGACTTAAGTGTGAGATCTGAAACTAGAAAAATCCTAGAAGAGAACACAGGCAGTAACCTCTTTGACATCGACTATAGCAACTTTTTTCTAGATAGGCCTCCTGAGGCAAGACAAATAAAAGCAAAAATAAACTATTGGGACTAGGTCAAAATAAAATCTTCTGCACAGTGAAGTAAACACTCAACAAAACAAAAAGGCAATCTACTGAATGGGAGAAGATATTTAAAAACAATGTATCTGATAAAGGGTTAGTATCCAAAATATATAAAGAACTTCTACAGTTCAACACCCTAAAAACAAATAATCCAATTGAAAAATAGGCAGAAGACATGAACAGACATTTCTCCAAAGAAGACCTACAGATGGCCAAAAGACACTTGAAAAGGTGTTCAACATCACTCATCATCAGGGAAATGTAAATCAAAACTACAATGAGGTATCACCTCACACCTGTCAGAATGGCAAAATCAACACCAGAAACAACAGGTTTTAGAGATGACATAGAGAAAGGGGAAAACTTGTGCACTGTTGGTGGGAATGCAAACTGACACAGCTACTGTAGAAAACACTACGGAGTTTCCTCACAAAGTTAAAAATAGAACTACCCTATGATCTAGTAATTGCACGAATGGATATTTACTCAAAAACTACCAAAACATGAGTTCAAAGGGATACATGCACCCCAAAGTTTATAGCAGCATTATTTACAATAGTCAAATTATGGAAGCAGCCCAAGTATCTATCAATTGATGAATGGATTAAGAAGATGTGGTATATATACAAAAATATTATTCAGCCATAAAGAAAAATGGAATCTTGCCATTTGCAACAACATGGATGGAGCTAGAGAGTATAATGCTAAGTGAAATAAGTTAGTCAGAGAAAGACTAATATCATATGATTTCACTCCTATATGGAATTTAAGAAATAAAACAAATGAGCAAACAGAAAAGAGAGAGAGAGACAAATCTAGGAACAGACGCTTAACTATAGAGAACAAACAGCTGGTTACCAGAGGGGAGATGAGTTGGGGATGGGGGAAACAGGTGATGGGGATGAAGGAGTGCACCTGTCATGATGAGCACTGGGTGATGTATGGAAGTGCTGAATCACTATATTGTACACCTAAAACTAATATTACACTCTATGTTAATTAGCTGGAATTAAAATAAAAACAGAAAAAAAGTAATGTCATAGAAACAGAGTGTAGAATGGTGGTCGCCAGGGCCTGGAGGTGGGGGAAATGGGGAATATTTTTCAATGGGTATAGAGTTTCAGTTTTGCAAGATGAAAACCTTCTAGAAATCTATTGCGAACAATATAAACGTACCTAACACAACTGAACTGTACACCCAAGAATATTCACGAGGGTGGGTGGTTCAATGGGTTAAGCATCTGCCTTCGGTTCAGGTCATGATCCCAGAGTCCTGGGACTAAATCCTGAGTCGGGCTCCCTGCTCAGCAGGAAATCTGCTTCTCCCTCTGACCCTCCCCGCTGCTTGTGTTCTCTCTCTTTTGCTTGCTCCCTCTCATAAATAAATAAATAAATAAATAAATAAATAAATAAATAAATAAAATCTTTAAAAAAATGAATGTTGATGATGGTAAATTGTGCATGAGTGTTTACCAAAATTAAAAATATAGATATTGTGGTTGTAAGGTGCCACTAAGGAAAGGAAGGCCAAGATATTCTGACTCTGCTCTTGGCCTTGCTCAGGTACCTTTTCCTGGATTATTTAAAGTCACAAAGCTTTATCTGTAACTTGTTTAGAGTTCCATAGAAATCACTCCAGCACCTGAGGCAAGAATGCTGACCAGGTTCCAGCACTGCTTAGAGAGGTATCATGTTGACAGTGACTCTTCATGCCATGACCTCTGCCAGGAAGGCCTGGACACGTGTTTCCCTTTGTTCTTCCCCTCTGGCATACTTGGCCTTGCTGGGAAGGACCCCAGGTATCTACAGATGGCACATTCCCAATGTTACTCCATCACCTCAAAGGAATAAACAAAACCTCTGAGATTGTAATGTTTTAAGAGATACAAAGTCCCTTCCTTAATAGTTTTGAAAAATATATCTAATGAAGGACTTTAATTTCTCTGCAGTAAGGTGACTGTAAATGTAACTTGACGATTACAAGAGGTTCAAAGATTCACTCTGAGGAAAAAGCATATAAATGGTTACTACCAGCCAAATATGTTATTTATAGTAGCTAAGATTCTATCAAACAAAATTATGACTTCTTTTGATTAAAACAAAGAATAAATAAACTTATTCTGTATTTTCAGCTTTATTTTTTACATCTGTGTCACTGATTTAGGCTATAGTTTAAAGACATCAGTTATAGCGCGCCTGGGTGGCTCAGTCATTAAGCGTCTGCCTTTGGCTCAGGTCATGATCCCAGGGTCCTGGGACTGAGTCCCACATCAGGCTCCCTGCTCCCTGGGAAGCCTGCTTCTCCCTCTCCCACTCCCCCTGCTTGTGTTCCTGCTCTTGCTATCTCTGTCTCTGTCAAATAAATAAATAAAATATTTTTAAAAAAAGACATCAATTATAGTAACATAATGGGGGAAAGAACCCCAAGCAAACAGAAAGAAAGAGAGAAAGAGAGAGAGAGAGAGAGAGAGAAAAAGAAAAAGAAAGAAGAAAGAAAGAAAAGAAAGAAAGAAAAGAAAGAAAAAGAAAAAGAAAGAAAGAAAGAAAGAAAGAAAGAAAGAAAGAAAAAGAAAGAAAGAAAAAGAAAGAAAGAAAGAAAGAAAGAAAGAAAGAAAGAAAGAAAGAAAGAAAGAAAGAAAGAAAGAAAGAAAGAAAGAAAGAAAGAAAAAAAGAAAAAGAAAGGAAGGAAGGAAGGAAGAAAGAAAGAAAGGAAGGGAGGGAGGGAGGAAGGAAAGTTCAAGAAAGGAAATACACCCTATACACACAAGGCAAATTTTTATATTGAACTTAAAGCATATAACCCAACAGCAGGAGCCAAATTCCAGATTCCTACACAATATGATGTAGAACTTTTGAACCTGAAAGTAAAAACATTCTATTTTCTGATGAATATTCAATAGGAAGCTACCCTATTTACCTATGTCAGAAATTATTGCTGGACACATTAAAAAATTAAACTAGTACTATGACTTAAGATTATAATAAAAAATGATTAGATCTTGTAATGTCTTGTTGATTTTACTGGCAATACAAAATGGGAAAGTAAAAATGCAAGAATTCCATCCAAGTGCTCATTCATTTGCTCCAGAATATTTTCCTTTAAATGCAAGTATAGGAAATTTAAGGTAAGAAATGATCCATCAACTGAAATTAAAATTAAATTAAGTTAAAATAAAATAAGAAAATGATCCATCATGTGAAAACACATATCCACGGCATAAATAAAAACATTCATTTAGTTAATTATATTTTTGAGGTATAATTGCATACTAGAAAATGCTTCAATTTAAAGTATACAATCCAAATATTATATAGCTATGAAACTGCCACCAAGATACAGAATTTCTATCCTGCCCTCCGAAGTTTCCTAGTGATGCATTGCAAGCCATCTTTCCAACCCCATTCACAAGGAGCCACTGATCTGCTTTGTGGCACAATAAATTAGATTTCACTTTCTAGAATTTTATATAAAAACAGAATCATACAGTAGGTATGATTTGGTTTCTTTCACTAAGCAAAATGAATAAAATTTATCCAAGTCACTGCACATGAAAGTAATTTATTTCATTTTATTACTAAGTAGTATTTCCTATTTTGTTTATCCATTTACCAGCTGATGCAAATTTAAGTTTTTGTTCCTGTTTCTAGTTTTTCACTCTTGTGAATAAAACTGCTATGAACACTTCTATACACTTTTTTTGGTAAAAATATGATTAAATTTTTCTTAGCTGCAGCCATCAAAAGGAATGATACCTTGCCATTTGCAATGATGTGGATGGAACTGGAGGGAGTTATGCTGAGTGAAATAAGTCAATCAGAGAAAGACATGTATCATATGACCTCACTGATATGAAGAATTCTTAATCTCAGGAAACAAACTGAGGGTTGCTGGAGTGGGGGGGGCTGGGAGGGATGGGGTGGCTGGTGATAGACCTTGGGGAGGGTATGTGCTATGGTGAGTGCTATGAATTGTGCAAGACTGTTGAATCACAGACATGTACCTCTGAAACAAATAATACATTATATGTTAAAAAAAAAAGAAGATAGTAGGAAGGGAAACATGAAGGGGGGGCGAATCAGAGGGGGAGATGAACCATGAAAGACGATGGACTCTGAAAAACAGAGGGTTCTAGAGGGGAGGGGGGTGGGGGGATGGGTTAGCCTGGTGATGGGTATTGAGGAGGGCACGTTCTGCATGGAGCACTGGGTGTTATGCACAAACAATGAATCATGGAACACTACATCAAGAACTAATGATGTAATGTATGGTGATTAACATAATAAAATTTAAAAAAAACTGCTATGAACACTTTTATACAATTTTTTTGGTAAAAATATGATTAAATTTTTCTTAGCTAAATATTTATGAATGGAATGGCTAAGTCACAGAGTAGGTATAAGCTTAACACTTAAAGAAACTTTCAATCAACTGACTGAGATCATTGATTGGACCATTTTATATACTCACCCAAACATACTTATAGATCTAAAACCTCCACATCCCCACCAACATGCAAAATTGTCAGGATTTCTAATTTTAGTCATTTCTTCCTCTACCCCAAGACTGTGATGTGACATCCCAGAGAATAACCAAAACGTAACTAGTAAATGGTGTTGGCCAGTATACTTTAATGACTGGCCTGGCTTTTGTTTGGACAGCTGACTCATCTCCTCAAACAGTTGTCTGGCCACACACCCTTGTTCTCTCTGCGATACATTTCCTTATTTCTTTCAATATGAAGAAGCTAAGAATTTTCCACATTTTAAACTTCTTCTTCTCTTTTGTGAACCATTCTATCTTTGAGTCATTACTCTCTTCCTACATTTTATTGTAGGCATTCAAGAGGGGCAAGACTGCTCCTTTAACACTTTTCATTGGAAACCTCTTCAGCCAAATATCCAATATCATCACTCACAAGTTCTATAAAATCCTAGGGCATGAACACAGTTCAGCCAAGCCCTCTGGCACTTAATGACAAAGTCACCTTTCCTCCAGTTCCCAGTAACACACTCCTCATTTCCATCTGAGACCTCATTAGAATGATGTCCACTGTCCAAATTTTTACTAACATTCTGTTCATGACTACTTAGGTTGTCTCTAGGAAGACCGAGGCCCTCTCTACAGCACTCCTTCTCTCCTGAGCGGCCATGAGAATTGCTGATAACGGTCCATTTACAGCAATGCGGGTTTTTCCCAGCATGCACCTCCAAACCAGCCTCTACCTATCATCTGCTTACTAAGCCACTTCCACATTTCCAGGTATGTGTTACACCAGCACCCCACTTCTCAGTATCGATGTTCTCTCTTTGTCCATTCAGATTGCTATAATAAAATACCAAAGTCCTGGTATCTTATAAGCAATAGAAATTTATTGTTTACAGTCTGGAGACTGGAAGTCTGAGAGCAAGGCACCAGGATGGGTATGTTCTCCTGAAGGCCCTCTTCCCAGTTAATAGCTGGTGCCTTCTCACTGTGTCCTCACATGGTGGAAACAGCCAGAGAACTCTCTGGGGTCCTTTTGATAAGGGTCCACTCCAATTCCTGAGGGTTCTGCTTTAATGACTTAAACACTTCACAAAGGCCCCACTTGCTGATCACCATCTTTGAGAATTAGGATTTCAACATATGAATTTTGGGGGGACACAGACATTTAGACCATGGCACTTTAGAAAAAAAAATCTAACAGATGGCCAATAAACACACAGAAAGATGCTCAACATCACTCATCATCAGGGAAATGCAAATCAAAACTACAATGAGATGCAACCTCACACCTGTCAGAATGGCTAAAATTAACTACATAAGAGACAAGTATTGGTGAGGATGTGGAGAAAGAGAAATGCTTTTACACTCTTGGTGGAAATACAAACTGATGCAGTCACTATGGAAAACAATATGGAGGTTCCTCAAAAAGTTAAAAATAGAACTACCCTATGATCCAGCAATCACCCTACTGGATATTTACCTAAAAAGTACAAAACACTTTTCAAAGGGATACATGCACACCTATGTTTATAGCAACATTATTTACAATAGCCAAGATATGGAAGCAACCCAAGTATCCACTGATAAATGAATGGATAAAGAAAATGAGGTATATATACACAATGAAATATTATTCAGCCATAAAAAGGAAATCTTGCCATTTGCAAGGACATGGATGAATCTAGAGTATAATGCTAGCAAAATAAATCAGTCAGAGAAAGACAAATACCATATGATTTCACTTTTATGTAGAATTTAAGAAACACAACAAGCAGAGGAGAGAGAGAGAGGAGAGAAGAGAGAGAGAGAGAGAGAGAGACCAAGAAACAACTCTTAACTCTAGAAAACAAAGAGACAGTTACCAGAGGGGAGGGGAGGTAGGTAGGGTGATGAGGGAAACAGGAGATGGGGATGAAGGAGTGCACCTGTCATGATAAACACTGGGTGTTATACAGAAGTGTCAGATCACTATATTGTACACCTGAAACTAACAAAATACTGTATGTTAGCCATACCATAATTAAAATAAAAATTTAATTAAAAAAAGAAAAAATCTATCTGCATTTGGGGCATTCTGATTACTCCATGCCTTGTATACTGATCAAAAATGGCAGAAAAATACTTACCAAGGCACTTCTCACCACACCTTTACAATAGTAACACTATGCTTACCTTTATGATAGACCTTTCATAATTAGGAATTATTACCTCACTACTGCTTCACTGGAACCCTGGAATGTTCATTGTGGCCTAATTATCTTTGATGAGGGCCATGTTCTCAGTGTTTCATAAGTACTGTTTTAAGCACTTCATTATGGTGTGACATAATTTTTAAAAATCTTTTTAGATATGATACACTTCTAAGGTTTCACTGAGATATAAAAAGTTTGAATCACCCAATCTCATAAAATGTGAATCGAATTACTGCACTACTTCCTGAGTTGTGATGGATTTCAGTCTGGAGGGGATAATGTTGGGGTATTTTCTCTCTTGCAGAATATGTTCTCCCTTTCTGGTTCCTGCAAGCACAATGTGTCAAAGCTATTCTGAAGACGTTCTGAAATTTACTTCTCTGATATGCTGACCTTGTGGGCGGTAGCATCTCACTGCACCTGCTTGCTGTGGCCAGTATTTTTATTTGAAGTGGCTCATTTCCTTCCTCTGACATGGAACAACGCTAGCATTGGCTAGCAGCTTTTTTTTTTTAAGGGAATTTTAAATATCTCATGTAGCTCAGACCAGGTATAATTTAGTAGAGCCTGCATTATAAATAGGGCAAGTAGTTATACAGCAAAGCCATCAACACCATCCCTACCTCCTCCCCATCATAAGGGGCCCTGAATCAAACAGGCTTGCCAGAAATACAAAGTTAATAAATAGTAAGCGTAGCAGAGAAAAGTTGTTCAGTCCACATGAAGGTGAAAATTACAGTTTCATGGAATTTTAAAAATGAAGTACAGGGATGCCAGGGTGGCTCAGTTGGTTAAGCGTCTGCCTTCAGCTCAGGTCCTGGGATCAAGTCCTACATCAGGCTCCTTGCTCAGCGAGGAGCCTGCTTCTCCCTCTGCCTGCCGCTCTCCCTGTTTGTGTGCTCTCTCTCTCTCTGACAAATAAATAAAATCTTAAAAAAATAAAAACTAAGTGCACCTTATTTGTTAACTGTAAAGTGTCTTATTTTTATTAATTTTAATTAGACACTTACCAGCACTTGTAAAAAAATTTTTGCTTTGCTTTTATTTTTTCTTAAAGTTTTTACTTAAATTCCAGTTACTTAACATACAGTGTAATATTAGCTCACAGATTGGAACAACAAATATTATTAAAATGCCTATACTACCCAAAGTAATACACACATTTAATGCAATCTCTATCGAAATACAATTAAGGAGGGCATGTGATGTAATGAGCACTGGGTATTATATAAGACTGGTGAATCATAGGCCTGGACCTCTGAAACCAATAATACAATATATGTTAATTAATTGAATTTAAATAAGAAAAATACCACTAGCATTTTTCACAGAAGGAGAACAAACAATCCTAAAATGTGTATGGCACCACAAAGACCCGGAATTGCCAAAACAATCTTGAAAAAGAAAACCAAAGCTGGAGGCACCACAGTTTCAAATTTGAGCTATACTACAAAGCTATAATTATCAAGATAGTATGATACTGGCATAAAAAATAGACACATACATCAATGGAACAGAATAGAAAACCCAGAAATGAACCCACAGCTATATGGTCAATTAACTTTGACAAAGCAGTAAAGAATATATAATGGGAAAATATGTTCTCTTCAACAAATTGTGTTGGGAAAACTGGACAGAAACATGCAAAAGAATGAAACTGGACAACTTTCTTACACCATACACAAAAATAAATTCCCAATGGATGAAAGACCTAAATATGAGACCTGAAACCATAAAAACCCTAGAGGAGGACAGAGGCAGTAACCTCTTTAACATTAGCCATAGCAACATCTTTCTAGATATGTCTTCTGAGGCAAGGGAAACAAAAGCAAAAATAAACTACTGGGGCTTCAACAAAATAAAAACTTCTGCACAGCAAAGGAAAGAATCAATAAAACTAAAAGGCAACCTACAGAATGGGAGAAGATATTTGCTTTGCTTTTAAACATCTGGTTTTGTTTCCACAGGAATTTAAATTTATTACCACAAAATACTCTGTTTTGTTTTAAAGCAAGAAATAAACAGGTCTTCTACAATTAAATTTTGTATTGTAAAACAATTTTGTTGAACTAACATTCCACATTCCACACTATTCCCCGCCCCAACTCAACAGGCTTGGAACTCAGAAATTGAGGGGTCGCAGAACATGCCACTCCAAAATAAGACCGTAGGAATTCAGAACATACTGCCCCAAAATATACAACTTTGGCACACTGATTATTTTGAGCCTTAGGCACTTGAAAAGCATCAATGCAGAGAGAATCTTTCTCTGAACTCCCTTATCTGTCTAAAGACAGATCATCCAAAAAGAACTCAATTGTCATAAATCCCCACCAAGGAGGGTCACCAACCAGGAAGGAATGACTCTTGTCACAGGAGACAAGCCTAGACGTTAGAAGTCAACATCACAAAATAAAATCTTAAAAAAAAAATAAGGTGGGGGGTCACCTGGGTGGCTCAGTCAGTTAAGTGCCTGCTTTCAGCTCAGGTCATGATCCCAGGGTCCTGGGATCGAGTCCCACATCGGGCTCCTTGCTCTGCAGGGAGCCTGCTTCTCCCACTGCTTGTGCTCTCTCTCTCTCTCTCTCTCTCTCTCTCTGACAAAAAAGTAAATAAATCTTAAAAAAAAGTCAACATCACATGCATATATTACTTTCTCACAAATTATCACACCTCCCAGCTATTCTTACAAGGTCCTATTCAACTTTCCTGAAAACCATTTCCTCTCCCCTGAAAGGCAACATCCCTTCCCCCTTCCATATGATGATGGTATTTATGCCTGAATTCTAAGCCAACTTAGGGAGTTACTCATTTTTCCCTGAGCATCCCCCATGTACACATGAAGTATACATGTTAATAACCCCAGCCAAGAACCCTAAAGAGGAGAGAAATTTTTTTCCCTCTCCTACAAAATAAAGAAAATTAAAAGAAAAATAATGATAAATAGCTCTCAGAAGATATTCTGACATTTTGTTTCAATATTGTTAAAGGGAACCTAAACTTTAGGAAGGGAAGCAGTCTCTTTCCAACTTGAACTGCCCACATTTCATTAACACACCCCACGAATGGAATGCTACACACAAAGACTAATGTTCTCACAACACTCGGGCCCCCTGCCTGCGATTCTGATAGATGGTGAGTTCGAGAAAGTAAAGAAGAGTTGTTGAAAGGTAACACTGAAATATGTTAATAAAAAAAATAGTTGCAAAATTATAGTATAGTTTAGCATTTGACGTACAAGACATAGCGACAGCCAACATTTGCAAGCATAGCCTCTGAAAGCAATTACCCAGAAAAAAAAAAATGCCAAGGAAGTCGTGTTCTCTCATGCTAACTGATTTCTTCTTATTCTGTTTCCTAATGTGTCAAATTCAAGGTGATAATAGAGAACAAGAACTACTTGATCACAAAATCATTGATCAGTGAGAGAGAGGAGGAGGTCCAGTACAACCAACTCATCTGAATGAGTTTTAAGTAAATATTAATTTACAACCAGAAGGTGGAAATGCCCGCCTACAGAAACATGGTGGGAAAAAAACTGTTAAGTAAATATCAGATTTAAATTTTAAGTAAAAAACCAACATTACAAACTTCTAGAGCAAAAATTAAGTATAGGTTTCCTGATATATACTGTGCAATTTCCATTAAATGTCTGTTTAGATACACACAAAAATATAAACACAGAAATAGAACTGCAAACTCACTGATCAACTCTGTACCATCTGGCTTCTGGCTCCATCAATCTGTGTTTTTCCCAAATTCTCCAAAGACATATCCAAAAATATCAGTAGGAATTATCTTTGGCTGAAGTCATGATAACCTGCATTGTTCTGATTTGTGTTTGTCTTTATTCTGCTAATCAGAACACATATGCATATATCCTTTTAAAATAATGCTGCCATGAATGAACCCTAGGTCAATTAAATGAGTAATATAGATAAAAACTTTCATTAAAATTGGGTATCTAGACTCAGCCAATATTATCAGAGATAACTCAGAGATCACGCCAAT
Organism: Eumetopias jubatus; assembly: GCF_037043125.1. Lineage (NCBI taxonomy): Eukaryota > Metazoa > Chordata > Mammalia > Carnivora > Otariidae > Eumetopias > Eumetopias jubatus. The sequence continues at coordinate 6,009,424 of NW_028274808.1, forward strand.
CATCCAATGAAACATATTAGTAATAAAGACTCATTCATAAGGATTCATTACAAGAACTTAAGTTGAAACAAACAAAACAGGATGAAGAAAACAAGATTAAAATACAAAGAAATGAATTAGAAAACAGGACAAAACTATCACTTGATTAATAATTAAAACTACTGGAAAGAACGAATGAAACAACTTAGTTCTAGAACTAAGAGAAGGGAGATAAAATGAAAATATGCAAAAATAAGAATAAATGAATTTTATAATGAGGGAAGTAGGAATATGAAGCAATGCAATAGAAGCATTTGGATACTAAATTTAAAGTATCACTGAAATCCTACTTAATAAAGTGTATATATATATGTATTCCTAATTTATTGACGTATAAATATTTATTTTAGGGGTGTGTGTGTGTGTGTGTGTGTGTGTGTGCACGCACATGTGCACTTGGGAGAACACCAGCTCAGGAATACAATTCATTCCTGAATGATTAACTCACATAGTTTCGAGGTGGCAGGCAGTGATCTAAGCATCCAGTTAACATTATCTCATTTAATTTCCAAAGAAGCCCCAGATGTACTTACGGATCTTATTTTATGATCTAACAGCTGAACCCCACAACCCACTTTCTGATAATGCACTTCCCTGGACCCCAGGGGTAGGTCACTGCCAGAAAAGACGGACTCATGAAGCAGACTGCTTCCTTTATAGATTCTCGATCATCAGCCACAGATCCCTTAGCACTGAAACAATGCACTTCCACTGTACTTCTCAGGCCAACTCACTCTCCTGTTCCTCACGGGACCTATTCCAAAAGGTTTTCCTCTCCTAACACTGGTGACCACATGGTCTTCACTCAGCCTCAGAAGATGACCCCAGCCTCTCACTTGAAAGAGAGGATAATCTGTAACAAAGAACATCATCTTCTTCCTTCTGTTCCCTACATCTATCTGCCTCTTGTCCTCTTGGGACTAGAGGGGCTAATTCCTCCTTTGGGACAGAGGCATTTTCACCCATGTGTTGGAGTCTATCTACTCTCATGTTATCAGGAAAATGGTATTCTTTACCCTTTTTCGCTGGTATGTTTGTTTGTCTCTCACCTGGACACTTTCCATTGTATTATTCACCATGAAGAAACTTTCATTTAAACAATCAAATCCTTACTCACCGTTGCATGTCCCTCTGGTCACTAGTCAGCCTGTGTCCTCTCCTTCATGAGCAGAGTCCCAACACAGGAGTGCATACTCATCGTTTGCTTTTTCACACTGCACCTTCACTCCTCAGCTGGCTGCCACCTGCCTGTGGGCACCATCACTCCACAGAGACAGCTTTTGCTAGGATCCCTGAAGACCTCTGTGTAGCCAGATCCACAGGGCACTTCTTGAAGAGCTCTTATTGCATTTTCCTATGATACAAGTTAAACATGATCACTGTAGAATCTTTAAAATAGGCAGATAAGCAAAAAACTAAAATAGAACAGAATAGAATAGAATAGAAAAGAATAGAATAGTAGAGTAGAATAGGCAGATAAGCAAAATGACACAAACACAAGCCCTTCACAGTACTGATTACAGTTATGTGATTTCCTCTTGTTCACATAAAATTTTAGGGAGAACTTCTTTTTCTCTTACTAAATATTTGCTGCAACATCATTTTTAGTATCAGTGCAGTAGAGGAATTGTTTCATTTATATTATAAAGAACATCACTGCAGATGAGTACTCATGCCCCTGGGTCATTTTCCATTCTTGGACCTCCCGGACATATTACCACAGTGCACTGCTCATTAGCCCCCATTCGTGAGCCTTCCCCCAGGAATCTGGTCCCTTCCTTGTCACTGCCCCGTAAACTTATTTCTGTTCTTTTTAAATGACCATTCTTTTCTTTTCTGTAGGCCTACCGTCCTCCATCCCCAAATGTCACAATCCCTCCTTCTCCTCTTCCTATTTTAAATTCTCTCCCCAAGCTTTTCATACCCACCCATATGGTTTTAGACACCTTTTCTTGCATGCTAAATGAATAGATAATTCCCATAATATGTAATCCCCTTCAAGTCAGAGGGAAACTTTAAAGGTAACTAATTTTAATAAGCCTTGAAAACATAATATGAAAATATTTAGATAACATTGACTAAATGGAAGAAGCAAGTTTAGATTAAACATTCAGCTATTATTGTAACTTGAGTTTATATATCTAACTCTAAAACTCATGTTCATCCCATCAGGCAGGTTTTATTTCCAGAATGATTTCACTTAGGAAATTGCTATTATAATGCATCTCAAAAACACATGAATAACAAAATGCCTCCATAGTTTCTGTAAAGGCATTTTACAAATTCTGACATTATTCTTATTTTTTTAAAGATTTTATTTACTTATTTGAGAGAGAGAGGGAGAGAGAATCTGAAGCAGACTCCCTGCTGAGCAAAGAGCCCAACGTGGGACTCAGTCCCACAACCACAAGATCATGACCTGAGCCGAAACCAAGAGTCAGACACTTAACGAACTTAGCCACCCAGGTGCCCAACATCATTCTTAATATTTAAGAACATATTATATATTAGGTACAGGAAGATTCTTCCTTAATGTACTAATTTTTCCCTTCATTGGAGCTAAATTCAATGTAAAATAAAGTTCAATTCTCATTAAAGAATAAAATAATTATGACTATTACCACTATAGTTTATAATGTTCTGAATTTTTAGCTAGGAAATGAGCTTATACATCAGAAAAAAATTAGAGACACATTTGTCATAATTTAGACATGATACTTATTGACTTAGAAAACAGAATCAAATTGACTAAAATTTTAAAACAAATTAGATAATTTAATAAGATGACCCAATAAAAAATAAAGATAAAAAATCAATAATTTCATTATATACCAGTGATAATTTGTTTTAATTGGTATCTACTTTTCCATTATCTTTTCTAATAGCAGAGAAGAATATAAAACCTTAATTAGAACATTAAGAAAATATATTTAAACTAAACATTTGGAAATTTTTAAGATTTTACTGAGCTATGTTAAATAATGATTTAATAAAGTAAGAATTAGTTCTTTATACAGCCAACAGTGTAGTAAAAATGTGAAAATTCTTAATATTCTGCATCAATAGTTACTTATTTCTAAAAACATGACAGAATATTTAACTTTTCTCGAGGTAGGATGAAACTTTCCTAAGCATAAACATAATAAAAAAATAATCTTGAGGAATAAATCAATATTTTTGAATATATAGTGATATGAACACAAACACACCTATGAGGATATGCCTTAGTCTTCACAACAGAGAAAAAGCAGAATGATTTGAATTATCAATAAGAATTGAACAATTGCATAAGCTCATGTACATCCAGTTGACAAGATGCATTTTTACAATTGGAAATCGTATTTTTGAAGCATATTCGATGACACATGCAGTATGATACAAATTTTAGGAATAAAGTCATCATGTTACTGGATAATCATTCAGCAAAACGTTTCTGTTTGTTGCATTTTCAAACAGCATGCTTGTTATTTTGTGGAATGAGGAGAAAAGTATGTTTTTATAGATCTCAACTGCATTTAGAGACCTTGAAGATACAGTGATGATAATACCCTTATTCTGCTGGCTCTTTTGCCTCCATTTGTATACCCTTATCTCTGTTCCTTAGTTAATGCTGATATACAGAATTAACTGCCACCTTGGGGGAAGTATGGGGCAAGAGCAAGTAGAAACATTTCAAAGATCTTCTATCATTTTCAAGTCATATTTTCCCTGATTCAGTGTTCCCTTGACTCCTCTAAACCTTTGACTCTTTTCCAGAGTTCTGACAAATTTGATCCTGACAGTTTTCTGCTTGTTTTTCAATATTTTTTGATATTCCTCTAAGGAAATGAGAGCTTGGAGCTGCCTACCCTGCCATGTTGCTGATGTTGCTCTTTGGATAATTTTTAAAACACTATCATTACTGGATGGGGTCCCTGGGAAGTAGATTCAGACTCAGAGAACAGCACATGGGGAGTTCATTAAGTTATGCTCCTGTGTCAACACCAGTGCAGGAAAAAGAAGTTGCAGAACCGGGCACCAGGGGAGTTCGTAGTGCATTGCAACTTTAAAAAACAGCTCAGGTATGACATAGGGAACTTTGAAGCTGAGGTGGCCCATCAGAGTTACCGTGCTATCAGGTGAGAGGAGAGAACCTGTGTACCCCTGTACGGGCAGTCAGTAGACGCCCAATGCCAATACAACTCTCTTCACAGAGCAATGCCCAGGGGGAACTAATGTCTGACCTGTCAGCCAGAAGTGTTCCTTACCATTCAGTGAATAGGCATTTAATTCCTGAAGTGGGATCTGGACATGTATTACAATGCCGACCATCATCCATCCCTTGAGCCACTCACATCTAATTTTCCTTATGATCTCTGGGAGCAGCAAGACTCTGCTGTGTCTCTCTCTTCCCAAGGTCAGCTTCGAAAAGCCAGTGGAATGAAATATAGCTCCCATTTGTGTATCTTGTCCCAAGGCCGTAGCTGATATCATTCCCTTCTCTACTATCCTTTCTCAAGTCCCCTCACACTCAGCTTCTATCTATGGGGTCTGGGTGAGGAAACTTATGCTTTGTTACAGACCTTCATCATGAGCCTTCTAATCCTCTAGTAACTGTGTTCTTCATAGGTCATGGGTACCCCATTTTTCCAGTTACTCTTAAAATTGGGCAAGGGGCATTAAGAGATGCTGAAATAAATCACCTGTATGTGAAATATATTCCCCCCAATCATGTATTATAAAAGCACCCTGTCTCCTCCTGATCATCAGTGACAGCTACCCCTGCCAGGAAAGTGACTCCTCTTTTTGCCTGCTGGTCTCTTTGTGTAAAAGTCCAATGTGCCTGAGGAGTCATGCAAAGACCAGGGGCTGTTACTATGTTTCCTGCAGAGCCCAGAGGTGGAAAGGCAGTAAAACAGCTACCCCAACTGCTCACTAGGAGTGGCATCTGCAGACCCACATCTACTTTCATTGATTCCCAGACCTATGCATTCTACCTAATGTAGGTCCCACACCACATGGTGGTCATTGATTTAGAGTATATACTGCATCTCAGAGGATGAGGCCCTATCCTTGCAGGATGTCATTTCTGAACTGTGAACCTCAGCTGTGCTATCTATAAGACAGTCTATCCTTTTTCAGGCTGGCTGCCTCTGGGTGGCCCAGTGTGTGACAACAGTGATGGATTCAGTTGTCCCAGTGCCCACAGAAACATTTACTTTCCTATAAAGTGGATCCCTTGATCTGACTCAGTGTGATGTGGGCTCCATATTGGTGGATGAATCACAGCAAACTCTTGGATCATTTTGGTGACTGAGGCCATAAAGTAAGGAAATTCAAACCGATATCTAGAACATGTTTCTTTTCTAGTCAAAATAAGTCACAGCCTTTGTTACAGGTGGAAGGAATCCAATGTTGTCAACTTTCACCCAAAAACTGAACGTTTTTCTCAATAAACAGTGCCAAACTAGGGCTCAGGGTTGGACTCTCTTTCTTGCAGTTGGACCTTAGGAACATCAGTAGTAAATTAGCCTCAATGGGAGGAAGACCATGGTATTGGGTTCGTATATGCAGAGGCTCCAAACAACAGCCCTGGAAACTATTCAGGTAGCCATTGTAGTAGTGTGGGGTGGTCCTTTACACAGGCTTGCTAATGTCAACTGACCATGTCAGGGTCCAATGCACAACAGAGGAGTGTATTATTTTTCCTTCCATGTACAACACCTAGAAACACAACTGATTACCAGAAAAAATAAGTTAAAATTGTCTTGGTAGAGATAGTTTCTCAATTTTGTTTTTTTCTCTCTTCTGGTTTTTCCAAACCACCACCTCAGGTGGTCCTGTGTAGTCATTTCAAGGTTTTGGAATGGTGCCAGAATCAAAGATATATCCAAACTGCAAGACTTTTGTGATGGTAAGTAGTATAACTAAAGAAAAAAATCACTCAGAAAATGCCAGAGTATTTCAAGCTGCTGCTAATGCATAAGCTTATAAAGTCTTTTTTTTATTAAAGATTTTTATTTATTTATTGAGAGAGAGAGAATGGTAGAGGGAGAGCATGAGAGGGGAGAGGGTCAGAGGGAGAGGCAGACTCCCCACTGAGCAGGGAGCCCGATGTGGGACTCGATCCCGGGACTCCAGGATCATGACCTGAGCCGAAGGCAGTCGTTTAACCAACTGAGCCACGCAGGTGCCCAAGCTTATAAAGTCTTGACTCTTTCCTTGGTAACTTTATTAGAGGGCAATTACTTTTCCTCTACCAGCTCTTTTTATGTATTAATTTTAAAAAATGTATGACCAAGACATAGTAACAGTAACATGAAAAGTAAAGCAGAAGCTATTAAAAGTACTGTGGCTAATACACTCACTACTGTGGAAAGTGAGTCTCTGGAGATGACTTGAATATGACCAAAGCAGGGACTTGCAAAAATTCAAAACACAGAATCCATACATGAGACAGGTTATCCCTGTTGACCCCAAGAACACTAAATATTATCTACAACTCTGTTGATAACAGATGATAGTCTATGTTCATGGATCAAAAGACTCAGTGTTTTCAAATGTCAATTCTTCCCAACTCAATCTTTAGATTCAACATAATCCCAGTCAAACTACCAGCAAAATTTTTGTGGATATCAACAAACTGATTCTAATAATTAAATGTGGAGAAACAAGAGACCCAGAAGAGCGAACACAATATTGAAGGAGAAGAACAAAGTCAGAACTGATACCATCTGACCTCAAGACATACTATACAGCTATAATAATCAAGACAGTGTTATACTGGTGAAATAATGAATAGACCAAAAGAACAGAGAACCCAGAAATAGACCTATAGAAATACAGTCCACTGATCTTTGACAAAGAAGCAAAGGGAATACAATGGATGGTCAAAGGCAGTCTTTTCAACAGTGTTTGAGGAAATGGATATTCACGTGACAAAAAAAATGTACATACAGAATTTATACCTTTCAGAAAAATTAACTCAAAATGTATCATAGACCTAAAATGCAAAAATATGATACTTCAAAGAAAACATAGGAGAAAATACAGGTGACCTTGAGTTTGGTGATGACTTTTAGATTCAACATCAAAATCATGATCCATAAAAAGAAAAAAAAATTGGGAAGTTGTACTTCTTTAATATTAAAAAAAGTCTGCATTGTGAAATACATAGTTAAGAGAATGAAAAGACAAACATGGACTGGGAGCAAACATTAGTAAAACACGTATCTGATAATGGGCTTTTATACAAATTATACAAAGAACACTTAAAACTAAACAATAACAAAACAATCCACTAAAAAGAGCAAAAAACAAGTGAATAGATGCTTTACCAAAGAAGATATACAGATGCAGAAAAAGCATATAAAAAGATGCTTGACAACATAGATCATTAATGAACTGAAGATTGAAGCAACAATGAAATATCATTGCATACCTTTTAGAATGTTTATAATCCAGAACCTGACAACACGAAATGCTGGCCAGGATGTGGAGCATCCACATTCATTGCTGGAGGGAATGCAAAATGATATAGACGTTTTGGAAGACAGCATGGCAGTTTCTTACAAAACTAAATAGACTCTTACCATAGGACCTAGCGATCTTATTTCTTGGTATTTATTCAAAGGAGTTGAAAATTTATTTCCATATGAAAACCTGCAAACAAATATCTCTAGCAGGTTTATTCATAATCACTAAAATTTGGAAGCTTCCAAGATTTGTCCTTTAGTACCTGAATGAATAAACAAACTGTGGTACATCCAGACAATGGAAAAGTATTCAGTGCTAAATAAACATAAGCTATCAAGTCATGAAAAGACAGGGAGGAATCTTAAATGCATATCCCTTAGTGAAAGAAACCAGTCTGAAAGGGCAACATATTGCATGACTCCAGCTATATGACATTCTGGAAAAGGCAAAACTATAGAGAAAGTATAAAGATGCCAAGGGCTCAGAAGGAAGGAAGGGAGTTGACTAGGTGGAGCACAGAGAAAACTTAGGGCAATGAACTAGACAGTATAATACTGTTAAGAGTGACTAAGGCATCATGCATGTGTCAAAACCCACTGAACCATCAAACAAAAGGAGTGTACCCTAATATAAACTGTGGACCTTAGTAATAATGTACGGATATCAGTTCATTAAATGCAAAAAAATGTGCCATTCTAATGCAGTAACTGGGGAAACCATTGTGAAAAGGAAGAGGGGGTGCTTATTTTTTCTGGAAACCTAAGACTACTCTAAAAGATTATCTTTTAATAATAATCATTAAACAACAACAGTATCTCCTGAGAAATACTGACCAGGTGTGACCAGCCTATCAAATAATGAAAATATGAATACTTCTTAAAGCCCAGTTATCCTGGTGGTGTTCTCTGGAGGCAAGTAAAAGGATACCATCCTAAAAATGAACAGCATAACAGCGTAAAGATGATAAAACTTCCTGGAATAAACACAAGGAAAAAGCTGACGTTATAAAAGAATATGAACAAGTGAGACCTGTGTGAAGTTGGTCGACCATCCACGCAATGACTAAATGATGAATTCCAAGACAACTGCAGAAATACCGGAATTGACCTGTAGTGAATGAGTCAATAAATGCATAAATATACATAGGATTAATTATAATATGCATGCATCTTTCCTGGATGCTAGGAAAATGTGTGACTATTTTGCATCAGCCCAATTCCTATTTTAGGGGACAGAATTGTGTTCCAGGGTTTAGGGAGCATCCTGCTTCACTTATCTGTCCTAGATCTGACTTCCCATGTGTCTACCATTGTTCTGCCATCCAGAACACTCTCCTTTCTGAGTCTATACTCATAATTATCAACACTTGCACTTAACTCTACTTAAAGCAAAATAAACCAACCCCTATTGATTTTTAGCAGAAACACTTAACTAATACATATTACCTTCCTCAGAAGAATTAAGGTCCTCATAAAAATCCATCTGGAAATGGGAATGGCTAATACGAGTAATAAACACTGGGGTATTCTAAGTCGAGGGCTTCATCGTCCCACTGAAGACTAAAGAGAAGGGTGCTTTCACTTCATTCCTTTTCACATTTTGCTCACAAGGCAACACTGGAAAAGTAAGTGGGCAGAATTATCGTTTTAAAGTTAAGGAAGCAGGGGCGCCTGGGTGGCTCAGTCGTTAAGCGTCTGCCTTTGGCTCAGGTCATGATCCCAGGGTCCTGGGATCGAGCCCCACATCGGGCTCCCTGCTCAGCAGGAAGCCTGCCCATCCCTCTCCCACTCCCCCTGCTCATGTTCCTGCTCTCACTGTGTCTCTCTCTGTAAAATAAATAAATTAAATCTTTTTAAAAAAATACAAAAAAATAAAATTAAATTAAGGAAGCAGAGGGCCAGGGTGCTGAAGTGGCCAATGGAAGGTCATGCTGCCCTGGAATGGTGTGATTGGGAGCTGCCACCCTATAGCTCATCCTTTCCCAGTGGCTTCTACTTGCAATGATTCCATGAAAAATAAACACAGGGTGGTTGAAGTACAAACCTCTTGATTAAAAAATATTATTCTTCAATTGTAGCTATTAAAGAAAAAGCAATAAAGGATTCTGATTTCTGATACTTCAAAATTTACTTATATACATAAAAGATATTATACACACACATTCTATCTCTCTCTCACCCTCTCTCTACTGATAGCTAGATAGAGATTTAAGTTCACTTCCTGGCCTTTTGCATGTTTGGCCCAGTACTCACAAAATACAAGCTAATTAATTTACAGGTCAACTGTCAGGGCAGATACAGTTAGGGAGATAGCTGAGGTATTATTAAAAATAATTATAGAAAAACAATTATAGTAAACAATGTGATCATTAGGGAAATAAAAGCCAAACCGGAGGAGCTCAGGGTGAGGGGTGGGGTGGAAGAACAACTCAATATATATTTCTAAATGCCATGAGATTAAAAAACCCTAATGGCTTTGACCAAACACTTTGTTTTGTATGTAATTACAAAAGAAGAATCTAATTCAAACAAATAGTATTCTCATGACTACATTTCTGAATTATTTTCTCTTTTATTACTTTACAACAATTACTAATGCCCAGAGCTATAATTAATTTGGAAATTTTTTTGATTAAACATGAGATTAAGAAAACCCAGTAAATGGTTTAATTGGAGGGTTGCAGAAAAGACTAGAATCCATGACCACAGACTTTCCTGAAGAGCTTGTATTTCCCACTGCTACTTTGCATGCAGAGCTAGGACACCACTGTGATATTCTGAGTTTTCCTGCCTGTATCCAATGAAGTCACTACAAGAGGACTTCCTAAACGTTAATATGCATATAACTTGGGGCACCTGGTTGGCTCAGTTGTTAAACGTCTGCCTTCGGCTCAGGTCATGATCCCAGGATCCTGGGATTGAGCCCCACATGGGGCTCCCTGCTGAGCAGGGAGCTTCTCCCTGCTTCTCCCTCTCCCACTCCCCCTGCTTGTGTTCCTGCTCTCACTATCTCTGTCAAATAAATAAAATCTTTTTTTAAAAATAGGCATATAACTTATCAGAAGCTCTCACTAAAATGTAATTTCTCATTTGTTAGGGCTGAAGTGGAACTTTTGACTCTGCATCTCTAAAATGTTCTGAGTTAGGACTGAAAGAGAAAATACAGGAGACCCAGGTAAATTTCAATTTCAGATACTCAAAGAGAGATACACAACTTTCTTTCATGTATATTGAAATTCAAATTTAACTTGGCATCCTGTGTTTTTATTTGCTAAACTTAGCAATTCTAGTCCCAGGTGATGTGGATGCTACTGGACCAGAAGCCATATAGTAAAGAATAACCCTCTAGAGTCTGCATGCTTTCAGAAAATGGCAGGAAATATAAATGTGCAAAGCCACCAGACATAGTATATGAGGGAGTCTTGGGTCAATACATCAGATAGGCTAACAACAACAATAAATATATACAAACCTAGCAAAGAATCCGTGAAACGAGGCAAAAATCAGCCAGACTCAAAAAAGAAGAAATAATCCATTCAACAATTATACTTTGATATTTCTTTATTCCTCTGTCAGTAATGGACAAAACAATAAGAGCCAAAATCAGGAAAGATTAAGAGAGAAATAATTAAATTTCATCTAACTGACATCGACAGAGAACTCCAGCAAACAACAGCAGAGTACAAATGCTTTTCAAGCAAGCATGGGAAATTCTCCAATACAGATCACAGGTTAGGCCGTAAAATAAGTTTCACTAAATTTACAAGGATTGAAATCATAGACAGTATGTTCTCCAACTATGATGGAACCAAATTAGAACTCAACAAATGGAGAAAATGTGGGACATAAATAGCTGGCATCTAGGGGGAAGGGAGCAAGATGGTGGAGGAGTAGGAGACCTGGATTTTGTCTGGTCTCAGGAATTCAGCTGGATAGGGATCAAATCATTCTGAACACCTACAAACTCAACAGGAGACCGAAGAAGAGAGTAGCAACAATTCTCTGAACAGAAAAGCGACCACTTTCTGGAAGGTAGGACGTGTGGAGAAATTAAACCAAGGCGATATTCCAGAGGATAGACAGCGGGGGAGGGGGCCTCCGTTGGCCACTTCTGGCAAGTGATAGAGCCACGGAGCACAAAATTGGAACTTTTAGAAGTCGGCTCCGCTGAGGGACGTTGCTCCAGTGGCTAAGCGGGGGGTGGAACCCTCGCGGGACAGTGTGGTCTCAGGACCCTTGGGGTCACAGAAAGACTGAGGGTGCCTGAGTGCGGCAGAGCTCCCAGGTATCGGAGCGGGGAAGCCAGTTGCAGAGACGGAGCTGAGATGCGGACTCTCAGCTCGGGGTTGCCATAAACTGTGATCAGTGACAGTCAGGCTACTGCTCCTCTGGCAGGGACCCAACTAGTGGCAGATCCTGGGAGACGCCCCTTCCTTCCCCGGGGAGGAGCGGCGCGGGAGCGCACCACAGGGGTCTGCTGGGTTTGGAGACTCCACACCGAGTCGGATGCCAGAGAAAGAAACGATCAGTTACAGGCCAGGTGAGCACGGAGTGCGGCCGGAGACCAGGGAGACGGGATTAATTGACTGCTTTTCTATGGGGGTGCACTGAGGAGCAGGGCCCCGAGTTCTCAGCTCCTCTGGGGTGGAGATTTGGAGGCCACCATTTTCACTCTCATCCTCCAAAGCTGTACGGAAAGCTTCCAGGGAACAAAAGCTCCCGAGAGCAAACCCGAGCGGATTGCTTAGCCAGGACCAACAAGGGCAGGGCAATTCCGCCTCGGCAAAGATATTTGGGAACCACGGCAACAGGCCCTTCCCCCAGAAGATCAGCACGAACAGCCAGCAAGCCAAGACCAATTTTACCGATCAATGAGAACGGGAGAACTCAGGCGCTAGAGGAATACTGCAAATAGAATTCATGGCTTTTTTACCATGATTCATTAGCCTTTCAAAGTTAATTTTTTTAATTGTCTTTTTTTTTCTTAATTTTTCTTTTTCCCTTTTCCAAACAACATCTTATTAATCCTTTTTTAAAAAAAAATTTATCTTTCATTTTTAGTGATATTCTATCCCTTCATAGTAGTTACCCTTATTTTTGGCATATATATATATATAAGTTGTTCTGTCTTTAAAATTTTGAGATACGGTTTCCTCTAAAAGATCAAAATATACCCTAAATCTCTAGTGTATGGCTTTCTTCTAGTCTCCTGCCTGAACACATTCTCTCCCCTTTTTTTTCTTTCTTTCTTTTTTTTAATCCTCTTCTTTCTTTTTTCAAACACCTTCTTATCAATTCCTTTTTTAAAAATTTTATAATTTTCATCTTTACAGGCATATTCCATCCCTTCATCATACCAACCCTTATTTTGTACATATTTAAGTCTTTATTTCTTTAAAATTTTAGGAGGCACTTTCTTTTAACAGACAAAATACACCCAAAATCTAGTGTGTGGCACTGATCTATACACCACCCTGATCATTTTGAACATATTGTTTTTTTGTTTTGTTTTGTTCTGTTCTCATTTGTTTTTATCTTTTCTTTTTCTCTTTCTTTTTTCTTTCTTTCCCTTTCTTTTCCCCTGGTTTCAGGTCTTTTCTGATTTCTTTAGAGTATATTTTCTGGGGACATTGTTAACCTGTTAGCATTTTGTTCTCTCATTAATCTATTCTCCTCTGGACAAAATGACAAGATGAAAAAATTCACCTCAACAAAAAGAACAAGAGGTAGTACCGTCGACCAGGGACCTACTCAATATAGACATTAGTACGATGTCAGACCTAGAGTTCAGAATCATGAGTTTAAAGATACTACCTGGGCTTGAAAAAAGCATGGAAGTTATTAGAGAAACCTTTCTGGAGAAATAAAAGAACTAAAATCTAACCAAGTCGAAATCAAAAAGGCTATTAATGACGTGCAATAAAAAATGGAGGCTCTGACTGCTAGGATAAATGAGGCAGAAGAGAGAATCAGTGATACAGAAGACCAAATGATGGAAAATAAAGAAGCTGAGAAAAAGAGAGATAAACAACTACTGGATCACGAGGGCAGGATTCGAGAGATAAGCGATACGATAAGACGAAACAACATTAGAATAATCGGGATCCCAGAAGAAGAAGAGAGAGAGGGGCAAAAGGTATATTGGAGCAAATTATAGCAGAGAACTTCCCTAATTTGCAGAAGAAAACAGGCATCAAAATCCAGGAGGCACAGAGAACCCCCCTCAAATTCAATAAAAATAGGTCAACAACCCAACATCTAATAGTAAAACCTACAAGTCTCAGAAAAAAGAGAAAACCTTGAAAGCAGCTCGGGAGAAGAGATGTGTAACCAATAAAGGTAGAAACATTAGATTGGCAACAGACCTAGCCACAGAGACCTGGCAGGCCAGAAAGGACTGGCATGATATCTTCAGAGCAGTAAATGAGAAAAATATGCAGCCAAGAATACTATATCCAGCTAGGCTGGCATTGAAAATAGAAGGAGAGATAAAAAGCTTCCAGAACAAACAAAAACTAAAGGAATTTGCAAACACGAAACCAGCCCCACAGGATATATTGAAAGGGGTCTTCTAAGCAAAGAGAGAGCCTAAAAGCAGCATAGACCAGAAAGGAACACAGACAATATACAATAACAGTCACCTTACAGGCAATACAATGGCACTAAATTCATAACTTTCAATAGTTACCCTGAATGTAGGTGGGCTAAATGCCCCAATCAAAAGACACAGGCTATCAGATTGGATTAAAAAACAAGACCCATCGATATGCTGTCTGCAAGAGAACTCATTTTAGACCCAAAGACACCCCCAGATTGAAAGTGAGGGGGTGGAAAACCATTTACCATGCTAATGGACACCATAAGCAAGCTAGGGTGGCAATCCTTATATCAGACAAATTAGATTTTAAAACAAAGACTGTAATAAGAGATGAAGAAGGACACTATATCCTACTTAAAGGGTCTATCCAACAACAAAATCTAACAATTGTAAATATCTACGCCCCTAACATGGGAGCAACCAATTATATAAGGCAATTAATAACAAAAGCAAGAAACACATTGACAACAATAATAGTGGGGGACTTTAACAGCCCTGTCACTGAAATGGACAGATCATCTAAGCAAAAGATCAACAAGGAAATAAAGACTTTAAATGACACACTGGGCCAAATGGACTTTGCAGATATATTCAGAACACTGCAACCCAAAGCAATGGAATACACATTCTTCTCTTGTGCCCATGGAACCTTCTCCAGAATAGATCACATCCTGGGTCACAAATCAGGTCTCAACCGGTACCAAAAGATTGGGATCATTCTCTGCATATTTTCAGACCACAATGCTTTGAAACTAGAACTCAATCACAAGAGGAAAGTCGGAAAGAACTCAAATACATGGAGGCTAAAGAGCATCCAACTAAAGAATGAATGGGTCAACCAGGTAATTAAAGAAGAATTAAAAAAATTCATGGAAACCAATGAAAATGAAAACACAACTATTCAAAATCTTTGGGATGCAGCAAAGGCAGTCCTAAGAGGAAAGTATATAGCAATACAAGCCTTTCTCAAGAATAAAGAAAGGTCTCAAATATACAACCTAACCCTAACCTAAAGGAGCTAGAGAAAAAGCTGCAAATAAAGCCTAAACCCAGCAGAAGAAGAGAAATAATAAAGATCAGAGAAGAAATCAATGAAACTGAAACCAAAAAACAGAACAGATCAATGAAACTAGGAGCTGGTTCTTTGAAATAATTAACAAGTGATAAACCCCTGGCCAGACTTATCAAAAAGAAAAGAGAAATGACCCAAATCAACAAAATCATGAATGAAAGAGGAGAGATCACAACCAACACCAAAGAAATGCAAACAATTGTAAGAACATATTATGAGCAACTCTATGCCAGCAAATTAGATAACCTGGAAGAAATGGGTGCATTCCTAGAGATGTATCAACTACAAAAATTGAATCAGGAAGAAATAGAAAACCTGAACAGACCTATAGCCACTAAGGAAATTGAAGCAGTCATCCAAAATCTCCCAACAAGAGGAACCATGAGAGACGATGGACTCTGAAAAACAAACTGAGGGTTCTAGAGGGGAGAGGGGTGGGGGGATGGGTTAGCCTGGTGATGGGCATTAAAGAGGGCACATTCTGCCTGGAGCACTGGGTGTTATGCACAAACAATGAATCATGGAACACTACATCAAAAACTAATGATGTAATGCATGGTGATTAACATAACAATAAAAAATTTTTAAAAATTTTAAAAAATCTCCCAACAAACAGAACCCGAGGGCCAAATGGCTTCCCAGGGGAATCCTATAAGACATTTAAAGAAGAATTAATACCTATTCTTCTGAAACTGTTCCAAAAAATAGAAATGGAAGGAAAACTTCCAAACTCATTTTATGAGGCCAGCATTACCTTGATCCCAAAACCAGACAAAGACCCCATCAAAAAGGGGAATTATAGACGAATATCCTTGATGAACATGGATGCAAAAATTCTCACCAAAATGCTAGCCAATAGGATTCAACAGTACACTAAAAGGATTATTCACCATGACCAAGTGGGATTTATCCCTGGGCTGCAAGGCTGGTTCAACACCCACAAATCAATCAATGTGATACAATACATTAACAATAGAAAGAACAAGAATCATATGATCCTCTCAATAGATACAGAAAAAGCATTTGACAAAGTACAGCATCCTTTCTTGATCAAACTCTCCAGAGCATAGGGAAAGAGGGTACATACCTCAATATCATAAAAGCCATCTATGAAAAACCTGCAGCGAATACCATTGTCAATGGGGAAAGGCTGAGAGCTTTTCCCCTAAGGTCAGGAATGTGGCAGCGATGTCCACTATCATCACTGCTATTCAACATAGTATTAGAAGTCCTAGCCACAGCAATCAGACAACAAAAAGATATCAAAGGCATCCAAATCGGCAAAGAGGAAGTCAAACTCTCACTCTTTGCAGATGATATGATACTGTATGTGGAAAACCCAAAAGACTCCACCCCAAAACTGCTAGAACTCATACAGGAATTCAGTAAAGTGGCAGGATATAAAATCAATGCACAGAGATCAGTGGCATTTCTATACACCAACAAGACAGAAGAGAGAGAAATTAAGGAGTTGATCCCATTTACAATTGCACCCAAAACCATAAGATACCTAGGAATATATTTAACCAAAGAGGCAAAGGATCTGTACTCAGAAAACTAGAAAATACTCATGAAAGAAATTGAATAAGACACAAATAAATGGAAAAACATTCCATGCTCATGGATTGGAAGAACAAACATTGTGAAGATGTCAATGCTACCTAGAGCAATCTACACATTCAATGCTATCCCCATCAAAATACCATCCACTTTTTTCAAAGAAATGGAACAAATAATCCTAAAATTTGTATGGAACCAGAAGAGACCCTGAATACACAGAGGAATGTTGAAAAAGAAAAGCAAAACTGGCGGCATCACAATACCAGACTCCCAGCTCTATTACAAAGCTGTCATCATCAAACAGTACTGTACTGGCACAAAAACAGACACATAGATCAATGGAACAGAATCGAGAGCCCAGAAATGGACCCTCAACTCTATGGTCAACTCATCTTTGAAAAAGCAGGAAAGAATGTCCAATGGAAAAAAGTCTCTTCAACAAATGGTGTTGGGAAAATTGAACAGCCACATGCAGAAGAATGAAACTGGACCATTTCCTTACACCACACACAAAAATAGATTCCAAATGGTTGAGAGACCTAAATGTGAGATAGGAGTCCATCAAAATCCTAAAGGAGAACACAGGCAGCAACTTCTTCGACCTCAGCCACAGCAACTTCTTCCTAGAAACATCGCCAAAGGCAAGGGAAGCAAAGGCAAAAATGAACTATTGGGATTTCATCAAGATAAAAAGCTTTTGCACAGCAAAAGAAACAGTCCACAAAACCAAAAGACAACCAACAGAATGGGAGAAAATATATGCAAATAACATATCAGATAAAGGGCTAGTATCCAAAATCTATAAAGATCTTATCATACTCAACACCCAAAGAACAAATAATCCAATCAAGAAATGGGCAGAAGATATGAACAGACATTTTTCCAAAGAAGACATCCAAATGGCCAACAGACACATGAAAAAGTGCTCCACATCACTCGGCATCAGGGAAATCCAAATCAAAACCTCAATGAGATACCACCTCACACCAGTCAGAATGGCTAAAATTAACAAGTCAGGAAATAACAGATATTGGCAGGAATGCGGAGAAAGGGGAACCCTCCTACACTGTTGGTGGGAATGCAAGCTGGTGCAGCCACTCTGGAAAACAGTATGGAGGTTCCTCAAACAGTTGAAAATAGACCTACCATACGATCCAGCAATTGCACTACTGGGTATTTACCACAAAGATACAAATGTAGGGATCCGAAGGGGTACGTGCACCCCAATGTTTATAGCAGCAATGTCCACAATAGCCAAACTGTGGAAAGTGCCAAGATGTCCATCGACAGATGAATGGATGAAGAAGAAGTGGTATATATACACAATGGAATATTATGCTACCATCAAAAGGAATGAGATCTTGCCATTTGCAACGACATGGATGGAACTGGAGGATGTCATGCTGAGTGAAAGAAGTCAATCAGAGAAAGACATGTATCATATGACCTCACTGATATGAGGAATTCTTAATCTCAGGAAACAAACTGAGTGTTGCTGGAGTGGTGTGGGGTGGGAGGGATGGGGTGGCTGGGTGATAGACATTGGGGAGCACACGTGCTATGGTGAGTGCTGTGAATTGTGCATGATTGTTCAATCACAGATCTATATCTCTGAAACAAATAATGCAATATATGTTAAGAAAAAAAAAGAAGAAGATAGGAGGGGAAGAATGAAGGGGGGTAAATCAGAGGGGGAGACGAACCATGAGAGACAATGCACTCTCAAAAACACACCAGGGGGTTCTGGGGGGGGTGGGGGGATGGGTTAGCCTGGTGATGGGTATTAAAGAGGGCACATTCTGTGTGGAGCACTGTGTGTTATGCACTAACAATGAATCATAGAACACTACGTCCAAAACTAATGATGTAATGTATGGTGATTAACACAACAATAAAAAAATTTAAAGAAGGGTGCCTGGGTGGCTCAGTTGGTTAAGCGACTGCCTTCGGCTCAGGTCATGATCCTGGCATCCTGGGATCGAGTCCCACATCAGTCTCCCAGCTCAGTGGGGAGCCTGCTTCTCCCTCTGACCTTCTCCCCTCTCATGCTGTTTCTCTCTCTCTCTCTCTCAAATAAATAAATAAAATCTTTAAAAAAATTTAAAGAAAAAATAGCTGGCATTTAAACATCACATTTCTAACTAGGCTATGGCTCAATGAAGAAATCATAAAAAAATTTTACTAATTGGCACTGAATAAAAATGGAAACATAACATATAAAAATGTATGGAATCCAGTGAAAGCCATGCTTGAAAGAAAATGTACAGGGGCAAAAGCTAATACAGGAAAAGAAGAAAAATCTAACATCAACAAACTGAGTTTCCTCCATAATTTGGTAGCAAAAGAACAAAATAAATTGACTGTTATTTATCTTGTTTGACTTGGTGGTTATATGGGTGTGTCAATGTATCAAACTCACCAAAATCTACACTTAAAATTGGTATTTCTTATACAGTGAAAATTGTGTCTCAGTACTGTTTATTTCGGAAAATATCAACAAGGGATCCAACGAATTAAGTGCTGATCATAATGAAGTCACAGAGGCCTTGGAGGTGGTTCAGTGATCTGCTCACCTGAACTTCAAAGACTGTATCCTTCCTTGATTCTTTCCACAGGTGTCACAGAATTCCTCCCATTTTCCCCTCCTTCCTAGCTCACTATATATATTCTACTTTATTGGACATTTCTTATGCTTACTACATATCTTGAAGTGTTCCCTTCTTTATTTTATCCAAGTGAAACACCCATATTTAATTTAGAAAGCTTTGCTGTCAAATGGCTTAGAGAACGCAACAGGAATTAACTTTATATTACAAGTGTGGGGAAATTGCAGTAAGTTTACTGTACCTCCAAAGATCTAAGGGATATCTGGGCATATGATGGATATTTGTTGAGTATATGGGGTTGGTACTTTCCTGGTCTCATTTGGAGAAATAAAAATGAGTATAATAGGAACAGCTAGAAAGCAAAGCACAGAATGAGAATACAGTTTTGCCCAGAAATTTGTTAAGCAAATATGACTACACCACATGGTTCTATCATGGCATATAACACAAGATTCTTGAAGTTTCTTTAAAAAACAAAAACAAGCATACATGGGTGGCTCAGTTGGTTAAGCATCTGCCTTCTGCTCAGGTCGTGATCCCAGGTTCATGAGATTGAGCCACACGTGGTCATCATGGTCATCGTTGGGCTCCCTGTTCAGCAGGGAGTCTGCTTCTCCCTCTGCCTCTGCCTCTACCCCTCCCCCTGCTCGTGCTCTCTCTTGTGCACTCTCTCTCTCTCTCTCAAATAAATAAAATCTTAAAAAACAAGCAAACAAGGAATTCCTTTACGTGTAAAGAACTCAAAAGTTGTCATTTCCATCCTTACAACAACACGAAACTATACACACTGAGAATCGGTGACATTTCTGGGACCCGTTAGAGAAAGGAGACTACAGGGAAAGCCACCAGCTCAAAATCGGGAGACACGGGGAGTCAGAAGGTCAAGCTGAGATCTGCTTCCCTGTCGGCCACTAGTGGAAACACTGAAATGGTAAATCTGACAGATTGCTGGAGGTGGAGATGGAGTGTATACTAGCATGAGAGGGAGAATCTCCAGGAGGCTGCAGGCTTTGGAGTGGCTCACATTTGCAACTTTTACCTCTGGGAAGTCCCCCATGTTCTCCTGGTGCAGTGTCAAGAAAGGCCTGCCCTTGGCTCTGGTAGAGCAAGCAGAAGAGTGATGCTCACAAAATGTGCTCTGCACAACAAAAATATACTCTCCAGGGGTAAAGACTTTTCCAGAGACTTCTTCCTCTCCTGCCTCCTCTGGATGTCCTATCTCATCTATGTGAGGAAAGAAGCTAATAAGCACATGTGAAGGTCACAGCCCAGAGACACAGGCCCACCTGGAGACTCAGACTGAGCTACAAAATCATGGGCTGTTTCCCTCCCCCACACCTTACCACCAGCCAGAAGGACTCCAGGACAACAGCACAGAGTCCAGCTGAAAGAGTGGCAAGACAAAGATTTTGCCTGAGGAGAAGGTCCTGGCTAAGCCCAAGACAACATGGGAGCCAAAAACATCCACTCTGAAGCAGACGGAAGCCTCCAGCATCAACAGCTACAGCAAACATCAAACACAACCAAACTCCTAGTCAAATAAACATGGGGCCTCACGAGAAAGGCCTGTTTACCTGAGTTCCTACTCTCTATGACATCATATCCAGGTCTCAACAAAACCTTGCAAAGAATACCAAAACTCAAGAAGAAACAACAGTCTGAAGAAACAAAGCACGCTGAAGATCCATACTTGGATATGATACAGATTTTATTATTGATATGGCATTTAAAGTAACAATGATTAATGTTATGGTCTTTAATGACAAAAGGGATAAAGTGCAAAACAGATGAATACTCTAAGGAAGAAACACAAAGAAATGCTTGAAATCAAAACACTAACAGAAATGAAGAATGTCTTCAGTGGGCTTATCAATAGGTTGGATTTGACAATTGAAACATTGTAAACAAGAAGAGTGAAGTAAAATATTTTACTAAAAAAAAAAAAAAAAAGCCTCTAACCTAGAATTCTATATCTGGTGAAAGTGTCATTCATAAGGGAAGGAAAAAAAATAAAAATATCCTCAAACAGGAGCGCCTGGGTGGCTCAGTTGTTAAGCGTCTGCCTTCAGCTCAGGTCATGATCCCAGGGTCCTGGGATCGAGCCTCACATCGGGCTTCCTGCTCCACGGGAAGCCCTCTTCTCCCTCTCCCGCTCCCCCCTGCATGTGTTCCTGCTCTTGCTGTCTCTCTCTGTCAAATAAATAAATAAAATCTTTAAAAAATTATTCTCAAACAAACAAATGAGGGAATTTGTCACCATTAGACCAGCCCTCTGAGAAAATCTATAAAAACTTCAGGGAGAAGAAAAATGCTAGGTGTCAGAAATTCACATCTACATGAAAACTGATGGATGAACAAATGGGAAGGTAAAATAAAAACTGTTTAAAAACATTTTCTTAGTTGATCAAAAAATGTGTTCCTTTAAAGGAGTAACAATGCATTAGGTGATTATAGCCACTGGATACATGAAATGAATGATAGCAATGTTATCAGGTATGGGAGGGAGGGATTGGGAATTCTGTTAAAAGGTACCTAAACTATGTATGAAACAGTAGTGTTATTTGAAAATGGACTTATTAGTTAACAATATATATTGCCGGCTCCAAGGCAACATCCCCCCCCCCAAAAAAATCAAAGAAGTATATATGATATGCTAAAAGAGGACCTAAAGTGGAATATTATAAGATGCTTAATGAAAACCTAAGGGGTAAAAAAAGAAAAAGGAAAAGGAAAAGAAATAAAGAAAAAAATGCAATAAATTATAAAAAGTTACAAACATGATAGATATTAATTTGACAATATCAATAATCACTTTAAATGGAAATGGTCTAAATAAATCATAAATGGAGGTTTTCAAAGTGGATAAAAACACAGGACCCAACTATATTTCACCTAAAAGAAACCCATTTTAACATAAAGGCACAAATAGATTAAAAGTAAAGGGATAGAGCATGCTAACACTTACCAGGAGAAATATTATATTCAGACAAGAAAAAACAAACAACTTTAGAAAAAGGAAATTTATCAGAGATGTAGAGGGGTATTATATAGCAATAAAGGGATCAATTTTCCAAGGACACACCACAACCTTAAATATATATGAACCTACCAACAGAACATCAAAGCATATGAGGCAAAACTAAAAGAATTGAAAGAGGAAATAGACAAATCCACAAATAGAGAGTTGAACATCATTCTTCCAGTAATTGATAGATCAAACAGGTAGAAAGTAGTATATAATTGAACAGAATGGCACTATCAACTCAACCTCATTAACATTTAGAGAATACACTGTCCTCCAAACAGCAGAATGCTTGTGCCTCCCAAGTTCACAAAGCATATTCACCAAAATAGTCTCTATTCTGGGTCATAATACACATCTCAGCAAATTTATCTTGAAAAAAATCTTACAAAGTATTTTCTCAGATCACAGGATTAAACTATGAAACAATAACAGAAAAATCTCTGGAAAATACCAAAACAACTGGAGACAACACAACACATTTCTAAATAATACATGGGTCAAAGGAGACTTAAGAGCGATTTTAAAATATTTTGAACAAATTGAGAAGACAAATTATCAGAATTTGTGAACTTCAGCAAAGGCATGGGAATTTATATTACTGAATAAACATATGAAAAGAAGGAAGATATAAAATCTGTAATCTAAGCTTCCACCTTGGGAAAGTAAAAAAAAAAAAAGAGAGAAGAAATTTAAGCTTATAGCAAACATAATAGAAGAAATAATAAAAATGAGAGCATATATCGATAAAAATGAAAACAGGAAAACAATAGGGAAAAATCAACAAAACCAAAAGCTGTTTACTTGCAAAGATCAATAACACGATATATCCTTAGCCGGGCTCACCAAGAAAAAAAGAGACAAGATTCAAGTTACCAATATTAGAAATGAAAGACTGTATTATCACTACTGATCCCATGGGTAATGACAGAGAAATAAGTGAATACTATAAACAGTTCTGTGCCCAAATTTGACTACAGAGATGATATGAGTCAATTCCTTGAAAGATACAAACTACCGAAATTCATACAAGAAGAAACAGATCATCTGAATCAGCCTGTATCTATTGAAAAATTTAATCAATAATTAATAACCTTCTAAAAAAGAAAGGACCATACCCACATTGACTTCACTGGTGAATTACACCAAACATTTAAGGAAAAATATGACACCAATTCTCCACAATCTGGTTCACCAATCTTACAGAAAGAGCAGATGCATATCAAGCTAACAAAATAGAAAGCTCATATATAAACCCACACAAATATATAGTCAGCTGACTTAATTTCTTTTTGACAAAGAACCAAAAAAAATTAAACTTAAAAAGAGTAGTGTTAAAAAAAAAGAGTAGTGTTTTCACTCAAATATGCTGGAACAATTGGAAGCAGAAGAATGAACACAGACATAAACTATATAGCTTTCACATAAATTAACTAAAAATGGGTCTAAATGGCCTAAATGTAAAACGCAAAACTACAAAACTTCTGTAAGAAAATATAAGAGAAAATCTAGATGATTTTGGGTTTGGTAATGATTTTTTTTTTTAGCTATAACACCAAAAGCACAATCCACAAAAGAAAACAATGATAATTGAACTTCATTAAAATTAAAGTCTGCTCTGTGAAATACACTGTTTAGAGAGTGAAAAAAACAAGCCATAGACTGGGGGAAAAAAACCCTACAAAACACATATTTAATGTAGGAATTGTATCTAAAATATACAAAAAATTCTTAGCTAAATAAGAAAAATAACTAGTAAAGAACGGGCAAGAAATCTGGATGGACACCTCACCAAAGAAAATATACAGATGGCAGATGGCCATGTGATAACACAGTCAGCATCAGCTTTTATTAGAGACTCACAAATTCTAACAATGACATACCAACATACCTATCAGCATGTCTAAAAATCCAAAAAGTTTACAATATCATTTGATTGTGCAAATCTGAAACAGTAGCAGCTCTCCTCCATTCCCGGTGGAAATGCAAAGTAGGACAGCCACTTTGCAAGGCAGTTTGGAAGTTTCTGATAAAGCTGAAACATAGCTTTACTATTTGATCTGGTAATCAAGCTCCTAGGTATTCACTCCACGTATTTAAAAATATATGTCTGCACAAAAACCTGCATGCAGATGTTTACAGCAATTTTATTCACAATTATCAAAAACTAGAAACAATCAAGGTGTCCTTCAATTAATGAATAGAAAAGGGACTGCTGTACGATTCAGACAATGAAAAATTATTCAGTACTAAAAAATGAGTTATCAAACCATGAGGAGACACATATGACATCTTAAATCATACTGCTAATTAAGTCAATCTGAAAAGGTTACACTAGTGTATGATTCCAATTATGTGACATTACGGAAAAAGAAAAGGTACAGAAAGATGAAATCACCAGTGATTTCTATGGGAGTAGAAGAGGCAGAAAGGGCTGCTTAGGTGCAGAGCAAGGGACTTTTTAGAAAAGCGAAATTATTCTGTATGATAACTGTCATGGTGAATAGATGGCATTATGTGTTTGTCAAAGCCCATATATCTTTATAACCCAAAGTTACCTTAATGCATGCAAATTTTTAAAAGTCACGAGGAAGTAAGAGGATCCTAAGAGGGAATGGTGTGATCAGAGAATGCAGCTGGACCACCAAAGCATGGAAGGACGCCCCCAAGGGCGGCAGAGAGAAGCTGTTCACCACAGTGTAGTTGCTACTGCTATTTCCACGTGATTACAGTTAACAGTTCTAATACTGCTATACATGTATACTGGGACTGAACAATTAAATGGATGGTGGAAAACGAGAGTCAGATTTCTCATTTAGAAGTGGGAGTTTACAGGTAAACAACAAGAGGTTAATATGACCCATGTGGTAACAGATGAGAGCTAGGGATGTGAGAATGAATTTATGTGTATCTTAATAGAGATACATCTGTTTACCTATGGAAACAGTTACAAATGTGTGTACAGAAGAAAGGGTTAGTGTATACATATGTGCTACTTTCTCTGTAAGCTGGGGGGAGCCTAAAATCAATGATCCCCCCCAGGAGTACTGAGTGCCCTAGTGCTCAGGTCTCGTTCTCTAATACTATATTCTAATAAAATGAATGAGGGCTCCTTGGAGAATAGGGTGATTCTAGGACTGGAGCAGAAAACACACAAGGTGAGCCTTGAGCATCTCCTAGTGCCAGAAATTAAGAAGCACTAAACACATACACACAGACACACACACACACACACACACACAATGATGGAGGCAGGTTACAGTGACACGGGGTCAAACCCCAAGAATTCTTGATAGCAAAAGCTGGAACAATGTGAGAAACAAAATAAGTAAATAAATAAAATGAAGTGGTAGGAACGTAACCCAAAGTGTATAGTGTACATCCATGAATCCATACTGAATAACGTAAATAAATGATCTAGTTAATTAGCTAATTAACTATCTAATCAACTAATAGAGAAAAAGAGACAAATCTCTCATCCACTAAGATTCCAAATAATTTATATCTGGGATATAAATTACACTCTGCTCTCAAGGGTATGGAGCACAACTCCTCATTCCTTACATTCAGGCTGTGCATAGTAACTTCCTTCCAAGAGTGGAGGAGGAGCTTTAAGCAGAGAAACCTGACAAACGTGACCTCAACTAAGTGATCAAGGTCCATGCCAATATTGGTCATTCACATGAAGAGTAGATTCCCTTGATGCAATGAGATGAAATGACGTTTTATTTCTGTGATCTTTTCCCCAAACATCCATAACCCGTGTCTAATTATGAAGAAAATATCAGAGAAATATCAAATGATCGAAGTACACAAAATATCTGATCAGTACTCTTCAGTCAGGGGCATCAAAACAGAGAAAGTCTGAAAATTTGCCACAGAAAAGGGACACCTAAGGAGGCAGGACAAACGTAATGTGGTTTTTGGATGGGATCCTGGAACAGTAGGAGTACATTAGCGGAAAAACCAGAAATCTGAATAAAATATGGACATTTGTTAATAATAATGTATCATCATTGGTTCGTTAATTAGAACAAATGTACCATATCAATGAAAGATATTAATAATAGAGACAGGAAAGGGGTACATAAGAATTCTTTGTACCATCTTTGTAATTTTTCTGTAAATCTAAAACTTGTTCTAAAATAAAAAGTTGATTTAAAGACATAACCCCTAGCGACTTTTTTCCCATCAAAAATGCGAGCCAGTAAACAATAAACACTAATTTTTCTAAAACCAACTTCTACATTTGGGGATCATAATGGGCTATGGCAAGTACATTTCACACACACACATATACACAATTATCTCAGTAAGTGGTGTGATGTTCAGTTAACTAAGGCACAAATCATATTACTCTTCCAAGCAATCTGCAAACTTAGAATGGCATCTGACCCTCCCAGAAATCCTTCCATCTCCCCTCTTCCAAAGTGCGAATAATCAGAGGTATCTCCCCATCCTCTTTTAGCTTTTCCTGTAATGGATTCCGGGACCCTGTAGTGTCACTAGGATCCAGGCTGTGATAAACTACTCAAATAGTTACTCATCTTTGGTTTGGTTTGGTTTTGTTTAAATAGTTACTCTTCTTAATGAGATCAAGTAGCCTAGGATATCTAATATTCTTAATTTTTAGGGGCAGATTAAATTTATCCTGGAAAAATATTCCAGAAAATGCAAGACCAATAGAGAGAGAAAATGATCAGCAGCCATCCTGTGCTCATGGGGGTGAGTCCCAGAGAACTGTGGGAATCATACACCTTGACATCCATGCATCTAAGCCAGTGCCAGCAACTGACTCTCCCAAAATTTCACATGAGAAAATAAATAAACCCTTTTGTGGGTAAGCCACTGAGTGACTGAATGACATACTTCACTGATCTCTACTTCTCTGCATTGTATTTTCGAACCTGGAGGATGTTTACACACATCTTTGGCATGCCATCCACATGGCCTTTGTTCGTGTTACTTCCTCTGACTAGAATACATTTACTTAGCTCATTCACCTGATAAATACCTAATGCCTTCAGATTCACTTTAAACATGACTCCCTTGGTTTTAAACTTTTCCCAACCTCCTCCCTAACCAAGCAGACATGTTCATTCCCCACAAGAGTTTCCCCACAAGCTCTGTACAGACCATTATTCTAACTCTCAGCCCAATTAATTTCAGGAATATGTTTGAAAATCTCCCCTACTAGACTGTAGGTCTACCAAGTTCAAGGAATAACATACTTATTGTCATATCTCAGTTGTCTAATGCAGGACATACTAGGAATTCTAAAATATGTATGGGCAAAATTAATGAAGGAAAGGAGATTAAGGATGAATGCGTCTATATATGCTCTGGTTTCTGATCTATTTTCTAACTATTCAAATATTCTTGATAATGAAAGTCACTTTTAACAGTAAGAAATAAAATGATCTGATTTCTATTTGAGCCTTCACCTAAGTTTGTCTAGCATTTACCCTTGTTTACCACACACACACTCACACACATGCAAACAAACACACACACCTACCAATGAAAAAAAAATGGACTTGGCACTTGCCCTCACGTGTTCATGAACAAGTTCCATATCTGGGGGAAGGTAGCCTACAGTAACACCTGTCTTCTTGGGTCCAAAACAATTCTATTTGCTTGCTAAGTCATCCATTAAAGAAAGGAAGCAATTCTGTCATATTTAATCTGTAGATCCTCTAAATACAGACGTGTGATTTTGAGTAATGCATCTATTTCAATAAACTGCCATTAGATTCAGTAATTGGATGTCTTACAGAGTTTATAAAATGTGATGCTTTGCATACTTCAAATCCCATTCTCACCAAACTTTGACAACAAAAACCCTTAAGACCACTAAAAAGGGCAATATTTTCCATAAGTGTCCCATTTATTCCAAATAACATTTCATTTTTTAAAAAGTTCCAACACAACAGAAGATTTTGGACATTTAGATTTATTTATAATAATGATATGATCTGTTCAACATTTTATTAAATACTGTTTGGTATTTTAAAATAAACATTTCATACAGTATACTGTACAGGATATTTCATAAATTTTCCTTGAACTAAAAAGAAATTACCACAGACCATAATTAATTTCCTTGAAAATGTTAACTATATATTATTTTAAATATACCAATTATCCAAAAATATGTCAGTAAATTCTAACATTAATAATAATTCTTAGCTTGAACACATTCTAAAATCTGAATGACTTGCTGTGTTAAGTGAAATAGAATAAAGATGAGATTTAATTAACCTTGACATCACTTTCACTATGTTTTAAAAGGATGTCTTTGATGAAATTTTAGATATTATTAAGCTATCTTCCTATCAGTCTCTGGAATGATTAACTCTGAATGATATACACCTTTGGATCAGATAAATAATCAAAATTTAATGAGTTATGACAGATATTTTTAAATTGCTGTAATTTTAATGCATAGTTCATCAAATCTGACAACATGGTTAGGCAGAAGATATACCTTTCTATTGTGATGTGTTCTTACTGATAATTTTTAAATATTTTTGTCATATATATTATAATCTGTAATAATGAAATGGTAATTACACCCAAAGAGTTAAAGAGTTATGTAAAATCTTCAGGAATTAACTGCAGAAGGAAAAGACAAACTAAATGAAGACACCCCTTGAGCAAAGAAGATTTGACAAAGCTACCTTGACTTCGCAGAAACAGAAGGGGATTGTGCTGGGCTCCAGCAGAGCTTCTGAGAGCGTAATTCATGAAATCCTCAGATAGGATGCCAAGTTGGTACCACCTATGGGTGGATCATCTTTCAGTTTCATGCACTAAAGGAAGTTACCAGCTACAGAGATCCTCTCCTAGCAATGAAGAATGGTGATAGCCAGTAACTTATTTCAGAAAAAACTGCATCTATAGTTTTGATCGTAAGATTTGGATCTTAAGCCACTAGCCATGCTTCTTGTGTGCCAACTAGGAATAATTCCACAAGCACACTATGCTCATAGAATTGCTCCCAAGCAAGAATATCCAAGCACATTGAGTTCAATAAAAAGAAAAACATGCCTTCTACTTGTTACCAAACAAATATCTGACTGTTGTAGGACAATCCATTCTCTTAAAGTGTTAAGAATAGAACCATTAAAAGACAACAAAACACCTCTTCATGGATAATACGCTGATTAGAGGGAAAAGGTGATCACCAAGAGTTAAGTACAGTAATCCCTTTAAAGTCCCTTAAGTACAGAAAATCCCTTCAAAAATGTTAGTGTGCATGTGTGCATGCACACGTGCACACACACGCACATTCTGAAGTAATTCTGGAATGATGCATATCACATGTGTTAATAGTGATTATTGCTGGTCAGTGGAATTAACATTGATTTTCTTGCTTATCTGTATATTTTTCTACTATACGTAAATAATTGTATTTTAAGTAATTAAAAAATGGAAAACTCGATAAAACATTGAGAAGTAAATAAGGACTATATTTTTGCATTACTCAAAGGATTCACGAGTTTTACTTTAAAGATCTTTAGTATATTAAAATGACTCTGAGGGCGCCTGGGTGGCTCAGTTGGTTAAGTGACTGCCTTCGGCTCAGGTCATGGTCCTGGAGTCCCAGGATCGAGTCCCGCATCGGGCTCCCTGCTCGGCGGGGAGTCTGCTTCTCCCTCTGACCACCCCCCCTCTCAAGTGCTCTCTCTCTCTCTCATTCTCTCTCAAATAAATAAATAAAATCTTTAAAAAAATAAAAAATAAAATGACTCTGATACTTAAAATCTGGATTATATAAGATTTCTCTAGGGAAGATGGATTGAGGTAGTTTTTTAAGTGAATATGTCTTTTTATTTATAATAGAAGATTCACAATTTAAAAGCTAATTTTTTAAAATGAATAATGTGGACATAAATCTGTGTAAATGAAATAGCACCTGCCCCTTATTAGCCTAAATTATAAAATGGTGGCCTCTTTATCCTCATTCTAGACATTCTCCCTGTGTATGATATCCCTGAAGGCAAGCATACGCGGTGGTTGTAATGCTCCTCTAATCTAGATGACTTCTAAGTAAAACAGGTATTGCTTTCTGGCCAGTGACAGGGGACAAAATCAATGCCCTTTATAGACTCATGTGAGCCACCTCCCCATATCTTGGACATCCTTAGGGTGTCTGTCTGGGTCCTAGAGATATGTGCGCTGGCTGTTGGAAAGTATGAGCAGCCAAAGATTTTAGAATAATTTATGCTGAGATGATATCACACAACTGTCAAGAGAGCTACCATAAATGATGCAGACACACAGATATCTGACTGACACAGGCACAGGAAAGGAATCCCCCCCTTTCTCTCCATATGTTTAAAAAAGAACTAATTTTCATATTCCATCCTCAAAACAGAGCATCCAGCTATCCCCTTTCCCAAAGACAGACTGAGCGACTCAAACTTCTAAGAATATCTATTATAATGTTCTCCAAGACACCACAATTTTGCAATGCAGGAGGTCTCAAGGCTCCAATTCCTGAAGAGAAGGGAGGCCCCTTACCTTGATTACAGGTAACTGATCAACCAACAAAACCAAGGTAACTGCTGACATGTGCACACAGCTCCGGTACCACCATATGGGTTCTATGTCTTATGCCCTACAAAAATCTAACCAGCACAAACATAGTTCTTTTTTTTTTAAGATTTTATTTATTCATTTGAGACACAGAGATACAGAGAGAGAAAGCATGAGCAGGGAGAGAGGCAGAGGGAGAAGCAGGCTCCTCGCTGAGCCAGGAGCCCGATGTGGGGCTCTATCCCATGACCCTGGGATCATGACCTGAGCCGAAGGCAGACGCTTAACCATCTGATCCACCCAGGCGCCCCCACAAACATAGTTCTGACCCCTAGCACCAAACAACATGAAATCTATACCCAATGCTTAAAAATAGGTAGTAGTGAGAGTCAATTAGCAATGTTTTTGTAACTCCTCATAGTCATAAAGGAAATAATCCAAAGGATAAAATGAAATCTATAGGACTCTTGGTACAGTGTTGGCCAAATACTTAATCATATTTTCACAAAGTAATCTGGTAGATGGATTCAAGTGGCAGAGATCAGTTTCCCCTCCTTCCTGTGCAGATCTCATCACAGCTGACAAAAGATAAAAAGGCACATAGGAGCGGCAGAAACATCGGGTAGTCATCATGCTCTTGAAAAATTTAGAGCTGGGAGTATTTCAAAGAATGATTTGGAACATCACTTACAATCTTCATAAAACAAACTTTTAGAACTGCATTAAATCTCATTCAGCCCATGAACTGATGTGTAGTCATAGAATTGACTTTAGGTTAAGCATTTTCTAAATTTAGTGGTGAGCAAGGGAAGGATGAAGCTCTGTCCACTAGCTATATACTATATTATTTTATCATACTGTTCTTCCCATAATCAAAACATCTATTCCATGAAGCCTGACACAGATATGAAAGAAATGTCTTCAACATGCTTCGCATAAGCCTCTTAAATCATTCTTAATTAACACCTAATTTCTATCATGAGCCAAAAGTTATTTAATTACTTACAACAAAATAAAAGAGGATAAGGCTTTTTGAGGATTAAAATCTTTTTATTCTTGCCCTTGTCCCTGGCCTTCAACAGCACCAATTTATGATTTACAAGAAATGTCATGTCTACAAATGGAGGGTGAACGCATGACCTGGTTGGTCAGAGACCATTCCAGTTTTTTCCGTGGCTTTGACATTGGATTTATTTGGTACTCATTTTTCCCCACAAAAATGCCCCCATTTGGATAATAAATCACATTGCCACTTTTTATGTAGGGTAAAACTCCTAGATCAACTTTGGTGAACATTTAAATACAAATGTTCCAGTGTTGCAAGCCTTGTAGGCTAACCCCTAGACATCAAGGCTCTTCCTGGTTTAGGGGAAAATAGTAAGACAGCCCAATCACAGGCTTCAGTTACAGGACGAGGCGCAATTTCAAATCTTTGGTGGCAAGCTGGATCACATTAATAAGTGATCTATTTCCTAGTTTTCTTATAAATGATTAGGTTGAGCTAAAAAAAAGACTCCAAAGGAGATTGCACGTTGAATATGTCATGGTTCTAGGGATCCTTCTGAGATAAAATTAGCCTGGGAAAAACTGGGACAAAATTACAATGAGATTGAGCTTTTTCCTCTTCCAGAATAAGCTTTTGGGAGCATTTCAGAAATATTGCTAATTTGGATTTTATTCTCTGTAAGTGTTGCTCCAAAGAAGGGCTACTTCTGGTGTTGGAAGCAGCCTAATGATATCAGACTTCTTTGATGATAAGGTGAGGCTTCGGGGGGTAAACATCACTCAGAATGATGAATGATTTCAAACAGGGACTTGACTGAGTCTTTCTAAATCTCAGATGTCTAATTCGGTAAGAAATTCCCTCTCAAAACTCTTTATCAAAATTTTAGACTACACAAAATTTCTATTAATATTTTTTCTTCTAATTTTCAAAATCTCAAGCCAATCAAAACCTACTTTCCCTCAAACTTTTGAATTTATCTCCTACAAAGTTCAAACTCTGTGCAGACGTGGCGTAGGTGATAAAAACCAAGTTAGTCACAACTTGCCAATCCTGAGGGGCATAAGGCATCTGAAATGATAATATTTGAGGTCTGAAAAATTTTTCTATTGTAACAAAAATTGTGTTTTCCTTGAAAGTCTTTGCAGAGCTACTAAAATTTCCAATGACTTTAATATAATACTGCTTAAGAGTACTGGAAATTTGTATGTTTGATTAAAACAATAAAACAGTTACTTAAGAAAACACTGTATTTGATCAGCAAACATTTTGCAAAGCGTAGATTCTGTCCACACAAAACCATGTTAAAAACAAATAAGCAAACTCTCCCTGTTGCCTTATGCAAAGCTATTCCGTATGCCTTCCGACTACTCCATAATATCCCATAATAGGATCCAATTACTCTTATCCCACCTCTACAGTGAAGGCCCCCATGGCCCTCAGCTCTTTATTACTATAAATATGTTTAGCAAATTGGTTTTGTGCCTCTCCCATATAGACGCCATGGGAGAGAATTTCTGTTGTGTGTTCTCTGTCAGTGAGATCTTCCTACGGTTATGGGACACACATAACGAGTACTGTTGGGTTGCTCTTTAAAATATTTACACCAATTTAAATAAAATCAGTTGTATTCCATATAATAACATATATAAGTATATAAAATCGGTGTATTTGGTAACAAAGTGGCAAAAACTTGGTGGCTTCAATGAAAGAAATTTGTCCTGA
This sequence comes from Eumetopias jubatus, assembly GCF_037043125.1. Classification (NCBI taxonomy): domain Eukaryota; kingdom Metazoa; phylum Chordata; class Mammalia; order Carnivora; family Otariidae; genus Eumetopias; species Eumetopias jubatus. Next base: position 6,043,044 of record NW_028274808.1, read on the forward strand.
AGTCAAGGTGTTAGCACTGTGATGCTCTGGGGAATTCTCTTTGCCTCGTCCTAGCATCTGGTGTTTGCCACACCCCTTGGTGTTCCCTGCCTTATAGACGCATTGCTCCAGGCACACGGCCATCTCCTCCCTGTCTGTCATCACTTCACCTTCCCTCTGTGCCTGTCTGTCTCTGAATCCAAATTTCTCTTTTCTATAAAGACAGCGGTCATACCAGAAGGGGCCCACCTTAAGGATCTATTTTAACTTGATACCAATTAGCAACGCAGCAACTTTCCTTTGATCTTAGTTTTCAAACTGTCATAGAGATTTATTAATTTTAGGTTATAGACTGTAGGAAAATATAAATTGAAGGATCATATATAGATAATAAGATCAGTTTTTCAACTTCTGTACTAAAAACAAGTTGTAGAAATTCTCATAAAAATTGCCCTGAATTTAGAAATTAATACAAATATAACTTATTTTAGTTAACTTTTAAGATCCTTTAACAGAATTTAAATTTCTCCCTGTAAATGTCTAGTGCATAGTTTATGATGTCAATTTCTATTTATTTTTTGAGATTTTTGTCAAGTTTTTTTCTAACATATTTTCTAGACTGTTAGTGCCATATAGGCTTCTTGTAAATTGATTATGTATCCAGAAATTTTACCTAATTCATTTTATTTTTAAGTTTATCTCTTAATATTTTGCTATCTATATATTCCATCACAGAATGAGACAACCATGTCTTTTGCAAATTATGAAATTTATTTTTATTCCAGTTTTTCTACTTCTTAATTCATATTTATACTTACTGCTTTGCCTAGAACTTCTAGTTCTATGTTGAAGAACATTCTTTCCTTGATCTTAGAAACATCCTTGCCTTGTTCTTAGAAATTTCTTCATTTTACCAAAGAAGACATCCAAATGGCCAACAGACACATGAAAAACTGTTCAACATCGCTCAGCATCAGGGAAATCCAAATCAAAACCTCAGTGAAATACAACCTCACACCAATCAGAATGGCTAAAATTAACAAGTCAGGAAACGACAGATGTTGGTGGGGATGCGGAGAAAGGGGAACCCTCCTACACTGTTGGTGGGAATGCAAGCTGGTGCAACCACTCTGGAAAACAGTATGGAGGTTCCTCAAACAGTTGAAAATAGAGCTACCATATGATCCAGCAATTGCACTACTGGGTATTTACCTCAAAGATACAAATGTAGGGACCTGAAGGGGTACGTGCACCCCAATGTTTATAGCAGCAGTGTCCACAATAGCCAAACTGTGGAAGGAGCCAAGATGTCCATCGACAGATGAATGGATAAAGAAGAAGTGGTATATATACACAATGGAATATTATGCAGCCATCAAAAGGAATGAGATCTTGCCATTTGCAACGACGTGTTTGGAACTGGAGGGTGTTATGCTGAGTGAAATAAGTCAATCAGAGAAAGACATGTATCATATGATCTCACTGATATGAGGAATTCTTAATCTCAGGAAACAAACTGAGTGTTGCTGGAGTGGTGGGGAGTGGGAGGGCTGGGGTGGCTGGGTGATAGACATTGGGGAGGGTATGTACTATGGTGAGTGCTGTGAATTGTGCAAGACTGTTGAATCACAGATCTGTACCTCTGAAACAAATAATGCAATATATGTTAAGAAAAAAAAAAAGAAGAAAGAAGAAGATAGCAGGAGGGGAAGAATGAAGGGGAGTAAATCAGAGGGGGAGACAAACCATGAGAGACGATGGACTCTGAAAAACAAACTGAGGGTTCTAGAGGAGAGGGGGGTGGGGAGATGGGTTAGCCTGGTGATGGGTATTAAAGAGGGCACATTGTGCATGGAGCACTGGGTGTTATGCACAAACAATGAATCATGGAACACTACATCAAAAACTAATGATGTAATGTATGGTGATTAACATAAGAATAAAAAAAGAAATACTGAGTCTAAAATGTCTGTATTGCATATGCTCTTTGTTGTAGGATATCATAATGGTGTAAATAAAAGACACTCTCTTCTATGTTTAATTTCTGGATAGTGAATTACATCAAATAGTTTTTCAGCATGCACTGAGAAGATTATGTCATTCCTTGATTCCATTAATTAGGTAAGTTATATAGTAATATTTTCTGATGTATAATTCCACTCAATTATCTGAGGCACTTATTCATAATAGTCACATCTTGGATTTTAAGTAACACATTTCTGTCTGCTATTGTCACAGGTAATTTTTCCCCCCAGTTTTTTGTTTTGTTTTGTTTTGTTTTGTTTTTAGCACTCTGAAAGCCTGTGAGAAAAAAGAATAAGGACTTAAAATAATGTGAGGATCTCACCAGATGATCATGAATTTATCCTTTCTGAAACTCTCCAGTAAGTTATTCTTCTTCTCATTGATGAGCTATTGTAGTTTCTCCAATTATTAAATACTGCCACTGGAAAGTGAGCTCCATAGCAGCTCCCAGAGTGTTTAAGAAAAGAAGGCCTGTCATCACTTTCTAAGTCCTCAGTTAACTGTGTGAATATTTATCTCCTTACTCCAATCCCAAGGACAGCTCAGAGGAATAATGGTTTGCCAAAAAGCAATTGGAAAATTGTGACTTCTAAATTGGCTATTTCTATGCAAAGTGTTATGGCCTTTATAGGAGGTGCTGTGTTAGGACTTCCTAATTAACTTCAATTTGCAAATCATAGTTGACTCTAATTTGCAAATTCCATGTATTAATGTGAGTCAAGAAGAGTTAATATTAAGTGTTGCCTAATCAGGTTACAAAATAACAAGAGAGTCATCAGCTTGGTGTTTGTTAATACAAAGAACACTTGGAACACAGTGTGGTCTCAGCAAAACAATGAACAAACTCACGCATATCAGGGAGGAAACAGAAAATCCCAAACTCCAACTGAATAAACCCTTCTCAGGAAACCATTCTGCCTTAAGGCTGATGAGAGTCCCATCTAACTGGATGGACTTCCAATGATAGTGACATCCTGTTACCACATTTGCAATATATTTGGCTCAAGTCTTTCACAAGGGGCCGTGGCCTTTCCATTTCTGTTAACAAAACATCCAGTGACTCTTTTTTCCCCATCTAGCACATTTTATATATTTAAATAGCAAGATTGTCTGGAGTAATGGGATTAGCCATCACTCATTTATTGAGTGATTAATATCTCTTGCTTACTGGGCTGGGAATTGGAAGGCAGACAGTATTTATTAAACTGTGTGCTCATTTTTTGATGTGTTTATCACCTCCACTGGATTGCAAAATCTTTGAATGCTGAGACTCTTCATTCTTCATTTCATTCTTCTCAATATATCCATGGTCTGGTGCAATCCTGGATCAGGCTGAGTGCACAATAAATGCATGGGGAAAAGATAATGAGTAAAAGGATGAAGGAAGTATGAGCAGAAAGTTTGACAAGAATCCAGGTGACAATGTAATGGGGAATTGGTAGACTCAAGCAATCACAGTAATTAATGAAGCCAGAGGCCACAGATAGAGAGTGGGGGAAAACAAAACAAAACAAAACACACTTTTGAGCAGATTTCATTTCTTCCTAAATAGATTCTAATTCATTAATGTTAAGCCCCCATTCAACTATCCACTTCTATCAAATAATGGTCTAAATAGACTTCCTGGGTTATTATAACGATATTAGCTTCATAACAGAGTCTAGTGTATTTATGTTGAATTTTTAGAAGCCACTGAATTCTCAACATTCAATATCTATGAGGGTTTAAATTCCTTTGAAGCCTGGTCAGTATGTCAAGAACACCTCATTGCGGATGAAGGATTTGCACTTTTATTAGAGGTCGGGAAAGAAACTATTCTTTTTTTTTAAAAAAAAAGATTTTATTTATTTGACAGAGAGAGAGAGACAGCGAGAGAGGTAACAGAAGCAGGGGGAGCAGGAGAGGGAGAAGCAGGCTTCCCACTGAGCAGGGAGCCCAATGTGGGGCTTGATTCCGGGACCCTGTGACCATGACCTGAGCCGAAGGCAGACGATTAACGACTGAGCCACCCAGGCGCCCCAAAAGAAACTATTCTTAATAAGAAAGCAAGCACCAATGATATCCATTTGTAAATAAGAGATCTCTGGACGACAGCAGAAAAAAACTACCCCAGACACCTTCCTCAGAGCAAGGACAGTGCACTTAATTGTGCTTGCAGTTTCAAGAACGCCATCTATCAGAGACAAGCATTAACGTCATCTGCCAGGGTTGGGTGGGGGCAATTCTTTTGCTAACCATTTGCTCATTTAAAAATGAGACTGTAAAATGTCTTTAGAAGCCAAAGTGCATCATCTAATTTGGAGTGGTAGCAAACTGTTCTACAATTCTAACCAGTGGTGGGATGAAAAAAAAATACATCAGAGAAAGATACAATAAATTGAAGGATGTATATTGATTATAAATGCAATTGTGCTTTCAAGGGCTTATCTCCTTGTCCCTGGAGACTGTCAGACTTCAAGAGTCCTACATCAGCATTTCCACTGCCTCTGAAGGCTGCCTTCCCTGGATCTGCAACGCCAGGGATGGCACCTGAAAGAAATATGTGGGCAGCAGAATTCAAAGTACTGTGTTAGAGCTGTATTAAAAGTTTCTTGTTTCTCACCTACTAAATTTACTTCCTTGGTCAATTTTCTCTGAGCTTAACCCTTTTTGTGCATGTCCTCATTGAATAAACCCTAAGGATTAGACAATACTTTGAATGTCCTGCATACTATATTTGTGCCAATTTTATCCAAGGTTGCAATGAATTTTGACAGCTATGCCAAAAACTTCTGCTCTTTTTTTACATTAGGTTTGATACCTGAGAATATCTTACCTGAAAATTATAAGGTTGATCTTTAAAAAAAACTTAAATAAATGATTTTATATTTGTTGTTTGGTTTCTTAACTTTCAGTTGCAACTGGCATACTCACTGTGTGTTACCGATAACTATGTCAGTGAAGTATTCATTTTTCTACACCATTAATAACTCTAATGAGGACAGACACAATACTGAGTCCTGCCAGCAGAGAGCTCCCTCTCTGTTCACACCATCAATCCATCATCTGGCTTTTAAAAACAGTTGCTAAAACCTGTTAAAACTCTATTTAAATATACTACACTTAGCTTAAATAGTGTACATCTTTTTAAAGAGATGAAAATCCTTTATCATATTACTTAATATTTTTCTGAAGATTTTCATCCATGCAATCTAGACACAAAAAATTCACAAGTATACTGGGGAGCCCGGGTGGCTCAGTCGGTGAAGCATCCGCCTTCAGCTCAGGTCATGATCTGGGGTCCTGGGATCGAGCCCCTCATCAGACTCCCTGCTCAGCGGGAAGCCTGCTTCTCCTTCTCCCTCTGCCCCTCCCCACCCCTCTCGTGCTCTCTCTCAAATAAATAAATAAATTTTAAAAAATTTACAAGTATACAAATTAAAGATGGAGAAGCAATTGTAATTCTTTTCAGATTGTCTCATATTATCCCTTGTTAGGGGTTGAATTGTGTGCCCCCCCAAAAAGACATGTTGAAGTCTTATCTCCCAGTACATCAGAATGTGACCTTATCTAGAAGTAGGGTTTTGCCTATGTAATTAGTTAGGATGATGGGTTAAGACAAGGAGTAAGGAAGAATTCTAGTCCAACATGCCCAGTACTTGCAAGAAGATGGCCCTGTGAAGAGAGAGGCACGCCAGGAGAACAGCGTACAATGATGAAGGCAGAGTGGGGCAATGCAGCCACAAACCCAGGAACCCCAAAGATGCCAATGAGCCACCAGAACAAGCAAGAAGCAAGTATGAGTCCAATACAGGCTTCAGAGGTGGCCTGGCCCCACCAGAGCCTTGATTTCACTGGACTTCCTACCGTTCAGAACAGGTTGTAACAGAGTCCAGGACCCTCCTCCTCCTGCTGCACCAAACCAGATCTGGGACTGTACCTACATCTTTGGCACAGAAACTTCAGGAACTGCACCCTTCTCACCGGGCTTCCCTCGGAACGAGTGCTTGGCCTCACACACGTTATTACTTATTCATTGTCACATCCTGCATTCCAGTTTCACCTCTTGTGTATTATTTATTTCTCTCAACTGAAATAAGAGCTATTTGAAGACAGAGACAAGGCCACATGTTTATTCTAGACCTCTTGAGAATCCTAAGGGAACAAAAGGTAACCTGCGTGATGTTTTTGAAAAGAAAACTGTAAAGCAAGATTAATCACTGATTCAGTGACCATCCAAAACCAGCACACTTTGTGTCATGATGGTCTTTTCTCGTCTTAATAAATAAACCCAGAGAGCAGAAAACTGAATACTCCATTGTCTTATGACCAGAGAGCTGTCATTGTCTGCCTGTGTTCAGGGAGGGGGCTGCTGGGCGCTGGGAAGACACCCCACCGGCCACCAAGAGCAAAGCTCTGATGACACTTCTCTAGCCAAAGCCACTCACCTGACCGCACAGCAGGAAATGAGTGACTATCTTAAATAAGTAATTTAGAAGCTATTTAAATCTGACCAGTTTCTACGGCCAAGAAAGCAATAAGAGAAAGTTGTATTAATGGACAGATATGGTTCGGGTTGGGTCGCATGAGGAAAGGTCCTGAACATTCTGGATGGAACAGGGATGGATCTCCAGTCTCGCTCGCTTTGTTGTAGTTAAGACGAGGAGGCAGAAGAGAAAAGCAGAAAATAACAGGATAACTTGAAAGAGATTCTAAGTGCTTCATGGAGGCGTCCAGAAAATCCAAAGGTTGACTGATGGAAACTGACTAGTTTCCGGTCATCTACCTTAAAAGGGACTTAGTGGAACACTGACACCAAAACCAAGAGTTTAGGGGGACAGGGACATGAAAATAGAGAGGTCAATGTTGAGGAGCAGGTGTTGGTCACATTTTTCCTCTGGTTATTATTCCTGACCTGATACTCGCCCTTCACTGGCCACACGAGGTGAATGGCAGGCAGACCAGCAGCCCCTCACCCACGCAGGCAAATCTGTGCACACGCCTGTGTCTTCCCTTTTACACACATCCACGTGGATCCACTTCCTCACAAGCCTCCTGGGATTCCCGTCAGGGAAAAGTGAATGCCCCCTCACGTTGAACATATTTTGCAACCTTCTGTTTCTCCCACGAATTACTTTAAAGCTTTGTGAAATGAAAAGAATCTCCTCTTAATCACACGATGGAGAAACCCTGCCAGATGCTGCTGACCTCTCAGACAGAAGGAGGAAGAACTTCCTGGCAGGGGACGTTGTTAAACGTCAAAATGATTTAGCAATAAAGATTGTGGAATCAGCTCCCCTGCAAATCTTCCAAAATAGGATGAAGCATGTCCCTGAAAAACTGTTGACACCACATGACTTCTGAAAAGGCAGGGTAGACTAGTCTCCGTGCCAAAAATTAACTAGTATGGAAAACTGTCAATGGCAAAGATGAACCTCTGATCCCTTCCAGCCCCAGCAGTGGATCCTACACATCTAACTTAAAAGAGCTAAATGGAATTAAGCCTCAGCCAGACTTAAGCACATTCTATGATCTTTACAGACAAGCTAACCTCTTTCACTCAAAGAGATTATTTTGTCCCTCATGGAATCTACCCAAATCCTTAGTATGTGGGGTCCAGGAGACTCTAACAGGGCTGCAAACTCATTCAGCCCTGCTGGAGCACTTAAACAGTTTGCAGAGCTAGTCAGCATCGACAGTGAGAACAGGACATTTCTAATTTCTTTAAGACCTTGCTTCTTTTCAGAGTTTCTGAGAAATGGAAACTGTTATCAACTCCGCCTATGATTAATAAAGGGCAAAATGAGGATCCCTGCTTCCTATCACTTTGAAGAACCAAAGATAAATACATTGGGCTCAGTAGTGCCCCCAGAAGGCTGAGGAGACCTGTGTGACAACTTATTATTATAAGATTTGGCAAACAGCTGAGTTTCGTGTTCCAAATGGCAATCCAAAAACTAGTAGTGATAAAAAACAGGCCATTTGGAAAGACCCCAGTATTAACTCAGCATTGGACCTCAGTCACATTTTATCTCTCACTGCAACTTCCGTCTTATTTTCTGAAGAAAGTGCTCCCCAGGAGGATTTCCTTTTCAGGAAAATCTACCCTTTATAGACACCAAACTTTTATCAGGCTCCAATCTTCATCTGTTCTCCTGACAGGGGAGGCGAGCCAGGCGGCATGCCCCTTCACTTGTAATGTCAAGTCACATTCATGAGAGACAGAGAGAGAGAGAGGCAGAGGCAGAGGGAGAAGCAGGCTCCCCGCCAAGCAGGGAGCCCGATGCGGGACTCCATCCCAGGACCCTGGGATCATGACCGGAGCCGAACGCAGACGCTCAACCGACTGAGCCACCCAGGCGTGCCTTGTTGAATGCTTATTAACGACAGAAAAATATGCAGGAAAATAAGATGAAAACCCACTGTCAAATACCCACCATTCTGTCCAAGTTATGCCATGATTCTACCTGTAATCCATGATGATATTTATAATAAGATATTCATAAACAGTAGGTATCACAGTGGGAGTGACCTTGCCTCCTGAATGGAATCTCCCCCCTGTCCTGTTGTAATCATTCCTATCTGATCATCTACTTTTAGTGTCTTTCCATTCCTCTAAAGTCTTCAGTCTTCCCATAAAATTGTCGTAAAACCTACACTTCATTATGGCACCCTTCTGCTCAAACTGTCCATCACCTCTCCACTGGGGTGGAGAAACCTAAGTCCCTTCTCATGAGGTGCAAGATCCATACCTGTCTGACCCTAATCTCTTTCCTCACCCTCACGCTTCACCATCTCCTTTCTTGCACAAAATGACCCCACAATGTCTCACACATCTCTGAACACAACGTGCCACTTAAAAACTCTTTATGTTTATACAGTCTGGAAAGCGCCAGATTTCACCACCTGGAATAATTCTCTTTTTCTTTGTGGTCCAACTTAAATGCTACCTATTTTGTGATGCTTTTTCTAATTTCCATAAGCAGAGTTGATTTTTCATAGCTCTATTGACTTTTTTGTGGTACATAATATTCTTTTCTAATTGATTTCCCTTTTTAAATTACGGACTTAAAAAGGTGACTGGGAGGAGGGATGAAAGGTGGCGCGCGGAGGGTTTTTAGGGCAGTGAAACTATTCCGTGTGATGTCCTAACGGTGAATACATGGCATTGTATCAGTGCCCAAGGTTCACTAATTGTAACAAATGCGCCCTCTGGTGGGAGATGTTGATAACGCGGTAAGCTGTGCCTGCGTGGGACAGGCTACCTTCCTCTTAATTTTGCTGAGAACCTAAAACTACTCTAAAAAAAAGTCTTAATAAAAAATAATGACTGAATAGTTTGTGTCTGTGTGTGCACACATACACATATATATCCTAGACATCTAGTATACCAGCCGCGTGGTAGGCATTAGTGAACTTTTGCTGAAACTGTTCAAATGCGCCACATTTTATAGAATTCTATCCTCTGCCCACTCAGCATCCATGTCTGCAGACTAAACTGTCCTGTTATGAGGGCACCTGGCCAGCTCCGTTGGCAGAGTATGCGACTCTTGATCTTGCGGTCATGATTTCCAGCCCCTCGCTGAGTGTAGCGATTACTTAAAAATAAATCTTAAAAAAAAAGTAAAAAAAACAAAATAATGTCCTGTTATAGCAGCATCTTCTTCAAGAGCTATCGCTTTACTTGTAATGTACTGATCTTTGCCTAGATGTCCTATGATTTTTTTAAGAAAATACAATTTCTACAATTAAAGGAGGAAAAGAGTTTTTATGCTTGATTTCTGTGGGTTAATCACTGTTCAAAAAGCATGAAAAACAAACCCCAAATGCCATTGTGATGTTTAGAAAGGAAAAGAGATTCTTAATGAAATGTCCCTAAAGATTAATTTAATGAAGAAAGCTATAAAGACGTGACTCCAGATCGATACCCAGGATGGCATGGGGGTTTCAGGTGAGCTAGAAGACAGGGACAGAAATCCTAGCAGGTAGTTCTGGCTAATCAGACACAAATGAGACCCCCAGGTTTCCATCACCTTTCTAGCTTCTGCCTCTGGAAGAACAGGGGCACACACACCATGGACAATAGAGCTGTGGTAGGGCCTTCTCTAAGTTTGAGAACATGCAAAGAGAATAAATTTTCCATAATAAAGGCAAAGCCTCCTTAGGTAAGAATGAATTGTCTCCAGGTTCAAAGGCTTCAAGAGGTGAACTCAGTTTAATTTACTTCAACAATGAACACAGAAGGTGCACAGATGAATGTGATTCAGTGTCAATCCTCTAGCAATTTATGTTCCAGTGGGAGACTCAATTTTATAAACTGATAGTTTATAGAATGTGGCAAAAAGCTTTAAAAAAGGCTTGCATTTTAACTCAAAACTAGTTTACAGATTCCTGCCAGTGAGGACAATGAGGTAGGAGCTACTAAGAGAGGGAACTCTCCATCTCATCTGGGACATTTTCCCTCGGAGACTCGTAGTGAGAAAGGATTTTTTTTTTTAAGATTTTATTTATTTATTTGATAGAGAGACAGTGAGAGAGAGAGAGCACAAGCAGGGGCAGAGGGAGAGGGAGAAGCAGGCTCCCCGCTGAGCAGAGAGCCCGATGTGGGGCTCGATCCCAGGACTCCGGGATCATGACCTGAGCCAAAGGCAGATGCTTAAAAACCTGAGCCACCCAGGCCCCCAAGAAAGGATTTTTTAATAAAGGAGGCATAGCCTAAATATATCTTAGAAATCCTATCTAAAAGCTAACTATTTAAATGTGTATCCTGAAATAAAAATAACATGAATTCAGATTTCTGTGTATGAGATACTACGAAGTAATGCAAAACAGTCCAAATTGTGACTTTTCCAAAAATTATTCTGAGACAAAAAGGATCAGAAGTTCTACTCTATCTATGTACCCATCCATCCATCTGAACACAGCTATGAATGAAGTAGCAAATATCTCCAACAGTCATAGTGCTATTTAGGGGTATCAGGACCTTGACCAAATAAATTGCTTGTTTTGTTTGTATCGATGGTTCGCAGAGATTTAAAATTTCAAAATACGAAAAAAATTTCTGTGGATGACCAAAATTTGTTGGTTATAATGAAACAATGGGAAGATCTTCATAAGTGATAGTCTACAATGGTCTAAATTTTATTATTTTTACCTTAACTATATACATACATAAAAATGCAATATGCTTCTATGAGACACACTTAGAATAATTTTGGGACACATCTGTGCATTGTGAAGGGACACAATAAATAGCAATGTTATCACCTACCTCTTTTATTGTTCTTTGTAGTTCATAGAACACTTTTGCATGCATTAACTAAATGACTGTATTTTTTTTTTCATTGAGGAGTGGCTATAAAAATCTCCAAAATTCTGAAGATAAACTGTAAAATCAACACATTTCAGATTATCTTGGAGACAAAAATTTTTCAGGCAGGAACATTAAACAGTAATGATTTGAGCGTTGCCACATAGATAGCATATTTATTTCACCAGGTCTCTTAAAATTCTGGTAAACAGTGTTTTCCTTCTACATTTCACATTCCTGGAGAATAAATCCTGTACATCTGACATACACAACCTTCTGAAGACTCTCAAGGGCAAGAGCCAGTAAGAGATGAAGTCGGGGATTAAGAACAGAACAAAAGAAATCACCCATAAGGCAGAGAAAAAGTGCATACTTTCATAAACAGAATAAAGTCTTGAGAAAAGGAAGTCATAGCATTCCTATTTCTTTAAAAGAATAGAAGTCATGACTGTGATTTCCTATTAAGAAGGAAAGAGCTTTGCCTTGACTGAGCTAAATCTGCAAGCCCTTTTTTCCTCTAGCCCCCTGATATTTACCATGTGCCATGCCTACTTAGCCAAGAATGTATATAGCAGCTAAGGATACAGCAGTGAATGATCTCTTCTCTTACTGACTTCTTATTCTAGTGGGGAATCTGTTCTCAGGATTATGAAGGCTGCTTGCAGAAATAACTCCTTAATAGTAGCAATTTGAAAAACTGAAATTAATCAGACCATTTCCAAACTAGGCATCCTAGAGGTTCCTGTAAATTACAATATGCATGGTCAAAAACGAGGAATTCAGAAAGGCATTGACCACACACGTGTGTGCACGTGCACATATGGTATATGTATGTTTATATCTGGGTATGTGTACCCAGCAGCATATACACACCATGCGATCTGCCACTTCCCTCCTGAGTATGGAGCCTGATGCAGGACTCGAACTCACAACCCTGAGATCATGACCTGAGCTGAAATCAAGAGTCAGATGGTTGACTGAGCCACCCAGGTGCTCCTGGGCTCCTAGGAATTTCTGAAAATTTACAAAGGGCAACTCTCTTTCCTAGGGCACTGGGCTCAGCTCTAGAACACTCCTCACAGTAAGCTCTGCACAGCTCTTGCCAATGGGACTATGAGACTCAAGGCACTGGATGAGACTCACTTGCTGTCTCAGATTAAGATGAAGAAAAAGACCAAAAACAAAACAAAATAAAACAAAACAAAAACACCCTTCACCCTTCAGTTTGTACAATGTAAAGAAACAAATTTGGAAGCATCTGTGGACCAATGGATAAGAAAGTTCCTATGTAATTCTTAATCTCAGGAAACAACCTGAATGTTGCTGGAGTGGTGGGGGGTGGGAGGGATGGGGTGGCTGGGTAATAGACATTGGGGAGGGTATGTGCTACGGTGAGCGCTGTGAATTGTGCAAGACTGTTGAATCACAGATCTGTACTTCTGAAACAAATAATGCAACATATATTAAGAAAAAAGAAAAACAAGAAGATAGCAGGAGGGGAAGAATAAAGGGGAGTAAGTCAGAGGGGGAGACGAACCATGAGAGACAATGGACTCTGAAAAACAAACTGAGGGTTCTAGAGGGGAGGAGGGTGGGGGGATGGGTTAGCCTGGTGATGGGTATTAAGGAGGGCACGTTCTGCGTGGAGCACTGGGTGTTATGCACAAACCATGAATTATGGAACACTACATCAAAAATTAATGATGTAATGTATGGTGATTAACATAACAATAAAAAAATTTTTAAAAAGATATACTTTGGAAGAAGAAAAAAAAAGAAAGTTCCTAAGTAACTAGCAACAAAAGTATTACTAAGAATGGAAATAATAGGGGGCATCTGGGTACCTCAGTCGGTTGGGCATTTGCCTTCGGCTCAGGTCATGATCCTGGGGTTCTGGGATCTAGTCCCTCATTTGGCTCTCTACTCAGCAGGGAGCCTGCTTCCTCTGCGGCTCTCCCTGTTTGCGCTCTCTCTCTCTCCCTGTCAAATAAATAAATAAAATCTTAAAAAAAAAAAAAAACCTTCATAGTTTGCACAGTGTAAAGAAACAAATTTGCAAGCATTTGTGGATCCATGAAGAAAGTTCCTATGTGACAAACAACAAATTGTATTATTAAGAATGGAAATAATAACGATCATAACATCGGTAATGACTAGCTTTTAGTGAGGGCTACACTGTGGTTCCATGCAATTTTTCATTTATATCTCACAATAAACCTCTGAGTTGGATAACTAATAACTAATCCCATGCACAAAGAAAGAAACAAAATGAGAGAGACCTTGTCACCAGCCAGTGAGTGCAGGAGGGGACTTGTAGGTAGTAAGTTCCTAACATCTATGCTAAGGGAGGAAGGCTGAAGTCTCATTATGCCCTAAACATAATTAATAGCATGATTCCTAATCTGACTAATTTAACATGAAAGAAACACTATTACCTAGTTTTATTTCACATAGTATTGTTTTATGTTGGAGTTTTAATAGATTCAATTGTGATATACTTCAATCCTCTGGGCTTATTCATTTTACTTAATTTATATTTTCCCACAGTGGGTTTCAGGGCCCCACCCCCTTATGGTGAGGGGAAGTATTGTGTTAAAAATATATTCTTCAGAACCCAGAGTAATGGACACCATCACTCTAATTTTTTAAATTCCAGTATGTATAGTTAACATACAGTTTCAGGTGCACAAAGTAGTGATTCAACAATTCTGTACATTACTCGTGCTCATCACTATAAGCATACTCTCAATCCCCTTCACCTTTTCCCCCAGGCCGCCGCCCACCTCCCCTCTGGAAACTACCAGTTTGTTTTCTATAGTTAAGGGTTTGTTCTTTAAGTTTGTCTCTTTTTTCCTTTGTTCATTTGTTGTGTTTCTTAAATCAAATAAAATCATATGATATTTGTCTTTCTCTGATGGACAGATTTCATTTAGCATTATGCCCTCTACATCTACCCATGTTGTTGCAAATGGCAAGATTTCATTCTTTTTTATGGCTGAGTAATATTCCATTGTGTATACACACCACATCTTCTTTATCCATTCATCCATCAGTGGACACTTGGGTTGCTTCCATATCATGGCTATTATAAATCATGCTGCAATAAACTTAAGGGTGCACATCTCTTTTCAAGTTAGCGTTTTCATTTTCTTTGGGTAAATGCCCAGTGAGGGAATTAGTGAATCCTATGGTAGTTTCATTTTCAATTTTTGAGGAACCTCTGTACTGTTTTCCACAGTGGCTGCACCAGTTTGCATTCCCACCAACAGTGCATGAGTGTTCCTCTTTCTCCACATCCTTGTCAACACCTGTTTCTCATGGGAAACCAATATTCTTTCTGCCTGTTTTTATCAGATCCGAGCGAGCTGGTGCTGTCTGATTTTAGCTGGTGTTCTCTTAGCTAAGAACTGGAACTGCTAACATGTCAGAATTACAGATGTTTGCTTTTGTGCTATTTCAATAAATATCTGTAGTCTCATGCTCACCAAATAATACTTATTTTATATATAACTTAGCTTATTACATACTATTTTAAATTGTCAGGAGACCCTACTAAGCAATACCATTTTACTCCTGTATTATTTTATATATTTGAGCAACTTGTGGATGGATTAGTTTGTAACTGATTTACAGAATGCAGTCAAACCCATGACTCTGAAGACATTGGAAGTGCAAGATTCTGCACTTACAGAATGAAGAGTCAAGGACTGGGCCTTCACATTTCAGGATGTCTCTTGGCAGTTGACCTGCACACGTTTTCCTGTTTATGCCCCTCGCATGTATGAGATTTCTTTTCCAGCCTTTTAAGTAGTTATCGGTTGACTTGTTTTTGAATAATTAAAAAAAAAAGATAGGATAAGTCTCCCATGGCATTCTGTTCTAGCATATTTTGTGGATTAAGAAAAATTCCTAGTCTCTCTCCTATAACATGAATCAACTAAAGAGTGATGATAGGCCTCCTACATGCCTATTTCAATCCACCCCAGAATTTCATTTTAGGATCTAAGTGTTTATCACGAGACAAGAGTCTGCCATGTATTTCAACTGCAACGGGTAACACATCAGTAAGACGGGAACACATAAACACGTTCTATAAAGTATGCAATATTCAAGATCCCTAGCACAGAGTTGGACATATCTTTCTTGTAAGTCATTTTACCTGTGTGCTAATGTTTTCCTCAGTCAACTGGATTTCAATCTAACGGTCATACATATTAATTGGCAGATCTGATAGACAAGTTCGCTCTAATTCATTCTAATTAATATACTCAGATTTTAAAGGCCAAATTAGCATTTTTTAAGATTATTTCTTTATTTATTTGAGAGAGAGAGAGAGAGCACTAGCATGGGGAGTAGCAGAAAGAGAGGGAAAAGCAGACTTACCACTGAGCAGGGAACCCAACATGGGGCTCGATCCCAGGACCCTGGAATCATGACCTGAGCCAAAGGCAGACGCTTAACTGACTGCACCACACAGTCGCCCTCCAAACTAGCATTTTAAATACAGATTATATTTTGCCTACATGTGCTCAGGCAAGTCAAACAAATCTGAAATGTCGAGAATATGATTTTTTGTTCATTTTACATGCAATATTTATGGAAAATGAAAACGTGGCTAACTTGGTCATATCAGTTTATTTTCCTACTTTTCCTAAAATAATAGAAATTGTACATTCTACCATTAGACCTTCACTCGTGTTTTTCAAATTTGGGAAATCTTTCCCGTAATTCTTCTCAGAATTACAAATTATCAAACCTTCAGAGTCCTGCTGAGTATCCTAAAATCAGATCATTCTAACATTATTTCTCCTTACTCAGACTGCTTTAACTAGTATCTTCTCCACTACCAATTATGGGTAACCATAAAACATTCTCTGTTATTTTATTTCAAATATACGGGTCTTTTATCCCCAAAGTGATTTAAATTTTTGAGGGCAAGAGTTATAAAAAGAAGAAAACCCAGTGTTTGCTGCACTATCACGTACTTTTAGAAATACCTGATTCGCTTAAAATGAATGTCTATATACATTCATAACCTACAGGTTAGTTTTACACATTCTGAGCACCGTCAATGCTAAAGTGTTATTTTTTTTATTCACTTGGAGAAGTGTAAATAATCTTTCAGAAAATTAAAAGGAGCCTCTAGCCTTTGTGAATCCTTTAAATTTTCTATTGCAAATTCAAAATCTTTATTTCCTTATATCTGGTAAAACAATTTTTAATCTGAGAAAAATGGAATCAAATATTTTATAGTTGGGGACTCACTTCGAACCCAAGGTAAATCTATAGCCAGCTACGTCATGAAGTTGCAAGCTGTCTTCCTGACCTCTCCCTCTCTCACTTCTCAAAGCCGGGCCATCTGAGATGACAAGGATCTCTGCTGGGCTGACAGGGACCACAGATTCCCACAGCCTCTCCTCTCCTGCCTTACAAAAATCCTGCTCCTTATTTGTTGGGGTCCATAATGACTGTCCAGTGAGGTCGGCTTCACATCACTTCTTCCTGCATGGAAACCCCATTCTGCACCTTCTGTTTCTGTATCTTCCACATTCCCAAATTAATTAATTCTCTTCCTTTGTTCCATTTTCATGTCAATGTACCGAGAAGAGTGTCAGACAAACTTAGAAGCAGGGCCAGAGTTATGGACCTGAATTGCGCCCCCGCCAAATCCATAACCCCCAGGACCTCAGAATGTGACTGTGTTTAGAGACAGAGCCTTTAAAAAGGTGATGAAGTTAAAATGAGGTCATTAGGGTGGGTCTAATCCAGTATGTCCTCATAAGAAGAGGAGATTAGGACACAGACAGGCTCAGAGGACAGACCATGTGAGGACACCAGGAGAAGGTGGACGCCTGCTAGCCAAGGAGAGAGGCCTCAGAAGAAACCAACCCTGCCAGCACCTTGATTTTGGACTTTCAGCTTCTCGAGTTATGAGAAAATAGCTGTCTGCTGTTAATGCCACCAGCCTGTAGTACTTTATCATGGCAGCCCTAACAGACCAATGCACCTAATAAATTCCTATGTTAAAGGACAGGAAACACATGACCCATGATATATAAGTGGACATTATAAGAAACGAGAGGCAAGTGTGGCAGAATGAATTTTTCAAAAATGGTCTCCATGGTATTTCTGGCCCCAAAGTCTCTTACCGAATCTTAACACCTCCCTTCCCAGAAGCAGAACTCAAGTCCCCTCCTTTTGAGTCTGAGGGGTATTCTGGACTGTGCCAACTGATGAAGTTCAGCATAAGTACTGTTAAAGGAAGGTGAAAGGTGATGAGGATTCTGCCTGCCTGCCTGGCTCTTTTGTCATGGTAGCAACTGATGAGGCCAACATGGTAGCAACACCCTGGAGAGGCAGAGATGTTCTAGGAGCCCCTACTGTCCCACCCACTCACTAGCTCATCCAGGCTTCCCATGCAGCCATCAGATTGAGAATCAAGAAGCTTTCAAGATGCCCCAACCCCAGAATCATCTAACCACTCCATCAGAGATCCCAAACGGCTCATGGATTTCAGATCCACACACACCAGGAGAGATTATACACGATTATGACAGTTTTGAGCCACTAAGATTTGGGCACTAATGATTTGCTATGCAGCAGTTTTTACCCAGAGCACCAAGAATAGCTCTCACAGTCAGAAACAATTTCAGAATAATAAATGTCCTAGAAGAAAAGTTAGGATAATTGTTTTTGCAATTCTAGGGTGAATATTCTGGCAAGTCTGTGTGAGCTTTCAGTCTCTGATGGCCTCTGACCAGCCATGTGTCCCAGGACGCTGACCCCATAGACAATATCTCAGGGGTGCTCTGCCACCTGGGTTTTCACTGGCTTGAATCAGTAACAGACAAAAGATAGGATGCCAGAAGGAGAGAGAAACAGAAGTATGTCTTCATTCTTTCCCAGCTTTGGGCCTCATCACTATGTACAATGAGGGTCCATCTGAGACTGCACACACCAGCAGGCAGCCATCATTCCAGCGTTCTAGGTATGGCCAGGCTCTAGAACCACTATTCATTCACCTTCTCTATCCAGCCCTAGAGAGCCTACAACCTTCTCAGTGTTGTCAGACTCAGAGCCCTCCCACCCTTGTTTGCTCGTATAACACTACCCCTACGTCTGAAACTTCCACTGCATCATCTTTATTTGAAGCATGTGGTATAAACTTTGTTTCTCGTTAGAACCCCCATTAATAGAGGAATCCATTGGGCCCATGAAGGCCACAAGAGAAGACTTAAAGGAAAACACTGACAGACATTTAAATAAATACACTAAAAATACATTTAAAACCGCTTTTATGAGAATATGAATAATATCGTCAAATTTAAAGACAAGCAACAGAGCCCAAATATTGCCAATCCTAAAATATCTGCAATACGCAAATTCTTAGCATTCTTAAAATCCACAACATAGAGAATGCCTCTATAAATTAGTAAGAAAAATAACCCAGAATAAAGAAGCGAGTAGATAAAAATGATCAGGCAATTTTTAGACAGAGGACCATAAATAGTCACTAAACATAGGAAGAGGAGTTTGAGGTCACCAATTATCAGAAAAGTGAGGATTAATATAACAATAAAAACATCTTTTTAAGTTTGGTCAGTTCAGAAAATGCTGTGTTACTTACAGCAAGACAATACTCCTCTCACACTGAATACTGACAGTGTTATTTGCTGCAGCATTTTGGAGGGATATTTTGTTTGTTTTTATCAAAATCCATCCTACATACACTTGTACATGGGGAAAATAGATATATATATTTGTTCGTTAATGTACTGTGAATTGCTGTTTGTTATACTAGCGGTCGAAAATTTAACTTCTCTTAGTAAAAGAATGGTTAAAATATGGTACAGTAGGGCGCCTGGGTGGCTCAGTTGGTTAAGCAACTGCCTTCAGATCAGGTCATGATCCTGGAGTCCCGGGATCGAGTCCCGCATCGGGCTCCCTGCTCGGCGGGGAGTCTGCTTCTCCCTCTGACCCTCTCCCCTCTCCCCTCTCCCCTCTCATGCTCTCTCTCTCTCTCAAATAAATAAATAAAATCCTTTAAAAAATACGGTACAGTAATATTATGGTATTTTATGCAATTTCTGAAAATAATAAGGTAGGGTTGTATATGCAGATAAAGGGTGATATGCATCAAATATTATAAAATGAACTAACAGGTCAAATAATAATGTGCACAATATGATCAAAATTAAGTTAGAGAAATAGTCATACGGTACTGACAGAAATTGGCAATAGCAATTGAAACAGAGCTAAATGAGTTGGACATCAAGGTGCTTATAAATATACTCTATGGAAGGGCCTGGAGGGAGTAGATGTCTATTTTTTTTTAATTTGGAGAGGGTTTTTCATCAAGAAATTAATAGGAGCTTTCACTTTTTACTTTACATGTTATGTATTATTTACTTTTTTAACAATAGAGCAGTACTCTGTTTATTTTATAAATGTCCTAAGAGACCAATGTCAAAAAATATTGATGTTTTTGAAGATATCTCAGGAGTTTTTTCAACAGTTCTTGTGGCCTCCTGATTCTCCTTTTTTTTTGTTTTTTACCTTTACATGAAGAAGTAGTAGTCAATATAAAAACATAGCCCTTATTAAGCTTTAAAAAATGATTGCAAACATTTGAATAGTATTTTGTACCCCTTTGTCACTAGGTATGTGCCATACTTTATCTTCCCATCTTCAGTGTCAGGCGGCTCCTCCTTCAGGGCCGGCTTTGAGCAGATTGATGGCTAGCGATTGCGTCCCCTATGAGCATAGAGGGCTGTGACTTTATTTCTCATCTCTGTCATTCTTTTTAAAGAGCAATCGGTCCATTAGGAAAGTGACATGTATGGATTTTTATTCTATTTCATGATGCATTTAATGAAATAACTGAAATAATCTGACCTGAGTAGTAATGCAAAGAAGAAAAAAAACAGTAGTGAAAACCAAACCAAATCAGAGAAATCAATATATGAAGGAAGGTAAAAAAAAAAAAAAATGTAAAGAAATAAAGGTCATCAGGATAGGCTGCTCCCCCCTCCCCTTTAACTGCAGAAGTTCAGAGGAAGTGATATAAGGGAGAGGAAAGACAGAGGCTACTGTCAAAGACTAAAATTTCACCTGAGATCAGTTTTGGAAACTCCAGCTCCTGGGGATCCATCATTAGGTCTGTGCTTGCCGTTCTCCATTTGTTAGTTTAAAAGGAATTTCTGCTGGCACTACAGTGTCTTCCAAGGAAGGAAAATAATTCGGGGATGCACAGGTATTTAAAATACAATATATACCGAGGCGCCTGGGTGGCTCAGTCAGTTAAGCGTCTGCCTTCGGCTCAGGTCGTGATCCCAGGGTCCTGGGATCGAGCCCCACGTCGGGCTCCCTGCTCCACGGGAAGCCTGCTTCTCTCTCTCCCACTCCCCCTGCTTGTGTTCCCTCTCTCACTCTCTCTCTGTCAAATAAATAAATAAAATCTTAAAAAAGAATCAAAACATTGAACTGCTTGAAACCCAAATCACTGCACAATCCTGATGACAATTCCCAAAGGTTTTCATTAAAAGCGATTTATTTTCTTAATTCTTCTAATAATTCACCACATTTGCCAAGTTCCCCTAATTCTCACGATGGATTTATTCCAGTATCAACTCAAAATGGCTTGTTGTATAAGTGACTTCTTCCATAATAGATGAGAAAATGTTTAAAAGAAAAAAAAAACAGGAAAACTTGTATCGATGTAGAATGTTTGTGTATATATAACAATTTCTGTTAACTTACGTGATCACTCATCTACCATAATTCAGTGATGCCCTCACTTACCCCATCATCCAACAGACCATTTTCTCTTGTCCTTTCAAGACACCGTTCATTTCTGTCAGATGGGTCCTGACGCCTCACCCACATGTGAGCCATACACCAACAAGTAGCCAAGCTCTTCCTGTGGTCCAATTCATCCTCCAAGGCAGAGGTGGACCTTCAGCCCTCCTCTCACTCCACTGTCACATGAAAGCCCATTACCATGCTGCCTGCATCCGGTATTCATCAACACCATGTATCCTCATCTTCAGATCATGCTTCTATCATCCCTGGTTCAATGGAGCACCCTTTCTCCTCTTAGTGTCACACATTCAAGAACTACCCATCTCCCATTGCTCTCTCAAAAGCAATCCAGAAGGACTGCAATTTCACAAAAATTCTCCTTCTTCTCTTATGATACCTCCTCTGAAGTTCTCTCATTTAATGGGATATCTTGATTACTCTTATTAACCTACATTTCTTTTCATCTTCCTTGGTATATAAATCTCTCTGAGGGCAAGATCCAGGCCTGATTTATTTTTGGATTTCAGGCAATGCATAGAAGAAAGGCTCAACAAATATTTCTTAATTTATCAAGCTTCTGTATATGAACACCTTTAACTTTATAATGCATTTGAAAAGCATGATGCTTTAAGAGTCTGTAACATTTGATATATACTGCATCATTCTAACCTGAAAATTATAAAACTGGAACAGAATTGTTGTCTGGCTTGTCAAGATTATACTAGAAATGTATTGGAGCTAATATTTGAATTGTGGTTTGAAAACACGGGTCTGTACTGAATCTCTGAAAGCGTGAATCACATGATGCATTAATCTGTGTGTGTTCACAAACACCCCTCACTGGTGTGATAGGGGCCTCTGAGATTTCTGAGATGGGGCAACCATTATGCTATTTTATCCTTCCCTGCGATGTGAGAGATTCCCTCTTCCTCTGAGTAAGAGGTAATGACTGAGCATTCATACACTTTCATCAACTTTTGCTTCAAAAACAAAGAATTTGGGTCCTGAGAAATTACAGGGCACACAGCCACCTTAATATAGACAGCCTTTTACAAAGACAAGGGTTCTCCCTGAACCCAGGTTAAATTCTACCACAAATCCCCACAGCTGCAGGGCATCATTCCTCAAGGAACCATCTTTCTTTCCTTCACCTTCCCTTCTCCTACTCTCTTTGAGTTTCCCATTAAAATTCAAATATGCATGAGCAGAGCAATAACTTAGTAAGGAAGCAATGCAATAAGTCCTGAGCAAGCAATGCCATAATAGATTCTGGACACACAGATAAACAAAACACAACCTCTGGCCTCCCAGGTGATGTGCTGCATAAGGTGTTACAAGAAAGACAAGAGAAATGTAGATGTGGGACACCTGTTGGCTCAGTTGGTTAAGTGTCCACGACTCTTGGTTTCAGTTCAGGTCATGATCTTAGGGTCATGAAACTGAGCGCCCTGTTGGCCTCCATGCTCAACACAGAGTCTTGGGACTCTCTCTCCCTCTGCTCCTTTCCCCTCTGCGTGCTCTCTCTCTCTCTCTCAAATAAATAAATCTCTAAAAACAAAACAAAACAAAAACAAAACAGGCACTTACAAATGAACTGGGCCTTCATCAACCTCTTTCCTGGGTGGGCAGCATCAGGCGAGGGGCATTTACCACAGTGGAAACTGATCAAGTAAAGAAGAGTGGTTAAAAGTAGAGAGCATGCTCATAGAATAGCCTGTGGTAAACAGCCCTTAAATAATTCATTTTCAATTTCACAATACCCTGGTGCACCATCTGATATGGCTGGAGGGTGAAGTGCATGTTGGGGGGAGACAGGAGACAGAGGTGAAGTGACAGAAGGAAGAGGGAAGCATGAGTACAAGGAGGCGTCTAGATGAGGGTGGAAAAAAAGCTGTTACGGAGAAGAGGAAGAAAGATGTACGCAGAGCTAGTCCCCATGGGGATGACTTTATTTAACATAACAGGAAAGTCAATGACAGCAAAACAAAATGTAGAATAGAATCTGTATGATGATGTTTCTGAACCCCTTGGAAACCTCAAGAGTTTGTGTTGTGGGCCAGTGTCTTATTTGTACTATTTCAAAACTTCTTGGAGATGAGTGAACCATGAGTTCTATAGGATAGACCAAATTTTATACCAGACTGATTTCAACTCAGTGTGGTTAGACAGATGTATCATTACATATGATTAAACTTTGAAAATGGAAATTAGTAGTCCCTAATTAATCCCTCTGGCTAGAATATGAAATATTCCACATCAGGAAGTTCTTGGAGGAGGTAGATAACATAAAAGGCCTTTAATGCCACACAAATTGTAGACCACTGATTTAGAGTAAATAGCTCGAAAGACAAATACCAAGGAAAATGGGAGGGAAAAGGCAAAATGGTCAGGGGTGGGGGGGTACTGACTGAGGGAAACAGTATCCTGAGTTCACTGACACTTTTTTCAGACAAAGGCAAATTTTTTTTCAGAACACAGTGCCACAAGACAGTAAGGGATCACCGAGGTTTTCCTCACCAGCTGTACAAACTTGAACAAACTCTGTCAGTTCTAGGTCTGCCTAATGAGCACGCCATCTACGAGCTACTTCCCGGGGGGTCGCCAAGATGCAGGGAGTGACAGGAGGAAAGCACTTGGAACAAGGGTGGATGTGTGCTAGGAGCTTGGTGAGTGTTGTGTCAGAGACTGTCCTCCTTGCTTGAGCCAGACAACCTCTGGCCAGGAATGCTGCAGAAAGCGTGCACCCACCACCCACCCGGCATCAAGCAGGACCTCCTGAGCTAAAAGTCAATGAAATCCACCTGTGAGAGCAAAACAAAAATCCCTGACGGGACTTCACAATCAAAAATAATGAGCCACTAAAATACTTTCCTTGGAAAAGAAGAAAGAAAAAAAAGTCTAGCTTCCATGCAATTCAGAGAGGAGTCAGAAAGTGGTAGCTTTGTCAAGTCCCCATGCACCCTGGCCATTGTCACCAGGGTTAGCACCAGCAGCCCTACCCACGAGGACAACTGTTTTTCGAAATGAGTTTGCAGCCTGGTGTAAAGAGAAGATATTTTGAGTAATGTTATCAAGCACAGATCTATGGAGGGCAGTGCACTTTCTCCGACTTTGTTATTTAATTTCTACCAAGACATTTCTATTTTCAGGGCTGACAGCTCCATTTCCACTGGCTCTGGCTGGGAGTCCGGAGCACTTGAAATTGCTGTGGGTGGACACCTCCCGGCACTCACAGGAAAAGGAGCCACTCTGGCAGGGGACCTCACAGGGAGCAGGGTGGGGAAGGAGGATGCATTTGCTAAGAACCCTTCACTCCATGCTTGCTAAAATCAAGCTTTTTCCCTCCTCCCAGATTGCCTTAAAATGTTTACATTTTGAAATTCAGCTCTGCTGAGTGTGAGCCATCAACAAGCACTCCTTGCCCATCTCCTAGCCACCTGTTATAGCTGTCTCCTTGTCAAGAGCCTGGTCCAGCAATTGCTTCTACTTCTCACAGTGGGAGCCAGTCGAAATGTACTTGTCCATCGTGAAAATGGAGCTTCCTGCCATGCATGAAAGTAGATGCTGCACGGGGCTGATCCTCCGGCATTGTAGAGAGTGATGGCATCTCCTTTCCAAGTGCATAAATTAGAACCGCGCACAACGTCTGCACAGCTGAGCTCTTAGAGTGCAGCATGGTTTAAGAAGAATATTTACAAAATCATTTACGAAATGAAGGGAATTTAAATACACAGAATTGAACAAAGGCCACTCTCCCTTCCTGGAGAAATTCAAATGCTATGGGGACCAAGGCAATAAAAAGGAGGACATCTTCCACAACATGGATGGCCATTGAGAAGACTATAGTAGGCAAAATAAGTCGGAGAAAGACAAACACCGAATGATTGCACTCACACGTGGAATCTAAAAAACAAACGAACAAACAAAATAAGACAAAAACAGTCTTAGACATGGATCACAGACTGGTAGTTACCACAGGGGGAGGGGTTTCGGAGTGGCGGTGGGCGGTGGTGGTGATCGCTGCGGTGTATATATCAATGTTGGAGCATAAAGCTGAACACCCGAAACTTAGAGAAAAAAAGAAAAAGAAAAACAAAACTGTTGCCTTTTCCCTGCTCTCTGGGAAAAATCTGCTGCCCCAACCCTGCCCAAGGCAGCCTCACAGAATCAGGATCAATCTATTACCACTTCTCCAAAAACCACTCAAAATAAGGTCCATAGAACAAATTCCCAGAGTCTCTTTGGGGGGAAAAAAAGGCAGCATTTTGCTTTGAAGTACGTCGTTTTGCTTCTTTTCGGCGTCTCCACACTGCAGGTGCTTAGAGCGCGGCAGCCTGGTCACCTCCGCACTTCAGGGTCGCCTCTGCCAAGGGGCATCTTTACAAATTAATAAGCACAGCAACGGTCATGAAGCCCTCCTAGATCTTTCTTCACGGATGCTGCGTGCACTAACTCAGCAAAGCCTTAAGGCAGCCTGTTGGGCAGATACTATTACCATCCTCATTTCACATATGAAGGCATTACGTGCGTAGCCCAAGGTCAGAGAACTGGTAAGTGGCTCGAAGGTGCCCCCTCATTCCTTCCCCGTGACAGAGTAATGAGACATCAATAATGTGGATAAAGTCATGACAAAAGAGGATGAACCATGAACGAGAGATTCAGTGGGCCGGCTTGGCGTGTGACTGTGGCTGAACAAATCCTAGTGTTACCTCTCTTGATCTTCTAACGCTCCACACTGAGCATGGTGGCTGGTCAGTAATGGGTATTGAACTAAAGCACGTCACATGAACCAGTAAGAAGAGGAGCCTCTAGGATAAGGCTTTGGGTGAAGGGCCACAATCAGTATGCCAAAAGTAGATGAGCAGACTCAATACACTCCCAGGATGTTATTTTAATAACACAGAGAGACCTGGCCTATTGGTGGAGTGATTTAGGCTCTAATAAATTAATTTAACCATCTCAACTTCCACTGACTTAGTATTAGGGACCATCAATGCATATCTAATTAGTGGTTGACCTAAAGTGTTTACAAACACACACACACACACACACACACACACGAGCACTCTGTATGCCAAATAAGCATTGAGAAATGGTGAACTTATCTACCTCTATCCATCCAGCTATCTGCCATCTATCAATCATCTATCTGCCTGTCTATTGTGTATTAACCATCTATCAATTTATCTATCATTTTTTACCAATTTAGCTAGCTAGCTAGCCAGGTGATATACAGTGGTTTGTATAATTATTAACATGTTAAGTCTTCTGAGCAGCCTAAGTAACATATGTGTAGTCTATATTAATACTATGAAAAAAATAGATAACACAAAGATATTTAGGAAAAGCACTTAAAATTTCTGACAATTTGAATATTGGTATCTCTAATTTTTGGCTGAATGATTAAAAGGAATTTGTTAAAAAGAGCACACTCTGTAATTATATGACAAATGACAAAAGGTCACTAATAATTGGTAAGTCATTTTTTTAAACTAGTTACTTCATTTATTTTAAATTATTGCACAAAATAATATTTTATTCTTAGGTACAGCCTATTATGAGCTGTATGCCAAAATGACATATTTAAAATGTGTCCAAAGGTTAATTACAAATGAATGCTTCCAAAAATATAAGAAATTAACCACTGAAAGTCAACTATGTGTCACTATACAGTCAGCTAAAAATGGAAGGAACACCATTATTAAATTGTTGACAAGTGAATGTAAACTTGGAGATAATTGCTAATGTGCCTCAAGTTTCTCTCACATACGATGAGGGCAATACTTTGACTCTACTTTCCCAAAATGGTTAGGAGAGTAACTAGCATTTGTGAAGGCTTTTTAATACCTTGGTTCAGAGAAAGATGTCAAATAGTGTCTGATCCTTCCAGTGTTATTTAATTTGAGTGATAAATAAGGAAATGGATTTTTTAAATCAAAAGCGAACTTCTATCCATAATGACCGAACAATTACAAGATGATTCAGAAACAACCCTATGAAAGTAGATTTTTTTTTTTTCTTAACTCTTACCCTGGAGAAATATTATATGCGAACTGGTTTCTTTCTTGTACAGAGGGAACAAACATTGAAGCATGACTTAAAAAGAGTAACAGAAGGAGCTATAATGCAAAATGATGTTGAGTGTTGTCTGAGCACCGATATTATTCTCTAGAGAGTTTATGCCTAAACAAAGGTTCTGTTTCCTGTAGATGTGATTTAAAGGTAAGTTAGGACAATGGTTTTCAAACTGTAACAAGCATTTCAATCACCTGCAAGGATTGTTAAAACAAAAAGTTCCAGATTCAGGAAGTCTAGGTGGGGCTCTGAGAATTTGTACATCTAACAAGTTCCAGCTGGTGCTGGTGCTATTCTCAGAACCACAGTTTGAGAAACACCAAGGATATCCAGTGTTTTCCAAAACCAGAGCCATCTGATTCACCCAGATGCCTTTTCAAAAATGCAGATTCCTGGAGAGCGTCCAACATGGTGGTATAGGAAGATCCTGAATTCACCTCTTCCCATGGATTCACCAAATCTATATTTACATATAGAGCAATCTCGCCTGAAAAAGACCTAAGGGTTGACTGAATATTCAGCTCCTCCACAAGCAGTGATAGAGGGACCACACAGAAAAGGGTAGGAGAGATAAAGATGTGTTTATGGTGGGAACCCTACCCCCAAGGCAGTGGCCTGCAATAGGGAGGGGTATCACTGAGGGCTGGCACACAGACTCACCCACCCTGGGCACAGCAAAACAAGGAAACAACAAAAACAATGGTTTAAAGGGCAACTAGACTCTAAGTGAAGGAAATCTATTTACTAACCCTAGAGCATCTGCCAAACAGGCAGAGGACTCCTGGAAATCTCTCCTGGGTCACAGGAACAGGTGAGTAGTGTTTCTTACATTTCCCCTCCACCTAGATAACATGGTCGGGGCAAGATCCAGGTGCTCTAGCCAGCCAGCCTCGTAGGGCCTCCCCAGCATGCTCTGTACCTCTGGTCCACCTAAGTCCAGCCATCTCCCCAAGGCAGTCTCAGCACAGTGTGTCCTGGTGCCCTGAACCACACCCTCCTCAGCTCCAACCAGCCCACATTCATTCCACCTATCCCAAGGTAACCCCAGCAGGGTGTACCCCAGGACAGCCTGAATCATGCCCCCACTAGCTCTAGCTAACCTACCAAGGCAGCCCTGGCAAAACACATTCCAGGACCCCACAGCCCAACCCAGCGCCAGCCAACCCACCAAGAGGGCCCTGGCAAGGGTTTACACCAAGACCCCCAGTCCGTGTCACACCAACTCCAGCCAGCCCATCAAGGTGGCCCAAGCAAGCATACCCTAGGAGTCCCCAGGTCACGTCTGCTCCAGCTGTCCTGCCATGACAGCCAGACACAACATACTCAGATATTTGCCTGGCCCATACCTATTCGTGCTCCAGCTGGCCTGCCATAGCTTCCCAGGCAGGCACATACCATCTACGCAGGGAACACATCTATGTAAGGCCATGCTTTCAAGAGCAGGAAAAGTAGCTGTTCCACCAATCATAGAGACAAACACAGAAAGTCAAACAAAATGAGGGGACAGAGAAATATATTCCAAACGAAAGAACAAGATAAAAGCCCTGATAAAAAAAACCTCATGAAATGGAGAAATGTAACGTGCCTGATAAGGAGTTCAAAGTAATCATCATAAACATGCTCACTGACCTTGGGAGAGGAAGGAACACATTGAGAACTTCAGCAGAGTTAGAAAATGCAAGAACGAACCAACAAGAGCTGAAGAACAATAACTGAAATAAAAGATGCGCTAGAGTAAATATCTATGCACCCAATATATAATCATATAAATATATAAATCAAATATTAACAGACAAAAAGGGAGCAATTTACAGAAATACAATAATAATGGGGGGCTTAACACCCCACTTACAGCAATAAATTACCCAGACAGAAAATCAATAAGGAAACAATAAGTGGCTTTGAATGACACATTAAACCAGATGGACCTAACAGATATATATAGAACATTCCACCCCAAAACAATACGTACTCTTTTGAAGTGCACATGTAACATTCTCTAAGATAGATCACATTATAAGCTACAAAACAAGTAACAATAAATTTAAGAAGAAAGAAATCATATAAAGTATCTTTTCTGACCACAGTGGTATGAAATTTGAAATCAATTGCAAGAAAAAAAAATGGAAGAAACACAGACAGTGGAGGCTAAACAACATGTTATTAAACAATCAATGAGTCCACAAAGATATCCGAGAGGAAATTAAAAAAAAAAAACACATGGAGTCAAATGAAAATGGAAACACTATAGTTCAAAATCCTTGGTATGCAGCAAAAGCAGTTATAAGAGAGAAATTTATAGCAATACAGGCCTATCTCAAGAAGCAAGGAAAAGCTCAAATAAAAAGATCAAACCTTACACTTGAAGGAACTAGAAAAAAACAAAGCCCAAAGTTAGAAAGAAGGAAATAATAAAGATTAGAGTGGAAATAAAACAGAGATTAAAGAACAATAGAAAAAAATAATTCTAAAAGCTGTTTCTTTAAAAAGATAAGCAAAATTGATAAATCTTTAGCCAGACTCATCAAGAGAAAAACATACAACTTCGAAGTCTCAATCAGAGAGACAGACAATCTGAATGGACCAATTACTGGTAACAAAATTGAATTAGTAATAAAAAAATTCCCAACAAGCAGAAGTCCAGGACCAGATGGCTTCCCATGCAAATTCTACCAAACGTTTGAAAAAGAGTTAACACCTATCCTTCTCAAACTATTCCAAAACAGAAGAGGAAGGAACATTTCCAAATTCATTCTACAAGGCCAGCATTACCCTGACACTAAAACCAGACAAACACATTACAAAAAGAGAAAACTACAGATCAATATCCCTGATAAACATAAATCAAAAGTCTCCCACAAAATATTAGCAAACCAAATTCAAAAATACATCAAAAGGATCATTCACCACAATCAAGTGGGATTTATTCTAGGGATGCAAGGGTGGTCTGGCATACACAAATCAATCAACGTGATACACTAGATTACCAAAATAAAGAATACAAATCATATTACTATCTCAACAGATGCAGAGAAAGTATTTGACAAAATTCAACATCTCTTCATGATAAAAACTCAACAAAGTGGGTTTAGAGGAAACATACCTCAACATGATAAAGGCCATATATGACAAAACCACAGCTAACATCATACTCAGTGGATGTTCCTAAGATCAGGAACAAGACAGGGATGTCCACTCTCACCACGATCTGCCTGATCGTGCCTGAGTGTGTTTCAAATACTTGGTCCAGCTGGTGTCTTTGTCCTCCTTGACCTGTCATCTCCTTCCCTACTGTTCAGACTGTCTAACTGCCCACGGATCCTGGCAAGTCCTCTGTGAACAAAATCATAAGGAGACAGGCACAACACGTAGTTGGAACTGGCAGCTAAAGACGGTTTGATTCTAAGACTTCAGAGAGTAAATGTTTTCCTGAAACTTAATTATGCCTTGTATGCTTCATTTGCTTCAGCCTACTTTCCTTTTAAAATGCAAACAATGCTAGTACTAGCTAGTAAACAAACTTACTAGTAGTGATAACCTTTAAATAAAGTCTTATCATTTAATAAGCCTTTATCCCCGTGGATGGATTTATAGGACTCTTTCAGGATCTTAGAGTATTGAACCTTATACGTCCTAGTGATGTCCAAAAAAAAAAGAAAAAAAATAATAAAAGGCTGATGGAGAAGAATTAGGGTAAGATAGGATACTGAAAATATTAACACAAAACTGAAGTCAAATTTCAGTTTTTCTCCCCACCGCCCCCAAAGTAATGTTGTAAATATCACTGCTCAAGTACAACTTTTTAATGCCACTTTTTGTTTGAAAAACTAGAAAATCGGGGCACCTGGGTGGCGCAGTTAAGCATCTGCTTTCGGCTCAGGTCATGATCCCAGGGTCCTGGGATCAAGTCCTGTATCAGGCTCCCTGCTCAGCGGGAACCCTACTTTTCCCTCTGCCTCTGCTGCTCCCCCTGCTTGTGCTCTCTATCTCTCTGTCAAATAAATAAATAAAATCTTAAAAAAAAAACTAGAAAATCAAGTACATCAACTACAAAAGTAAGTGCTCAAATAAAATGGCATTTTCTCCTATAAAACTGGGAAATATTTTTTAAATGCCTGCCATTCTACTTGGTTTTGTTCAGGAAACTATACCCCAAACGTCCACTCACATCACAAGCAACGCTACTCTTGGGACACACACCCACGGCTGTGCAGCTGGCCCTGTCCTCCAGGGAGGGGATCCCTGAGACCCAGAACATCTCTCTCTTATTAGAAAATAGCCCAGAGCCTGTGCCTGGAAGGGTTCTTGAAAGGAAAACAATCAGCAGGAAGCTAAGGCACTAGGGGGCTCGCTGCTAAAGAGCGGGGTGCTGCAGACAAGGCAGGCATCCTGGAGGAGCGTGAAGGCAGCGCTCACGGGGGCCTGGGAATGCCACGCTAGCTGGCTCAGTGCCACTCAGAACCATGCCCGCATCAGGAACTGCTAGCTAGCAAGTACGCTACCGTGTGGTGCTAATTACACAGCAGACAGCAAACGTGTGGGAGACTTAAGGGTTTGTTATTTCACTTAAAACTCTTTGGTGCTCCTGATAGCAATTTCTGTCCATTCTCCCCACGCAAAGGTGCCTTCTCATACAATCTTCCAGTATCACTCTGACCACAGGAATATCTTATCTTGGCAAAGACTTTTCAAAACTACCCAAGAAAAGGCATCATATAATTTATTTTTAACACAAAAACACATTTTTAACAATATACAAAGGAGAGCTCAGGGTTTTCAAAGAGACTTGGTTGGAATTCATGGTAGTAAATGCTTTCAATACCTTACAAACATTATCTGAATCACCGACAAAAGGCCTTTCTGCAGGGTGGAAGGACTGGACCCAGGATTCCCTAACAGCGACGTGTCACCACATACAGACAAGCTGTCTAAGCTCGGCCACCTTGACTCTGCACCGTGTCCTCTTTCTCACACCTTTGTGGCTCTCCAGTGCACTCCACTTCCTAAAGGCTTACAGTTTCAAGTGATATCATTCTGCAGAGTACGTTGCTTGGGTCCTTTATATTTTGTGATCATTGAGCCTTATAAATGTACCATGTGCGTGTAATGTTCGTGAGCTTCTATAATAGACTTTTCACTTCTAGTCTGCAGGATGCCATGACTGTGCGGGAATACAGCAGGGGCATCTGAAAAGAAGAACTGAAATGGATGTTATTGTAATTCAATTAAATTGCCTCTCTATCTCTTTCTAGGATACATTGTAGCACCAAGGAATCAGCAGTTAAATGAGCTCAATCCCTCAGAATGCACGCAGAGGAATTCAGTGTACTCTCAGGCAGGCAGTTCCTATAGTCTAAATGATGGAGAAGGAGCAGGTGAGGAAGATATAAAACACATACAGAATGAATGCCTGTATTTCTTCATTGGCCTGAGACTTCCTCTTTGCTCATTATTTAAGTATTCATGTATTAACTATTTTGTCATCTAGCAAAAATGAGAGAAGTTTTTGAGACTCAAAAATTAAATAATCACCATGTGTCTGTTCCCAATGGTCAAGACACTCCTTTTAGTCTCACTTTGATTTTCCTTAAAATTAGGGAGATTCATCTAGAGAAACTCTAAGATCACTTTCAATCCAAAGATGTTGTTAATTGATAACATTACTGTTATAGGCATCTCTCTCTCTCTTTTTATACATAGACACGGGTCCTAAAAGCACAAATTTAAGCCCTAACAACCAATTTCTCAGAACATGTCATCACTCTCTTGCTTTTTTGAACTATAGAGTTTTGGGATAATATTATTTTTTATCAATATTAATTTTGGCAAAATCCATTAGCTGACATGAAATCTCAGCTAGAAGAAACACACACAGCTATCTCTGTGGAAAGAGAATGACATCTGATTGTTGTTTTCTGGATAATCATCAGTGCCAAGCAAATGCCACATGAAAGGTGATGTGGGGGACATGCGCATTATCATTATAGCATTCCTGCGATCCACTTCATGTTGTCTAGCTGGCTGTCATTTTTCACTCCACTCTTAAAATCCTGAGACAACATATCCTTATGATTCAGTAATTAATATTTAAGGAAATACTTTGGTAGAAGATACTTTTTGGATTATAAAGATAAGCAAAATCTTTCTCTATTTGTGTTTAATTTCCCTCAGCTTGTTGGTTCTCTGCTACTTAGAGAAACTTGCAGGCTTATTTTCTCCCCAAACAGTAAAAAAAGAAGGATTTTGTAAAGAGAAGTACTATATACACTTTGGACAGCCAGAAATATTGTTAGCCCTCAAAGTCCTCATCTCTCAAATGAAATGTTGGATTAGATGCTATTTAAGAGCTGTTTGTGCACAGATATTCTGAGAGAGCAAAGCTTTATATTCTGTCCCTTGGCAAACCTCAGTCTAAAGGTAAGACGCCAGAATCCCAAGAGTGAGAGGCAGTTCAGAGGCACACCAGCAAGAAGAGAACTCGTATGGACTGTATTGAGACTGGGAAAACCTGTGTTTCTAACGTAATTGTCAGCAGTGAGTAACAGGCATGGTGAAGGCAAGGCATCTTCCGAGCCCTCCCATGCATGTCTCAATCCTAGCTTTCACACCTGTGTGCCAAGGGTCTTTATCCATGACTACCCTTCCAGGAAAAGAAGGAACAGGTTAAAAAAGAAACCTCAAATCAAGGCAGTCAAAAGCCATTTCTTTTCTTTTTTTTTTTTTAATCCCATTCCCATTTTATTTTTTTAACTTTTTATTTAAATTCAATTAGCCAAGTTACAGTACATCACTAGTTTTTGATATAATGGTCAATGATTCACTAGTTGAGTATAATACCTAGTGCTCATGATTACATACCCTCTTCAATAATCATCACCCAGTTATCCCATCCCCCCACCCAAGGCATTTCTTTTGATGGAACCAACCAGCTCCTCAGGCAAGGACTGTCTCCAAGTTAGAACAAACCTAAGATGTGACTCCTCGTGAGATCCTCCATTAACTACGAAGCAATTCACTGAAGGCAATAATTAAGTAAATAAACCACTGCACTGGAGTATGACTGACACACAAAGCTGTATATACCTAATGTCTACACCTTGATGAGCTTGGAGGTAAGTGTACACCATGAAGCCATCACCACAATCTATGCCATAAACATATCCTTCACTTCCATGCATTTCCTCCATCCTCATTATTAGTATTTTTGGGATAAGGATACTTCACATAAGATCTAACATCTTAGCCCATTTTTTATGCATCCATTAACTACAAACATTATGCTCTACCATAGATCTCTAGGACTAGAACTATCATGGAGACAAAATGCCATGTGCATTCTCAGATTGTTGCAGACTCCCTCCTTATTTCTGAAGAGTCCATCTGCATCTGGAAGTGCATCTTTTCCTTGGTCATGTCTGGCCATGCTTCCCAAACAGGGAGTCTTTCTGAGCCCTGGTCTTCAGGACACTTACAAGCTACATAATGTGGACTCCTGCACTTCTGGGTGCAGAGGAAGTGTCACACCCCAGGGATGGTGTGTGGCATCCTCAGAGACCCCTAAGGGATCCAAAGATACAACCCCGAACTATAGAGAACCTGCTCTGGTGTAAATCTTCAACAGTCAGAGAGGAGAAATGAGATAGAACCAAGTACATGACATAGCCTTCTTTCTCCCCTCCATGGATTGTTCTGAACTGTGTGTGTGTGTGTGTGTGTGTGATTTCCTCCATTGCACACATTCAAAATCCCACACTCCAAGAAATATACATGCTGAAAAATCCACTGGGTCTCTTCCTGGCCCTTAGTGAAATGGTGGCCAGCATAGTCATACGAATGATCACCGCGACACAAGTTTCCTTCTCCCACACTTCCCCTTTATCCACAGCCTTATCACTTTAGGCTTGAAAATCCCAATATATTGTGAACATACTGAGGTTTTCCTTGGACTGTGCTTTGTGAGAGATTCAGGCTATGACAACTGGGGCCAGAGTGCTTCTGAAAAGCAGCCCTCAACATGAAGATGTGCAGTAGGATTGCTCATCCATCTGAAAGTAGGAGCCCTTTGTGGATGGGAAGTGTCTTAGCGCAAGAGGCTATAGCAAATACCACAGGCTGGGTGCCTTAATCAACAAACATTTATTTCTCATGCTTCTGGAGATTGGAAGTCCAATATCATGGTCAGATTCTTGATGGGGGCCCTGCTGGGCATGTCCTTGCATGGTCTTTCCTTGGAACAGAGAAAGAGATCTTGTCTCTTCTTTTGATAAGGGCTTAATCTGCATCCTGGGGACTCTGTCCTCATGACCTCATCTAAACCTAATTACTCCCAAAAGGCCAGCCTCCAAATACCATCACAATGGAGATTAGAGTTTCAGTGCATGAATTTTGGTAGAACACAAACTTTCAGTCCATAGTAAGATGATAATAACCTCTGGCAAGCAGTGGCATCAAAAGTGCATCGGCATTCCCCAGTAGTTAACTGAGATGAGGTAGAGATGGAGGGCAAGTCGGTGTGAGAGCAAGGTGCCACAGACCCAGCCAGCATGGGGACAATGGCTGTGCAGTGCAGGGGCTGCTCTGAGGGCACTAGAGAATGTGCAACACAACATTGGCTACAGGACACTCAGTTTCCAACTTACAACAGGCACACAAGGTTGAAGTCTCTGTTGAGACTTTCAAGAGGGCCTTACCTCTCAGAGATATTTGGATCCACTGTGGGACAGATTTGGGCCCAAGAGGGCCTTACCTCTCAGAGTGCTGAGAGTCAAGAGGAGGATCTTATTATAAAGGGGGGCAGAGATGCAAAAGGGCCATATGTGCAGTGTTGGCATATCTGAGAGCAGAGTACAAGACCAGGTAGGGGACAATTAATCAACATGAGCATGGTCACCCATGATTTGGGATTTCATGTTCTGTCATGAATCCCTGGAGCTAGCCCTAAACATTTGAGGAAGCTCCTAGTAACAAAGACTTAATAATGGTCTATCATATATGAGATGGACCTGCCAGAATTTTCCTAGTCTGGTGTTGAAGGGATCTGAAGCGGAAAGTAGGAAATTAGAATGGATTTGTAGTGTGTGGTACCCAGAGGGCACTCCACTAAAGAATGTGAAGAAATACTATTAAGGGTGGGCTCCTGCATATTTTTTGAAATTTAGCAACTGTCCTCGTCCTGTCTGGGTTGACAGTGGTGGTTCTGGGACCACCAGGCTATCACTAGGGATCTTAGGGCTACGGGCAGGTGAAGGCCAGGGGCAGACCTCCAGCATCAGAGGTAAAGTGGATGTCATGGCAGCAAAATCAGAGTGGAAATCTGGGTGTTTACTTGTGACGATGAATCAGGTCATGATTTCCTTAGGAGTCAGAAACATGAACAGCTAACAGTTTACATAATTTGCATAATCGTAAGGACTAGATTGTTAACTCACAGAAACCACTACCATGGAAGGCACTCTCTGAGGAGGGACTGTGCCAATCCACAAGAAGATTGTGTCATTCTTCAGACCCTTCTGTAAAGGGGCCTGTGGCCACCTCCAGGGCACCCATGCAATGGGCAACATGGACTATCTGGACTTCTCAACAACAGGCACGAGTCAGGTCAGGGCAGTTGCTAAATTTCAAAAAATACTGAGAACCTAAAACACCACCATCAACCACAGGGTAGACTGGGAGTTCAGAGAAGCCAGGTAACAAAAGGGAGTTTGGGCCCAAATCTGTCCCACAGTGGATCCAAATATCTCACAATAGGGTACTGTGACCAATGTGTGTAAATGGAAGTTGTCCCTCTCACTATCAAACCCAAAGACCCATTTTCAGTATTTGGGCTTCCTGTTGCCAAAATCTAGCACTCTGCTGGTTAGTGCCCTGATCCCAGGAGAAGGCAAGGCAGTAATGCCCCAAGACATCTGAGTTCCACTAGAGTAGAAGCTACAACCACCGCCTGGCTCTTTTAGCTTCTTGGGGCAAAGGATGCATGGGCAAAAATGGAGTTGCTGCACTGGCTGGGTCCCCATCCTAATTACCAGGAAGAGGTAGGGTTGCTGCACCACAGCGGAAGCAGGCAGGACAACTAGACCCCACGTGGGGAACCTCTTTGCATTTCTATGGCCTTGCAATGACCATTTATGGAAGAAATATAACTACTACAACCCAACAAAGGGAGATAAACCAAGGGTCCAGACCCTCAGGTTCAAGGTCTGGATCACCCACCAGACAAGCCCAGATGGGTCAAAGTAAGGATAAGGGAACCCTAAATGGGTAGTCAAGGAGAAAGACGGAGAATATCAACTATGGCCTCATTCCAACCAGAGCAATGTGGACTATTGTTTGGGTCACTAATCTTTTAGCCTAGGATTTACAGGAGACAACAAGTAGCCTTGAGCTTCAGGGAAGGGAGAGTCCTCTGACAGCGCTTGTGGGGAAAGAGTGAAAGTGTGTTCACTTCCACAGAAACAGAAGAAGGAAAATGCACATCACAGTGCACAAGCCGGCCAAAGAGCATAGACGCGTCAGAGTGGCACATGTGGTACAAGGGAGGACCCTATGGGACACACTGTGTATGACCTCTCAGGTAAGCTGCCTTTGCATTCTTTCTGCAAAGCCCTCCAAATCGCTATCACCACTGTCAAAGCCCTGTGTTTCCTGAGCTTTGCACATGGAGTCCTACCTGCACATAGACACCTTTCACTTTTGTCATGGACAGTATGCAAGAGGGACTTGGGGCTCCCTCGGGGTCCGCCATGGCACTACATGACACAGTCCAGAGGGGCAGGGGAGTTAGCTCCCCAGAGTGGTGAAACTCAACCAACGTGAGAGGCACAGATAGAGCTCTCTTTTTTTCTTCCTGTGGTGACCACTCCAAGGTATAGATTCTCTGTTCACACCATCCTGGAAATATCCCATTTGTGGAGCAGACAGACCTGATCACTATCCTGCACTCTGTGTTCGCAGCAGCACACGAGTCCACTCTTCATCTCCCAGCACACTTTCCATCCTCACCCCCACCACGTTCCTCACCTGCACTGGTCTAGCCTTGGGCCTCCCAAATTCAGTGTCAGCATTTCTTGTGTGTCTCAGGTTCTGCCTTCTTGAAAATTTTGAGCAACCCAGCTAACTTAGAAATCGCTGTGCATCACAATGTGCACAATAGCCAAACTGTGGAAGGAGCCGAGATGCCCTTCAACAGACGAATGGATAAAGATGTGGTCCATATATACAATGAAATATTAGCCATCAGAAAGGATGAATACCCACCATTTACATCAACATGGATGGGACTGGAGGAGATTATGCTAAGTGAAGTAAGTCAAGCAGAGAAAGACAATCATCACATGGTTTCACTCATATGTGCAACAGAAGGAACAGCACGGAGGACCACAGGGGAAGGGAGGGAAAACTGAATGGGAAGAAATCAGAGAGAGACAAACCATGAGAAACTCTGGATTCTGGGAACCAAACTGAGGGTTACAGAAGGGAGGGTTGTGGGGGGATGGGGTAACCGGGTGATGGGTATTAAGGAGGGCAGGTGTCGTGATGAGCACCGGTGTTATACGCAATTAATGAATTATTGAACATTACGTCAAAAAAGTTGCTGTACATCATAAAAATATGATAAATGAATGGTAATACCATGAGGAGTGTCAGTAAAAATCGGAAGCCAGTAGAAGAAAGTCTTATGGGGTCTAGAAAAGGAAGTTCCTTGATGTTTGAGAGTGTGACCACTGGAAACAACTTTGGAACTCGCCAAGATCAACTTCCACATTTTGGAAATGAGAAGGTTAAAGCTCAGAGCAATCTCTGGACTTTTCCTGGGTTGTATAACCATTCAATAGCACTACTGAGACTCTAACCATATCTCAGGAGTCTTAATCAGAATGCTTTCCCCTGTATTGTTTTGGATCTAGCAAGGACTAGTTAAATTCCCCCACTATTCCCAAGAGGGTAATTTCTAGAAACAGGTTATTTAAACCTTAGTGTCCCTGAAGATGATGTGGGTTATCTTGTCAGGCTATAACCCATAATGAAAATGCTTCAGACGTAACTGGGGTTTCTGCATGGACCTAACCATGTGGAATGATAACAATTATAATTATCTTATTTTCTTTGTTACCAATGCTAATTCCCATGCATAGCATTACACGTTTTACAAAGTTCATTCTCTCGCTGATTCCCACTTTCAGTACCTGCATATTTATATTTATGGATCATAAGTCAGTTTTGCAACTGTCCATTCCCCAGAGCCTGATCATTTCTTGGTAAATGGTCAAAATTGAATTTCCCGGAGTTACAAGTCTGAGATCCCAGATCCTGGGCCATTCTGAGTAATTCCTAAGGCCCAGCTTAATTTTTACACAGTCTGATAGCCTCAGTGCTCAAGATTACTGTAGGGAAATTAATGTTTCTAAGGCACCCAAGAGTGCCCTAGTGTACTAAAAAAAAAAAAAAATGAATGAATGAAACATTCACAAGTGCCTAACAGTATCCTAGAGAGTTATGTTCACAGAGTGGGCATCCAAATCATTATGATGCTCTGGGACCTTACATAAGATCTGCTTCAGACCTCAGTTGCCCTGTTCTAAAATGAGGGCTTGGAACAAAGATCTCTGAGGACTGCTAAAACTCTAACATTCTATGATTCATTATGCTTTTCTCCTTAATGTATTTTTCCCTTTCTTTTTTCATTAAAGATCTATATCCCAAACTATTACTTCTGTTTAGAGATCTATTTTTAAAGTCACAATGCCTTGTCCTTCTCTCAAGAAATACTGGAAAATTTAATTAACTTCCATTAACTATTTTGGTAGGAATTTAGGCAATTTGCACTACTGTTATTACAGTATTGAACTGCACTTATTACAGGTGCAGTTCAATGTGGCTGGTGTGGGGGTGTTGGCTTACAAGGCTTCCCGCCCTTTATGAAAGTGATCAGCCTCTAAAATGTAGGGCTCTCAGACTTTACTCTTTGCTCTCAGCTGTTACATAATGCATGAGAATATCATATTAATAGGACTGATTTGGTAAGTCTAATAAAAAAAGGAAATGTACTTAATCCTAAGAATACTTGCAATTCAGCTATATTTTTCATAAATGCCAAAATGCTTATGTGTATTTTGGGTTTGTACAAAATAGATTGATTGTACTCCTGATGCACTCTTAAAATCTTATTTATGTACTGTTCTTAGAAAGGAGGAAGAAAATAGGGGGAGACTATGATTAAAGAGTAAGAGGAAAAGCAGAAAAGGCAAGGGCAAGAGAATTAAATGATTTGCCAGACAGCATGTGATTCCATTTTCCAGCCCAAAAAATGTGGGGTGGGTGGGTGGCATATACAAACTGTATACACCTGTAGAGGTAACAAAAGTATCAAAATTAAAAACTTCTATCATATTTAGACTTCAGTGCAAATACAGAGCTGACACAAGGATCTCATAATATTTGTGTTCAAAGTAGACACCAGAAAGGACTGTCTACAAGGAAATTTGGCAAAGGAGAGTCTGAGATTTCCCATCTAACTCTCTGTGCCCTTTCAAATCCCAAATTATAAGTGCCTTGTGACTCTTCATCACCTTCTAGTTAACACTGCCTACCTTAGAGACCCATAAGAGATTCTTTCCAATTTCCTCTCTTGAAGATATTGAATACTTCAAAAATGCTTCTCATTCCCCTGCTCCAATAGAGCCCACATTCCCTGAGGGCATGAATCATGTCTCCTAGGCCTAAGTAACTGAGAGGTGTATGCATTTCCAAAAGAAACATGGTTTGGGCAATAGAATCCTGATGAAAGGTGCGAGTTCACATGGGAACAGTGGGGAATTCTCTGTGGTATTACCTTCTGAAACATCAGCCCCTGATTTAGACTGATCTTGTTAGAGTTTGCATATGTCCACTTCAGAAGGCATTTAATGTGAGCTCATTATGGATAAATGGATTCTCAGATCAATGCAAGGTTTAATCAAAATTGATCTTCCAGTTTTCAGCACTGGACTGAAATGAGACGCACTACTCTCAATTTCTCGGCTCATACCATTGTCTTCATTGCTTCCATCGTGCGTTCATTTCAGAGACCAGAACTAACCAAGGGACCAACCAGGGAGGTGGATTGAATTGTAACTGGATTTTAATTTACAGAAACCGAACAAAAACGGAGGTTGATAAGCAAGAGAAAGGCTGGTTCCTAGAAGTGTGAACACGAGATCGGAGGAAATATTCCAAGAAACCCAGGAATGTTTTAAGAGATGAGCTTTTACAGTCTGTTTCTTGTTGAATTTCCTGACCAAAACCAGACATGAAAGAAACTTTTCCTTCTTTCCATACTTAACAGGTTCATCTCAAGCACTATGAACCAGGGAGGACCTCCTTTCCTTCTCCTGTCTGTCCCTAAGGACTGGGGGACCCCAATCACATCACTGTCATCTGGGTCCCAGAAATGAGAGAACAGAGGCAGTCACCAAAGGACTTCCTC
This sequence comes from Eumetopias jubatus, assembly GCF_037043125.1. NCBI lineage: Eukaryota > Metazoa > Chordata > Mammalia > Carnivora > Otariidae > Eumetopias > Eumetopias jubatus. The sequence goes on from NW_028274808.1 coordinate 6,084,674, forward strand.
CACAGCTGCTTTGCATTTGCCCACCTGCTGATTAGTCTACATTACCATATTTTAAATGCAGATGTGTCTCAAAGTTCCAGAAGTTCTCTATGCTATCCGGTCAGTCACCTGTGGCCATGGTTCAGTCATGCCATGCATTCTCAGATGGGTGTCTTTTAACTCAAAATCGAAAACTCAGACCCAGCATCTCCAGAGCTGCCTAGCTATCTGCCTCCTACGTTTGCTTTTCAGAGGTTGAAAGCATCTCCCTGGTTAGAAAATGGAGTCAAGTTTTCCCATTCATTCCTCATTGCCCATATTCAACCTGTCAACAGTTTTCATGATCCTGCAGCTACATTCTCTCACTTCTGTCTGGTTCTTTTCATACCTGAGGATGATGTGCTAGTTCAGACTCCCTTTATCTCAGCCCTGAGCTGCCTGACCAGTGTCCTACATCCTAGCTACTCAGAGTACATTAGCAGCCCCTGGATAGCCTGTTACAAATGCAGACTCCCAGGCCCCACCGAATCAGATCTGCATCTTAGCAGGACTCCCAGGTGTTTCCTGCATGCACAAAACTTTGAGAAAATTGCTGAAGCAGGAGAGCTAGATTCTTATCTCATGGAGTCAAAGAATGAATCTTACAGACAAAGCAGTGAGTAAAGCGATAGAGTTTTATTAAGCAAGGATACAGAAAAAGCTCTCAGGAGAGAGAAGGGTGCAGACAGGGTTACCACTGAGGGCTTTTAGGGTTGGTCTTTTATTGAAGGCTAAGCAGGGAACGTAAATCTTTTTGACTTCTCTACTGACAGCACCTCTGATTAAGGACTAGTGATAACATCTCTAACAGCTTACTTCTTTTTAGGATCTGTTTATTTTCCCTTGACCACAGGAGACTGTCATAAATAGGATTCCCCCTCAAACACTTCCAGATTTCTGGGATTTCTGTGAGCCTGATCATGTAGCCCCCTATCTACCTCTCCCTACCTAGCCCCACCTGTCCCTTTCTACCTGAGTGACCCTCTGTCTTTCTCCCTCACACTGCTGTCACTTACAGTTTTAAACACATGTCACTTCTAAGCTCTAAAATGTTCAAACCTGGGACGCCTGAGTGGCTCAGTTGGTTAAGCATTTGCCCTCTACTCAGGTCATGATCCCAGGGTCCTAGAATTGAGTCCCGCCTCCAACTCTGCTCAGTGGGGAGCCTGCTTCTGCCTCTGCCTGATGCTCCCCCTGCTTGTGCTCTCTCTCTCTGACAAATAAATAAAATCTTTAAAATAAATAAATAAAATGGTCAAACCAGACTTCTGTCGTAAGCATGACCGCACACACCATGGTAGCTAAAAGCACGGAGGCTTGAGCCAGACCATCTCGGTTCATTTGGTCCTGCTCCATTTACCAGCTAAGTGCAAATCACCTCCCCTGTGCCTGTTTCCTTATCTGTGAAGTAGAGATAGCTGGGCTCAGCTCACAGGGTGCCGTGAGGACGGCATGCGTGGAACATGGTGTAGAGGAGAATTTGTCACGCGCACTCTTACCACCACCCCTGCTACTGCACCCGCCTCTTTCAATACCGTGTTCCACCTGCGCCTTAGACAAATGCCGTCAGGACAATGGGCAGAAAGATAAGCTCAGCTTTCAGCTATACTGGGAGACAGGCATATGCAAGGCCCGCCAAAAGTCACGGAGGTGCAGCTGAAGCCCAGTCCTGTTGGTTGAAGGAAAGATGCTCAGTTTCCAGGGGTGACATCGGAAACGACAGCGTGCTCGCGGAAGCTGCAATCTTTACTGCGACGATTACTATGGGACCAGGGCGAGGCAGACCAGCAGGGTGGTTCTCAGGGATTCACCTTGGTTCAGAGAAGAACAAAGGAGAGGCTAACAGACACAGAGGAGACTGGAAGGAATTGGTCCTTCTCTTCCCCCTGGAGGAAGGATAGACCCTCGGCTGGGAAGCCATCTAAGCTGCCCTGCTCCTGCCCTCCAGGGACTTCTGCGAATGGCTGGTCAGGAAAAGACTAAAACAGAAAAGTAGATATATTCATTAAAATTTTTCAAGTACTAAAAAAGATGACAATTCTGTCAACAGATGGACAAATATTCTTACGAAGATGATGTCATACCACAATTAAAAATTAGGAGAAAAATTTTTCTGCCTTTCAAAAAATAATCTTAAATGTAGCAATCACTATCACAAAGCACAAACACAATAACTCTGTGAAGAGATGATGAAGCCCCAGGAGAGGATAAAACCTGAGCTTGCAGAACTGAGAAGAGAAGAAAAACTTACCAGAATTTAAGACAAAACTGGTGAGATCCTAAGGGGGAATCCAAATACTGCAAGAAACACAGTGGCCAACAGAGAAAAGAGGAATGCAGAAAAAAAAAAATGAGGGGCGCCTGGGTGGCTCAGTCATTAAGCATCTCCTTCGGCTCAGGTCATGGTCCCGGGGTCCTGGGATCGAGTCCCACATCGGGCTCCCTGCTCAGCGGGAAGCCTGCTTCTCCCTCTCCCACTCCCCCTGCTTGTGTTCCTGCTCTCGCTGTGTCTCTGTCAAATAAATAAAATCTTAAAAAAAAAAAAAAAAGAAATGGAAACTCACAGGAAATCATATTGATTAGAATGAAAACAGAAGATGTATTAAAAACACAAAACCCAAACCAGGTGAGGTGGTGTCCCTATAAACACCGTGGGGGCCGGAATCGGTATTGTGTTCCATCCATCCATGTCTCCTCCTGTGGGCTTCCACCCTGTGGCATTATCCCGGGTGCTTGAAAATACATTTTTTTTTTTTTATGTGATAAGGTATTTCCCTTCATTTACTTTATTTTCATTTTCCTTTTCATCTTTCATTTTTGAGTGTTTCCTTGGATTTTGTGACTTTTACCTTTTACCTTTCCTTCTGCAGGATATCGAGACCCAGCTAATTTTAAAAATCTGGTTGTATGTGTCAGTCTGGTGTTACATTTATTATTTTATGGAGAGGGACCTGCCATCTCTTCTGGGTGCCTGATTAAAGGTGGCTGCAACCTGATTGAGAAAAGGTGGATTATTAAGAAACAGTCTGTTTGGCAACTAACTAGAGGTATCAGAAAGTGACCTGTGTTATCCCACATTTTACATCAGATTAACTAAAGAGGATCAAAGTTTAAGAGTCGATATTAAATAAAAGCCTGAAAATTTTAGAATGGTAGAATGCATGTAGAATGCTGGAAAAGTACAAGCCCTTCTAACCACTAAGCCAAGTGTATGAGGGCAAGACAAACAAGATGCCATGCACAAAGTCAAACAGCAAACAATCTATTAGGAAAAATACTATTTTCCATTCATGTGATCTTTAAGGGTTTCTTATATTATATTATATTATATATATATTATATTATATATATATTATATTATAATAAATACCTTTGAACTACAAGAACGCTGACTCAGTAAGACGAGACCAAAATGGTGCATAGTGAGTTTACTGACAATAAGCACAGCAAAAATCTCAACATCCAAAAAAGATGCTCAAATTCACTCTTAAAAACACACGTGGTTATTAAACTATCGCAAGATTACTTTATTTCACCAATCAGAATCTAAAAGATGGGTAGTGTGCTGTTGGTAATGCTATCACATGAGAAGCTCCACGTAGAATATAAATTAACATAAGTCCAGAAATGATAAGTGTTGATAATGATCAAAATTAGAAATTCAGTATCTTTTGAACTCAACAGTCCTGGTTCTTACAATTTATTCCGGAGGTATCCTTGCTACATGCAAACTGATGATTTTACATGGTAACAGTGAAAGATTAAAACCATCCAAATGTCAGTAGGAGACTAATAAATACATGACACAGCATAATACATACTTGCATAGCATTCAGCTTTGACAAAAGTACAAAAAATCTCCAGGATGCATATTATAAGGGAAAAGAGCAAAGTAGCAAAAGGAATGGTGCTACCTTTTGTGTAAAAGGAGGGAAAAATAATGTACATTTCTAGTTGCATAAAGAGCCTATGGGAGGATACACATAAAAACAAATAAAAATGGTTATCTGTGGATGTTGGAGGTGGAGCTGGGTGCTGGGCAGGTGGAAGAGATATACAGTATGTACTTTTTAACACTATGAATATATGCATTATTCGATAATTCTACAGAAGCATTTTTTTAAAGTCTCTTCATTACTATAGGACAAAGAGCCAACTTCTGCACTAAATATTCAACTCAAGCCCAATAGTTCTTCCTACCTCTCACCACCCAGCGTCACTAAACCAGATGTCACTCCACTGACATGCTCTGTGCATGCCCTTCCATGCTATTACTTAGCCACCATTCTTACTCCGAAACGCACTTCCACTCCTCCTAACAGCCTGATGGAACCCATTTATGTCCCAATACCATCTTGTCTTCCTTGACCGGCCCCTACTAAGGAAGCCGCTTCCTCGGCACTCACCTAAAATCCGCTCTATTTCACATGCTAGATTCATTACACTCTGCCTTACCTAATAATCCTATTGTTCCACTTATATTATTAAAACAAAGGCATTTTTACTATCAATGTGTTGATGACAAATGCGTGAAGAATCTGCAAACAGGAGCAAACTACAGTTATATAAGGAAATAATTTCACAATACAATGAATGATCACGGTCAAAAAAATCCTGAGATGGAGTGGAACTGAGCAGTTTAGATTCACTCACAGCAACAGTGCTCTAGCCCCTTGGATTTTGGAAACCATCATCTACCTTCAGCTCTTGGGCTAAGGGTTTCTACAGCTTAAGAGTAGGTTTAGACTTTTTATTCTTTAATTTTTTATTGTTATGTTAATCACCATACATTACATCATTAGTTCTTGATGTAGTGTTCAATGATTCATTGTTTGCGTATAACACCCAGTGCTACACGCAGAACGTGCCCTCTTTAATACCCATCACCAGGCTAACACATCCCCCACCCCCATCCCCTCTAGAACCCTCAGTTTGTTTTTCAGAGTCCATCGTCTCTCATGATTCATCTCCCCCTCCGATTTACTCACTTTCATTCTTCCCCTCCTGCTATCTTTTTTTTTCTTAACATATATTGCATTGTTTGCTTCAGAGGTACAGATCTGTGATTCAACAGTCTTGCACAATTCACAGCACTCACCATAGCACATACCCTCCCCAATGTCTATCACCCAGCCACCCCATCCCTCCCACCCCACCACTACCCGGCAACACTCAGTTTGTTTCCTGAGATGAAGAATTCCTCATATCAGTGAGGTCATATGATACATGTCTTTCTCGATTGACTTATTTCACTCAGCATAATACTCTCCAGTTCCATCCACATCATTGCAAATGGCAAGATCTCATTCCTTTCGATGGCTGCATAATATCCTGTTGTGTATATATACCACATCTTCTTTATCCATTCATCTGTCGATGGACATCTTGGCTCTTTCCACAGATTGGCTATTGTGGATATTGCTGCTATAAACATTGGGGTGCATGTACCCCTTCAGATTCCTACATTTGTATCTTTGGGGTAAATACCCAGTAGTGCAAATACTGAAGCCTATGGTAGCTCTATTTTCAACCTTTTGAGGAACCTCCATACTGTTTTCCAGAGTGGTTGCACCAGCTTGCATTTCCACCAACAGTGTAGGAGGGTTCCCCTTTCTCCGCATCCCCGCCAACATCTATCGTTTCCTGACTTGTTTAATTTTAGCCATTCTGACTGGTGTGAGGTGGTATATCATTGAGGTTTTGATTTGGACTTCCCTGATGCCAGGTGATGTTGAGCACTTTTTCATGTGTCTGTTGGCCATTTGGATGTCTTCTTTGGAAAAATGTCTGTTCATGTCTTCTGCCCATTTCTTGATTGGATTATTTGTTCTTTGGGTGTTGAGTTTGATAAGTTCTTTATAGATTTTGGATACCAGCCCTTTATCTGACATGTCATTTGCAAATATTTTCTCCCATTCTGTCGGTTGTCTTTAGGTTTTGTTGACGGGCTCCTTTGCTGTGCAAAAGCTTTTTATCTTGATGAAATCCCAATAGTTCATTTTTGCCCTTGCTTCCTTTGCCTTTGGCGAAGTTTCTAGGAAGAAGTTGCTGCAGCTGAGGTGGAAGAGGTTGCTGCCTGTGTTCTCCTTTAGGATTTTGATGGACTCCTGTCTCACGTTTAGGTCTTTCAACAATTTGGAGTCTATTTTTGTGTGTGGTGTAAGGAAAAGGTCCACTTTCACTCTTCTGCATGTGGCTGTCCAATTTTCCCAACACCATTTGTTGAAGAGACTGTCTTTTTTCCATCGGACATTTTTCCCTGCTTTGTCAAAGATGAGTTGACCATAGAGTTGAGGGTTAATTTCAGGCCTCTCTATTCTATTCCATTGACCTATGTGTCTGTTTTTGTGCCAGAACCATACTGTCTTGATGATGACAGCTTGGTAATAGAGCTTGAAGTCCGGAATTGTGATGCCACCATCTTTGCTTTTCTTTTTCAAATTCTTCTGGCTATTCGGGGTCTCTTCTTGTTCCATAAAAAATGTAGAATTATTTGTTCCATTACTTTGAAAAAAGTGGATGGTATTTTGATGGGAATTGCGTTGAATGTGTAGATTGCTCTAGGTAGCATTGATATCTTCACAATGTTTGTTCTTCCAATCCATGAGCACGGAATGTTTTTCCATTTCTTTGTGTCTTCCTCAATTTATTTCATGAGTATTTTATAGTTTTCTGAGTACAGATGCTTTGCCTCTTTGGTTAGATTTATTCCTAGGTATCTTATGGTTTTGGGTGCAATTGTAAATGGGATCGACTCCTTGATTTCTCTCGCTTCTGTCTTGTTGGTGTATAGGAATGCCACTGATTTCTGTGCATTGATTTTATATCCTGCCACTTTACTGAACTCCTGTATGAGTTCTAGCAGTCTTGGGGTGGAGTCTTTTGGGTTTTCCACATGAAGTATCATATCATCTGCAAAGAGTGAGAGTTTGACTTCCTCTTTGCTAATTTGGATACCTTTGATTACTTTTTGTTGTCTGATTGCTGTGGCTAGGACTTCTAATAATATGTTGAATAGCAGTGGTGATAGTGGACATCCCTGCCGCATTCCTGACCTTTGGGGGAAAGCTCTAAGGTTTTCCCCATTGAGAATGATATTCAATGTGGGTTTTTCATAGATGGCTTTTATGATACTGAGATATGTACCCTCTATCCCTATACTCTGAAGAGTTTTGATCAAGAAAGGATGCTGTACTTTGTCAAATGCTTTTTCTGCATCTATTGAGGGGATCATATGATTCTTGCTCTTTCTTTTGTTAATGTATTGTATCAAATTGATTGATTTGCGGATGTTGAACCAACCTTGCAGCCCAGGGATAAATCCCACTTGGTCATGGTGAATAATCCTTTTAATGTAGTGTTGGATCCTATTGGCTGGTATTTTGGTGGGAATGTTTGCATCCATGTTCATCAAGGATATTGGTCTGTAATTCTCCTTTTTGATGGGGTCCTTGTCTGGTTTTGAACTCAAGGAAATGGTGGCCTCATAAAATGGGTTTGGAAGTTTTCCTTCCATTTCTATTTTTTGGAACCGTTTCAGAAGAATAGGTATCAATTCTTCTTGAAATGTTTGGTAGAATTCCCCTGGGAAGCCATCTGGCCCTGGGCTTTTGTTTGTTGGGAGATTTTAGATGACTGCTTCAATTACCTTGGTGGTTATAGGTCTGTTCAGGTTTTCTATTTCTTCCTGGTTCAATTTTGGTAGTTGATACACATCTAGGAATGCATCCATTGTTTCCAGGTTATCTAATTTGCTGGCATAGAGTTGCTCATAATATGTTCTTATAATTGTTTTCATTTCTTTGGTGTTGCTTGTGATCTCTCCTCTTTCATTCATGATTTTGTTGATTTGGGTCATTTCTCTTTTCTTTTTGATCAGTCTGGCCAGGGGGTTATCAATCTTAATTCTTTCAAAGAACCAGCTCCTAGTTTCGTTGATCTGTTCTACTGTTCTTTTGGTTTCTAGTTCATTGATTTCTGCTCTGATCTTTGTTATTTCTCTTTTCCTGCTGGGTTTAGGCTTTATTTGCTGTTTTTTTTCTCTAGCTCCTTTAGGTGTAGGGTTAGGTTGTGTAATTGATACCTTTCTTGTTTCTTGAGAAAGGCATGTATTGCTATATACTTTCCTCTTAGGACTGCCTTTGCTGCATCCCAAAGATTTTGAACAGTTGTGTTTTCATTTTCATTGGTTTCCATGATTTTTTTTTTTATTCTTCTTTAATTTCCTGGTTGAACCATTCATTCTTTTGTAGGATGCTCTTTAGCCTCCATGTATTTGAGTTCTTTCCAACTTTCCTCTCGTGATTGAGTTCTAGTTTCAATGCACTGTGGCCTGAAAATATGCAGGGAATGATCCCAATCTTTGGTACCAATTGAGACCTGGTTTGTGACCTAGGATGTGATCTATTCTGGAGAATGTTCCATGGGCACTAGAGAAGAATGTGTATTCCGTTGCTTTGGGATGGAATGTTCTGAATATGACTGTGAAGTCCATTTGGTCCAGTGTGTCATTTAAAGTCTTTATTTCCTTGTTGATCTTTTGCTTCGATGATCTGTCCATTTCAGTGAGGGGGGCGTTAAAGTCCCCCACTATTATTGTATTGTTGTCAATGTGTTTCTTTGCTTTTGTTATTAATTGCCTTATACAAGTGGCTGCTCCGATGTTAGGGGCATAGATATTTACAATTGTTAGATCTTCTTGTTGGATAGACCCTTTAAGTAGGATATAGTGTCCTTCCTCATCTCCTATTACAGTCTTTGGTTTAAAATCCAGTGTGTCTGATATAAGGATTGCCACCCCAGCTTTCTTTTGGTGTCCGTTAGCATGGTAAATGATTTTCCACCCCCTCACTTTCAATGTGGGGGTGTCTTTGGGTCCAAAATGATTCCCTTGCAGAGAGCATATCGATGGGTCTTGTTTTTTCATCCAATCTGATAGCCTGTGTCTTTTGATTTGGGCATTTTGCCCATTTACATTCAGGGTAACTATAGAAAGATATGAATTTAGTGCCATTGAATTGCCTGTAAGGTGACTGTTACTGTGTATTGTCTGTGTTCCTTTCTTGTCTATGTTACTTTTAGGCTATCTCTTTGCTTAGAGGACCCCTTTCAATATTTCTTGTAGGGCTGGTTTCGTGTTTGCAAATTCCTTTAGTTTTTGTTTGTTCTGGAAGCTTTTTATCTCTCTTTCTATTTTCAATGAGAGCCTACCTGGATATAGTATTCTTGGCTGCATATTTTTCTCATTTAGTGCTCTAAAGATATCATGCCAGTCCTTTATGGTTGCCAGGTCTCTGTGGATAGGTCTGTTGCCAATCTAATATTTCTACCATTGTAGGTTACATATCTCTTCTCCTAAGCTGCTTTCAAGATTTTCTCTTTGTCTCTGAGACTCGTAAGTTTTACTATTAGATGTCTGGGTGTTGACCTATTTTTATCGATTTTGAGAGGGGTTCTCTGTGCCTCCTGGATTTTGATGCCTGTTTCCTTCCCCACATTAGGGAAGTTCTCTGTTATTATTTGCTCCCATATACCTTCTGCCCCTCTCTTTCTTCTTCTTCTGGGATCCCAATTATTCTAATGTTGTTTCGTCTTATCATATCGCTTATCTCTCGAATTCTGCCCTCGTGATCCAGTAGTTGTTTATCTCTCTTTTTCTCAGCTTCTTTATTTTCCATCATTTGGTTTTCTATATTGCTGATTCTCTCTTCTACCTCATTTATCCTAGCAGTTAGTGCCCCCATTTTTGACTGCACCTCATTAATAGCCTTTTTGATTTCGACTTGGTTAGCTTTTAGTTCCTTTATTTCTCCAGGAAGGGTTTCTTTAAGAACTTCCATGCTTTTTTCAAACCTACCTAGTATCTTTAAAATCATGATTCTGAACTCTAGGTCCAATATCATACTAATGTCCATATTGAGTAGGTCCCTGGCAGACGGTACTACCTCTTGTTCTTTCTACTGAGGTGATTTCTTTCGTCTTGTCATTTTGTCCAGAGGAGAATAGATGAATGAGAGAACAAAATGCTAACAGGTTAACAATGTCCCCAGAAAATATACTCTATACAAATCAGAAAAGACCTGAAACCAGGGGAAAAGAAAGGGAAAGAAAGAAAAAAGAAAGAGAAAAAAAAGAAAAAGATAAAAACAAACAAAAACAGAACAAAACAAAAAAAAACAGAATATGATCAAATATGATCAGGCTAGTGCATAAATCAGTGCCTCACACTACATTTTGGGTGTATTTTGCTCTGTTAGAAGAAAGAGCCTCCAAAAATTTTAAAGAAAGAAAGACATATATGTACAAAATAAGGGTTGATACAATGAAGGAATGGAATATGACTGTGAAGATGAAAATTATAAAAAATTTTAAAAAAGGAATTGATAAGGTGCTTGAAAAAAGATAGAAGAGGATTTAAAAAAAAGAAAAAAAAAGGAGAGAGAATGTGATCAGGTAGATTAGAATAAAGCCATTCACTAGAGATTTAGGGTATATTTTGATATGTTAGAAGAAACTGTATCTCAAAATTTTAAAGAGATAACAACTTACATATATATGCCAAAAATAAGGGTAACTACTATGAAGGGATAGAATGTGACTCTAAAAATGAAAAATAAAAATGTTTTTTTTTTAAAAGGGAATGATAAGATGTTGGTTGAAAAAGGAAAAAAGAAAAATTAAAAAAAAGAGTTAAAAATATTAACTTTGAAAGACTAATGAATCATGGTAAAAAAGCCATGAATTCTATGTGCAGTATTCCCCTAGTGCTGGAGTTCTCCCGTTCTCATTGATCAGTAAACTTGGTCTTGGCTTGCTGGCTGTTCATGCTGATCTTCTGGGGGAGGGGCCTGTTGCCGTGTTTTCCAAATGTCTTTGCCGGAGGCAGAGTTGCCCTGCCCTTGTTGGTCGGGCTAAGCAAACTGCTCGGGTTTGCTCTCCGGAGCTTTTGTTCCCTGCAAGCTTTCCCTACAGTTTTGGAGGATGAGAGTGAAAATGGCAGCCTCACAATCTCTGCCCGTGAGGAGCCGAGAACTCGGGGCCCCGCTCCTCAGTGCGCCCCCAGAGAAAAGCAGTCAGTCACTCCTGTCTCCCCGGTCTCCGGTCGCACTCTGAGCTCACCCGTCCTGTGACCGAGCGTTTCTCTCTCTGGCACCCGACCCCATGTGGAGTCTCCAAACCCAGAAGATCCCTGCAGCGAGCTCTCGTGCTGCTCCTCCCGGGGGAGGAAGGGGAGTCTCCCTGGATCTGTTGCTTGTTGGGTCCCTGCTGGAGGAGCAGTGGCCCGACTGTGTCACCGATCACAGTTTATGGCAACCCTGAGCTAAGAGCCCGCGCCTTGGCTCCGTCTCTGCCACCGGCTTCCCCGCTCCGATACCTGGGAGCTCTGCCTCACTCAGTCACCCCCGGTCTTTCTGTGACCCCGAGGGTCCTGAGACCACACTGTCCCGCGAGGGCTCCACCCCCCGCTTAGCCACTGGAGCGACGTCCCTCAGCAGAGCCTACTTCTAAAAGTTCCGATTTTGTGCTCCGCGGCTCTAGCACTTGCCAGAAGCGGCCGACGGAGGCCCCCTCCCCTGCCGTCTGTCCTCCGGAATATCGCCTCGGATTCACTTCTCCACACGTCCTACCTTCCAGTAAGTGGTCGTTTTTCTGTTCAGAGTGTTGTTGCTATTCTTTTCTTTGCTCTCCTGTTGAGTTTGTAGGTGTTCAGAATGGTTTGATCCCTATTCAGCTGAATTCTCGAGACCACACGAAATCCAGGTCTCCTACTCCTCCGCCATCTCAGGTTTAGACTTTAAACACTGCACGCAGGTATTTTTTTTTTTCACATTTTTGTCCCTTCTATCTTCATTTTGGTTTAGTCACCCTTCACAGTCTCTTTCCACCCAGAAACAGCAGGAAGGTTTCACCAGAAGGCAGGAGGTTTATACTAGGTCAAGAAGAAAGCACACTACTCTCACTTCTCAGGGTAACATGCCAACATCGCAGGGCTGCTTATTTCTCTAGCAGCTTAGCACGTTCCGATAGCTTTATAAATTCATGGCTCATTCTTGTGTTTCCTCTTTTTGCTGCATCTCCTTATCTTTAAGACCCTAAGTCTGAAATAATCTCTTGAGCTTATTGATTTAAAAGCTTAGAAAATGATGTTTTGTCCTCCCTGGCATATCTTTTACCCACCTCTCTGTGTCTCCTTCCCTCAACCCAGTTTGACATTCTTTAAGGTTCTTTGTCTTACACTCACACTATCTGATAATCTCCATTGTTAAACTCTGACATGCTCCCTGGCCCACGTCTAAGCCATCAGGACAACTGTCTAATTTTCCTACATGCCCTGGAGCTAACCATATGGCTCCACAAGCAAGGGGTACTTGTCTTAGCATTGTTTTCTCATGTTTTCTTTCTCTTCTATCATGCATTTAACCAAGTGCTGAGTTTTCTGGAGCCCTAAAAATATTTGACAATCAATTTTCCACATCACCATTTAAGGTCCCAGAGGAAGCTGGAACTGAAACCACCTTTGGGAAGGAGACTTGCTCCAAGTTCCTGTCTGAATAACCATCTCAGACCCACCTTTCCCTGCCTAACCCAAGGGCATTTATAACGGATGTTTCTGTGCTAGCTCATGATGTGGTTCCAATTTTCCAATAAGAGGAATCTCTTCCTCAGTGATAAAAGCCCCATACAAATTGCATGGTCCTTTCTTAACTTTCTAAAACACTGAATGCTTGTTTTATGTATATATAGAATTCATACAATTAACATGAGCTATTACTATTGTCATCTTTATTTTTCTACTTGAACACTGATGTTCTACGTCTTCTAATTCCCATAGTAATTTTGATGGAAGTTTCCAATTTCTACAATATAGTGAAATAGATTTTTTTCTACAAAAAAAAAAAAAAACACATACTGCATTTAAATATCAGATGATGTTTTCTATGCCACTAGCAGTCACTAACCCCATTTGGAGAAACACCAGAGCAGGTCTGTATTAGTCAGGGCCTCCAGAGAAACAGGACCAATCATGGAGGCTGAAGAGTCCCATGATCTGCCATCTGTAAGCTGAGGACCCAGAAAGCCAATGGTGTCATTTTAGGGACTCAGAGGCGAATAGCAAATCCACCCTCCTCTGCATTTTTGTTCTATTCAGTCCCTCAGTGAATTGGATGGTGTCCATCCACACTGGGGAGGGCCATCTGCTTTACTAAGCCCACCCTTGAAAACTACTTCAGATGCTAACCTCTTTTAGAAACACCCTCACACGCACACCTGATATGACGCTTAACCAGCTATCTGGGCATCCATGGCCCAGTCAAGCTGACACATAAAGTTAACCATCATAGGGTCTCAGCTTATTTATTTCTCTATCTACCACAGATTCTGACCCATGACCACACACAGCAGATGTCCTACAAAAGTAGAAAAAAATGAATGATAAATGGGTGTCAATCAAATCACCCACCGGCCATTTTTCTGTCATTCAGATGACTAACCACCTATTTACCATCACACACCAAGTACCAATCCAAAAATATATATACATTTTTTCCAGAAAAAAAAATACTCTTTTATCGGTATTTCAACACTCTCTCAAGTTGATTTTTCGCTTTCAGGGGAAATTTTTCTTCCTAGAAAATGTGAAACACAGGCACACCTTAAAAAGATTCTCTCAAATCTGAAAAACTTTGAAGAAGAATTTTCTTGGAAGGGGTGGATGCTGGGATACCCTGGGTGAGACACAACGAAATGGGACCGCATCCTCTCTTTGGCCCCATCAAGGGAGGTGGATTTTAATTTGCTGAATGAGAATCCATGCCAAGTCCTCCCTAGTCAGTGTCATGCTGTCTTCCCCGCGTGGAGAGTGAGAGGCTGATATCTCACCTGCCGCTCAGTCATCGTGAGAAGAAATTTCAATTCCAACCTCGGCAGGAGCAGGGCAACATGGTTTGGAAGTCTCCATCTTGGTGGTCCGCACACACAAAAAAGAAAATTCCTTACAAAGGGTGAGATTTCGATTTCTCATTACAGATGGGCTTGCTTTTGATGATTCTACAATGCTGAACAAAGATCCCATAGAGTTTAAGTTTTAGAAACAGAAAAGCAGATTTTCCTCGCTTTAAAGAAAGCATCTCCTAAGACGTATAAGGATTTTTCTCTTTCTATTGTTAAATGTTTTCCTCTTTCAATAAGCCTTATTTCTCCCCTACCTTTGTCTCCGAGCCAGTTTTCATTTTTTTTTAAGATTTTATTTATTTGACAGAGAGAGAGACACAGCGAGAGAGGGAACACAAGCAGGGGGAGTGGGAGAGGGAGAAGCAGGCCTCCCACTTAGTGGGGAGCCCAATGTAGGGCTCGATTCCAGGACCCTGAGATCATGACCTGAGCCTAAGGCAGACGTTTAACGACTGAGCCACCCAGGTGCCCCCTGATTTTCATTTTAAGAGGAGAAACAAAAATGTGTCTCAAAGCCAACAAAGAGGCTTAGCACATATATAGCTTTATTCTAACAGGTGTGCTTTACCTCAAAGTATAAGAAAAACAGCATTATGATATACTGTCGGTGAAAATCCAACTCTGTGCAACATCTCTAAAATAAGGATATTCCCCTGCAGCCACTTTCACCATATGAAGGAAGCTTTATTTGGTGTTTGTCATTACAGTGGGGCACTCAGTGAGTTTCATAATCAAAAAGGAAAAAATAAAATCACTGCTGGTTACAAGAAAGCATTAAATTGCTTCATGCACTCAGCCGTCTACATGAGGGAGGCATTTCTTTCTTTTTTCTTTTCTATTGGACAGTCCTCAGAATTAAGTGAGCCTATGGACAAATCGTTAGTTCCCCAATCAATGGCCCACATATTGGCCTGCTGAGTAATGATGGGTACTTAGAAAAGAAATATTAAATCCAAGGACCTTGCGAGGCTCTCCAAGTTCATAAGAGATATAACTGCTAAGCAAAGTTGGAAAAAACACAACACAAAATATCGTTCCTCTTTCTGGCTTACAAATAATGAGGCTTTTTTCCGGGGAAGTCTCCTGGATGTCATCTTATACAACATCTATGAAGTTTTAACGGACCTGCCAAATAAGCTTATTTTTCTTCTCACTACAGACAATTCCCATGGCTTGGTAACCACTACCCAACAATACCTGCTGGGAAAACAAAGACCAGTCCACCTTTAAAACTAAAAGTTGTGTGTTGTGGTTTGATGCATTTACCCGCAGCTGTGTGTCTAGGCTATTATGACAGAGCAGACTCATGGTCATCAGTTGAGAGGAGCAAAGTGCAAAGGGAAGGTCATGGGTGGGTGGAGGTCAGATTCCAGTAAGATCTGGGGGGACACTGACTTGCACAATAAAGAGATGGGGAAGGAAGGCCAAAGTCAGATGTGGATATAGTAGGAGGCTTCCCATTTGAACAGACTGAGAAAGGACTTGGAGTCTATGATCACACTGGGGTCAAATCTAGCAGAGGGTGACTAGGAGGAGAGGTCTGGGAATCCGAGTGAGAAGTGCCTCCATCCACTGCAGTGGGTTCTGCTTGGAGGAAGGCCAGTGTCTCTGGGCTGGCCCAGCTGCCTTCAGAGCCTGGTCCTTTGGACCTGCTCCCACCAGCAGGAACTGTGTCAACTACACATTCTCTTTTGAATGAATATGGTAGTGTTTCAAACCTACATACCCTGGATCTAGGAGAGATAATATTCAATCACCCACAATAGTAACACACAATTAAGAAATATATCTACACTACGAGCTGAAAATCACCTCAATAGTTGGTGAGCACTGAAACAGGGTGTCATAAATAAGGCTGGTAGTTTAGTGTTTACAATACATTACACTTCAGAGTCTGTCCAAAGCAATCATTACTCAATGAATGAATTGCCATTTGCATTCTTTACTGTCCACCAAAGAGTACTTCTGTGAGCATTCTGTGACAGTAATCCGCCAAAAACACTACTTGGTAGCTAAGAGCAAGGGTCTCTGGTTCCCAAACAGTACTGCGTCTCTCTCAGGGAGCTCACTACATTATATTAGTGGATTCTTCATTGCAATATTCCACCTGATAATACTGACAATTATTATCTCTAATATGCTGCAAATAGCTCTTAAATAATACACTGCAATAAATGGAGCTGACAGTGTTTGTGGGCTAAATCAGTCTCACTCTCTTGTTAATAAACATTTGAATGGGCAATTGTACTCTTTAGGGAAGTGATCTTAATGGATGGCCAGCCACCAATCAGAATGGGAAGCATCAAATTATGCATCAATAAAACAACTCTGCGGAACAAAACACATCATTCCCTGATCCCCACAGCAGCTATATAGTGTTCTCTGATGCCCAGTTCAAAATGGGACTTAAATGAGAAGGTTTTAATGGGTAGGTTTATTTTATTTCATGTTTTTGCAAATTAACCTACCACAGGAAGCATCTGTTATGGTGCAATCAAAGCCATCAGAAGTGTCCTTGTGCTCAGAAGCAAGCACTGAGTTCCATCACCCTTGTTTCTTTGTTTTTGCAATTCCCCAGGCCAAATATTTCTGTCTGTCTTACTGCAATAGATAAGTGTGTTTGTCTGCTCCTATTGAGCTTTTCTGTCTAGAATCAGTGGATTAAGATGTTAATAATAATGGTGTTTCTGGAATCAGTGGTACAAGATTTGGAGCAATTTGTCCCAACATTCTGTTGCAGCAAAGTCACTTTTTATAAAAGGGAGCTCTCTGAAAAGGGAGTAAACATTTCTCTAATGCACATAATAAAGTTACAGAGCAAAAAGGAATTCCGTACTCAAAACTGACTATGAAAAATTGTAGAATTTAGCTTTATGGATGATAAAGACAAGAATGTTGCAATATAAGCTAATATTCTCATTCCTATAATATATCTATAAAAAATGCCCATCCATAGCACGTTGTAATCGTGTATCCATCAGTTTAAAAAGGAGTGGTTTCATCGCTATAAAATTCCAGTGATTCAATCTAGACCTGCAAGCTGACATGAGCTTCGAACCTGCATGTATGTTAGGAGGGGAGAAAAAAGGATCAGTGTCAGTATCCCACCAGAATAACAGCTCATATCTAATTCTTCAATGAACAGTCACCACAATTCAGTGTATTAATTATTAAGACAAGTTATGCTGCCTGCATTCCTCACTGACATCAGCCATCGAATTGGCCATCTGGTGGAGTTTCTTTCGATAAGTCACATGGACGGTTTCCTCGAGGTAGACCAGAACTTAATATCTAGTCATCATCCCACCACCTACCCCTTCCTCCAGTGTCTGTGCATTTGACCTACCGTCTCTTGCCTCTTAGCACGGGTACTGACGGCTACTATCCACCTACCATCTCTTACCATCCTGAAGATTTACAAAGCCTGAAACACTGCAATTTTTTATGTTGTTAATACTCAGCACACATGGGAGGAGCAAGATGGCGGAGGAGTAGGAGACCTAAATTTCATCTGGTTCCAAGAATTCAGCTAGATGAGGATCAAACCATTCTGAACACCTACAAACTCAACAGAGATTGAAGAAAAGAATAGCAGCAACGCTCTGAACAGAAAAGCAACCACTTTCTGGAAGGTAGGACATGAGGAGAAGTGAATCTGAGGCGATATTCGGGAGGAGAGACAGTGGGGGAGGGGGCCACTGCCGGCCGCTTCTAGCAAGTGATAGAGCCGCGGAGCACAAAACTGGAACTTTTAGAAATCTGCTCCGCTGAGGGATGTCGCTCCAGTGGCTAAGCGGGGGGTGGAACCTTTGTGGGACAGAAAGACCGGGGGTGCCTGAGTGCGGCAGAGCTCCCAGCATTACCCTCATCCCAAATTCAGACAAAGACCCCATCAAAGGGGAATTACAGACCAATATCCTTGATGAACATGGATGCAAACATTCTCACCAAAATACTAGCCCATAGGATCCAACACTACATTAAAAGGATTATTTACCACGACCAAGTGGGATTTATCCCTGGGCTGCAAGGTTGGTTCAACATCCGCAAATCAATAAATGTGACACAATATATTCATAAAAGAAAGAACAAGAATCATATGATCCTCTCAATAGATGCAGAAAAAGCATTTGACAAAGTACAGCATCCTTTCTTGATCAAAACTCTTCAGAGTATAGGGATAGAGGGTACAAACCTCAATATCATAAAAGCCATCTACAAAAAACCTACAGCGAATATCATTCTCAATGGGGAAAGGCTGAGAGCTTTTCCCCTAAGGTCAGGAACACGGCAGGGATGTCCACTCTCACCACTGCTATTCAACATAGTATTAGAAGTCCTAGCCACAGCAATCAGACAACAAAAAGAAATCAAAGGCATCCAAATCGGCAAGAGGAAGTCAAACTCTCACTCTTTGCAGATGATATGATACTGTATGTGGAAAACTCAAAAGACTCCACCCCAAAACTGCTAGAACTCATACAGGAATTCAGTCAAGTAGCAGGCTATAAAATCAATGCACAGAAATCAGTGGCATTCCTATACACCAACAACAAGACAGAAGAGAGACAAATCAAGGAGTCGATCCCATTCACAATTGCACCCAAAACCATAAGATACCTAGGAATAAATTTAACCAAAGAGGCAAAGGATCTGTACTCAGAAAACCATAAAATACTCAGGAAAGAAATTGAAGAAGACACAAAGAAATGGAAAAACGTTCCATGCTCATGGATTGGAAGAACAAACATTGTGAAGATGTCAATGCTACCTAGAGCAATCTACACATTCAATGCAATCCCCATCAAAATACCATCCACTTTTTTCAAAGAAATGGAACAAATAATCCTAAAATTTGTATGGAACCAGAAGAGACCCCGAATAGCCAGAGGAATATTGAAAAAGAAAAGCAAAGCTGGCGGCATCACAATTCCGGACTTCCAGCTCTATTACAAAGCTGTCATGATCAAGACAGTATGGTACTGGCACAAAAACAGACACATAGATCAGTGGAACAGAATCGAGAGCCCAGAAATCGACCCTCAACTCTATGGTCAACTTATCTTTGACAAAGCAGGAAAGAATGTCCAATGGAAAAAAAGACAGTCTCTTCAACAAATGGTGTTGGGAAAATTGGACAGCCACATGCAGAAGAATGAAACTGGACCATTTCCTTACACCACACACAAAAATAGACTCCAAATGGTTGAAAGACCTAAACGTGAGACAGGAGTCCATCAAAATCCTAAAGGAGAACACAGGCAGCAACCTCTTCGACCTCAGCCGCAGCAACTTCTTCCTAGAAACATCACCAAAGGCACGGGAAGCCAGGGCAAAAATGAACTATTGGGATTTCATCAAGATAAAAAGCTTTGCACAGCAAAAGAAAGAGTCCACAAAACCTAAAGACAACCGACAGAATGGGAGAAAATATTTGCAAATGACATATCAGATAAAGGGCTAGTATCCAAAATCTCTAAAGAACTTATCCAACTCAACACCCAAAGAACAAATAATCCAATCAAGAAATGGGCAGAAGACATGAACAGACATTTTTCCAAAGAAGACATCCAAATGGCCAACAGGCACATGAAAAAGTGCTCAACATCACTCGGCATCAGGGAAATCCAAATCAAAACCTCCATGAGATACCACCTCACACCCGTCAGAATGGCTAAAATTAACAAGTCAGGGAACGACAGATGTTGGCAGGGATGTGGAGAAAGGGGAACCCTCCTACACTGTTGGTGGGAATGCAAGCTGGTGCAACCACTCTGGAAAACAGTATGGAGGTTCCTCACACAGTTGAAATTAGAGCTACCATTCGATCCAGCAATTGCATTACTGGGTATTTACCACAAAGATACAAATGTAGGGACCCGAAGGGGTACGTGCACCCCAATGTTTATAGCAACAATGCCCACAATAGCCAAACTGTGGAAAGAGCCAAGATGCCCATCGACAGATGAATGGATAAAGAAGATGTGGTATATATACACAATGGAATATTATGCAGCCATCAAAAGGAATGAGATCTTGCCATTTGCAACAATGTGGATGCAACTGGAGGGTGTTATGCTGATTGAAATAAGTCAATCAGAGAAAGACATGTATCATATGACCTCACTGATATGAGGAATTCTTAATCTCGGGAACAAACTGAGGTTGCTGGAGTGGTCGGGGGTGGGAGGGATGGGGTGGCTGGGTGATAGACATTGGGGAGGGTATGTGCTACGGTGAGCGCTGTGAATTGTGTAAGACTGTTGAATCACAGATCTGTACTTCTGAAACAAATAACGCAACATATTTTAAGAAAAAAGAAAAAGAAGAAGATAGCAGGAGACGAAGAATGAAGGGGAGTAAGTCAGAGGGGGAGACGAATCAGGAAAGATGATGGACTCTGAAAAACAAGCTGAGGGTTCTAGAGGGGAGGAGGGTAGGGGGATGGGTTAGCCTGGTGATGGGTATTAAAGAGGGCACATTCTGCATGGAGCACTGGGTGTTATGAACAAACAATGAATCATGGAACACTACACCAAAACAAATGATGTAATATATGGTGATTAACATAACAATAAAAAATTTTTAAAAAAAGAGGGCACATTCTGCATGGAGCACTGGGTGTTATGAACAAACAATGAATCATGGAACACTACACCAAAACAAATGATGTAATATATGATGATTAACATAACAATAAAAAATTTAAAAAAAAAACTAAACATCATCTGACCATATGATCCAGCAAATGCCCTCCTTGATATTTACCCACAGGAATTGAAAGCATGTCTACACAAAACCCTGCACATGGATTTTTATAGCAGCTTTATTCATAATTGCCAAAACTTAGAAGCAATGAAAACATCCCTCCATAGATGCATGGATCAACTGTGATCCATCCAGACGATGGGCTATTATCCAGCACTAAAAAGGCATAAGCTATCAAACTGTGAGAAGACACAGAGAAATCTTAAATGCATATCACCAAGTGAAAGAAGTCAGTCTGAAAAGGCTACGTCTTGTATGATTCCAACTATATGACATTCTGGGAAAAATAAAACTATGGAGATAGTAAAAAGATCAGTGCTTTCCAGGGTTTGTGGGGAGAGAGAAATGAATATTTGGAGCACAGAGGAATTTTTTAGGCAGTGAAACTGCTATATGATACTGTAATGATGGATGCATGTCATTATATATCTATGTAAACCCACAAGATGTACGACACCAAGATTGAACTCTAATGTCAATTGTGCACTGAGGGTGATAAAGGTGTGTCCCTGTGGGTTCATCACTTGTAACAAATGCACCCATCTGGAGTGGGGGTCTTGATGTGGGAAACCTCTGAAACTTCCTCTTAATCTTGCTGTGAACCCCAACCTGCTCCAAAAAATAAAGTCTTACAAAAAAGACTGTAAACCAACTACAGAGGGTTATTACAAGGATTAAATTAAATGGTGTATTTTATAAAATACATTGTAAGCCCTTAATAAATAGAAGCAGTTACTTCTAAATCTTACTCATGAGTAAAGACTCTGAGGTCTTTTCATTCTTTTTTTTTTCTGAAAAAGGTTGAGGAAAGAGCAGAGGGTGAGTGAGCAAGAATCTCAAGCAGACTCCACACCCAGTGTGGACCCCCACATGGAGCTTTATCTCCCGACCCTGAGATCATGACCTGAGCTGAAATCAAGAGTTGGACGCCTACCCAACTGGGCCACCCAGGTGCCCCTTTTTTTTCTTTTTCTTTATGTAAAAGATTTTATTTATTTATTTGACAGATACACGGCGAGAGAGGGAACACAAGCAGGGGGAGTGGGAGAGGGAGAAGCAGGCTTCCCGCGGAGCAGGGAGCCCGATGCGGGGCTCGATCCCAGGACCCTGGGATCATGACCTGAGCCGAAGGCAGACGCTTAACGACTGAGCCACCCAAGCGCCCCTTTTTACTCTAGTCTTGATTCCCTTGAATCATATGCCAAATAAATTTCAATTATTCAGCTCATACTTACTGAGAATCTACTAGGTTCTGAGTCATTCTGAAGGAACTAGAGAGGAAATATTCTGGAATATAACATGCAAACATAGATGCTGTGGAAATGAAGACACACAAGGACCAGAATACACAGGCCAGGGGCGGGAAGACCTAGTCTGGGGCCTTGGCTGAAAAGAAGGAAAGTACTAAAAACAATAAAAATAATTTTTAAAGGATTATTTATCGTTAATTATTCATTTTTTAAAAAGTAAATATTTGGGTGTTAGGCTAAAACAAGTTTGCATATGTATTAGCACCCAAAAGCTAACTTTACAAAAGCTATAAAATATATGCTGGGTATTACAGACTTTCCCTTATGTAGAACTAAATTGTGAAAGGCTCCAGGATAGCATTATGTGATCAATCCAAATGACTTCCTTTAGAGGCTGACAGTAAAATGCTCAGCAACAACATCCCTGTGTCTGTTCCCTAAGGTGATTATGTTCCATCAAAATATGGTCCAATAGGGGCAGTAAGGATAATTATAAATAGTGATTTTCTTTACTTCTTTTTCAGAATTAACCCCAACATATTTGTAAATCTAACCATGCTTTGAATTGAGGAAAGATTTCCCCAAACAAATTCAAAACCCAAAGAGCCACTGTATATGGTGGTTCAGGTGACTGCATTGGCCAATGACATATGGACCTGTGCAGTGCTTAGTCTACATGGCCAAATAGCAGGCCCCAAATTCACAGGTTGTCCTGCCACATGCTCTATGCACAGCATCATAAGTAAACTGCACGATGCAATTTTTTATAATATCTTTACTATCATCAAATCTTAAGGTGACACACTCAACTATTCATCTTCTCCAACACTCAGTGGGATGCTTTGCTAGTCATTCTAACTTAAAACAATGTTGCAGTTACTCCTTCTTCATACATAGATAAATTAGAATGAACAGGCTGTAGAGTTGTAGCTTGGGTATCAGCAAATGATGTCACACAGGCTGAAGTTGGCACATAAACCGACTACAGGAAATGTGGTGCCCAAGTCTTAGCACGAAGCAGGTCCAGGCACCGACCTTCCTTTCTAGTCATTCTGTTTGCATGACAGGACCCCGAACACCTGGAATTTTCTGTCTCTTGATTCAGATTCCCCCAACCTGGTCAAGACAACAGTTTCAGCCAGAACAGCTGATTACTTTTGTACAAAGTCATGAACATAGTGACAAACTCTTCCAGAGAGAGTAAACTCCCATTTGGGGTTTAAAAGATTCTGCTATCCCTCAATGCATTATCCCTGACCTGCACTACTGTTAATGAGAATATGAATGCCTCAAGACATGGCTTGTGGCCTCTGCAAGTTGACAGACCCTGGCCTTGGTCATTACAGAGCTGGTGTACATCCTTATTTCTGTGTAATGTGGAATTGCACTAAAACAGAGCCAAGATACCAACTGCTATGCTCCTCCTTTTCTACTCTCTTGTAGGCTGGTATGGATACAAATAATAAAGATCATTGTATCAGTATTATACTAATATTTACTGGGCACCAGATGTGTGCAATGTATTATGCTAAGTACCTTACAGATGTTAGTTTATTTAAGCCCAATATATAGGCTTATTGGATAAAATAACTGAGTAAGAAGAAGTTAAATAAATTTCTGAAGGGGGCACCTGGGAGACTCAAGCAGTCAAGTGTTCGACTCTTGGTTTCAGCTTAGGTCATGATATCAGGGTTGTGCTAAGTGCAGAGTCTGCTTGGGATTCTCTGCCTCTCCTTCTTCCTGCACCCCTCCCCCTACTCATGTGCTCCTCTCTCTTTCTCTCTCTCCTGCTCTCTCTAATAAATAAATAAAATCTTTCTAAAAAATTTTCTGAAGGTGCACAGTTACTAAGCACCAGAGCCAGGATTCAGAACCAGAGCTCTCGACAGAATTTGGTACTCTTTCACCTGCTTGCAACCTCCTGCCATCCGTAGGTCAGCTGTCTCTCAAAGCTCACCCTCTCTACCTGTAATGTGAAGATAAATCTCCTGTCCTATCCTAAGGTGATCCCTGAGATTGAGGAAATGTTTCTAATAGGATCAGCAGCTATGAAAACTCAAGAAATCATTATTCTGAACTGGCATAACGACTGGATCGATTCCGGCACAAAGGGATTGGGCACAACCCACGACTGTTTACAGAACCCAGGGTTTACCTGTCCAGTCACAGTACATGATCACAGTATCACAGAGGGTACCTAAGTGACACAATGCCAGGATGTAGCTGAAAAGTTTAAAGAGAGCAACCAGTCCAGCTGGTTATTTATAAACCAGGGATTCCAAGTGCACAACAGGTGGCAGGCTCACACCTGAGACTTCTGTCCATTACGTCTATGACCCGAAAATAATGAAACTGTGACTGAGTTCCAATTTCTGAGAAGAACTGGAGTTATTTTCTTCATTGAGATTTTTCTTTTATGGTACTCAACAACATAATTTCTTTCCACTGGCCTTGCCTGAGAAAGGATCCCTTTTCTCTTGCTAGTGGCTGGCTGCTAACCTCTGAGAGAACTGATAAGACCACCCTTACATGAGTAACAAACACAGGCAACTCAACTTTTCTCTCTGAATTTTCCTTTGGTGGCTCCATCCTGACCTAATCTGATATTACACTGAAATTTTTAGAGTGGTTTACAATTTGCAAAGTACTTTCAAAATACCCAACTTATAATTCACAGCAAGTCTGTAACATTGGAAGAACAGGTAATAACAACATCATTTCTCAGATGTAAATTCTGAAGCTTCATTCAATGAAGAGACTTTCTCCACATGACACAAACATTTAAAATTAGGGCACCAAGGGATGCTGCTAATTTCATGTTTACTCCATTACATCCTACTGTATGACCAAAAGCAAGAGATAAATGGTGCCAACCCAAAACAATGCCCTTCAGATTCTGCTCTGACACAGAAATAGTATCTACTCTGTGGCTTCTGGGAACTAAGCTAAGTATTAGGCTTATAAAAGTGAACACAGTGACACCTGCCTGTCCTCAGGAATGTATAATGTATGGAGTGTGAGGGAGACATAAACAGAACACTATAATACGGTACGGTAATGTCATCACAGGGGCCCTGGCAATGATG
Source organism: Eumetopias jubatus (assembly GCF_037043125.1). Classification (NCBI taxonomy): domain Eukaryota; kingdom Metazoa; phylum Chordata; class Mammalia; order Carnivora; family Otariidae; genus Eumetopias; species Eumetopias jubatus. The sequence continues at coordinate 6,109,749 of NW_028274808.1, forward strand.
CTTAGCTAAGATCCAGTGTTTGCTGGAGCAAGTGAGAAGCAGGAACTCAGAACAGGAGGGCCAAATGTAGAGGTAGAGAGAGCAGAGTCTAATTCCTAGAATTAAAGAGTAGAATGGGGGTTTAGGTCTGGAGGCAGGGGGGAATGGGGAGTTAACAGAGAAGCTAATCAATGGGCATAAAGTTTCTGTCAAGGAAGATGGGTCAGCTCTAGGGATGTGCTGGACAACATCATGCCCATAGTCAACAATACCATACTGTGCACTTAAAAATCTCCTAAGAGGTTAGATCTCATGTTAAGTGTTCTTTCCATAAAATAAAATTAAATTAAAATTAAAATTAAAGAATATAAAAATTAAAAAAAGAAAAGAAAACATGAAGAGCTCTTCAAGACAAGGGAAGAAACCGGCAAGACAACTGAGAAGCTGGGAGTGCGGAGAGCCGTGGACACGGCTGGAGTCCAAGTGAGTTGAAAAGAGGACCCTACAAAGACTAAATCTTGTAGCCACCACCCCACCTGTCCTGCACCCTCTCCTGTTTGTCACACCAGAAATGGAAAACCCACCTGCAAACAGGGCCGGAACAACATGGTGGAGGCAAGCTAACTCCACCTCGGGGAGGGGTTGGGGGAAACAGGAACGGTTTGGGAGCAACTAAAGCATTACATCATATGGGATGATACTGAGTGGTGATTAATTAAAGAAAATACTGAAAATAAAAGAAACACAAGAAACGGGGCTGGACGGAGCTAAAGAGAAGAGATGTTACGCAGGACCTTGTACCAAGTCTTCACTGTGGCTGGAGAGAAACTGACAGAGACAGAGCGAGACAGAAGGAGAGCAAGTCCTGAGACTGGAAATGCCAGGAGCAGCCAGCAGGACATTTCTGCATCCATGAAGACTCAGTTGTGTCTCGATGAAACTGGAGAATGCTGGGAATGCCCACTCCCTGAGCTGTCCTCCTTACAGAATGCTGAGCTTCCGCCCAACGATCTTCCCTTTTCCTTAAGCATTCCTTTACCCTATGTCCTCTGTTGTCTTGATTATAAAAATGACAACACGATTCTGATTTGTTTGCATTTTCTGGAAATCTCATTGGAGTGATACTGCTGTTTCTTTCCTGGAGATTCCACTGCTGACAATGAACCCCTGACATCTCTGGAGAGTGGGTCAGGGATGGTCAGGAGGGCGAGCCTAGAGAAGGCAGTGACCCCCCAGCGAACAGCTGTCTGCACACGGGGTAAGTGCTGCTGTAGCAAAAATATGGGCTGAAAGTGACTTCAGCAAGCCCCTCCCTCACCATAATTTCCTAAGAATGTCAATTCTAGCTGTTCTATACTTATAAGTGCAAAACAATATTTGCAATGAATAATCATTTAAAATTCTGGGGAGAAACAATGGAAATGCCCTACCTCTACTTTAGATTCATTCCCATATGATCAATGCCCCCTCCTCTTCTCTTTTTATAACCTTGCCTTCAAACAGTAGGGTTCCCGGTCACCTGAAATTCAGCCAGCATTACATATGGTACATACATTATATACCAGGTATTATGTTGAGTAATGGAGACTCCGAAATAAATAAGTAGATAGACAGATAGATAAAAACAAAAACAAGCCCACACAAACAACACTCTGCCCTTGAGGATGATACTAGTCCTCAGGTCACCCAACAGCCCCCCTGCACCCCGCTCTGTCTGTGCTTTTCTGAAATAATATAAACAAAATGCTATAATCAAAATAATATAAATATCTAAAGTAAAAGTGTTCAGCATCTTCATTTTTCCTTTTAATGTACAAATGCTGCTAAGACAAAGAAACAACGCAGAGACACACACTGAGGTAGACCAGCACTCCCTATGTTTACCCAGCATATAGGTTAATAGGGCCTGAGCTCCAAACTCATGCTAGACCACCTTAGGAAACTGACAGATTCCACAACTCCTTTTTCCTCCATCTGCCACAGGGAGTTAGCCATTTACCCCCTTACACACCTTACCAGTAAAATGTATCTGGTATATTCCTTTTTTTTTTTTTCAGATAATCAAAAGAATTTTATTTGGCTCAAGTAGTTCAAGGTGACAATCATAAGTTGATAGCATATGTTTTCCTTTTTTTATTTTATTTTATTATGTTATGTTAAGCACCATGCATTACATCATTAGTTTTTGATGCAGTGATCCATGATCCATTGTTTGCGTAACACTTTGTTAACTGTCCCCACTGCTAGCCTCCCTCCCCCATCAACTGCAGGAGATGTCATGGTGTCTTTGGCCCCAGCGTCCATCCACAGCCTTTCCCACACATCAGGGAGCCACCATAATTGCACTTCTTACCAAACAACTTTGATAGGACCCCCACTTGTATTTTAAGACCAAATTCTCTGACAGATATGGACAGTCAACCTTTTGCCCAACCTTAACCCAATGGCACACATTTGGGTTTATTCAGGAATGCCCATGAGCTGAAGACTGCCCTGTCCCTCCCTATAACCTTGGCACAAGCACCCTCTTATGAGGGAAAAGTGGCCAGTGGTTGTATGTACTTCCTTTTAATGACACTTTCAATAAGAGCTATTGTTGTTCTCCTGACTATATTATTTCCAATGACACAGATTTTTTAAATTGCAATCCGTTTCAAGATTAATTCAGAACAATAGATTAAAAGCTAAAGAAAGTGAGAAGCAAATAATATTGTGAGTCAGATAAAATCCACTCTTAGATGGTAGACACATGGATAATGCTGGGCTTCCATAGTCAGTGATAAAGCTAACTCATTACCTCGACGTTTACAAAGGCTTAAGAGTTTTGTGGAGAAAATAAACCTTTCTTTCAAAGCACATGTGTGAGTGGGAAGTAGAAGTGGGGGATCTGTCCCATCTCGTAGAAAATGTGATTCCAAACTGCAAGAGTTCATCTGAATCTTATAGGCGTGACAACACGTGATAACTAATCTTATGCCCCGTAGCCCAAATGATCTGGGGGCTCTGAAGAGAAATCTGCTTTCTTGAGTCTATTATTCTGCCTACTCAACCCTAGTATCCCTCTCTTTTAATGTATTTCTCTCCCAAATGCCAGGCTTTATTATCTCTTTACTCTCTTGCTCTCTTTTCTCTAACGACTCTTCATACCTTTCCCTAGCATTTAACCTTAACTGTCAGGATAGGGAACTCAAGTATTTTTCAGAGTAAATACACTTGTTAAATTCAGGTTGTTTTTCCTTGTGTGTGACCCACAATTGATTTTTTCCTCCTGACAGACAGTGGAGCTTGATTGAAAAGAGATTTTCACTACAATTCCATAGAAAAATCCTGCAAGAAACGCATCTGTTGGTTCCTTAATACTGGTATATTTTGGTAAGAGTAACCTAATCTGAAAAGATGGTTAAGTCTAAAAATTGTCTATTTTTCTCTTTCAGGATGGCCAGGAGAGATCCATGGTGCCTGCCACCCCTGTGTGATATATCAGCTGGTCTACCTAAAATAGCAAAGTGTCAGACAGAAGCATCCCTTTCCTTCCGTTTTTTTTTTCCCCCAATTAGTAACTGTTATTTTTTTAAAACAGTTTTCTATTCACAGAGTACTTGAGCAAAAAGTATAGAGATTTCCCATATGTCCTCTGTCCCCACCATGTGCACAGCCTCCCCCATATCAACAGGCTTCACGAGAGGGTACGTTTGTTATCATCGGTGATCCTACATGGGTACATCATCATCCTCCAGAGTCCATACTTTACCTTCAAGGTCACTCTTGGTGTCGCACATTCCATGGGCTTAGGTAAATGTATACTGGCATGTGTCTATCATTATAGTGTCTTACAGAGTAGTCTCACTGCCCTAAAATCTTCTGTGCTGCACGTAGTCATCCTTCCCTGCATCCCTGGCAACCACTGATCTTTTTACTGTCTCTCTAGCTTTGTGGGTGAGGGACTCCCACTGGTGACACACATGGTTAGCAGCAACTGGGGATCTGAGCCCAGGTCTCTGCATGGCACCTCTGTTTCACTCCCAAACTCAGCCTCTCTGTGCCCCTCCTGCACCTTCTCTGTGCTTTTGATTGTTCATAGCTCTGATGAGTTTCTTAAAAGAGGAGACTGTGAGAACAATGATAGAGTACAGTTCTGTGGTTTTACGGAGCATCCAAATATCTGTGATGCCCCAGGAATTTTGCTTAACTTTTGCTCACTGTTTTCTTTTTGTTTGTTTTCCATGTTTCCTTTGGATGTTAATTACCAATGATATTCCTACCCTACCAGTATAAAAAGTAAAAGGCAGGTGTGTATATCTAGTATAAAAAGCATAAAAGCTTCTTAAACTTTAGGGATACAAGATATCGTTCATCAGGGCAAATGTAAGCATGTTCTTTCAGAATCTGACTAGAGATATCAATGTACAGTCATCAAAAAACCACTGTTTCTCAAGTTTCTCTGAGTACAGTGAACAGAGATCTCCCTGTATATTTAGCTCCATAGGTTCCTACCCTGTGGGTTCTCAGCTGGAGGGTCCCAGATGGAGCTTGGGGATGTCCATATTAGGTTATTCTCAGCATCAGAAAATTTTGAGAAGCAGGGCTATAAACAACATTATACCTGCATTACAGACACCTGGTGCATGCAAATCAGAGATTTCAAGCCAGAAATTATCTGCGCCTTCTACCAACAGATACGAGTTGCTGACACTCAACTCCCAAAGACCCATAGGACTGACACTTTTCCCAGAGAAATAAGAAAGGTGTCAGAAATGGAATCAGCTGGGCTGCGCTCTGGTTTGGCTGCATGCAAAGAACCCAGAGCCCACCACAGGGAAGCCTCCTACACCAACTGTGATGATTCTGTTCCACCCACATGCAGGTGCTGGGTGATATTCTCTGTTCCACACTGAGGAAAACTGTGATTCTTATTCTCAGTAATTGTTTTTTGGCTACAGAACTGGAAGTTGAAGATGGTAGGAGAGGTGAATTCTTGGCTAATGTCCAACTTCCCAAACTGTGCATCTGGCCCCTTGCAATGTTTGTTCCATTTCCAACACAGCTGAGAGTACATACATACCAAAGGACTGACACCCAACAGGAAAAGTTCCTCAACTCCCTCATGGAAGGGTGAAATGTCACCTTTGTAAAATTATAACAGTTGTGAACTGAGCAGTTGCATTTCAAACATGAATGAGCTTCTTTTACCCTTTTATATTACCAAAAAAAAAAAAAAACTGAAACAGATTACTTTTTAACACATAAGATTGTAATATTCACCCAAAAGACGATTATCGTATGAAGATACACATGGCCAAGAGGGTAGCTCATGGACACAGAACCCCACTCAAAAGAAATTCAACCACACACACCTTAAAGATTCAAAAATGCACTGTGATTAATGAACACAAACTTCAGTAAGGACTTGGCTCTGAAATTATTATATTACGCTACATTCTTTTATGTGATCGATAGATATGTCACATTTAAGACAGAAGAATCCACATCAGACAAGAATGGTGTCCATAACAAGGTTAATGGTTTAGACAATTCATTCTCTTTTAAGGAGCTAAGGCCTCAGCATGGGTATGAGCACATTTCACTGCCATGAGTCAGAAAATGGTAGAATTAGAACCCCCCAAAAGACAGAGCTCACATCTGGCCCTTTGATCTGTGCACCAAGGTCTCCCCTAGAACCATGCGCGGGATGTTCAAAATCTACCCCATGTCCATCATCTCTGTGCTCACCATTACTAATAAGAATATCCCTTTTCCTAAAGAGGTTCCTTCCTGTTCTTATCACTTCATAGGTCTTCCCTTTCTGATTCTGATTCATTTTTTATGGCTTTCTATTTTGACCTTTGTTTTCCTATCATGGACAGATTTCCTCCAATATCTGTTACTTTTTTTTCCTAACATATTAAGTGAAGCCTGGAAAACCCTAAAGCACTGTGACCCTTACAACTGTCACTGCTGGGGACTATTTTGCTTGTGAGACCACATAATTAGAGACCAGGAAGAATGCAACACAGTATCTTGCATGACTATAAGTCATCAATCGATTTTTTTTTAAGATTTTATTTATTTATTTGTCAGAGAGAGAGAGCACAAGCAGGGGGAGCAGCAGAGGGAGAGGGAGAAGCAGGCTCCCCGCTGATCAGGGACCCCAATGCGGGACTCAATCCCAGGACCCTGAGATCATGACCTGTGCTGAAGGCAGCTGCTTAACCAACTGAGCCATCCAGGTGCCCCACCAATCGATTTTTTAAGTCATCATCTACTATGTCAGTAACCTTGCCCCACACTCCTGGATGCCCTTGGCACATGGCTTTCCTCAATCATCCCAGACAGCACTTACAAAGACAGGGATCCCATACCAGCATGATGGTGCACACTCCCTTCACTGTCTTGCCTTCGACACCTGTCATTTGTACCGAACCCAAACAGATTTCCCAGCTCTTCTTCGGGTTTTTCAACACCCCCCTTAATCTTGGTCTTCATCATCATCCAAAATCCTTGAGCCTCCACTGCAGATATCACTGCCAGTGATATCTGGCAGAACGCACACGGTCTCTCATACTCAAACCATGCACAGTTCTTTACCTTCTTCAGCACGTCCATCTTATCCACTGTCTCTTGTCCTGATCTAATGGCAACTGTTTGGCTCCACTCCCCTCGCTCCTTAGACATTGCTCCCAGCTCTACTGTTTCAGCTGCTCACTGGCACCTTCAATTCCAGAAATCACATTAACCTTCTTTACCAATAAGCACTGCATGTCTGAATTGTAAAAGGATCACACATCTTAAAGAATAGTCCTTGAACAAAAGTAAGCGCCACAAAACCCAACAGCTTGGAGGTAGTATAATAGGGTAATGTTCAGGGATATTTTAATAGATTTTTCCTACTGTCTCTATGACTTTTTCTCATAATACAAAGAACCACTAGACAGAATGAAATAAGTAACTTTATGAGAGAGAGAGAGAGAGAAGGAAAGTTTGGATCAGTCATGAAAAATGTCCTTTTCCCAGAAGTGCAGCTGAAAGATTTTATTTTCTTCAGCCTTCTCTCTCCCTCCTCTCATAAATCTCTAGGGTTTCTGTGTTCAAAGGCTCCAAGTTACCACCTGCCACCTTTGATCAACCTGCCTGCCTCTTGAGCACTGCTGCGGAGCCCACCTGGCTCTCCTGGTGCCCAAGCTCTGCACAGCGGCTCTGCTACCCTCTACAAGTTTACTTCCAAGTAACAGTTTGACAAGTAGTTATTATGTCTTCTACAGCCAACTCTCAAAACTACAGAAAAACACAGGAAAAATCTGTCTCTTTCTACCCCCAGAGAATATCCCCATTATTTTTTAACATACTTGGGCATGTCAAAACTTATATTACTCATAAAGCAAAACGCAGGGGTTTGGTTTTGCTTTGCTTTTAGGCATTTTTGGTTTTGTATCGGTTCTTCTTCCTGAATGATGGAAGTTACTAGCATATGGGCCAAAAATGTTTTCTCTTACCAACAGCTGACCCTGCCCGACGTTTGCCATACTGCACCGATCTCAATCATGGAGTAAAAGAGACCATAAAAACAGAATCAAACTGGCATTTCTCGTTTCATTCAATAATGTCATTTTTGAGAGTACTTCTGCTTACTAACTTGTTGATCTCAAACTGGGAACAATACTTCTAGCTTTTATTTTTCCTATAACAACAAGTATTGAGCAAAAAATAATTACTTTTACTTAAGCAGCATAATAAAATTCTGGTACCTGCCAAAGAATTTCTGACCAGAGTGTTCTTCCCCTTTGTGTTGAAATATGTTGATATTGAAATGGAACATTTTAGTTAGATTGGCCAGAAAATGTGCATTCCTATTTGAGTGTTTGGGTTATCTGAAATAAAGAGAAGCCTTATTAAAATCTTTATGGAATCACATAGTTGTGTGTAGTCCCAGTAAGGGATGCACTGAAGTAAAGGAAATGGAAGAACACATAGATTTCCCCCTTAATTACTCTTGCATTTATTCTTGGTTTCCTTCCTTGTGTATGTGCTACCAGGATATCTCCACCTAGGCACTAATAATTATTCACTCATTCATTTTTTTTAAAGATTTTATTTATCTATTTGACAGAGAGAGACACATCAAGAGAGGGAACGCAAGCAGGGGGAGTGGGAGAGGGAGAAGCAGGCCTCCTGCTGAGCAGGGAGCCCAACATGGGGCTTGATCCCAGGACCCTGGGATCATGACCTGAACCGAAGGCAGATGCTTAACAACTGAGCCACCCAGGCACCCCTATTCACTCATTCATTAAGTATGTAGTGTTCTTTTGTGATATGCCAAGCACTCTTCTAAGACCTGAGGATATGAACGATGAACAGTGAGTGAAACAGAGTCTCTGTTCTCAGGGACTCTGCCTTCCCTCTGGGGGATAGGTAAGGCAGAGGAAATCAAAGAGTCAGATAAGAAGAAAAAAGAGGTAAGGGCTGCAACATCCAATAGCATGGTCAGAGAAGCCTCTCTGAGCTGCAGCCTTTGAACAAACACCTGAAGAAAATGAGAGGGTGAGCTGTTGATTTATCTGAGGACAGAGCTCGCCATGCCGAGAAGCAGCAGGTCCAGAAGTTCCAAGGCAGGAGGATGTTCAGGTTGGTGGAAGACAGGATGGAGCTAGTGTTCCACAGTAGAGTTGGCCAAGGCAGAGTATTGGAGGAAGAGAAGGTGGAGAGAAAGCCATGGGCATCAGAACCTAAGAAGGACTTGGGAGGCAAGTACATTCTAAGAATCATGGAAACCAAGGGTCCCAAGTCCATTCCTTTGGCTTCGACCATTCGGTGAAGGTGAAATCGAATGATCTTCTTTTTCTCAATAATTACATAACTAGTTATTGTATGTGAATAAAAGATTTTAATCTTGAACCCAAAAATATCATTAATTTCCCTCTAATATATTTTAACACAACAATAAAATTTCCATGCCAAAAGTTTTCTTTATTTTCAAATTCTGGTCTAAAAACCCCAAAGAAAGTGGGGAAGACAAACTCTCTTGATCATCCAAAAAACATTCAGGAGTTATGACCAGCAAGATGCTATGCCCACAAGAACCTTTGAATTGCCACAGTTTCTGGGACAGACAGATCGTGATTTGGTACCAGGCCATACACCAGTTAGCATAGCACGGGGTTGATTTTACAGAACAATACACAGGTTTAAAAAAAAAAAAAAAAAGAACAAACCAAGAGTAGAAAAACATTAAGTTTGCTTACCTGAGCTGCATCTCAACACGACTGTCTCTCAAAGGTTGCCTGGCCACAAACTAGAAAGTAGATGCACATCACTTGCAGGAACAAGCACTAAGAAGGAAGACCCCATTGCAAGAAATAGTTAAAATATGGTGAATGGAAGCTAGGAATTGAGATTCTTGTCTTACTGCTCAACTTGAATCTACCATGTAATTTATTTTCCACTTCTTGGAGCAGGGAATCTAGAGGATCTATTTGTTATCATGGGTGTGAAGAGTATGAATCTTGACTTTTAAAGTCACCATGCAACGTCTCTTTTCTGACTCCTTTGGACCCTGAAGCCAAGACTTGTACTCAAGGAAGAGGCATGACCCCAAATGCCTTCTAGACTATAACCAAATGAGCATAGGTATTGAATCTGATTCACTCCTGTAATTCCAAAGTCAAAATAGTACTTTACCTGTGCTTAGAATTCAATAAATATTATTTGAAGGAAAAAAGAACAGAGAAGAACAAAGATGTGTTTCCTTAGTAGTAAAAGCAAGGATTCTCTGGTCCCACTGTAGAGACTATTACAAAGTCTACTTGCTCCTCTCACTGCAAATGCTGTTCTAACTATAAGAAGATGCCCTACTTGTTAAACGAAAGGGATTCTTATTCAAGAGATGAAAAGCTGTTCCCTAAACATCTTACTCCTATAAAAATAGGTCGATACAAGTGGTTTCCTTATGACGAAACACCATGTTATTAAGATATTTTCTCTCTAAAGATATAGATACCTAACTTCTTAATTTCTACATAAGAATGCATTACTGAGTTACAGAAATTTATCTGGGCCCAATTTACAGATGTGAATTATACCAAAACTCTAGCCCATAAATTTCCTTGACTAGTTCATTCCATTCTTAGAGGTACACGGCATTCATTCAAGCAATCTCCCACTTGAATCTTCCAAAATAACTTTACAGGCAACCTATAGTTTCACCAAAGCCATTTTTACAAGTTGTAATTAATAACTTACATTATACACATGCTAGTCTGGCTTTCATAGAGTTCAACATAGAATGTTACAATATTTTCAGTACTTAGCTATATGATTGTTAGTCTGTCCAAATACAAATGGGATTCATTGTTTCTATCTAATGGACTTTGAATTCAGTGACATCCTACGACACATATTAGTTACTAGATTCCCATCCTTCTGTTAGCTTGGGAGCGCTCCGGGGAAGTAATCCACGACAGTAACAGTAAAATAAAGCAAAACTAAACAATTCACTTGAAAGGTGACACACATTTCACTTTAGCTAAGAACAACTATGAGGAAACGTCACCTAAATTTTTAAATGGATGTTTTATTTACTAGTCTCACACACCTGCATTTCAGGAATTAGCAAGTGTTTTCACTATGTCCCCTGGCATCATTGTTTCTTGACAAGTCAGGTGCACATTGGGTGGAAAACTGGTAACTGAATTCTCTGTATTGATACAATCTGTGTACACTCTCTATGGTAATTACATAAACCCTGTTAAAACACTGAACTTTGCAGTTTTAAATTCTCTCCCAGATTTCTCCTAGGGGAGAGCACAGATATTAGAAGATGTAGCCAACTGAGTTTGTTCTACTCATCCATGGCAAAATATTCCCTATGTTAGAGCAAAGCGGAGCACAACGTCAGCAGGTATCACCTGTCAAATACGTTGACCTAATTTCCAGCTTTGCCACATGTCAACATAATTTGACAGTTTTTTCTTCCCTTTCCACCACCTTGTGCTAAGTTTAGAACTCGGTCTGGAGCCTTCACATACAGTCTTTCACATATACACGATTTCATATTTTGTCACAAAGTCCTAATTAGCTTATTTAATTAATGGCAAAATGTTGTTCTGAGCTCATTAAATGGACTCTACAGTCTAGAATATTTCCTTTCTTGTCTACAAGAAGCAGAGGTAACATGGTCCACTGAAATAGATCATGAATTTCCCTGGAATACCTTAGAATTGCCAATATTTCAACTTCCTGATATATCTTATGATAATGACTAAGAAGAACCAGAAAGGGAAAATCTAAGAAAGCTACCTTAAAATACCTCTTAGGTATTGAAAATTTTATTTTCCATTCTTAGACAATTTTTGGAACAATTCAAAGTCAAAGTCACAATAATTCCTTAGGGGTAGAAGTAAGATGAATTTGTATAATATCAAAGAAAGAAGGAAAGAAAAAAAAAGAAGGAAGGAAGGGAGGGAGGGAGGGAGGAAGAAAAGATCCTAAGACCCAAAGAGATGATTAGTTTTAGACTACCACATTGTTGCATTTTTAATTCTTTTTTTTTTTTTTTTGCTGACTATGTGTTTCTCAACAATTTCCAAAACACAAACACAAAGTATGTGTGTATACTTTTTCCGTCTTTCAGTTCTGTAATTACAAATTTACTGTGGTTGGACCAATGAAAGTGTCCTAGATGAAAGTCACTTTTGTCTTAAAATTATAACTATTAGAATGATTTTGGAATATTAAGAATATGCTTAAATGAAAAAAACATATATATTCGCATCATTTCATCACAATAGACAATCGACATATTAAGAAAACTAAAACGTAGAAGGTCACACAGAAGCACCTTTCCACTTCTCTCACGTCCTGAATGTTGGCTTTGCCATGGAAACTGAATAGCGAAACAAGACTGGTTTCTGGCACACAAATTGTAGTTGCCTTGAGATTGCAGTCATTTTCAAACCATCCTTGAAAAATACCCACCTATTTATTTTTGCAACAAAGTGCATGGGGATTTAGCTCTTCACTAACTAATATCCCCTTTCTGCTGACAGCCCTTTATTTGGGATTAGGCAGCACCATGGGTACATAACTTCAATACATGTGCTTATTCATAGAGGAAAACAGTTGTGTGAGTTACCAACATTATATTCTTTGCTCTGATAAGAGCACTTAAGATACCAGAGGGAAAAAGTATATTTGGAAATGACCTGGAAAACTTTCCCTTTGTCTGTGATATTTATAGGCAGGTGATTAGTTTCTGCTGACTATTAGCTGTTCACTCTCATGGCAATCACTGTGGGCAGCCCGGTGTGGTCTAAAGGGAGCAGATCAGGAACAGGAGCTCAGTGGCCAGAATAGTAACTCCAGGTTAACTGACGCCTTCAGTGACCTTGGAGGTATGGTGGTGTGGAGGGCAGAGAAGTAGATACTCATGACTACTCTCCGCATTCTCATCTGAGCATCCTCAACTGGAAAGATCCACTCCACAAATGTTTGAAATGCAGGTTGATTGGCTTGCCACATGACTAGAGATGTTATTGGTGCTACTGGCATTTACTGGATCTCTACAAGGGATACATACTAAGCATTCTCTATGTGTAGGAAGTCTTGCATGCACAAACAAAAAAAGCAATCTAAACTAAGATTATTTCTCGATCTGAAAATGTTCTATGATTCTAACATGAATTTTTTTTTAAAGATTTTATTTATTTGACAGAGAGAGAGACAGCGAGAGCAGGAACACAAGCAGGGGGAGTGGAAGAGGGAGATCATATCTATGATCATCAACCTTTATACCCCAGATCCTAAATTCTAGTAGAATCTCATTGAAAACCAGAGAGAAAATAATAACCCTTGAATTTCAGATGCCCTATCAAAATTTGCTTTTCAGAGCTTGATAACTTATTTCTGTCAGAAACTTTTAAAAAACTACCTACTCAATAATGTAATAAAATTTTTCCCAATATTGTTGGTCTTTTATTACCAAATCTGTGTCCCAGATTGCAAACCATGTTACTGAAACTTTTATTTGTAAAATATTCAGGCTAGTTATGTACTAATTACATGTAAAAATATACAGATTAATATACCATCTTGAGGGGCTTGACCTCCCATTAGGATAGCAGGAGAACTGTTTTGAGGAAATGTGTAATTAGGACATCTTAGAGAAAAGGGTAAATATGGTGAATTCTTTTCTAGCACTGTCCTCTCACTGACTTGAAGTCAGTCCAAACATGAGGTAGAGATATTTTCTCTGGATTTCTTGCAAACTAAACAAAACAAAATAAAAACCCTCAAATGCAGATCCTGAAAACAAATAGAATTAAGATAGCTTGAAATGAAGCAACATTTTTAAAAACTTCAAAGTTTATTTATTATTTTTGGAATGTAGGATTTGGCAAATCATCCACTGGAGGAAAAAGATTGTAAACCTTGGTATCTTTTCTTCCTTCCCAACCAATAATCCTACTTGCACCATTTCAACATCAAATCACCATGGCTCTAAAAGGAAACAGAATATTGTAACCATTGTTCTGTTGGAACCAAGGATGGAAACAGGGAGCATCTAGTATTGAAAAAGGGAACATTAGTCAATTCTCAGGAAATATGAAATAGATATCAAAAGGGAGTAATTATAGAAAAATTGCCCCTGCTTAAGACTATTGAAGGGTTTCATGTGTGAAATTATAATGCTTAAGTGATATCTTACAACATGAAAAAACATCTTCACCAACTTATCTGGTCCTCAGAGGATGCCCTAAAGTAGAATGATTGATCTTCCATCTAATTTTATCTCAGTTAATGGGATCTCCTTGTTTAATCCTTGTTTGAAGATTTCCAAGTCCTAATAACTTGTGGCAGCGAGTTCTACAGTTTAATTATAAGACATCTCATTAGCCACATTTATCCATTTCAGATATGTTTCTTTTAAGTCTTCATTTTATAATCTCTTCAAACAGCAGCTACCATGAAGGCCTTCTAGGATAAATGAATTAGAGAACTTTTATAGGACAAATCTGGGGCTGCTGCAAGAAACAGCATGCCAAAGAAGACAGAAGAAAGTGGACGCATGCACTTACTTTCCTTTGCATATTGGAAAGACCTCAGGCTAAGTGCTTATTGAACAGGCCACACACATTATTATCTTGCTTCCTAAGGATGCACATCCCCAAGTACTCTGTGGTGGTGCTTAGTCATGTTGGGAGGTATGCCTGGGAGCTCATTTTCACTTTTGATATACATGATTTATGTGCTTCCCATTGCATCATTGACCTAACCTATTAATATCTACAAATTCCACCTATAGATTATTTCCCCAAAAACCGTGTTCTGGGATTTTCCTTGTTCCAACCAATTGAAATAATCATGGAAAATATTGTTCCCTAATGGTACCACTATATGTCTTTTTCCCCCCAAACACTCCTGAATAAATATCATTATATTCCTCTTTCTTCTCCTCTAATGCTCTCAAACAAATGAAACTTTTTGCAAAAAAAGAATTTACTTGAGAGAATATAGAATTTGATCTGGCCACAGGTGGGAAAGAAGGAAGAGGGAAAACATAATACTTACAAGCACTTACTGACCTGTCTGACCTTGGAAGTTTAACATCTCTAAGCTTCAATTTTCTCATGTTTAAAATGAGGATAATAGCAATTACTACTTCATAGTGTTTTGTGAGGATTAAATGAGATGATCCATTCAGAAAGGCTAGCATAATGCCTGACAGACAATACCTCTTAGTCGTTATTACCATTATTATTACTCGCAGTTTTTCTGTAACCTGGTTCAAACAAATGCAAGCTACTAAAAGCCCTAACTACCCATTATACAAGCCATTTGACTTCCTTCTGCTTCATATTTTCCGAATTAAGATACTCTTCCTAAAAAGAGCACCAAGTTTTCACTCAAACACAAGCACATACTGGTATGTGGCAGAGATGTTGATAGTAGGAGCTGGTAACACAGGTCTCCCAGACCTTCCTACACACACAGTGCCCTAATTTAGATTCATTCTTGACAATACTGAGCAGAGGCAAAAAAGAGGACGGGAAGAGAACATGAGAAATAGCTCTGCTGAGAACTAGAGAAATCCTCCTCCCTCCACTCCAGACACTCAACATTTGACTACACAAACTGATCATGTATGTTCCAAAATGCTGTTCCCAAGGTTCTGAACTATGGATGGGATGTTGCCCAAATATCCCTTTCATGGTTTCCAGTTTACCAGCAAGGTTTATAATACATTCTTCCTTTCTACTTTCAAAGTGATGAGGATGAGATCATATGTTGTCTGCACATCTACCCTGGTATATGCTATGTCACCCATACATTTATTTGGTGACATTTCCCACCATGCAGTCCATAAGGAATGTAGAGTATTATCCAGATCCCTAGACGTCCTCCTTAAAAATGGCAGTTAGGTTTTAGTAGGCAAAGCTGAGAGCCTTCCATGGTTTTTCTCATGGAAATCTCACCACTGTAGATTTGTTGCTTCCATCCCAGAGGGGAAATATTCTCATGGACATTCATTCATTTATTGACATTTTTTAGTACCTGGCATGTCCCAGACACCTTGTGGAGTGATAGAGAGTGAAAACAGACATGATACTATCTTCAAGCCTCGTGGTAGGGGGATAAATCTAATCAAAGCATCAACTAAATACAGTTCACCACTAATTATACCTATCAGTAGAGTTGAGTTATATGGCACTACGAGAATATATACAAAAAGTAATTAACCAGGTATTCAGGAACCAGCGCATGCTCACCTGAGAGAACATGGATTATGCAGAGATATAAAAGATAATATGAATCAACTGAACAGAGAGGTTGGAGAAGACTGTTCTAGACGGAGTGACAGAGTATCATCTTTTTTTTCGTCCAAAAGCCAATGGAAAGCCCCTGAAATGTTTTGGCAGAAGAGAGGGCCCTGATGAATGCTGACTGCAGATGCTCTGTGGAGAATGGGACGGGGTGGGTGTTAACACAGTAAGAGACCATTATTTCCGGGAGGCTATTATCCTAACTAAATTAAAGATCATCATGCCTTGGACAATCAACATGCATGTAAATTCAGTAGAGGAATTTGAAAGAATTTTAGGAACAAGTTTTTTTTTTTTTTTAAATGACTCCCAAATTCTGGCTTCCAATAATGACTGCCTATTTTTACTCATGGAGACAGGGAATTTTCAAAAAGATCCGTGTTGGAGCAAGAAGATTCTGAATTCATATATCCAGCCCTTTCAATATCAAGTTTACCCTTTGATTCTCTGGCAGAAGGCTGTCAGCCCCACGTAGCTGACCATGTTCTCAGAACACAGGTGCCTCTTTAGGAAGTCAGGATCAGAGCTGGCTATGATGCCCCAAGAGTAACTCCAACTTCATGAGCGGAAACGTGAGCGTAAGTAAATTCGCTTCTCCATGGCTTTTTGAAGCTGTGATTCTTTGTTTCATCCCCTTATATCACTGGACTTGTTAGCGAAGCAGATTTAATTCTGTATTAGTTTCTTATCACTGTAGGTCAGAAGTCAAGCACGGGTCCTGGTGGGCTAGAATCAGGTGTTGGCAGCCTGCATTCCTTTACAGAGGCTCTTGCAGGAAATCTGTCTCCTCATTGTTTGACTCGGCAGAATTCACTTCCCTTAAGTTATGGAATCAGGTCCCCAATCACTTGCTTACTGGGAGCTGAGGACCATTCACAATGTGTATACTCTATTAATCTTTGTCTCTTGGCTGTCCTTCTCCATCTTCAAAGCCAGCCACACTGCTTCTCTCTGACTTCTGGTCCATAGTCAAATCTTCCATTAACCACAACTAGGGAAGGTTCTCTGATTGTAAGGACTCTTGTGATTAGGTGAGTTCCACCTTGTAAGGTAATATATTCACAGGCTCCATGCATTAGGGCATAGACATCCTTGGAGGATGGAGGCATCATTTTTCTACCACAACTTCTTACCCCCTGCCCCCAAATAATTCTTCCTTCCTTCCTAAAACTATGCAGGTTTGCAGTAAAGAGCAAGTAAGTGATATAAACTGGTGACATGGACTCAGTCATCTACCAAATCCCAGGTTTTGCCCCATCTTTATGTATTGAAGGTATCAGCTCCTGGATCACTGTCACAACTCACATTGTGCTTCTTGATGACAGCAATATCTAGGCAGAAGACCCCTCCCGTGTTTTGTCCACATGGTACCTGGACCTTGTCCTTTAAATTGTCTTGGCACAACCTTTTCTAAGCCACCCAACCCCATGGTCACACCCTATTTATTACAGCCAAATTCTTCTATGCCTCCATGAGCTCAATGTCAAACATTATACTCTACCTCTTCTCTGTTGAGCTCATTCTTATAATTTTTTACGGAAGCATAATTAACATACAGCGCTATATTACTTTCAGGTATACAATATAATGGTTCTGCAATTCTTTATATCACTCAGTGCTCACTGCAGTAAGTTTCTCTTGAGCCCATTTATTTCACCCATCCCCCCACCCACCTCCCCTCTGGCGACCATCAGTTTGTTCTCTGTAGTTAAGAGTCTGTTTCTTGGTTTGCCTCTTTTTCCTTTGCTCATTTGTTTTGTTTCTTAAATTCCACATATGAGTGAGATCATATGGAATTTGTCTTTCTCTGATTGACCTACTCCACTTTGCATCATACCATCTAGGTCCACACATGTCATTGCAAATGGCAAGATCGCAGGGTTTTTGTGCAGGGAGGGCTAAATACTCCATTCTCTATGTACACAAATTCTTTTTCCCTTCATCTGTGGACGGACACTGAGGCTGCTTCCATAACTTGGCTATTGTAAATGATGCTGCAACAAGCTCAGGGGAACATACATTTTTGTTTTCATTTTCTTTGAGTAAATACCAACTAGCAGAATTACTGTTTCACAGGGTAGTTTTATTTTTAACTTTTTGAGGAAACTCCATACTGTTTTCCACAGTGGCTACACAATTTTGCATTCCCATTAACAGTGCCAGAGGGTTCCTTTTTCTCCACATCCTTGCCAACAGAGGTTGTTTCTCGGGTTTTTGATTTTCAACATTCTGACAGGTGTGAGGTGATAAGCTCATTGTTGTTTTGATTTGCAGTTCCCTGATGATGAGTGACATTGAGCATCTTTTCATATGTCCATTGGCCATCTGTATGTCTTCTTTGGAACATGTCTATTCAGGCCCCCTGCCCATTTTTAATTAGATAGTTTATTTCTGTATTTGTGCACTGAACTGCATATGTTTTTATATATTTTGGATATTAGCCCCTCAATTAATGTACGATTTGCAACTATCTTCTCCCATCCAGTAGGTTTCCTTGTCATTCTTACTTCCCTCGTGACTGCAGCAATAAGTGCTACCATCCCTCCATTGCCTCTTATCTCTCCTTTCTCAGCCTAAATTTCAGAGAACATTATTACAAGTATCAACTTCCCTCTAAAACCCTTGCCCTCACCAGCTCTGCTGTTCTTGTTTAGCAAGATCTCAACCCTCGCTAAATAGAGTTTTCCGCCACTCTGCGCCAATACTGATGCAGCTGTATGTGAATGGAGAAAATGCACAAGTGCTGACATCTAACTTCAAACCTAGGACCTAACCTCACTGATTGGATGAGGCCCACCCCCATTATGAAGAGCAATCTGCTTTACTCAGAGTCTACTAATTCAGATACTAACTCTCATTTGTCTGACCAAGTGCATGGGTACTGTGGCCTAGCCAAGTTGATAAATAAAATCAGCCACCACGTATCCTATTGAAGAATACTGATCCAACAATATACCTGTCTTCTGAACCAATTTTTCTCATTAGTTAAGAAAATTCTTTGACCCCCATTTCCTCTTCCACTTATTACTGTCCCATTTCCTCTATTACCATTGACAGTAAAATCCCCTGAAGATTTGAATTCCTTTGCTCCTTTTCTTTCTCCCATCTGAATTTGGCTTTTGCCCCAGCATTATCCAAAACTTCTTTGTGCCAAGGTTACCAGCATCTTGTGTTGGTAAATCAAAAAGTCAGTTTCCAAGCTTTATTTCATTTCACCAGGGTTTGACATGGTTAAATACTCCTCTCTGAAGCACTGTTGCTCTCAGGTTATCCAGGACAACCAGAGCCTATTGCGTTTTCCTCCTTTCTTGCTCTGGCAATTCCTTCTTAGTGTCTTTTGCTGACTCCTCATTTATCTGACTTCTCAATGTTGAACAGCCCCAGGCTAAAGTCCTTGGACCTTTTCTCTAGATAAACTTATGCCTTTAGTGAGCTCATCTAATTGCTTGGCCTTAAAGACCAATTATACGGTGATGACTCCCAAATTTACATCTCCAGCCTGGACTTCTCTTTGAACTTTAGATGTCTAATAGAAACCTCAGCAAGCAGCAAGTCGGCTTCCCCATTTTGGCTAAGGCCAGACACTTTGCAGCTCCTCTAACTTCTGTCTTTCTCTCTTACTTCACATCTAACTCCAGCAAATCTTGTCATCTAAGCCTTCTCCAAAATGAAGGGTCAAAGACAGCTTTTCTATCTTTTCAGAGGTAGTACTGTCCCGGCCATATTTAAACCATTGGGAATTTTTGCTGCTCTGTTGCATGCAATAAAACATATCTCATATTAAAAATCAAGCAAAAAATAATATAGCAGTCATAAAAGACTTTTTTAAATAAAATTGGAGAAACTTGAATATGAATTGAATATGACATTATGTCACCATTGATAATTTCCTATGTGTGGTATTGGCATTTAAGTCATAAAGGAGAATGTCTTTTTCCTCAGGAGACACTGAAATACCTATGTACAAGCTACTTTCAAATGATTCTGCTCTATGTTTGTGTGTGTGTGTGTATGTGTGCAAAAGAAAAAGTCAAAACATATGTAGCAAAATGTTACAAATTAGTGAATGTAGGTAAAGGGTATATAAAGGTTATCTAGGTGTTTAAGTGTTTGCTTGTTTCAAAATAAAGGGTTGGAGTAAAATGTATGCAGAATCCAACCACCTCTGAAACCACTATGAATATCACACTAGTCAAAGGCACAATCAACGGTAGCTAAATTTACAGTAAAAAGCTCTTGTCTTCCTTCTACTACCCTTGCCTTTTTGTCAGTTAATAATTACTCACTGGGACACCTGGGTGGCTCAGTCATTTAAGTATCTGCCTTTGGCTCAGGTCATGATCTCAGGGTCCTGGGATCCAGTTCCGCATCAGGCTCCCTGCTCAGCAGGGAGTCAGCTTCTCCCTCTGCATGCTGCTCCCCCTGCTTGTGTGCTCTCGCTCACTCTTTCTCTTCTTCTTCCTGACAAATAAAATATTTTAAAAAATTATTATTCAGGGCGCCTGGGTGGCTCAGTTGGTTAAGCGACTGCCTTCGGCTCAGGTCATGATCCTGGAGTCCCGGGATCGAGTCCTGCATCGGGCTCCCTGCTCAGCGGGGAGTCTGCTTCTCCCTCTGACCCTCTTCCTTCTCGTGCTTTCTATCTCTCATTCTCTCTCTCAAATAAATAAATAAAATCTTTAAAAAAAAATTAAAAAAAAATAAAAAAAATAATATTTAAAAAAAATAAAAAAATAAAATAAAAAAATAAAAAATTATTATTCATAACAATCATACTTGTAAAATATGAACCACATAATGTAATTCCTCTGCTCAGAGCCCTCCAACTGACAAGCCACGTTCATGATTACAAAGCTCAGTATAATCTGCTACCACCATCTGTCTGTCACCTTTTTGAGCTAACCTCCTGCTTCTTCACCGACTCCGCCCAAGCCATACTATTCATCTATACTGGTACATACTAGACACATGGGCTTCAGAGTCTTTAGATTTTATATCCCTTCTGCCAGATACATTCCAAACATGCTCCAGAATTCTTCCCCTTTTTTAGATCATTTCTCCAGTTGTTCCTTCTTTCTATAATGTCCCAACACCCATCCACTGGAAATCATGAGTTTTTCCCAAACAGCCCTTAACCTCTTCCCCTGATTTAGTTTTCTCCATAATACTTATCATCAACTGGCATATTTTATAGGTTTGTTTGTCTACTCACATTGTAGAATGTAAGACATTAGAGCAAGGATTTTTTTTTTTTTTTTAAGTTTACTTTTCTAGCCCCAATGTCTGGAACTATGCCTGGAATCTAAAGAAGTGCTAAGTGTTGAATGGAGATGTGTCAAATGTATAAATCCTTCCATATAAGGGTAAAATTTGGTTGGGTTGGAAGGAAAAACAAAAATAAAATAAAAACAACCATGCCACTAACTCTCCTGGGACATCAGTTAAAGAAGATACATTCTGGGTCACAAGTTCTCAGAATCCAATCACGATAAATCCTTAAATCAACTCTAAACATTCATACATTAGTGGTTTTCATTGTACTTTTGTAGGCCTTCAGTAACACTTGAAGTCCATCCAGCAAGGTTGTTGAGGCTCCTGGGCTTAACGTAGCTGAAAAGTATGTGCCATGTTTTTCAGAAAGGATGAGCCATTAGGGGCATTTAAAAGAAAGAAGTGTATAGGCAGCATCTATGACCAGGATCAGGAGGTGTGATGCTCCATTCCTGTCCCCTCCCCTACACACACACACACACACACACACACACACACACACACACACACACACACTACTGCCTAAAATCTGGGGTGTCCTGGGATGCAGGTGGTGATTTACTTTACTTGGAGCCTTTCTTAGTGAATCACTTTCATAGTGAATCTAGATCAATCCAACAATGCAGGCCTCTGTGAGTAGTAATTAGGGTTTAGGGTTGTCAGTTCAAGCTATATAGACGGTTAGGGTTTCTAAACTTACATATCCCCTCTCTGATTCATATGTGGATGGAGGATTTGTGTGGCTCATGACTCAATTCAGAAATGGCAGTTTTCTGCCTGGCAGAATGGGTAGGAGTTCTGTCTGATTCACTCCCCTTCCTATGGAGCTTCCTCCGCTTTTCTGGAACTGGTCTAGGAATGCCAGCCAAGAGCTGGAAGGCTGTGATGTAATCTCTCATAGATCTTGCCCCTTGGCAGAGAAACTATCTTTTGGTGAGCTGCTTCTTGTCTCCGTGGGATGTCAAGGCCTCCTTGAATCACCTGCTAAGCTGCCATCATCATATCATGGAGGCTTACACCTCTTGGCACTAGAAGATGCCAAAGTAGTTGAATTACCCTTCATTGAGCTCATTAAAAAAATACAGTAAAAATAATAATAGTGATTACAGAATTGTTTCCTTAATTAACTAAAGGAGAACAAATTATATCAAGATGTCCCCACTAGACTTCTTCTGTGAAATAAAAAGCTAAGTCATGCAAAGACCAGATATGCCTTGTATTGATATAATCAGTTTTTGAGACAACAAGTAGATGACTTAGGGCCTTTTGTACCCAAAATCTTTTATCCACTAGGATAAACAAGTTGTCCCCTTCTAGCATAGAAAGCAGGGTTTCATCACTTCCAGAAACTATCCCCAGTGTAGCCCAATGGCTAGATTAGAAGTGGCAAGCTCAGGTGACACAGATGAAAATACATTGTCCAGGGACCTTAACCACAGAGGCCTGTGCTCCAGAAGCATCAAGACTTTAGGAGCCTGAGCTGGGCCCTTAAGCTTCTAGGTAAGCTGAGCCATGGCATAAGTAGAAGGTCAACACCATCGGTGTTGAATGGCTAGCTCCCCAGTCTCTTTTTTTTTTATTTTTATTGTTATGTTAATCACCATACATTCCATCATTAGTTTTTGATGTAGTGTTCCATGATTCATTGTTTGTGCATAACACCCAGTGCTCCACACAGAATGTGCTCTCCTTAATACCCATCACCAGGCTAACCCATCCCCCCACCCCCTCCCCTCTAGAACCCTCACTTTGTTTCTCAGAGTCCATCGTCTCTCATGGTTCATCTCCCCCTCTGACTTACTCCCCTTCATTCTTCCCCTCCTGCTATCTTCTTCTTTTTCTTTTTTCTTAACATATGTTGCATTATTTGTTTCAGAAGGACAGATCTGTGATTCAACAGTCTTGCACAATTCACAGCGCTCACCATAGCACATACCCTCCCCAATGTCCATCACCCAGCCACCCCATCCCTCCCACCCCCCACCACTCCAGCAACCCTCAGTTTGTTTCCTGAGATTAAGAATTCCTCATATCAGTGAGGTCATATGATACATGTCTTTCTCTTCCCCAGTCTCTTTTAGCTTTGGAAGGACTCTCATGTGCAAGAGACATCAACCTTGTTATAAGACTGCAAAGAACAGAATTAGGGTCAAAGGGTGGAACAGACTGGAGAGAGAGATGGTGTTATCTGTAACCTCGTATCTTCTGATATTAAGACTTTAAATAGTAAAGATCTAATACCTTAAAGTATAACTCATAGTGTTTTAGTTATCTATCTTCTGAATCAATTTTTTTTAGCTTTATTTGTTTGAGAGAGAGAGGGGAAAGCATGAGTGGGAGGAGGGGCAGAGTGAGAGAATCTCAAGCAAATTCCATGATGAGCATGGAGGCCTATCTCATGACCCTGAGATCATGACCTGATCCAAAACCAAGAGTCAGACACTCAACCCGCTGAGCCACTCAGGCGCCCCAGGATCAATTTTCTTAAGTGGAGGCCAATGGTGTATTCCCAGATGTTGAAGGGTTCTCGTGTGTCTCAGTCTCCCCATGGCCAGTGCCTTCAAATATTTCTTAAATCCTGATACTAGTTTCTCAGTTTCATTGCTTAGTTCTGCAAATCCTCCTAAGTAGAATTCAAGATTCTGAAGCAATTATAGGGTCTGAGCTGAGGTGAGGAGCTGTCCTTTGCTTCCTATTGTCTCGTTCTTCCCTAGTGAAGACATGGAACACTCTACTGAGGTTCCCTCCTTAGGAACCTTAAACTTCCCAATGTGCTTTCTTCTCAAAAGATCTGAGGCTTATTTTTTCTCTGTTATCTATTTATTAATTCACATTCTTTCTCAATGCATCCATTCTGTACTTTGTTCTAGGAGGTAAGATAGTTTCCAACTATACTGTCAATTGCAATACTGTCCCAAACCACCCTTGACTTCAATGAGAATGACTGTACAGAGGTGCAAATGTAGTAAATCAAAAATCCACACAACTACTTACACCTTATAATGCACACAGTATTGTACCTCCGAATGGTGCCTAAAAAGAAGCTTGCATCACAGGGTTTTCTTGTGGAAAAAATAAATTAGACTTTTTTGGCTACTTCTTCATGGCTTCCAGACTTCAGAGAAAATCACTTTTTATATCTTTGCACACTGGAAGAAACAGGTGGAAACTCTACCCCCACCACCTCATTGATTCCATAGAGACCAAGGATGTGCTCTTGGCAGGACCGTCCCAGCTCAGCAGAGCTCTTAGCGGCCTGACAGCTCAATCACCTTCTCTTATTCCAGAACATTTGCTTTTCCCTCTGTAGAGTCTATTAATATTCAGCTCTCTCCAGCCAATCTTTCTGGCTCCTTGATTACCCACTACAAATCAGCATATGCTAGCGTTTGTATAGACATCGGAAAGGAACATTCTGTCTTAGGGACTCTGAGAAGCCAAATGTAATCACGGGGATTTCCCTCCCTCTGGCAGTGGTAGGATCATTTTAGTCTTGTTGCTCTAGAGGGGATGGCACACAATATCCCCCATTCCACTGAAAATATTTTTCCAAACAGAAAAGAAAGATGTAGTTGAATCTGTGGACAGCCTGCAGAAACAGAAGAATCCATGAAGAATTTCTGGAAGCTTTCGTTCCCAGCCATTCAAAGCCAGTTCTCTGGCTTGACACTGCCTTCGATGTCATTCTCAAGATATTGAAGTCACACTAATATTAGGTGCTATCACTTGAGCCATAGGACCTACAACAGAGTCAAAGAATGGAAATGGGCTCCAGAAGACAATGCTACAGATAGCAATCATTGCACCATTTTTGTTTTTTTTTTTCAGAGATGGGTGAAGATGCATAATGTTTATTCAGGAAAAGAAAGACAATGGCTGACGCAATAGTTGCCCTCACATAGAGAAAGACTATTATGTGAAGAAGAGCTTAAATTTTCTCTCGGTAGCTTCAGGGTCAGAACTAGAGTCAACACAGAAATTAGAGAAGTGGGTGAAAGCCATTTGACGAATGATTAAAAATATCAACCTTACCTTTTGAATTACCTCCCAGTGGGCTCACTTAGTGGCCACTTTGTCACCACGAGCATTTGGGCAGAAGTCTGAAAACTGTTGTTGGGGATATTATAACTAACATCCTTCAGTATATGTAACCTCAGATCAAATATTTATATGAGAATACACATCTCCTTGACTTTATAATTCCATTCATCCCACTAAAATCAATGTCCCCAATGCATTTTAGGAACTGTTTTTGATGAACCAGTATCTTTTCATTTCACTGCAGATAACAGTGTTCAGAGATAGTTTGGGAGGAAATTCTGAGTAAATTTTATTAGAGAAATTATCATCTGCTCATAGTCATATCTATTTTGGCTTCTACTTTCCCTGCCCACTCATCATTGTACGTAGTATTAGAGTACATCTCCCTAGCTTCACACATTGCCCATCTGCCCATCTAAGTTCTGAACGAGGGACACCAAATCCCACAAGTCATTATATCACTGTCCCACACCTGAAGACAGTATTCATTGTATGCGACTTTCATGCTACAAGATATATTGTGATACGACTGATTTCACTTCTTGTCCGTCAGCAAAATGAATGGCTCTTCCTTTGCCTCAAGACTCTCTACTCCCCAAGGACCAGAGCCATGCCACATTACCAACTACTGCATCAAGCCACGCTTAAGACAGATCCAAATTAGTTACTTGGTCTTACATGAAAATTCTTAGATTCATGTTTAACACTCTTCCAAAACTTAGTTAGTTCAAAGCATCTCTAAATGACAGATTAATGAGTAGGTTTATTTCCTCTACAAATTTTATAAGTGTAATTTTTGATAGTCTCCCAAACTCATTTGTAGGATATTGCCTTTTTGAAAGAAATGTTTCTTTTGTTAGAGACTGGTTCCCCAGGCAAAATTTTCCCCAGGTAAAATTTCGACTTGAAAACAATAAGAACAAAAATAAAATACACTTTCTTTTTTTTAAAAATCCCTTCCCTCTTAAAAGAAAATGCATCATTATTTGAAGGCCTCTGGGACTGTGTATTCAAATTAGATCAATAGGTGGAATTCAATAAACCACAGGAGGGTATAACAGCCCTTTAGGAAATGTGAATTTTTTAGATGTCCAACTTAAAAGGGTAGGCACAGGACACTGAGAAGGTCAGGAGACCATGGGTATTAGAGGGAAAACACATGGTTCTGCCAAAAGCCAATAAACTGCAGGGTTGGGAGAGGCAGTATAAATAATTATAACTAATTTAGAATTCTTTCCTCCAAAATCTAGGACCAGACCTTATGCCTTAGAAGGTTCTAACAGGGAATTAGTAACAAAAGCCGCCTTTACTGACTTTCTTATTGGGCTTAAACAAAAACTATATATGATACTAAAATGTAGCCATGATATTAGTGCATTTCTTGATATATACATAGATATACACAGTTATTATGTGATATATATTCTGAGATTTTCTTCCACATTGTTTGCATGGTATATTTTTTAAGTATCTACTTTCTGACATTCTCTCAAAAAAAAAAAAAAAAAAAGAATTACTTAAGAGCACAACAAGGAAAATGAAAGGAGAAGAAAGAGACTGTCTTCGATCACATTAAAAGACTTTTCCAGTTGGAACACAGTCTCTATTGTTTACTCCAGTAAACTCCCCCCAACCTGTGGACAGATTTGATGGTGCAAGTAATAGATTCCACACCACAACTCTGCCCAGGCAACTGGTAACAGTATGGAGAGAAAAACTCTCCCTTCTCCTGAAATGTATGACTCTACACCTCAGATCAATAGCTGTAATTGCATCTGCCCCCGTGTTGCTGGGGGGTGAGGGGGGGATGTTTAAGGCAGTGTGAAGTCTGACACCTGTGCTTGGTGGACTTGGGCAGTTTCTTCAGGATGGACAAGCCACTGAAGAGGAAGGAGATGATATTTGAAACAGTGTACGACTCTCCACACTCATGCAAATACTTTTGCCCACATGCATAGGTCTTATTTGTAATTGAGATATAATGGGCATAAGATATTGTGTACATTTAAAGGATACAGCCTATTGACTCGATACATTTATACACTAAAATATGATTACCACTGTAGTGTTAAGCTAACACCTCTATCGTGTCACATAATTATCATTTCTTTTTGTGGTGAGAACAATTAAGACCTAGCCTCTTAGCAACTTTGAAGTTCATGATACAGTATTATTGACTGTAATCACTATGCTGTGCCTTAGGTCTCCAGGACTTATTTACTAGGTGTAGGTATGTGCCCTTAAATAACATCTCCCCACCCCAATTCCCCTCCCTCTCCCGCCCTCCCTCCACTGCCTCTGGGAACTACCATTCTACTCTCTATTTTTATTAAGTTAGCTTTTTTACACTCCATATGTAAGGGGGGTCATACAGTATTTGGCTTTCTCTGACTTATTTCACTTAGCATAATGCCCTCAAAGTTCATCCATGTTGCTGCAAATGGCAGATTCCCTTCTTTCTTATGGCTGAATAATACTCCACTCTATATACACAGATACATATTCCTTACCCACTCACCCATTGATGGACACTTAGGAAACATACATATATTTTTGAAGCCCAGTGGGTGCTCTTCTTTCCTACCTGTTCACTGATGCTGAAGTTGCTTCTCTGATCCCTGATCATGTACCTTGGCCCTTCTTCATGTTTTGGTGGGGTTTCAGCTTACCCACTGGCTTTGCATGGGCCCCATCATTGCTGCTTCTGAGATGTGGGTTTCTGGGTAATGACTGAACTGGTTGGTAAGTCCATTGCATCACTTACTATACTTACACTTACTATAAGTTGCATTGCTTACTATACCCACGTGTGAGTTCATGTCAAGGTACACACAGCCTTTTTTTCCCTGACACCAACATTTACTCCTATAATTTCCTTATAAGCAGCCTTCTCTCAAGCCACAGCAAATTGTTTGTAGATATTTGATGCCACTGAGCCTTCACGTATATGCCTTTTCCTCTTCCCAGAATGTTCTCCCCCCTCCTTTTATTTATCCTGTCTCAGCTCCATTGTCACCCTCTCTATGAAGCTTTCCCTAACCCTCCTGAATCCTATCCACACCTGGGAACCCATAGGCCTTAGCACATTTCCGAATCATCATTCGTAACACACTGCACTGAGTGTTGAATTATTTTGGCTATCCCTACTCGATATCAAGAACCTCAAAGTCAAGGATTATGACTTCTTTGATTTTTATACCAAGTGTCATACACTAGGCATTCAATATGCTTATGGAGTGGGATTAACTTCTATGCACTCAAGTCTTCAACCATAAAATGGGAATGAGGACACCTAGTTTGATGGTATGAGTATATAATAAAATAATACATGTAGAAGCTTTTCATATATAGATCTGAATACATACTAGATCCACTATAAATGTTAATTCTCCTATCTTTTTCTTCTGGCAACTTTTTAAGACTCCCTCAAGCTTAGTTTACAACAAGTTAATGTACCCAACTGGCCTTGTCTTTGCATCAGACTTCCCGGTCCTCTGACAAAAGATATTTCTTTCTCCTACTCAGGGCAAATGGCAGCGGGAGGGCACATGCCTGAGGCCTCCCACTTGCTCAGCATACTTATCCTCATCAGGAGCAACTTCCCCTGGTCTTATTTCTTCTTCAAAGGCCCCCTCATTCTGCTTTTATTGTTTTAACTTAGAATAAATATGACTTTAAATAGGCATTTTGAGTCAGATTGTGGTGCACACATACTAGGATGAAAGAAACAAGCACTCCCAGAATATTCTTATGATGTAGCACCTAGAATTTTTTGCATGTGCCCATGCTGTGAGGTCACAGGGGAGGCCTCAGCTCATACTGCCCACAGGCAGGAACATATTCACAGATGCTGCGCGCCTGGCTCTGGCTCTGAAACACATGTGAGGTTCCTCCAGGAAAAAAAAAAAAGATGGTGTGAAGACTTCTGTATGCCATTCTGAGGATTCCTTTAGAGGAATGATTCCCAACACTTCCAAAATCCACAGAAAATCCCTTGGTTCCCCCCTATAAACTACAGATTAAGATATCTATTTGACAACAAAATTAAACTTTCAAAAAAAATTATCAGTGTTCTTGCTTGGGATTAATCAAATGTGTGTGTGTGTGTACAATCAGAGCTTCTTGTTGGAATAAAATCAACCAGTGTTTCTATATGCAAATGATAAATTTCTACCCAAAGTGAAGAAATGTAATGTTCCTCTTTAATTTTGCTGTTTTATCATAAAGTATAATTCTCGAATTGCCTAGAAAACACGTGTATCCTAATGATGAACTACTACTTTAAGTAAAAGGATTTGAGAAAAATTGCCAAAATAGAGAATAACAAAATCATCCTGATGTGTCTTAAAAACACAAGGATGGCATGTATAGCGTGGGAAGACTAGATCATGGGGTGCCGGGGGTCCAAGAGCTCTGAGAAGAGGCACGGAGGACTGGGATGGAGGCACCATGTTGCGGGTCATTTGTGCCCTGCCCCAAACAACTGGCAGCTAGTTTTAAGATAAATCAATAACCTGGATGAAAATTTGAGATAACTGATAAAACATACAAAAAGAACGCCAAACTATTTGTCCAAACTGTGTGGAGCAGGGACAGAGAGTCAAGGTGAAGGAGGAAAAATCAAAAACACACAAAGGAACAGGGGATACACACTCACCCTTACAACAACTGGAACTCTGTAAACATTTGTCCAGCGAGGGAAATGAAGAAGTGGTATTGTGATTTCAAACGAGGAAGGCAACCAAATGAAATGAGTGTGTTCATGAGAAAGTCTGAGATGTGGCCCAACAAGGCCACCTGGGGAGGAGAGAAGTGGCTCAAGGGGAGGAGACAAAGAGCAGAGAGGAAGACAAGCTGTGGGAAGCAGCCCAGCCTTCTTGTGGCCGCCTCTTCTGTCCTGAGCTTTGTTTGATGTTCTGTGGAGCACGGAGCCTGCTCACGGCTTTGCTATACCAGGGACTGTTCCCATGAAAACATGTCTGTGATTTGGGAGTGGAGGGAAGCAAATACGGTATATAGCATTTCCACAGCAACCCACAGGTTATTTCCCCCAAAAAGGTCCAATTATTTGTAACACCGAATGAATCGTGAATCTTTGCCTAAAAACTATATTCATTTTTAGTACTAAATGTTTCCTTTGGTTGAAACATTGGGTTTTCCTATTCAAGGAATCGTCTTCATTTTTCCCAACTGGTTTCACTTTGGGTATGTTGAAAATCCAGTTCAGTTTCCTCCCTTCATTTATTTGCTAATTCATTGGTTCATTTATCCAAAAATCCAATGAACATTTACTGATCATGTACGATATGCCAAGTCCTTTGCCCTCTGTAATGTACTAAGGGCCATTTCTCATAGTGTGTAACTCTAAGGAAGAAGCCCTGGGGGGACACATGCCAGATGGGGACAGTGGTGACGGGGGAGAGGCAGGGTGACTTTGCCCCAAGGGAGGGGGTTTTCCTAATGCCCACGATGTGCTATGCAGCACCTCCCTCAGGGAGAATGTTCTCCTGTCATTAGCTTCCATGATGATAGAAGACAGAGAATAAAACAAAACCTGGAATCTGGACTAAAAGCCATCAGTTCCTGTCTCAGTTCTGCCACTTACTATCTGTGTGACGTCTAGAGGGTTATTCGGATTCTGCCTCAGTCAGGGGGGCCTGCTTGGAGCTCATTCCAGTACTCTATGAATGTTAGTCAGTTTTCTGATTCTCCATCAGATGTCTTTCTTCCAAGGTCATGTGGCCTTGTCAGAACTGGGAAGCCACGGGGGCCACTCTTGTTGCCCCACCCTCCCCCATCCCAAACCCCAGTCAGATCCAGCTTGGGACCAAGGACTAGAAAGAGAGATCAGAAACAACGAAAGAAGAGAGACAGATAGTCTGAAGCCACTATCCAGAGACAGCCTGGCCATTCCTGCCTGTATTCCTAGAAAATCTAGATGTGAGGAAAAACCACCACATTCTCCTCTATTTACTGTGGAGTTCTGCAGTACAGGGGCCAGACATGCAAAGTACTGCTCCTAATAATAAAGTACCTCAATATCAGAGAAAGTGTGTCGATATGCAGATAGACAGTCTGGCTGCACATTCCTGGGCTGTGTGATCTTACTGTGATATCTCCAAGCCTATCTCCTGCTCGTGGCATGAGAAGAGCTGCCTACCTCCCCGCGGAGGAGGCAAACTTAAAAGATGAGTGCAATCCTTTGAATAAAGTGATCACCACTGTCCCTGCTGTTATTTTCAAACAAGGTCAAGTACTCTGTTTACATTTGTCAGTTACACGCACACCACCCCTGAAGCCCATTTGCCCCTTGTCTGGGTGAAAAAGGATAGCATTGTAAATACTTACCAATTCCGATAACTTTGGGTCTGAAAATCCTGGAATAACCTGCCAAGTTCTACCAGCAGGTAAGGATTCAATTTTCCCTGTAGACCTATAGTGGAGGCAGCTGGATAATCACTTTTAATCACCTAACAATTGATTGGGTTGCCTTTTGTTAAGCACTGCAGAGAAAAGCTCTGGGGCTGAGGGCAGGGCACAGCCGGAGTGAACGCAGCAGGAAGGAGGCAGCTCAAGCCATTTCATTTCAGTTTATTTCATTGTACTTAATTTTTAAATTGTGGAAGAAGACTTACCATGAGATCTACCCTCCTGACACATTTTTGAGTGCACAATATGGTATTATGCACTATACGCACAGTGTTTTATCGCAGAACTCTAGAACTTATTTATCTTGTATAAATAAAACTTTATGCTCCTCAGTCACTCCCCATTTCTCCCACCTTCCTGCCCCTATAACCAACATTCTCCTCTCTGTGTCTATGAGTTTAACTGCTTGTGATGTTTCATCTAAGTGAGAAAATGCATGAGGTATTTGTCCTTCTGTGACCAGCTTGTTTCACTTGGCATAATGTCCTCCAGGTTCATCCATGTTGTCACAAATGGCAGGATTTCCTTCTGTTTTAAGGCTAAATAATATTTTTTTGGATGTATATACCAGATTTCATTTATCCATTCATCCATCAATAGACAGTTGTTTTTTTCCCTGTGTCGTGTCTACTGTAAATAATGCTGCAATGAACATGGGAGGGCAGAGATTCTCTTTGAGATCCTGATTTCACTTCCTTTGGATAAATATCCAAAAGTGGGATGGCTGGATCATATAGTAGTTCTATTTTTAATTATTTAAGGCACCTGCATACTGTTTCCATAGTGGCTGCACCAATTTACATTCCCACCAACAATGCACGAGGTTCCCTTTTCTCCACATCCTTGCCAACACTTACTATTTCTTGTCATTTTGATACTAGCCATTTTTTTCAAAGATTTATTTGTTATTTTGGGGGAGGGTGGCAGAGAGAGAAAATCTCAAGCAGACTCCCCACTGAGCATGGAGCCCAATGTGGGGCTTGACCTCAAAACACTAGGATCATGACCTGAGCCAAAATCAAGAGTCAAACACTTAACTGACTGATCCACCCAGGTGCCCCTGATACTAGCCATTCTAACTGGCCTAACTGGTGTGATATCTCATTGTGGTTTTGATTTGCATTCCCCTGGTGATGAGTGACTGAGTGATGCTGAGCATCTTTACATGCACTTGCTGGCTATTTGTATGTCTTCTTTGGAGAAATATCTACTCAGTCCCTTTGCTCATTTTTCTAATAGGGCTTAAGTTGTAGGACTTGCCTACATATTTTTTATATTAACTACTTCTTAGTTTGTAGACATTTTCTCCCATTCTTTGGTTCCATTTCCACTCTGTTGGCTGCTTTCTTCGCTGTGAAGAAGCTTTTTATTTTGATGTAGTCCCACTTGTCTATTTTGCTTTTGTTATTTATGCTTATGGTGTCGTACCCAGTGAACCACTGTCAAGACCAGTGATGAAAAAAAAAAAAAAAAAGACAAAACAAATACATGGAAAAACAACCTGTGTTCACAGATTGGAAGACTTGGTATTGTTAAAATGCCCAAAATACCCAAAGTGATCCACAGATTCAATCCAATTCTTATCAAGATCCCAATGAGATTTTTTTTTATCAGAAAAAGAAAAAATAATCCTAAAACTCATGTGGAACCAGAAAAGACCCAGAAGAGCCAAAACAATCTGGAGAGAACACAGCTGGAGATCCCACACTTCCTAATTTCAACATGTATTACAAAGCTACAGTAATTAAAACTGTGTGGTACCAGCATAAGACAGACATATAGACCAATGGAACAGAATAGAAAGCCCAGAAATAAACTCAAGCACATATAGTCAACTGACAATGCCACAAATACACCATGCGGAAAGAACAGTCTTTTCAATAAATGGTGTTGGAAAAACTGGATATTCACATGCAGAATAATGAAATTAGATTCTTCTCTTATACCACACACATTCAACTCAAAATAGATGAAAGAATAAAACATCAGACCTGAAACTATAAAACTCCAACCAAAAAACACAGGCAAGATAGCTTCATGATATTGGTGTTGCCCCGAGCCATTTTAGAACCACCTTGTGGATACCTGTGAAGGTAGCCACACTCCTCGCCCCCTCTGTCGTTTCCCAACAGAGCAGGGATGGGGACAGAAGCCTGCCTCGCCGGTCGGTTGTGCTGTGTGGCCTGAGAGGCACAGTGAAATATTTAAGAAGACACAGTATGAAGGAACCTGTATTGATTTGTATTAATGGTCTAGATAAAGGTTAGCACTAAACAATGTAGAAGAAAATTTGTTCTAACAAACATCAGAAACAGACCTATAAATAGAGAGAACACACGGACGGCTGCCAGAGGGGAAGGAAGAGTTGGGGGTGGTAAATAGGTGAAGGGGAGTGGGAGGTGAGGTCCAGGTTTCCAGTGATGGAAAGAGGAAGTCCCTGGGATGAAAGGTACAGCACAGGGAACACAGTCGATACTTTGGGGCTAATGCTATATGGTGGCGGAGGGTAGATACGCTGTGAGCAGCTCGTGAGCTGAGCATAACAGACAGAGCTGCTGCCTTACTATGTTCTACACCTGAAACTAATATAACATTGTGTGTCACCTATACTTCAACTGAAAAAAAAAAAGAGAAAAAAATGTTGTTTTTTAAAAGTGAATATATTTGTACTTAGGCTATTGTGGAATTTTTCTATTTAAGTGCAAAGTCTGAGACCAGAAAGGTGGAAAACTAGTTGGATTGCTTAAGAGAGTAGAATTGCATGAATAGGTGTTTCTTATTTTATTTGGTACACTCTTGATTCACTCAACACGTACTTTGAGGGACTTCTCTGCTAAGGAGGATATAGATTAAAAACAACAAAAGAACCTCCCCCACCACCAGTGCTCATGATAGGCTGTGATGCAGGTTGGCATCAAAGTGAACGTCGTGGTTACAGAGTGCAGGGGAGGGTGCCTCTCACCCGGGAAGAAAGAGGGCATGCACGGGGTTTCCCAGCAGAGGTGGTGGAGCATGCATCCACCCAACAGTAGAGGTCAGTCAGATCAAGGGGGAAGAAAAACCCGGGATAAGGAGATAGCACACAGTCTTTGTGCACACACCTATGTCCACATACGTGTACACATGCACACACACACGTATACTACGTGCCTACTGCTTGTGTCACTGCCACGGTCCTCACCGTGC
Organism: Eumetopias jubatus; assembly: GCF_037043125.1. Lineage (NCBI taxonomy): Eukaryota > Metazoa > Chordata > Mammalia > Carnivora > Otariidae > Eumetopias > Eumetopias jubatus. The sequence continues at coordinate 6,144,467 of NW_028274808.1, forward strand.
TGGGCCAGCACAGCAACGTAGAACAGGTCCCCACCTCCCTACCACGGAAGATTCGGTACCCACACAGCAGATTTCTCAATTATTCACTACGTGATCTCCCACGTGCGGCAGACTGTACTCACCGGAATAGTGCTTCTCATCTAGCTTCGACATCAGGATGTCAACACCCACCCTTGGGGTGTAAGACAAGTCAGAATGGCTCTTCCAAGCTGTCACTCTTTGGCACAAAGACTCACCAGCCAGCTGATACATTTCAGTGGCTCCCGCTAATTTGACAGCGTTCACTGGAGACCCCAGGCGCGCGTCAGGATGTTATCTGAGCCAAAGTCCCATCAGAAGGATGGCACTGAAGTCTCCATCCTCTGTGTCACTGGAGCTCTGCAGCACCACCAGTATCAAAGATGAAAAGGCAGGGACAATTTATTTTTAATCTGCTGTCTCTTCTCAGCTCTGCCCCAAATATACCAATGGTTTCCACCACATTTGTGAAAACTGTAAAAGGTGAAGAGGACCGTGCCACTTTAGGGAGAGCTGTTGCTTGCTAAATTTAAGTTTCTAGACGCCATTTGGCCACAGAAAAAAGGAATCAGTTCAGAGGGCAGAGGGCCCCTGGGGGAACCCCCGCCAAGCCCAGGGAGCAGGGATTTGGAGCAGAACCAACAGCTGCAGTTGAAACGTTTAGTTACAAGCTCTTCTGGCAAAATGAAGAGCGTGACACAATACCCTCATCTACAAACAGAGAAACTGAGACATTTGTTTACTTGAGAATCAAGTAGTATCAGAATTAAAATATAATTCAGTGCAGGGGTGGGAGACAAAAACATTTGATTAAGATACATCTTGGTACATCAAGTAGCCAAACAGACCTATAGTTTCACTCACAAAGGAGTCCTTAGCAATCACCTTTGGATTAATGGCAAAACCCAAAACCCCCGAAAAGACCTGGCTTTGCCTGCCCAGCACCTACTCTGTTGTCTTCTGGTCACTGTGACCGTGACTTCCTTTGGGAAATACCCTTCCCTCCCTCTAAGTCCAAGAGTTTGGGTAGGACAGAGGCCCCCAGTGCTCTGGTCTCCCAAAACTGCACTGCCCCAGGCCCGGCCACACCACTTACTTTTCTCCCAAATGAGGACAAGCCACGCACGTGCGTGTGTGTGTGTGTATGTGTGTGTGTGTACACAGGAGACACCAAGGAGACTCAGCTCTGGTACCTGGATGAGAGATGCTGATAAGGAGAGACAGTCTGTCCTGTGGAGTTGCTCCATGTGTAGGATAGAGCCTGAAGGTCACAGTGGCCACCCTACAGGGAGCTTGTCTGACAAGCAAGCACAAGGTGAGGCAGAGAAAGGACAGAGAGACGGGCAGTGTCCTGAAGCAGTGTCCCTGGGTCTGGCTGAAACTAGTCAGATGCATGAGGATTTTCTTTTAAAAGAAATCCTCTCACTCCAGGTCAATCCTGATTGGGTTTTGTCAACAGAAATAACTCCATCATAGACTCTGGTGGGCAGCACTGTGTCCCCCCCACCCCCCATCTCATGCTTGTGAATAGGATTCTTTACATAACAAAAGGGACTTTGCAGACAGAAACAAAGCAGCTCACCAGCTGACTTCAACATAAGATAAACTGGTTCTGAAACTCAATCTCTAATGTGTGTGTGGCCAGGGACATGGGTCCCACACACCACAGAAGTGCAACACCAGCTAAACTCCATTCTGACACTACCTACCCAGAGTTAGCATCAGAGTCCACAGGTCGAGGGCTTAGTCCTACAAGGCCATCCCTACCTCCACTTCAGAGGTGAGTCACAAGCCCGGCTTGTCAGGGGTACTTCTGATCTGCTGGTTACAAAATCAGAAGTTCTTGCAACTGCATCATTGGGGTAGATTAATCTGCTAGAGCAGCTCAAAGAAACATTTCACTTACTAGATTACTGGCTTGCTGTAAAAGGATACAGCTCAGGAACAGCCAGATGGAAGAGACGCTCAGAGCAAAGCAAAGAGAAAGCACCAGGAGCTTCAGTGCAGACTGGGCCGCTCTCCCTGACCCTCCACCTGTTCACCAACAGGAAAGCTCTGGGAACCCCACCCTTGTGGGTTTCTACGGAGGCCTCATTACCTAGGCAGGACTGAAGAAATCATTGACTACTGCTGATTTATTCAAACACGAGCCCTCTCCCCTCCCTAGAGGTTGGGGATGGGGCTGAAGTTCCAACCCTCTATTCAAGGTTGGCTCCTTTAGCAACCAGGCCCCATCTTGCGGGACTTCCAAGAGCCCCCTCATTAACATAACAAAAGACCCTTCATTCCCCCCTTTAAGAAATTTCAAGGGTTTTAGATGCAATGTGCCAAAACACAAAATCTCTATTTCTTATTATAAATCACAATATGATAAAAGATCAGACTGGATTACACAGGTGAGCCCAAGGGAATCTCCCAGCCCCTACAAACCTGAGAAGGAAGGAAGAGAGATGTAAGGAAGAGAGACCACAGAACGGGGAGGACCTAACACTTAGGCAGTTGCTGTTTCGAACTGAAGGAGCTACTTACGGGGAGAGGAAATGGCCTCTAGGGGCATGAGCGTCTGGAAGGAAATGCAGCCTTGCCAAAGCCTCCACTCAGCTGGCAGCAAATAAACCAACCAAGCCCAGCAGACTTCGGAACTACAGAACAGTGAGAGAATATATTTGGGTTCTTCCCAGAAACTGATGCTGTAGTAGTCCGTAGGGCATCAGTGGAAAACAAAGCCACACAGCCATTCTAACACATACTCACCAAGTCAAAAATCCTGTTCTGCAGTGTGATTGTTCACTGTTGAAACGCCGTTTTGTTTTACATGTGGAACACTCAGGAAAAAGGGTTTTAAAAATGCTAAGGAAACTATACCATGGAGCTCTGATGTTGAGACTGCCCTGGAGCCACAGCACTGGTTTAAATACTGTAAACAAGCACGCATTTTGCAAACACAGTCATACTATGGGGAATGTGTGTGGGAGTCAGAGGGAAGGTTGGGCCTTTTCACTGTAGAGACACGCATGCCCCTTGGGCTGGGAAGTGGACTTTTGTCCTCAGATGATCAGTCTCAGGTCACTGTCCACAGATATGGGTTGCAGAGTGTGCTCTCAGCCAAGAGAAATAGTGACCTATTGCTGCTGTGGACTGTGATTCTCCCAAGCCTTTCTTTCTCACCTCCCTGTAGCTTCCAGTACCACGTGTAATGACAAACACTTGCAATGTCAGTGACTCAAGTCTCAATTTTCCTTATTCCCTGAGGTTTAGTTGATATTTTACTTCATCAACCCTTCCTTCCTTATTAGTAACTACAGCCAACTAACCTACCATGTATTCAGACTGACCAATCAGCAAGGGGTTGGCCAAAAGCCATCTGAAGGGCCAAAGTCCTTTTACATAGAAACTCTGGAAATGAACGAGCATCCCTTCTTAATCCAGAAAAGGGGTCATTGATGGCTCTCTTTCATTTGCAACCTAAAATGTGGAGGCAGAGCCTTCAGCAAAAGCGTGTTGAGAACAAGGAGGAACGCTGGGTTCTCTGCATCTGTACAGGCTCCTGTGCTGGCCTGGGGGGGCCTGCCGCTGACATACGGGGTCATCCTGATGGGGAAAATGGAACATGAATGCAAGAGGAGGGTGTGCCATCACACAATCCCAAAGAGATATCTCAGCCCTCTGTTTGTCCCTTCCGAGCTCTTGACAGACATTGCCATTTCTCTTAAAGGAAAACACCATAAACCAGCTATCCCCAAAATATTTAGCAGTTTGTTAACACTTAACTGGAAAGAAAATAGCAGAAATAATTGATTTTTCAGACCTTCACCATTTGGACAGGGGCCAGGGTGGGTTTTAAAGGGCTGACCAAAACCAAACTTGTCTTATACCATGAATACATCCAGAGCAGACCCAAGAGCTTATCTGACTAATTAATACTGGATCAGAAATATGTGTGTCTGGTTTTTACTGGGGGTGGGAAGGGGTACAGTATGCATGTGTGCATGGGGGAGAGGGTCCTTGTTTTTGTGTGTGTTTATTTCTTACAGAGTCAATTGCTAGGGTGATATATCTCCCTTTTTTCTACTTAATTTACATTAGTTACCTCATTTTTATTATTTTTTTAATGTAGGCTCCACACCCAACATGGGACTTGAACTCACAACCCTCAGATCAAGAGTTGCAAGCTCTACCAACTGAGCCAGCCAGGCGCCCCATCATATTTATTTTAAAACATTATTGGTGTCATGTCTTAGGCATTACATAATGGTTCCTGAGGGGGCCCAGATCTTCACTTCTTCATCTTTGTCTTTATCGCTTCCAATATTTTAGTCAAAGATGGAAAACGATCAGTACTAACTACAGAATTTGGTGGTTGTCCTGCAGGACTCTAAAACCATCCCCATCACGTGGTCCTTTTAATGTAGCTCTCTAAAGAAATGCAGGGTGAGGAGCACTGGGTAGAATGGCTTCTTGCAGGGAGCCTGGGTGGCTCAGTCAGTTAAGCGTCTGTCTTTGGCTCAGGTAATGATCCTGGGGTCCTGGGATCGAGCCCTGCATTGGGGTACCTGATCACAGGGAGTCTAATTCTCCTTCTGTACGTCCCCTTACTCACGTTTCCTCTCTCAATCTCTCTCTCTCTCTCAAAAAAAAAGTGACTTCTTGCAAATGTGTCTAGACCATCATACTGAACAATTGCCAATCAAAATGTTGAAATCATACTATTTGAAGATGCTACTAATATGCCAGATGCTACATTAGTAAGAATTTTGTATTGCTAATTGTACATATTCAAACTAAAACAGACATACAAAAAAAAAAAAAAACAACAACAAAACCTACAACTAATATGTATAGTAATGTTAACTTCACATGTAACTATGAAAGTTCCTTTCTGATCATCAGAAACCACAGAGGGCCCATCCAACTCATCTGTAGGTGTGTGGACGTGTGTCTACAGACCATAGACAGAAAGGGCACTTGTCCCTGCAATGTCCACCTCACTGCTCCCCCACATTCATGTTTCTAAAAAAGGCATCATGAGGATGCCTGGGTGGCTCAGTTGGTTAAGTGACTGCCTTCAGCTCAGGTCATGATCCTGGAGTCCTGGGATTGAGTCCCGCATCAGGCTCCCTGCTCAGCGGGGAGTGTGCTTCTCCCTCTGACCCTCTTCCCTCTCGTGCTATCTCTCATTCTCTCTCTCAAATAAATGAATAAAATCTTTAAATAAATAAATAAATAAATAAATAAATAAATAAATATAAAAAGGGCATCATGAAACAAAATAACAAAATGAAATCCACAGTTTATACAGTAAAGAGAATAGGGAAACATTTTACTATTGTTTTAAATTGGCAAATACTCTCATGGCAACCCACGGAGTGGACAGAACAAGCCCAAGGCCTCGGATAATGGCGGAAAAATCTGCAGTGGGCAGCCAGGGGTGAGGGGAAGAATGCATGCTTTGGAGTCAGAAAAACCTGGGTTCACATCTCAGTTATTTAAAATACAAACTCCAGGGAGTGGAGCAAGATGGCGGAGGAGTAGGAGACCTGGATTTCGTCTGGTCTCAGGAATTCAACTGAATAGGGATCAAACCATTCTGAACACCTACGAACTCAACAGGAGATCAAAGAAGAGAGTAGCAACAACTCTCTGAACAGAGAAGCGACCACTTTCTGGAAGGTAGGACGTGCGGAGAAGTGAATCCGAGGCGATATTCCGGAGGATAGACGGCGGGGGAGGGGGCCTCCATCGGCCACTTCTGGCTTCTGGCAAGTGCTAGAGCCGCGGAGCACAAAATCGGAACTTTGAGAAGTCGGCTCCGCTGAGGGACGTCGCTGCAGTAGCTAAGCAGGGGGTGGAACCCACGCAGGACAGTGTGGTCTCAGGACCCTCGGGGTCACAGAAAGACCGGGGGAGCCTGAGTGCGGCAGAGCTCCCAGGTATCGGAGCAGGGAAGCCGGCTGCAGAGACGGAGCCGAGGTGCGGGCTCTCAGCTCGGGGTTGCCATAAACTGTGATCCGCGGCCCAGTCGGGCCACTGCTCCTCCAGCAGGGACCCAACAAGCAGCAGATCTGGGGAGACTCCCCTCCCTCCCCCAGGAAGAGTGGCGCAGGAGCACACTGCAGGGATCTGCTGGGTTTGGAGACTCCACATGGGGTCGGGTGCCAGAGATAGAAACGCTCAGTCACAGGCCGGGTGAGCACAGAGTGCAGCCGGAGACCGGGGAGATGGGAGTGACTGCTTTTCTCTGGGGGCTCACTGAGGAGCAGGGCCCTGAGTTCTCGGCTCCTCGGAGTGGAGATTGGGAGGCCACCATTTTCACTATGGTTATCCAAAGCTGTACCGAGAGCTTGCAGGAAACAAAAGTTCCCAAGAGAAAACCCGAGCAGCTTGCGTAGCCCCGACCGACAAGGGCGGGGCAATTCTACCTCCGGCAAAGACATTTGGGAACCACAGCAACAGGCCCCTCCCCCAGAAGATCAGCCGAAACAGCCAGCCAAGACCAAGTTTACCGATCAAGGAGAACGGGAGAACTCCAGCGCTAGGGGAATACTGCACATAAAAGTCATGGCTTTTTTTTAACATGATTCATTGGTTTTTCAAAGTTAATTTTTTAACTGTTTTTTTAATTTTTCTTTTTTCCCTTTTTCAACCAACACCTTATGAATCCCTTTTTTTAAAAAAAACTTTTTATTTTTAATTTTTAGAGTCATATTTTATCCCTTCATAGTAGTTACCCCTATTTTTGGCATATATATATAAGTTGTTCTCTCTTTAAAATTTTGAGATACAATTTCTTCTAACACATCAAAATATACCCTAAATCACTAGTATATGGCTTTGTTCTAGTCTCCTGCCTGATCACATTCTCTCCGTTTTTCTTTTTTTTTTAAATCTTCCTTCTTTTTTCAAACAAATTCTTATCAATTCCTTTTATAAAATATTTTATACTTTTCATCTTTACAGTCATCTTCCATCCCTTCATTCTATCAACCCTTATTTTGTACATATATAAGTCTTTCTTCTTTTAAAGTTTTAGGAGGCACTTTTTTCTAACAGACCAAAATACGCCCAAAATCTAGTGTGTGGCACTGATCTATGCACTAGCCTGATCATATTTCATCATATTCTGGTTTTTTTGTTCTGTTCTGTTTTTGTTTTTATCTTTTTCTTTTTGTTCTTTTTTTCTTTTTCTATCTTTTCTCTTTCTTTTTTCTTTCTTTCCCTTTCTTTTCCCCTGATTTCAGGTCTTTTCTGATTTATATAGAGTATATTTGCTGGGGACGATGTTAACCTGTTAGCATTTTGTTCTCTCATTCATCTGTTCTCCTCTGGACAAAATGACAAGACGAAAAAAATCACCTCAGTAGAAAGAACAAGAGGTAGTACCGTCTGCCAGGGACCTACTCAATATGGACATTAGTACGATGTCAGACCTAGAGTTCAGAATCATGACTTTAAAGATACTAGCTGGGCTTGAAAAAAGGATGGAAGTTATTAGAGAAACACTTTCTGGAGAAATAAAAGAACTAAAATCTAACCAAGTCAAAATCAAAAAGGCTATTAAAGAGGTGCAATCAAAAATGGGGGCACTAACTGCTAAGATAAATGAGGCAGAAGAGAGAATCAGTGATATAGAAGACCAAATGATGGAAAATAAAGAGGCTGAGAAAAAGAGAGAGAAACAACTGCAGGATCACGAGGGCAGAATTCGAGAGATAAGCGATACAATAAGACTAAACAACACTAGAATAATTGGGATCCCAGAAGAAGAAGAAGAGAGAGAGAGAGGGGCAGAATGTATATGGGAGCAAATAATAGCAGAGAACTTCCCTAATGTGGGGAAGGAAACAGCCATCAAAATCCAGGAGGCACAGAGAACCCCTCTCAAAACCAATAAAAATAGGTCAACACCCCGACATCTAATAGTAAAACTTACGAGTCTCAGAGACAAAGAGAAAATCCTGAAAGCAGCTCGGGAGAAGAGATATGTAAACTACAATGGTAGAAACATGAGATTGGCAACAGACCTATCCACAGAGATCTGGCAGGCCAGAAAGGACTGGCATGAGATCTTTAGAGCACTAAACGAGAAAAATATGCAGCCAAGAATACTATATCCAGCTATGCTGTCATTGAAAATTGAAGGAGAGATAAAAAGCTTCCAGAACAAACAAAAACTAAAGGAATTTGCAAACACGAAACCAACCCTCCAAGACATATTGAAAGGGGTCCTCTAAGCAAAGAGAGAGCCTAAAAGCAGCATAGATCAGAAAGGAACAGAGACAATATACAGTAACAGTCAACTTACAGGCAATACAATGACACTAAATTCATACCTTTCAGTAGTTACCCTGAATGTAAATGAGCTAAATGCCCCAATCCCAAGGCACAGGCTATCAGATTGGATTAGAAAACAAGACCCATCAATATGCTGTCTGCAGGAGACTCATTTTAGACCCAAAGACACCCCCAGATTGAAAGTGAGGGGGTGGAAAACCATTTACCATGCTCATGGACACCAAAAGAAAGCTGGGGTGGCAATCCTTATATCAGACAAATTAGATTTTAAAACAAAGACTGTAATAAGAGATGAGGAAGGACACTATATCCTACTTAAAGGGTCTATCCAACAAGTAGATCTAACAATTGTAAATATCTATGCCCCTAACATGGGAGCAGCCAATTATATAAGGCAACTAATAACAAAAGCAAAGAAACCCATTGACAACAATACAATAATAGTGGGGGACTTTAACACCCCCCTGACTGAAATGGACAGATCATCTAAGCAAAAGATCAACAAAGAAATAAAGACTTTAAGTGACACACTGGACCAAATGGACTTCACAGACATATTCAGAACATTCCATCCCAAAGCAACGGAATACACATTCTTCTCTAGTGCCCATGGAACATTCTCCAGAATTGATCACATCCTAGGTCACAAATCAGGTCTCAAGCGGTACCAAAAGATTGGGATTATTCCCTGCATATTTTCAGACCACAATGCTTTGAAACTAGAACTCAATCACAAGAGGAAAGTCAGAAAGAACTCAAATACATGGAGGCTAAAGAGCATCCTACTAAAGAATGAATGGGTCAACCAGGAAATTAAAGAAGAGTTAAAAAAATTCATGGAAACCAATGAAAATGAAAACACAACTGTTCAAAATCTTTGGGATACAACAAAGGCAGTCCTGAGAGGATAGTGTATAGCAATACAAGCCTTTCTGAAGAAACAAGAAAGATGTCAAATACACAACCTAACCCTACACCTAAAGGAGCCGGAGAAAGAACAGCAAATAAAGCCTAAACCCAGCAGGAGAACAGAAAAAATAAAGGTCAGAGCAGAAATCAATGAACTAGAAACCAAACCAACAGTAGAACAGATCAACGAAACTAGGAGGTGGTTCTTTGAAAGAATTAACAAGATTGATAAACCCCCTGGCCAGACTGATCAAAAAGAAAAGAGAAATGACCCAAATCAACAAAATCATGAATGAAAGAGAGACACAACCAACACCAAAGAAATACAAACAACTCTAAGAACATATTATGAGCAACCCTATGCCAGCAAATTAGATAACCTGGAAGAAATGGGTGCATTCCTAGAGATGTATCAACTACCAGAATTGAACCAGGAAGAAATAGAAAACCTGAACAGACCTATAACCACTAAGGAAATTGAACCAGTCATCCAAAATCTCCCAACAAACAAAAGCCCAGGGCCAGAGGGCTTCCCAGGGGAATTCTATCAGACATTTAAAGAAGAATGAATACCTATTCACCTGAAACTGTTCCAAAAAATAGAAATGGAAGGAAAACTTCCAAACCCATTTTATGAGGCCACAATTACCTTGATCCCAAAACCAGACAAAGACCACATCAAAAATGAGAATTACAGACCAATATCCGTGATGAACATGGATGCAAACATTCTCACCAAAATACTAGCCAATAGGATCCAACAGTACACTAAAAGGATTATTCACCATGACCAAGTGGGATTTATCCCTGGGCTGCAAGGCTGGTTGAACATCTGCAAATCAACCAACGTGATACAATACATTAACAAAAGAAAGAACAAGAATCCTATGATCCTCTCGATAGATGCAGAAAAAGCATTTGACAAAGTACAGCAACCTTTCGTGATTAAAACTCTTCAGAGTATAGGGATAGAGGGTACATATCTCAATATCATAAAAGCCATCATGAAAAACATACAGCAAATATCATTCTCAATGGGGAAAAGACGAGAGCTTTTCCCCTAAGGTCAGGAACGCGGCAGGGATGTCCACTATCACCACTGCTATTCAACATAGTATTAGAAGTCCTAGCCACAGCAATCAGACAACAAAAAGAAATCAAAGGAATCCAAATCAGAAAAGAGGAAGGCTAACTCTCACTCTTTGTAGATGATATGATACTGTATGTAGAAAACCCAAAAGACTCCACCCCAAGACTGTTAGAACTCATACAGGAATTCAGTAAAGTAGCAGGATATAAAATCAATGCACAGAAATCAGTGGCATTGCTATGCACCAACAACAAGACAGAAGAGAGACAAATCAAGGAGTCGATCTCATTTACAATTGCACCCAAAACCATAAGATACCTAGGAATAAATTTAACCAAAGAGGCAAAGGATATGTACTCAGAAAACTATAAAATACTCATGAAAGAAATTGAAGAAGACACAAAGAAATGGAAAAACGTTCCATGCTCATGGATTGGAAGAACAAACATTGTGAAGATGTCAATGCTACCTAGAGCAATCTACACATTCAATGCAATCCCCATCAAAATACCATCCACTTTTTTCAAAGAAATGGAACAAATAATCCTAAAATTTGTATGGAACCAGAAAAGACCCCGAATAGCCAGAGGAATCTTGAAAAAGAAAAGCAAAGCTGGTAGCATCACAATTCCGGACTTCCAGCTCTATTACAAAGCTGTCATCATCAAGACAGTATGGTACCAGCACAAAAACAGACACATAGATCAATGGAACAGAATCGAGAGCCCAGAAATGGACTCTCAACTCTATGGTCAACTCATCTTCGACAAAGCAGGAAAGAATGTCCAATGGTATAAAGACAGTCTCTTTATATATATAATGCAACATATTTTAAGAAAAAAGAAAAAGGAGAAGATAGCAGGAGGGGAAGAATGAAGGGGAGTAAGTCAGAGGGAGAGACAAACCATGAGAGACGATGGACTCTGAAAAACAAACTGAGGGTTCTAGAGGGGAGGATGGTGGGGGGATGGGTTAGCCTGGTGATGGGTATTAAAGAGGGTACATTCTGCGTGGAGCCCTGGGTGTTATGCACAAACAATGAATCATGGAACACTACATCAAGAACTAATGATGTAATGTATGGTGATTAACATAACAATAAAAAATTAAAAAAAATAAAATACAAGCTCCATGATCTTTTAAGCTTTTTAACTTCTGTTTCTCCTTTATTCCAAAGCTGATGGCGGAATTCCCAGGAAGATTAAACATTTAAATCAACACATTTCAAAGTGCCTGGTGCCTTAGTAATGGGCAGAGTAAGCCTGTACTCAACTATGTGCTCCAAGGATAAAGCTGCATCTCTCACAGATCAGAAGCCATCCCACCCGTGTCTGAGGAGCACATTTGCCCCTACCCTGGCGCGAAGTGCCCACCCGCGGCTTCCTTGCCTCCAAGATGACAAGGAAGCCGGGAAGGTTTACGCTTTGAGGTTCCACAATATAAAATAAAAAGAGAATCTGATTATTTTATTTTTGCATAGCCATCGAGATACTTCTTTTTCTCCCCCTTGGATATCCAAAAAAGATTTCTGACATTTCAAGTCAGGGAAATAAAGATTGTTCTCTGAAGAATAATAAGCACAGGAGTGATTCTGTTTTCATACCAGGTCCCCGAACACCAGTGTCTGGTCTGGAGATGCCTGCAGGTGAGGAACTGGTGTGCGGGATATGAGACAGCAGAGTGGCTGGGTGGTGGAGAAAGAAGCTATAATCAAGCTAAATGCCTCTAGTCTGGAGGAAAAGCATATAAATATTCCACTGAAAACTCCAGTAGAATTCATTTCATGGAACTCTATTTCTTTTGACTTTATTTTAAGTGCTTCAGGATAATCTTTTGTGAATCAATTCTTGTCTTATGGATGTGTGCCATGGGACACATAAAGCAAGAAAGAAAATGTCATGCAGTTGTTCATATAACTAATTAGTTATAAATCAGATGAGAAAAAAAAAAAAAAGGCTTGTGAAATATAGGCCATAGCCAGAGCTCACCCACGTATTTGCTGACATGCGGCTTCATTCATAAAAGCAGAAGGGGCAGATTTGTCTATTCCACTCATTCTCTCTCATTCTCTCACCACATCATTCTCAGCCCTGGAAACTCGCTCCAGAGTGGAAGAGAACACAATGCAACATCGGAGCCACACAGAGCAAGGTCTCAGGATTAGATGAATTGTGTCTGTCTCCTTACTGCATGATCTTCCAATCACTCAACAATCAACAGCTCACATACTGATGCAAGAGCTGGAGGGGACAAAGATATGAAGAGCAACACCTGTCTGTCTCTCTCCCACATTTTTTGACCAAGCCCTGGGTCATGAAGATCAGACTCAGAAGGGACTAGAACTCTATATCAAGTTTACTGCTGTGAAATGTTCTTCAAGAAGGTTCATTTGCACTGATCATTATTATCTTTTAAGCAAATCTTTGAAATCCTTGATGTAAATGACAATACAATAATATTCCTCAATTCCTGCATTCACAGGACCATTTTTAATGAGATGCTATCTACATTATTCTATGCTGTAATGCTCTTAAAATAAAAGATGCAATTTTTCCCCATTGAGAATGATATTTGCTGTGGGTTCTTCATAGATGGCTTTTATGATACTGAGGTACGTACCGTCTATCCCTATACTCTGAAGAGTTTTGATCAAGAAAGGATGCTGTAAATTGTCAAGTGCTTTTTCTGCATCTATTGAGAGGATCACATGGTTCTTGTTCTTTCTTTTATTAAGGTATTGTATCACGTGGATGTTGAACCAATCTTGCAGCCCAGGGATAAATCCCACTTGGTCGTGGTGAATAATCCTTATAATATACTGTTAGATTCTATTGGCTAGTATTTAGGTGAGAATTTTTGCATCCATGTTCATCAAGGATATTGGTCTGTAATTGCCCTTTCCCCCTAAAGTCAGGAACATGTTAGGGATGTCCACTCTGACCACTGCTATTCAACATAGTACTAGAAGTCCTAGCCACAGCAATCAGACAACAAAAAGAAATCAAAGGCATCCGAATTGGCAAAGAAGTCAAGCTCACACTCTTTGCAGATGATATGATACTTTATGTGAAAACCCAAAAGACTCCACCCCAAAACTGCTAGAACTCATACAGGAATTCAGTCAAGTGGCAGGATATAAAATCAATGCACAGAAATCAGTGGCATTCCTATATACCAACAGCAAGACAGAAGAAAGAGAAATTAAGGAGTCGACCCCATTTACAATTACACCCAAAACCATAAGATACCTAGGAGTAAATCTAACCAAAGAGACAAAGAATCTGTACTCAGAAAACTATAAAATACTCATGAAAGAAATTGAGGAAGACACAAAGAAATGGAAAAACATTCCCTGCTCATGGACTGGAAAAACAAATATTGTGAAGATGTCAATGCTACCTAAAGCAATCTACACATTCAATGCAATCCCCATCAAAATACCATCCACTTTTTTCAAAGAAATGGAACAAATAATCCTAAAATTTGTATGGAACCAGAAAAGACCCCGAATAGCCAAAGGAAGGTTGAAAAAGAAAATCAAAGCTGGTGTCATCACAATTCTGGACTTCAAGCTCTATTACAAAGCTGTCATCATCAAGACATCATGTTACTGGGACAAAAACAGACACATAGATCAATGGAGCAGAATAGAGAGCCCAGAAATGGACCCTCAACTCTATGGTGAACTCATCTTCGACAAAGCAGGAAAGAATGTCCAATGGAAAAAAGACAGTCTCTTCAACAAATGGTGTTGGGAAAATTGGACAGCCACATGCAGAAGAATGAAACTGGACCATTTCCTTACACCACACACAAAAATAGACTCCAAATTGTTGAAAGACCTAACTGTGTGACAGGAGTCTATCAAAATCCTAAAGGAGAACACAGGCAGCAACCTCTTCGACCTCAGCCGCAGCAACTTCTTCCTAGAAATCCCACCAAAGACAAGGGAAGCAAGGGCAAAAATGAATTATTGGGACTTCATCAAGATAAAAAGCTTTTGCACAGCAAAGGAAACAGTCCACAAAACCAAAAGACAACTGACAGAATGGGAGAAGGTATTTGCAAATGACATATCAGATAAAGGGCTAGTATCCAAAAATCTATAAAGAACTTATCAAACTCAACACCCAAAGAACAAGTGATCCAATCAAGAAATGGGCAGAAGACATGAGCAGACATTTTTCCAAAGAAGACATCCAAATGGCCAAAAGACACATGAAAAAGTGCTCAACATCACTCGGCATCAGGGAATTCCAAATCAAAACCTCAATGAGATACCACCTCACACCAGTCAGAATGGCTAAAATTAACAAGTCAGGAAATGACAGATGTTGGCAGGGATGTGGAGAAAGGGGAACCCTCCTACACTGTTGGTGGGAATGCAAGCTGGTGCAACCACTCTGGAAAACAGTATGGAGGTTCCTCAAAAAGTTGAAAATAGAGCTACTATACAATCCAGCAATTGCACTACTGGGTATTTACCCCAAAGATACAAAGGTAGGGATCCGAAGGGGTACGTGCACCCCGATGTTTATAGCAGCAATGTCCACAATAGCCAAACTGTGGAAAAATTCGAGATGTCCATCGACAGATGAATGGATAAAGAAGAAGTGGTATATATACACAGTGGAATATTATGTAGCCATCAAAGGAATGAAATCTTGCCATTTGCAATGATGTGGATGGAACAAAAGTGTATTATGCTGAGCAAAAAAAGTCAATCAGAGAAAGACATGTATCATATGATCTCACTGATATGAGGAATTCCTAATCTCAGGAAACAAACTGAGGGTTGCTGGAGTGGTGGAGGGTGGGAGGGATTGGGTGGCTGGTGATAGACATTGGGGAGGGTATGTGCTATGGTGAGCGCTGTGAATTTTGTAAGACTGTTGAATCACAGACCTGTACCTCTGAAACAAATAATAGATTATATGTTAAAAAAAATAAAGAAGATAGCAGGAAGGGAAAAATGAAGGGGGTGGAAATCAGAGAGGGAGACGAACCATGAGAGACTATGGACTCTGAGAAACAAACTGAGGGTTCTAGAGGGGAGGGGGGTAGGGCGATGGGTTAGCCTGGTGATGGGTATTAAAGAGGGTACGTTCTGCATGGAGCACTGGGTGATACACGCAAACAATGAATCATGGAACACTACATGAGAAACTAATGATGTAATGTATGGTGATTAACATAACATAATAAAATAAAAAATAAATAAAGGATTTAGACTAGGAATTGTTAGGCAAAAAAAAAGAATCTTATTTGTATTTGCATTTCTTCAATTACTACTCATGGTATATTCAACATGCATTATTCCAAATATTTGATGCCTCTGCATTTGTGCAATCTACACTTTTAATGAATCTAACTACGAGATATTTGAGATCCAGAACTATTCCTTATTTGCTTTCAAATGTCCAGGGCTTAGCAAATACAGAGCATATATACATCAGATCCAACATCGTTTGCCAAATATTCTACATTGTCTTTTTAATTAAGTGGTAAAAATAAGAAACAGGACAGAATCCTTAGGAACCCCTAGAGAATATCTTCCGGGTGATGTAATCCATTAATCAGATCTTTATGAATACTGTCTTGCAACCAATTCCAAATTCATCATCTAGCATGTTAAAATTGTTAAAATCCAGGTCTGTCTGATTTCTCTGACCGAGACTTCTGCTTACCATGCCAAGGAAGAAACATATATTAAACCAATGACTTTAGCCTATTTTCTAAATTCTATGTGTTCATTTTAATAAGCTATACCCAGTGAATGCTCAGAACCAATAGCGCGTTACCAGTTTATAGGCTGTAAGTTCTATGGGTTTCCTGCATTTTTGAAATGAGAACTGCCATTTGTTCATAACCACTCATCTTACAATGACATCACGCAACTTGATGGCTAAGGATCACAGACTGGGTGTTGGTGACATCACCTAAAAGCACTCCATCTGTCCTATAAAATAACCAGAAACAGGAAGCATTCATTCATAAAGCCATTCACAGAACCACTCTTAAGCACATTTACCTCCAATAAGCAGTAAATAATAGTAGTAATAATTACAATAATGTTTGCTAAATACAACCTGCTGGGGTACGCTCGTGGCTGCTCAGAGCGCCTTTTTGTCCATGGGATTCATCTGGATTCTTCAGTTACCTGTCCTGTTGCAGTTTCTTCTTCTCTTTCCTTCAGAGACTTTTCTTGCAACCCCATAGCTTCCATCCATGCTGTGTGATGGTGGCCAGACCACCGGCAAGCCCCTGAATTCTGAGGGCTGAGGGCTGGCTTCATTGACCCTTCTCTTCCCTGGCCTTGCCCCTGACACGTCCCCCTTTGCTTGCTCACTTGCTTGGGTTCTGGGTTCCCTTCACAGGAGCTAGGCTCCCTCAGCAGATGTCACTCCCCTCACTTAGAAAATCTTTCTGTATTTCAACAACATCTATTGATGTGTTTGAACAGCACTGCGTGGTTACAGTTACAGAAAGATCGCTTCCAAATGCCTTTTGTCTTCCTTCAGATACAATTGAAGTTGGATTGAACCTGTATTGTGTACCGGGGTGGGGGGTGGGGCTTCCATGTGATTATCTTGTTTCAATCTCATGATGAGCCATTCAGGTAGAGAGGACTAGTGCCTATTTACAAATAAGAAAACTCAACTCAAGGAGACTTAGCCAGGGTAATTCTCTGAATTGCAGAGTCTGGTGTCAAACTGTGGTCTGATTGATCTGATGTTGGATTTTGCTTTTTATCAAATGTGTTATCTTCCTGCTTATTCAAATTTCATGACCAGGAGCAGCTTCATCGGGGCTGAAAGGCAGTATAAGGAAGTCTGAAAAACACTGACAAGAGCTTCGTTTTAAATTCACATTTTCCACCAATCTGCTCTATGACTGGGACAAACCACTCTTCATCACAAGGCCTTATTCTGTTCATCTTAAAGTCGGAGAGGTGATTTTAAGAAGCTTATTTATGCAAAGGGCACAGCTATACAGTCTATAATTCTATTTTTCTAGCCATGCATACAAATAGATGGGAAACACCTGTGTTCAGACTATGATTCACATCAGCAGGCCGCTATGCTAGTGTTTCTTCCCTTCTTTTCCACCTGCTCCTCCCGCCCCTCCCATCCTCTCCGTAGCTCAATACACAGACACACAGACACACAGACACACCCTCAAGGGGACAAGTACGTAGGCACACCGCCATCCCCAGGACTTGTTCTAAGTGCGACCCTAGGTCTCAGCAGGCTTGTAATGGACCTGGCTACTGGAGATAAAGGGGCTTTGGGAAGAGAGAGAAAGAGGGAGGGGACAAGGTGGGGGGAACAACAAGCAGAGCCAAGTGAGCCTCTGGCTCTTTCTCCTGCAAGTGGCCCATCCTGACTCCTTGGCATCTGCCGCTAATGATTCTGCATCTCTAACACTAGGCTCCGAGGGCTGGCCAGAACTTACCTTGGCCCTGTGAGTGAAGGAATGAAACTTGGCAAACTCATTCATAAATGATGTTTGTACTTTTTAAAGGAACCAACATCACTGTAACAGTGCATGTCAGAGTTTGCAGGATAGCTATCATTAGTCTCTGACTCCACCTTAAGTCTCAGGTGCTTAATTTAAAGGATATTCAACAGCGGAGGAAGGGACTGAAGAAAGTTGTCACAAAATCAGAGAATGTGAAGAACTGGAAGGTCCTCAGCAGTTCCACTGCCCTTAGAATGAAGTCACCATCCACATGATCATGTGACATGGCTCCTACCTGCACCCCTGTTCTCAAACTGAACATCTGTCAGCTCCTCGTGATGTGGGAGACGAAGGCAGAAGAAAAATCTTTAAATTTCCTCACGACTTACAGCCCACTGACAAGTCCTTGAAACAGGCAGAGTGACATTCCTCTAGGAACTTAGCTGCCTCGATGTGGACACTTTGCTAAGGTAAGGGCAGGAGACAATCCTAGGCCGACCCCCAGCATCCTATAAGTCTACTTTAACCTATAAAAATTCCTTTTGAAACTTCTTTCGTCTCTAAAGCCCCCACGATGCATGTTGGCAGTCATCCCCCAAGCATATGGCCCACCGATAGACATCTGAAGGATCTCATGACTCAGGTTTTATGAGACGGTAATGACTTTTCCCCAACAATAGCTAGCCCCCTCGAGGTCCTGGAAAGCTTGCTTCCAAAATTCCTTAGAGACTTCCACTACCCCTAACCCCCTCCCAACTTGAAAGTATCTCATGGGCCACTGCTCATGACCCCAGTACAGCTCCTTCTGCCCACGGGTCCTGTCCTGGGGCTTTAATAAAACCATCTTTTTGCACCAAAGATGTCTCAAGAATTCCTCCTTGGCTGTCAGCTTTGAACCCTAAGGTCTTTCCTATATTGCATGGATAGTCACGCTGCTTCCTGCCCCAGGACACTGGTACAGGATGACTTCTCTGCTCAGAAATCTGTTCTTTCGGCTCCTTTCATGACTGTCTCCTTCAATTCTCTGCTGACACGCTGACCTCTCAGGAGCCCCCTCTGACCATCTCAATACTGTAGCATACTCCACTAGCCTCAGGTCACTGATGTGTGCTTTTCCTGGCTGTTTGTTTGTGCCTTTCTTCTGTCCAAGAGGTCCAAGCTTCCTGGGTGCTGAAAACCATGTTTACCACCAGGGCTGGAACGGACCAGGCACTAAGGATATAATGGTTAAGGTCATGAACCATCCTCTTTTTTCCATCAGGTGACATCGTGAATGACAAGAGATCTGCCTAATCCTGCATGGCTAGAGGGGGGCAAAAGGGAGCCAGGCTTCCCATACAGATCTTCTGACTTTCAAACTGATGTTACTTCTACGATGCGCTGATGCTATGTCACAACATGCATGAGCTCAGAACTTCCCTGGCCCACCTTCTTTATAAATAGTAAGATTTATCTATCTTTGTCTGATTGTAATTAAATTATTTGATTGCCAAGTCTACTTTTGCGATATACTCTGATCCCTAGGCCTTACAAACACTGCTCCTTAAGACATATCAATTGATACTGGTGCCATGAAATTCTCAATTGAAATTCAAATGTGATTCATGCTGCAAATGATTTAAGTGAAGGGCAACAGGAAGGACTATAATAATTGACATGGGAGAGTGTTCTATTTCAAAAGGCATGAGCCTCACCCTCTTATAGACACTCAATGCTAAGGACCTCAGAGTGTGAGCAGACAGGCAGTGGGGATATTAACAAATCCAAAGTAACCCAAAGAGCATGGCATTTACCCCACACTGTTATGATAATGTATGGAAAAACAAAGGTTCTGAGGAATGTAGTCATTTGCTCAATATCATGCTGTTCCTCTATGGCGGAGCTGACACCAAAAATCTGGTCTCCTAACTCCCTGAAAAATAGCAATTTCCAGAGGAGCAAGATGTAAAAGGAGGCATGAATCTGTGGGCTCCTTTCCTGCCTTAGCAAATGCATGCATTCCAGACTCCCAGCCTCCCACATTGCCCCACCCCCACAAGCACAAGGACCAGACCATTCCCTCAACTTCCAACAGCCTCCTGCTAACACATCCTTCCAACATTGCATCCCATAACAGTCTTTCAGAATAGGTATCACTGTTATCATGCCCATTAAACAGATGAGGATCTGAATCACAGACAGGACCAAAACTTGCCCACAGCTAAATAAATGTGTGTTTCAGTCTCAATGAGTCCTTAATCTAGGCTTTTTTAAAACTGCTTTTTATTGTGGGAATGTGAGAAAATCACTCCACATGACAACTATCATTTTAACATATTTTTAAGTGTATAATCCCATGTTGTGAATTTCAGGCACAATGTTGTATGCAGATCTCTGGAACTTACTTATCTGGCATAAATGAAACTTTATGCCCTGTTTCCCCCCTCCCCCTGGGGCCCCCAGTAACCACAATCCTCTCTGTTTCTATGAAGCTGGCTATTTTAGATATCTCATGTAAGTGAGATCATGCAGTACGTGTCCTATTGTGATATTTCACTTAGCTTCATGTCCTCCAGCTCCATCCAGGTCACCGCAAATGACAGGATTTCCTTCCAAATGAAGGCTACATAATATTTCGTTATATAGAGATAATGTATTTCCTTTATCCGTTCATCCACAGATGGACATTTAGGTTGTGTCCACGTCCTTGCTGGTGTAAATAATGCTGCAGTGAACGCAGGAGTGCAGATAGGTCTTTGAGGTCCTGATTGCTTTTGCTTCAGCTACACAGCCAGAAATGGAACTGCTGGATCAGATGTTAATATATTTTTATTTTTTTGAGGAACTTCCATACCATATTCCATAGTGGCTGCCCCAACTTACATTCCTACCAACAGTTGCACAAGCGTTCTGATTTCTCCACATCTTCCCTGGGCACTGGCTGTCTTTCGTGTTTTCTGATAATGGCCCTTCTAACAGATGTGAGCTAGTAGCTCAAGCCTGGAGGAGTAAGGAACACACCTGCCTTTCATGCTTGGTTCTCCTGACTTACCACCCCCTCCTAATTTTGTCTCATCCTTTCGATGCTCACTGCCCTTTGCAGGTCCCAGCGTTGCCAGGGAGCGTTGCCAGGGAGTCTGTCCTGGAGCCTCATTCTGCATGCTCTGGACGCGCACCCCTGCTGCTGAGGCTGAGGTGCTGCAGGGCTAAGCATAGCCCAGTCACCTCCAAAAGTGTTCTCAGTGCCGGCTGGTTTCTTGCCTGGAGTCCACACCCATGCATATACAACTGCTGCCTTGAATCTTAATTCACCTCTCCACAGGAAACTCAAACTCCCATTTTTAAAACCTGAACTCCCACTTTTCAAATGCTCTGCTCCTCACTGTTTTCTCTATCAGCAAAGAGTCCCACTAACCACATAGTTGCTCAAGTCAGAAACCTGGCAATTATTCTTGAGTCCAGCATACCCAATAACCACCAACCCTAATGATTCTATCTCCTAAGTGCAACTCTATTGCATCTACTTTTTTTTTTTAATTCCAGTCGTCTCTCTTCTAGTTCAGACACAATAACTTTCTGCCAAATTGGTGCAATTTCTTCCTCACCGCAGTATCTCCCAGAGTTATAGCCCTGCCTCTATCCAAAAATTCTCCCCATACAACAGATTATTTCTGAAACAGATGTCCACACGTTCCCCTCCCTCCTTGAAAATCCTTCATGGTTTTCAAAAGTTCTCAAGACACAGCATAAAAAGAGCTACATATTTACCAGGCTTTTCATGATCTGTCCCCAATTCGCCTCCTCAAACTTTCTCAATATTTTTTTACTCACTCAACAGATTTTAATGTAAGACCTGCAACTGGAAAACTCTCAGAAGTAAACACAGAGGAAAAGCTTCCTGGCACTGGTCTTGGAGATGATCTTTTGGATAGAACACCAAAAGCTCAGGCAGCAAAAGCAAAAATAAGCAAGTGGGACTAATGGGGGATGGAAGCAGAAGAAAGTTCACCGTCAGCCCAGAAGGCGGAACTGTAGCCTGCCCAGTTCTGATAGGGATCAAATACCTGCTGATGGTTCATTCTTATGGGGGCTCACGACTGCCCTCACATCTCACTCATAGTCAATATTAAACTGAACGATAAGCGCCAGAGAAATCTTGGGAAAGTAGTTTTGTGAGTGGAAATTCGAAGAAGACATTTATGATGTAATATTCCCTGCACACCCCACCCCTTTGAGCACTAAGCATATAACCACCAGCTTCATACAGCAAAAGTGGAGCTCATTCTGCCCATCGCTCCTGTCTCCAGGCTACTTAAATAAACTTACTAAAGGTACACTGAAAATGTCTCAATTCTTTCTTGGCTGTTGTACTCAAGGACCCCACCTTAGGACTACATCAAACCAAACCTTTTCATAGCAAAGGAAACCATCAACAAAATGAAAAAGAAAAAGAAAAGGCAATCTACTGAATGGGAGAAAATATTTGCAAACCATATATCTGATATGGCGTTAATATCCAAAATATATAAGGAACTCCTACAACTCAATAGCAAAAAATACAAATAAACCAATTTTTTAAAAAATTAGCAAAGAAACTGAGTAAACATTTCTCTAAAGAAAACATATAAATGGCCAATGGGTACATGAAAAGGTATTCTATACCACTATCAGGGAAATGCAAATCCAAATGGCAATAGATATAACCTCACACCTGTTAGGATGCCTCTTGAAAAATAATGTTAATAATAATCATTGTGACAATGTGGAGAAAGGAAAACCCTGTACATTGTTGGTAAGAATGTAAAATGGTACAGCTACTATGGAAAACAATATAGAAGTTACTCAAAAAAATTAAAAATTGAACTGCTGTATTATCCAGCAATTCCACTTCTGGGTACATATCCAAAAGAACGGAAATCAAGATCTCAAAGAAATATCTGTACCCCCATGTTCATTGCGGCATTATTCTCAGTAGTCAAGACATAAAAACAACCTAAAATGGATGGATAAATGGGTAAGTGGATTTTTTTTAAATGTGGTATATGCATATAATAGAATATTACTTAGTCTTTAAAGAGAATGAAATTGTACCATTTATAACATATATCGACCTAGAAGGCATTATAATAAGTGAAATAAGTCAGTCACAGAAGGAAAAATCCTGCCTGAATCCTCTTAGGAGTCAAACTCATTGAAGCAGAAAATAGAATGATGGTCACCAGGGGGTAGAGGGGGGAAGGTATGGCAGTTGCTCAATGGGTAAGCAGGAATAATTATATAAGAAGAGTAAGTTCTAGAAATCTGCTGCACACATAGTGCCAGTACTTAACAATATGACATGATGCATGGTCTTATCCATTCAGGCTGCTGTAACAAATACCACAGATCAGGGAGCTCTAAATGGGGGATGTTATTTCTCACAGCTTGGAGGCTGAAAGCCTGAGATCAGGGTGCAGTGTGGTCAAGTGAGACCCCTTTTCCTGGTTGTAGACTTTTGTCCCCTCACATGGCAGAAGGGACAGAAAAGTTTTCACGCCCAGCACAGAACCCCATGCGGGGCTTGATCTCATGACCCTGAGATCCTGACCTGAGCCTAAATCAAGAGTTGGATGTCTAACTGATTGAGCTACCCAGGAGCCCCAAGATTCATTCCCTTTAAAAGAGTCCCCAGAAAACTTTTCTTCTGCCCATGCCCCTTTTCCCAGGCTGTCCCCACCCCCAGCATCCCCACCACCCCCTCTACCCCCCCTCCAGTCTTTCAGACTACTGCCCAGGAAATATTTCTTCCACTTTGATTCCTCAAGACTAGGGTGTGTTCCACAAATATACGCCACATGACACCTTGTATGCTCCTCATGCTAATATTTAAACACAGAAACAAGTAGCTACAAACACTGTGATGTTTCCCGTTCCATTTCCCATTCCCTTTCTTGTCTTTTAAGTGATAAAGTGAATACATTTCCATAATTTCCACTATTTTTGTACCTTTAATTTTCAAGGAACTCTGTTCCACAGAGTTCACTCTTTCATCTAATTTGCTTTTTAAAATTATACATCAGATATTTCTTAGCATAGTAATATACTTTTTAAAAAAGAGAGAGATAACATTCTATAGCAGCGAATTTTAGGTTTCAACTTTAACAAAAAACACATGGCTAGAAGAGAAAAATTATATTCAACATGCTATCGTATTCCTGAAGTGAACATATACAGCATGCAATATTGTCGAGTCTTTAACTCATTACCAATATTTTCTGTTTAGGTTGAAATTTTTTTTAATCAGAACTATTCTAGTCATGAAGATTTTTTTTTTCTGGTTAATGAACCAGATTCTGCAAAGATTTAAAGTTCTCTTTGGCTATAAATGATACAGCTTTAGGAACTATTTGGCATGGAAACTATCTGGTTCAATGTGCAATGACTCTTTTATCATGACTCTTCTGGAAGCTGCAAAGTATTATTTGGAACTGCTCTAAGCACAAAGTATCATTCATTTTTGTGTTGTTCTTCAAAGATGTCTGTTTGATGACAGTTTGATTCTTCAGACCCACTCAAGGGTAAGACTCTTATTTTTATTTTTATTTAAAAAGTAATTTTGTTATATTAGGTGGTTGGATTACTTTTTTCTGGCAAAGCTCAATATGTCAACCTTATTTTATTATTTCAATCTCTGACCTTATCATTTGCCTTTATTTCAAAGATGTGGGAAACATCTTCTAAAGAAGAAAATGTGCTCAATAAAGTCATATCTCCAAAAAACATACTGACATAGATTTCAAGCTCGTTCAAACTTAAAATTTCAAGTTTCCTATAGTGTATTAAATCCTCAATGGAGATGCTTCAATTAAAAAATGTATGTAGGGCCATAACTTTTGTGTTCAGTTAATTTTAATGTTTTTGAAAGAATAAAGGAGAGCAGTCACACTTTCCAATTCTAATGGATAACACTTCATTCTGAAAAAGAGAGGATGCAAGACTTTCACTACTCATGAAATGAATACATGATTCATATCAGCATTCCCACTGAGGAAAAGTTTTTTAAAAATGATAAAAACATCAAAGGGCTATAAAACAAGGTGAAATGATGAACATGAAGAACTAATGATTTAATGTATGGTGATTAACATAACAATAAAAAATTTTTTTAAAATTTAAAAAAAAACAAGTTGAAATGATGAAACCAAATCTCAGGAAAACCAAAGCAAAACCAATAGTAGGGGCACCTGGGTGGCTCAGTCGGTTGAACTTCTGACTCTTGATTTTGGCTCAGGTCATGATCTCAGGGTCATGAGATCGAGCCCTGTCTCAGGCTCTGTGGTGGGCATGGAGCCTGCTTGAGATTCTCTCCTTTCCCCTCCCTGTTAGTGCTCTCACGTGTGCTGTCTCTCTCAAACCCTCCCCCCAAAAACCAAAAACCCAAGAGTAAAGACCACCTCTCTTTTGCTCTGAAGACAAGTGCCTTCCCCCTCCACTCTGCAAAAAAAAAAATCAGCAAAAATTAGGAAGAAACTATTGACTTCATAGAGAGAAATTGAATTAATTGAACAAATCAGTGACACTGACCCCAATTAATCAATAACCTGGAAGGATTTACCTTCTGTTTTAAATGTGCTGAAACTGAGTTTGGGTTGCCTTCTGACAACCAGCATTCACTCCCCTTTCTATCTGTGTTCTTCTCTATATTACAGAGTCGGGAATCTGGGAAACTTCATTCCCGAGAATCTCTTTGAAGCAGGGCTCCATTTTGGATTCTGCCAAACCAACAGAAGAAATTACTGTGCCTCCAGAAGGTTCAGGATTTCCCAAAGCTTCAGGATTTCTCCCAGAAAGCACCTACATCTTGGCTGTGGGCATCTTAGGGCACTCACAGAAGCTTCCAGAGAGTCTGCAAACTTCCCAATTTCCACAGGGAACTCCCAGCTTTCCTGACATCACTGCCCTAGCCCTTCTGATGGTTTTATAAGGACTGATTTATCTTTAATAATCAGAATAGAGTTGGCTTCTCTGCCTCCTAACTGATACAGTGAGGAGAGTGAGAAGTAAATTTGCACTTGAGTGAACATGTACATAAATTGTGTCAGTGGGGTGTTCCAGAGAACTTAAAACCCTGCAGTCTCCCACACCTCTGCCCAACACCAGGGGGCAGAATAAAGTTGAAACCCACGTCTCCAGCCTGAAATTATTGCCGAAAATTATTTTTCCAAATCAATGCATAGTTAACAAAGACATCAAAGCATGAGAAAACAAGACTTTATGATTTAGAATAATCAGAAACAGCAGACAAAAGAAATGCACAAAAAGATACTGGCTTATCAGTCAAGCATTATTAAAAATATACTTGCTGTGTTGATATAAGTAAAAGAAAAGCTTAAAATTATCTAAAAGAACAGCAATGACTTAACAGGTTAGAAAAACTAGAATAAAATTATTAGAGTAATTAGAATAAAATGACAGTAAAATAGAAAAAGTGAGAAAGTGAAAATGGACAGTATAGTCCAAAAAAAGACTGAAAACATGAGCTGAAAAGTACTTTAGATGTAGCTCAAGATAAAATTGATGAATTACAAGACATAATATAAAAAAAAAATTAGCCAGAGAGCAAAACAAAGAGACAAGTTAAAAATAATATTTGAAGACAAAATGTCCATCTATTTACATAGGTTTTAAGACTGTATGTGTAGGTGTGCGTATCTTTATCTATCTACGTATCTAAAATACCTCACCACAATAAAACAAAAATCATGACAGTGATTAATAAAAATCTCCAGGAAGAAGGGAGATTAATTGATATTATAAGTTAATGAGTCACATTTACATGTTTTATTTAGAGAAAGCAGTAAAGATAAACATGGAGGATATATTTTTCAAAGTAACAGAGAAGAAAAGGTATGATAAAAAAATGATCATTTCAAAAGGGAGTAACAAAGAAGAAGGAGGGAAGATCAGAGAAGATAAAACTAGAATAAAGCACGTACCCCTAGCTCTCTGACTACCATGACGGCAGCACTAGAGCTAATGGTATATTTAAACCCAAAATATGGGCATCACATTCAACAGAATAAAACTTTTAGCTAAGTAACAAAAAGTCAGACTAGATAAAAATGTTTCTACCTATATGCTGTTTACAAGAGACTCATTTAAGCAAATATATCCAGAATTGGAGAGTAATACAAGGGAAAAAGAAAAACATCTATACGTGAAAGAAACAACACTGTTGTATCTGTGGTAATAGCAGTCAAAATAGATTTTAAAGCAAGAAGAATACCAGTCATCTCTACTGTAAACACGTGTATTCCTAAAAGTAAAGGCACCGTGTAATATCTTGCACTTAAGAAAAGCAAACAAACAAGCAAAACAAAACATGGTGTATGAAAAAACGGAGGTAGGAACAAACCTGTCATAAACTTGGTAAGTGAAATATACAATAGCACAAAAGTGGTACAATTTCACACATGTTATAAGGTTGAGAATTACAAATATACTACAGTGAGTATGAATTTGAAAAAGACACAAAGTTTGCTTGTGGAAACGAGAATTGGAAGGATTATAGTTTATGAATTACTAAGAAAAGGTGGGAGGAAGGTCATCTGGAATCAGGAGAAAGGAAGAAACCGGGAGGAAAAATATCAAAACACTGTGTGGTTAAGTAAACATGTGTCTGTGTGTGTGTGTAATGAAGAGAGAGACAGACTGTGTGTTTCACTATGTGGTTTAGCTCAGCTTGTTGCAATTTTACTCACTCAATGATTCTCAGGGACAAAATTACACATAAGTAAAAAGTGAAATTCGTGCATTCTTCACATCGTCCATCAATAGATCTATTATGTTTGAAAAAATTCAAATTTTCAAAACAAGCATTACAGCAGAATTATGCTAGTTATCTGAAGATCATTTCAAAATGGGGGGAAAAATTAGCCAGGAGAATATAAAAACTCTGTGTACATTTTGAGATACAGAAAGGTCTAGAAGGATAAACAGAAAACATCACAGTTATAAAGGAAGACTTTAACACAACCTCTCAAGTTACTTGCTTTTTAAAAAAACAAACAAAAAATAAATCAGTGTACAGAACATTGGATCAATATGATTAACATGCTATAATCAAAAGGTATAAAACACTGAAATAACAAAGATAAACATTTTGTACAAGGACACAGAGTACTTAGAAAGATTAACCATATACTGGGCTATAAAATGCCTCTCAGCAAATTTTTAAGAATAGAGATTATATGGGGTATCTTTTCTTATGACCATGGAATCATGCTATGGAATAGAGAACTACACAACACAATAATTAGAAAATCCTAATCTGCTTGAAACTTTAGAAATAAATTTCTTAGTAAGCCATGAGTTAAAGGAAAGATTTTTTTCTGATTCCTAATGAAAATATTCAGCACTTCTTCCATGCACCAAAAAAGTACTTAAAAGGTATATAACCTTAAATGTATATATTGGCAATGGGAAAACAGCCAAAAAATTAAGACAAAGCATCCATCTCAGAGTAAAAAAAAATAAGTAAATATAAGAATGGAAAACAATGAAACAGAAAACACTATACAAGGAATAAACCAAGGAGAAATATTTTTTAAACTGACAAATTTTAGATGGCACTGACAAAAAGTGGAGAGAGAGAAGGCAAAAATTAAATCAGGAATTGAATAATAGGACATACCTGGAGATCCTGTGGATATTAAAACAATAGTAAGATACTGTAAGCAACATTATTTCAAGAAATTTGAAATGCTAGAAGAACAAATTTCCTACAGATATCCAGTTCTTAGGCGCCTGGGTGGCTCAGATGGTTAAGCATCTGCCCCCAGCTCAGGTCATGATCCCTGGGTTCTGAAATGGAGCCCCATGTCAGGCTCTCTGCTCAGCGGGGAGTCTGCTTCTCCCTCTGCCTGCCACTCCCCCTGCTTGTGGGCTCTCTCTCTCTCTTTCTCTGTCAAATAAGTAAAAAAACTATTAAAAAAAAAAGAAATCCAATTCTTAAAAACTTACTAAAGAAGAAATGGAGACCGAATATTTCTAGAAACATTAGCAAAACTGAATCACTAACTCCCCCTCCCAAGCACACACATGCATACACATGCATTCGCGTGCACGCACACAAACATGCACACCCCTCAGACCAACCAAAGAGCTTCAGGCTCAGATACATGTGGTTTTGAGGTATGGAGAAAAGCTCAGAAGTGACTTTTAATGAGAAACCTGAAAAACTGAGTTTTATGCTCATGTTTTAACAAACAGAAAGACATCCCATTCATGGTGGGAAGACAAAATATATGATAACAAATCCCCTGAAATTAATTTATAAGTTTAATGTAACTAAAAATCTAGCTAACAACAAACTGTTTCTAAGCCAGAGTTGGTCAACTTGATTCTAATGCATGTATAGAAAAATAAGTACATAAAAATAGCTAGAAAAATTCCTGAAAAAGGAAATCTATGAAATGAGACTTACCTAGATATTAAAACATAGCACCAAGACTCTATAATTAAAGCAGTGTGGTGCGACCAAATAAACAGACACAGACCAATAGCATAGAAAAGAAAATCCAGAAAGAGATCAAAATTGACATGAAATTCAGTACATGATAAAAGTGGCATCTCGAATTGAGACGTTTGGTGCAAGATAATGTTGAATTCATGACCCACACCATATACGAAATTAAGTTTCAAACAGATGAGCTTTAAAAATACAAAATATAAATCCAGGATTCCAAGGAGATGGTAATTTCAACAAAATAAGTTTTTTTTAAAGATTTTATTTATTTATTTATTTATTTGACAGAGAGAGACACAGCGAGAGAGGGAACACAAGCAGGGGGAGTGGGAGACGGAGAAGCAGGCTTCCCGCAGAGCAGGGAGCCCAACGCAGGGCTCGATCCCAGGACCCTGGGATCATGACCTGAGCCAAAGGCAGTCGCTTAACCAACTGAGCCACCCAGGTGCCCCAACAACAAGTTTTTGAAATGTTTTCAACCCCCAACCTAAAAACAGTTGGGCTGACTAGACTGCAAAACCAAATCAAGAACAACTACAAAAAAAAAAAAAAAAGCCCCTAACATTTACAATAAAATGAGATGACCTTGTATCTCCAAGAACCCCCAAAAACAAGCAAGTAAGGAGAAGCCACCAAGGGCTGGAAAAATCTGCACCACATAAGGCATTTGCACAGAAGCAGGGAGAGGGAATCAGGGGGTATCTGTTGGCTATGAAAACACAGGAAAGCCAAAAGAGCCAACTGATAGTAATGGAAGGTACATCAGCCCAGACGGTGAGGCAGGGATAAAACTAGGAAAGACTTTATCCACTGCAGAAATGCAAGCAAAGGGATAGCAGCCCAGCCCCTGTGGCTTCTCAAAACCAACCTGCTAGGAATTGTTTGCAGCATTGAAGTAGGAAACTATAAGGAGGAAGAGGAATGGAGAAGGGGAGCAGAGCCAGGAAATATACAAAAGTCAGTCACTACTTATTTTAGCACTACACACACACACACACACACACACACACACACACACACACACACACACGAAGCTCTATGAAGCTAGAAAACACAGCTGAAGGAAGAAGCCTTCTAAACTATAGGAAAATAAAATCCACATAAAATGAACAACAGGAAATTATCAAAGCCAGACCTTGTTAACCTTATAAGAGGAAAGAAGAAGAATATCCCTACAGACAAAGAAAGCATGAGAGAAAGACAAGCCAAATGCAAAACCAA
This sequence comes from Eumetopias jubatus, assembly GCF_037043125.1. NCBI lineage: Eukaryota > Metazoa > Chordata > Mammalia > Carnivora > Otariidae > Eumetopias > Eumetopias jubatus. The sequence continues at coordinate 6,174,943 of NW_028274808.1, forward strand.
GCAATACCATTAATACACTATTTCAAAATGAGACGTTTAACAGATGATGTGGGATGTGAAAACAGAACCACATAAATGAGAATTAGAAAAACTAAGACATGAGGACACAGACTTAAAAGAGAGTTAGACATAAAATAATTATAAAAATTAACATTAAATCAGAAAGAACATGAGCAAATCAACCCAATACTAATGTCTTAAAAATAGAAAGCAAAAGAGGAAAATTATAAAAATTTCAAAAGAAATTAAGAAAGGGATAAAAATAAGAGAAAATGTCAAATATTAAAGGCAGGCAAAGAAGACACAATACAGGAATAATGGGAGTCCCTGAAAAGTAAAAATAAGCAAGAAACTAGAACACATGCTAAAAAGTATGACATACACCCAAAATCCTGGGATATGAGATTTCAAAATACATATTGAAAGAACACATCATGCACTTAAGAAAATCAAATCAGAATGGCTAAAACCAGGACAGATTCAAGTAAAAGTACTGAACTTTAGAGAGTCTTTGGGCTTCCAGGTAAATTATATGATCTTCAGACTTTTCAACAGCAACACCTGATTCCAGAAAGAAATGGAAGAACAGGTATAAGGTACTCAGGGAAAGAAACTGTGAACCAAGGATTTATAGCCAACAAAACTGATCTGCAGGTATAAAAAAAAAAATTCAATTATGAGCTATTATCAACAAGCAAGAGCTCAAAAGATTGTTTCTTTGAATGTTTTCTAAGGAATGTGCTGGAGAACAAGCTTCACATAATCAGAATGATTATGAAAGAGAGAAACAGTGATTTGTGGTGAATATTAATGAACCTTAGCCAATTAGCCTGAAGAGCACCAGTGAATTTTGTGTTTCTTGAGCAGAAGACACATGGGGCTGCAGTGGATCTCATTGATAATTGGCTGATTTCAGACCTTCTCTTTCTAAGCTCAGTTGCTTGCATACCAGAGTCTAATGTCACCAGCTACTTGTGCCTATACTTAATTTTACCTATCCTCCTAATGCAATTTTTATGTTTCTCTTCTTTTCTATAACAGAATGGAGTCTTCTTACATAAGACAGAAAGCACATATGGGAGAGAAATAAACAATGGGGCAAAATCTTAATATTTGATGAAACTAGATGAAGGGTATACGGGGATTCATTCTACATATTTGTACGACTTTTGAGATTTTCCTGAATGAAAAGTTAAGGGATTGAGTCCTTAATTTCTCCTTCTGCTGCTTCATTACCAGTACATAGAACAAATTTCTGTTCATTAATTTTGTATCCTGAGACTTAGTGAATTCATGTATCAGTTCTAGCAATTCTTTCGTGGGGTCTCCTGGGTTTTCTATGTATAGTACCATGTCACCTGCAAATGGTAAAAGTTTTAATTCTTTATTGCCAATTTGGATACCTTTATTTCTTTTTATTGTCTGATTGTTGTGGCTAGAACTTCCAGTATTATGTTGAATCAAACTTGTAAGAGTGGACATCCCTATCTTATTCTGACTAGAGGAAAAGCACTCAGTTTTCCCCATTGAGTATGATATTAGCTGTGGGTTTTTCATATATGGCCTTTACTGTGTGGAGGTATGTTCCCTTTAAATCTACTTTGTTGAGATTTTATCATGAATGGATGTTATACTTTATCAAATGTTTTTTCTGCATCTACTGACATGGTCATATGGTTCTTAAACTTTTATTAATGTGGTGTATCACTTTGATTGATTTGGGAATATTGAGCCACCCTTGCAATCCAGGAATAAATCCCACTTTATTGTGGTAAAGATTTTTTTAAGGTATTGTTGGATTTGGTTTGCTACTATTTTATTGAGAATTTTACAACCATATGGCCTGTAGTTCTCTTTTTTGTGGTCTTTATCTAGTTCCGTTATCAGGATAGTGCTGGCTTCATTGAATGAATTTGCAAGTTTTCCTTCCTTTTCCATTTTTCGGAATAGTTTGAGAACAGGTATTACCTTTTCTTTAAATGTTTGGTAGAATTAACCTGCAAAGCCATCTGGCTCTGGACTTTTGTTCCTTGGGAGAGTTTTAATTATTGATTTAATTTTTTGCTGGTTGTCAGTCTATTCAAGTTTTCTATTTCTTCCTGTTTCAGTTTTGGTAGTTTATCTGTTTCTAGGAAATTTATCCATTTCCTCCAGGTTGTCCAATTTGTTGGCATATAATTTTTCATAAAATCCTCATAATTGTTTGTATTTCTGTGGTGTTGGTTATTTTTCCTCTCTCAATTGTGATTTTATTTGGTTCCTTTCTCTTTTGTTTTCAATAAGTCTGGCTAGAGATTTAATAATTTTATTAATTTTTTCAAAGAAGCAGCTCCTAGTTTCACTGATCTGTTCTACTGTTTTTTATAGTTTCTATATAATTTAGTTCTGCTCTAATCTTTATTATTTCCTTCCTTCTGCTGGCTTTAGGCCTCATTGTTCCTTTTCCATCTCCTTTAGGTGTAATGTGAGGTTATTTACTTGAGATTTTTCTTGCTTTTTGAGGTAGGCCTGTATTGCTATATTTTCCCTCACTCATAGAACCCTCTTTTGTTGCATGCCAAACAATTTGGAACATTGTGTTTACATTTTCACTTGTTTCCATGTATTTTTTTATTTCAACTTTGATTGCCATTCATTGTTTAGTAGCAATGTTGTTTAACCTCCATGTATTTGTGGTCTTTCCATATTTTTTCTTGCAGTTGACTTTGAGTTTCATAGCATTGTGGTCAGAAAAGATGCACGATATGATTTCAATATTTTTATGTTTGTTGGGGCCTGATTTGTGACCCAGTATCTGTTCTAGTCTGGAAAATGTTCCATGTACACTCGAAAAGAATGTGTATTCTGCTGTTTTAGGATGAAATGTTCTGATTATATCTGATAAGTCCATCTGCTCCAGTGTGTCATTAAAAGCCACTGTTTCCTTGTTAATTTTCTGCTTAGACGATCTGTCCATTGCTGTAAGTGGGGTGTTAAAGTCCCCTACTATTACTGTATTATTATCAATGAGTTTCTCTATGTTTATTAATTGTTTTATATATTTGGGTGCTCCCATGATGGTTGCATAAGTATTTACAATTGTTAGATCTTCCTAGATTGCCCCCTTTATTATGATATAATGCCCTTCTTTATCTCTTGTTACAGTCTCTGTTTCAAAGTCCAGTTTGTCTGATATAAGTATCATTACTCTGGTTTTCTTTTGACATCCATTTGTGTGATAAATGTTTCTCCATCCCCTCACTTTCAATCTGCAGGTATCTTTAGGTCTAAAATGAGTCTTCTGTAGGCAGCACATAGACAGATCTTGTTTTTTAATCCATTCTGACATCCTACATCTTCTGATTGAAGCATTCAGTCCATTTACAATCGAAGTAATTATTGATAGATATGCATTTATTCCCTTTTTATTACTAATTCAAAGGAATACATGCACCTTGATGTTTATAGTAGCATTATCTACAATAGCCGAACTATGGAAACAGCCCAAGTGCCAATTGACAGTTGAATGGATAAAGAAAATGTGGTGTATATATATGTGGGTGTGTGCATATATCACCCATATATATATATATATATGTATATATAATGGAATATTACTCAGCCATAACAAAGAATGAAATCTTGCCATTTGCAATGACATTGATGGAGCTAGAGAGCATTATGCTAAGTGAAATAAGTCAGTCAGAGAAAGACAAATACCATATGATCTCACTCATATGTAGAATTTAAGAAACAAAACAAAGCAACAAAGGGAAAAGAGAGAGAGAAGCAAACCAAGAAACAGACTCTTAACTATAGAGAACAAGCTGATAGTTACCAGAGGGGAGGTGGGTGGGGGATGGAGGCAATAGGTGATGGGGATTCAGGAGCGCACTTGTCATGATGAGCACCAGGTGTCGTAGGAAGTGTTGAATCACTATACTGTACACCTTAAATTAATATTACACTGTATGTTAAGTAACTAAAATGTAAATAAAATATTTTAAAAAAATAAAGAGTACAGAGAGCCCCAAATTCCCTTCTTGTTTCAGCTTGGTAGATGGCTGCAATTTCTATTCTCACTACAAAAGTCTAGGGTTTTATTCTCTGGAGAGTTCTCTGAAATGCAGTATACCAGGTAAATACCCTAACTCTAACTTTAACCCTAAGCCCTAACCACATTGCTAATCCTAGCCCTCTGGAGAGGTCTCTGAACTGCAGGATCCCAGGCATATACCCTCACCCTAACCATCAACTAAACTCTAACCCTAATCCTAGATCTGAGAAAGGGGGTTCCTGAATACAGGATGAGAAAAGATGAGAAGCAGCCTACTTATTCTGGAGAAGACCCCAAACATTTAAGAATTGGTCATATTTCTGAAAATTGGTGTGAAGGGAGAGATAAAAACAGAAGGAACAATTAAATATCTATTTACAGATATTTAGAGCCCCAAATCCCCTCCTTGCCTCAGCTCCATAGATGGCTGCCATGTCTATTCTCATGTCAGATGTCTGGAGAGGTCTCTGAACTGTAGGACGCCAGGCACATACCCTAATCCTAACCCTTAACCCTGATCCTAAAACTAAGTCTAAAGCCATCCTCTGGAGAGATCTCTGAGCTGCAATATACCAGACACACACACACACACACACACACACACACACACACACACACACAGAAATATTACTCAGCCATAAAAAGGGATGAAATCTTGCCATTTGCAACAACATGGATAGAGGTAGAGAGTATTATGCTAAGCAAAATAAGTCCGAGAAAGACAAATACCATACGATTTCACTCATGTGGAATTTAACAAAGGAGCAAATGGGAAAAAAAGAGAGAGATAGAGGCAAACCAAGAATCAGACTCTTAACTATGGAGAACACACTAATAGTTATCAAAGGGGAGGTGGGTGGGAGGATGGGAGAAACTGGTGATGGGGATCGAGGAGTGCACTTATTGTGATGAGCACCGGGTGATGTATGGAAGTGCTGAATCCCTATACTGTACAACTGAAACTAACTTTATGTTGCATGTTAACTAACTGGAATTTTAAATAAAAACTTTAAAAAAAAAGTTGGGGAAAAATAAAAATTTTAAGCACCTAAGACACAAAAGTGGAGAGAAAAGCATTTTAGACAGAAGAAACTGTACATATGAAAGTCCCCTCCCCACCAGAAAAGGAGAGCTTGGTTCTTTAGAGGAGCTGACGCAGTGACCAGTGTAACTGGACATAGTCACATGGGGGAGAGAGGCAGGAACCACACCAGAGAAGGAGGATCTGTGGCAACTGGTCATTGCAAGAGTCTTGGCAGAAGCTGGCCATAGCTGGGATTCCAGTGGTTGTGCTAGACATGGAAGAAGCCAGAGGACACAAGACATGCCCATACATGTCTTGTAATTCAAACTGACAGCATCAATGGAAGGTTTAGACTTGTATCGAGAGAAAGAGGTGATATTCCAGATGACACAAGCTTTGTAGCATTGGTGCTATCATCCACTGAGACTTGGTAGAAGATTAGATTTTGAGAAGATATCAACTGTTTACTATTTCACAGATATCAGTACTTATGATATGGTAGGTCCCCCTTATCCACGTGGGATATGTTCCAATGGATGGATATGTCCCCAGTGGATGCTTACTTAAAACCACGGATGGTACCCTACACATACTACAGTTTATCCTATCCATACATGCCCATGATAAAGTTTCACTTATAAATCTGGCACAGTAAGACACTAACAATAATAAAATAGAACAGAACAGCACACTGTAATAGAAGCTATGTGAATGTGAGCCCTCTCTCAAAATATCTTATTGTTCTCTACTCACACTTCTTGTGCTGATGTGAGATGATAAAATGCCTACAAGATGAGCTGAAACGCGGTGAATGATGTAGGTGTCGTGACATCGCATGAGGTTACGACTGACCTTCCGAGGTGTGTCAAAAGAATTATCTCCTCTGGGCCGTGGCTGACCAGGGGTACCTGAGACCAAGGAAGGTGAAACCATGGAGAAGAGGGAGCTACTGTACTTTTTTTTAATATTTAAGAACATATGACTAGGGGCGCCTGGGTGGCTCAGTCATTGTCTGCCTTTGGCTCAGGTCATGGTCCCAGGGTCCTGGAATCGAGCCCCACATTGGGGTCCCTGCTCGGCGGGGAGCCTGCTTCTCCCTCTCCCATTCCCCCTGCTTGTGTTCCTTCTCTCACTGTGTCTCCCTCTGTCAAATAAATAAATAAAATTAAAAAAAAAAGAACATATGACTAGCCGAATGTTACACATGAGGTAAGTAAAATTCAGAATGAATCCAACATTATGAAAACGTATGCATTTATACATTATATCTGTGTGATTTCTAATACCCTGGCCCTCCATTTTGATGTTATCCTGCCTCCCAACAAAATACTTGGAGCTTATCTGGGACAACAGTGCTTATGTTTTCCCCAACTTTTATGAAACTCAAAATCCCTAAACCCACTGATGTGCAACTAAAGGAATGCAAAAGTTCAGATAAAATGAGACTTCCCTTTACTACTTAGTATTCTCTGGACCCAAAGACAAATGGGAAAGTAGTGGAAGGGAGACCCAGTCCCTGCACTCCAAGGTTCCAAGCATCTTACTCGGATATCTCACAGACAGAGAGAGAACAAAGAGGGCCAAGTGAGACAGGTGGTCAGGTAATAAAGCCCGCAGATGGAAGTAAACCCTAGCTGGGCACTCTTTACTGCCTCCAGATCCAATCATATCTATTTCAGATAAGCCTGTTTGGCAGCAGGAATTCACCCAGGTCGGTCTTCACAGGGCATTGCCCAGGGGGTACAATCATCCCACTGTGAAGGAATGCATTCTTATTCTCAGAAATGTAAGCCTCAATGTTTCATATGTGTCCTTTATGGTTTGAACAATGGATTCTTACTATCTATTTTAAGGTAACGCAAAACCTGTTGCTCTTCTTTACAAGGGCCATGTCCTGCCTTGGATTCCCTCTGCTGGGCTTACACAGACACCTCTAGCAGGGTCCGCCCACACAAGGAATTATAAAGCATTAGCCACACTCACATAAACCTATTAGGATCATCCCCTAGCATCCAAACAAAAGTGTTTTACTAAACAATATCTCTGATTACCCTGCACAGTACAGAGATGGAATTACGCCATCTCTAAATGGAGTCTGAAGTTTTGATACTTAAGATCCTGATTATTTTCACACACAAGAAAAGCAACAAAACACATTTCACGTGAAACTGTGGAATATTTAAAACACCAATTTAAGACTGTTTACACCTAATGAGGAAACTGTCCAGCATCATGTACACAGTGCATATTAAAGTGCAAGACTATTGCAAATCCATCACTACAATTTCCAAAGTTGTGAATACACTTGGCAAAGAAAACAGAGGAACTTAAGCACTGATGGAGGGAGGAAAACCACTCAGTCCTGTTTGTTTCTTTAAGTCATATAAGTAAACCTGGGAATGAATACTGGTACCACAGCTATGAGAAAGTGTGGGTCAGAGAGAAACATTGTGTTCATGATACCTTTAGAACCCAGACAAATTAGACTTCACACCAAAGCAACGAATGAGCCCTTGCCAATTCATAAGAGAAACAGAGATTGGAAACCACAGAAGATCACAAAACATGAATTAGCATTTGTATCTGGTTCATTGGGAAGTTGATTAACCAACTCTGCAGTCATTTCTTTTCAGTACCTTAAAACGCAGAGAGAATGAGGTTTTAACACGAATGCCTTCAACTTGAAATAAGGCCACCAAGTTCAGGTGCTGACTCTGCAACATTCTTGCTCTATGACCCTGGAAAAATAATCTAACACTCACTAATCTGCAGAAGGCAGTTTTAAATGCATTTGAAATCCTGAGATACTGAAGCCAGAAATGGACCCTAGAGATCATCCAATCCCTACTTTTTTTATAGAGCAGCCAAGTGAAGCCCCAAAGGGTTATGAGACCATTTAAATCAGGATTTTTCCCCCTGATTCTTATGTTTTCAACTTACCAGCAAGGATATAAGTGCAGTTAAAGAGGTTAGGAGAAAAGGAAAAATATATACGATTAATGTTATCATTGACTCCCCATAGACACAATAGTGACACTTCATATGCATTCTCACTATATCCATTTTATAGTTTTTCAGATTCAAAAAAAAAAAAAAAGGAAACTGAAGATCAGAGAACTTATGTAACTTGGTTATGTTCATATGGCAGACAGGAAACTCACATTTTTCTGCCTTACTTGGCCGGCTATGCTAATCAAAAAGGCTCTCTGCAGCTTCCTCAGAATCAGGTTCGCAAATCAATGCAAGTCAATTATATAACTAGACTCGTCGATACTTTATAATGCATTTTATGGCTAACTTTAGGAAAGATCTTGATTTATAATTTTATCCCTGTGCAGTTGTGGAGTTTCCTAAAATAAGTTCAGGGGTAGGGAGATTATCATTATCTATTTTCTGAAGACTATGTGAATTTTTTGTCCTTCAGTATTTGCTCCAATGATCCAGTGGAACTTTCTGCAGCAGTGTTTCCCTTTGAGGATTTTGATTATGGATTCAATTGATTTCACAGAGATATGCCTATTCAACTTCTCTATTTCTTCCTGAGTCCATAAAAGTAATTTTTGAAAAAATTGGTCAATTCTATTAAGTTGTCCAAATTAAAATGTAGTATAGCAAGAAACAGAATACATAAAGATCAGGGGGAAAAAGACACAAAACACTTTGTTCACAGATGACATAAATACATAGAAGAAAGGGAACCTAGAGCTAATGAGTGAATATGTGGGATTTATTTTGATTTATGCTGACAACTAATGATTAACATTACTTGCCATATTCCTTCATTATTTCTGAATGTCATATCTGCTGTGGTACCACTTCTGTAACTGGAATACTAATGTCTGATTTTTTTCTATCTCCCCTTGATCAATCATGCTAGATTTTTATCGATTTCATTAATCTTTTCACAGAATAAACCTTGAGGTGTGTTATTTTCCTCTATGCTTTATCTACTTTCTATTCTTTTCTGTTTGCTTCCTATATTTTCCATTTCTTTGGCTAATTATTTTGGTGTAACATTCTAAGTGCTTGGTTGTTCTTTCTTCCTCACTTCTTAAAGTAGCAATTTAACTACTTCCAAATAATGTGGCTTTTTAGAATATGAAATTTTCCAACTATAAATTTTCTGTCCTTTTAGACACTTCCCACATTTGTACTTCCATTACCCTTTAGTTCAAAGTATTTATAATTTCTTGTCATTTCATTTTGACCTATAGCTAATTTGTAAATGTGGTTTTAAGTGTACAAGCATTTGAAATCTTTTCTACAGATCTTATTTTTGTTCATTTCTAGTTCAGTTTTGTTAAAGGACATACACTATTAGAGGTAGGTGCTGGATCCAGCTTGTTCTGACTTGAGACAGTTTTTACATATCTGGGATTTCAACAAGTTTAAAGTTGGACATGCCATGGAAATCTGCAAACACTCAAATTAGGGCTTCTGTTTTTTATTTTTTTTTTGAAAAGCTGGCTTAATATAACAAAACTGAATATAATATTTCAGACTCTTAAATTTTTAGAGGCATTTTATGCCTCTAAAAAGTCATAGTGGTGATTACGGCACATGCGCCTGAAAAGAATGTGTAGTGTTCAATGTTACACACATGTATGGCATGCCAAATTCGTAAAAACCGTTTTCAGATCTCCCGTATATTTATAATTTCTTATGACCAAATGTTAAGAGTGTTAAAATTCCCAACTACTATCGTGGATTTCTCTGTCTTCCTCCAATTTTCTCATTGTGTCCATTTTATTCTACTTACTCTTGTTTTGAGATCTAATTGGTCTGTTATTACAAAAGCCACAGTAACACTGTTGGCACAAAATATTTTCAATCCTTTCCCTTTATATCTCTTCATGTTTCTAAAGTATCTACTGTGGAAAGAATATATTGGGGACTTGCTTTTTGTACCTATTTTGAAAATTACAGCCTTCTAATGGGAATGTTACCTCCCTTTATAGTCAGTGTGGTTCCCACAGGGTGTGGTTTCAGTCTACCATCTTGCTATTTGTTTTCTAGCTTCGCCATGTGTCTTCAACCCTCTCTCTTTCCTCACTGTGTTTTGGATTAAGTGAATTAATTTACTATCAATTTTCATTTCTTTACAGTTTCTTAACTACTCAGTTTTACGAACTTTTTAAAATTTGTTCCAGTATGTCATACCTTATTAGAATACACTTTAAGTTAGGCATGATACTACTTAGGTAAAATGCAATATCCTCAAAACTCTAAAATCCAACTCTCCTAATATTTCATGCTATTATTATTATAAATTTCACCTCCAAATATTAATAAACTCCCAATACAAGGTTATTTTCTCATATTGGTCAGCTGTCTTTCAAAGAAAAAAAAATCTTCTATACCCAACCACTTATCATTTTTTAGCAGTTACTCCAGCATACATAAGCTCACAGTGAATCGTCTGAAGTTTTCTTTCTAATGTGAATATGTATCTATTTCCCCTAACTTTTGAAGAAAATTTCATTGGATAAAAGAAAAATGGTAAATTTCAGGAGTTTGGGTTTTTTTTTTCCTTTCAGCACCTTAGATGTGTCTTTTGACATCCATGGTTCTTGATGGGAAGTCATCCATCATCTAAATCATTTTCCTTCATATGACATGTGTCAAGTGTCCCTGGTTGCTTTCATCACTTTATCTTTTATTTCCAACCACATGACTATGATATGTGCAGGTTGATTATTTTTGTATTTTGTATTTATATTGGTTTTTATATTTATATATAAATACAAATTTTATATAAATAAAAATATATGTAGTTATATTTTATATTTATTATGGTGCAGCTTTTTCATTTCATAAACTGACTTTTCAAAATTTAATATAAACCACCCATGATTATTCAAAGTATTTTTTCTGACTCACTCTATTTGTCCTTCTCTTTTGCTCTGGACCTACAATTGCATATGTGCTAAATAAATCTTGTGAGAGTGTCCCACTGGTTTGTAAGTCTCTGTTTTTTTCCCATTATTTTTCTTCTGTTTTCTTTGGGGGGGTGGGGAGGGATGAATTATTTACCTGTTTTCATGTTCAGGAACAATTTACTCAGGGATATCCAATCTGATGTTATGTTCACTCATTATAATTTGTATTTCAAATAGTACATGGGTAACTGTGGAACTTCTATTTGCTTGCTTTTACACTTTGCATTTATCTGCTATGATTCCCAATCTCCCTTCTAATTATGGATATCTTCTGCCTTAAGTCTTTGAAATACTTATAAAATATAGTTCAAGTAGAGGTCAGAAATGTGCTTGCTGCCATCATTGGTGTTATCTTTGGATCTGTCTATTCCTTCTTTAAAAATCGATACATTTTAATTTAAATTTAATTGATAACATTCTCCTGCTTCTTTGTAGGATTAGTACTTTTTAACAATGTGCTCTAGGGACACTGGCTACTTTGGAGAGTTTTTCAGGCAGTCAGATGCATCACTGGTGAGCCCTTCGTTCCTATCTTGTTTGATTTTACTTTTTACTGCAGTGGACCCATTTGGGACTTGATCTTAGTCCTAGCATAGGACTGCTATGCAGGGGTAGTCACGGCCCCCAGGATCTCCCACGAATCTCGGACATAATGAGAGAGCTGTCCCAGTCTGAACGCACTCAAGTCTCTAAGCGCTCTATAGACTTGGCTATATCACACGTCAAATCTGGGGATTTGTACTAAAAGCCAGAGTCTCACTCTGCACATGTAAGCATAATCCTCACCCAAAGACCAGCCATGAGTTGCCATGCCCCACAAATCCCAGCTGGCTTGGTAGCTGGGCCTCATATCTATGCCTGTTTAATGAGACCACCGTGCTGCCTGGCATCAAACAGACTATGCTTACCTATCACAGGAGAGGGTGCGTGAAGTAGAACGCTGGGCGGCCATGACCTTCACCTCTTATGTTTCTCTTCTTTCAAGGCCCAGGCCCTACAGCACCTGCTGATCAGTGTGTGAAAGCTGTTCCATGTGTTTGGTCCAGCTTTAGAGTCATATTGGTGGGAGCACTGCTCATCCCAGTTAACCTATCACGGCTAGAAAGGGAAGTCCCTGGATAGGTTTCTTTTATGTGAATGTTTTGCTCTAAAAGCACCAGATTTTTTAACTTAAGTATAATAGGAAATTCAAATTAGCACACACAGGCCTTTTCGCTTCATAGTCAAAAAAATCTAAAGTCATGTGATGTTAAGCTGCTGGTAGGGCTCCAAAACTACTCATTATTTCTAAATAGGAAATGCACATTTTGTTCATTAGTGATGGGATTATCCTCCCTGAATAAATGTTTTATCTTTAATTGCAACTTTTTTTAAAGATTTTATTTATTTATTTGCGAGAGAGAGAGCACACAAGCAGACGGGAGGGGCAGAGGGAGAAGCAGACCCCCCACTGAACAGGGAGCCTGACTCAGGGTTCAATGCCAGGACTCCGAGATCATGACCTGAGCCAAAGGCAGAGGTTTAACCGACTGAGCCACCCAGGCGCCCCTTCAATTGCAACTTCTCTGGCATGATACATAACAAATTCAGTTTTTCCCACTTATACTCTGTTGTATAATATGACAGATGCTTATTGAACTAATAATCACATTATTATTGAAGTGAAGACATTCTGTAAGGCAGATTTATGGAAAAGGCCCAACAATTTCTGTTGTATTTTTATGCACAGGTACCATGGATTTCCCCAGGGGCACTATCTACAAAATAGTACTTGCAAAAATATCTATTAAAAAATCAGAATTAGTATAATTAAATATTAATATAGTCTCAATCCATTACCACTTTCTATTAGTTTCCTAGAGCCGCCATGACAAAGTTTCATAAGCTGGGTGGCTTAAAACAACATAAATTTACTCTCTCAAACTTCTGGAGGCTAGAAACCCAAAATCAAGGTGTCGGTAGGCTCGGACCACACCCAGAGGCTCTAGAAAGAATCTTTTCTTGATTCTTGGATCCCTTCTGGTGGTGGCTGACATCCCTTGGCATTCCTTGGCTTGTGGATATACCACTCCAATCTCTGTCCTCACCGTCATATGACCTTCTTCCTTGTGTTTCCTCTCTGTGTTTCTGCATCCAAATTTCTCTCTTATAGGGACACTAGACGTTGGAAGTAGAGCCCCACTAATCCAATATGTATGCCCCATCCTGTTTCATGTCCTATCACATTGTCAAAAGCTTCCTGCACAAGGTTAAATGGTAATGGTATATTTTCATTGTCTTTTGATTAATATGGAAAAACCTCTAACTGTTTCATTCATAAGCATGAATTTGTTAGTCTAAGGCAAACTTTTTCACATGTACAGAAAGTATATTTCTATAAATGACAATGGATATTGTAGTGACCACTCAACTTCCAACCCACCACATTTTCCTGCTTTTAAGGGATGCAAAGGCAGAGCCCCATCTCCTGTCATGGAAGATAAATAGCAATACCTCATCACTCCCAGGAGTATAAACCCATGACAAAAAACTAGTTGATCAGATGTTCCTATCCTTGGTATTAAATCTTGGATAAGTATTTGTGCCAGAAGATTCCAGAGTATGGACATGATATTGGAGCATAAAGAAAATAAACCTTTGTACTTCTAGCTATCACTCAAGGCAGTGGGAGACTCATATCACCAACAGACACTGCAGTAGGACAGCTCAGAAGAAATCATCCCTAGTTCCACTGGGAGACTAGATAAAAAACTTCATAGAGGAAGAGTATTGAAGAAAGAGAATTTTGATAAAGAAAAAAATATTTTAGCCTATTTCTTTAACAGATCTTCAATTTTTTTTTTTTTCCGTTAGGAAAAACTGCTAGGATATTAAAATTATCCCAGCTAGCCACCTATGAAACCTGATGATTTAAGTATATCAACTTTTGATAATGAATACCATACAGTTTGTCTTTTTTCTTAATACATTTATTGAGGATTTTGCATTATACTCTGCCTGTTATTCAGAGAGAAAACAAATACAGAAAACCAAGAACACAGAATTCTTCAGATAATCGTTTTCTATTAACTTGAGCATCCTCAGTGACATATTAAGCCTGATCCATTAGCTCTGTCCGAGGGCTCCAGGAACGTTTCACCACATTGTCATTTTCAAAGGCATGAATGCCTTAATCATTCCTGTATCTCCTCTGGGATTAGTATCTTGCCTTTCCCAGAGTAAGTACCAATAAACAAGTTCAGGACGAGTGGGTTCTGAAACTCCATGTCTATCACTGGGAAGAATACAGACACAAAGTCCAAAACATCATTGATTCTCTCTTTTCCTAACTGAAACTAAGTTCAGAGCGCCAGATAGAATGGCTGCTCTTGAATTTCAATCAGTCTCCTTCACTTTAGGTATTAGAGGCTTGTTGTTAACAGCAACTGTCAAGTCATAGCATCTGTTTATTTTGTATTGGGGTAGTGATCCCAATTTAAAATGTAATGCTTTCCTGCTGGTTATGCATTGCCATAAGCCATCCATCCAAAAAAATTTATCAAAATCATTATTATTTATCACTTATTGTCAAGTATACCATCACTCACTGCACGGAAGATCTATTCCAGATGAATAATTCAAACTATATAACCCACATTTTGCATAGCTTATAAACGACTACAGTTTTATTTGTTCCTGTACAAATCATAGTGCAGGCACATTCGCCTTAGGAATTTTGTAAAACCAAAGAGGTCTACAAAATCCTATTGTGTATGACAAAAAGCCTATTGGGATAAATAAAGAATCAAAATTAAGGCTTACAGTTTGTTCAAGGACAGCAAATAAGAAAGGGGAAGATAAAGGATACTCCAGCATCTCATGACCATACACCCCAATCCAAATGCGGACACTGTGCTGCTTCATGTTACTTTGCACCCCAATGTAGCAGAGAACTGGAAAGCATGGGGCAGCAGATGATTAATCAGAGGCGCCAAAGCAGCGCAAGAGGGTAACAGTGAAGGAAAGCCAAGATAAGAAAGGAACCCCAATGACAGCATTAACTAGAAAATGGCACCAAGACTTCTCAGGAAACACTTCATGTCCTTTTGAACTGACAGAAGCATCAAGATCTTGGGCTTAAATTGTAGGAACCATCCAGGTAAAATGTTTAGGAGAAAGGGAGGGAGGAAGTAGTTAGTATATCAGGACATGGAGTAGCTCAGTAAGTGTGAAAGGTCCTCATTCTCAAGATTATATGCATCTGCTATTTCTTACACCGCATGTCTACCCTCTGTTCAATAGGGAAAGCAATCTCTAGTTTATCCTAATGTCACAAAACAGCTGACAATTTAATAAAAATTCATTAAGTCACAGTCAACTTCCCATTAACTATGTATCTTAACATTACTAATGAACCATCTTTGTGGACTTTCACAGGTAACTGTTGTTGACTCATATTCTGGTTGATGCCTCCACCTGCCACTCATGGTGACTATTTACCTCTTATTTGCCTAGCACTGATATATCCTTGAAAGATGACCTTCCTCTCAGAAGGTGCATCTCCTTCAACCCAACCTCGTGGTTTTAGCAAAGGCCATCATAGGTATGGGAGTGAGCACCTAACCCACACAGGGCCCCTCAGGGGACTTCCCCTGATAGGAATTAGGTTGTCAGTTGACCTCTGGAAGTAAAGATGGAATGAGAGTTTGGGAAGCTTCTAGGATGTTTGCTACAAGTCTTGTGCAGGAAGCTGATTTGTTGTGGGCAAAGAATGATGCTGATGTGCAAAGGGAAGCAGGGATGAGAAATGGCGGTGCAATGATGACAATCAAGTCTCTGGTGGCACTCTACCTAATGTCCACCGGTACACCTGTATCTTCATTTTCTGATGTTTTGTTGCTTCATATCCTTTTCTCCTAGACTATGAGTCAATAAATGCTTCTTTAATCTAAGTTTCTATCTTTTGTAACCAATAGTCCTGCCTAACTGACCTTGTTTTCAGCATCTCTTGCCTTAACCAACACTATTAATTCAAGCCCACATTATTTCTCTTCAGCAACAGCAATGGACCTCTAACTCAGCTCCCTGCCTAAAGCAAACTCTCACTCCCACCCATAATCTATAAGATAACTAGAGAGAATTTTCAAAATGCAAATCCTATCATGTTGTACCTTGCACAGTATTGTTTAGTGATTTCTAGGTGATTTGTCATCATTTTGAGTGCCTATCATCAAACTTCCTTTCTATCTAGGAGAAATCTCCTAACATGCAGAACTTCAAGAGGCCAAAGGCACAGCCTAAGGAAGCTACAGGGAGCAGTGTCTGACACTTTTCTCCCCAAACCCCCTGGACTTCAGGACAAGGTTTAGCTGATTGACTACCCCACCTGGGAACATCAAACATGTGACTCAGAGAAGGTGGTTGATTGGAATCCATCTGTATCAGTGTTCAGCAATATTGTGCAAAATGACTGTAACAGTGATACTAGTGGGGGAATTCTAACCAGCTCACTCCTGTGGCTCAACTTTGGCTGTGGTTTTCCCATCTGGCCCCCACTTAGGTCCCTGACCTTGTTCTGTGCCTAGTTCTCTGGCACTTCCCATCAATTACACAAGGTATTTGAGCAAATTGAGCTACTTTATCCCCAAGTATTGACATGTCCTGTAGTCAGTGAATGGGTAAGTAAACTGTGGTCCAGCCAGACAATGGACTATTATTCACGGCTAAGATGAAATGAGCGATCAAGTCAAGAAAAAACATGGAGGAAACTTAAAGGCATATTACTAAGTGACCAAAGCCAATCTGAAAAGGCTAGATACTGGAAGATTCCAACTACATGGCATTCTGGAAAAGGCAACACTGTGGAGACACAAAAAGCAACAGGCAGTGGTTGAAGGTATGGGGGAAGGATGAATAGGGTGAAGCCCAGAGGAAATTTTAGGGCAGTGAACATACTTTGTATGACACCATAATGATGGATACATGTCATCATCCACTTGCTGAAACCCACAGAATGTATAGTACCAAGAGTGATGCCTAATGTGCTGATGCAAACTACGGGCTTTAGGTAATAATGATGTGCCAAAGTAAGTTCATCGATTGTAAGGAATGTGGCACTCTGTAGGGATGTTGATCATGGGAGCCTCTGCATATGAGGGGGAACATGGCAACTTTGGACTTTCCCCTCAGTTTTTGCCTAAAACTGCTTTTTTTTTTTAAAGGACTGGCTTATAAATTATGACATAAAATACAATGTTAAACCTCATAGACGAAGATATGTTTTTCAGGTTCCCCTTCCTAAAGTTAAGACTAGACATGATTTTCATGACACCTTCTTCAAAACTCTCCTGCCAGACTTCACTCGACTGAAAAATAGGTGAATTCAATTCTTACCAGTCAGTATTTAATTCCCTTTGAATTTTAAAGCCCTCTTATATTTCTCTTACCTCCTATCCTGGTACTTTTCCATGCTTTCTGCATCACTAGAAATAAACTGTTTAAGTATCTTCATATGACTTTCGGGTCAAATAAAGCTAAAAGAATCTCTTTATTTCAGAGTCTTACATTTACTTATCTATTTTTTATGCCTCAGGAACCTTTTTTTCCCTCTAAAATTCCCCTAAGAAATCAAGAAAATTCACTCTTTGTTCCTTTCTCCCTATCAGTAGTAATGAACAGTGAGAATGTTTTCTGCCTTCTACCTCTTTGGAGTATTTTATAATAGGGTTAATATAGAAACATATTTATTTTACTGGAGTTCAGCTATTTTTCCAGTTTAAATTAGAAAAGCCTTCTGATACTATCTGCAAAAGAGAAGAAAATAAGATTTTATAATATGTTAAATAAAATAGTTAATATGTATGAAGATCACAATTCTTCAATACCAGAAAGAAAATGATACTGACATTAAGAAATATTTTATCTATTGAGGCATATGAATAAAATATCATATCAGAAGGATACTGCAATACAGAAATATTACTAAGAATCTAGATAGGAGGTAATTTAGGGAGGCCATCTAAATATATGCAGCTCGGTGGGCCAACTCTTTATATACATTTTTAGCAGATGACCTTAACCCTAGGCAGAATGCCCTCTTTTCTGCTTTCCTTTCATTTTGGGTGGTCTTTGCTTCCTTGAAATGTCTACATTTCACTCACATAGTTTTCCCTACTGGATCCTTGATGGTGCTCTTCTCACAAGCCAGCAAGGACCTGTTTTCTAGGGACTTGGTCTTGGCATGCACCGCCCCCCCCCCAAAGATTTCACCACATATTTCATAGACCTGGACAGAAAGGGAGGCAGACTTCCCAATCCTTGACAGGGAGGAATATTTGTCCTTTCCTGGCTGGCTGTTGTAACATTAACACAAAGTTCTGCCTCCCACATTCCTGAGTGTTACCCTTGTCCCCAGGCTTGCTGAGGAGAAACTCCCCTCCTTGAAAATTTTCTTATCTAGTTCTCTCTGTGGTTTCCAAACAGTCACATCTGGAGGAGTTGTTTCAACAAAAGCTCTTAATATTTACCTCAAGGAAATCCTTTTTCATGAAAGGAAACTGAAACCAGTTTCTTAACGTTTTCTGTGTAAGCCATAAAGGGCTCCTGAAAACCTAAAACAGAATCTACAACTACTTTCTTCATGTACAGAAAATTTCTTCAAATTCTATTAGAACTCATTTTTACCTTGAAACCTTTCCCAAATATTCCAGAAACTATTTATATTTCTTTCAATCTACCATTTATTATCTGAACACTTCATTGGTTCTAGTCACAGGCTAAGTTGTATTATGTGGCCATTTTTATATGGATGTCTACTTGTTGTTACTTCCTAGGGTAGTTATCTGTAGAACTATATCCAATATCTAACCAAGTAATAAATGTTGGTTAAGTATCAACTAGTTGATCATTCTTTCTACTAAATGGCATATAGAAAAAGACAGATTTTTCAATTGTGCAGAGACATTGTACATTTAAAAACACATATATATATATGTAAAACATAGAGCAGATAAAACATTGCTCATAAACAAAAGGACAGATTTTCTCAGAAGAAAACTGTAATAGGAAGTTAACAACAATCACAGGCTTAGTTACAAACCTAAGACACATGAATTTATAAACCCAACCTTTGCAGGACGATTTAAGATCTTGATATCTTAGTACTTTTACATATCGAGAGCCTTCTGACACTTTTATTGATAAATTCATCTCCAGAGTTCATCTCTGCTCAAACGCACCCACATTTCTGGTTCTGCTAAGAAAATGCCAGGGTGGACTTTCATGTGGTTGAGTAATAATAAGGGTGATTCCTTCCTACCGGACATCAGAAAAATGAAAATTGCAGTAGTACCGACTCAAGAAGAAACAGAATGTTTGAACAAGTCTATATCCACTGCCAAAACTGAACCAGTAATTGTATAAAACTTCCCACAAAAATCTCTGATAGCTTTGTAGATTAATTCAATGAAGCACCAAAAGAAACGGATAGCTCCAAACTTACACAGAATTAAAAGAATTATCCCCCACCCTTCTAATAAGGAAGTTTAGCTACTGCTTGGAAATACTGAGAGTTTTTTTAAAAAATACACTGAGAGTTTTTTGTGATCAGTTTTGTAAATAAGTAATGGACATTTGAACCCAAGATATACTGGTACATTTTGATGTGTTGTTTCTGTCTCCTGATTCTTGATCTCTCCTGAGATGAAGGGTACAACAATGTCTCTTACAGTTATTGTGTATTTATTTCTATTTGTGTAAACTGTAGCTTGTTCTTTCTGAAGATTTTTTTAAAGACTTTATTTATTTATTTTAGAGAGAGATAGAAGGTGGTGGGGAGAGAAGGGGCAGGAACAGGAGAGGGACAAGTAGACTCGGCGCTGAGCACAGAGCCCGTGGCAGGGCTCTATCCCACAACCCTAAGATCATGAGCTGAGCTGAAATCAAGAGTCCCACACTTAACCCACTGAGCTATGCAGGTGCCCCACTTTTTGAAGATTTTATACTATGAGAGTTTGTGCTTAGGAACCACAATTATTATATTTTGATTGTAAATTGTGTTCTTTAACATTGTAGGTGCTTACTTTTTTTAAACAGTGGTCTTTAGCCTAAATATGACATTGTCTGATTATCAGATAATGATTTCTACTAGGCTACTGTATTACCTCACTAGCTAGCTTCTATCCACCTACCTCGTGCTATTTATTTACTTGCAGTTGCCTGGTTCATGTTCTATACCACTGTTCTCATTATTTTTTAGCTTCTCAAGTACAAAGTATCTCATATGAGTTCACAAACAGGGTTTCTGATCTCCCTTTGTTTGCATTTATATGTTGGTATTACAACTGTTATATGATGATTTTAAGCTTTGTGATTTATAGACTTAAAAAATAGTCATGCAGACTGTTTCCTTGGAGTCTTATGTTTATGTGTCTATGTCTGTTTGCACACAGATAGATATGTAGATCTATCTACATGTTTTTCTTATATGTATAAGAACTTGATCCTACAAGGAAGTCTCCTTTCTGTGTATCTGGTGATATATGCTTTCTCTATCTTTTTTCTAATAATGCCTATATTGCTTTTATTTCTGATTTTTTTCTATTTCTTTTCTGATCTCTGCCGCCTAAAGTTTTATTTCTTTCAACAATCTTGCCATCTCTTCCCTGAAATCTTACATCCTTGTGTTCTTACTTCACACATGCAGAAATTTAATTTATTAGCATTTTTTAAAGTCTCTTCTGACACACTTAGGCACAATTTATAATTTTTCATTTTGGGGGGGAGGTGAGAGTTTTTTCTTGGTCATTTTATAGTTTCCCACACAACCACCAATACCCCACTGGCATATAGACTTGAGTGAATTTTTCATGTGTACACCAGGAAACATCTACAAGATCATGCATGACATCCATGTGTGCTCCAGAAAAACATGAGTATCAATGCCTAGTGTCAGAAGAACAGGAATGAAAGCACTTTTAGGAAGAAAGACTCCTACCCTCCATGGAGAATTACTGAGTCCAGGTCTGAGACCTGGGAGGGCAGAGAACTTACTACTGCAAAAACATAAGGGATTTGAGAATGTGTAGAGCAAGAGGTAGCAGTCCATGGTAGTCACAAACCCTAAGTGACTTGGAACAGGAGGTCATCCTTGGAGACACGGCAAACTTGAAGAAGGTAACAACAGCCAATAGGACCCTTCTGACACAAAAGAGAAAAAAAAACTGAACCAATATTAGAATCCAAAATCTTCACCCACACCTGGTTCATGAGTATATAAAACTAAACAAAAATTGCAAATGACAAAACAATCAAAAAAGACTGGCTTCCATGTAAAGCTATTAAAAGAAGTCACTAGCAGAGGCTGATGCTGATTAAAAAAAAAAAAAATCTTTCCAAAAATGTCAAACAGGAAACAAAAGAACACATTTATAAATTACCCCACCCACAATTAGTCATCCTTAAACAACTCTTCATAGATATGAAACACTTTCAATCAGAAATTTAAAACTTTAGGCAGAAATGGACCAAATAGTAAGATATGAACTAAGACTCATGTGAACACAGAAAGAAACTGAGAGAGAAAAAACATGGCATCTTTAAATAAAGATTAAGTTAGAAAGTCCCTGAAAAAAAAGAAAAGCAAACAGACAATAAAAGAAACAGGACATAAAGAAATATACTTAAAGTTTCAAAGAGGAAGTTAATATGAAAGCGACGATACAACAAAATTATAATTAGAGTCCTCAAAAAGTGAAAAACCAAAACAATGTAGCAGACTGTTTACAACTATTATCTACCAAAACATTTCAAAAAGTGAATACGTGGGTCTTCATTTGGGAGGGCCCACCAGGTATCTAGAAAAGGGACTTAGAATGGTCAATTCCAAGCTATAACCTAAATATGTCTCTTTGACTTTAAAGTCAAGAAACATTTTCCAGGCTTCCAGGCAAAATTGCTAAGTCACTTACAAAGGAAATAAGATCAAGTCGACATCAGAGTTACTGAAAGCAACATAGAAAGGAAGACACAAGTAAAGAACATTTTAAATACATTCAATAAAAGAGTTAGGCAGCTATTCTATTTAGTTGACTAATCCTTGAAGTATGAATCTATGGAAAGGTTTTTAAAAATGTAAGAATGCAAGGAATACTGCAGACAAGATCTCTTCTTGGGGAATACGCTAGAGAATGAGCTTCATCATTCATCATCAATCAAGACAATACACTGAGACCCTCAGCAAAGACCAGTACTGAGCACCGGACATTTTTAATGTAGATCTCAGAGTAACTCAAAGGTGGGGTAAAACTGGAGGCATGACGTGACAAAATCAAAATAAGGAGCTAAAACAAAGGGTTTTAGTGCATAGCAGATTTTTGAGTTAGCAAAAAAGCACTCAGGTCATTATATAAAGTGTTGATGATACCATCACGTGGGGTGGGTAGGATTTTGACATTTGAATTCCAAGAGGACACCAACATTCAGTATGTAGAATACTCTACATAACTCTCACCTTCAAAACACTCAAATACTCATTCTAAATTGGGGGATATAATTACTTATCATAAAATGCATAGATCTTAAGTGTGTAATTTTATAAGTTTTGACAACTGTACATACCAATGTCACCAACACTCCCATCGAGGTACAGGATGTTGTGATCATCCTACAGAGTTCCCATGCTCCTTCAGGTCAGTGCGCCCTCTCCCTGCCCTAGGTACAAGTGTTTTCTTATCTCGATTGTTATAAATGGGATCTGTCTGTTCTTAAACTTCATACAAATGGCATAATTTGCTCAGGGTAATGATTTTTATGCTTCCATGAGAATAAAAGGAACTTGTTCTCTTTTGCTGCTACATAATATTATTGTATCTATTATAATTTAATACTTTTTCTGCTGATGGGTATATAGGTTGTTTCCAGATTGGGGTGGTTGTAATAAAATATTCTTGTGGAAGTTTTGGGTTGAATATATGTTGCAGTTTGGGGGGAGTAAATATCTAGGGGTGGAATAACTCATCATAAGGTAAGTGTTTAACTTTATTAGCATAACAAATATCAGTTTCCATTATATTTGTAACAAAACTTGCTTAATATGAGACTTCCTGTTGCTCTAAGTCTTTGACAAAATGTAATATTTTTATTTCTCATAGGTATAAGATTGTATTGCTTTGTGCTTTTAGTTTGCTTTTCCCTAATGAATAATGATGTAGAGCATCTTTTTATCTGCTTATTAAACATTTGTATATTCACATATTTAAGTGCCCAAGATTTTTGCCAAATTTTGCAGTTCTTTTGTCTTTTTTCATTGATTTGTAGATGTTCTTTATATACTCTGGATATGAATCTTTGTTATAGATACATATTGCATATATTGTCTCCCAGACTGTAGTTTGCCTATTTATTTTCTAAATGTGGACTCTTGAAGAGAATGAATTTTAAATATTTAAGAAATACACTTTAAACAATTCTAAAACTTGTATGGAACCACAAAAGGCCTTGAATAGCCAAAGCAATACTGAGAGAGAAGAATAAATCTGGAGGCATCATGCTTCCTGATTTTAAACATATTAGAAAGCCAGTAATCAAAACAGGATGGTATTAGCATAAAAACAGACATATAGATTAAAACAACAGAACAGAGAGCCCAGGAATAAACTCACACCTATATGGTCAATTAATTCACAACAATGAGCCAAAAGTATACAATTGGGAAAGGATAGTCTCTTCAATTCATAGTGCTGAGAAAACTGGTCACATGTGAAAAAAAAATGAAACTGGACCACTATCTTACACCACACACAAAAATTAACTCAAAATTGATTAAAGATTTGAAAATAAGACCTGAAACCTTATAACTCTAGAAGAAACTATAGACAGTAAACTCCTTGACATCAGTCTTGGGGATGATTTTTTAGATTTAACACCAAAAGCAAAGGCAACAAAAGCAAAACTATACAAATGGGACTACATCCAACTACAAAGCTTTTGCACAGCAAAGGAAACCATCAACAAAATGAAATGGCAGCCTAAAGAATGGGAGAAAATATTTGCAAAATATACATCTCATAAGAAGTTAAGATCCAAAATATATGAAGAACTCATTACAACTTAATAAAAATAATTTAAAAAAACACTCGTATTAAATAATGGGCAGAGATTCTGAACTGACATTTTTCTGAAGAGTACAGATGGCCAACAGGTACATGAAAGGGTTCTCAATCACTCATCATTAGGGACATGCACATCAAACCCAAAATGAGAGATCACCTCACACTTGTCATAATGGCTAGTTTCAAAAAAAAAAAACAAGAAATAAGAAGTGTCAGCGGGAATGTAGGGAGAAAAGGAACGCCTGTGCACAGCTGATAGGAATATAAATGGATATTCCACTATGGAGAACAGTATAAAGGTTAGGCAGATCATTAAAAATAGAACTACTTGATGACCCAGCGATCCCAATTCTAGGTATTTATGCACAAGAAATGAAAATAGGATCCTGAAGAGATATCTGCACCTCCATGTTCATTGCATCATTATTTACAGCAGTTCAGACATAGAAACAACGTTAAGTGTCTGCTGGTGAACAAATGGATAAAGAAAATGTGAGATTTTATAGACATACCCACACACACTCATACACACTGGAATACCATTTAGCCATTAAAAAGAAGGAAATCCTGCCATTTGTGATAGCATGAATGGAACTTAAGTGTATATACTAAGCACAATAAGACAGAGAAAGACAAATACTGTATGATCTCACGTATATGTGGAATTTAAAAAAACACATGGAATAAGAGAACACATGGTTGGTTGCCAGAGGCAGAGGACGTGGGGTGGCCAAAATGGGTGAAGACAGTTAAAATAAGGTAAGTCCTGGGGATGTAATGTACAACATGCTGACTGTAGTCAAAAACACAGTTTGGTATATTTGAAAGTTCAGAGACTAGATCTTAAAAGATCTCATCACAAGAAAAAAATTTTAACTATGTGTGGTGATGATAACTAGAATTACCTTGGTGATCATTCTGCAATATATATATATATATACATAAATTACATTGTATACATGAATCTAATATGATGTCATATGTCAATTCTATCTCAATTTTTTTAAAAAAAGAACTGTATTTTTTTTTTTTGATGCACAGTGATTCCTGCATTCTAAACAATTGTTGCTTAATCTAGGGTTGCAAAAATCCTCTAAGCCTATGAGCTTGAAAGTTTACAAGCCTACAATTAGATTAAAGGTGAATATGAGATTAATTTTTACCTGTGGTGGGTGTATGAATAGAGTTTATTTTTTCCCATTTGTCTATAGAATTTTCTAGCAACAATTATTGAATACTCTTCTTTCCCCATTAAACTACAAAGCTGCAGGGAGGGGCGGAGCAAGATGGCGGAGGAGTAGGAGACCTGGATTTCGTCTGGTCTCAGGAATTCAGCTGAATAAGGATCAAATCATTCTGAACACCTACGAACTCAACAGGAGATCGAAGAAGAGAGTAGCAACAACTCTCTGAACAGAGAAGCGACCACTTCCTGGAAGGTAGGACGTGCGGAGAAGTGAATCCGAGGAAATATTTGGGAGGATAGATGGTGGGGGAGGGGGCTTCCACCGCTCCTGGCAAGTGCTAGAGGTGCAGAGCACAAAATCAGAAGTTTTAGAAGTCGGCTCCGCTGAGGGACGTCACTCCAGTGGCTAAGTGGGGGGTGGAACCCTCGTGGGACAGTGTGGTCTCAGGACCCTCGGGGTCACAGAAAGACTGGGGGTGTCTGAGTGCGGCAGAGCTCCAGGGTATTGGAGCAGGGAGGCGGCTGCAGAGACGGATCCCAGACACGGGCTCTCAGTTCGGGGTGGCCATAGACTGTGATCCGCGGCCCAGTCGGGCCACTGCTCCTCCAGCAGGGACCCAACAAGCGGCAGATCCGGGGAGACTCCCCTTCCTCCCCGGGGAGGAGCAGCGCGGGAGCACAAAACAGGGATCTGCTGGGTTTGGAGACTCCACACGGGGTCGGGTGCCAGAGATAGAAATGCTCGGTCACAGGCCGGGTGAGCACGGAGTGTGGCTGGAGTCCGGGGACACGGGAGTGATTGACTGCTTTTCTCTGGGGGCGCACTGAGGAGCAGGGCCCCGAGTTCTCGGCTCCTCCAGGTGGAGATTGGGAGGCCACAATTTTCACCCTGGTCCTCCAAAGCTGTACCGAGAGCTTGCAGGGAACAAAAGCTCCTGAGATCAAACCCGAGCAGCTTGCGTAGCCCGGACCGACAAGGGCGGGGCAATTCAGCCTCCGGCAAAGACATTTGGGAACCACGGCACCAGGCCCCTCCCCCAGAAGATCAGCCCGAACAGCCAGCGAGCCAAGACCAAGTTTACCGATCAAGGAGAACAGGAGAACTCCAGCGCTAGGGGAATACTGCACATAGAGTCATGGCTTTTATTTACAATGATTCATTAGTTTTTCAAAGTTAATTTTTTTAACTGTTTTTTTTTAATTTTTCTTTTTCCCTCCTTCAACCAGCATCTTATCAATCCCTTTTTTAAAAAAAAAACATTTTTTATTTTTCCTTTTTAGAGTCATATTTTATCCCTTCATAGTAGTTACCCTTATTTTTGGCATATAGATATAAGCTGTTCTCTCTTTAAAATTTTAAGATACAGTTTCTTCTAACAGATCAAAATATACCCTAAATGTCAAGTGTATGGCTTTGTTCTAGTCTCCTGGCTGATCACATTCCTTCCCTTCTTTTTCTCGTTTTTTTTTAAATAATCTTCTTTCTTTTTTCAAACAACTTCTTATCAATTCCTTTTATAAAACCTTTTATAATTTTCATCTTTACAGTCATCTTCCATCCCTTGATTGTATCAACCCTTATTTTGTACATATATGTCTTTCTTCCTTTAAAATTTTAGGAGGTACTTTTTTCTAAAAGACCAAAATACGCCCAAAATCTAGTGTGTGGCACTGATCTATGCACTAGCCTGATCATATTTGATCATATTCTGGTTTTTTTGTATTGTTCTGTTTTTGTTTTTATCTTTTTCTTTTTGTTTTTTTTTATTTTCTTTCCCTTTCTTTTTTCTTTCTTTCCCTTTCTTTTCCCCTGGTTTCAGGTCTTTTGTGATTTGTATAGAGCATATTTCCTGGGCACATTGTTAACTTGTTAGCATTTTGTTCTCTCATTGATCTATTATCCCCTGGACAAAATGACAAGACAAAAAAAATCACCTCAGCAAAAAGAACAAGAAGCAGTACCATCAGCCATGGACCTACTCAATAAGGATATCAGTATGATGTCAGACCTAGAGTTCAGAATCATGACGTTAAAGATACTAGCTGGGCTTGAAAAAAGCATGGAAATTATTAGAGAAACCCTTTCTGGAGAAATAAAAGAACTAAAATCTAACCAAGTCGAAATCAAAAAGGCTATTAAAGAGGTGCAATCAAAAATGGGGGCACTAACTGCTAGGATAAATGAGGCAGAAGAGAGAATCAGCTATATAGAAGACCAAATGATGGAAAATAAAGAGGCTGAGAAAAAGAGAGAGAAACAACTACTGGATCACGAGGGCAGAGTTTGAGAGATAAGCGATACAACAAGACAAAACAGCATTAGAATAATTGGGATCCCGGAAGAAGAAGAAAGAGAGAGAGGGGCAGAAGGTATATGGGAGCAAATAATAGCAGAGAACTTCCCTGATGTGGGGAAGGAAACAGGCATTAATATCCAGGAGGCACAGAGAACCCCTCTCAAATTCAATAAATATTGGTCAACACCCCGACATCTAATAGTAAAACAAATGAGTCTCAGAGACAAAGAGAAAATCCTGAAAGCAGCTCAGGAGAAAAGAAATGTAACCTAAATTGGTAGAAATATTAGATTGGCAACAGACCTATCCACAGAGACCTGGCAGGTCTCTTCAGAGCATGAGATCTTCAGAGCACTAAATGAGAAAAATATGCAGCCAAGAATACTATATCCAGCTAGGCTGTCATTGAAAATAGAAGGAGAGATAAAAACTTCTAGAACAAACAAAAACTAAAGGAATTTGCAAGCACGAAACCAGCCCCACAAGATATATTGAAAGGGGTCCTCTAAGCAAAGAGAGAGCTTAAAAGCAGCATAGACCAGAAAGGAAAACAGAAAATACACAGTAACAGTCACTTTACAGGCAATACAATGGCACTAAATTCATATCTTTGAATAGTTACCCTGAATGTAAATGGGCTAAATGCCCCAATCCAAAGGCACAGGCTATGAGATTGGATTAAAAAACAAGACCCATCAATATGCTGTCTGCAGGAGACTCATTTTAGACCCAAAGACACCCCCAAATTGAAAGTGAGAGGGTGGAAAACCATTTACCATGCTAATGGACACCAAAAGAAAGCTGGGGTGGCAATCCTTATATCAGACAAATTAGATTTTAAAACAAAGAATGTAATAAGAGATGAAGAAGGACACTATATCCTACTTAAAGGGTCTATGCAACAAGAAGATCTAACAATTGTAAATATCTATGCCCCTAACATGGGAGCAGCCAATTTTATAAGGCAATTAATAACAAAAGCGAAGAAACACATTGACAACAATACAATAATAGTGGAGGACTTTAACACCCCCCTGACTGAAATGGACAGATCATCTAAGCAAGGGATCAACAAGGAAATAAAGACTTTAAATGACACATTGGACCAAATGGACTTCACAGAATTATTGAGAACATTCCATCCCAAAGCGACGGAATACACATTCTTCTCTAGTTCCCATGGAACATTCTCCAGAATTGATCACATCCTAGGTCACAAATCAGGTCTCAACCAGTACCAACAGATTGGGATTATTCCCTGCATATTTTCAGATGACAATGCTTTGAAACTAGAACTCAATAACAAGAAGAAAGTCGGAAAGAACTCAAATACATGGAGGCTAAAGAGCATCCTACTAAAGAATGAATGGGTCAACCAGGAAATCAAAGAAGAATTTTAAAAATTCATGGAAAACAAAGAAAATGAAAACACAACTGTTCCAAATCTTTGGGATAAGGCAAGGCAGTCCTGAGAGGAAAGTATATAGGAAGACAAGCCTTTCTCAAGAAACAAGAAAGGTCTCAAATACACAACCTAACCCTACACCTAAAGGAGCTGGAGAAAGAAGAGCAAATAAAGCCCAAACTCAGCAAGAGAAGAGAAATAATAAAGATCACAGCAGAAATCAATGAACTAGAAACCAAAAGAACAGTAGAACAGATCAAAGAAACTAGGAGCTGGTTCTTTGAAAGAATTAACAAGATTGATAAGCCCCTGGCCAGACTTATCAAAAAGAAAAGAAAAATGACCCATATCAACGAAATCATGAATGAAAGAGGAGAGATCACAACCAACACCAAAGAAATACAAACAACTCTAAGAACCTATTATGAGCAACTCTATGCCAGCAAATTAGATAACCTGGAAGAAATGGGTGCATTCCTAGAGATGTATCAACTACCAAAACTGAACCAGGAAGAAATAGAAAACCTGAACAGACCTATAACCACTAAGGAAATTGAAGCAGTCATCCAAAATCTCCCAAGAAACAAAAGCCCAGGGCCAGATGGCTTCCCAGGGGAATTCTATCAGACATTTCAAGAAGAATGAATACCTATTCTCCTGAAACTGTTCCAAAAAATAGAAATGGAAGGAAAACTTCCAAACTCATTTTATGAGGCCAGCATTACCTTGATCCCAAAACCAGACAAAGACCCCATCAAAAAGGAGAAATACAGACCAATATCCTTGATGAACATGGATGCAAAAATTCTCACCAAAATACTAGCCAATAGGATCCAACAGTACATTAAAAGGATTATTCACCATGACCAAGTGGGATTTATCCCTGGGCTACAAGGTTGGTTCAACATCCACAAATCCATCAACGGAATACAATACATTAACAAAAGAAAGAACAAGAATCCTATGATCCTCTCAATAGATGCACAAAAAGCATTTGACAAAGTACAGCATCCCTTCTTGAAGAAAACTCTTCAGACTATAGGGATAGAGGGTACATACCTCAATATCACAAAAGGCATCTATGAAAAACATACAGCGAATATCATTCTCAATGGGGAAAAGCTCAGAGCTTTTCCCCTAAGGTCAGGAACACGGCAGGGATGTCCACTCTCACCACTGCTATTCAACATAGTATTAGAAGTCCTAGCCACAGCAATTAGACAACAAAAAGAAATCAAAGGCATCCAAATCAGCAAAGAGGAAGTCAAACTCTCACTCTTTGCAGATGATATGATACTGTATGTAGAAAACCCAAAAGACTCCACCCCAAAACTGCTAGAACTCATACAGGAATTCAGTAAAGTAGCAGGATATCAAATGAATGCACAGAAATCAGTGGCATTGCTATGCACCAACAACAAGACAGAAGAGAGACAAATCAAGGAGTCGATCTCATTTACAACTGCACCTAAAACCATAAGATACCTAGGAATAAATTTAACCAAAGAGGCAAAGGATCTGTACTCAGAAAACTAGAAAATACTCATCAAAGAAATTGAAGAAGACACAAAGAAATGGAAAAACGTTCCATGCTCATGGATTGGAAGAACAAACATTGTGAAGATGTCAATGCTACCTAGAGCAATCTACACATTCAATGCAATCCCCATCAAAATACCATCCACTTTTTTCAAAGAAATGGAACAAATAATCCTAAAATTTGTATGGAACCAGAAGAGACCCCGAATAGCCAGAGGAATCTTGAAAAAGAAAAGCAAAGCTGGCGTCATCACAATTCTGGACTTCCAGCTCTATTACAATGCTGCCATCATCAAGGCAGTATGGTATTGGCACAAAAACAGACACATAGATCAATGGAACAGAATGGAGAGCCCAGAAATCGACCCTTAACTCTATGGTCAACTCATCTTTGACAAAGCAGGAAAGAATGTCCAATGGAAAAAAGACAGTCTCTTCAACAAATGCTGTTGGGAAAATTGGACAGCCACATGCAGAAGAATGAAACTGGACCATTTCCTTACACCACACACAAAAATAGACTCCAAATGGCTGAAAGACCTAAATGTGAGACAGGAGTCCATCAAAATCCTAAAGGAGAACACAGGCAGCAACCTCTTCGACCTCAGCCACAGCAACTTCTTCCTAGAAACATAGCCAAAGGCAAGGGAAGCAAGAGCAAAAATGAACTATTGGGATTTCATCAAGATAAAAAGCTTTTGCACAGCAAAAGAAACAGTCCACAAAACCAAAAGACAATCGACAGAATGGGAGAAGATATTTGCAAATGACATATCAGATAAAGGGCTAGTATCCAAAATCTCTAAAGAACTTATCAAACTCAACACCCAAAGAACAAATAATCCAATCAAGAAATGGGCAGAAGACATGAGCAGACATTTTTCCAAAGAAGACATCCAAATGGCCAACAGACACATGAAAAAGTGCTCAACATTGCTCGGCATCAGCGAAATCCAAATCAAAACATCAATGAGATACCACCTCACACTAGTCAGAATGGCTAAAATGAACAAGTCAGGAAACGACAGATGTTGGCAGGGATGCGGAGAAAGGGGAACCCTCCTACACTGTTGGTGGGAATGCACGTTGCTGCCACCACTCTGGAAAACAGTATGGAGGTTCCTTAAACAGTTGAAAATAGACCTACCATATGATCCAGCAATTGCGCTACTGGGTATTTACCACAAAGATACATATGTAGTGATCCGAAGGGGTATGTGCACCCCAATGTTTATAGCAGCAATGTCCACAATAGCCAAACTGTGGAAAGAGCCAAGATGTCCATCGACAGATGAATGGATAAAGAAGAAGTGGTATATATACACAATGGAATATTATGCAGCCATCAAAAGGAATGAGATCTTGCCATTTGCAATGACGTGGATGGAACTGGAGGGTGTTATGCCTAGTGACATAAGTCAATCAGAGAAAGACATGTATCATATGACCTCACTGATATGAGGAATTCTTCATCTTAGGAAACAAACTGAGTGTTGCTCGAGTGGTGGGGTTGTGGGAGGGATGGGGTGGCTGGGTGATAGACATTGGGGAAGGTATGTGCTATGGTTAGCACTGTGAATTGTGCAAGACTGTTGAGTCACAGATCTGTACTTCTGAAACAAATAATGCAACATATGTTAAGAAAAAAGAGAAAGAAGAAGATAGCAGAAGGGGAAGAATGAAGGGGAGTAAGTCGGAGGGGGAGACGAACCATGAGAGATGATGGACTGAAAAACAAACTGAGGGTTCTAGAGGGGAGGGGGTGGGGGGATGGGTTAGCCTGGTGATGGGTATTAAAGAGGGCATGTTCTGCATGGAGCACTGGGTGTTATGCACAATGAATCATGGAACACTACATCAAAAGTCATGATGTAATGTATGGTGATTAACATAACAAAAAAATTTAAAAAACTATATTGCTGCCTTTTTCCTTTTTTGTCTTTTTCTGACTGTTCTTATTCACCTTTTGTCAATTCTACTGATCTTCTTACATAGCTAGCTTTTGGCCTTTTTTAATTTCTGATATCACTTATCTGTTTTTTCATTTCTTCTCTTATATTGATTATTTCCTTTTATTACTTACCAGGGGTTCATTTTATACTTATTTTAATTTTTTTCCATGTGGAAATTCAGATTTTTTAAATTTTGAACTGTTCTTGCTTTCTAGTACAAATATTTAAAGCTATAAATATTCCTTTTAGTGTTGTTTTAGCTGCATCACATCAATTTTGAAATGTTGTTTTGATCTTAGTATTTTGAAGTTCAAAATATCTCAAATTTTGCCTGTTATTTTTTCTTTAACCTAGAAGCTGTTTTCAGATGTGTTGTTGAATGCTCAGTTATTTGGGGGCTTTTCTAGTTATCTTACATTACTGGGCTGAATCAAATCCATTCCAGATTCATATTCTGAAGTCCCAAACTCCAGTACCTCAGAATGTGACTATATTTGGAGACAGGATCTTTCAAGGGGAAATTACCTACTCATGAGCTCAATGTGGGTCCTAATCCAATATGACTGGTGTCCTTATAAGAAGAGGAACAGTGAACACAGGTAGGAAAGGAAGACCACATGAGGATAAAGGGAGAAGAAAATGATCTACAAGCCAAGGAGAGAGGTCTCAGCAGCAATCAACCTTGCTGACACCTTTGATCTTGGACTTCCAGTCTTCAGAAGTATAAGGAAATAAATTTCTGTTTTTTAACTCCCCTACCACCAGTCCATGGTACTTTGTTATGGCAGCCCTAGCAAACTGACACATTTATTTTTTACTGTTCCTCATTTTAGTTCACCGTGGTCAGTGAATGTGTTTTGTATTTGGTGATTTCAAGCCTTTGGAATTTATTGACATTTGTTTTACTGTCTAGCACACGGTCTGTATTGGTATTTTATGTGCATTTAAAAAGAATGTGTATCTAATTTAAAAAATATGTATCTAATAATTGAAGTGATCTTGAT
Source organism: Eumetopias jubatus (assembly GCF_037043125.1). Classification (NCBI taxonomy): domain Eukaryota; kingdom Metazoa; phylum Chordata; class Mammalia; order Carnivora; family Otariidae; genus Eumetopias; species Eumetopias jubatus. The sequence continues at coordinate 6,208,413 of NW_028274808.1, forward strand.
TGATAGTTATTTAAATCTATATAATTAGCTTAAATCTTCATGTTTAATCACAGAGAAGAGTATTAAGGTCCTTAATTTTATAGTGGATTTTTCTTTCTGGATCATGCAAAATGACATTTTTGCTTGTATGGCCCATGTATATAGTCATATTTACAGTATTATATTACTTTCTGTTTCCTAACTGGTAGCTTTGGGTCCATAACAATGTAACCTACCCAATGTCTTTTCTATACATCTTGTTGATTCCTCACAGTAATGAGTACGTCTGTACCTGTACATAAATCAATCTCTCTCATGCATATGCTCGCTCTGTATGTATGTATAATGATGTATCTGATATTTTATGTATATATATTTTATGATGTATATATAATGTATATATGTATTATACATTATATATATTATTTTAGGTATATATAATATTTTAAAACTACTATGTGCTTCTTCTTTATAGAATGCCATCTTACTTTTCCCTATCTTGGATTTAAGCTCTCAAAGTTGGATTTAATTATTAGCCAATGCCTAGGCTTTCTCTCCTACCATCTGGAACAAATTATTTGAATCCTAAGTCCCTGAGGCTAAGGACAGCCTGAGTACCAACTGACCAGTAACTTGAGAACTTCTGAGCAAACAGAGCCAATATATCTCTGAATTCTTAGGGTTTATAAAAGACCATGCTTCTGCCTCTGATACACAGGGACTGCTAATGAAGTCCCTACCACATATAGGGTTCCCCAACGAGGAGAGGGCCAGTGAGGTGCAGATAATAAGAAATAGAAATATTTTTGTCTTCACATGGATAAAACAGCTCAGTATAGGAATGGTTGGTCTATGAGTTAATGACTTGTGAGGAATATCTGAAAGAAGAAAATTTATTTTAAAAACAAGGATGAATATATGTCTGTTCTCAAGAGACTGGCAATAGAAGTTTGAATTAAAGTTGAGGTTGTCAAAGTGACCTTTTCACATCAATCCTTAGCTAAATAACTCTGTCATGATGTTTCACTTACTTTATCTTCTTTCCACATACATTCTATATTTGATGCTAAACTAACAAACTCTGATTATGGATTCTATAGTTCCTGCAAGAGCTCTTGTCAACAGGCAAAGTCTCCTAGTAGAAAATAAATGTTATTTATTTTTGAAAGATCTTTTTAATATATTCTGCTTGTTTTAGAACCTAACACAGTGGACATGAAGTTCCTCTATTCAATATCCAAGAAGCATTCTTCACTTCTTCAAGGCTGAATCCAGACTGTCATACAAAGTCTCTCTCAAACAGATAAGGCATATTTGTAATTTACATAATAAGAAAGTGATATGCCAGCTGATGATGTCATTCTAATGCTATGGAAACTGGAGGAAGAAAGTGGTCATCTACCTGCGGAACCAGGAAACTTTTCAAGAAGGGAATATCAGTGGAAATCAGTCTTGAAAGGATACAGATTATAAGTTGTATTCAGGGCAAAATGTAGAAAGAACATTACAAGGAATTCCAAAGAAGGAAATCACAAATTAAGAAAGTACAAAGAAAGAGACTGAGGTGATTATAAAAAGAGTTGAATTTGAGCATAAAGCCATTGGCTGAGATTAATAAATAATTTTTAAATATTGTTGAAGTGAAAACATACAAACAAATCTTGACAGATCAACTAAGAGAACTAAGTTATTCTAAGAAAATGGAGCTTGAGCATGGATTTGTATGATCAGGGCCATGACTATGCACAATTAATCTGGCAACTCCTGCTAAATTGTTTGCAGAACACCTCCACTGTGGCTGTAAAACAGTAGTCATAATTTTAAGTACTGTTCACAGCTGTATGCATCAGCTCTTGCTACACTGTATTGCAGTAACAATTGATCACAAATTTCTGTGGCTTAAAATTCTCAATTACGTTGCAATTTCTTCGCCAGTCAGTAGCAATTGTGTTCCACATCATTCTATTCCAGGCTGAGGGGCATATCCTATCTGAAAAATGCTAGTCTGTGGAAGAGGGAACAGAGCACAGTGGCTCACTGAGATTCTGCTTCAATCAAGCAAACATCCCTCCTCACGGCAAGTTCAAGCAGTAAAGGGTCATCAGTACACCCCTCCCACCATCCAAAGTTAGCCATGGCAAAGAAACTCAGCAGAAGTTAACTGTGTTGTTTCTAAGCTCCAGTATTTATTATTACCAAAACAGTACGGCACTCCCTTTCCCCTTTCATGGACCCCTACCACTCCATATTGGATACGTGATATAAGAAAGAAAGGAAAATCTTGCCATTATAAGCCCTGGGATTTGTGACGAGGCATCAGAAACCGGCCCATCATGATTTACCAAATTTGAGGCTACACTGTGAGATAAAGTAACTCAGCTATACTAGTGAAGAGTAGAGTATGAACTCAAATCGATGCCTATTTGGCTTCAGTGGTGACAGTCATCCATTTGTGACACAATCCTTTTATTTACTAATGGATAAAAAATGATGAACCTGGCAGCAGTGTGCAGGAGGTTAGACGTCATAGCCTTGTGTAAGTGCTAATTTGATGAGGAATAGAGGGCTGAGTAGGGAGAGGACCAATAACAAGGCAGAAATTATGGAAAAGCCAAGTCAGCACCGAGGCCTCCATGTTGAAGGATGTTAGTAGAATTAACAGAAGCAAAGGAAACCAGGAAGCACAGAGCTGGTTGAGAGAGTTGGTGGGTCCTGTTAACTGGTAAGTAAGAATCAGCAGGGCCACAAATGAAGGACCTGAAAGACAAAGAGAAGGGTAGGACTGAAGCTACAGAAGGAAGCCACAGCCTGATAATGTCATCAGGTTACTCACAGGGATGTAAGAGATAATGGCATGGACCTGGATAAAATTGGTAACACAGTACAGACAGGAGCCAGAAAGGACAAATTAGAAAATGAGGAAAGGTGGCATCATTCAGAGGTAGAAAATACCCAGGCAAGTCAAGGAGCCAAAGGCATCGAAGAAAAGAATGCAGCAGAATTCTGCAGCCGTGGTGGATTCCCGAAGACTGAGCGGGGCCGTTAGAGATGGGCCATGACCAACATGGAGCCCGGCGCTTCATGGGGGAGGTAAAGGGACATTGCACGTATGTATTGATGTTCATCCTGGTCTTCAAAATAAATCAGAGAAAAGGGAAGATCGTAAAACGAAGCCAAGAATGGGCCCAGCAAAACACTGGACACCATTTAATGTATTCCCACTTGCTGTGAGTGAGCCCCACACGGAGTTCTCTGCTCTGAAGCTGTGATCAAACGAAGAGAACCATGTTCACAAGATCATTCATAAGAAAGAGAGATCAGTTACTTAGAAGCAACATAACTCATCAATTTAAATATAGTAATTCTTTCCTATGAGTCTTCTTTTCCAAATTACTGTGTATTGTGATAAATATTCTCAACAACATGCTTAGAAAAAAAAAAAAAATCCTTTCCCTAGCTCTGGTTCCCCTATCGACCGTTGGTATAAACTTATAGGATCCCATGAAAGAGAACAATGCAGAACAACTATTTGAATGGGTAGCTGAGAATAATTATGTGCTTTTTTTTTTTTTGCATTTTGTTAGTTTGCTATCTTATTTTAGGATAAGGGAGAGCAGTGCATTTGGAGGGAGAGAAGGAGCAAGAAAGTGAAAGAGAGAAGGAGAGGGGGATTCTGGAGAAAGGAAGGATTGAAGAGGGACTGCTGGATCCGGAGCCCAGTGAGTCAGAAGACCATGGCATTACTAGCCAGTACGCAGAATGAAGAGGTTGCTCTAGAACAAGAGGGTTACTCATTCTCTTACACCAAAGCAGAAAGGAGCATATGGTCACCTATCCAATGACATGTTTAGATACAGGGGGGTTGGGGGAGGGTAAGTTGTAGTAGAATGAACCCAGTGAGTTGAATTTCTCAATAAATTGTTTACCCAGCAAGGGTAGGGACCTATTAGCTGCTTATTGAATTGAATAAAGTTGGTTCTTTTTCCTTACACACAGCAGTCGTATCCTAGCAAATGAAATACAAAGTAAAATTGCAACTAGGGTATTGGAATACCTTTGGAAGGTGGGATTTTATCATGTTCTAGGAGTTGCTAATTTTAGGTAGCCGATAAATGCTTTCCTGGCCCCACAAGCCTGAGCCCGTTTCTTTTCTTTTCTTTTTCTATAATTTGCTTTGTTTCTCCCTCTTGTGTCACTCTATCTCACAACAGACAAATTTAAATGGGTTCCAAAATAGTGAGGAAATAATGCCGTTGATCTCCCAGCCCCCGAGAGGTTGGCATTTCTTTCTGCACCATAAACACAGTGAACCGTGTAATTTGGGGGGGAGGGGCAGATTTACCATTGTGATTATTACAGCCACTGAATGCCCAGCTTCCCAAAATAGGCCATGTGCTTTTTCCAGCAGGTGCTACCTTTACCCTAGCAAGCCCCTGTTCCTGCGCAGACAGTGTGACTAAAATTTAATAGTGCCAAGTTGCCTTCAGTGTCTCTTTTTAATGTGTTTTGAAGAAAGAGCAATCTCACACAGAAAAAGACAAGAGGCAGCCCTAGGAAGCTGCTCAAAGCTACTTATTAAAGGAAGCAGCAGAGATAATTAAAAGTAATTTTGCCAGACTCCAAAAGGGCACTGAACAAAACATGAAGGTGTAGGAGCAAATCAAATTCTGCTGTTAGCAGAAACCCAGTCATGCAGCTATTTCCAGAGAATGAGTGAGTTCTCCAGATGGGTCCAGTTAGAGCTACAGTCTTTTTTTTTTTTTTTAAACATATAAGTAGCAATTCCAGCAAGTCTCTGCAGAAAGAGGTCATAGCAATGTATGCCAAATACAAAAAGGGAAAGGAGGAAAACTCAGTAAGAAAAATCAGAGTGGCACCCAAATAAACATCTTTCTTAGTTGTCAAGTCCTGTTCCTGGGTATTGACTGTGAGGCATGGGGACACATTGAAAAGAAAGGAAGGAGGGAAAGCATCCACCAATCACCAATGGTAACACATTTGCTCCAGGACGCCTTTCACCTCCTTAAATCCCACACCTCCAGTACATTTGCTCCAGGACACCTTTCACCTCCTTAAATCCCACACCTCCAGTCCATCTACCCACAACCATCCACCAAGCAGGCGTCTAGAGAAGAGGCATTTGCCACACAACATAGCCCTGGGCGCTGGTAGGAGGGGCACTGGGTGGGGGAGGGGGAATTAGAGACCAAAGAAAGCAACCAACAGGGTTCATACTTTCGGTCTCAAAAGGTGTTCTATTTTCCTCTTCACTCTACCCAAGCTCAAGCGTCTGAGTGACTCCAAGAGATCGTTCATTGCACACACATGTCTGAACATGCTGGGGATGGTTTTGCTCTTCGGCTCTTTGTAATGTGGCTCCTAGCCTAGTTCCATGAAAACTGCACTTCCTGGACGATCTTTACTCCCCACTGGAAAGCCGTGGAACGCTGGTGTGTATTTTTCTGTCTCAATGTCTCCTTCAGTACTGTGTCAGTCAGTTCGGGCTGCCGAACAGAGTAACATACACTGGAGGGCTTACCCACAGCAGAAACCTACTTCTCACAGTTCTGGAGGCTGGGAAGGCTGAGATCATGGCACCTGCAGATTTGGTGTCTGCTGGGAGCTCACTCCCCGGCCCTCGAGGTCTTCACCTGGTGGAAGGGAAGGAAGCCCTTTGGGGTCTCTTTTGTAAGGAAGCCAGTCTCACTCATCAGGGCTCCACCTCAGGACCTAATTACCTCCCAAACCTCCCGCCTCCTAACAGCATCACCTCAGGTGTTAGGATGTCAACCTCCAAATGTCCTGGGGACATGTTCAGTCTTTAACAAGTACCCGGTGCTGGCCATAGGTTTTACATTAGTTCAGGTCCATGCAGAAGACAGAAAACACACCAGTTATTTGAATAGAGGTAAATTCATATAAAAAATAATTGATAACTAGGTATAAAGTGAACTAATTGAGAAGCTAAAAAGAGAACTCTGATGTATCCCCCGAGGGGGCAATCTCTGGGTGTGGGTGCTTACTGCTCTCTGGCTTTACTCCCCAGGGTGCAGGAGGCTTGAGGGAAGATCATTCAGAGAGAGGTGGGGGCAGGACTGGACTGCCTGCCGCACTACTGAGGTCCCAGGTATATTGTCCCCAAGAGACTTCCGAATTGCTGCTTCTCATTCCCATGGGCCAACATTTACCTTGGTCGCTCTCCCCGCAGCAACTGCAACATGGGATGCTGGGGTAGGTAATCTAAGATCAACAAAATCACAGCACATCAGCCCATCAGCACACTGGACACCCTCTGATACCATGCTCACGCTGTCTCATTTTACCGTGGGGCTTAGGGAGGCCCCAAGACGTTAAATTGTGTCCTCAGGTCTCATGCCGAAATACCAGCTCCCTGGTGACCAAAGCTTAGTTCTCCTGAACATCAGTTAAGTGCTCCCCTGCTTCAGGTCGGGCAGGAAACGCAAACCCAAATGCCGCCATCCAGCCAAGTCCATTTCACTCAGAACTGAGCTGCCCCTTCCTAGGTTTGCAGCAGGAGGAGCACAGGAGAAAATGATAACAAAGTATTTCTGCTCCTTGCAAATGTATGAGCTGTGAAATTCCATAAACACCACCAAATAGGAGGTCTTTATCTCGTTGGACATTTTACTATTCTATTTCAGTCTTAAAAATCATCACGCTGTTCTGAGTGCTTCTTCGTTAGCATTCATTCATTCATACCGTATTCGTTCATTCATACGTTTATTCTGAGATTGTACCCTACCTCAAGAGAAGCAAGTCAGGACACAGATGCACATAGGAAATGTGCCCATGCTGCAAATTCAGTTGTGGGAGCTGTCCTCAGAGGAAGAATCAAAAACTTTCCTAAGTGCTTCCAAAGGAGAGTTTTTAATACAAATTTCATAGTAACCAAGCTGTCCTGTCTAATGTATAGAAGTATTAGGGAACTGGAATACTCATGCCTGAGTAACCAGAATATTGTTCCTACAGGCACACTGTGGGGACTATTGTTCAAAATATTCACCTCCCGCTCCCCCAACTTTCATCAGGGGCGTCCACTCCCCTGCCCCATTATTGTTCAGCTCAGGCATGTGACTTCGGCCACCGTCCTTCCATGGGGCAGACAAAAGCCAAACCTACAGCAAGATAGATCCGACCAGACCTTCAAGCAGATGGGACCCATCCGCAGCCAACACTCAGACACCTTAGTAACAAGAAATAAATGCTGCTCTAAGCCACGGGTTCCGGTGACGCGTTAGATAGTATCAGAGTGGCAATAATGGCCTGATCCACAGATCTGTTGGGAAGCTAAATCATAACTAGAACTGTATTTGATAAGCACAGAATTAGAACAGGCAAGAGAAAATTATGAAACTCAGCATACAACAACGTAAGAAAGTCTCGCAGATGCATCTGACAGCAGAAATGGTCTCACAGGGGAGAGCAGAGTACTTGAAGGCACAGGACCTGCTTCCATTGTCCCTAACAGTGTTCTGGAGGAATTTCATGTCTTACATCAGCAAGTTTTTTCCCCACTATGATTCTATGGCAGGCCCTCCCCCACTCCATCTTAAACATGTTCGTTCAGAAAAGGTCATGGGTAGGAAAGGTCCACACAGATACAAGGGCCACCCTGTTTCTTTCAGGTAACCATATCTTTATGAAGGTCCGATCTTATTTTCAAATACTTAGGTGATTTTATCAAAGACCCAAAATACCAATGGCATCGTTTATACTCTATTTCCTTGTATCGATGGAGAGACAATAATTTAGAATAATTGACTTACAATCATAACATTAGTAAAGAGTGGATGTAAGGCTTCTAGATTAGTAGTCATTCCCACTGTCCCTCACAATAAGTGTTTTAAAAGTTCTGGAAATTCTTTTTATAATGTTCAGCCAGTTTGAAATCAGGAAAAAGCAAGTGTATCATTTAAGCCAGTAGTCTTCAAGGCAGAGGACATCTTAGAATAAGATAACAGAATGCAGAAGGTCTGCTTTATGTACTGAGCATGCATGTCCATCCAAAACCCTCCCTTGCTCCTACAAACAATAATGCTGCTATCAGCAACAAACCCCAAGTATGCAAATGATTATACTTTCTGAAACAGGAAATCTAGATCCAGCAGTGAGTTGGCATCAGACCATCAAATTAAATTTTGGAAAATAATTAAGTTGCTTAACGCTTTGAAAGGGCATTTGCAATTGGCATTTTGATGAATACCCAGGGTAAATGCAAACACGGGTAGTTGCAAAAAGGCCTGGTTCTATAGGTTCACCGATGGGGGCATGAACGTGTGCTCCTGGACGTCAGCAGGCCTGGGTCCTCACCATGGTTCTGTTATGAGGATGCTCTCTGATTTCTGCATATCACTCCCCTTCTCAGAGTTGGAGTCTCCTTATGTGTGAAATAGGAAAACAGATTGGAGTATTCCTTAGCTCTTTCAGTTTGGAGATTTTTTGATTTCCTATTTAAGAAATAAGATTCAGCAAATACTGATTTTATGGTCTGGTCCCCTTGGACTAGATGATCTTTTTTGTTCCTGTCCATGGGATGTGTGCATTTAACACTCTAAACCACCCTATGAAGCTGCCAGCAACTTGATTCTCTAAAGGCAGAAATGGCAGCTCAAAAAAATAATGTTAGGGTCAAAACAAGGATGTGATAAAGCTAAAATTCAGACTCAAAGATCAGAACTCTTTCCACTAACCAGTGCCACTCAGAAAGGCACAGTATTTTAGAAGGTAAAAAGGAGGGCAGGGACCAAGAAGATGAGATGTGGTTGGAGAATGCAGCTGTGAGGACATGGCTTGCACTCCAGACATCTGACATCTCTAACCTGAGATCAAGTCTCATGTATGAATGTCATGTCCAAATATGAATATCATATTTAAGAATATTATTTAACAGAAGGAGAGTTACCAAAAAAAAAAGAAAAAGAAAAAAAAAGATTCCCATTGAAGAAAATACAGATTTCTTTTTAAATACTAAGCCATGTGCTTTTTTCCTCCAGAAATGAATGGGATTTGAAACATAAAAATGAGAAAAAAAATCACTCCATTCAAACAAAAATACTATTAGCACAAATCCATCCCTAAAGATTTCCAGAAAATAGAAAAAAATCTATTTATTTTAGCATTTGGTCTTAATGGACGGACTTAGGATTCAATTCGTTTCATTACATCTTTCCAAAATAAGTGCTAGCACTGTATGAATAACCCAAATCCTAATAGAAAACATTTAAGGAAGCCAAGAAAAAAGATGTCAGAATTAGTATGCTTTGATGTATATAAAATGACCATAATAATTTTCATTCCACTAAACTTCATAATTCACAAAAGGAAAAATATTCCTTTGTTTAGTGCAAATAAATATCTCATTTTTTTCACAGACTATTTATTTATTTATATTCAAATAACTAAGGAAGCAAAACATGTGGTGACCTTATTATAAAATTGCTTATAGAGGCAAAGAGTTTCAAAAATGACTCCTTACTGGTATAGTTATCTCATTTATTTTTTAATGGAGCATTGGGTGGGGGGGTGCAGAGGATTTCTCTTTCCTCCACCTTAACAGCTGTTGACACAGGAAAATAAAAAAGGAAGAGAAAAATCTCTGGCTTCCACTGTGCTGCCTCTGAGGAGCCCCCCGGGGTCCTCCCTCATATTACATATCAAAGGCCTTGTTTGAAAATTAGACTAGATACTGAATTGAACAGTACACTGAAACAGGGATTTAAGATATTACGAGTAAAACAACTTGTTTGTATTGTATACAGAATGTATTTTACATACTTTTAAACTTTGGGGGAAATACTAGTTTTCCTAAGACATGTTTATTCACACAAAACATCTTTATCAACTAGTGTTAAATTGAATATAATCCCCCCAAATCAAAATTAAACCTTGCACTAGACAGACAACCCCTACCAAATTACACTCATATATATATGCACTGAACAGGAAGAGAGTTCATGAGGACTGTCCAGCAAATGCATATTTTGTAAGTGTATGTTTTATATATTTTATCATGAGTAAGTTCACACATTAAAGTCAGATGACTTACCACCAGGAAGAAGGTGATAGTTTGAGTTTCTCAAATGCAGGTATCAGTGATCTCAGAGGTTCAAAGACATGTGATGGGGAAAGACCAATTCATGACATTAATATTGTGCATCTTCCTGGAGCATCTCCTTTTCTGAAAGGTAGGGGGTAAATTAGTAAGAATACTTTCTCCTGCAGGTATCTGAAAGCCCAGACTCATTGTCTTAGGAACATTTCATCATCCTACATGGCAGCAGGTCCACAGGGAAGGTAGTTCCAAGGTTGGTTAACCCAGAGACTCAATGATACCATATCAAATCTCTCCATTCTTTATCATTTTGCTTGGCCATTTTCCCAGTAGGGGCTTTCTCCTCTGGCTGGCTCGCCAGTATTTACAAAATAATGACCACAGCCCTAGATATCACATCCAGATACAAAAATGTCTAGACAAGAATAATATGTCACCAACTATCTTTTCAGAACAAGGATGATTTTTCCAGTATCACCCCTCTAAGTAACATGGGCACCCCCAAGTATATGACTGGCAATAATGCTGGGATTCCCATGATCCACCTCGATGAATCCACCTTTGTGCTGGAGACAGAATTCTCTTTCCTGTATATGTGGAAAGATACTGCAGGAAAGAAGGACTCTGAGTCCCCATACAGTAGGATGGGGCACCCAACAGACCTTGTTTCTGGATGCTTAGGTTTAGGGGAAATGCAAAGAAAGTGAGAATGGCCAAGGCCAAGGGCCATTCCTCATCAGAGTCTCACCACCAGCCCCACTGAGGGGAACTCTCTGAGCAGGTGCTTCCAGGGTAAGATGCTTCGCAGCGGATGACTCCAGAAAACGCTCTTGGCATCTGCCTTTTGCCATGACTTTGGCCCCAATTCCAGTGCAACCTTGCTTCTATTTCTTGAACCCAGAACCCCGACCAAACAAAATGTTAGGTCAACTCTGACCTCTCCTCTAAAGTCTGTACCAAAAGCAGCAATCACTCCTTTTTCACTATTCCTTAATGTATTACATGTATTCCACTCACAGCATTATTACCTGGATTTCAGAAAAATGTGAGATACTTGAAGAATGAAAATTTCATGATTAATAATCCCACAAGAAGACTTATGTGGTGGAAAAAGCACAGCCTTCGGAATCAAAATCTGAATTCACTGACTGCCTCTTTCATTTGCTGGTAGCATGATCTCCTATGAATTCATTAACCTCTTGGGTCCTCAGTATTCAAATCTTAAAATGGAATAATAATGGAAGACTTGCATTTATAAAGATTACATTACAAGATATGTATAGATTAGCAATATGTGGGGGTCAAAAATATTTTTGGAATGCATATAAAGATACACTCTGCTGTTGGAAAGGAAAGCATCCAGTGTTTTAGGTGGAAGCATAAACACTCATATTATCATCATATACCATCGGGCATATGTCTGGCTTTTCAGTTTGCAAAGCATTTTCACCTATGTTGTTTCACTGAATGCCAAAATATGCAAGATGTCCATAGTACCAATGAGGAAATGAAGTTTAGATAAGTTAACGGTCTCAGCCAAAGCACAAGTGTCCCCCAAAAATTGTCCCCACAATTCTCAAAAAAGAATTGGGTACTAAAATTCTATTGCCTTGGCCAGCTATTAAAATTCCCACAATAGCAAGTTACTTTCTCAAACTGGAATATGAGGTTTTTGAAAGTAGAGGTCATTTATGTTCATGTGTCACAGGCACATAGTAAGTACTCGATAACTATTCAATAAGTGAATGAATAAAGTGAAATTTTACAAAGAGAATAAAGTAAGATTTCAATGTCATGGGTAAAGTCCCTCACTTAGGAATCAGGACATGCAGGGTCCTACCCTACCTTCACCACCTATGAGCCATACAACCTAGCCTAATTTGTACTTTGGTCCTTGGGAAAGTGGAAATAATAACCACACACATTTAGGAGGGAGAGAAAGAATGCATGGCTAAAATATGGTTAGCACTTACAATAGAATCTGAGACATAACAAACACTCAGTAGAACAGGGGTATCACTCTACTACTACTGTTCTCATCATCTTCATCATCATCATCATTGAGTTACACACTGTCTTAGCTTGGGCTGCCATCACAAAATACCATAAACTGGGTGATTTAAACAACAGAAATGTATTTCTCACAGTTTCAAGTCTGAGATCTGGGTTCTAGAATTACTAGGTTCTGGTGAGGGCCCTCTTTCTGGCTTGCACATGGGCACCTTCTTGCTGTATCCTCACACAGCAGAAAGAGGAGGAGAGAGAGAGAGCGCGCACAAGCTCTCTGATGTCTCTTCGTATAAGGGTATTAATTCCCTAATGGGAACTCCAATCTCATGACGTCATCTAAGGCTAACCACATCCCAAAGGCCCCATCTCCAAACACCATCATATTGGGACTTAGGACATCAACATAGGAATTTGGGGGAGACCCAAACATTTAGTCCATAACATGTAGTAACAGGCATCCCCCCCCCGAAAAAGAAGCAAAGGCTAAAAGTCTAGCTAGCCAGGAGGGATCTAGCAGATAGGTTAGAAGGACAAGAGCTTAATCCTGGGGAATGTTCCCAAGAGTCAGGAAGGGTAGATTGAGTAGACGCAGTATATTCAGAGAAGTAGTCTAAAGCCTGTATAAACCAAATTATTAGCAAAGGCAGCCAAAACTAAGAAAACTGGCAAATTGCCACCTGTACTACTTCCCAGCGAGCACCTTTATATGTGTCCTATTATGTGTAACTTTTAGTATATATGATCACCCGGACTCTGAGGGCATAGGACATTCAGAAACCCACAGAGGAAGCAGATTATCACATAGTCTCTTTGTGTGATTTATCAGTTTTCCTCTCTGACCGCCCCCCCACACGCACACAATCTCAGAACCTTCAAGAACACAAGCCATTTGGCAAAATGTTCCCTCCAGGTCTCTGCAAGTTTCCTCACTGTGAGTAAGCTACAGCCCATCCTCCTCCACCTGATGGCCTTGGGGCATGGCATAGCTTGGCATAGCTTGTAGTTATTCCAAATCTGACCACAAATTCGGAGTTCACTGCAAAGAATGCAAAGATCTTCATGGTTGATTTACCACAATTCTTTTTAGTAAGAATTTGTCATAGTCCCAGCTTATTATGGAGGGGCGGGGGGAAGCCCCACCAATCAACAAACAGACCAAGATACTTTTTTTCATGCTGGTACTATAATCCAAAGAGAATACCTCCAGGCAATCTTCTATGATACTCTAAAACTTCCTGCAAATGATCAAAGACACAGACTATTGGCTTAGAATGGTGCTGGTGCTGATAAACCCCATACACCACAGCCTCTGCCAACCTCCTGCATCAGCAAATGCGCTCAGCAGAGACAAGGGAAGTATCCTTCCAAATAACTTTAAACAAACAAGGATTTTACTGTTTTCCTTCCTGATTTAGCCATATAGTGCCTTACATGGGAAAGGTCTGTGATCATTGTTTTTGATGAATGGTACTTTGTAAATAAACTTGGAATCAGATAAGATTCAGCCTTGTGAAGCTCAAGTGGAACTCAAGATGAAAAAGAATGGAAGATTAAAAAAAGATCACAAGGGAATAAAGATGCTATGACCTGCCCAAGAAGGAAAATAAGAAACCTCTGAAGCTTTTCCGTGATACTGTTAGCAGAACCAGTGGATTTAATCTTCTGAAACTGAATAATCTAGTTATCTGCTCAGTAGAATCCCCTAGCAAGATACAGCTCCTAGCTACCTTAGTTTTGAGAGAATATGCCTAACATATAGGTATTATGGTTCTCCAGGTTGATTTTATTTTGCTCTTAATCCAATAATCTTATGCTTAGATCTGCTGCACATCCATGAAGCTGAGAATCAAAATGTGAAATTTAAGTAAAAATTATGGGTACAGATTTCCATTACACTTAATGGGTTTTCTATTCTTAATATGTTAACAGTTCTTCTTGCTAAATTTTCTTAAGTTTCTGTATTTCCCACATCTTTCATTTATAGTAAGGCTAAACATCACCCAAATGAAATAAACATCTTTCTATAAATGCAAGAAGTAACCAAGAAAAAAAGTTTAACATACACAAAAAGAGAATGCTAGTCTGGTTTTCAAGTGTCCTAATTCTCTTACCATGTACTTGAGAGCAATAAATGTCCAATCATTTACATTGCCCACTGCATTCCTCAAATGACATTAAAATGTCCAGAACCATTACCAGTCATAATAGGAGTAGAACAAGAGACAGATACAGTATTTCCCTGCTTGCACATGAGAAGGAAGTAGAGTAGAAGAAGCACGTGAGAAGGAAGAAAGAGAATACAGGAGGCAGTCCCTAAGTTACTGAAGCATTCTGACACAGATGACTTACGTAAGAGAAACACAAAAGGACAGAGAGAGGCACTGGTACCCACCAGTGATTCTGGGATCTCACTTATGGGCCACACCGAGAAGCAAGGGAGAACACTGTCAACAATACAACCATGACCCAACTGATCCCTTCCCCCTTTTTTCTCATTCATGTCAAGGCTTCTAGTAGATGAAAAGCATCAGGGAAAACAATTCTTTCTGCTATCAATGAACAGACTGAGGCACCTTTATAGAATGCCAACCAGGTGACATCAACCCATAGCAGGTGTGGGAAATGTGGAGAAAACCATTTTCAGTTTCTTTAAGATTCTAGTGGCTCAGCATTTAGTGGCAGCAATACAAGGAGGTCAGTAATGACAACGCAACGTAGACGCTGTTAGAGATCAAGGACAAACGTTCTGAAAGAACAAGTAATTGTGAGGTTGAATTATTGGTTCTAATTTCACCCCTCTAACCTAATTCTGCACTCACATCTTTGCTTCAAGCCAAGAAGGATTTACTCCCCAGCCTGTGACTTTGGGTTTGGTCATGTGGCCGTGGCTAATGAGATACCACCGATCTGACATGAGCAGAGATTTAAATTGTGTCTGGGAAGCCCTCTTGTAATTCTGCCATCATTCCTGAGAAGAACAAAGCCAGGGTACTGCTGCCCCTTTAATCCAGGCTGATGGACAAGACCGAAGGAGTGCGGGTTGGGGCCAGAGCATGAGTCACACCTAGGGTTGCAATCACAGGCACTCCAACCACCCCTCCCCCCAGAGCCATCGTCTCAAGTGGAGTCACCCAGTTGAACTAAACACCTGCTTACTGCTTTATGTCACTGAGACTTGATGAGTATTTGTTATACACCAATATTACTGATGGAGAAATTGGTACTGGAAGTAGGGTATTGCTGTGATCAAAACCCAAAATATGCTTTGGGACTGAGTGAGTTAAGGGACCATTCTAAAGAACTGGAAAACAATCATCTGTGTCAGGTGGTGGGGAAAAAAACTGGCAAAACTATCCATATTGCTGATTGGAAGAAGAAAAATGTCACTAATGAATATGGGGCGCTGAACAAATTTCAAGGACGTATGTTTTATGTGAGAGCTAGGTGTTATCAGCTTCATCTGCTAACTTACCACAAGAATAAGACCATCTCACAAAAGAACAAGTAACCTTGCCGGCAAATTTGGAAAGAAAGTAGAGAACCCATATATTCCAAAACTTCCAAGGTTGGAATATGAAATTATTTCTTACCAGATCAACATGACGATTATGGTAAATGCAACCTCAAGACAGAGACCAAATGAGGGGCCTAGTCTGCACACCATGCAGGTAGAATGTCTGAACGAAGGGAGCACGGCGTCCTGAAGGGCTCTTTCAGTAGCACAGTTGAGCCTGAGAGAAACCAAACTGTGGCTGCAGTCGCCACAATTAAGAAAAGAAAGAGCATACCTTTCTGTCTTGTGGCCATTCTTGCACCCATTTTGTTATCTCCCACTATAATACATGTGTATACGCATGTACATATGTAGTATAAGGGTGTATATGCTGACATAAAGTACTTTCACTTTTACCTCATATTTATGATATTGTTGGGAAAATGTAATACCCTTCACTACTATTTAGAGCTTTCTTACATATATTTAAATGTATACATTATACTTGCTGTTTTTGATACCAAATATATACAGGGATATCTTACAGTGGAAACATTCAATCTTCTGTTATATTTCTCAATGTAAATAATCCACTCCAATTTAATAATTGGCATGCAGTCATATTTATGTCTTTGGAACAGACTGGAATTAAAGCTATGTATTAATTTTACTTGAGTTGAGAACCATGGGATTCTTCCTTGTTCCTCTCTTTATGGTGGCCACTCATATGTTCAGATTTTAAAACTACTAGCTACCAAACAGTAGGACAATCCAGACAGTAATTAAAAATCTCTGAATCACTGTATTCAGAATACGAATTTGGAGGCCAAGATCTATAAATATCAAGTTCATATGCTTCAAAGAGAATGATAGAGAAAGTTAATATTATTAGCTCATAGAGGCAACTTACATATCTACAAGTTTTTTAAAGTCTGTTTCATACGAAATAAAAGATATTTAAGGTTTAAGACTATAATGACATAATGCTCTGAGGAAAAAAAATGGCTGTATAAAATCAAACACATGGGTCTGTCTGGCATGTTTATCCCTGCTAAATGACAAGAGTCTGCCAAATATAATCATTTAAAAGTAAATTACCTTGACATTTACCTGTTCAAAGTTTCATGTTAAGAACGGACCACCAGTAAATGTAGGATAATTATGGTATTCTCAAAATTGGGAAAGATCATTGCCATTCTACTAAAATAATATAATCCACATGGAAAAATTTTGGTGCCCATCATAAATGTCTCACACACAAATCATAGAAAATAATGACCTTAGACTAGGCCATTTGTACACAGAGTAGGTGCTACACGATCACTTAGGTCAAGGGAACAATTGTCTTGATGCAGGCGTAAGAAAATAGCCTGGTGCCCTCATTTCAGCTGCCTGTGGCTAAGGCCCTAGAAAACTGAAGGAGGTTGAGATGATTTTCCATATTTAAAGAGGGACTCGGGATGCTACAGTGTCAACCTCTGCAGGAAGGGTTTGGTTGATGCATTCTTCTCTCTGGGATCACATATTGTAATAGAAAATCCATTTGGTTCACTTTCAGAGGGGATTTAAAAAAAATGGATTTTCATTTCTGATTTTTGCCATTCCCCTAAACTCCCCACATAGCTACCAAAACCATACAAAGATATCCCAAATATTCCAAGTCAGAGCTTTTTAATCATAAAGTTATCTAAGGCAGTACATTGTAAATCATCTGTTACTAACTTTTTCAAAATCCTACAATATTTTAGGTAGATTTGTTGCTAGAATTCCCAGAGACTGAAACGTTATTGCCAAATGAGTTTTATGCAGAGACTACAGACATAGGCAGCACATGCACATACACACACAGCCCTTGTCTTACTCATCAGTCAAGCCATCCATTTCAGAAACAACAAAAAGAGAAACTGATTTTTTTTTAAGATTTTTTATTTATTTGACAGAGAGAGACACAGCGAGAGAGGGAACACAAGCAGGGGGAGTGGGAGAGGGAGAAGCAGGCTTCCTGCCGAGCAGGGAGCCTGGATGCGGGGCTCGATCCCAGGACCCCGAGATCATGACCTGAGCCAAAGGCAGATGCTTAACGACTGAGCCACCCAGGCGCCCCGAGAAACTGGTATTTTTAAGTTTAATTTTTGTTTCTTGCATTTTCTCTACTTCCCACTAATTTTTTTTTTCCTTTTGGTTTTAGTCTTTTCCATTCATGTTTTAAAAATTACTGCTTTGCTGGAGATTATCTCAGACAATAAAACAAAACTCAGAAGTGTTTGTTTTTATCCCTTGATAGAACCTCCAAAGTAAAATTATAATCTTATGGGATTGCTCAAAAGTTTATGTAAGACAGATTTTTATTATTTTCATAGTATAACTCCTTTTATCTATGATCTTTATAGCTTAATAATTATTTTTAAATAAAAAGTTATTTTTAATTTTTAAATCCAAAAAAATCAATATTATAAATGTAATTATTTCAAAACATTACAGCATGTATCTCTTTTGTGTTTAATATAATTGTACCAAACAACAGCTGGCTTACCAAAAAAAAAAAAAAAACTCCAAAAAATATGGATATTTTACACACAACATATTTAATATGGAAAATTGCTAAAGAATTTTGAATAAAATGAGAAAGTAAAGGATGGAATTGAGATTATGCAGAGAATAGAGGTGCCAGGAAGCCGCGCTGACCTGCATTAACCATATAACCAGCAATCCGTCTTGTGGGAACTTATCCAAATGACTTGGAATCACCGTCTCAAAGAGAGACCTGAACCCACATGTTCACCGAAGCATTATTCATACAGCCTAGATATGCAGTCAACTGTCCCTCAGTGGGTGAACAGATAAAGAAAATATGGCATATAGATACAGTGGAATATTCAGCCTTCAAAAATGACAGAAATCATGCCATTTGCAACAACATGGATGAGTTTAGAGGACGTGAAATGAAATAAGCCAGACACATAAGGCAAATACTGTATGAGCTCATGGATATGTAGAATCTAAAATAGTCAAATGCATGGAAGTGGAGAGTGCAATGGTGGTTGCCAGGGACTTGGGGGAGGGGAAATGGGAAGGTGAGGACCAAGGGTACGAAGTTTGTTATACGAGGTAAGTCTGTTCTGGAGATCCACTACAAATCACAGTGCCTTAGCTAAGAATACTATACTGTATACTTAAAATTTGCTAAGATAGTAGATTTTATGTTGTGTTCTTACAAATAAGGTGTTATTGGAGAGCACAGAGAAGAGAAGGGGTGTCAGTCATGAGCCAGTTTACTGGGCATTGTGATTGCATTTAATAGAGAAAGTATATGTTAAACCTATTTTGTTCACATAGTAACTGTGGCTCAACAAAGTTAAACAACTTGTCCATGGTCACTAAAATAGGTCATAACTGAGGCACGAACCCACAACTATCTGCATCCAAAGACTGGCATTTAATCCTAGTTCTGTTCCTAAAACTTACGACCCTCTCTCAGCACTGGTTTTCCAGTTCATAAGGAGGACTCAGGATGATGACTGGATGTAGGACACATGTTCATTAAATAAATAAATGAGCTTTTTCCAATCCTAAAATCCTAGTACTCACAGAAGAGCCTTTTATTGATTTATTTTAAGATTTTATTTATTTGACAGAGAGAGACACAGCAAGAGAGGGAACACAAGCAGGGGGAGAGGGAGAGGGAGAAGCAGGCTTCCCGGCAAGCAGGGAGCCCAATGCGGGGCTTGATCCCAGGACCCTGGGATCATGACCTGAGCGGAAGGCAGACACTTAATGACGGAGCCACCCAGGTGCCCCTCAACTTTTCTAATAAACTAGTTGGAAGGTATTGTATTTTATGTTTGTAAGTGTGTGTAGAACATATTGTGGTAAACATAAACAAAGGTAAGTCCTTTGATCGTTTATATCCTTAATATTATGTAGTGAAATGGCACTTTGCCTCTGTCTTCCTCCGCAGAATCCATCACCCCAATCTAATCATGAGAAAAACAACATCAGACAAATCCCAATTGAGGGTCATTCCATAAAATACCTAGCATGACTCAAAACTCTCAAGATCATCAAAACCAAAGAAAGTCTGAGAAATTATCAGAGGCAAAAGGATCCTAAGCAGACATAATAACTAAATGCAGTGTGGTATTTTGGATGGCTACCTAGAACAGAAAAAAAGAACATGAAGTAAAAACCAGGGAAATATGAAAGAACCATGGACTTTAATTAAGTACCAATATTGACTCATTAATTATAACAAATGTACCCTATTAATATAAGGTGTTACCAATGGGGGAAACTCTCTGCTGGGATATATGGAAACTTCTGTACCAACTTGGGAATTTTTCTGTAAATCAAAAACTGTTCTAAAAAATAAAAGATATTTGATATGCCTTGTCATTTCAAAGATGTTGAAATTTATTCCCAAGGTTATTTTTTTCCAGTGTGTAAATATGAAAAGCTTCCAGAGTGGACCTACTTATATCATTTTCTGAAATAAAAATCATGAAAAAATGGATACAATTAAGAACAAAAAAAGGAGAAAGAAACAACAAAACAAAAAACTCTTTCCAAACTCCCTAGCAGGAGTTTCTTTGGATGTTTGGATGTGAAAGGAGCACCTATCTCGAAATTTAAATGCTGTCTGTAGTTTATGACGAGCTCCTGCTATTTTCTTGGTGTTCATCCGTGCTTGCCTCATTGCTGGTATTTTGTTCTATAAATTTCTTGTGGGAATACTTTTGTTTGTTTTGACGTCTTCTGAGGGCTGGTTTGGTTAAAATTGGATAATTTACAAATCCACGTTACCAGACAAAGGTCAAGTGACATAGGCCACACGACATAAAAGTCAACCCTGTGCCTGCGGGGCCCCGACCACCGCCTCCTATATTGGAACACACTCTTCTCCTGGAAGGCTCAGTCCTCAGCACTAGACACAAATCAGTTGGATGTGTAACCAGGTGAGGGCACCCATGGCCAAAGAAAACTAGTAGTGTTCTATTTAGAAAAAAAGTTAATACAGAAAATAAGTTATATTTTCTTTTTGTATCCAACAGATATTGCTGAGCAGTTCATTTTGGGGATCAGTCCACATCCGTCACTTTCATTGTGTGTTTTGATGCCTAATAACATTCAAATACTTCTTTATTAGACCAGGCTTGGCATTATCTCTGAACTCTATTAATAGAGTCTTTTTTTTAAATAACTTTATTGTTATGTTAATCACCATACATCATTAGTTTTTAATGTAGTGTTCCATGATTCATTGTGCATAACACCCAGTGCTCCACGCAGAATGTGCCCTCTTTAATACCCATCACCAGGCTAACCCATCTGCCCACCCTCCTCCCCTCGAGAACCCTCAGCTTGTTTTTCAGAGTCCATCGTCTCTAATGGTTCATCTCCCCCTCTGACTCACTCCCCTTCATTCTTCCCCTCCTATCTTATTTTTTCTTAATATATATTGCATTATTTGTTTCAGAAGTACAGATCCGTGATTCACCAATCTTGTACAATTCACAGTGCTCACCATAGCACATACCCTCCCCAATGTCTATCACCCAGCCACCCAATCCCTCCCACCCCCCACCACTCCAGCAACCCTCAGTTTGTTTCCTGAGATTAAGAATTCCTCATATCAGTGAGGTCATATGATACATGTCTTTCTCTGATTGACTTATTTCACTCAGCATAACACCCTCCAGTTCCATCCACGTCGTTGCAAATGGCAAGATCTCATTCCTTTTGATGGCCGCATAATATTCCATTGTGTATATATACCACTACTTCTTTATCCATTCATCTGTCAATGGACATCTTGGCTCTTTCCACAGTTTGGCTATTGCGGACATTGCTGCTATAAACATTGGGGTGCACGTACCCCTTCGGATCCCTACATTTCTATCTTTGTGGTAAATACCCATTAGTGCAATTGCTGGATCGTATGGTAGGTCTATTTTCAACTCTTTGAGGAACCTCCATACTGTTTTCCAGAGTGGTTGCACCAGCTTGCATTCCCACCAAGAGTGTAGGAGGCTTCCCCTTTCTCCACATCCCCGCCAACATCTGTCGTTCCCTGACTTGTTAATTTTAGCCATTCTGACTGGTGTGAGGAGGTATCTCATTGAGGTTTTGATTTGGATTTCCCTGATGCCGAGCGATGTTGAGCACTTTTTCATGTGTCTGTTGGCCATTTGGATGTCTTCTTTAGAAAAATGTCTGTTCATGTCTTCTGCCCATTTCTTGATTGGATTATTTGTTCTTTGGGTGTTGAGTTTGATAAGTTCTTTATAGATTTTGGATACTAGCCCTTTATCTGATATGTCATTTGCAAATATTTTCTCCCATTCTGATAGTTATCTTTTGCTTTTGTGGACTGTTTCTTTTGCTGTGCAAAAGCTTTTTATCTTCATGAAATCCCAATAGTTCATTTTTGCCCTGGCTTCCCTTGCCTTTGGCTATGTTTCTAGGAAGAAGTTGCTGCGGCTGAGGTCGAAGAGGTTGCTACCTGTGTTCTCCTTTAGGATTTTGATGGACTCCTGTCTCACGTTTAGGTCTTTCAACCATTTGGAGTCTGTTTTTGTGTGTGGTGTAAGGAAATGGTCCAGTTTCATTCTTCTGCATGTGGCTGTCCAATTTTCCCAATATGTCTTTTTTCCATTGGACATTCTTTCCTGCTTTGTCAAAGATGAGTTGAGCATAGAGTTGAGGGTCCATTTCCAGGCTCTCGATTCTGTTCCACTGATCTATGCATCTGTTTTTGTGCCAGTACCATACTGTCTTGATGATGACAGCTTTGCAATAGAGCTGGAAGTCCGGAATTGTGATGCCGCCAGCTTTGCTTTTCTTTTTCAATATTCCTCTGGCTATTCGGGGTCTCTGCTGGTTCCATACATATTTTAGAATTATTTGTTCCATTTCTTTGAAAAAAGTGGATGGTATTTTGATGGGGATTGCACTGAATGTGTAGATTGCTCTAGGTAGCACTGACATCTTCACAATGTTTGTTCTTCCAATCCATGAGCATGGAACGTTTTTCCATTTCTTTGTGTCTTCTTCAATTTCTTTCATGAGTATTTTCTAGTTTTCTGAGTACAGATCCTTTGCCTCTTTGGTTAAATTTATTCCTAGGTATCTTATGGTTTTGGGTGCAATTGTAAATGGGATCGACTCCTTGATTTGTCTCTCTTCTGTCTTGTTGTTGGTGTATAGGAATGCCACTGATTTCTGTGCATTGATTTTATATCCTGCTACCTTACTGAATTCCTCTATGAGTTCTAGCAGTTTTGGGGTGGAGTCTTTTGGGTTTTCCACATACAGTATCATATCATCTGCAAAGAGTGAGAGTTTGACTTCCTCTTTGCCGATTTGGATGCCTTTGATTTCTTTTTGTTGTCTGATTGCTGTGGCTAGGACTTCTAATACTACACTGAATAGCAGTGGTGACAGTGAACATCACTGCCACGTTCCTGACCTTAGGGGAAAAGCTCTCAGCTTTTCCGCATTGAGAATGATGTTCGCTGTAGGTTTTTCATAGATGGCTTTTATGATATTGAGGTCTGTACACTCTATCCCTATACTCTGAAGAGTTTTGATCAAGAAAGGATGCTGTTCTTTGTCAAATGCTTTTTCTGCATCTATTGAGAGTATCATAGGATTCTTGTTCTTTCTTTTGTTAATGTATTGTATCACATTGGTTGATTTGCGGATGTTGAACCAGGCTTGCAGCCCAGGGATAAATCCCACTTGGTCAGGGTGAATAATCCTTTTAATGTACTGTTGGATCCTATTGGCTAGCATTTTGGTGAGAATTTTTGCATCCATGTTCATCAAGGATATTGGTCTGTATTTCTCCTTTTTGATGGGGTCTTTGTCTGGTTTTGGGATCAAGGTAATGCTGGCCTCATAAAATGAGTTTGGAAGTTTTCCTTCCATTTCTATTTTTTGGAACAGTTTCAGGAGAATAGGTATTCATTCTTCTTGAAATATCTGATAGAATTCCCCTGGGAAGCCATCTGGCCCTGGGCTTTTGTTTCTTGGGAGATTTTTGATGACTGCTTCAATTTCCTTAGTGGTTATAGGTCTGTTCAGGTTTTCCTTTTCTTCCTGGTTCAATTCTGGTAGTTGATACATCTCTAGGAATGCACCCATTTCTTCCAGGTTATCTAATTTGCTGGCATAGAGTTGCTCATAATATGTTCTTAGAATTGTTTGTATTTCTTTGGTGTTGGTTGTGATCTCTCCTCTTTCATTCATGATTTCATTGATATGGGTCATTTTTCTTTTCTTTTTGATAAGTCTGGCCAGGGGCTTATCAATCTTGTTAATTCTTTCAAAGAACCAGCTCCTAGTTTCTTTGATCTGTTCTACTGTTCTTTTGGTTTCTAGTTCATTGATTTCTGCTGTGATCTTTATTATTTCTCTTCTCTTGCTGAGTTTGGGCTTTATTTGCTCTTCTTTCTCCAGCTCCTTTAGGTGTAGGGTTAGGTTGTGTATTTGAGACCTTTCTTGTTTCTTGAGAAAGGCCTTTATTGCTATATACTTTCCTCTCAGGACTGCCTTTGCTGTATCCCAAAGATTTTGAACAGTTGTGTTTTCATTTTCATTGGTTTCCATGAATTTTTTTAATTCTTCTTTAATTTCCTGGTTGACCCATTCATTCTTTAGTTGGATGCTCTTTAGCCTCCATGTATTTGAGTTCTTTCCGACTTTCCTTTTGTGATTGAGTTCTAGTTTCAAAGCATTGTGGTCTGAAAATACGCAGGGAATAATCCCAATCTTTTGGTACCGGTTGAGACCTGATTTGTGACCTAGGATGTGATCAATTCTGGAGAATGTTCCATGGGCACTAGAGAAGAATGTGTATTCCGTTGCTTTGGGATGGAATGTTCTCAATATGTCTGTGAAGTCCATTTGGTCCAGTGTGTCATTTAAAGTCTTTATTTCCTTGTTGATCTTTTGCTTAGATGATCTGTCCATTTCAGTTAGGGGGGTGTTAAAGTCCCCCACTATTATTGTATTGTTGTCAATGTGTTTCTTCACTTTTGTTATTAATTGCCTTATATAATTGGCTGCTCCCACGTTAGGGGCATAGATATTTACAATTGTTAGATCTACTTGTTGGATAGACCCTTTAAGCAGGATATAGTGTCCTTCTTCATCTCTTATTACAGTCTTTGTTTTTAAAATCTAATTTGTCTGATATAAAGATTGCCACCCCTGCTTTCTTTTGGTGTCCGTTAGCATGGTAAATGTTTTTCCACCCCCTCACTTTCAATGTGGGGGTGTCTTCGGTTCTAAAATGAGTCTCTTGCAGACAGCATATTGATGGGTCTTGTTTCTTAATCCAATCTGACAGCCTGTGTCTTTTGATTGGGGCATTTAGCCCATTTACATTCAGGGTAACTATCGAAAGGTATGAATTTAGTGCCATTGTATTGCCTGTGAGGTGACTGTTACTGTATATTGTCTCTGTTCCTTTCTGATCTATGCTGCTTTTAGGCTCTCTTTTTGCTTAGAGGACCTCTTTCAATATCTCTTGTAGGGCTGGTTTTGTGTTTGCAAATTCCTTTAGTTTTTGTTTGTCCTGGAAGCTTTGTATCTCTCCTTCTATTTTCAATGATAGCCTAGCTGGATATAGTATTCTTGGTTGCATATTTTTCTCGTTTAGTGCTCTGAAGATCTCATGCCAGTCCTTTCTGGCCTGCCAGGTCTCTGTGGATAGGTCTGTTGCCAATCTAATGTTTCTACCATTGTAGGTTACTTATCTCTTCTCCCGAGCTGCTTTCAGGATTTTCTCTTTGTCTCTGAGACTCGTAAGTTTTACTATTAGATGTCGGGGTGTTGACCTATTTTTATTGATTTTGAGAGGGGTTCTCTGTGCCTCCTGGATTTTGATGCCTGTTTCCTTCCCCACATTAGGGAAGTTCTCTCCTATTATTTGCTCCAATATACCTTCTGCCCCTCTCTCTCTTTCTTCTTCTTCTGGGATCCCAATTATTCTAATTTTGTTTCATCTTATCATATTGCTTATCTCTCGAATTCTGCCCTCGTGATCCAGTAGTTGTTTCTCTTTTTCTCAGCCTCTTTGTTTTCCATCATTTGGTCTTCTATATCGCTGATTCTTTCTTCTGCCTTTTTATCCTAGTAGTTAGTGCCCCCATTTTTGATTGAACCTCATTAATAGTCTTTTTGATTTCGACTTGGTTAGATTTTAGTTCTTTTATTTCTCCAGAAAGGGTTTCTCTAATAACTTCCACGCTTTTTTCAAGCCCAGCTAGTATCTTTAAAGTCATGATTCTGAACTCTAGGTCCGACATCGTACTGATATCCTTATTGAGTAGGTCTCTGGCAGACAGTACTACCTCTTGTTCTTTTTGCTGAGGTGATTTTTTTCATCTTGTCATTTTGTCCAGAGGAGAACAGATGAATGAGAGAACAGACTGCTAACAGGTTAACAACGTCTCCAGCAAATATACTCTATACAAATCAGAAAAGACCTGAAACCAGGGGACAAGAAAGGGAAAGAAAGAAGAGAAAAAAAAAAGGAAAAAGAAAAAGATAAAAACAAAAACAGAACAAAACAAAAAAAAAACAGAATATGATCAAATATGATCAGGCTAGTGCATAGATCAGTGCCACACACTAGCTTTTGGGCATATTTTGGTCTGTTAGAAGAAAGTGCCTGCTAAAATTTTAAAGGAAGAAAGACTTATATATGTACAAAATAAGGGTTTATACAATGAAGGGATGAAAGATGATCGTAAAGATGAAAATTATAAAAGATTTTATAAAAGGAATTGATAAGATAAGTTGTTTTTAAAAAGAAAGAAGATTTAAAAAGAAAAAGAAAAAAAAAAGGGAGAGAATGTGATCAGGCAGGAGAATAGAACAAAGCCATACACTAGTGATTTAGGGTATATTTTGATCTGTTAGAAGAAATTGTATCTCAAAATTTTAAAGAGAGAACAACTTATATATATATGCCAAAAATAAGGGTAACTACTATGAAGGGATAAAAATATGACTCTAAAAATGAAAAATAAAAAATGTTTTTTTAAACAGGATTGATGTTGTTTTAAAAAGGGAAAAATAAAAATAAAAAAAACAGTTAAAAAAATTAACTTTGAAAAACTAATGAATTATGGTAAAAAAGCCATGAATTCTATGTGCAGTATTCCCCTAGCGCTGGAGTTCTCCCGTTCTCCTTGATTGGTAAACTTGGTCTTGGCTTGCTGGCTGTTCCTGCTGATCTTCTGGGGGAGGGGCCTGTTGCCGTGGTTCCCAAATGTCTTTGCCGGAGGCGGAATTGCCCCGCCCTTGGGAGTCCGGGCTAAGCAAGCTGCTCCGGTTTGCTCTCAGGAGCTTTGTTCCCTGCAAGCCCTGGAGGACCAGGGTGAAAATGTTGGCCTCCCAATCTCCGCCCGGAGGAGCCGAGAACTCGGGGCCCCGCTCCTCAGTTCGCCCCCAGAGAAAAGCAGTCACTGCCGTCTCCCCGGTCTCCGGCCGCACTCCGTGCTCACTGTGACCAAGCGTTTCTCTCTCTGTTACCCGACCCCATGTGGAGTCTCCAAACCTAGCAGATCCCTGCGGTGCGCTCCCGCGCCGCTCCTCCCAGGGGAGGAAGGGGAGTCTCCCCGGATCTGCCGCTTGTTGGGTCCCTGCTGGAGGAGCAGTGGCCCTACTGGGCCGCGGATCACAGTCTATGGCCACCCTGAGCTGAGAGCCCGCGCCTCGGCTCCGTCTCTGCAGCCGGCTTCCCCGCTCCGATCCCTGGGAGCTCTGCCGCACTCAGGCACCCCCGGTCTTTCTGTGACCCCGAGGGTCCTGAGACCACACTGTCCCGCGAGGGCTCCACCCCCCGCTTAGCCACTGGAGCGACGTCCCTCCGCGGAGCCGACTTCTAAAAGGTCCGATTTTGTGCTCCGCGGCTCTAGCACTTGCCTGAAGCGGCCGACGGAGGCCCCCTCCTCCGCCGTCTATCCTCCCGAGTATCGCCTCGGATTCACTTCTCCGCACATCCTACCTTCCAGTAAGTGGTCGCTTCTCTGTTCAGAGTGTTGTTACTATTCTTATCTTCGATCTCCTGTTCAGTTTGTAGGTGTTCAGAATGGTTTGATCCCTATTCAGCTGAATTCCTGAGATCGGACGAAATCCAGGTCTCCTACTCCTCCGCCATCTTGCTCCGCCCCCTCTATTAATAAAGTCTTGGGCTAAATCGCCTCCCATCATCCCACTCCCCAAAATGTGTTAAACACATTTGGACATCAGGATAATTTAAACTATAATTATGTAATGATTTCTTTACTGAAAATAAACCAGTTAGAAACAAACCAACCAAAAAAATTAAAGCACAGAGTATGCATGTATGTATGTGTTTGTATGTTTGCATGTAAGTGAACAGGTATGTGTGCTGTGTTTGGATGTGTGTGTGGGCATATGTAGGTGTGTGTGTGTTTCTGTGTGCAGGTGTGCAATTATGTGTATGGCTGTGAGCCTTCCAGGACATGCTCTACCTGCACCAGCTGAAGGGTTTTGAGCAGAGGAGTGGCATGACTTGACTAAGGTTTTGCAAGGATTGTTGAGGCTCCTCTCTGCAGAATGGGCTCGTGAAGGATGGAGACATGCAGAGTTGGAGACTCCTGTAATGGCCCTGGTAAGTGAGGACCATGGCTTGGATCAGTGGGGCTGAGCAGAATGTGAGAATTCTGAGCCAGAGTCATAGGTTTAAGTCCTAATTTGACCACATCCTAGCCAGGAGACCCAGGTGGCGGCATTGAAATGTAGTTTTCCAATCTACTTGATCTCCTTCAGAGCAGTGCTATGCGGATAAAATAAGGTGTCCATACCCCAAAGCATTCCCTAAACTCTCCACATCTCTCTGATGAAGCATATTGCTCAGGGCAGGATTTTTCAAACAGTGAATCAAATTAGTGGGTCACGAGATTAGTTCAGTGGGTCTCATTCAGCATTTAAATAAGAATAAAACAGAATAAAAGAAGAGATTACAATGTTTGGACAACACCGGTATAGACTAAAGAACAGGGTTTGAAATCAAATAGCCCTTTCCTCCATGGTCCAGACTGATATTTCACAAGTTGATTTAGGCTTCTGATCCAGGACCCTTATCTGAAAAGCTGATATTGTTTAAAAAAAAAAAGTCCTAAATCGTGGGATTTTATAATTAATGAATTAATGCATATAAAGTGCTTGGAAATATATTTGGCATATACTAAATAAAACAATTATACATGATTATTATTAATTATAGGATAATGCTTAAAAATTTTGTAAATGATAATTTATCAAATTAGCACATTATGTTGTTATTACATGATCTGAATAAACATGTGCATGATTTAGAAAAACTTCCATGCTTTCAACTATTTGTTCTTACCCAGTTCTCCTCAGTTAGTTACCCAAACCCTAAAGAAGAGAAACATTCCTCACGGCATTGCATAGATTTTTTTCATCTGTCTCCACTTCTATCTCTTATCTGTCTTGCCATCTTTGTAACACTTGCAGCTATGAATAGCAAATGGAAACCAAAGGAAAGACTTTGAAAGAACATTCCACAATAGCCAGTTATTAAAAGGATCCTAATTTCCCTGCCTTTCTCCTCACCTGAGGGCACTACCAGACTCCTCTGAACCTCCCAGCACCAGATTCCCTCAGGTACAGTCAAGCTCTCCAAGCCCCAGACTCCCCATGTATGAGGTATAAGTTATGATTCAGGACTATTTTATCTGATGGTGGGCTGAGAGTGGAACTGACTTCCTTCCTAAGTTGTTAGTTCCAAGACGGCAAAGGGATTTGTATTTGCCTTTTTAGCTAACACGTGTCATAATTCGTCTTTCTATCCTGTTAAATCATACATGGAGTTCTACTGTCTCCGTGGGAATTTTAACATGGACACTTTCATTGGGCTGGACACTCCACAGTTCCCTACAGAGCTCTCAAAAAGGTTCATCCTGTTTCTTTCATTGGTTACTGATTGAATGCAAATGCAGTGGGCGAGTTCAAGGTCTTCTGTATCCAGCCCATGAATGCAAGTCATGTTTTCTATTCTAGGAGTTATCTTTGATGTTTCTTCCCCTCAATGCTTTGTCAATCTCTATAGTCCCCAGCATCTTTATAAACAATCAACTAAATAAGGTAGAAAAACAGCCATTAACTAACTTAAGGTCACAGCATAGCGCTAAAATGCTTCAATGATGAATGCAGTTTGAAGTCTTTGTAGATGATTAATCAATTTATTATTTCTGTTTATACTTTTTCGAAGCTCACGATTTATGAGCCTTGCCTTGATTACAGCAATTAGTAAATGAAATTCTGTTTGCATTTCCCCGGGCATGTTTATACGGCACAAGCCTGCTTTTCTCCAGGGGCGCCCTGCAGTAACAGCTGTCTAATCAGGGCCAATACCTCAAACACACCGTCAATAAACCTCTAAAACAGCAGCACAGGTAGTTCACCTTTTTCTTGCTTTGGGCAAAATTAAGTTTCATTTCCCATACCACCATGGATATTTCCCTTAGAATAACCAGCTCATAAAAAAATGACTTACTATAACAGAGTGGTAAGTAGGAAGCAACCCTCATTTACTTTATATAGACCAACTAAAAGGATCTCTTAAATCTCATGTTCCCCTTTGCATCTAAAATATAATTTACTAAATAGCATTACCACGTACTATTTTCAGAATCATGCACAACGTGTATGCCTCTACATACTGTCTCTTAAGTGGAGAATAAAAGAATATATTTCACAAAAGAAAGGTAGGAGAAAACCGACCGTTTTGAGATCTTAGACTCACATTAAGTTCTCATTGATTTATTCTTTTCTTCCTTTAGGAGATAATTCCCTGTGAATTCCATTGTTTTTCTACAATTACACTTTACCTGGCTACCTAATGATCACTTTCTATTTTTTGTCAGGGGAACTAATAAATACCCAGAGGTGTCTCCAGGCATTCCCAGAGGGTGATATAAAATGTGACATCTATCTTTCAGACAAAAAGAAAGAAACAAAACAAAATTGAAATATAATGAGTCTTTTCTACCCCCGCTCAAGTGATATATTCCATTTGGGTTTTCCTGTGGGAGAGAGCCACAGTTCTTTGAGGTCTGATGGTTGTGGCAATAGGAAAAGTTCATGCCTCCCCAAAGTCCAGTCCTGCATCTTTCTCCTCCATTGCTTAGAAACTCTTAGAACACATGGCTCCATCCTAAAATGATGAAATTCTCAGGACACGTTCTATTCAACACTCATTCCCTAGGAGAGACCTACAACATGTAGTTTTGTGTCAGTATCGAAATTTGACTTACACATTAGTTGATTTAACTAATAACCACACAAATGTCCATCTCAGCTCTCCCTTTTGCATGCATTTACATAAGGGTTTGTGTGTGCAAATGTATACACACACACACACACACACACACACACACATTCACTCTCCCTTTGAATTTATTTGGTGTCTTTGGCTGGTTTATTCACAGTAGAGAAGTCACTGTATAATTGTATTTTAAATTATCCTGATGTCCAAATGTGTCCCACACGTACTGGGGAGAGGGCTAATGGAAAGCAATTCAGCCTGAGACTCAATGGAGTTTGGAGATAATGCTAAGGTTGGGTCTAATAAGAACTATTTGAATTTTATTAGTCACCAAAACACACAATGAAAGTGGAAGGTGTGAAGACTGATCCCTAAAATACAGTGAACAAAAATATCCACTGGATGCAGAAAGAAAATATTAGAACTTATTTTCTGTATTTTTTCCTAAGTAAAATGATTTTCATTCTTTTTCACCCAAAGGCATTCACTGGTACCCTCACGTGGCTATAGGTCAGGCTGACTTGTGTCTAATAGGGAGGAGTGAAGCATCCAGAGAGAAGAGCGGGGGTTCCATAATAGGTAGCCAAGGCTGGCAGCCCCCCAGGCACTGGGTTTGCTCATAATACCTGTGACTTTACAGTGTCTTGCTTGCTCTGCTTGGGCGCCCCGGCACGGCAAGCTCACATCTCTCTTAGAACCAATGCACTCACTCTTCCCTCTGTCTGGGAATGTTCTTCCCTGGGTACCAGCCAGTCCCTCACTCAGATCCCCAGGACTCAACACAAACACGGCACCCCCTCAAGGGGATCCCCCCAAACATTCCCACTTCCCAGCCTCCTGGGCCTCCTCCTCTCTACAACACTCTTGGGCATCTGAAACACTGTATCGATCGTATGCCTTTGTTTCTCCCTTCTGACAAACAGGACTACGATACTGTTTCTTTTGTCCATTGAACTATATACACTGTGCCCCATTCATAGTGGTTCTCAACATTTTTTTTTTTTTGTAGGAATGAAGTTGTACTTTATACTCTGCAAATTGGTAGAAATCAACAGTAAAATTTAATTTCCTATACCTTGATTGCTTAGTAGAACACTTTTTGGATAGTTCTTCTTCTAAATTTCACCAAAGCTTATTAGTATTATTTTAAGATAACATTTTAAAAAAATTTTATTTTTAAGTAATCTCCACACACAACATGGGGCTCAAAATTACAACCCCAAGATCAGGAGCCATATATACTCCACCAACCAAGCCACCCAGGAGCCCCTAAGATAACATTTTTAAAGATAAAGATAAAAAAATTTCTGTGCCTCATTTAAATATTAGTGTGCCCCTGCTGTTACATCCTAAAATGAATACTCTTGACTCCTGAATCAACACATTCCCTCTACAAAACAAACAGCATAGTACAAGGCAACAATTTGCTTTCCACAGCTTTCTTACTTTCTCCAAATGCTTCCTGGCAAAACCCCCTTTCACTCTGCAACCTGCTTTTCCTTCTCCATCACTCACACCCATACACCTGTATTACTACCTCCAACACCAAGAGCAATTTGCCTTCCCTTTAAGAGAACAGAAGTTCTCCTGATTGATGAAGAAACATACAGAACTAAGTCTCCCACGTTAGAATTCCCCAGCCGGGAGGGGAACACAAGCCTGCAATAACGAAGAGGAATTGACAGTTTCACACCCTGCTCATTTATTTACTCATTTCATTCATTTCTTCAAATGTGTCCACCCTGGCAAGTTCTGGAGCTGTCAAAGTAAACAATAATATGTAGTTCCTGTCATGAAGCAGCCCACAGCCTTACCTCCAAGAAAGACCAAATATTTATCACAAGGATGTCTGAAAAATTTTTGAAATACCAATTAACCCTGACAGTGGGTACTAAGATCCTATGATACAACCTTGCTGGTTTAAAGATAAATACTTCTGCCAGTTGATTACTAATGGAAACTATCAGGAATTTCCTCCAGTGACATTGTGCAGACCGATTTTTTTTCCCTTTTTATAAGAAAAGTTCCAGCTTCTGCCTTAGAGAAAACATGAGACTGGTGACTAAGAATGCTTTAAGAGTCCACTGGGCAAACACAGAGCCAGCCAGGAATGGGGCCAGAGATACAGGAGTGGGAGACTAGGAATGGCCCGTTCACCAGATCACAAATCCCAGATTTAAGAAAGAAGACCAGAAATAGGAAAGATAAAGGAAAGAGGGAGGTGCCAGGGTTTGAGCAAGGGAAATGGTGATATAAAAATTGGTGTACATTAGAGGATTAAGAGTACACTTATCATGATGAGCACTGAGTAATGCATGGAATTACTGAATCACTATACTGTACACCTGAAACTAATATAACACTGTATGTTAATTATACAAGAATTATTTTTTTTATTTTAAATTGGCATACATTAATGCTTGAGACAAACTTGCTCATGTTAAAGACTAGCCCTGACTGCTGCTGGAACTGAACTAGTCTGTCTTACACCACTTGGTAACTTACACGATTTTCTAAAGATACCGGAATCTATGAGATATAGTAGAGGTACAAAGTAACTTGTAAAACCAAATGAACTTCCAAGAAAACTTGTAAATACACTTGGAAAGTTTTAGAAGGCACTGATTCTTTTCTTGAACTGCCAAAAGTATTCAAAAGTAGGTAGGAATTAATATTTTATTTTTGGAGTGGAAATAGTGGTTTTATTTTTATTTTTTTAAAGATTTTATTTATTTATTTGACAGAGAGAGACACAGTGAGAGAGGAAACACAAGCAGGGGGAGTGGCAGAGGGAGAAGCAGGCTTCCCATGGAGCAGGGAGCCCGATGTGGGACTCGATCCCAGGACCCTGGGATCATGACCCAAGCCGAAGGCAGACGCTTTACGACTGAGCCAACCAGGTGCCCCAAAATAGTGGCTTTAAATGATGCATTGGACCAGATGGGCCTGATAGATATATTCAGAACATTCCATTGAAAAGCAGTGAAATACACACTTTGTCAAGTGCATATGAAACATTCTCTTAAATAGATCATGTTAGGCCACAAACAAGTCTCAATCGATTAAAAAATCATATCATGAATGTTTTCTGATCACAAGGGAGTAAAACTAGAAATCGAAAACAAGAAAAAATGTGGAAAACACAAATACATGGGGGCTAAATAACATACTACTAAATAATGAATGAGGGCGCCTGGGTGGCTCAGTTGGTTGGGCGACTGCCTTCGGCTCAGGTCATGATCCTGGAGTCCTGGGATTGAGTCCCACATCGGGCTCCCTGCTCGGCTGGGAGTCTGCTTCTCCCTCTGACCCTCTTCCCTCTTGTGCTCTCTATCTCTCATTCTCTCTCTCTAATAAATAAATAAAATCTTTAAAAATAAATAAATAAAATAAAAAAATAAATAATGAATGAGTCAACCAGGAAATCAAAACATACTTGGAGTCAAATGAAAGTGAAAACACAATAGTCCAAAATCTTTGGGATGCAGCAAAAGCTGTTCTAAGAGGAAGATTGTAACAATACAGGCCTACCCGGAGAAGATGGAAAATGTCAACCTACTTTACACCTAAAGGAGCTAAGAAAAGAATAATAAACAAAGCCCAAAGCCAGTAGAAGGAAGAAAATAATAAAGATTAGAGCAGATATAAACAGAGACTTAAAACAAACAAACAAAACAAAAAGAAAACAAAAAACAATAGGACAGACTAATGAAACCAGGAATGGGTTCTTTGAAAACATACACAAAATTGATAAACCTTTAGTCAGATTCACCTCCCCACCCATCGGAAAAAGAGAGAGAGAGAGAGAAAGGACTCAAATACATAAAATCAGAAATGGAGGAGAAATAACCAAAATCTTAGAAATAAAATGTACTATGAATAACTATATGCCAACAAATGGGACAACCTAGAAGAAATTGATAAATTCCTAGAAACCTATAACCCTCCAAAACTGAATTAGAAAGGAAGAATTTTTTTCCTTCCCTTTTTTTATTATGTTATGTTAATCACCATACATTACATCATTAGTTTTGATGTAGTGTTCCATGATTCATTGTTTGTGCATAACACCCAGTGCTCCACGCAGAACGTGCCCTCTTTAATACCCATCACCAGGCTAACCCATCCCCCCACCGCCCTCCCCTCTAGAACCCTCAGCTTGTTTCTCAGAGTCCATCGTCTCTCATGGTTCTTCTCCCCCTCTGGTTTCCCAAAAATAAATAAATAAATAAATAAAAAGAGAATGAAATATTGCCATTTGCAACAACGTGGATGGAACTGGAGGGTGTTATGCTGAGCGAAATAAGTCAATCAGAGAAAGACATGTATCATATGACCTCACTGATATGAGAAATTCTTAACCTCAGGAAACAAACTGAGGGTTGCTGGAGTGGTCGGGGGTGGGAGGGATGGGGTGGCTGGGTGATAGAGGAAGAGAGAATTTGAACAGACCAATTACTAGCAATGAAATGAAATCAGTAATCCAAAAACTCCCCACAAACAAAACTGCAGGACCAGATGGCTTCACAGGCAAATTCTACTACACATTTAAAGAAGAGTTCATATGTATTCTTCTCAAACTATTCCAAAAAATAGAAGAGGAAGGAAAGCATCTGAATTCATGCTACAAGACCAGCTTTACACGGAAAAAAAAAAAAAAACTATGGGAATTAGTACTTCATTTGTAGAGTTGATGACAGTAAGTTTTCATCAGTGTAAGTAATTCTATTATTAGTCCTATTTTCCTATAATTTGGGTCTCAATATCATGTGTATATCACGTGCACACACTTGCATATTATGATTAATAACAAATTATCCAATATTGAATGAAAAACTTTTTTAAAAATCGTAATAAAACAATTCTTGTGTTAGAAATATGTACTAAATTACACATTCATGACAGCTTTACATTTACCCCAAAACAGTTTCCAGACAATTCAAGATTTAGTTCATACATTTTCAAGGTTTCAATCCATTGCCACACCCTTGATGAACGGTGTCTTTCTGCCCCTATTCAAATTTGGTTTCTTTGTCATATTTTCTTATAGCACTTTCTATTTTCCTTCACTATTCCTTTTACAATTTATGACCATTTTATAATACTATCCCTAATAAGGTATTATTTACTTCATCAGGGAAAATGAAGCAGAATTCCAAAGAGCAAAGCTTATGCTCTCTCCAGCAAATACCTTCTGTCTCTAGGTACTTGGACACAGTATTCTTGTCTACAGCATTCTTGTCATCAATTTGCAACACCAGTCACCTGTTCACTACAGAATCATTTCTCTTGATTCTCTGTGACTACTCTTTCTGAGACTCAGTGGCTTTCAAAGATTACCATTGCTTTGCTGCCTCTCTGGACACCTTCCCTTCCAATTTTCAACCACATCCCTGAACATACTTCATCCTCTCCGAATGACACCTGTTGACCATGTAATTCCACATTACCATCAGCATCCCCCTGCTGGGAAACTTTCCCTCAGCCATAAAACATAAAACATTTAACAACAGAGTTGACTTCTGTCATAATCACTTTGCCATTACCCCTCAGTGTTGTTTGAATGACATTATTTCCCATTTACCTTTCTCTTCAAAGGATCAAATAATGTTGAGGGAAGACCACCAGCTTAGTAATAGGAGGCCTGAGTTCTGATCACAAGCCCGTCCTCATTTGATGTGTGATCTCAAACAGTTCACTTATTGTCTTTGAGCTTCAGCCTTATTTGTGGAATGTGAACAGGGCTGTCTGCTCATAGAAAGCTTTGGGGCAAACATGAGCTGAAAGATGTTTACAAAAGCCATACAAACCACTTTAAAGCACTATTTAAATATGAAATCACATTACTGTGGTGGCATTTGGAGAAGGAAAAACAAAGTGAGAAAGTATAAGCTTCGTTCTGCCCAGAGTACAATATTTTCTTTGCAAATGCAAGATCTGTTTAAGCAAAGGAACACAATTAAGAGTCCACACAGTGAAAAATAGATCGCTTCGGGTTCACCTAACAGAGAAGAGAAATAACTTTTGTCGTTATTTTGTCACCTAGGTTTCCCCAGGTATCATAAAGGAAGAATGATAGTAACAATTTTAAACTGCATTTCTCGGATTCTTGTCTCTGTCCATGGTTGCTAGGCATCCAGCACTCTTTTGGGTTACAGGATCGTTTTTGAGAGGAGGTCCTCAGGGCACTTTACTTGTTTTCACAGATGCTCTTATGTTATGTGTTGTCTCCCAGTAGAGTTCTTGCCTTGCTCCCCCCCCGCCCCCCCCCCCCCCGCCCAGGGAATTCAGCCTGGTCTTTCAAGAGAACCCAGTATCTCTGTCCACAGAATGGTCAGTGTTTTCATCTTATTGCTGGAATTTACCCAAAGAATATCAATCTTCCTACTATGGCTGATATGCATGAATGGACTCCGAGATTTCTGGGTCTGGTCTCCCAGGGGTGCTGCAGACTCTTGGTTGTGCCACCACCACTGTGCCCCACTGTATCATTCCCATAATTGTCACCGCTAAGTACCCATGTTGCTGGATGAATTTCCCAAAAAGTGGAATGTGAGGAACTTCACAGTTGCTCTGGCAATGACTTTGAGTCTCTCTGTGAGTGATCAGGGCCATTTGATAGATAAGCCTACAAGAGTGTTTCAGAGTCCTTATTTGCAAGGATCTTCTACCGACAGCTCCTCTCCTGTGAACTGACCTAGACCTTCAAACTGGTCAGCAACCATGACTTTCCATTTGGGTGGCTGACATCAGCTTTCTTCTTGCTAGCACTTTTTCTGTCCCTGGGGAGTATAAACACCTACTGATGCCCAGATCCCACCCTAGAATGAGATCTCTGGGTACAGGAACTGGCATCGGGAGAAAAGTTGCAATGGAGTTGAAAAAAGAAGGAAGATACAGTCTGTACCTGTGAGGAGTTTAGAGTTGAGTGTGTGTATACACACATACACACACACACACACGCACACGCACAGACATGCATGCACACACCAGCACACATGCAACTGCACACACACACTGATCAATGATAATAACAAAGACCATCACAAAGCGTGTTGAGACTATGGAGGAGGGAGTAATGAATCCCCTACAGAAACTGGGGAATGTTCTCTGATGCAGACACTGAAATTGGTCTTGACAGTTAAGCATGTTACTGCCCAGGCAAAGGGAACTACAGGTATCTGGGCACACAGATAGAAATGAACTTCGTGCAAGTGGAGAACAACTAAAATTTTAAGGATGCTGTTACCTGGAATTCTATTTTCTCTTCTTTTCTTCTACTTCTATCACCCACTGCCAATCTGGTCAAGCAATTACTTGGATTTGAAGTTCCTTCAGGACTGAAGATCTCTCTTTGATTTATCTGTCCCTTTCTTCCAGGCTGTCTCTCAGCCCAATTGAATCCACACCACTGCTGACAGACAACACTTACTGAATAAACCAACCTGCTCACCTTTAGAAGTAATTCTTTTTCACCAAGCTCTGGAGGAACAGGTTGTGCTGAGTTGCACGTTCACCTGCCCAGCGTTTCGTGCAGCCTGAAAATCCTCCTTTTAACTAGGGTGTCTCCATAAGCATTTCCATGTACCAGGTAGGCAATTAGCTCCTTCCCTGTCTTCATGGAATCCCCGAATGCCACAGAGTCACAACACCTGCCTCTTGACCCCAGAAGTGGAAACAAGAAAAAGAAAAATGCTCAGCTATTCAAAGATACAAACCTTAAAACCCAGTCGATATCCAAACCAAAGTTGGAGAAAATCAGCAAAAACATTTTGAAAATTATTGCTACATTCTTACATTTGGTTCAACACCTATTTATGGAGTTCCTATGATGTGTTGGGCACTGTTCTAAGTTGAGAGAGAAGAGAGAGCAAAGCATTTAAAACACACTGCCTTCAAGAAGCTTGTATTCCTCTGAGCTGAGGAAGAAAACAACCAAACAGCAAAGGGAGAGGTGTGGTGCCAGTTGGGAGAAGGGCAGGAGGGAGGGAAGGCTTGTTACTCTAGATCGGTGGTCAGGGAAGGCCTTGCTCAAAAGTGAACACTTGACCAGAGACCTGTATGAGGCGGGGAGCAAAGGAGGTGCCATGTGAGCCGAGGGGACCACAAAGACAGGGTTGAAGAGGTCCTGAGAGGAGAGCATACTTGGGGTGTTCAAGAGCAGCATGGAGGCTGGTGTGGCCACAGCTGCATGAGCTGGGGGGTTGAGGCGTAGGCAATGAAGTCCCAGCAATAATGGGGCCATGCCATTAAGGACCTACCTTATAAGCCATTTCCCCTAGCAATCATCTAATTACTTCTAATACTGTGTCAGTGTCCACCTTCCCAAGGGCAGAGACAGCGACCGCTACTTTAACCCCTGTCCCAGATATCTAGCACAGTGACTGCTGTATAGTACATACTTGCTTAAAACTTGTAAACTTGGAGCTTGAGAGTGGTAGCGGGGCTACAAAGGCCAATACATCTTCAAGATACACCAGCCTAAAAGGAAGAATCTCCAAGATTTGAAAGAGTGGCCCTAGAGCGGCTAAGCTAAGCATTCATCCAGGCTTGGATCTCAGGACTTCCAAGCTTAGAAGGTCCTATTGAAATGGAGAGCTGCTCTGTATCTAGATCCTATCTAAATAATTCTATGCAGTCCATTGACAATCTCTGTGGTCTTGGAAAAAAAGAAAGCAACACCACCAAGAGGTCATCATAGGCAACACAATCAGACACAGCAAATGGCTTCCTCATCCCCATCTGCATTGAACCCAACGCAAGAAGTTAGATCAGAAAGGAGATGAGAACTTGAGCACAAAGCAGAGAAGAAGAGAGACTATTTTGGGAGACAGGCCTTTTGATGCATCTCAAATATTTACACATTCAGTCAAGAGGGGGAAAAAATCTTACCGTAGAGTTCACTGATGTTTTTCTTTCAAACAAAAATTAAGTGTAGGCATGATAAACAAGATGCGATCTTTGGGCACAGTCTTATTAGTATTCTCCTGAGGCGGAAAGAGAGCTGAGCTGCTCAGTAACAAAGATGTGAGCAGGAATTCCACAATTTTTCTGTAGCTCAAGAAGGGAAGATGTCTTGGGAAAGAGACTAGTAGCACCACCTATGGAGAGGCGGGAGATTTGGGGAAGATAGTTGGCTATTGGAGTCCCTGGAAAATAACACTTCAAAAAAAATCTAAATTCTAATATTTGATCAGGAAGTGTAATCCCAGGGCAGCAAATGTATGGGAGGATGGGAGTTAGTCAGGAAAGGATGGGAAGGAAATATGTGACATATAATTGAATAATTAATTTCATGAAGATTAAAAAGGCAAAAACTGGCTGGGTTCAGCCCCACAATGCATCTCTGGGCATAGTTTCATGAAATAACATGCTCCCAGATAGTCCATTGAAGGGAGAGATGGGGAGAAAATTTATCGGCCAGCAGTTTCCCATCTCAATCCCCTATTGGTCAAGATGTGTCCCAGTTTGTTTTAAATTCCTCTATGACATGGTCAATCAGGTGCAGCCACAAGAGGAGACAGGGGAGAGGCTCAGAAGAACAAAGTGTATTACACTCACAGGTCCTAGAGAGAGGAGGCCTAGTATAGCACTCAGGGCCACATGGGGAAGCACCAGGGAAGGTATCAGGAGGCAAAAGACAGGGGTAAGGGGAGTGCTTAGGCCATAACTTTTATTGGGGTTTCCATGAAAAAGTCAAGGCAGGGCAGGGTAAGGAGTTTAAGGATTGGCTAGTTTAAATAATTTTGGCAGACTTTCAGCTATAGAGGCAGTCTCTAATTGCCTGGTGCCTGGATGGCCTTGGATGATTAAGGCAGAATAATATTGACTCCTGGGGTGCACGGGCCAGAGAGAGAAGAAAGAGCTCTACTTTGGCCACTTCTCCAAAGGAATGCTCCCAGCTGAGCCCTTATTATCTCGAGGAACTAGCTATCCCAGGAAGGGACAGTCAGAAAGTTTTTTTATGATGTCAAAACATTACAATATATAGAAAATACTACACACACACACACACACACACACACACACACACACACACTACACAATTCAAGTAAAATCATTCCCAGTTCCAGCATGTGCCACCTGCTGTCTTCAGCCCCGGGGGAAGGCAAATAGCATACCCTCTAATGTGGTGCTTCCTCCAGGGAATGGTTACACACCCAGAGATTCCAGCCAGAAACACGACTCCCTTCTTTGCTTGCCCTTCAGACAGAGCGAGACCAAATTTATCAGAGCCTAGTCTTCCCTATGCAGGAACTCCTCCTTTGAGAACCAAGAGTTCTAACCAGGAAGAGCCTATGTTAAGCGGGAGAACAAATGGGAAACACAAATCCAAGAGTTGGTCCCTGGGGATGATCGAAGAGTGACCTACGTCCTGACACTGTGTACTGTAACCACACACAGAACCATACTCCACAATTCCTGTACTGAGCATATACCCCAGAGCGCAGTGCTTCAACCCCACAAACTGTTGTCCCCAGGCTACCCTGCAGCTGAGCCTTCTGTCTCCTCAGCAGCTTCTGCTCGGGAGCATGCAGTAGGACTACTGAAATCTACAGCCATAAGCCCAACAGGATAACTCCCTTGCCTAAAAATTGATCTCTTGGTTTAAGGCAATGACATGGCAGATATGATGTTGATGAAGAAGGCTCTCTATAAACCTTTGGGTGTTGATACTTCCAGATTATATTGCTGGCAGTGGACCCAGTTCAGTATCTAAAATATGTAACAATTCTGGTAAAATATTGCTGCCCCACCTAAGATGGAATGAGCAGACGGTAAGACTGACCTGCCACCAAGAGGCTGGAAGGTCTCCCTGCAAAATGAAGGCTGGTCTGAGGCTCAGCATTGGTTTCTGCTTCTCAAAGGATCTGCCTTGTTGAGAGGCACCCATGCTCTTGCCCCTGTATGTAGTCTCCGTCCCAGCTACTAAGGCCACTCTATCCATGGACGTAATGCATAAACCTTGAGGAGGGTGAGGAGAACCGCTGAGGGACACCAAAAGTCCATACACATTATCCCCACTACCTAGAGTTCAATCACATACCTCTTCCCCAGATATTTTTGTTCCCAACATACCAATCAGGTTCTCTCCAGGCTCCTGACTAACTGAGCAATGTCTTTGCCACTGCCCAGGATTTAACGTCTGTATATCAGATCAACTTTCCTTCTATAAGCATAGATAACTCAAAGCTCTTCTTACTGGAAAGATTTCCCTCTACCACTGCATTTCCAGATCCTCCCTAAGCTGCAGATACAATGTGCCAGCAGTACATTTGAAGCTAACTAAATCTACAAGTTGAAATGCATCCTGCAAAACCTAAAATTCTAACCCCCAATACCTGTGAAGGTGACCATGACCCTACAGACACCTTGATTTAGACTTCTAGACTCCAGAACTGTGAGAGAATAAACATCTATGGCTTTAAGGTGCCCAGTTGGGGTACTCAGTTACAGAGGCTCTAGGAAACAAGGACACTTATGATGCCAGCCCCCTATGACCCAGACTCCAGTCCTTTTCTCCTCCCTGTCAGTCATGCTTTGAGGGAAAAGAAAAATTTACACAGGATGGTGGCACAGAATCATGCCTCCTGGACCTGCCCAAATTTGATCCTGAATGTACCACTGAAATCACACAATGAAGAACCGCCAGGCCCTCCCCACTTTTGGTTCACTGGATTCAACAACACACAGATTATTACGATTGGCTTAGGTCACATAATTACGTTGTATCCCGTGTCTCAGTCTACACTAAGGTCAGAATAATAAAACAAGGTGTTTCTCAATTTTAGCCTGGGAAGGGACTAACCTTGCTCCTGAACCCCAGCAACCCTATGCTACATACACCTGCTAGGGATTGATAGGCTTCATTCAACAGCCTTATACCCCACAGTGATCTCTAGCCTGAAGAGGCATGCTGATGTCACGGCTTACATGATAAAGGGCATAAATCACACCCAGGGGCAGCTACAGAGTCCTCACTTGCTCTGTGCCCTAGAATCTGGGGGCCTTTTGAGTCATCTGATAAATGGATCAGAGCAGTGCTCCCAAATGTGATAGATACCCTGCCTGCAAAATTCAAAGAGCCTGTCACCTATAGAGGGGGCCAACAAGATGTTCTCCAGAACGTCAAAGTGATCAGGGTCTCAGTGGAATTGACTACAAGTTGTACCGCTCTCCTTGCCGTGAAAAGACAAATTACTTTTCATTATCCCTATTGAATGGTATCAGGATGGAAACCCTGTCCAGTCGATAGCTGCACAGCAAGCCTACAGGCTCTGTCTATCTGCTCCAGTCAAAATATCCCATTTGGCATTCAGCATAGCAGCTGCTATTTATGTTACCACCCATTTTGGCTTAGGGTTCTCCACCATCCTCTGTCACGCTACAGATTATTTTTGCACAGGCCAGAAATGTCAACTGAGTGAAGACAGATGGGGACCAACAATGCCCAATCCTTCATGTGTGATGGTAGCTCTCCTCTCTTCTTTTCCTCTGAGAATATAGCATTACTTCTGATTTACATTTGTGTGTGTACATGTGTGTATGTGTGTGTGTGTATCAGGAGGGGGCTCACACTAATCTCTTCCTGTCCTGATGTCCCTTCTTCCACAGGTCAGAGAACCAAGGCAAATGTTCTTCCAGCGGCTAACTATATCTACTCCAATTTTATATTTTGGGGAGAGAAAGTACCGCAGAGTGGACCCACAGAATCATTACATCCACTGTGGGAAGGGAAAGTGTTTTGCTTGGCTTCTATAAGCACCCCCTTCTATGTGGGGAACGATCATGGTGCTTGGATCTCCTGACTTGAGTGACAACCCAGGCACCATATCTAATAATCCTCAAAACCTGATCATCCACCCCCCCTTCCTTAAAGTACAGACTTCCTGGCATAGGACCGTAATTACCTTTGTGGAAAGCTGGGAGAAATTATCTTGAAGAGATACTGCAGAGATTTTCCTTGATGAGACCTGACCTCCCCTACAAGGAGTTCATGTCAGTGAATGGACACAGAACAGTAATCTGAGCTAGAGTCCACAATTTTCCCACTCCAGGGGCTGCTGCTAGCTTCTGCTTGGCAGCCCTTGCTTTTCTTCTGAATGGAAACAGAACACCTTCATCAGCTGTCCATCTATATAGTGCCTAACATCACCATGATCTGTTAACTACTGCCCTAGACCCTGGTGGGATCTGATTGCCCCTCTGGCCTTGCAGACTACCATGGCAGGGCACTGCCTCTAAGGGGTACATGCTTCTCATGTTCTCTTATTCCATAACCTTATAACTGCCACCGGTATTGAGGAACCCAGTTAAAAGGCAGATTTTCTTATCCCCAGAATCACTGGATTCACCGT
This sequence comes from Eumetopias jubatus, assembly GCF_037043125.1. Taxonomy (NCBI): domain Eukaryota; kingdom Metazoa; phylum Chordata; class Mammalia; order Carnivora; family Otariidae; genus Eumetopias; species Eumetopias jubatus. Next base: position 6,252,653 of record NW_028274808.1, read on the forward strand.
ACTATGGAAAATCTATACTTTTTACTTAGTGTTTCTATGCCCCCATTCACCACCAGTCCAGATCTACAGAGGACATCCACAACAGAGCTTTTTCAAGGATGCTCTCGATCCCCTCACCAGTACATGCCTTACTGTCTTAGTAAACAGAACGTTCTTCTGAGAGAACACTGTATTAGGTTCTCAGGTTTCACATAAAAAATCCTAACTTTCCTACCTTCCTGAGCTTTCTAACATCTTCCCAATCAAATGCTAGAGAAGTTCTGACATGTCCATCTTCTCCTTTTTGGGCCATTTTGATGTTTTGGGAACCATACCTGTGAACTCTTAGGACAAGCTCCAAAACTTATATCATCAGTCAGAAGTGCATGCCCCTCTGATTCCCCCCATACGCAAGCCCACATTCTACCCTAGATGAACATCCTCAAGCTCCAGTCCCACCTGTGACCCCCTAACCCAACCCCTGCCATCACATACCGTCCAGGTCCTGAGTACATTTGGCATCTAACACTTCTTTCTGAAGTACTGATTGTACTTCCTTGGGGGTATCAATCAATCAAGAGGGAGGTTTGTCAAACTCCATCTTGTGAGACCCCTTCTTTAGGAGGTATTATCACATGTTCTCCAGGAAACGTTGAGGCTGTTTCTTTCCGGTAACTTAAAGGATCTTCTATCTTGCTTCTGTCAACCAGATGATTTAGGGGAATCCAAGGATTCAAAATGCTCAACCTCATCCCTCAAACGGCTTTGAGGATCTTTTGAAGGACCTGACATTGACACAGGAACCTCTTACATTTGTGTGTTTAGTTTCCTTTCCAGATTCTTTAGTACTGTGATCAGATCGGTCTGATTTTGGGGACAGTGTGTCCTGTGGCTGCAGGATTTAAGTGTCCTCCAGAGGTGATATTGGGTGCTCTCACCTTCAGATCATGTCCTAAGTTGACAACTAATTCTCATAATTCCATTATTTTCTTTCTGCAATGCCTATAATACCATTTTGTTCTAACCATAATTTTATCTTATCATTTGTTTAAAAAAAACTAGTGAATCAGCCATTATGTGCTCTCATCTTGACAAAACTCATGCTGTATTAAAAAAAAAATTACAGGAAAATATACCAACATGGTACTTCTGGTTGTTTCTGGGTGTTAGGATTATGGATAAATATTTTTCTTTTATGTCATCTAATTTTTTACCTATATGCATGTGTTACTTCTTTTAATTATAACAATTTATTTGTAAATTACTTTAGTTTTCCTTCATAGTTAGAATCATTCCCTTCCAATCCTTATTCCTTTTATTTCTTCTTATGTTATCATGCTGGCTGGGATCTCTAAATCAATGTTGAACTCAGGTAATGATGGCAGGCATCCTTGTAGTTTATCTAATCTTACAGGGCGTGTTTCCAGGGTTTCAGTAATTCTTCTATTTCCTAGATTGCTCAAGGACTGTTTATGTTGAATGGATGTTAATTTTTATCAGTTTTATTTATTAATGTCATTACATAATATTTCTTATTTGATAGTATGAAAAACTATATTGATCAGTTTTCTTACATTAAATCAACCTTCCACAAAAGAAATAAACCCAGCTCAATAATGATATATTAATATTTTTGTACATAGTTAGATTTTGACTGCTAAAGTTTTGTTTATGATTTTGCATGTATGCTAATGAATGAAAATGACCTCTAATTTTTCCTTTCTTGTGCTACCCTTGTCAAAATTATGCTAGTGTCGTAAGTCAGGAATATTGTCTCCTTATCTATACTCCAGAATAGTTTAAGTTTGGAATTATTTTTTTGCTTTAATGTTTGATAAAATCTTCCTGTAATCCAAAAAAAGAAAAAAGGGACTTCCCCCCACGAATTGTATAATCATCACTGCTCACACACTTAGCTACATGCTGCAGTTACTAGTTCTCCCAGCACTCATCCATCACCCTAGATGACTGCAGGGGAAGGTAAGAAACTGTACTGACCCACAGGCCAAGAGTTATGCCCTCACTGCTTGCCACCTGCACTGCTCTCGGACAGAGCACAATACACCTGCAGGGTCCCACTTCGAGGGCCTGCTTTCTAGAACCAGCCAGGCAACACTCCCTGGAAAAGAGAGCCTGAGGTGAGGTGTACAAGCTAATGCTTTATGAGGAGGCTCAACCCTGGAGAGTAAGAGTGAGGGGCAGTGGGAGGAAAACACTCAAGACACACAACCAAGTTGCCCATGGCTTTTGAGGAAACCCTGCTCATTACCTGGCCTTGAGGGATATTTCTGGATGACTCTACAGAAACCACATGCCTTGGGATAATCCTTGGGGAGCAGAGAAAGAGAGGGAATTCATCTGCGGGCATCTTCAATCTTCTACTAGCTCTTTGATCAAATTTTACCTCATGGAAAATTAAGTTCCCACACACACTTTCAAAGTGTAATATGGGAACAACTGATCTCTTGCTTCATGGTGTGTACTTTACCAGAGACAGGGATTGGGAAGATAAGCCACCTCAAAAGATGGGACCACATGGATTGTCCCACATGGATTCAATCTCAGTGGTGAAATCCGGGGTGGGGGGGGGGTGCAGTGAGCAAGTGAGTGTCCAAAGGCTACGGAAAGACATGAGACCATCAGAATCCAAGGCAGGATCCTACAGAGCTCCAGACACCTGCAGAACATGGATATGTTAAGATACAGGAAGTCTCACATTTTGTTGTTGCCGTATGATGTGATACGATGCTTCTTCCCCTCCATCACTAGGAATTTTTAGCACCCAGTTCCCCAGTATGGAGGTTTTCCCCCACACCAAGCAATTCTCAGACACCAGCTGGGTATCCCACAACTTACCTCAATTCTGACATTATCTACCCAGAGATAGCATCAGATTAAGTGAAGTGCTCTGTCCCACAAGACGGTCTCCACTTTAGTGCCAATCACTAATCCAGGGTGTCACCTGTGCTTCTGATGGACTGGCCATAAATCAGGTTCCCATGATCCCCTCCTTGGGTTTGATTAATTTATTAGAGTGGCTCCCAGGACTCAGAAAACCCATTTACTCACTAGACTACTGATTTATTATGAAGGATACTAAAGTATAAGGATCAACATCTAGATGGAGAGAGCTCGGGCCAAGCACAATGGCACCTGGCAGTGTTCTGGCTGACCAACTGTAAGCTCTCTGAACCCCTTCCTTTGGGTTTTTATGGGGGTTTCATCACATAAGCATGATGGATTAACTCATTGGCCATTAGTGACTGATTCGACCTCTAGCCTCTCCCCTCCCTGGAGGTCAGGGGATGGACTGAAATTTCAAACCCTTGAATTATAAGGTTAGTTCCCCTGGCAACCAGTCCCCACCCCAGATTCCCTAGGGGCTTTCTAAAAGTTACCTTATCAATATAACAAAAGAAATCCCCAGAGGTCTAGGAGCTCTGAGCCAGAAACAGGAAAGAGGATGAAATATATATATTTCTCATGAAAGATCACAATATCACAAGGTCTGTTAAGGTAAAACCACTGCACTGTGAGAATGGTATTTGTAGGTAATCAAGGCAAGGGGACTGTTTCCACACCCAGGCATTGTGAGGCAGAGAGATAAGAACATAACCCCAGAGAGAGGACCTGATTCACACTGAGAGTCTGGTGGTCAAAAAATCAGAATGTGACATCTTCATGAGGATATAAACCCTTGAAAACTCAGAGAGGGCTTGGGGGAGACCTTGGACTTTCTAGACGCTGAAGGATGGAGAATGCAGTCCAGCTCTAGTCAAACTTTCAAGGGCACATGACACCAGCTCACATATGGATTTCACACAGTCACCACTTCCCAGCTTGCTTAGGTCACCAGGCAAGGATGGAGTGAACCAGGTCCCTGTTGTGACTTGGTGGTTATCTGGGAAAGTTCATTCTTCCCTGAGTTTCAGTTACCCCAAACAACTTGCAAGGGAATTGATCTGGATGCTACTCAGACCTTCCAGTTCTGTGACTGTAGTTCTGATCAACAGAGAATTTTGGAAATCACATTTAAGTAAGGATTAAAGAAAAAACAAACAAAACAAATACTCTAAGAATCACTTTGTCATTTGGGTCCAATAACATCCCTGCAAATCTCAGCTTCTTATCATGGTAGCTGGGGATAAAACTTCCTCCACAGCACATCACTCTGTTATCTGGATCTGAAGTAACCGGTTTTGTTCAAAGAATGGATCATTATTTTATTAGCCACATTAGTATAAATTACATGGCGTTTTAATCAAAGTTCAATCTAAGAGAAAGAAAACACATATATTGCTGAATGTGATTTCTATATTAAAGTGGCTGAAAGTCAGTGTAAGAAAAGACAATCATAATGAATGTCATGAATATGTTGACCTCATTTCTGATAAAAGCCCATATAATTTCAATGGGAAACTATGACTTTGAGGCTCTGAGATTTGCAATTAAGGTACATGTACCTTGAGGTAGGTAGTCCCTCTTTGTTCAGGCAGAACTGGATATTGATGGCTTTCATTTGTATTAGCACCAAACACTACTTTCTAATTAATGCAAAGAAGTTTCTCAGTGCCTAACATCATTCCCCAGCATCTTTGGCTTAGATATTTAAATGCATAAAGTGTTCAAGAGCATTCTGGGTTCTTTAATTACTTCCCCTTGCCTTCTGGCCCACTTCTAAATAGAGTAGGGTGGCCAAAGTTTAACTGTGTTCTTCACAAGGCTTTCCCCTCAGTGGTTAGTGGGTAGTCATGAAGGCACATCTGTTGCATTCTTTGCCGAAATTCTTGGTAAAAGGTTCAAAATTTTAATTAAACTCCATAGTTTTTATACTTAATATTCCCCCTTCTATTATATGAATAGAGTTGACTTTGAGTGGATTTTTGTTTGTGGAAACTGATTTGAAATGGCTTCCTATTTTAAGTTCCAAAGAAATGGGCAAGGTGCTACAAAAGAATAAAGGGAACCAAAGAAGATCAGCTGTGGCCACGTGTTCTGCAAAAACAGAGTTTCTCCTTCCTGCTATACTTTGCTGTCTTAAAGCAACCATGTTTTATGGTTGACTAAGTCCCTGGCACATTCTAGATTCAAGCATAAAATGACAGTGCTATGAATTTTCTTGTAGAGCCCAGAAAGTTCAGGAAACAGCAAACTTATTAAACTGAACACAATTCAATCAACTGTTAAACTTATGGTGATGCAGCAGGCACAACCCAACCACTCACTCAAGTGCTTATATTCCCTCCTGCCCCAACTGCTTTGTTGATTTGCAAAATGGGCACTTCTCGATTGCATTTATGTAATGCCTGTGGAAAAAAATCTTAAATTGCCTCTCGGATATAACAAAGTTATTAATACATTTTGTGAGCCCCTATTTGCTGTGAAAACCAATGAAAATGCATGTTGCTGGGTAATTAGAATATAGGACAGTAATTTGTAGTTCCCTATTTTATAGTGAAACCTGAATTTGTTTATTGAATCTAATAGTTCAGCATCATCATTCTGAGGCTGAAAATATTTACAGCAGTCTTGAATTTAGAAAAGTTCCACATCAGTAACATATCTGCTATAGCAGAATTTTTAAATGTCACTGTAATAAAATATTCACATGTTCATATACTCTATACATATGTGTACATTGTATACATATATAATATACAGTAATACCCCTTCAGTGAAATATCCAGTATCTCTATCCAGATCACAGCAAAAACAGCATTAAAGAGTTTTAGGAAAGAAAAACTTTCTAATTGCCACTCCTATTTTGTGGTACGAATTGTAATCTTTGTACCACAAAAATATATGCAGTAAAATTCACATACTTTGCTAATTGAGAATTCTTCATTTATAGACTCTGATCTGATATCCTAACAGGTAGAACACTCAAAAGATAAGACTTAATCCTGTATCGCTTTCACATGAATTTCTGAGGTACTTGGTCTCATGGGATTTTACCTGGGGCCATTTCCCCCACTCTTTCCTTCATGATAATATCTGAATTTGTGCATGCCACTGTTACAAATTAACAAACTTGATCATAAAGGTTAGCCTAAGCGATAATACACATATACAATGCTAAGTATGCAGGAGGTTTCTAGACTCTGGAAATTTATTGTATACACTTGAGCTTCACTCATTCTTTGGGGATGTGTTTGAGTTACTACTGCTACATAATAAAACACTCCAACTTTAGTGGCATGAACAACCACCCTTTTATTATGCACATGAATTCTGTGATTTGGAAATTCAGAAAAGGACCAGCAACAGTGGCTTATCTTCACAGTGTGTGGAACCTCTGCAAGGAAAACTCCAAAGCTGGGGGTGACGACCAGAGTCCTCTCAAGACTGGTTTAGTCATCTGGTGCTCAGAGTACATACCCAAATGTACAGACTTCTATAAGGTGAATTATTTTTTACCCCTTGGTGGAGGAGTGGCAAGCAAATGTCAAACAAACCAACCAACCCACAAAAAACAAAAACATGTGGAAATGGGAAATATTGTTGTGGTCTTCTTTGGAAATCACAATTTGCTACAGCATGTGGAACCTTGGGTGGACTTCCTCCTTGTTCCATCTTCCAGTTTCCCAGAATATGGAAATATTTACTGGAGCAGGTAAGTCACTCCTCTCTTAAAGAAATTTGGTAGCTAACACACATGGAAGCCCAGCAGAAACTCTCTCTGACATTCACTAGGAAGATGGCTAGCTAACTAGCTGTGTGATGCTGGAAAAGTTAACTCACCTATGACTCAACTTTCTTATCTGTGAAGTGGAAATATTAAGTAACATGTAGGATTTTGGTGAAGATTACAAAAAGTGGCTTTAAAAAGTGTTTGGCACTTACTAAACATACAAGCTATCTTATATATAACTAGTAACATCATAAAAACATTATATTATCACTGTTTTTCTCCAGTGACTTCTGAAACCCCCATGCCGGTCTTCCAACTGGACTCCTGAAGGTTGTTTACAAGGTATTCCTGAGGTGTATCTCACTACAAAGAGACTCAACTAGAAGAAAATTCTGAAAGTGAAGACTGTCGCATTCAGCAAAAGGATGGCTAACAGTCCAGCTAACATCTTTTGTTACAACCTAAACTTACTGGATAAAATATACTTTTCAAAATCTCTTATTATGCCCATCTGATCTGGAGGCAGAATAAGTGAATTCCTCAGGGGGCAGAAACAAAAACGCATGAATCCTTTGGGATGACGCATGAATCTGGAAAAACAGCAGAGCCAGGAGTTGCTCTGAATGATTCGGGGTGTCTCTAATTGGTGATTTCTGGCACCCTGAAGTCTGGGTTTAAATGACATGCATGACCCATGAATAGAAGATGAATGTGAGGCCACAGTAGGAGGAGACGTGAAGACACTGAGGGTGAACTCCTCCACAGAAGTAGACAACCCCAAGAGCAAGACTTTCCCCCTACCCCACAGGGTAAACTAGAGGAATATGTTTCTGTCTCAGTCTCTGGATAAAGAAAAAAATATATATAACCCCTGGAAATTCCTGCACATGAATCCACACTTAATATATTACCTGCCCCTTAAAAAAAAAAAAAAAAAAGAGTGAAAATGCAGTTTTATGTGAGTCTCAAAGTGATAAGCCATCAAGTAGCTAGCAGAAGCAAACCTTTTCTGAAGAGATTCACTTTAAAATCAGGTGGCAGGGGATTCTGCTTCTGATATGAAGGAGGGGGTTCCCAGCAAAACAATCTCCCTGCAGAGAGCAACTATAAACTCTGGGCAAAATTAAAAACAAACAAAAAAACCTTTCTGAGTGAATTAGAGGCTGCACAAAAGCAGGCAGATTGTTTTGGGGAGTTGAAACTCGAGGGAAGCAACCAGCTGTGGTGGGGGGAGGGCTCCCATTTTTGTGGCTATTCCCTGACCACTGGCACAGGAAAGCCGCAGAGATGGGAAAGACCCTCTAGAGATGTGGTCATAGTCTTTGTTGAAGGAACCAGTGCAGGGAGCCTGGGCCCAGGGCTGCACAAAGGAGAGAGCCATAAAGGGGAAATCTAAGTTCTGTGCATAAACTCTGCTACGTCTCCAGCACAGTGTGAACGCCAGTGTGCAGGGCAGACTGAAAAGTGCAGAGAACTGAACAGCTACCTGCTGCATGAGAGACAGAATTTACAATTCAAGCAGAGCCCATTTCATGGTGTGTTGAGGCAAATTTTCCATATTTTTGGAAAGAATATCACAGAATCCAAATCTCCACAAACTAACATTTGCAACACTGAGGAACCCACAACTCCTCAAAATACAGAGAGGCAGGAATATATTTTCAGAATATTTCCAGAGAAAAGCACAGTCCACTCTGTGATAACCTGCACGTCAGAATTGTCAGGCAAGGACTTCTGAACAGCCATTATAATCACGGTTAGTGGGGCAAAGGGAAATAGCACATATTTATATGAATAAAACAGTAGTAAAGCTCAAAGATAGAATAATCCATTAAGTATGCTTGTGTATATATATATACACACAGATGTACACAGACAACCGAAAATATATAATACCTGATTTTTTAAAAAAAATTTACTGAACGCATCTAGGAGTGAATAGAGATAATGAAAGTCAGTGAATTTGAAGGGTGATATACACAATTGCACAACCTAAAGAAGAGGAAAAAAATTACAAAAAAATAATAAAAGAGCCTCAGAAATTTGTCACAATACAAATGTTACAATGGAAGCACAATTAGCACATCAGAAGAGAGGGCAGAGAAAGGGGGAGAAAAATAATGGGAAAATAATGACTTTAAACTTGCAAACTGGTGGCATCTCTTTTCAGATTCAATCATGTCAGCAAACCCCAAGGGGGATAAATACAAATAAACCCACTCCAAGGCACGTAAGATGCCAACCACTGCAGATGAAAGATAAAGGGACAGCTCTGGAGGCAGGAGGAAAAAAGACAGTCCTCCCAGGGTACCTGTCATGAGTGATGAGAACTCTGCTCAAATTGTGGGGCCCAAGATTGAACCACAGCCCCCCAGATCCGCCTACAAGAAACAGTAAAGGAAGTTCTATGAGGTGAAAAAAAGGATAAAACAGGGAAACTCAAATCTTCAGGAACAAATGGAATATCACAAAAGTTCATGGATAAAAACATAAATTTTAGAAAAAGGAAAACATGCAATAAACATATCAATTATAAACATACATTAATATGCATATATTATTGATAGAACTTGTTTATATATTGCTAATGCATAATTATACAATATAAAAAATAAAGATTATTTTATCATCTTAAAATATTTAAATACATAGTATAATCTTGTCATGAGGCTTTAATGTATATAAAGGCAATAGATATGACAGCTACATATAATGAATGATGGGAAAAAGATTGAATGGGACAATATACAAAAAGGTAAAACAAATAGAAAACAAACCCTAAAAAGGCACATCTAAATCAATACATAGAAAAAACTTCACTAAACATAAAATTGTATATAAATGTGTGTGCATACATATACTATCTGGTTTTTTTTGGTGTACATGTACTATTTCAATGAAATAACTAGGATGATCACATTGGATATAAAAAAGCAAGAACAAACTACATTGTGCCTATAAAATATGCACTTTAGGGGCGCCTGCGTGGCTCAGTTGTTAAGCGTCTGCCTTCGGCTCAGGTCATGATCCCAGGGTCCTGGGATGGAGCCCCACATCAGGCTCCCTGCTTGGCAGGAAGCCTGCTTCTTCCTCTCCCACTCCCCCTGCTTGTGTTCCCTCTCTCGCTATGTCTCCCTCTGTCAAATAAATAAAATAAAATCTTTTTAAAAAAATGCACTTTAAACATAAAGGCACATAGTGGTTGAAAGTAAACCAATAAAAAAGATATACTACACAAACAGTAAGAATAATGAGGCTGAGTGGCTTTGTTAATATTTGATAAGTTAGACTATAACAGAGGTTATAGTATTACCAAATATAAACAGAATAATGCATGATGATAAAGTTGTCAATTAATCATGAAGACATAACAACCATAAACGTGTCCGCACAAAAGAAGAGCTTCAAATTATGTAAAGAATAAACTGATGGAAGAGACATACGGGATTCCATAACTAAAATTGGAGATTTTAACATCCTCTCAGCAATTTACGGTAAAATTAGGTAAATCAGTAAAGACAGAGAACATATGAAAAGCACAATTAACTACCTTAAATGCCATCTATAAAATCCCAAACCTAACAATTGAAGAATAAACATCATTTTCAGGTGCACAGGGCACACTCATGAAGATAGACCCATTTGATGGGCTACAAAATAAGTCTCAGTACATTTTAACAAACTGAAATCATATGAAGTGTGTTCTCAGGTGTTAACAGAATTAAAATAAAAATCAATACCAATAAGGTATGTTGGAAAACTTCAAACTTTTGGAAATTAAACAATATATTCCTAAATCATCCAAAGGTCAAAGGAAAAATTACAAAAGAAATTGGAAAATATTTTACACTAACTGATAATCAAAAAATTAACATTTACATGAACATTTCTTTGAAACAACTAGAGTAGTGGTTAGAGGGAAATTTATAGTTTTAAATTATTTTATTAGAAAATAGGATATTGATCTGAGACTTTCCCTAAGCTACCACCTCAGAAGATTAGAAAATTAAATACAAAGAAATAAGGAAAAATACAATAAGCAGAAATCAATGAAACAGAAGACAAATAAAAGAGAAAAGAATCAATGTCAATATCTGGTAATGGGAAATAATCAACAAAAATGGTATGTAGCGGACTAAACTGAAGAAGAAAACTGAAATATCAGAAAAAAAAGGATAAGTTCTCACTACAAATCATACAGAAGTTGAAAGTATTGCAAGAGAATTTATTATTACAAGTTTATGGCAACAAATTCAACATCTTAGATGAAATGGATAAATTACTTAAAATGTACAACCTAGCCAAATTGACATAAAGTAAAAGAAATCTATGGAAGAAACTGAATTTACTATAAAAACTTTTCCCATGAAGAAAACATTGGTATATGATACCTTTATTGCTAAATTGTATTGAACATTACAGAATAAATACAATTCTTACATACATTTTTTCACAAAATAAAAAAAATGGAACACTTCCCAACTTGCATTATGAGTCTGCCAGGGCTCTGATATAAAAAACAAAAACATTAGGGGCGCCTGGGTGGCTCAGTCGTTAAGCGTCTGCCTTCGGGTCAGGTCATGGTCCCAGGGTCCTGGGATCAAGCCCCGCATCGGGCTCCCTGCTCAGCGGGAAGCCTGCTTCTCCCTCTCCCACTCCCCCTGCTTGTGTTCCCTCTCTCACTGTGTCTCTCTCTGTCAAATAAATAAAATCTTAAAAAAAAAAAATTAGAGAGAAACTAAAAAAAAAAAACCTTAGTGTCCCTCAGGTTTATAGAAGTAAAAATCTTTCACAAATATAAGTAGATAGACTACAACAAAATATAAAGAGGAAAATCTAAAAAAAAAAAATAAGACTTCTTTTAGGAATAGGAGGTTGCTTGACAAGATATTAGTCAATGGAACTTCCACATTCAGCTGAAATAAAGTAATAGAGGTTGTATTTACCTATAAGCCACTGTCAAGTAGGAAACTGCACAGAATATTGTAGATATTGAGAAAAGATAGAGCAGAACCATAATTTCCAAAGGATGGAAAATAAACAAGTATGTTTACACCAGTTTACAGTTTGGGAGGCAATTTCCAGGTTATAGTAGAGTGGGAAAACACAGAATCAGAGGGAGAATTTGCAGAGCAAGGCACAGAAGAGCAGACAGCTGTCTTCAGCGACAACTCTGGATACATGTGGAGGGGTTCTTGAGTCTGTGGCTAAGTTCTAATGTGCACATTTTTTTTCTTTTCTTTTTAAATTTTTATTTATTTGACGGAGAGAGAGACACAGTGAGAGAGGGAACACAAGCAGGCGGAGAAGGAGAGGGAGAAGCAGGCTTCAACGTGGGCCTCGATCTCAGGACCCGGGGATCATGACCTAAGCCGAAGGCAGACACCCAACTGACTGAGCCACCCAGGCATCCTGTAATGTGCACATTTAAGTAGAAAATATCTACAGAGGAGAAAGGACCGTAAGAAGGATTATGCTGACAGTTCCTCGAGCTCACACATGGCTCCAACCATGGTGGAAAAGCTTTGTAATATGTAGGGCAGAATCTTCAGAAGGATCTTCCTTACTATAGGAATAAATTTATACTAGACTGAAAGCTTATCTGGACCCACCCTAAAAAAAGCTTAACGAGGAAGTCTTGAAAGATTCCAATAACTAAGGGCACGCTAGAGCAAAATCTTACAGTGTATTAATGAAACAAAATCCAATAACAAACAACATAAATTTTCCAGGTCTGGCATCCAATCAAAATTTATGAGTCATGCAAAGCTAGAAGAATAATATAACTAATGAACACTAGTAAAGTCAATCTATAGAAAGAGACTCATAAATGACAGAGATGATAGATCTAGCAGAAAATAAAACCTACTAATTAGAAATAGGCTACATATGTTTGAGAAGGTGGAGAAAAATATGAGTGTGATGAGGAGACAAAAGATATAAAAAAGAACTGAATAAGGTTTCTAGATATGAAAATTATACTACCAGTAACTAAAACATACTGCCTGGGATGAACAGATCAGACATTCCAGAAGAAAAGACTGGTAAACATGAGGACACAGACATAAAAACTATTCAAAATAAAGCACAGAAAGAAAAAAAAGTTTAAAAAAAATAGTACAACGGATCATCAGTTTCTTTGTGGGCAATAGTATATTGTCCAATATACATATAATCGAGGGAGAAGAAACAAAAATATTTTAAGAATAATGCCAACTTTTTCCAAATTTATATAAAGTATAAATCCGAAGATTCAAGAAATTCAGCAAATTCCAAGCAGAATAAACATAAGAAAAGCATTGCAAGGCAATCCTGATCATTTTGCTGAACACCAAGGATAAAGAGGAAAATGTAATAAACATCTAAGAGGGGGCCGGGGATGGTGGGTGCACTGCACATCAGAGAAGACAAAGACAAGAGTGGCAGATGATTCATCAAATACCACAGCCAGCATTCAAGGGTGAAACACTCATGCACTGAAAGAAAAAAGAAATTGTCAATCTAGAGCTCTTTATCCAATGAACCGTCTTTCAAAATAAAAGCCAAATAATATTTTCAGCCAAAAAAAAATGAGTAATTAATTGCCTGTATATCTGTACTGAAATAAAGGTTAAATGAAGTTCATCAGACAACAAGAAAATTATAGGAGTTGGAAATGTGCTTAGAAACAAAGGAATGAGGAGCAGAAGAAATGGTGGTGGTGACTCTAATATACACAGATCCCTACAGCATCCCTCTTATGTTTATGACTTTAAAAGGCAGGGCTTCCAGCTATGACTGCATGAACAGGCTGAATAGTAGCCTACATGCATATGCACACATATGCACACGCACATGCACACAGTTTATCACATTTACAATAAAAACAACAACACATTCCAGGCTCTGGAAACCAAAAAAAAAAAGGCAAACAATGAACAGAGAAGTGTTTATTCATGACATGCTGGCAGAATTTGGGTAAGAAAGGTGGAGGTCTGTGAGCATCTCACCTAGCAAATTCACTCTATGAAGATGACATGTGATGGAGCGGAGCTGGCAACTAAAACAAGCAACTTCACTAGGAGGGGCCAACATGACTTGAGGTGGTGAGCAAAATCCCATGGGGGTAACATCAGCAAGATTATTAAACTCTTTGAGAGATGAATGGGAAACACTTGCCTCTCTGCTGGCCTGAGGTCCAGTCACATTGCAGGAGTGAAGTGAAGCGAGAAATATAACAGAGAGAGCCTGGAAATGGAGGGCCATAAAAGCCCTCTACATACTCCTGGCTATCAGGAAACACTTTGCATGTGCAGGGAGTGCTCGTGGGGACTAGTTTAAAGGCAAAGAAGGAGAGGGTTAAGAACTTGTAGTGCACTTGCTGCCCTTCCCAGTGCCCCCACATCCATCTGCAGGGACTGGAAACTCACAGGCTCCACACAATTAACCACAATCCCTGCCAAAACCACTAAGCTATAAAGTCACAGGGTCAAGCCCTGGAAAGCTAGACTAAAAAATAAGATTAAGAACAGAGCACAAACATCAGCAATGGCACACACCTCAGAAAGACACATACTTTAAGTCCAAGCCAATACAATAATAATAATAAAGTCAAGGAAAAAATATAAAAACTCAAGATGCTATAATATATTATCAGAAATGACCAGTTTTCAACAACAAAAATTTAGAAGACGGCCAAAGACAGGAACTATGCTGTATGATCAAGAGAAAAAATTCAATATGAACTGATTCTAAAGGGGTCCAGGTATTGGATTTAGCAGTCAATGAATCAAAACAGCTATTATAGGAGACTTCAGGAAAAAAAGGCAGAGTAAGAGGATCCTAAGCTAACCTCACCGCCCACACACACACCTAGATAACAGCCACATCAGTGCAACCAACGCAGAAAATTACCCAGAGACTGGCAAAACAGACTTTCCAGTCAATCACAGAGAGGAGGCCACAACAAAAAGGATAGGAGGGGTGGAGATGTGGTCTGGAACCACATTCCTGGTGAGACTACCCACAAATGCAGGGACACCATAAGCACAGGAGAAGGGAGAGGAGCAGACCCCACACTAGGCACCTCAGACATGGGGAAAAACAAGCCCTGACAACTTTGGGTTTTGAAAATCGGGGGGCTTAACATTGCAAGTTTTTACAACCAGGGGGCTTAACGCTTAAGTACTTTAAAAAAGTCACTGGGCTTATCTCTGGAAGAGCTGGAGAGAGAAAGGAAACTGAGTCCCCACACTTAGAGACAGAATAACAAACAACACTACCCTGGGTGACTCAGTTGGTTAAGCGACTGCCTTCGGCTCAGGTCATGATCCTGGAGTCCCGGGATCGAGTCCCGCATCGGGCTCCCTGCTCAGCAGGGAGTCTGCTTCTCCCTCTGACCCTCTTCCCTCTCATGCTCTCTCTCTCAAATAAATAAATAAAATCTTAAAAAAAAACAACACTACCCAGAGACAGCATAGAAACAGCAATTAAAAAAATACCTAGGACATACAAGAAGGAGATTTATTTATTAATCTCAGAACCTGCTCTGGAGGCCAGGGGTGATCTTTAGACTTCCCTAAGAACTAAAGAGTTGGCAGGCACCATTTCTCTCTCCCCTAGCCCCAACCCTGACACCTGTGAGAACCAGTGTGAACACTCACTACATGCTGATACCCCCTAACTACAAGCCCCTTAACAGCATAGGGATCAAACCCTGCCCACAACAGGCAAAGGGAACTACTGCAGCCAAGCAGACTAAAGGCAAGTGTACTTCAGCCACAACATTAGGGTTCACACAAATATATAGGAGACACTCCTGAAGTCCCTGGCTCTGGTGAACAGGGCACACTGCCTCACAGGGCACCACAGTATCTCTTCCTTGTAAGGCCACTTCTTTCAAGATCTAGAGACATAACTGACTTTCTTAATACACAGGAACAAACACATAGAGGTAGACAAAATGGAGAGAAAGAGGAGTATGTCCCAAATGAAAGAACAAGAAAAAAACACAGCCAAAGAGCTAAACGAAATGGAGATAAACAACATGCCTGATAAACAATTCAAAGTAATGGTCATAAAGACACTTACTGGACTTGAGAAGAGTGGAGGATCTCAGTGAGACCCTCAACAAAGAGTTAGAAAATATAAAAAAGAACCAATGAGAGATGAAGAACTCCATAACTGAAATTAAAAATGCACTAAAGTCAATAAATAGTAGATTAGAGGAAGCAGAAGAATGGATCAGCAAACTGGAAGACAGAATAATGGAAAGCAACCAGGTTGAATGACAAAAAGAAAAAATAATAAAAAATGAGAACAGGTTAAGGAAACTCAGCAACATTATCAAGCATAACATTCACATTATAGGGATCCCAGAAGGAAGAGAGAAAAGGGGACAGAAAATTTTATTGCATAAATGATAGCTGAAAACTTCCATAACCTGGGAAAAGAAACAGACATCCAGATCCAGGAGGCACAGAGATCCTCCAACAAAATCAAACCAAGGAGGTCCACACCAAGGCACAATGATTAAAATGACAAAGAGTTGTGATGAAGAGAACTTTAAAAGCAGCAGGAGAAAACAGTTACATACAAGGTAAACCCCATAAGGCCATCAGCTGATTTTTTAACAGAAACTGTGCAGGCCAGAAGAGAGTAGCAGGATATTCTGAAGCACTGAAAGGAAAAAAAAAAAAAAAACTGCAGCCCAGAACATTCTATCCAACAAGGCTATCATTCAAAATTGGAGGAGAAAGAGTTTCCCAGACAAACAAAACTAAAGGAGTTCAGGACTGCTAAACCAGACTTATAAGAAACATTAAAGGGAATTCTGGAATGGAAAGAAAAAGTCATAATCAGGAATAAGTACATTAGGAAACAAAAGATTTTCACAATTAAATACAAACATAGTAAAAGTGTATTACTTATAAAATCAGTACATAGGTTACAACACAAATTACTTATAAAATCAGTACATAGGTTAAAACACAAAAGCAGTAAAATCAATTATATCTATAAAAATCAGGCAAGGAATTCACAAAAGGATGCAAAGTATGACATCATATACATAAAATGTGGGTGAGGGGAGTAAAAGTTTAGTGCTTTTAGAATGGGTTCAAACTTAAGCAACCCATCAACTTAATATAGACTGCTATATGCATAAGATGTTATCTATGAACCTAATGGTAACCACGAATCAAAAACCTGTAATAGATATACAAAAAATAAAGAGAAAAGAATCCAAGCCTATCTCTAAAGAAAGCTATCAAACCAAAAGCGAAGAGAGCAAGAAAGGAAGAGAGAAAAACTTCAAAACAACCAGAATACAAGTAACAAAAAGGCAATAAATACATATATACCCGTAATTAGCTTGAATGTAAACAGATTAAATGCTCCAATCAAAATATGGAAGGCGACCGAATAGATAAAAAAGCAACATTCACTGTATGCTGCCTACAAGAGACTGACTTTAGATCTAAACACACATGCAGATGAAAAATGAAGGGATGGGAAAACATTATGAAAACGGAAGCAAAAAGAAAGCTGGGATAGCAATACTTATATAAGACAAAATAGAATATTTTATCTTTAAATTTTTATCTTTTTTTAATTTTTTTATTGTTATGTTAATCACCATACATTACATCATCAATTTTTGATGTAGTGTTCCATGATTCATTGTTTGCATATAACACCCAGTGCTCCACACAGAACGTGCCCTCTTTAATACCCATCACTGGGCTAACCCACTCCCCACACACCTCTCCCCCCTAGAACCTTCAGTTTAAGACAAAACAGACTTTAAAAAGAGATTGTAACAAGGGACAAAGAACACTACATAATGATAAAAGGAAGAATCCAACAAGAGGATATAATAATTGTAAATATTTAGGCACACAACACTGGACCCCATAAATACATAAAGCAACTATTAACAGACATAAAGGAAGAAACTGACAGTAATACAATAGTAGGGCACTTTAACACCCCACTTGTATCAATGGATATATCATCCAAACAGAAAATCAACAAGAAAACAGTGGCTTTAAATGACACACTGGACCAGATAGACTTAAGAGATGTGTATTCCGAACACTCCATTCAAAAACAGAAGAATAAACTTAACCGAAGAAGTAAAAGACCTACACTCTGAAAACTGTAAAACAATGGTGAAGGAAATTGAGGATGACACAAAGAAATGGAAAGACAGCCCATGCTCATGGATTGGAAGAAACAATATTGTTAAAATGTCCTTACTACTGAGAGCCATCTACAGATTTAATGTAATCCCTATTAAAATACCAACAATATTTTTCATAGAACCAGAACAAGCAATACTAAAATTTGTATGGAACCACAAAACACCCCAAAAGCCAAAGCAATCTTGAAAAAGAACAAGGTTGGAGGTATCACAATCCCAGATTTCAAAATACACTTGAAGCCATAGCAATCAAAACAGTATGGCACAAAAAAAATAGACACATAGCTCAATAGAACAGAATAGAGAGTCCAGAAATAAACCCATGCTTATATGGTCAATTAATCTTTGATTAAAAAGGAAAGAATACCCAATGGGACAAATGGTGCTGGGAAAACGGAAGAGTAACATGCAAAAAATGAAACTGGACCACTTTCTTACACCATATGTAAAAATAAACTCAAAATGGATTAAAGACCTAAATGTTAAAACCTGAAACCATACAACTCCTAAAGAAAACACATGCAGTAATTTCTTTGACACTGGCTGTAGAACATTTTTCTAGATATGTTTCCTCTGGCAAGGGAAACAAAAGCAAAATTAAAATATTGGGACTACACAAAAATAAAATTTTTGCACAGTGAAGGAAAGTACTAGCAAAACAGAAAGATAACCCACTAAATGGGAGAAGATATTTAAAAATGATATATTCAATAAGGGATTAATACCCAAGACATATAAAGAACTTATACAATACCAAAACAAAACCCCTAATAATCCAATTAACAAATGGACTGAGGACCTAAACAGACATTTTTCCAAAGAATTCTAGATAGCCAACAGGCACCCAAAAAGATGCTCATCACCACTACTCAAAGAAATGCCAACCACAACTACAATGAGATACCATTTTACACCCATCAGAATGACAAAAATAAACAAAAAATAAAAAGCTTTGGTGAGAATGTAGAGAAAAAAGGAACCCTTGTGCACTGTCGGTGAAAATGCAAATTGGTACAATCTCTTTGGAAAACAGTATGGAGTTTCCTCAAAAAATTAAAAATAGAATTACTATATGATCCAGTAATTCCATTCCTGGGTATTTACCCAAAGAAAATAAAAAGATGAATCTGAAAAGATATATGCACTCCTATGTTTATCACAGCATTATTTACAATAACCAAGATATAAAAGTAAACCAAGTGTTCGTTGATAGCTGAATAAAGAAGTCACACACATACACACACATCCCCCAGAATATTATCTAGCCATAAAAAAGAATGAAATTTAGCCATTTCCAACAACATGGATGGACCTACAGGTTATAATGCTAAGTCAAATAAGTCAGAGTAAGACAAACACTGTATGATTGAACTCATAGGTGAAATGTGAGAAACAAAACAAATGGACATACAAAGAAAAAAAAAAAGATTCTTAAATATAGAGAAACTGGTGGTTACCGGGGGGAGGTGAATGAGGGCACGGGTAACGTTGTTGAGTACTGAAAAATGTGTAGCATCGTTGAATCATTATATTGTACACCTAACACTAATGTGACATGTTGTATTACACTTGAAGTAAAAATAAAAGTAGATATAAATATATTCAAATAATGAATGAAAAGTATGTTTAAAGAATTATAGGAAAATATGTAATAATGACTCAACAAACAGAGAATCCCAAAAAAGAAATAAGAAAGAATTGAAAATAAATATATAGAAATACTGGAGCTGAAATTAAGAATTATACTATTGAGTATAAAAAGTAAAAAATATACTATTGAGTCCCTCTAGTAAATCTGAAGTGACAGAAAAAGAATCAGCATAGTTGATATAATAGTAGAAACTATTCAGTTTGAAAAAAAGGGAAAAAATTTAAATAAACATGGACTCAGCCCCACAGTTTCTGGAGCCAAAGACAGAGGATGGGATGGGCTGCAAAAGGACACAGCAATCTTAGAGGGGTGATGGATACTATCTTGATGGTGATGATCGTTTCTTGGATTGTATAAATCTCAAAACCCAAAACTGAATACATTTTGGGGATGTAAAGTATAGCTCAGTAAAACTGATTTAGAAAAAAATGTAGGTCTCAAAGAATTGAGAAATGTGTTTATAGAACATGAGCTTAAAACTGGAAATGTCCATTCATTAAGAGAAAGCATCAATAGGAAGAAAGATTACAAATTCACAACACTGACAATGATGTAGAGATTGTATCAGAATTAAACAATCCCAATTATTTAAAAATATGTTTCATGTGAATAAATAAAATGGTTTTTGAGGTATAATAGAAGACAATCTAATATATCATAAGATCCAAAGAATAAACAAACAAAAATTCAGTGAGAATCTCAATGGAGCGTTTAAACAGTAGGACTAGGTAAGGTGGCAGAGAAGATAATGAAGCATTGCTAAGGAAGTAACAGAATGCAGCAGAGAAAAAGATGAAAAATGTGTATGAGAGGTAAGGAGGAAAAGACTCAGTGAGCTGAACTGATCTTAAATCAGCAATGGAGGAGAAAATAGAATGGGGAAGAAGCAATATCCAAGGAAATAATAGTTGAGAATAAATGAACAAATGGAAATACAGTCCCAAATTGTGCCAAATTATAGAACACCAAACACAAAGTGAAAATGCTAAAAAAAAAAAAAAAATTTAAAAACAGCTGTAAAGGAAGGATAACAGGACCAAATAGATTTTTCAAGACTAACATTAGAAATTAGAAAGAGTAAAATGATACCAATAAAAGTACAGAAGGAATTTATTGTATTAGTGAAGGTTCTTCAGAGAAATGGAACCAATAAGATATACACAGATGGATAGATGGATGGACGGACAGATGGACAGATGGAGATTTAGTGTAAAAATCGCCTCACATAATTGTGGAAGCTGAGATACCCCATGATCTGATTTCTGCAAGTTGGAGCACCAGGAAAACCAGTGGATAATGAAGTGTTTCACTCAACATAACTTTCCACATTGTTGTACTTTACCCTGAAAGTGTTAAACATTTTTAAAGTGCTCAACTATTTTGGATAGAAATTTTCCAAAAACATACTACAAATA
This sequence comes from Eumetopias jubatus, assembly GCF_037043125.1. Taxonomy (NCBI): domain Eukaryota; kingdom Metazoa; phylum Chordata; class Mammalia; order Carnivora; family Otariidae; genus Eumetopias; species Eumetopias jubatus. Next base: position 6,273,511 of record NW_028274808.1, read on the forward strand.
TTTCTACTTTTAAAAAAGAACATATTATAATGTGACCTTCAGTCCACATCTGAAGTTCTGAGGACTAGAAGCACAGACATCCAAAGATAGGAAACAGGTGTTTTAGCTCAAGCAAAGAGTTAACTGGTCCTTCCTCTGTGCCCTTGCTCTATTCAGGCCCTCAGTGGACTGGAGGATACCTACTCACATTGCAGAGGGTGATCTCATTTACTCATCCTACAGATTCCAATGTTGATGTCTTCACAAACACACCAAACACAGTGTTTTGTCAGCTCTCTGGGCATCCCTTAACCCAGTCAGGTTGACTCATAAGATGAGCCATCATGACTATCAACTGGGCATTCCATGCCCTAATAATCTAAAAATAACGAGGGCAAATAAGGATATCTTTGGGGGAGGAAGGAAGGGAGGGAGGGAGGGAGGAAGGAAGGAAGAAAACAGAGAAAATTATATTCAAGGAAAGTAAAAAATGAACATAAGCAAAGGAAGTGATTGTAGAAGAAGGTCTAATATGCAAAAAGAAACATTGAACAAGGAAAATGTGAGGATGTTGGATGTTATGATTTTCTTCCACCCTTGCATTTTCTGAACTTTCTTTGCATTGTCTTTACATTAGTAATTTTTTTTAAAGCAGAATTATGTGGGACCATTTATTGTTGGAGCAAGCACTACTAGACTCTCAGCAGGCCAGAGAGCGTGGCAAAATGATGGATGGAATGTCATCACTTAACTGTGTGAAGTCAAAAGCAGAAGGGCTTTGGAGAGCGTCTTACATAACCTCTCCCAACTTTTAGTGAGGAAAGAAAGGTCACATTATAATATGTTCTTTTTTAAAAGTAGAAATATTTGTGGTTGTTTTTGGAAAATTTCTATCCAAAATAGTTGAGCACTTTAAAAATGTTTAACACTTTCAGGGTAAAGTACAACAATGTGGAAAGTTATGTTGAGTGAAACACTTCATTATCCAGTATTGCCGGATCATTGCAAGCATTAATTGCATCTAATTGTTTAATAGAGAAGTTTGAATTAATAAGGAAACTACTTCTAATATAGAACATGGGGAAACAAAGTCTTCCTTTCCAGATGATGAGCTGAAAATGGCAAGAAATGTTTATTTGCTTTTGTCTTTTCACACCTCTCCCCATGGGCTACCCAGCCTAAGGCTTTATGGTAAAACATAATCAATGAACTGAAGAATTCACTGAACCTATTCAAGTTGTAGTCTCTTTTTATGGGCAGATAATGGTCAACATAACACAGAAAATACCAATTGCAATACTTTATGATTAAATAGTCATTTTCCTGATGAATTTAAGAAGATAAAGAAGGGAATCCAGGATGATGATCCAGAGTATCTAAAAAAAAAAAATAAGAATCTTCTAATTCCTCTTAGTCTGGGAAGAGGTTGGGGCTATAAGGATTAGTTCAATAAAAGAGTACAGGTGAAGTAGGTAGGGGCAGGGGGAGGGATGGTGGGAGGCAGTCAGAGAGAGAAAAAGAGACAGACGCTGTCAAAAAGAAGCAGCACAATCAAGACTGTTAAATGCCCTTAGAAAGCATAAACAAGAGGATGTTTTTAGAGCTATAATTTAATTGTTATCAGCATAACAGCACAAGATTGAATGTAATGCATCAACAGAGAACTAAAGCAACTAACCCAAGAGACAGAAGAAATACTATGGCATTCAAAAGAAATGAAGGAAGTCTTTGTGCACTGAGAAGGATACAAAAAAGAGGCAAAATTGTGCATACAATACCGCGTCTTGTCTTCCATGGATGAAAGGGGGAAGGGACACTACACCCTGTGATGTCATTTTGAGTTTTAAACATATGAGTGCACTGCTTACTTCAAACAAATCACACACACACCCTCCCAGTTGAAAGGTATACCTCCCTGATTAGTGCATTTGTTCATTTGCTTTGCATATGCCCCAATTTCACATTTCAGCATGAATCATGGATACAAGATGGTATTTAAGTTTTAAGGCCACAGATCTAGCAAGGCTCAGAGAACAGCAGGAAAGAAATAATAACAGCAAACATGAGTTTTCTGCTCGCATTTGTGGGAGGTGTATTGGCTTGTATGAGTGTGTGCATGTGTAAGCCAGAAAAGCATAATTAACGTCATCTCAGCCCCCTCCCCTCCCCCTCCCCCAGAGACGGTCTGTCTTCCTGCCTCGTGTGAAAAATTGGCGCAACAAATATAGAGGCAAAACCAAAGACACTGACAGGCCAGGCTGATTTACTTGACAAAGGCAGAGAATCTCCAGAAAAAGGTATATAATTCATCCAGAAGTTGAGGAGACCAGTGAGAAAGAAAAGAGTGAGCAGAATTGGTTGTTTGCATAGAGCGGAGAGAAATACTTGAGGGATTGCTACCCTGAATGTTTTTTCCTTTCCTTGCTTTTTTTGATTGACAGATTCGTGGTTTACTAGTTTTTTTTTCTTTTTCTTCTTTGAATGTATTATTATATAGAAATGAACCCGTATACACACTGTAATAAACATACATACCTGTAACATATGTGTGATATATATATTACAATGACCAAATGAGGAAAATATTATGTGATAGCGCTTTGTGGTACACAAAGTCATTGTAACAAGCTTTAAAGAAAAGCTTTAAAGAAAACACTCATTTTTTTTAAGGAAGCAGGATCAAAGTAGTTCAATGATTTGTTCATTACAGTATAGCTAATATTGGAAAGAGGCAAAACCCAGTTTACCTACCCATTCGTTCATGCATGCGTTCATTCAAGAGCTCAGCACGGTCTATACTTTCGTTTGCTTTGAAGAGACAAAGATAAAGTCCAGTCTCTGCCTTCAGGGGGCTCCCGGCCTAGCCGAGGGTGACAAAGATCACACACACATGTGCTATGGAAGAAGTGTGCCACGGACGAGGCAAGCACAAAGGCCTTGTGCTCCGTGCTACCAGCTGGGTTACACAAGATTCGATGAACCAAGTAACCCGGAGCTGACGGGGAAAGCCATGCAGGTATTCCCCAGGTAGATGGGACAAGGGGGAGGGGAGGGGAGCCGGGGAGGAGGAGGAAGAGGCGGAGAGGAGACAGGGTGGAGGAGGGGAAGGAGGCGAGGAGCCAGGGAGGGGGAGGAGACGGGGAGCGGGAGAGGAGACAGGGCGGGGGTTAGACGAGCCGGGGAGAGTATTTCTAGTCAAGGAGCTTCCCTAGTGTCGAAGAGCCACATGGTTTCAAGGAGTATCACAAAGCCTGTCACGATGAGGAGTGACAAAAGGCAGTGCTATTTGGGGGGTAGGGAGTCAATTCACAAAAACCCTTCTGTCTCCAAGCCCAATTTCTCCTATGGTCTCCAAATTTCAATGCACATTAAAATCACTGGGGGGAGCATTCAAAAGTATCTGGGGCCACCTGGGGGGTTCTGATATGGATTCACGCAGTATCAGGCAGAACAGAAGCCAAACTTCCAGCCTTCGGGCTAAGGAGAGATTGTGTGGTGTAGAAAAACGGCAAGTGACGGCGTGCCCGGCACATCCGCCGGCGCGGGCTTGACCACCGTGAAGTCCCTTCCTATGTTCGGGCCCTCATTTCAACATCTGCAAAGTGACCACGTGTACCAAGTAAGCAGTTTCCAAAACCGTGATTTTGTTTTCACAGTGGATATTTTGCTGCTGTTCAGACACTTCTTACGTGGAACAGGAATGAATAAATGGCTAGTAATGGGATTATTCAGATGTGAAAAGAACAAGCTCTCATGTTTGCTCTGCTGCTCACCCAGAACACTTCTGTGACCAGACGCGTGGGTTTTCCCCACACTGAAAAATTCCCCAACTCTCCAGACACAAGCTGAGTATCTTGCAATTCAGTTCCATTCTGACCCTATCGACCTGGCTGTCTATCGGCAGATCCCACAAGTCAAGGGCTCAGTCCCACAAAATGGCGCCCACTTCCGGTGCCAATCCCTTGTGGTTGTCACCTGTAGTTCTGATGGATTCTCTGTAAGTCAGGGGTCCCATGACCCATCCTCAGGTTCAAGGATCTGCAAGGACGGCTCACAGAACTCAGACTACTTTGTTATGTAATAAGGGATATGCTAAAGGATATAGATGAACAGCCATATGAAGAGATACATAGAGTGAGGGCTAGATGGGTCCAGAGCAGGAGCTTCTGACCCCACGGGGTTGGGGGGTAGCCATCCTTCCAAGGCGTGGATGTGTCACCAACCCCAAAGCTCTCAGAACCTTGTATGTTAGGGATTTTTGTGGAGGCTTCTTCACGTAGGCATGATAGATTATTAACTCAATCTCTAGCCCATTCCCCTCCCCAAAGGATAGGAATGGGGCTGAATATTCTACACTTCTAATCACACTTGATCTTTATTCAGACCAGCTCCATTCCAGGAGCCCATTAAGAGTCACCTCATTAGAACAAAAGATGCTCCTATCACCCAGAAAATAATAAGGGATTTAGGAGCTCTGTGCAAGACACTCCTATCACCCCCATCACTCAGAAAATTACAAAAGTTTCAGGAGTTCTGTGCCAGGATCCAGAGGCAAAGCCCAAATAGTAGCAGTAACCCAGGAACAGAAACTGATATATATCTCTTATTATTTCACAGGAGGGAATCCTGGAACCCCACATAGTCTCCATCCCCTTGCTGGGACCACACCAGAGGCCCTCAGGCTACTCGCCACAGCCCTGCTGCTCCATGCAAAGCCCCGGACTGTGTACGGACGGAGGACACAGGGTCTCCCATTCATTCCTCCACCGTTGGCACAGGACAGGTTTCAGAATACAGCAAGTGATATGAAAGTGCAGTAGAAAGAAGGCATGGTTAAGGGCGCCTGGGTGGCTCAGTTGGTTAAGCCACTGCCTTCGGCTCAGGTCATGATTCTGGAGTCCTGGGATCGAGTCCCACATCGGGCTCCCTGCTCGGCAGGGAGTCTGCTTCTCCCTCTGACCTTCTCCCCTCTCATGTGCTCTCTCTCTCATTCTTTCTCTCAAATAAATAAAATCTTTAAAAAAAAAAAAAAAAAGAAGGCATGGTTAAAAATCTCCCCACGAACTTGATGGGACACTACTCAGAGTAAAGTTGACTGCACTGCAGTTTTTACCCCATGAGTGAACACATCTAGCCTGTAGCCTCCTAACTGAAAACAAAGAAATTCTGCCCCTGCCTCCACCCCAGACCAAAGTCCCCAGAGGTCAAGGCACCATGTTTGTTTTGCTTGAGGATGCATTTCCATCACATAGAACAGTGTGGGGCATTTTGTGTTTGTTTAATGAATATCTTTTGAATGACAAGATGTGTTGAAAAGAAAATTAAAAGCAAACATATTCAACTAAAATGTATGAAAGGGAAGCAAAAAATGGAAAGTCTAAATTCATTGTATCATACAATCACCCTTCTTATGTACAGAGAAAGGAGTCTGGGAAGGAAAAAAAAAAGTAGTAAGTACATAAAGTCCGTATACTGTTGACCCAAGAGTCTACCAGGCCATCCAAAAATTTGTGGTGAGGTTAGATTGGACTGTGCCTCACAAAATTTATCTGAAATATCCCAGAGAAATGCCACAAGAAAAATGGGCATAACATGTGCGCATCTCATTCACATGCATCTATAAGTGAACGTCCTGATAAATGATCGTGTCTCTGACCTGTTTCAGACTTTCTCATTGAAAATGATGAACTGGGAAAGGGAAGCAGCTGAGACATGGTTGGGATTACTTGGTACCTATGCTGCATATTTTAGAGTTGATATTTACTTTGACCTACAAGGGCCGCCTTGACCATTCTTACTCATTAACACATCTTCAGGGGCTCAGATACAGATCCTGATTTTTTGGAGGTAACAGGGAAAAATTCATTTGGCTGTCCCTAAAATATATGAAGAGCCTCTACAAACGAGAAATGATTTACACCACCAACAGCAGCAGGGATTTGATGCCATGAAGGGATTAAGAGATGTATTAATACAGAGAAGAGCACTGAGTTGAAAGGCAAGTTTCCCTGAGTGATCCATCACTGGCCATGTGTATGACGCAGAAAACTGCACAGGTAGCCAAAGAGCACTGATTAGCACAAACAGATGGTAAGGTAGTGACCGCTCAAAGTTAGTATAAAGCTGACAATTCAATATATTTTGGCTTCTTCCTAAGTGTGCAATGCACAAAGGAGTTTATGGTGATTACACAATAATTATTAAATAACACATTTGAGTAGCACAATCTTGATGGGCTCACAATATATTAGCCATGGTTTCCGTGTAGCCAGCACAGAGTTGGTGCTCAACATAAATGATGATTAAATGAATAAAGATGAAGGACTTAAAACTGAAAAAAAATGAAACACAATATGAAGAAATATTGATTTAACTATAAGATAAATGCCATCACAGCTATATTCTATAAACAATAGCTATGTTAATCTAATACTTTTTGTCTGCTTCAGAGTTTGTTTGTTTGTTTGTTTTTATAAGATTTCATTTTTAAGGAATCTCTACACACAGGGCAGGGCTTGAACTCTCGACCCTGAGATTAAGAGTCACATACTCCACCGACTGAGCCAGCCAGGAGCTCCTGTCTGTTTCATAGTTTTAAAGCAATTACAACCTGGACCATTTTCCGTCCATAAGCCCGAGTCTTTTAAACTACTCTGGTCACTTGGCTTTTTAAGCTCCTGTTTGTGTCACCGTCATTCATTAATTTGTCCACTCGTATATTCAACCATTCATTCATTCACTCACACACACATGCATTTTTCATACCCGTCTCTGTCTCTAGCTTTCTGTCTGCCTCCCTGTCTGATGCCTCTGGAACCCTTGGAAAGCAAGCTAGTGCTTCTTCTTTATTGCACACTTAGAATAGAAAGCCTCACTACAGTGAACAGATGCAGCCATTCCCCCGTCAAACCTAGACTTTGCCTGGACAACACCATATGACACTGTTTGCAAAGCTGCTAACCTCTGAACTGTCCCTTTGTTTGCCTCTTCTGAACCCCTCAGGAAGAGCTTTTGAGAGTCTATGGACCATGTTAAGTACAATGTTAATCATGGTATCAATGAATCCCCAGCCACAGAAACACGGGAGAAAAGAAGTTCACATCAAATTTGGAAAAAGAAAGCAAGCCAATTCAAATAAGTAAGTCAGAATCATCAGTAAGCAATATGGAAAATGAGATCAGTCTTCATTCTCTCACTCTTAATGCTGCTGAGAGAAAGTAAACAATTAGCCATTAGTGCTAATCGAAAACTACAGAACACACATAGCAATATTCCTCCCTACATAGTAGTGGTAATACGGTAGGATAATCCTTCCCACAAAGAGGGCTCTTCCTTCTTCCCTTTGCTGTTTTTTACTTTCAAATATTAAACTGGTGGGTGTTTCATGTTTACATACTCTTCTGGCTTTCAGTATCTATGCCTGCGCTGGGTTTGTAGAAAAAAAAAGTTACTTCCTGCAGAAAATTTATTCTGTGCTGTCCCCACGTGACTTCTTAGAAACAGAATATTTCATTTCTAAAGTGACTGTTCCTGATCTAAGAAGAAATATCAAGAGTCTCACTTTCTCTGTATTAATTTTTAAACTCTGTTTTATCTTTCTGAGATTTCAGGGCTTCCAAGAATGTACCATGTGAGAAGATTCACACTTCTTATCTTTCACTTTAATATGTATGCTTCGCTTGCTCTGAGAAGCATAGAATATTCCTTTGCTATGTCATCCAGCTTCAACGTCCTGATACTTCAGTGTATAATAAAATCAGTGGGCTCACTACATAGGTTGGAGAAACAAAGTTGACCTCCACTGAAAAGAAATGATTTAACCAGATTTTGTGAACTTTCTCAAGATCACCGAGATCAATTTGTGAAAAGTTTGTTAGGATCTTACATGAAGAGGGCACAACATGGATGAAAGAACACAGAACGGGGGATGGGATTCCTGTCTCTGAGTAACTGACATTCCTTCCAGCCTATATACCAATAACCTTACTCCCAGGAAAAACAGAAAAAGAGCTATTGTGAAAGTGCAAAGTCTGACATGAAAAGAAGAGGCGAGGGAGAGGTTAGTGGTCAAAACCCCAGGAATCCTTCCCACAGGAAATGATACCTGAGGTGCACAATCCCGACAGGTGGAGATGGTAGAGCAAAGCATCCATGTAGGGTTTGCATTAATCAAGTCAGATTGTATGCCTGGAATCTGCATGTTGGCAGGAGACGGAGGTGGAGGAAGGAAGATCAGGCACATGAGTTAGACTGGAAAGAACAAAATGCCAGAATAATTAGTTGAGACTTTAATGAGTGGGCACAAAAGATTTCTAAGAAATAACACAATCAGGGCTGTGTTCTAGGAAGATTTTGGAAGTAGAATGTGTTTCTCTAGGTGTGGAATGAATCTCAATTATGTTTAAATCATTGATGTACCTAATTCATAAAGATCTGTGAGATGACACTGCATTACTAGAGGACTACTTGTGACTATCAATAGTTTATATTTACAGAGTGCTTCATAATTAAAAAATAAATTTTCTGTTAATATCTCATTGTAGCTTAGCAATTGCCTCAAGAAGCAGGGAGCATTATCCCGGTTTATAAATAGAGAGTAAATTTTCAGTCATGGAACTTTTCATATACATCATAATTAGGAGAACAAAGACCAGAATCCAGGATTGTGAAACCAAAATCTCATGTGATGTCAATAGTTACATGAATTAAATATCAGTGAGAGCAGAAGGGAGTAGGGGACTTTGGAAACAAAAGTAAATAAAAAAGTAAAATTTTAAGAACTTAGGTGCTTAAACTTAGAATTTAGAACTTAAGAACACAGAAAAGGGGCGCATGGGTGGCTCAGTCAGTTGAGCGGCCAAACTCTTGATTTCAGCTCTGGTCATGATCTCAGGGTTATGGGATCGAGCCCTGCGTCAGGCTCCATGCTCAGTGCGGAGTCTGCTTGAGATTCTCTCTCCCTCCCTTTGCCCCTCCCCCCACTCACACTCACGCTCTCTCTCAAATAAATAAATCTAAAAAAAAAAAAACCAAACCTATTAGAATACAGGTGGAATAACAACAGAAGGAAGCAACCTCAGATTTGCGGTTGGCCAAATTCAGTGCCATTGTCCCTGAACAGGAACGTGAGATGTAGCACATTTAGGTTATCTGGTTTTATAAGATCCATTTCATTATCAGACTCTACTGGTATCTGTCTAAAGACCCTCCCTGTACTACACTCACCTAAAACTCTAGGGAGCTGGATGCTTAAGTCAAAGATCACCATACTTTTCACAAAAGCCATGACAGTTACTTGACTAGTAAACTCATAGAATTTAGAATCAGAATGAATTTCAGAAGGAAAAACATTGAAAGGAAGAATTTTAAGATGTGCCCTCTTCCAGTTACTCAATCAAACATGAATCTAGACTATCCCAGATGTAATTAAGGTCCCAAATCAACTGATTCTAAGATAGGGAGATTAGGTGGATAGTCCTGACATAATCACCAGTCCTTTAGAAGCCGAGAAGCTGCTCCTGTTTGAAAACACCCACACCCATGTCTAGAGCTGTGCCCTCTGCCCTGTCCCTGATGCCAAACCTCAGTATACAGCCAGGCAACTTCACAATTCTGTGTGTCTAACCCAGCTGGGGCCACTTGAAGAACCAGAGGCAGTGGAACACCATGGCATTCAGGGTGGAATGGCCTCAGATTCAGTTGGCCATCAGTCTGCTTTCTTGAATTCCAAAACTGGGTTTCTGGCAGGCCTCTCCATAATTGCCCCAAGAACCCCAAGTGTTCTCCTTTCTGTGCTGGTTTTCTTCACTGAGTTTCAATTTCTACACTGGGACCTCCAGTGTCCTCTGCTGACAGATCAGCTTCCAAGAGCCCCACACATGACTTTATGGCTTTAATCCTATGGTGCAGTTCAGACAGCTAAACTCAGAAGGGTAGGTATCTTTACTTTTTAGGGCTTTTTGTTCTTATTAGCATCAGTTGGCACTTCAACATAATATCAGTTGAAATCAAGAATAAAAAATAAAATTGTTTCAATTAAAATATACTTTTGCATTTACCAAGGACAAAAACAATCACAGATCATTAGATCAAAATTAAAAGTACCATTCTTAGCGGTAGTGCTAACAGCCATCAGCTACAAAAGAGATTATGCCCCAGGCTGAGGTTCAGTTCAATTTAAGTGCTGAAGTATACATGGAAGCTCAAATAAAAGGAGATTAAATGAATCTTATTTAACAAAACCCAAAGATGTCCCCATGCTGGAGAATTTTCAATGCTTAAAAATAAGATTTTTATGACCTCACATTACTAATGTCTTTAAATTTTCTTAAGGGATTTGATTTTCAGTTATGTTATCAATCTGAAAAACTTCCTTCAGTTGACTTTTACATGGTGCCTTGAATTAGATGATACTGAGTCCTAGTGACATTTGTAAATATGTACGCATAATTTAATTTTCTTTCCAAAGTTAGTAACATGCAGATCAGCCCATTGAAAAATCACTAACTTGCTTTTATCAGCACATTTTTAAATAACAGCTAATCCAAGAGTAGACCTTCATTTTCTCTGAACAAAAACCACTTGCTTCATTAAGCAATATGTTGACAGCTAATATGATAAATTTAAATAACAAATATGAATTTTACAAGCCCATTAACTTATAACAAAAGATGCAAAAGGGCATGCTTTTGAAAAGGGTGAGTACCTCATGTAGATAGTTTTTGTCAAATTTACTTGAAATACACATAAAAGAGCACTGATGTTGCATAAATTATCATAGTAATCCACCTTTAATTTATTTTTTCTTTTTTTGAGAGAGAGAAAGCACAAGAGTGTGAACTGGGGTGAGGCCGTGGGGGAGTAAGGACAGAGGGAGAGGGAAAGAATCTTAGGCAGACTCCACATCCAGCACAGAGCCCAACGTGCGGCTGGATCTCACGACCCTGAGGATCATGATCTCAGTCAAAACCAAGAGTCAGACACTTAACCAACTAAGCCACCCAAGTGCCCCTAGTTTCTATTATGATACTTCTTATAACCACACTCATCAAAAAACAAACAAAAACAAAAACCTAAAAAGTAGCAAATAATGAAAAAAAATAGGTAAAATAAATTGATGCTAAATGCATGGCCAAAGTATTCAAAGAAAATTTAATCCTAAAATAACACATTTTTATTAAAACATGATAGGAATAAAGCATATATAGTAACTCCTCAGTTAAAATCCATACGCCCTATTTTTGGAGATATCTTCCTCTATTTCTCTACTACTTCTAGAATAAATTCCTCCTTTTTGGCAGGATATAAGCACTTTGCTTCCCAATAGGATTTCAGTGAAAGTTGTGCACAGTGTTTTATAAAAGGGAAATTTCTCATTCGTGAGGAACCATCAATCTGGTAATAGATGAAGATACTCCAAACAAAATTTTTCACTTGTGAAGAAACTCCTACTGGCTTTCTTACTTCTCTTTACCACCATTGATGAAACGTTACTGGCATAGACTATTCCCTGTGCTTCCTCAGCTCTGAGGTGCCCAAATCAGTTAGTAGTTACCATGTGGTGAAATTCTTACAGAAGATTTCATTTCTGTAATAATGCATGAAACCGATCTCTGCATATTATTTTCCCAATTTCAAAAAAGCCAAGTAGGTGCAGGGTCTAAAGAGGCCCTAGCCTCAAAGTATTTCTTTTGTGTGGTGCCTTTTGTCCAGCAATGTCCAAGTGCACAATGGTTTTTAAGACTGATGCTGGGTCACCCAGAGAAGACATAAAAAGTGAAACTGATGACAATAAGGTGTTCTTCTAGAGTCCGTCCAGCAGATTCTGACCACAGGGGAGAGCAAGTCCCAGATAAATAAAAAACTTGTGAGGAGCACAGAGCATCTTGTTTGGGAAGAGTGAGATCTGCTAGGCATGTCAGATCAAGTTCCTCAAACAGTCCACGAAGAACATCTGCTTAGGAATCTTTCCATTTTATTTTTTTTTAAGATTTTATTTATTTTTTGACAGAGAGAGAGACAGTGAGAGAGGGAACACAAGCAAGGGGAGTGGGAGAGGGAGAAGCAGGGGGAGTGGGAGAGGGAGAAGCAGGCTTCCTGTGGAGCAGGGAGCCTGATGCTCGGCTCGATTCCAGGACCCTGAGATCATGACCTGAGCCGAAGGCAGACACTTAATGACTGAGCCACCCAGGCGCCCCAGAATCTTTCCATTTTAAAAAGTAAATCTAAATCCCTGAAAACAAGACTGTAGAACCAGAATCTATATTGGGTCAGTGCAAATGACTTCTCCAGCATGACATCCTTCTTATATCATCAGTGGAGTTAAGCTTTCTTCTAAATACCCAGAGAATTGTTTGTTTACATCATGACTCTTATCATCTTGAATCTTGTCTCAAAATGTATTACTATTAGATAACTTTAAGGGAAGTCCTTTTTCCTGATTTATTTTGTATTCCCCATAACACCTAACACCATGCATTACACGCAACGCATACTTGCTAGTTTTTTAAGTAAGCTAACAAAGGACTCTCAATTTCTTAAGTATCCAAAGTCCAAATACAGACATTTGTCATTGCACCTTTAGGTCAGCTCATTCAGATCCTAAGGTATTTTTAGTCAATCACAAATGATCCCCCTTTAGGGCATCTTGGCATACTAGGGTAGTAGGTGCCTTTACTGTCTCCTGATAAACCTCCAAGTATTACTTATTCTCTGAGATTCCTATTGTTTAATGTCTATGGATATTAGAGGTTTTGTAGAAAAAGTTTATTAAAAGAGGAGGAAAGAAATAGCAGCACAAAGTACATATTTCAAGATAGCACATATGAAACAGTGCGTGGAAAAACAGTATTTTCCAAGGAAGAAGACCATGCAATATGGCGGCACACTTACGCCACTGCCTTCTTTTCTTTAGGTCATGGAGAAGACATATAAGGGGGTGTTTCTGTTGGTGGGTACCCAGGGAAGGCTCCTTGAGGTCCAGAGTCTTCCTATTCAGTCAGTGGCTGGAAGGAGCATGGTCACACCCTCCACCCCCCTTCCACAGGCTAGTAATCCTCTCTAGGGTGACCACCTGAGAAGGGAGGCTGAAATGTGTAGAATAACTAGGACTAGAAAGAAAACAAGCCTGGTGAACAGATACACAGTCACTGACACTTAAATGATTTCCCTGTTCTCCCTTATTCTATATTTTAACATCTCTGTCACTGATAAGGTCTCATATTCCTTTTGCCAGAGTTCTCCCACGAATATGGGAGGACCCATGTACGAATATAGCACAGAAATAATATATTCTGTAGGAGATAAGCATCTCACTTTTAAATTGTTTGACAATTCCTTTCTTCAAACTTCATATTATTTCCTTGAAAAACTGTTTTTTTAAAGATTATTTGAGAGAGCAAGCGAGTGAGCAAGCAAGCACGGTGGGGGGAGGAGCAAAAGGAGAGGGGGAGAGACTCTCAAGCAGACTCCCCACTGAGTGCAGAGCTCAATGCAGGGCTCGATCTCACGACCCTGAGATCATGACCTGAACTGAAGACAGATGCTCAACTGACTGACCGACCCAGGTGCCCCAAAACTGACTTCTTGATTAACCGTCACAATCCTCTCTCATGGGAAAAAGTTTGCAGTTGCTGCCACTGATCAAGATTTCCCATAGATATAAGTTTCTCTTTAGAAACAAAGGATTTTTTTTGTCTGCAAATTTATTTGCTTGAAATACACTTTTGTTCTAACAGTTGTTCCCCATTTAACCTGCTGAACCAGATCGATCTGCATCTGGGTCTCTTAGGACATCCAATACTTTGATGCAAACCCTCCCTGTCCTTCTCAAGTCAGAATGACTTCAACTCAGGTTAGAGTCTCACTTGTTGAATCATAAAGCTGTCTTCAACATAATTTAGGAGCCATTTGATAGCTGTATTTGTAACCCGACAGACGTCTAGGTAGTTAAAGGCCTCTGGAGGATGGTGCAATGCAATTTGGAACTCTTTGAAAGTGGCCCAGTATTTTTCATTGTTGCTACCACTCGGTCCCCAGGGACTCTGACAGATGCAGTAGATGCCCATTGGAGCTTCTTCCATCTTGGTTCTCTGAAAAGAAAGAAAATAATCTAAAGAATTCAGAGGAAAAACAGCATCTAGATAGCTTCAAGAATAACAATGATTATTATTCTTTATATCCTCTCCTAACACCCAATATTTTTTTTATTCACCAAAGTCTCTTGGAAAGACAAGTTGAAATGACATCTTGAATATAACTAATTCCTTCTAAAGAGGTCAAAAGGATTCATGCATGAGATATCTCCAATATGTTACAGAGACACAAAAAAAGATATTGCTTCGTTACATTGAACCAGAATTTTGAGAATTCAGAGGGAAAATAGTACTATCACAATCTAACAGTATTGAAATTTAACACTCTGTGATATTATGTGTGCACTAATGTTAACTTTTATGTATGCCATTTCATCGCTCAAAATGAGAATTTTTAGGATAAAGTCATTTGGCTTTGTAGCAGGGGCAACTGAAGTTTGCTACTCCTCCAAATACCGTATAAATTATCCTCTATGAGCTCTTGCCTACATGCATGCCCGCTGTACCTCAGGAGCTGTCAATCGTCCACTCAGAACACAGCATCCCATCGTACCTTATTCCAAAATCCTCTTTTCCACTCTGCTCCTCATGGCAACCACATGTACCCACCCACCCACTGCCCTCTACAAGACACACTCCACGGAACTGGCATGCAGTTAAGGGCACAGATCAGACGCCAAGAACCCCGTGCCTATTCTGTGGCAGAATATTTTAGCCAACACTTTATTTGTGATGTGATTTGTACTTGTTGATTGGCCAAGATGAAACAGACTCAATCCAGAAATTACAATTTTTGAGTGTAATGAGAACTGGACATACGTTAACTGTAACAGAAGGGAAAATATTATTATAAGATCATAAAACCTACTACAGGAGTATCAATCCTCCAGAGAGGCCAAAAATTCTTGGCTACCTTCAGTCATGGAACAAACACAATTCTTTAGAATGATAAGATATATTTCCTCCCACTGAGCAGTTGAGAGACGAGTTTTATTTTGAGCTATTTTTCACATACAAAAGATTTTCAAACTCATAGGTCATGTTTCCATGTAAACAAGCATCTAATTCACCTGTTTAGTGCATACACAACATCGAAATGAGTAGTGCATATTAAACAGTATATTTGTCTCTGATCTTTAATGTATACTAAATAGATTTTGAGATTTCGTAGATTTCTAGGACACTTTTCCTTCATCATTTCCCAACTCTCTCTGGCACTAAAATGAAGGAATACTAGCAAAGGACTTTGTTGTGGTGATAATGGTCATTCACTCACACACCTCTGGGATCTAGAATGAGGCTGACACATAGCAGGTGCACAGCAAACCGTCGTACCTTTCAATAAAGACCTTGAGAGCATTATGCTGAGTGAAATAATAAACACAAAAAGACAAATATTGCATGGCATCACTTATAAGTGGAATCTTAAAAAACAAAACCAAAGCCAAACACAAAAACAGAGAGTAAAAAAGTAGTTGCCAGGGCTGGCGGCAATTGGGAGATATCAGTAAAAGGAGACACACTTCCAGCTGTAAGCTGAATAAAGTCTGAGGATCTAATGTAAAACATGGGGACTCTAAGTGAATAACATTCTGTTATGTAATTAAAACTTGCTAAGAGAGTATAACTTAAATGTTCTCTCTCTCTCACACACACACACACACACGCACACAAATCATTACAAGTTTACTGTGAAGGGGGTTGGAATGGCTCTGCTATCATGAATGTTTGTTGCAGAACTCAGTAGAAATTGCAAATACGTACATACAGGTGCTTGCAAATAGATCATATACCTTTTCATTCGATCAGGTAAAATTCGTCCTGTTTTTTTGGCGGGGACTATCATAGATACTTAACAGGAAAACTTGTGCACTGAACTCGTCTGTCACTCTCAAGCCAGAGAAGAGAAACATCCAAAAATTATTTTGACATTGGGGGAACTCTTTCCTCGTTTTTCTAGGAATGGCTTGGCACGTGGGTACCAAACGGAACAAGGCAATCCACTAAAAACTATCACATCCAATTCCTTGACTATAGTTCAGCTGAATGCCTGACAAAGGAAAAATTATAAAGTTGATGCCATGTATTTCTGGGCATCCCTCTTTACATAGTTTTGTGTGATCCTTAAACACAGTTTATGAGGGAATGTTAAAAAAAATTAAAATGGTATTTATTCCAGTATCCCAGACTTTAGATGCCTATCATTCTTACCAGGAGATGCCTTCCTTCCCTACTTCCTTCTACATGGTTTCTAAATTTTAAGGCTGTGTTTAGTCATATGAATTTATACAATAAAGTAAATTCAATAATATCAGACCTCTATTTTGACCATATCACTACATATGTATTTGCTTTTTCTGAACACAATTAAGGAAGGGCAAGCAGCCACCTGATGCTCAGAGCTTTGAGTCTTTGTACTCAAAGCTACTTAAAGTACCTGCATTTCATTTTCAACACCCTCTGAAATAACACAGTTGAGAGAGAATTTCACACAGTAAAATTTTTTCTTAGAATAGTCCAAATATTAAACTATTGAGAGTTAAATTCTTCTTATCCTTTCATAGGTTTTAGCCCCTGTTTTACCATATCAGGCAATGGGACCCAAGGTATGAGAAAATGGGTGATTTCAAGGTGACTTTCTAGATAGCTTCAAGTACCATCCCCATCTTCTGTGGAAAAAACTAGTGAAGAGATGCTACTCATAAAGATTCTTCTTAGTTATATATGTATATAAACCAAGATCAAAAGGTTTACTACACTGCCAGCATGCTGCCTGGAATTCCTAGTTTCTCAAAAGTCTATATGCCCACACTGAACACAAAGTCCTTTCCTATTTGTTTACCTGTAAACGCCTACTCAACCTTTCCAGGCTCAACAAGGCTTAAAAAACTCTAAGGCCACTCCTGACCCCATCAGTGTCCAGGTAAACTTACCCACTCTTGTCTTTGTACCCACACTATACCCCACACAGACCTTGATTAGAACATGGTAATACTCCACCAGATTCTGAGATTTTAAGGAAAAGAACCGTCCTTATATACACAAAGCAGAGCATCATTTGAGCACATGATATAGTCTTAATAAGTATTTGTTGAAAGAATCAATGAATGGGTAAGTCATGAAACTCAAATGATCCACCAGCTCATCCAGTGCCCCGAAGATCTTCCTGAATCATTGGAAATTAGTTGAAAGAACTTAACTAAGTGTCCTTTTAATCTGCCAATATCTGTTGGGATACTTTAACTGAAACTACAGAAACAAACTCTGTCTAATAGTAAAAAAACATACTAACTCGTAAGATATGTCTAACTAAGAGAAACTACAGAAGGCTGAAAAACTCTAGGATTCAGAAAATGCCAAACAAAGTCAAAGAGCCCTTGGGGTGTACACAGGATGCCACTGTCAGGATGAATAAGCTTCTGACAGTTTTCAGACCTTGTCATCCCACTCAAAATTGAAATTCCAGGAAAGTACCTGATCTTGGCCTAATCTGGATCAGATGCCAACCCTCTACAAGGGAGAGTCAGTCAACTTTCTGGGCTGTGCCATCTGCATTTTTATGATGAGGGAAGGATTTACATCAAAAGAAAAATTAGTCTGCTGTTATAAAAAGGCAGCAAAATACATACTGGACAAGAAAAAAAATAGATGTCCTCCACACTAATCATCTGGGCAACTGCCCTAGCCAGCTTTGACTTATGTCCTCTATCTTTATCTTTGTTCTGATAGAATTTTATTGCTTATTCTTTCATTCAACAAATACATATTAGGAAGCTGCTATGCCAAGAATCACTCGAGCCATAAGGATACAGCAGTGAATATATCTGACACTTCCCTCTGCTCTCATGTATCTTACATTTTAATCAAAGGAGACAGACAATTAACTAATATACAATATGCCATGAGGCAATTAGTGAAATGGAGAAAAGTGAATTAGAGAGAAAAAGTAAATACTGCAGTTGCTGAGGGATGGATGTAGTTGCCACTTCAGATAGGATGCTCAGGGAAGGAAGGCTTCTCTGATAAGGGGACATTTGAGCAAGAACCTCCAAGAACAGATGGTAAGCCATGTTGATATCTGGGGAATGGGAGGACGAATATTTTAGGGAGAAATGGGGATATTATTGAGAATATAAATTAACAGTAAGGAGGCCAGTATACCCAGAATGGGGCAAGGAAAAGTTGTAGGAGAAGTACCACAAGGGTAATAGCAAGGCCACATTATACATTTATAACCATAGTAACTATAATAATTATAATTATAATTGTGATCCTGCTATACCATTAGTATATTATGTATATTATATATAATTATAATTTTATTAATAGATAATGCTCATTTTTGATGACCTTGGTAAAATACATTGATTTTATTGTGAATGAGATGGGATTTTTTTTTAGAGGTTTTTGAAGCAGATCTAATTTATATTTTAAAATGGTCCCCTTGATTTTTGTAGGCATAACAGACTATGTGGGCAAGAACAGAAACATGGAACCCTGTTATGTTGCTGTTACAATCCCGGTTAGTTATAATTTTTCCTTGGAGTAGACTAAAAGAAGTAAGGGACAGATTATTGAATGTATTTGGGGTGGTAGCATTAACACAATTAGCAATGAGTGCAATGTGGGCTATGAGGGAAAGTGTTTAGCTTGATCAAATGCAATGATAGGGTTTGCATTTATTAGAAAAGAAGAATATGTAAGGTGGAAATTTGAAGGCATAATGTAAGCAGGTATCAGGAATGCAGTTGTAGACATGCTGATTTATAAATGCCTGTTGTAAATCCAAGGACATACCCAGTAGACAGTCAGATGTGGGTGTTGATTTGGGAGAAAGATCTGACCTAAGGATATAAATTTATAAATCCTGTAGGTAAAGATTGGTTTTAGACATATTGTCTTTTCTGTCTATAGTTAATAATCAGTTATTTCATTCAGCCATAGGCCTTAAAAACTAAGTGTATGGCCCTCCAATTGTAGAGGTTAGGAACCTGAGTAGGACCCATCAAAGGTGACAAAGAAATAGGGCCAAAATTGTCACAAACTAAGAAAGGGATGTCCCAGAAGTCAAACGATCCAAGAAAGACTGAGAACCAGTGAAAACATACATATGGTTCAGCCAGTGTGAAAACGGTTTGGCACTTTTAAAATTATTTTAGAAAAATTACAATTCTGAAATTCCACTCCTAGGTATTTACCCAAGAAATTAAAATCTATGTTCACACAAAAACATAGGCACAAAGGTTTACCACATCATTATATAGAATAGCCCAAAGAGGGAACAATCAAAGTGCCCATCGTCAGAACACAATGTGGTCTATGCGACCATTGATGACTATGTGGCAGTAACAAAGGAAAAAAAAGAAGACATGCGTGCTACAGCATGGATGCACCTCTAAACCTATAGTAAACGAAAACTACTAATTGAAAGAAACAAAACAATAAAGACTACATATCCTATGATTCCATTGATATGAAATGTTGAGAGAAAAGAAAGAAAGAGGAAGGAAAGGAAAAAGAAAGAAAAGAAGAAAGAAAAAGAAAAGAGAAGAGGGAGAGAGAGAGAAAGAAAGAAAGAAAGAGAAAGAAAGAAAGAAAGAAAGAAAGAAAGAAAGAAAGAAAGAAAGAAAGAAAGAAAGAAAGAAAGAAAGAAAAGGAAAAAAGAAAAGAAAGAAAGGAAAAGAAAAAAGAAAAAAAAAGAAAAAGGAAAGAAAGAGAGAAAGACAGACAGGCAAGTGCACGTAGAACATTTAATGGCTGCTGGGATCTGGGGACTGGGGTGGAGAGAAGCTCTAAAGGGCACGAGATGCCCATCTGTGTGATGGCTGTGTTCTAACATTACATTGTGGCCATGGCCGCACAGCTCAGTACGTTTACTAAAGTCACTGAATTGTACACTTAAAATGGTTGTGGTTTACTGTATGCTATAATACTTCAATAAAGTTGTTAAAAGAAAAAAAAATAATCCATCAAGTCAGATAACCTTAGGATTTTGTCACCTGGGGTTACAAGTACAATTTACAAGAGCTCATTGTGTGGTCTGGTGGGGCCACTGAAAAGACAATGGGAGGGCAACCCCTGAAACACTGAAATCATACTTCAAATTAATCCAATTACTAGATAAAGATTGTTTCCCTATAACTGCTTAACAAAAGCTAAAGAAAAATCACTTTAGCAGTATCCAGTCTCCCAATTTTTCATGCACAATGTTCAACAATTAATCTAAAATCACCAGGCATGCCAAAATGAAATATCAAGGAGAAATGATATATTAGAAACAGACTCAGTGTCTGGAGTTAGGGACATTTACTTCTACTTAAAATAGTGGTGATTGTATGGTGACTAACATAACATAATAAAATTAAATTAAAAAATAGTGGTGATTAATATCTTCAGAAAAATAGATGAATGAAATCATGAATTCTAGTCATCTGGAATTTTATAGATTCCAGAGCACTGTAATTTATAAAAGATAGTGGGAATTATAGGATTGAATAATAAAAGAACTGAAATTAATAATTCAATTATTGTGTTAAATGGTAGATTAAACACACAGAGAATTAATAATAGTCAGTAGTCAATATCCAGATCCTTCAACATGAGGGGGAGAAAAGATGGGAAATAAAGAAAATTTTGAGTCCTACTGGACATATGAAATGTTGTAACATCTATGTATTTATTGGAATCCTAAGCAGAAGAAGAGAGAAACAGGAAAGAAGCATTATATAAAAAGATAAGTGAAAATTTCCCCAATTTGAAGAGAAACACGGACTCTCAGATTTAGAAAGCAACAGGACCACCGGGGGGGGGGGGGAATTCTCACCAAGAAATATTATAATAAAACTGCTGAAATCTGAAGAGAAAGAAAATAATCTAAAGAATTCTGAGGAAAAACAGCATATTGCCTCAAAAAAAAGCAACAATTAGGTTTATAGCTGATTTCTTAACGGAAATGATGGAAACCAGAATTTAATGAAATGACATATTCAAATTCTGGAAGAAAATAATTGCCTACCAAAAAAATGTACATCAAGCAAAACTATTCTACAAAAGAAGGAGGAAGAATTTTAAAACAAAGAACAATCACACAGCACCAACAGACACCTATTAAATGAAATATTGTATACCAGTTTCAAATGGAAATAGGATGAATGCAAAAGGAAGCACAGAACATTAAGAATGAATAGAGCAGTGAATGTCAATGATAAAAGGAAATATGTGGATAAAGCTAAATAAATATTGATAGTATAAAACAAAAATGAAAATAATAAAGATGAATTATAAGTAAATGTAAAATTTAAGTACATAACAAAAAAGAACATAACAAACACTTAAGGCATCTTTGTCTGGGAATGGTAAATGGTAAAAGGTCATGTTTCTATTATGTAAGGCAAGACTGAATGGGGTAATCTATGGGGTAACAACTGAAATGATAAAGGAACAATTCTTGACTCTTCCATCTGTTTAAGCTGACAGGACAAGATAATACTGCAGCCTGGGAGGCTTAAACAATGTAAATTTATTCTCACTGTTCTAGAGGCTGGAAGCTCAAGATCAAGGCTTCGGAGGGCTGCTGTCTGAGGAGCGTGGTCTTCCTGTTTTGCAAGCAGCTGTGTTCCTGCTGTGTCCTCAGGCACACACATGGACCGCGAAAAGTTTCTGGCATCTCTCTCTTCTTGTAAGGACACTGATCCTATTAAAATAAGTCCTACTTTATGCCCTCAACTTACCTTAACTTCCTCCTTAAAGTCTTTATCTCTAAACAGTCATGTTGTACGCTACGGCTTCAACATTTATTTCAAGCAAGGGACACGACTCAGTCATTACAATTACTAAAGATTAAATGGTTTAAAAATATTTTATTAGTTCAAAGGAAGAGAAAGGAGAGGAAAGGAAATATAGAAAGATTTGGTAAGTAGAAAAATAATAGAATGACATCACAAATTAAAATATATCACTCAAGATAGGAGACCTGGATTTCATCTGGTCTCAGGAATTGAGCTGAATGGGGATCAAACCATTCTGAACTGCGAACTCAACAGGAGATGGAAGAGTAGAGTAGCAACAACTCTCTGAACAGAGAAGCGACCACTTTCTGGAAGGTAGGATGTGCGGAGAAGTGAATCCGAGGCGATATTCAGGAGGATAGACGGCGGGGGAGGGGCCTCCTTCGGCCACTTCTGGCAAGTGCTAGAGCCGCGGAGCACAAAATCGGACTTTTAGAAGTCGGCTCCGCTGAGGGATGTCGCTCCAATGGCTAAGCTGGGGGTGGAACCCTCGCGGGACAGTGTGGTCTCAGGACCCTGGGGTCACAGAAAAACCGGGGGTGCGTGAGTGCAGCAGAGCTCCCAGGTATCGGAGCGGGGAAGCTGGCTGCAGAGACGGAGCCGAGGCGCGGGCTCTCAGCTCAGGGTTGCCATAAACTGTGATCCGCGGCCCAGTCGGGCCACTGCTCCTGCAGCAGGGACCCAACAAGCGGCAGAGCAGGGGAGACTCCCCTTCCTCCCCAGGGAGGAGCGGCGCGGGAGCGCACCGCAGGGATCTGCTGGGTTTGGAGACTCCACACCGGGTCGGGTGCCAGAGATAGAAACGCTCGGTTACAGGCCGGGTGAGCACGCAGTGCGGCCGGAGACAAGGGAGACGGGAGTGACTGCTTTTCTCTGGGGGCGCACTGAGGAGCAGGGCTCGAGTCCTCAGCTCCTCTGGGTGGAGATTGGGAGGCCACCATTTTCACCCTGGTCCTCCAAAGCTGTACTGAGAGCTTGCAGGGAACAAAAGCTCCTGAGAGCAAACCCGAGCAGCTTGCTTAGCCTGGACCGACAAGGGCGGGGCAATTCCGCCTCCGGCAAAGACATTTGGGAACCACGGCAACAGGCCCCTCCCCCAGAAGATCAGCACGAACAGCCAGCGAGCCAAGACCAAGTTTACTGATCAAGGAGAACAGGAGAACTCCAGCGCTTGGGGAATACTGCACATAGAATTCATGGCTTTTTTTACCATGATTCATTAGTTTTTCAAAGTTAATTTTTTAACTGTTTTTTTTTTAATTTTTCTTTTTCCCTTTTTCAACCAACATCTTATCAATCCCTTTTTTTAAAAAAAACATTTTTTATTTTTCATTTTTAGAGTCATATTTTATCCCTTCATACTAGTTACCATTATTTTTGACATATATATATATGTTGTTCTCTCTTTAAAATTTTGAGATACAGTTTCTTCTAACAGATCAAAATATACCCTAAATCACTAGTGTATGGCTTTGTTCTAGTCTCCTGCCTGATCACATTCTCTCCTCCCTTTTTTTTTTTTAAATCTTCTTCTTTCTTTTTTCAAACAACTTCTTATCTTATCAATTCCTTTTATAAAACCTTTTATAATTTTCATCTTTACAGTCACCTTCCATCCCTTCATTGTATCAACCCTTATTTTGTACATATATAAGAATTTCTTCCTTTAAAATTTAGGAGGCACTTTTTTCTAACAGACCAAAATATGCCCAAAATCTAGTGTGTTTCACTGATCTATGCGCTAGCCTGATCATATTTGATCGTATTCGGTATTTTTGTATTCTTCTGTTTTTGTTTTTGTTTTTTTATTGTCTTTCTTTTTTCTTTCTTTCCCTTTCTTTTCCCCTGGTTTCAGGTCTTTTCTGAGTTGTACAGAGCAACATTTCTGGAGACGTTGTTAACCTGTTAGCATTTTGTTCTCTCATTCATCTGTTCTCCTCTGGACAAAATGACAAGACAAAAAAAAAGTCACCTCAGCAAAAAGAACAAGAGATAGTACCATCAGCCAGGGACCTACTCAATACGGACATTAGTACGATGTCGGACCTAGAGTTCAGAATCATGACTTTAGAGATACTAGCTGGGCTTGAAAAAAGTGTGGAAGTTATTAGAGAAACCCTTTCTAGAGAAATAAAAGAACTAAAATCTAACCAAGTCAAAATCAAAAAGGCTATTAATGAGGTGCAATCAAATATGGGGGTACTAACTGCTAAGATAAATGAGGCAGAAGAGAGAATCAGTGATATAGAAGACCAAATGATGGAAAATAACGGGGCTGAGAAAAAGAGAGAGAAACAACTACAGGATTACGAGGGCAGAATTCCAGAGATAAGCGATACAATAAGACGAAACAACATTAGAATAATTGGGATCCCAGAAGAAGAAGAAAAAGAGAGAGGGGCAGAAGGTATATTGGAGCAAATAATAGCAGAGAACTTCCCTAATGTGGGGAAGGAAACAGGCATCAAAATCCAGGAGACACAGAGAACCCCTCTCAAAATCAATAAAAATAGGTCAACACACCAATATCTAATAGTAAAACTTACAAGTCTCAGAGACAAAGAAAATCCTGAAAGCAGCTCAGGAGAAGAGATATGTAACCTATAATGGAGAAATATTAGACTGGCTACAGACCTATCCACAGAGACCTGGCAGGCCAGAAAGGACTGGCATGAGATCTTCAGAGCACTAAACGAGAAAAATATGCAGCCAAGAATACTATATCCAGCTAGGCCGTCATTGAAAATAGAAGGAGAGATACAAAGCTTCCAGGACAAACAAAAACTAAAGGAATTTGCAAACACAAAACCAGCCCTCCAAGAAATATTGAAAGGGGTCCTCTAAGCAAAGAGAGAGCCTAAAAGAGCCATAGATCAGAAAGGAACAGAGACAATATACAGTAACAGTCACCTCACAGGCAATACAATGACACTAAATTCATACCTTTTGATAGTTACCCTGAATGTAAATGGGCTAAATGCCCCAATCCAAAGGCACAGGCTATCAGATTGGATTGAAAAACAAGACCCATCAATATGCTGGCTGCAAGAGACTCATTTTAGACCCGAAGACACCCCCAGATTGAAAGTGAGGGGATGGAAAACATTTACCATGCTCATGGACACCAAAAGAAAGCTGGGGTGACAATCCTTATATCAGACAAATTAGATTTTAAAACAAAGCCTGTAATAAGAGATGAAGAAGGACACTATATCCTACTTAAAGGGTCTATCCAACAAGAAGATCTAACAATTATAAATATCTATGCCCCTAACATGGGAACAGCCAATTATATAAGGCAATTAATAACAAAAGCAAAGAAACCCATTGACAACAATACAATAATAGCTGGGGACTTTAACACCCCCCTGACTGAAATGGACAGATCATCTAAGCAAAGGAGCAACAAGGAAATAAAGACTTTAAATGACACACTGGACCAAATGGACTTCACAGACATATTCAGAACATTCCACCCCAAAGCAACGTAATACACATTCTTCTCTAGTGCCCATGGAACATTCTCCAGAATTGATCACATCCTAGGTCACAAATCAGGTCTCAACCGGTACCAAAAGATTGGGATTATTCCCTGCATATTTTCAGACCACAATGCTTTGAAACTAGAACTCAATCACAAGAGGAAAGTCGGAAAGAACTCAAATACATGGAGGCTAAAGAGCATCCTACTAAAGAATGAATGGCTAACCGGGAAATTAAGGAAGAATTTTAAAAATTTAAAAAATTTAAAAAATTCATGGAAACCAATGAAAATGAAAACAAAAAACCTCAATATCATAAAAGCCATCTATGAAAATCCTACAGCCAATATCATTCTCAATGGGGAAAAGCTGAGAGCTTTTCCCCTAAGGTCAGGAATGCGGCAGGGATGTCCACTATCACCACTGCTATTCAACATAGTATTAGAAGTCCTAGCCACAGCAATCAGACAACAAAAAGAAATCAAAGGCCTCCAAATCGGCAAAGAGGAAGTCAAACTCTCACTCTTTGCAGATGATATGATACTATATGTGGAAAACCCAAAAGACTCCACCCCAAAACTGCTCGAACTCATACAGGAATTCAGTCAAGTAGCAGGATATAAAAACAATGCACAGAAATCAGTGGCATTCCTATACACCCACAACGAGACAGAAGAGAGACAAATCAAGGAGTCGATCCCATTTACAATTGCACCCAAAACCATAAGATACCTAGGAATAAATTTAACCAAGGAGGCAAAGGATCTGTACTCAGAAAACTATAAAATACTCATGAAAGAAATTGAAGAAGACACAAAGAAATGGAAAAACGTTCCATGCTCATGGATTGGAAGAACAAACATTGTGAAGATGTCAATGCTACCTAGAGCAATCTACACATTCAGTGCAATCCCCATCAAAATACCATCCACTTTTTTCAAAGAAATGGAACAAATACTCCTAAAATTTGTATGGAACTAGAAGAGACTCCAAATAGCCAGAGGAATCTTGAAAAAGAAAATCAAAGCTGGCGGCATCACACTTCCAGACTTCCAGTTCTATTACAAAGCTGTCATCATCAAGACAGTACTGTACTGGCACAAAAATAGACACATAGATCAACGGAACAGAATTGAGAGCCCAGAAATCGACCCTCAACTCTATGGTCAACTCATCTTTGACAAGGCAGGGAAGAATGTCCAATGGAAAAAAGACAGTCTCTTCAACCAATGGTGTTGGGAAAATGGGACAGCCACATGCAGAAGAACGAGACTGGACCATTTCCTTACACCACACACAAAAACAGACTCCAAATGGTTGAAATACCTAAACGTGAGACAGAAGTCCATCAAAATCCTAAAGGAGAACACAGGTAGCAACCTCTTCGACCTCAGCCGCAGCAACTTCTTCCTAGAAACATCACCAAAGGCAAGGAAAGCCAGGGCAAAAATGAACTATTGGGATTTCATCAAGATAAAAAGCTTTTGCACAGCAAAAGAAACAGTCCACAAAAGCAAAAAGTAACTATCAGAATGGGAGAAAATATTTGCAAATGACATATCAGATAAAGGGCTAGTATCCAAAATCTATAAAGAACTTATCAAACTGAACACCCAAAGAACAAATAATCTAGTCAAGAAATGGGCAGAAGACATGAACAGACATTTTTCCAAAGAAGATATCCAAATGGCCAACAGACACATGAAAAAGTGCTCAACATTGCTCGGCATCAGGGAAATGCAAATCAAAACCTCAATGAGATACCACCTCACACCAGTCAGAATGGCTAAAATTAACAAGTCAGGAAACGACAGATGTTGGCGGAGATGCGGAGAAAGGGGAACCCTCCTACACTGTTGGTGGGAATGCAAGCTAGTGCAACCACTCTGGAAAACAGTATGGAGGTTCCTCAAAGAGTTGAAAATAGAGCTACGATACAATCCAGCAATTGCATTACTGGGTATTTACCACAAAATTGCAAATGTAGGGATCTGAAAGGGTATGTGCAGCCCATTGTTTATATCAGCAATGTCCAGAATAGCCAAACTGTGGAAAGAGTCAAGATGTCCATTGACAGATGAATGGATAAAGAAGAAGTGTTATATATACACAATGGAATATTATGCAGCCATCAAAAGGAATGAAATCTTGCCATTTTCAATGACGTGGATAGAACTGGAGGGTGTTATGCTGAGTGAAATAAGTCAATCAGAGAAAGACATGTATCATATGACCTCACTGATATAAGGAATTCTTAATCTCAGGAAACAAACTGAGGGTTGCTGGAGTGGTGGGGGGTGGGAGGGATGGGGTGGCTGGGTGATAGACATTGGGGAGGGTATGTGCTATGGTGAGCGCTGTGAATTGTCCAAGACTGTTGAATCACAGATCTGTACTTCTGAAACAAATAATGCAACATATGTTAAGAAAAAAGAAAAAGAAGAAGATAGCAGGAGGGGAAGAATGAAGGGGAGTAAGTCGGAGGGGGAGATGAACCATGAGAGACGATGGACTCTGAAAAACACACTGAGGGTTCTAGAGGGGAGGAGGGTAGGGGGATGGGTTAGCCTGGTGATGGGTTTTAAAGAGGGCACATTCTGCATGGAGCACTGGGTGTTATGCACAAACAAGGAATCATGGAACACTACATCAAAAACTAATGATGTAATATATGGTGATTAACATAACAATAAAAAATTTAAAAAAAATGGTGCTCAAGACTGAATTATGTCCCCCACAAATTCATGTATTGAAGTCCTGATCCACAGTGTGGTTATATTTGGAGTAAAGAAGTAATTAAGGTTAAATGAGGTCATAGGGTGAAGCCCTGATCCAGTAGGATTAGTGTCCTTATAAGAAGAGGCAACAGGGCGCCTGGGTGGCTCAGTTGTTAAGCGTCTGCCTTCGGCTCAGGTCACAATCCCAGGGTCTTGGGATCAAGCCCCACATCGGGCTCCCTGCTCCATGGGAAGCGTGCTTCTCCGTCTCCCTCTCCCCCCGCTTGTGTTCCCTCTCTTGCTGTGTCTCTGTCAAATAAATAAAATCTTTAAAAAAAAGAAGAGGCACCAGAGATTTTTCTCTCTCTCTCCCACTTGAGGACATAATGAGAAGGTAGCCAACTCAAGCCAGAAAGAGGGTTCTTACCATAAACGAAATCTAACACCTTGATCTTGAACTTCCTGGCCTCCACAACTGTGAGAAAATAGATTTCTGTTGTTGAAAACACTCAGTCAATATTTTTCTACGGCAGCCCAAGCAGACTAAGGCAGGTGATAAGCTATAAGGACAGCAGACAAAGTCGATTATGGCAGAAACAACATTGGTGATTGAGGTATTCTGTAATAACAAATGGGGTAATTCCAAAATTATAAAGATTCTTAATTTGTTTGCATGTTGTAATGTAGATTCAACCTACCTAAAGTAAAATTTAAAATCCACAGATATTTTTTATATACCTCTCACAGTAATTGATAGAACAGGAGATAATCAGTAAGGAAACAGAGGACTTGAAATACATAATTAATAAATCTGTCTTAAGTAACATATGTAAACACTGCCTCTAATAGCTATAGAATAGATGTTTCGGATGCACAGAAAAACATGAACTGAAAGTGCCATTATATAGGAACTTAAAGCAAATTCACAAAATGTCCAAAAGACTGTCATGATACAGGGCATGCTCTTTAATCAAGTGAAATTAAATTAGAAAATACTTAAAAGATAACTTAAAACATCCCAAGTATTTTGAAATATAGAAATGCACATTAAGAAAAAAAAAAAAAAAACCTTTTGCCAAAGAAGGAACCTAGGAGCGCCTGGGTGGCTGAGTCGGTTAAGCGTCTGCCTTCAGCTCAGGTCATGATCCCAGGGTCCTGGGATCGAGTCCTGCACGGGGCTCCTTGCTCAGCGGGAAGCCCCCTTCTCCCTCTCCCTCTGTTGCTCTCCCTGCTTGTGCTCTCTCTCTCTCTGACAACTAAATGAATAAAATCTCTAATAAAACGAACAGACAAAGGAGGAACCTAAATGGGAATGTGAAAATAGTAAGAAATGATCATGACAGTGAGTCCTGCTGGGGGACCCAGGGAAACCTATAGATTGGAGTAAGTGTACGCCCCCAATACCTGCATGAGGAAAGCCTGAGACCAATGAGAAAGAACAGCCCAAAATAAGAAGGTAGGAAATAACAAAGAGCAAAGTTTAATAAAGTAGACAAGAAATAGTTGAGACAGTTCGCTTTATACAAAACTAATTGCTAAAAAAACCTCTTAGTAAAACTGATCAGAATAAAAATGAAAGGTACAAAGTACCAATACCAGAAATGAAGAAAAACACTCTAGATTCCACATACATAATAACCTTCTGTACAAACATTTAGGAACGACTCTTTGTTGATGAATAAAACATTTTGGGGAAATTGACAACCACTGTTTTCGGAAAACACAAATAACCAATTTAAAAGTTTTTTAATGAAATATCTTTTCTGTGTATTAAAAAGTTATAAACTTCTCAAAGAGAAACTCTATACTAAAAAGGGTTTCATCAGTGAATTCTTCCAAACCTTCAAGGAAGAAATAAAGCCAAATATTTACAGACCAAAAAAAAGGAATAATTCCAACTGTTAATTTTTTATGAGGTCAGAAAAGCTTATTGTTAATATCTGATGAGGGCATGACACAGGAAAATTCAAGAGCAGACTTCTCTCATAAACATTAGCAAATGTCCTCAACAAAACATTAGCAATAAAATCAGGAGATATACTGTACCACAGTGCATTTCTGCTTCTGGGAAGAATGGAGTGGATTATGGCAAATCCAACATCAGTAGAAAATTATATAAAATAAGCTCCTATTTAAAGGCATAAGAGAAATAGTGAAAAATGAGATCTAGAAGCCTTCAGATCCTAGCTCATATTTGATAGTCCTATTTTCCTGGGGTATCTGCCAGCTTCAGGTACAAAGCAAAAGGATAAGAATCCAAAGCCACTGTTGCAGATTTGAGAAACCAGATGAGGTTCTGGCCATCTTCCAGGGCTAGAAAGATCAACGTGAACGTGCTTCAGGGACTGGAGAAGCATGGGCCCTTCCTCACTTGGCATCTACTGTAATTTGAAGCAGGCTAAAATTGTAAGGAGCCAGCCTCTGATAAGCAAGCAGGTTTTTCCAGTTTCTACAATTTGGAGCACACAAAAATTCAAGCTCAGGAGAAGCCCTACAAACATACCAGGCTCTCAGCTCGAGGGGGATCCCTGCCTGCGAGGACACAGCAGGGAAGAGTCAGAGACAGGCTACCCTTACCAAAATGGTAGCCCACCCTCTCAAGTCCAGTTCCTCATCTTGATCCATTCTTTCTCCCTAGCAGAGGAGACCACAAATCCTCCAGGGATCCTCCACATTATTTACAAAACCTTTCTCATTCAACAAAAATGAGTAAGCATGCCTAGAGAAAAGGGCATGAAACCAACCAAACAAAAATGATGATATAAGTAGATCCATATTTCATGCAGATATTGAACTTAAAAGACATGATGAATATGTTTGATGGAGGAAAAAAATGAAACTTTGGAGCATCTCACATGAAAATTAGTTGAAAAAGTTTGTCCTTTGGGAGAAAAAAAAATAAACATAAGACTGGCAAACATCAAGCAGGAACGATTTCAAAGAAAAGTGAGAAAAACACAAAATACAATATCAGAAATGAAAAGAGTATAACTCAAATAATAGAAACATGAAAAATAGGGCAATTATATCATAAATAACTTTACACTTAGAATTTTGAAAAGTTACTTGAAATAACTAGGTTTCATAAAAAGTACCATTTAGAAAATAAGACATTAAAATAATAGAAAATTTGGTTGGTTATAATGTTTAAAAAGTAATTTGTAGTTAAAAATATTTTCAAAAACAAAATTCCAGGCTCAGGTATCTTCACCAGTAAATTCTGCTACTGAGGAAATAATGTCAACCCAAACAAAGTTGCTCAGTTAATTTGACAAAGAAAGTACTTCCCCAAATTATTCATGGTCACTTGGTGGTCAAATGATCACTTTGATAGCTGCAGATAAAACATTTGATAAAATTCAAAACCCAGTCTGTCTGAAAAAATTAGCACACAAGGAATAAAAAACTGTTTAATCTGTTAAAAAGACAATTTAATCTCTTTAAAAATATCCACAGAAATACCTAAAGAACACACCATTCTCGGTGATACATTACAGCAAGTTTATGCATTTCCTGTGCCTCCAACTTTCTGTACAACAAGGATGGCAATGCATGCAGGTTTATGAGGATTATACATGCGCTTACATCCAGGCATATATGCATGTATTTGTAAAGCATTTACAAGTAGAAAGGTCTCCATAAATGTTAACTATTATTATTATATCGGCTTAATAAAATTGAAGCTACTTGTCAATTAATTGCATACAAGGGTTGAGATAGAAAAGGAAGCAAACATTAGCCCCAAGGCTTCAAACCTGGGTGACTTCTAGGTTGTGTGTGAAGAACTGTGAAGACCTGGTACACTAACCAGCTAGCCCCTGAGGGTTTCACAGGCGGGAGTGGGAGGCATGGGACTCCTGGGTGAGCAGTGAGGGACAGGCTCGTGCTGACAGCGACAGCAGTAGGCAGAGGTGCGTCATGTTCGTGATTCATGTCCCTGGGCCACTAATGATGGGACTTCTTTCATATAAATGAATTATTTAGAATCAGGATCATCTTGTGAACGATTTTAAGGTTAAGAACTGTCTGGCCATGCTCTCAGATACATAATCATACACTTCTCTGTCTTCAAGAGATACAAGGGACCAAATCTAGGCTGGGTCGAAAAATCACTTAATTTACTCGTCCTAAGCGAGGACGGTTTTTCCTTTCCTCACCTTACTGGGGATTTAATGTGTTGTCTTATAGACATGGTAGCACAGAATTTGAAAACGGCTTTGTAGAGCCTTCACCTTCCTCTGCCTTGTCCTAGAAATTCACTTATGAAGAGTGCTACTCGGTAGAATTCTAAAGAGTCAGTTGTAAGTATGTTTTATGATGTTATCATAGTCTTCTCTTATCAGATGATAATCTAATTGTTTTTAAACTCCTGAAGCCATATAAATATTATCCTTGCAAGTTCTTAAAAAATGGAGAAATGCATTACTTTAAAAAATTGCTTAATATTCACATCACAGAATTTTGAGTACATTGTCTGAGTAATAACTACTAGTCATAATATGCTGACAAAGGCAGCCATAGGATGGACAGTAAATTTTATTTTACTGAAACCAGCTAGTAGAGTTGAAGGGAGAATATGAAGTAACAAGAAACTTAAAAATACACTGCTTCTGAAGATGGATTATCATAAACCAATATACAGTAAAATTTACCTAGAACATTTTGATTTTGTACTTAGTGACAAAAAAATAGGAAGATGTTTCTGGTAAAATTTAGCTCAAGGTGATGGTTGTCTCAGAAAAATGGGACCTTCGGGTTTCATGATTCTGGAACTAAAATTAAAAATTGGAGGAAGTATAAGAGAGCAACAATTTCAAATGATTACTCTAGTTCTAAATTCCTCTTTTGATCTGGAGACCCACGATTTTACATGAGAAACACAAACTCCAGCTGGCTTCCAGCTCTCTCATTCCACTCCCTTCACCTGATCCTGTTCCCTCCATACGGGCAGACAGTTCTCCAGGGGTCCCTTGCATTGCTGTGAAGCTGTGTAAAGTGAGGAACTGAGGGTCCTGTGCTCCAGAGCATCATTTTGGGAATGCCTGAGTATGGAAGGCAGAGACCAGCTCTCCATTTGGAGCTAAAAGCGAGTGTGCCTACCGCCCATAATAAGAGCTTTGGCTCCCTGAGTTCATGGTGTCTCTCTTGTAACACAGCGCATTGTGCCATCTGGCCCTTGGGTGTCACCTGAAGGGAAGGAGGGCTTGGGGAACTGACTTAAAAATGAAGTTCCTTTGTCTACTGCTGTGGCTGAGAGCATGAGCCTACCCCTTACCGCTGACCCAGGAGTCCCCAGTCTCCCATTCACGTGGGGGGCTAGCTGGTTAGTTTACAACTTCCTCACAGTTCTTCACAAACCACAGCTTCAAAATCACCCAGATTTGAAACCTCAGAGTTAATGTTTGCTTTCTTTTCCATCTCAACCCTCATATGCAAGTAATGACAAGTGGCATCAATTTTTAAGCCCATATAATAATAATAAATATAAACATTTATGGAGATCTTTCTCTAAGTGCTTTACAAATACATGCATATATGCATGTATGTGTGTGCATATATAACCTTCATAAATCTGTGTGCATTGTTATCTTGGATTTGCAGAAACTGGGAGGCACAGAAAGAACACAAAACCTTTCCAAGCCACCAAACTCATAACTGCTGGACCCAAGAGTCCAGCACATCCATCTGTTCTCTTCATCTGAGCTCTCAACCACTCTGCTATGTATCTCTGTAGTTAATTTCCTCCCTTGTCCCCCTCCTTCTTCTGTGCTGTAATTTCTAAGTTCCTAAGAGACCAAAGACCTTATAGTCTAACTTCATAGTCCAATTGTAAAATAGGCATATAACTTAATTAATGCAAGTAGACTGAGCTAATCTCTCTAGACAATCCAAGAAAAAGTAAAAGGGAGGTGAGGGTAAGAAGGGATTTGTTCTAGTTTAAAGTATTCAGGAAAGATTTCTAGAGAATAAAACACCATTCTGAGTGAGTTCTCAACAACACTGAGACAGTCTTCTCTACACCACAAAGCAGCTCTTCATGCCACCCTGTTCAGTGGTGCTTCTAGTCTTCACTACCCACTCCCAGACCCCACTGATGATTACCCTTGCTAGGTAACCACGTCGATGACTTCATTAAGATCACAGGTTATCACACCAAAAAATAAGAAGCTAAAAATAAAGATGTTTAAAAAAGTTATTCTGAAAAGGCTACACACTGTGATTCCAACTCTATGCCGTTCTGGAAAAAGCAAAACTATGGAGACAGTAAAAAGAGCAGTGGTTCCTGGGTGGGGAGGCGGGAGGAGGATGAATAGGTGGAGCACAGAGAATGTTTAGGGCCAAGAAAACTATTCTGCATGATAGTTTGATGATGGAGACATGTCATTATATGTTTGTCCAAACGCAACACCAAGAGTGAACCCTAACATAAACTATGGACTCTGGGTGATGATGATGTATCGGTGTAGGTTCATCAGTTGTAACAAATGTACCACTATAACGAAGGATGTTGAATAGTGGGGGAGGCCGTGCATGTGTATGGGACCATACATATACATACATATACATATGTATATGTATATACATACATATACTGAGGGGTATATGCAAAATCTCTGTATCTTCCCCTCAACCTTGTTGTAAGCCTAAAACTGCTCCAAAAAAATGAGATCTATTAAAAATAAATAAATTTTTAAAAGACCACCTTGTGACCCCCACACCCCCACAAACATCCATGATTACCCAGGACTCCGAGTAGAGGGTTTCTCTCCATTCCTTCTCTTCGTCTATTTTAGTCCCTTCTCCTTCACCATCACTACACTTGTCCTTGATTCCATTGTTTACAAATACTTATTTCATCAATTAATTCCCCTTAATTTTGTGTCTTTAACTGTTCCCTTCCCATTTGTTCCTTCCCCTTCCATATAAAATTTTCAATTGTTTACCATTTATTTTTAAAGACCTACTATGAGTTCCAGTAGTCAAGCTTCTAGAAAGAAGCATCACTCCACTGTCTTCACACTGTAATCTCCAATTCTTCCCTGTAGTCCGTCATTTGCCATGCTATTTCTCTGTCATTCTATGAAATTCCTCATTTTGATATGAATCAATGTCGATTAATCACTATCAATATTCTTGCTCCTTTTAGCACTGAAAGCCAGTCCCCCCTTAGAAACTTTCTCTTGGTTTGGTTTCCACTGCACATTCACTTGCAATATTCCCTCTAAATTTGTGATAATTCCTTCTCACACTCCTTCAAGGTCAGCTTACCTTCTGCTTACCTCTTAAATAATGAAGTTAATCTAGGTTATTTTCTTGACTTCCTTCACTTGTTACTCAAGGATGACCTCCCAGGCAATCTAAACCAGATCCATTTTCCAGAGCCTACATATCAGAAACTGAATTTGATTGTGGCTTCCTAGAATCCTGAGTTAAGAATGATTCCAAGATTAACCATGGGTTTAGAGAGAAGGACTATGATTGATGAAGTCTTCCATGGACACAGAAGATGCAAAGGCTGTGTAGACCCACATTTGCCAGTCTGTACATATATGCTGATAATTGCTGAAATTTTTTCTCCCTATTCTTATACATATATCCATCTGTCACTTGGACAATGCTATGTAGACCTACCAAAAAGACTACACACAGTTTACAAGACCATCAAATATCAAGTATGAAGATGTAGTACAAAAATATTTTGCTTGCATGATCGACATAGGCTATAAGATACTAAGCCTGAATTTATCACCTTGGGCCAAAGCTCTTCTTCCTCATATCTTGCTTATTCTGAATTGTGCAATTCAAATTCAGGGCCACTATGTTTGCAGCTTCATAGGTTGGGCTCTTCAAACTCCAGGGGCTACCATTCACATAATAGACAGTGTTCATGGACCCCCTAGACTTGTGTGGTGCAGTAAACCTGTCACTTCCCTAACAATCCAAACCAAAAATCTAGGTTCCACCATGTCCTTAAATCCGGTGGATTAATACACCCTTCCACTTCATCCCCCCCAACCAACTGCCTTATCTCCATGACAACTCCCACTGCTTTGATCACACTGTTTGCCTCTAGTGTAAGCCCTTGCCAGAATCTGTCTCCATTCATGGTCCCTTCTAATCAGTCCATCTGTACACTACATTAGGCAGAGTCAAGTGTTTGAAACACACTGGTTGTGACATCCCATATTTAAAACACCAATGTCTCCCCATCAACCTGCAGCATGAAACCCAAAACTCCCCAGCTGGATGCTCTGTCTTCCAACATCACAGCCTGCTTCCCTCTCCATCCAAATCCAAGGCCAGTCCTTGACTGCAGCATCCCTGCCTCACACCTCACACCCCTGCTCCAACCTTGGCAAAAAGCACAGGATTCCTCACACATGCCATAGTGTTTGTTCACTTCATGCCTTCTCACATCTTATTTTCTCTCTCAATTCTCCCAGTCTCATCATCCACAAAATGCATGTTGTCCATTGTTCTCTTGTCAAAGTTTCCATTAGTCTTTCCTCTATCTGCTTTGTTGCTCTCGTTATACCTTGTTAATGGCTAACCATGTTAATCACTATCTATGTCCATGTCTCTCTTCCCTTCCAGACAATTAGTTCCCTGAGACTGAGGAAAGGGAACCATCTATACTTATATCCTATGCAGCCAACACAATAACTGGTACTCAGTGGGGCTCCATAAATACTGCTGAATGCATCAATAGAGGTTTTAAAGATCACCAACCTCTTGTTTCTATGGTTCTCGAGTAAACTCATGAAATTAGTATTAGCAGAGAAAAAGCAGACTATGTATATTAAAATCAGAGATACAGGATGGAAAAATATATATCGAGAATACCTAAGTTCAAAGAAAATAAGAACAGGTGGAGATTAGTCTTGATGAATATAATTTTTATTTCTTTCTCATAAAATACATGTCATGGAGAATGCCATCACAGGAGATTATTGACCACTTGTGACATCTTGCTTTCATTCAAAGTTCAATACTTTTTTCTAATTTCAAAATGCGTTTTCGAAAAATCTCATTATTAAGAAAATATTTAAATGCAATATTTTATAAGCTATATTTTGAATGGATAATTTTTTAAATAACTCTAATATAGGGTTGCCTATAGGTTAGCAAATAAAAATATAGGATACACAGTTTAATTTTAATTTCAGATAAATGATGATTTTTTTTTTAGTCTAAGTATGTCTCATGCAATATCCAGGGCATACCTATATATAAGAAAAAAAAACATTACGTACAATCCAAATTTAAATGGTGGTTCTCTATTTTATCTGGCAACACTATTATGAAGTTACAGAAAGTTAAGAAGTCACAAAACTCCTACTACTATGTCAGCCTGTCTTTAAATATAGATATAGATGTAGACAGAGATACAGATACAGATATAAATTCTATGCAAATTCTTCCTTTATGCCATAAAATTATAATATTCCCAGACATCCTTTCTTTTCGATAAATAAAAAAGAATAATGATGCCGAAATATTATTCAGTTTAAGCCAGGACCATAATTTCTTAACTTGTGGATAGTCTGTATTCTGGGAAACTGTGGCCCAGTATTCTAATTATTTATCATAAAGGTCATTCCTCTGTGTTAACATTCACACTGAAGCATGACCCTGAATAATCACAGGGCAATTTCTTCCAAATAAATTCTCTTTCTGTACGTCCTAAATCCACTTGGCTCTTCTTGGACTAATTACTCTAATGAGGTATTTTTATCTTTTTATTGTTATGTTAACCACCATACATTACATCATTAGTTTTTGATGTAGTGTTCCATGATTCATTGTGCATAACACCCACTGCTCCACGCAGAACGTGCCCTCCTTAATACCCATCACCAGGCTAACCCATCCCCCCACCCCCCTCCCCTCTAGAACCCTCCGTTTCTTTTTCAGAGTCCATTGTCTCTCATGGTTCATCTCCCCCTCCGACTTACTCCCCTTCGTTCTTCCCCTCCTGCTATCTTCTTCTTTTTCTTTTTTCTTAACATATGTTGCATTATTTGTTTCAGAAGTACAGATCTGTGATTCAACAGTCTTGCACAATTCACAGCACTCACCATAGCACATACCCTCCCCAATGTCTATCACCCAGCCACCCCATCCCTTCCACCCCCCACCACTCCAGCAACCCTCAGTTTGTTTCCTGAGATTAAGAATTCCTCCTATCAGTGAGGTCATATGATACATGTCTTTCTCTGATTGACTTATTTCACTCAGCATGACACCCTCCAGTTCCATCCACGTCATTGAAAATGGCAAGATTTCATTCCTTTTGATGGCTGCATAATATTCCATCGTGTATATATACCACTTCTTCTTTATCCATTCATCTGTCGATGGACATCTTGGCTCTTTCCACAGTTTGGCTATTCTGGACATTGCTGCTATACACATTGGGGTGCACGTACCCCTTCAGATCCCTACATTTGTATCTTAGTGATAAATATCTTTGTAATGCAATTGCTGGATCGTATGGTAGCTCTATTTTCAACTCTTTGAGGAACCTCCATACTGTTTTCCAGAGTGGCTGCACCAGCTTGCATTCCCACCAACAGTGTAGGAGGGTTCCCCTTTCTCCGCATCCCCGCCAACATCTGTCCTTTCCTGACTTGTTAATTTTAGCCATTCTGACTGGTGTGAGGTGGTATCTCATTGAGGTTTTGATTTGCATTTCCCTGATGCCGAGCGATGTTGCACACTTTTTCATGTGTCTGTTGGCCATTTGGATATCTTCTTTGGAAAAATGTCTGTTCATGTCTTCTGCCCATTTCTTGACTGGATTATTTATTCTTTGGGTGTTGAGTTTGATAAGTTTTTATAAATTTTGGATACTAGCCCTTTATCTGATATGTCATTTGCAAACATTTTCTCCCATTCTGATAGTTATCTTTTGCTTTTGTGGACTGTTTCTTTTGCTGTGCAAAAGCTTTTTATCTTGATGAAATCCCAATAGTTCATTTTTTTTTAATTTTTTTATTGTTATGTTAATCACCATATATTGCATCATTAGTTTTTGGTGCAGTGTTCCATGATTCATTGTTTGTTCATAACACCCAGTGCTCCATGCAGAACGTGCCCTCCTCAATACCCATCACCAGGCTAACCCATCCCCCTACCCCCCTCCCCTCTAGAACCCTCAGTTTGTTTTTCAGAGTCCATCATCTCTCATGGTTCGTCTCCCCTTCTGACATACTCCCCCTTTCTTCCTCTCCTGTTATCTTCTTCTTTTTCTTCTCTCTTAAAATATGTTGCGTTATGTGTTTCAGAAGTACAGAACTGTGATTCAACAGTCTTGCACAATTCACAGCGCTCACCGTAGCACATACCCTCCCCAATGTCTATCACCCAGCCACCCCATCCCTCCCACCCCCCACCACTCCAGTAACACTCAGTTTCTTTCCTGAGATTAAGAATTCCTCATATCAGTGAGGTTATGTGATACATGTCTTTCTCTGATTGACTTATTTCACTCAGCATAACACCCTCCAGTTCCATCCACGTCGTTGCAAATGGCAAGATCTCATTCCTTTTGATGGCTGCATAATATTCCATTGTGTATATATACCACATCTTCTTTATCCATTCATCTGTCGATGGGCATCTTGGCTCTTTCCACAGTTTGGCTATGATGGACATTGCTGCTATAAACATTGGGGTACACGTACCCCTTCGGGTCCCTACATTTGTATCTTTGTGGTAAATACCCAGTAGTGCAATTGCCGGATCGAATGGTAGCTCTAATTTCAACTGTTTGAGGAACCTCCATACTGTTTTTCAGAGGGGTTGCACCAGCTTGCATTCCCACCAACAGTGTAGGAGGGTTCCCCTTTCTCCACATCCCCGCCAACATCTGTCGTTCCCTGACTTGTTAATTTTAGCCATTCTGACGGGTGTGAGGTGGTAACTCATTGAGGTTTTGATTTAGATTTCCCTGATGCCGAGCGATGTTGAGCACTTTTTCATGTGCCTGTTGGCCATTTGGATGTCTTCTTTGGAGAAATGTCTGTTCATGTCTTCTGCCCATTTCTTGATTGGATTATTTGTTCTTTGGGTGTTGAGTTTGATAAGTTCTTTATAGATTTTGGATACTAGCCCTTTATCTGATATGTCACTTGCAAATATTTCCTCCCATTCTGTCGGTTGTCTTTTGGTTTTGTGGACTGTTTCTTTTGCTGTGCAAAAGTTTTTATCTTGATGAAATCCCAATAGTTCATTTTTGCCCTTGCTTCTCTTGCTTTGGGCGAAGTTTCTAGGAAGAAGTTGCTGCGGCTGAGGTCGAAGAGGTTGCTACCTGTGTTCTCCTTTAGGATTTTGATGGACTTCTGTCTCACGTTTAGGTCTTTCAACCATTTGGAGTCTATTTTTGTGTGTGGTGTAGGAAATGCTCCAGTTTCATTCTTCTGCATGTGACTGTCCAATTTTCCCAACACCATTTGTTGAAGAGACTGTCTTTTTACCATTGGACATTCTTTCCTGCTTTGTCGAAGATGAGTTGACCATAGAGTTGAGGGTCCATTTCTGGGCTCTCGATTCTGTTCCATTGATCGATGTGTCTGTTTTTGTGCCAGCACCATACTGTCTTGATGATGACAGCTTTGTAATAGAGCTGGAAGTCCGGAATTGTGATGCCGCCAGCTTTGCTTTTCTTTTTCAAGATTCCTCTGGCTATTCGGGGTCTTTTCTGGTTCCATACAAATTTTAGGATTATTTGTTCCATTTCTTTGAAAAAAGTGGATGGTATTTTGATGGGGATTGCATTGAATGTGTAGATTGCTCTAGGTAGCATTGACATCTTCACAATGTTTGTTCTTCCAATCCATGAGCATGGAACGTTTTGCCATTTCTTTGTGTCTTCTTCAATTTCTTTCATGAGTATTTTATAGTTTTCTGAGTACAGATCCTTTGCCTCTTTGCTTAAATTTATTCCTAGGTATCTTATGGTTTTGGGTGCAATTGTAAATGGGATCGACTCCTTGATTTGTCTCTCTTCTGTCTTGTTGTTGGTGTATAGGAATGCCACTGATTTCTGTGCATTGATTTTATATCCTGCTACTTGACTGAATTCCTGTATGAGTTCGAGCAGTTTTGGGGTGGAGTCTTTTGGGTTTTCCACAGACAGTATCATATCATCTGCAAAGAGTGAGAGTTTGACTTCCTCTTTGCCGATTTGGATGCCTTTGATTTCTTTTTGTTGTCTGATTGCTGTGGCTAGGACTTCTAATACTATGTTGAATAGCAGCGGTGAGAGTGGACATCCCTGCCGCGTTCCTGACCTTAGGGGGAAAGCTCTCAGCTTTTCCCCATTGAGAATGATATTGGCTGTAGGTTTTTCATAGACGCCTTTTATGATATTGAGGTATGTACCCTCTATCCCTATACTCTGAAGAGTTTTGATCAACAAAGGATGCTGTACTTTTTCAAATGCTTTTTCTGCAACTATTGAGGGGATCATAGGATTCTTGTTCTTTCTTTTGTTAATGTATTGTATCACATTGATTGATTTGCGGATGTTGAACCAGCCTTGCAGCCCAGAGAAATCCCACCTGGTCAGGGTGAATAATCCTTTTAATGTACTGTTGGATCCTAATGGCTAGTATTTTGGTGAGAATTTTTGCATCCATGTTCATCAAGGATATTGGTCTGTATTTCTCCTTTTTGATGGGGTCTTTGTCTGGTTTTGGGATCAAGGTAATGATGGCCTCATAAAATGAGTTTGGAAGTTTTCCTTCCATTTCTATTTTTTGGAACAGTTTCAGGAGAATAGGTATTCATTCTTCTTGAAATGTCTGATAGAATTCTCCTGGGAAGCCATCTGGCCCTGGGCTTTTGTCTGTTGGGAAATTTTGGATGACTGCTTCAATTTCCTTAGTGGTCATAGGTCTGTTCAGGTTTTCTATTTCTTCCTGGTTCAATTTTGGTAGTCAATAAAATCTCTAGGAATGCACCCATTTCTTCCAGGTTATCTAATTTGCTGGCATAGAGTTGCTCATAATATGTTCTTAGAATTGTTTGTATTTCTTAGGTGTTGGTTGTGATCTCTCCTCTTTCATTCATGGTTTTGTTGATTTGGGTCATTTCTCTTTTCTTTTTGATAAGTCTGGCCAGGGGTTTATCAATCTTGTTAATTCTTTCAAAGAACCAGCTCCTAGTTTCGTTGATCTGTTCTACTGTTCTTTTGGTTTCTAGTTCATTGATTTCTGCTCTGATCTTTATTATTTCTCTTCTCCTGCTGGGTTTAGGCTTTATTTGCTGTTCTTTGCCCAGCTCCTTTAGGTATAGGGTTAGGTTGTGTATTTGAGACCTTTCTTGTTTCTTGAGAAAGGCTTGTATTGCTATATACTTTCCTCTCAGGACTGCCTTTGCTCCATCCCAAAGATTTTGAACAGTTGTGTTTTCATTTTCATTGGTTTCCATGAATTTTTTAAATTCTTCTTTAATTTCCTGGTTGACCCATTCATTCCTTAGTAGGATGCTCTTTAGCCTCCATGTATTTGAGTTCTTTCCGATTTTCCTCTTGTGATTGAGTTCTAGTTTCAAAGCATTGTCTTCTGAAAATATGCAGGAAATAATCCCAATCTTTTAGTACTGGTTGAGACCTGATTTGTCACCTAGGATATGATAAATTCCGGAGAATGTTCCATGGGCACTAGAGAAGAATGTGTATTCCGTTGCTTCGGGACGGAATGTTCTGAATATGTCTGTGAAGTCCATTTGGTCCAGTGTGTCATTTAAAGTCTTTATTTCCTTGTTGATCTTTTGCTTAGATGATCTGTCCATTTCAGTCAGGGGGGTGTTAAAGTCCCCCACAATTATTTTATTGCTATCAATGTGTTTCTTTGCTTTTGTTATTAATTGCCTTATATAATTGGCTGCTCCCATGTTCAGGGCATACATATTTACAATTGTTAGATCTTCTTGTTGGATTGACCCTTTAAGTAGGATATAGTGTCCTTCCTCATCTCTTATTAGTCTTTGGTTTAAAATCTAAATTGTCTGATATAAGGATTGCCACCCCAGCTTTCTTTTGGTGTCCATGAGCATGGTAAATGTTTTCCATCCCCTCACTTTCAATCTGGGGGTGTCTTCGGGTCTAAAATGAGTCTCTTGCAGCCAGCATATTGATGGGTCTTGTTTTTCAATCCAATCTGATAGCCTGTGCCTTTGGATTGGGGCATTTAGCCCATTTACATTCAGGGTAACTATCAAAAGGTATGAATTTAGTGTCATTGTATTGCCTGTGAGGTGACTGTTACTGTATATTGTCTCTGTTCCTTTCTGATCTATGGCTCTTTTAGGCTCTCTCTTTGCTTAGAGGACCCCTTTCAATATTTCTTGGAGGGCTGGTTTTGTGTTTGCAAATTCCTTTAGTTTTTGTTTGTCCTGGAAGCTTTGTATCTCTCCTTCTATTTTCAATGACGGCCTAGCTGGATATAGTATTCTTGGCTGCATATTTTTCTCGTTTAGTGCTCTGAAGATCTCATGCCAGTCCTTTCTGGCCTGCCAGGTCTCTGTGGATAGGTCTGTAGCCAGTCTAATATTTCTCCATTATAGGTTACATATCTCTTCTCCTGAGCTGCTTTCAGGATTTTCTCTTTGTCTCTGAGACTTGTAAGTTTTACTATTAGATATTGGTGTGTTGACCTATTTTTATTGATTTTGAGAGGGGTTCTCTGTGTCTCCTGGATTTTGATGCCTGTTTCCTTCCCCACATTAGGGAAGTTCTCTGCTATTATTTGCTCCAATATACCTTCTGCCCCTCTCTCTCTTTCTTCTTCTTCTGGGATCCCAATTATTCTAATGTTGTTTCGTCTTATTGTATCGCTTATCTCTCGAATTCTGCCCTTGTGATCCTGTAGTTGTTTCTCTCTCTTTTTCTCAGCCTCGTTATTTTCCATCATTTGGTCTTTTATATCAGTGATTCTCTCTTCTGCCTCATTTATCCTAGCAGTCAGTGCCCCCATATTTGATTGAACCTCATTAATAGCCTTTTTGATTTCGACTTGGTTAGATTTTAGTTCTTTTATTTCTCCAGAAGGGGTTTCTCTAATAACTGCCACCCTTTTTTCAAGCCCAGCTAGTATCTTTAAAGTCATGATTCTGAACTCTACGTCCGATATCGTACTAATGTCCGTATTGAGTAGGTCCCTAGCTGACGGTACTATCTCTTGTTCTTTTTGCTGAGGTGATTTTTTTCGTCTTGTCATTTTGTCCAGAGGAGAATAGGTGAATGAGAGAACAAAATGCTAACAGGTTAACAACGTCCCCAGCAAATATACTCTATACAAATCAGAAAAGACCTGAAACCAGGGGACAAGAAAGGGAAAGAAAGAGAAAAGAAAGAAAGAAAAAACAAAAACAAAAAGATTAAAAACAAAAACAGAACAATACAAAAAAAAACGAATATGATCAAATATGATCAGGCTAGTGCATAGATCAGTGCCACACACTAGATTTTGGCATATTTTGGTCTGTTAGAAAAAAAGTGCCTCCTAAATTTTAAAGGAAGAAAGACTTATATGTGTACAAAATAAGGGTTGATACAATGAAGAGATGGAAGATGACTGTAAAGATGAAAATTATAAAAGGTTTTATAAAAGGAATTGATAAGATAAGAAGTTGTTTGAAAAAAAAAGAAGATTTAAAAAAAAGGGGGAGAGAATGTGATCAGGCAGGAGACTAGAACAAAGCCATACACTAGTGATTTAGGGTATATTTTGATTTGTTAGAAGAAACTGTATCTCACAATTTTAAAGAGAGAAAAACTTATATATATATATGCCAAAAATAAGGGTAACTAGTATGAAGGGATAAAATATGACTCTAAAAATGAAAAATAAAAAATGTTTTTTTAAAAAAAGGTATTGATAAGATGTTGGTTGA
Source organism: Eumetopias jubatus (assembly GCF_037043125.1). Lineage (NCBI taxonomy): Eukaryota > Metazoa > Chordata > Mammalia > Carnivora > Otariidae > Eumetopias > Eumetopias jubatus. The sequence continues at coordinate 6,318,471 of NW_028274808.1, forward strand.
AAAAGGGAAAAAGAAAAATTAAAAAAAACAGTTAAAAAATTAACTTTGAAAAACTAATGAATCATTGTAAAAAAAGCCATGACTTCTATGTGCAGTATTCCCCAAGCTCTGGAGTTCTGTTCTCCTTGATCGGTAAACTTGGTCTTGGCTTGCTGGCTGTTCCTGCTGATCTTCTGGGGGAGGGGCCTGTTGCCGTGGTTCCCAAATGTCTTTGCCGGAGGCGGAATTGCCCTGCCCTTGTTGGTCCGCCTAAGCAAGCTGCTCGGGTTTGCTCTCAGGAGCTTTTGTTCCCTGCAAGCTCTGGTACAGCTTTGGAGGACAACAGTGAAAATGGCGGCCTCCCAATCTCCACCCCAGAGGAGGCACGAACTCGGGGCTCCACTCCTCAGTGCACCCCCAGAGAAAAGCAGTCACTCCTGTCTACCCGATCTCCGGCCGTGCTCCGTGCTCACCCGGCCTGTGACTGAGCGTTTCTATCTCTGGCACCCGACCCCGTGTGGAGTCTCCAAACCCAGCAGATCCCTGCGGTGCGTTCCCGCGCCGCTCCTCCCGGGGGAGGAAGGGGAGTCTCCCCGGCTCTGCCGCTTGTTGGGTCCCTGCTGGAGGAGCAGTGGCCAGCTGTCACCGATCACAGTTTATGGCAACCCCGAGCTGAGAGCCCGCGCCTCTGCTCCGCCTCTGCAGCCGGCTTCCCCGCTCCGATCCCTGGGAGCTCTGCCGCACTCAGGCACCCCCAGTCTTTCTGTGACCCCAAGGGTCCTGAGACCACACTGTCCCACGAGGGTTCCACCCCCCGCTTAGCCACTGGAGTAACGTCCCTCAGTGGAGCCGACTTCTAAAAGGTCCGATTTTGTGCTCCGCGGCTCTAGCACTTTCCAGAAGCGGCGATGGAGGCCCCCTCCTCCGCCGTCTATCCTCCCGAATATCGCCTCGGATTCACTTCTCCACACATCCTACCTTCCAGAAAGTGGTCACTTTTCTGTTCAGAGTGTTGTTACTATTCTTATCTTCGATCTCCTGTTGAGTTCGTAGGTGTTCAGAATGGTTTGATCCCTATTCAGCTGAATTCCTGAGACCAGACAAAATCCAGGTCTCCTACTCCTCCGCCATCTTGCTCCGCCCCCCTCTAATGAGGTATTTAATAAAGGGATTCAAGTATTTTTCATAACCACATTCTAATTTAATGATGGAGAAGATGATGTTTCACTTAATCCTCTAATCAGAAGGAAAATGACACAAACAGTTTATCCTCTTTCATTCCCTGTAGATGTCTACGAGCTCATTAGACCCTTAAATGCCTAGGACTAGATTGAGTTTCCTCTATTGGTAGTTGTAAATACATGTTTGAAGTCAAAAGGTAAGTCACTAAGAACATAAAGTAAAAAAAGAGATACCATAAGAATTGATCCACCCTCTTTATAGGTGAAGTACCAGACATGGATAAAATTTATATGACATAAATATAAAGAGGAAAAAATAGTTCTAATAAAAGATTCTAAAACAAAAAGGGAGGAGAACATAGCCCAGGAAAGGGGAGGAAAATAGTTTTACTGCAGAAAGCATATAGACATTTCAGAAGGGCATACTTCCTAATTCCAAGAGAAAGTAAAATTTTTGTTGAAAATGATATATGAAATATTACATTGTAAGAGCACAGACTCAAGGAAATATGGCTAAGGGACAGAAACAAATTAAAGGTGAGACAGATAAAATAAAAAATGTTTTGTACTTAACAGAAGAAAAAGTTTGATTCTAGAAATTGAGCCAGCATTAGAATAGTAATGAACAGAAGCAACACTGCAGAAAATTGAACGAGGATAGTGGATGACAAGCTGGATAAACTGCCTGGTTTTCAAGAATGTAAAAAGAGTTAAACATTATCTGAGAGAAGACATTGTCTCTAATTCATGTTCCTTAAAAAACACACAGAGTAGCACCAAATGTATATTCACCATATTGGAGAACAGCAAAATTTTTTTTGCCACAAAACTATTTGTAAGGAAGAATTAAACGTCTAGATTCCATCAGATGAAAATTTAACTCTTAAAGGCAAAGGAAAGAATCTTATAGACATGAAATAAAAAAAAAATTAGATTAACGAGTCAGGAAGAAAACTTAAATTGAACTAAGATTTCTTCTCCCCAACATCAGATGACCTTCCAGAATCATGATTAGAAAAGTTTATGACTTATAATTCTACATTCAGCAATTCACGCAACAAAAATTTATTAAGGACCAATTCTGTACCAAACACTGAGGGTGTTTGCCTGAGGGCAGCTAGAGACAGTGATTGCAATCATGTTTAGCGGTAAGAGGAACGCTGAGAACGTAAATTTTTCACATCCCTTTGCCAGTGGCATTCAGAAGCACTGTAGGCTACCCTGCACTAAATCACACCAAGGAACCCCAGAGAAGAGAAGGTGCAAGAGCGTTCTAACTAGAAAAGAATTAATGAGATATATGTCTATTTATTGCTCCCTGTCATTGGGGTAGAGGCTGTGGCCTCAGAGTCAACCTCCCTTCCCCTCCTTTTTCAGTTGTTTATACACTTTCCATCTATCAATACAGTGGGTGCATTACAGAAAGAATGTGCTGTTTTGGGACTTGCTCTACGAGGGGGTTTTGCATATTGGCCGTTGGTCAGTGCCCCTCTATGAACCTGAGACAAAGCCACACTTGACTGTCATAATCTAAAATCACAGATGCAACCATTAACAGTATTGGCTAAGTTTTGCCACTGAGTTCAAGCATAAAATGATTGATGAGTAGCAAAAAAAAAATATTTCAACTTACAGTTTTCTGAATAATTTTTATAATAGTTATAAAACAGAATGCAAATATCTTTAATATATTGACAGATCATATATGCTATATATACATATAAAGTTTTTATTTAAATCCAATTACTTAACAGTGTAATATTAGTTTTGGGTGTACAATAAAGTGATTCAATACATCACCTGGTGTTCATCACAACAAATGCGCTCCTCAATCCCCATCACCTATTTCACCCATCCCCCTACCCACCTCCTCTCCAGCAACTCTCAGTTTGTTCTCTAGAGTTAAGACTGTTTCTTGGTTTGTCTCTCTTTTTTCCTTTGCTTTATTCTTTCTTAAATTCCACATATGAGTGAAATCATATGGTATTTGTCTTTCTCTGACTGATTTATTTTGCTTAGCATAATACTCTCTAGCTCCACCCATGTCATTGCAAATGGCAAGATTTTATTCTTTTTTATGGCCGAATAATATTCCTTTGTGTGTGTGTGTGTGTGTGTGTGTGTGTGTGTGTGTGTGTGTGTGTTCTAGTTCTCTGAAAAATACTGTTGGTATTTTGATAGGGATTGCATTAAATGTGCGGATTGCTTTGGGTAGTATAGATATTTTAACAATATTTGTTCCTCAGATCCATGAGCATTGACTGTCTTCCCAATTTTTTGTGTCATCTTCAATTTCTTTCATCAGTGTTTTATAGTTTTCAGAATACAGATCTTTAACCTCTCTGGTTAGGTTTATTCCTAGGTACCTCATTGTTTTTGGTACAATTGTAAAGGGTTTGATTCCTTAATTTCTCTTTCTGCTGCCTCATTGTTGGTGTATAGAAATACAACAGATTTCTATACATTGATTTTGTATCCTGCGACTTTACTGAAATCATTTATCAACAGGTAAGATATATTATCCAAAACAAGAACGCTCATCTAAGATTTCAGAATAATCAATAAAAACTGGTACTAGTTGATAAGAAATAAGGGTAAAAATTGCCTTATATTTCATGTGTCATTAGAGTTTATTTTATTTCTGATACATTAGAAAATACAGTCTCAAAAATGTTTTTAAATTGGTAAAAATAACTGAAGTTCATATAAAAAATAGTGTGTTAGTCTCCTCAGGCTGCCATAACAAAGTACCATAGACTGAGTGGCTTCAACAACAGAAATTTATTTTCTCATAGTTCTGAAGACTAGAAAATCCAACATCAAAATTCCGCCAACTCAATTTCTGGTGAGGACACTCCCCTTGGCTGCCTTCCCTCTATGTCCTCACATGGCCTCTCGGTGTGAACTCAGAGAAAGTGTGAGTTCTGTGGTGTGTCTTCTTATAAGGACATTAACCCTTTCAGATCAAGGCCCCATCCTTGTAACCTCATTTAATCTTAATTATTTCCTTACCCCATATACAGCCACAGTGGGGGTTGTGGAGGATGTTAAGGCTTCAACCTATGAATTTGAGGGAGGGGTGAAGACACAAAATTCAGCCCACTACAAACAGAATATACAGTCTTTATATTATAGACAGAGGAAATGCAGAATGATATAATATGATAAAAGGAATAAGGAGAGAGTAACAAAGTGTGGAACGATGACAAAAGTAAAATAAGACTATCAGGTTAAGACTATGGACAAAATGGGAAAAACTTCTCTTTCAAGGGGAGGACTCTCAGATTGAATTATTTACTTTCCAAAATAAGTGAATACCACCACCAAAACAAAACGCCTTATAAAAGTTAACATAAAACATCTGTAAGTTACCTTAAGCCATGATAACTTCAAGAAGGATCATCGTATTAATAACAAGACAGAATTCAAGGTCAAAATAAAATTAAAAAGAGAGATTTCATATAAGTGGGCATAATCCACCATCAGGATGGAACAGGAATATGTATCCTCCATGAATACACACTGTAGAAATATAGAACACAAATACCGGATTTTTCACAAAAGGAGAAACTGATAGGTGTAAAGGGAAACATCATGCATTCCTTCACTCAACTGCATTTTGAGCAAGCAAAATATAGAAAATCTGTATTGCATGCATTTGCATTATATCAGATTATCTGCCATACAAATAGAATGATTACTTGCAGTGTTCAAGAGAGACAAATGGAAATGTATTTGAACTAATAAGAGAGCTCAGTGGGATATACAGGTTGCAAAATATTATTTAAGATAAATCAATAGCTTCCCTTTATACCAGAAATAATAAGCAGGAAAACATATTGAAAAACATCCTGTTCACAAAAAAATAACTGACAAATAGTGCCAAGAAAATCAACTTTAAAATATGTGCCTGACCATATCAAGAAAACTACAGAACCATAGGCAAGGTCTTAGAAGATGGTTTAAATAAATGAAGAATCAATCCCTACGTGGCAAGAAATCAATAGGATAAATCTGTCAATTCTTTCCAAATTAATTTATAAATTTTAAGTTACTACTCTTGTGGAATTGTACTGGTTTGAGAAGGCTGTCAAAACAAAATACCATACACTGAGGGGCTTACACAGCAGAAATCTATTTTCTCACCTTTAAAGGATGGACATCCAAAATCAAGGTGTTGGCAGGGATGGTTGCTCCTGAGGTCCCTCTCCTTGGCTTGCAAACAGCTGTCTTCCCACTGTGTCCTCAACTGGTCCTTCCTCTGAGTTTTCTGTGTCCTAATCTCTTCTTCTCAGGAAGACACCAGCCAGACAGGATGAGGCCACTCTAGTGACCTCACTTAAGCTTACTTACCTCTTGAAGGGCCTATCTCCAAATACAGCCACATGGTGAGTTACTGGGGGCTAGGAATTTTGGGGGAACATTTTCAGCTCATAACAAGAACACAGCAGGGACTTCATGAGTCACCAGTCTCCCTTTCCTCTGCCTGCTTCCTTTGCCACTCATGTGGACACGTAACCAGATTCCGCTCTGACAGGTCATGGGTCAAAGTGATGTGCTCCATGTCCTCATGGCCCCAGCTCTCTGTCCCCGGTCTACTGTGATGTTGGAGGACTTTTGTTTACATGACAGCATCACAAAACAAAAGGTGCCAGGAGCTCTGACTAACCTCTAGGCATAGAGTCCTGCACCCACCCCATCTGCCTCAGGCTGTGCAAAAACAAGAAACAAACCAGCATTTTTGTGAGGTCAGTGGAGTTTCCTTTTGCACACCAGCAAACATGAAGAAGACTAATGCTGAATACACAGATTCCCCACATAGCACCATGGATTCTGGAACATTGTCCTCATTCAAGAACTTTGAAACACTTAATCATTCTTAGTTATATTTGCCATAAAGCACTTAAATATTATACTGAAGAGGGATGTTAGTCTAACAGTAGTTAAAATATTAAACCCTATAAACTCATGAAAAACTTACGCTATAGACTAAATTCTTATGTTAAAACCTAATTCTCAATGTGTATTTATCAGAAGTGGGGGCCTTTGGGAGATGATCAGATCATTGGATGCAGCCTTCATGAATGGGGTTAGTGCCCTTACAGAAGGGACCCCAGAGAGCTCCCTCACCCCTTCTACCATGGGAAGACACAACAAAAAGATGGTCTTCTGTGAAATGAGACACAGAATGTAGCATGCCCTGGTCTTGGACATCCCAGGCTCCAGAACTGGGAGAAATAAATGTTAATTGTTTAAGCCACCCTGTCTATGGCTCTTTTGTCATGGCAGACAAATATGAGAAGACCAATACAACCTACTTTATGTGATGATCAATGCTATCACAGAAAGCAACAGCCCCTCTGAAGGCCTTTGGGGAGGATAGATTCTAGAGAATCCCCAGTGATGATGTGAAAGAATACTATTTCTACACTACCTATACAGAGAAGACTTTAAATACAGTCCCAAGTGTAAAGCAATATCAAAATAAATTAGTGTCTGAGATGCAGCCACAGGTCCTCAAACATAACCCTCTATTGATGAGGAAATCATGATCGGATACAACAATCACCACCTTGCAAAACTCCAGGCCACTGCAGTTGGAGAAGCTCAGTAGTGTTACAATAGACATATGGTAGAGCCCATTATTCTGCCAACTTCTGCTTTAATTCAATCTAAAATTATCCTCCAATGGAAAAGCAAAGGACCTGAAAACTTTTTCAGTGCTTTTAGAGGTAGACATCCAAGGACACAGAGACCTCTGAGCAGACATGGAGACTCAGCCAAGCTGCAGCACACACCCTGCACCTAGAAGAGAAGCACTTTCCAAAAGAATAATTGTGAGAAAGTTTACAGTGCTTATTGATGAAAGCTCCTCCTTTAATTAGTATTGATGAAGGTTAAAATTTAGCCCTTGAACACATGCATAGGCAAAACCTGGAAAATTTTTGGAAGAAGTCATGAAAATCCTTATAAAAAGTAAGCACCCTCCCAAAACAGATTGGCATAAGGCAAGAACAGTGCAGTAGGCAAAGAACAGGCCAAACAATATGCACTAAAAAAAAAAAAAAAAAAAGATTTTTCTTAGCACAGTTGAGATTTTACAATTGCTTTAATAAGGCTAAAACCGAAATTAGGTACTATGCCCATGCATGTACACACGCACACACAAGATGACTGTATTCTGAACAGCATGATGTTTTCATCCCCTTGGTATAACTTCAGACATCCTGCCTCTTTTCCAAATATGTCACACCTAGAGTATATTTTAACTAGTAGCAGCCCTGGATGCTTGCGTAGCTCTAAGCATAACACATACTTGAAACCTTAGCAGCTAGAAAATATTTACAAAATGTCACTCAAACACTTGATATCTCAAAGGTGAGTAATGTGCTCCTGAAATTATCATATATATGTAAGTTGCAGATTATTATGACAATGCTTTGGCACTGGCAAGGAGAAGGTGTATGCCTTTGTTTTCCTTTATGAATTCATCATCTAATATGGAAACAACATGTCTGAAATTAATATTAGGAACAGCCAACAGACTCAAATCATTCATACTAACCAAAGAAGTATTCTGAAACTCTCACTAGCACCCAAATTTGTTTCTAGTAACACATAGCATTCCTATCTTGTTTTATGTCCTCTACATCAATCTGAAAAAAAAAAATACTGTAGCAAAATCAAGATAAAACCCTGTACCATAGGGGCCATATGGACCTGGCATGGCTGGTAGAGAGGTGGGCAGAGATCTCATGCCATGAACAGAGAGAAGTGGCTTGAGGTTGATGACGACTCACTGCCAGACTGGAGGGGTTCATTCAGTACAATGGGACTGTCACTCTGTGCCAGAGCCTAATGCAGAAAAATCTGAAACAAAGAGCAATTAGGAAAACAATCCAAACATCTGCCTTCCTTCTATCCTCAAGGAGTTTAAAGTGTAACATTAGTGGTGCATTGAAAGCTAAGTGATGGGATGGGACTGTAGTGGAGAGGAGCCAGTCATTCCTGCAATGACTGTGGGGACATGAAACAGACTAGGTAGGTATCCTGAGCCGTGAGCGGGGTCAGATTACACTTGTGACAGAAAAACAGCACAAGTAGGTATCAAAAAGTCACCAGTACCAGCAGATACCAATATGGGGAGCTAGAGCCGGAGAGGAAGGAAGCCACAGTGTTCTATAAGGTCTTCAAGGATGATCAAGAGAATAGCTTCTGCAAACTTCTGCAAGCTCATGCGAAGTATCAGCTGGGCGAACCCAGAACTGACTGGGACTCAAGTGGAGTTCATTAGGAGCAGAGATGGAAACCAGCGGGATCTCTCTCTCATCATTTTAGAACACTAATTTCATTATCTACCTGTTGCAGACAAGAAAACATAAATTTCACTTAGAGAAAATAAATTACTGAACTATGTCTTTGGTTCACTGATGTTTATTCTTTATGGCGATCCCAATGAGTGAGTGGATGGGCCCTCTGGGGTGGCGGGGGTGCGTGAGGAGAGCCAACACCAGGCTGTGTGCTCCTTCCTCCGCAATGCGCCTCCCCACCCAGCCACTGAGCTTAACATTCACAGGTGAGGAAGCCTACATCAGGAAGGAGAGAAGGACTCATAAAAATTGACTCAACAGTCCTTACAACCCTTGGAAATAATCATTTAAGATTGAAGACTGGCAGAGCTGAGGACAATTACAGATAAAGCATATGATGAAAATTTGTGGATAAAAATAACTTAAAAGTAAGCTATATACCAAAAAGTAATTAGAGAATTATGTTTAGAGAAAAGGAATCCATAGAAACAGGCAAATAGGGCCTGCTAAATTATAAGATAGTTCTGAGGATGAACTAGACTGTATCAGTAAGCTTTCCTGCAGAGAGAAACCTTTGAAATCTCTGTCCCTGTCATGACCAGAGGTAACACAACTGCACACTGGAATGCCTCGAAAATGTTGGTCAGACTCAGTGCATTCCATAACCACTCTCATTCAGATGGCCCAAGCAAGTCACAATTGGCAATTCCAAAGTCTACAGGAAGCCCAACAGGAGTAAAACTTGTACGTCCCTTCAAGGGAAAGGGGACATGAGATAAAGTGAAAATAATAATAAAGCCCACTACACAAATTAACTGTAAAATCTGGGAAACACAGATAACAATAAAAACTATTCCTTACCAGAAGGTAAAATAGTGTCTAAAATAAACAATGTAGCACTGCTGATTAGATAAACAGATCAATGAAACAAGACGGAAAGTCCAAAATTAGATGCACATAGAAAATTTTAGTAAATAATGATGATGTTTGATATCAGCAGGGAAAAAATGTCAACAGTGATGTGAAGACAACAAGAGAGACATTTGTGGAAAAATGTCCATCTGCCACTGACATTCAACAAATAGCCAGTGGGAAAGATTTTTAAACTTGAGAAGTGAGATGAAAGGTACTAAAAGGGGGGAAATAATGTTGTTTATATTCTTTGAGAGCAATCATTTCTGATTAAGGCATAAAATTCAGATGTCATCAAAGTAAAAATTGACAAATCTGACTACAAAAATAATTTCTGCATAACTAAAAACAACTCAAGGTAAAAAGACAAAAAACAAATAAGGAAAAATATTTCCAACATTGCCATAAAGGAAGGGTTAGTCTTCTTAGTTTATAATGACCTAAGCATCGATGAGAAATAACACAAAAGAAATTGGACCAAAAAATAAAGCTGAAAAGACATTTTACAGAGAAAGAAATACAAATATATCTTACATAAAAGGTAATAATTCTCAAAAATAACATCACAATGATTCCAATGAGATAGGCTTCACCTGTCTAACTGAAAAATTTCAAGTTAATGATAGCATTTTGCATTGATAGAAACAGGAGTTAATAGGTATGCTCATGTATTGCTGGAGGAAGTGCAAGTTCAACCTAGGGTATTGGGCAGTGTTTATCAACATTTAAAATTCAAATATCCTTTGACTGAAAATTCTTTTAGCAATCGTGAATAGAGAGACTCACACATATATGAAATAATGTATGTACAAAGAGAGTTACTATATCTTTCCCCATTTGCACCTCAGGGCAAAGGGTTATCCCTAATACTCATTCATGACATGCTTCGTCATTGGTCCATAAATGACCCTTTAATTTAATTATTGCTCTTTCACATGATGTAAAGCATATTTATAAATACTCCATTTGGGCACCTAGGTGGCTCAGTTGGTGAAGCATCCGACTCCTGATTTTGGCTCAGGTCATGATATCAAGGTTGTGAGACTGGGCCCTGCATCAGGCTCCAATGCTGGGTGGGGAGTCTACTTGGGATTCTCTCTCTCCCTCTCCATCTGTTCCTCACCCCTGCTCGTGTGCTCTCTCTCTCTCTCTGAAATAAAATTTAAAAAAAATAAAAGCTATGACCTTGAAGATAATATGCCACCCACTTCCCACCTTCTTGCCCTTCCCTCACCCCAGTTAAGCATTGTCCTGAAACCATATTCATTGTTCCTTTATTTTCTTAGAGAGTTTAACTGCATCTGTATGTATTCCTGAAAAGTACTATACATATGTAACATATGTATGATATACAATGTGTATCATATGTATATCATATATATCATATATATAGGTGGTTTGGACTTTGAAAATATATGTATGTAATGGGATTCATTTTTCCACTTAATATTGCTTACTAAAAATCATCTATGGATTTCTCAGCCACTATAATCCGTTTGAGATCTGACCTGATAATATCCCATTATAAAACATACAATTTATTCATTCATTTTCCTGTGGATGGGCAATTGGGTTGTTGCCAGGTGTTTACTTTTATGAACAGTGTTGCTACAAATATTCTTGTTCATATCTCTTGATGAACATGTGTAAGAGTTTCACTTTGGTGGGATTGCTGGGCCATAAGCTCAACCAAATATTTAACTTTAAGAGTTAAAACTAATGTGTTTTGTAAAGACGCTAGGACAATTGAGACTATCACCAGTAATGTCTAAAAGTTCCCGTGGATTCATATCTACTACAAAACTTGATAGTGTCAAGTTTTTAATTTTTGAGAATCAAATGGATATAAAATTGTAACTCACTGAGGTCTTTAATTGCATTTTCCTGATAACTAATGACATTAAAAATCTTTTTATGTGTCAGTCGCCAAAATATGTTGTTCTATCAAATGCCTGTTTATCTTTTGCAAAGTTTTTTTTATTAGATTGCTTATTGTTTTGTAAAAATTCTGCATATATATTTGATAGGTCTATTCAATTGTTTGTGAAAATCTTGTGTTTTGTATCCACTTATATCTTTTTACTTTATTTATCTTTTTACTTTAAAATATCTTGATGAACAAGAGAGCTTAATTTTAATAGTCATATTTACCATTTTTGCTTTCATAAAGCATTTTGTATCCTATTTAAGGCAACTCTTTCACTCCAAGGTCCAAAGACATTCACCTATAATTTAAAAATCTATTTGTATCCAAGATTGTATTTATTTGTATCCAAGATCTATGAAGAACTTATAAAACTCAACACCTAAAAAACAAATAATCAAGTCAAGAAATGGGCAGAAGACATGGACAGACATTTGCATCCATTTGAGAAGAATTAAAATTTTCACATTTTTTAAAGATTTTATTTATTTATTTGTCAGAGAGAGAGAGCACAAGCAGGGGGAGCAGCAGGCAGAAAGAGAAGCAGGCTCCCCACTGAGCAGGGAGCCCAATGCGGGACTCGATCCCAGGACTCTGGGATCATGACCTGAGGCAAAGTTAGACGCTTAACTGATGGAACTACCCAGGGGTCCCAAATTTTCACAACACTAAGTCTTATTATGCATTCACAGGACAAAGAATTAGGATCACAATATATAAAGAATTACTACAAATCGGTTCACCTGTTTATTACTTTAGATCTCTTTATAAAATTTTAGGACTTTTACACAGACATTTTATACATCTACTGTCTAGTTTTATTCCTACATACATATCATCAGATGCTATTATAAATTGGCTTGCCTAATTGTATGATTAAACGTTTACTGTGCTTATATTTCTAATTATTATTCCATAGGTTTTCTGAGGTTTTCTACATAAACAATCGGAGGTGGGAACCTGTGGGGTGGGGCTAAACCTGGGAAGAGAAAGCTCCTTCAGGGAAAGAAATTCTAGGGGAGGGATTCATATGTTGGCAGACAACACTCCCAGGAGCGGGCACCTGCAGGTGTAACCACCCAAACTCCTGAAAGTAGGTGCAGGCTTGGGGTATCTGGGTGCTTTTCTTAGTATCCACTATACTCTGACACTATTCCCCACTGTGGACAAGATACTACATAAGCAATGCTGTATCCCATGAGCAATTCCAGAGACTGGGTCATCCAAGACTTATGCAGGGATATAGTTCCCTAGCAGGTCCCTCTTCAAGGTGCCTCTCTGGCTCCTGCAAAACTCAGGTGGCTCGTGATGGATGATGGTCGACAGCTATAAATGTAACCCAGTAAAGCCCAATAGCAGCGACTGTGCCAGATTTGGGATCATCACCACGGGAGATTGACACAGACCCTGGCACTTGATGTGACAGCTGATAATTTAGTGAAAACCTTCTTCTCAGGAGAAAGAAAACAAAGCAGTTTATCTTCACATAATGGGGAGGGCAAATTCACTGTTTTGCACTCAATCTATGCCAACTCTTATTCTCTCTTATAATATAGTTCACAGAGACCTCATTTATCTTAACATGCTTTTGAACATCACTTTGATCCAATATATTGATCAAATCATTATGCCTGAACCTGGAGAACAACAAGTAGTAGGTACCCTGGTGCCAAAGGATGCCATTAAGATTCAAGGACTTAATTTATTAATAAAGTTTTAAGAGTCCAGTGCTCTAGGACATATCATAATAGTCCCTCTAAGATCCAGGGCAAGTTGTTGTATCTCCCAAAGCATACCACTCAAAAAGAATGTCATTTGGTGGGCCTCTCTGGATTTTCTTTAATAGACTATTTTTTAGAGCAGTTTTAGGTTTACAAAAAAATTACATGGAGGTTACGGAGAGTTCCCATCTGTGCCCTCTCCCCCACAATTTCTTCTATTATTAATACCTTGCATTAGTGTTGTCCATTTGTTACAACTGATGAACCAATATTTATATATCATATAATAACTAAAGTCCACAGTTAAAATTAGGGTTCACTCTCGATGTTGTACATTCCATGCGTTTTGACAAGTGCACAGTAACTTTTAACTACCAGTAACCACTAAGAATAGTGTCACTGCCCTAAAAAATTCCCTGTGCCCACCTATTCATCCCCTGATCCCTCCCCTGGCAATTACTGATTTTTTTTTTTTTTTACTGTGTACATAGTTGCCTTTTGTCACAAAGTTGGAATCATACAGTATGAAGCCTTTTCACATTGGCTTCTCTCACTTAGTAATAAGGATTTAAAGCTCCTCCATGTCTTTTCATGGCTTGAAAGCTCATTTTTTTTTTTAGCACTGAATAATATTTCATTGTCTGGATGGACCACAGTTTGTTTATCTTAGCATCCTAAGCTTGACAATTCATTTATTTTTATTGTTGAATAACATTCCATTGTATGAATGTACATTCAAGTGTCCTACACATTCTTGACCATTTTTTCTCCTATCTAAATTTTATAACTCTGTTGTTAACTTCCTTGAAAAAAAAAAACATTTTTTATGAATTTTCATCCCTACATCAACTCAGGAAAAACCGAATAACATTTTGATTGATTCCAATTTGGGGCAATTATGAATAAAAACTGCTATAAGCATCTGCGTGCAGTTTTTGTGCGGGTGTATGTTTTCAACTAATTTGGGTAAATACTAAAAGCACAATCACCTCTTTGGATTTTGCAGGCAGCACACATGACACTTGGAAATCCAACCTGACTCATTTACTGGGGAACTTAGAAAGCTCCATGTTTAAGTTCAGCCAAAGCCAGAGAGAGATTCTCTGTAGGTTCAGACTCAGTGCAAGCCACACGGCCATATAGCCCTGAAGATCAGTGGGGCTAAAAATACCTTGTGGCAATCCCTGAAAGGAGGCTTACCACATAGACCCTGATGGCGAGACTACAAGACACAGGCAACAACGTATCTGTGGCTGTCCATTAGAATGTGGTATTATAAGTGCCACTGAGGCACTGGTTCTTACTGGCCCATTAACCATCTGCTGTGAGATAAGTGTAGCATATTTTGTGCAGAGACTTTGCAGATCTGAAAGGTATGAGAAAATTAAATGCATGACATAATGACATCTTCCTGTCAATTCACATAATGTAAGGATTCTTCATGAATGATTGATGAAAGAATAAAGAATGTGTGCCTAATTCATACATGGGGCAGCGTATCATGTGGTTACTACCAGAAAATGAGAAGCTGTTGCATTACAGCCACTTCCAGAAGTGGCCTTAAAGGGCAGTAGTGAAAATAATGCTTTCAGTGGTTTGAGCTGGAAGCAGTAAACTTGGAGATTTACTTTAAATGGAGACAGAATTGGCTGAGGTATATACTCCAAGGCAGAGATAACTCCCTCAGCTTTTTGTTCAGGAGCAAAACAGAAAAACAATAAGAAGACTGAAGACATGAAAGCATGGGAAAGAGATTATTGAACCTATAGGGCAGGCATATAGAATAGGAAGATCTTTGACACTTGTTCATGACTACCACTGAGCTTTCACTATAAAGATACTCTTAACATGTGGGAAGGATGACTTCTGTCACAGGTATAAATCTCTCTTCCTAGCCTCCACAGGACTGAGGCAATGAGCCCATGAACTAAGTCACCATTAGTGGTAAAGAGTCTATTTATGAGCCCAAGAGCACAAGCTCCCTTTGATAAAGCTAATATAGGGACAAACACCGCCAAATTTCTAATCTGCTATCAGCAAAGACAAACAATGAGTCCTTAAAAAGGCACCAACCTCTAAGGAGCCTGCCTTACCCAGGCAGAGAGCAGGTACATTACCTGTACTTTATTTACCTTGGAGGAAGTAGGAAATTTATTCTTACTGGAATCAATGTGTACTTGGCTTCTATGCCTACCATGCCCTAACAAGGCCACCCTCTGAGGACCCTCATGATGCTTGATCTATTAGCATTATATCCCAAACAGTATTATCTCATATCAAAGAACCCATTGCACAGTAAAAGAGTGGAAGCAAACTGTACCCTATTCTATGTCCCAGCCTAAGTTTCTTATAAAGGCTGAGATAAGATGCCACCTGTATACCAAAGAGCTAGAATAAATGAGCCAAATAATCAACAGGTGGAAGAGGCAGTTCAAGATGGCAACATAGGAAGATCCTGAACTCACCTCTTCCCATGGACACAACTCTACAGCTACATATGGGTCTGAAAAAGACCTGAAAACAAGCAGAACAGCTTCTCTACAACAAATGATAAATGGGCCACATCAGGGCAAACAGGAGATACAGAGATACAGTCTCACGAAACACCCCACCCCTAGCAAGGCAACCCTCACTAGGGAGGGAATTCACAATCTGGAGATTCTCCCTAAGAAGTGAGGGGTTTGTGCCTCACATCAAGTACCCAAACTCTAGGGACCTGAACCAGAGACACAAGCCCCAAAAACATCTGGCTTTGAAAACCAACATGGCTGACATCCAGGAAACCCCCAAGGACCTAGGGAACTGAGATTCCAGTCTGAAAGGGCTCACACACAGACTCACTAACCCCAGGACCCAGCACACACATACACACACAAAAAGTTGGAAAAGCACCTGAAACATATGTAGGAAAAAAAAAAAAAGATTCATTTGCTAATCTTAAAGCATCTTCTGGAGAGGCAGGGGCTTATTGGGACTCTCTCCAGGAATGGAGGTGCTGGTAGACACCATTTTTGTGCTCTCTATCTATCTTGCCAGCACTACACTGGCATGCTCCAACCCCACACTCCTCTGCAGCCTCACTAAAGTGAGCTGGTACAACCTGGCCCTCTACTCCTCTGCTGCCTTGCTAAAACCAGTGGATACATGTAGTCCACAAAGGGGATACCCCTTAGACGTTGGCTCTGTTGACCAGAGGGTCTCATATTTCAGGGTCCCATGGGACTGAAACAATAAAAGAGACAGTTCTTGGCAGGTACAACCTCCCAGGGTAGAGCACAGACAGCAAACTAAAACATACTACCAGTGTTTCTGTAAATAAAAGGCTTATTTACTTATCCTACAACTTCAGCATGAGGGGCAGGCTTCAGAATGACCCTACATCTAGAGGCTATGGAGGGGCTCTCAGGGAATTTAGGCCAGGTACGCCATCTTTGCACCCCTCATTGGCCTTGCTACAGCTTGTGGATACCTCCCAGAAAAGAGCTTCTACAACGGAGCCCTGATTTTTCCAACTGTCACTCAGGGGATACCTCCAGATTTCACCAGTCTAGAGGCTAGCAGGGCTTACAAATGTGGCCTCATAGGACTGTACTTTGGGTACTCTTGAGAAACTTCCCTTTGGAGCACAGACAGGTCTTGGCAAATACAACTGTTGGAACTTATGAAGAATAAATCAGGCAGTTTAGATAATCACAAAGGCTCAACAGACAACCAAGAACTAGTGTAAGTTTGAATCATAAGATTAATCTCCTACACAAGGGCACTCCTTCAAGACAAGGATAGGTAGAGGTTTTACCCAATACATACAAACAAACACACAGTCAGGCAAAATGAAGAACTAGAGGATATGTTTCAAACAAAAGGACAAGACAAAACCTCAGAAAAAGATATTAATGAAATAGAGATAAGAAACTTACCTGATAGAGTTCAAAGTCATGGTCATAAATATGCTTACCAAAATTGGGAGAAGAATGAATGAATGCAATGAGAAATTCAACAAATAGAAATTATGAGAGTACTTAACAAAAGTCAGAGAACTAAAGAAAACAATAGCCAAATTTAAAAATACACTATAGGGCCTCAACTGCAAACTACATGAAGTAGAACAGCAAATCAGAGCTGGAAGACATAGCAGTGGAACTCACCCAAACACAGCAGGAAAATAAAAATTTAAGAATTTTAAAAAATAAAGAATTTTAAAAAATAAAGATAGTTTAAAAGTCCCTATAGGATAACATCAATTGGAATAACTTTCATATTATAGGGATCCTAGAAGAAGAGTGAAAGAGGCAGAAAACCTCCCTAACCTAGGAAAGGAAACACACATTCAGGTCCAAGAAGTCTAGAGAGTTCCAAAAAAGATAAACCTAAAGAGAGCCACCCAAAGACACATTATAATTAAAGTATCAAAAGTTAGAGATAAAGAATCTTAAAATAGCAAGAGAAAAACAATCTGTTATGTACAAGGGAATCTCCCTAAGACTATGAGCAGATTTTTCAGCAGAAACTTTGCAGGCCCAAAGGGAGTGTCATGATATGGTTGTCATTCAGAATTGAAGGAAAGATAGTGTTCCAGATAAACAAAAGCTAAAGGAGTTCATCACTACTAAACCAGTCATACAAGAAATGCTAAAGGACTTCTTTAAGCCGAAAAGAAAGGGCACTAATTAGTTACAAGAAAACATTTAAAAGTAAAAAAAAAAAAAAGAAGAAGAAGAAAAGAAAAAATCACTGGTAAAGGTGGTAAATTAATCATTTATAAACATAGTATGAAGGTTAAAGGACAAAAGTAGTAAAATTAACAAAAACTGCAATGGTTAAGAGATACACAAAATAAAAAGATGTAAAATATGAAATCAGAAACAATGCTGTGGGGGTAATAACGTAGAGTTTTAGAATACATTCAAACTTAACTTGCAATTGACTTGAAGTAAACTGTTATGTATACAGGCTAATACATGCAAGCTTCATAAAATCACAAAGCAAAAACCTATAGTAGATAATGAGAAAAGAATCTAAGTATAGCACTAAAGAAAGTCATCAAAATACAACACAGAGAGGTCTGGTCCCAGGATTTCAGCTGGATAGGGATCAAACCATTCTGAACACCTACAAACTCAAAAGGAGATTGAAGAATAGCAACAACTCTCTGAACAGGAAAGCAACCACTTTCTGGAAGGTAGGACGTGCAGAGAAGTGAATCCAAGGCGATATTCCGGAGGAGAGAGAGCGGGGTAGGGGGCCACTGAGGGCCACTACCAGCAAGTGATAGAGCCGCAGAGCACAAAATCAGAACTTTTAGAAGTCGGCTCCACTGAGGGACGTCGCTCCAGTGGCTAAGTGGGGGTGGAACCCTCGCTGGGACAGTGTGATCCGCAGCACAGTCGGGCCATTGCTCCTCCAGCAGGGACCCAACAAGCGGCAGATCCGGGGAGACTCCCCTCAATCCCCCAGGAGGAGCGACCCGGAAGTGCACTGCAGGGATCTGCTGGGTTTGGAGACTGCACACTGGGTCCTGCGCCAGAGATAGAAATGCTCGGTCATAGGCTGGGTGAGCACGGAGTGCAGCCGGAGACCAGGGAGACGGGAGTGACTGATGCTTTTCTCTGGGGGTGCACTGAGAAGCAGGGCCCTGAGTTCTCAGCTCCTCCAGGGTGGAGATTGGGAGGCTGCCATTTTCACTCTCATTCTCCAAAGCTGTACAGAAAGCTTACAGGGAACAAAAACTCCCGAGAGCAAACCCAAGCAGATTACTTAGCCCAGACTGCAAGGGTGGGGCAATTCCGCCTCTGGCAAAGGCATTTGGGAACCACGGCAACAGGCCCCACCCCCAGAAGATCAGCAAGAAAGCCAGCCAAGACCAAGTTTACCGATCAACGGCAGAACGCCAGCGCTAGAGGAATACTGCACATAGAATTCATGGCTTTTCCCCCATGATTCCTTAGTCTTTCAAAGTTAATTTTTTTAATTGTCTTTTTTTTAATTTTTCTTTTTCCCTTTTTCAAACAATATCTTATCAATCCCTTTTTTAAAAAACATTTTTATTTTTCATTATTAGAGTCATATTCTATCCCTTCATAGTAGTTACCCTTATTTTTGGCATATATATATATATATATATATATACATATATATATATATATATAAAACTTGTTCTCTCTTTAAAATTTTGAGATATAGTTACTGCTAATAGGTCAAAGTATACCCTAAATCTCTAGTGTATGGCTCTGTTCTAGTCTCCTGCCTGAACATATTATCTCCCTTTTTTTTTTCTTTTTTAAATCCTCTTTCTTTTTTCAAACAACTTCTTAACAATTCCTTTTATAAAGATTTTATACTTTTCATCTTAACAGTCATATTCCATCTCTTCATCATATCAACCCCTATTTTAGTACATATATAAGTTTTTCTTTATTTAAAATTTTGGGAGGCACTTTCTTCTAACAGACCAAAATACACCCAAAATCTAGTGTGTGGCACTGATCTATGCACCAGCCTGATCATATTTGATCATATTCTGTTATTTTTTTATTTTGTTCTGTTTTTGTTTGTTTTTATCTTTTTCTTTCTTTTTTTTTCTTTTTTCTTTCTTTCCCTTTCTTTCCCCCCAGCTTCAGGTCTTTTCTGATTTGTTTAGAATATACTTTCTGGGGACATTGTTACCCTGTTAGCATTTTGTTCTCTCATTCATCTATTCTCCTCTGGACAAAATGACAAGACGGAAAAAATCACCTCAACAAAAAGAACAAGAGGTAGTACCATCTGCCAGGGACCTACTCAATACGGACATTAGTACGATGTTGGACCTAGAGTTCAGAATCATGATTTTAAAGATATTAGTTGGGCTTTAAAAAGCATGGAATTTATTAGAGAGATGCTTTCTGGAGAAATAAAAGAACTAAAATCTAACCAAGTTGAAATCAAAAAGGCTATTAATGGGGTGCAATAAAAAATGGAGGCTCTAACTGCTAGGATAAATGAGGCAGAAGAGAGAATCAGTGATACAGAAGACCAAATGATGGAAAATACAGAAGCTGAGAAAAAGAGAGATAAATAACTACCGGATTATGGGGGCAGAATTTAAGAGATAAACGATACTATAAGATGAAACAACATTAGAATAATTGGGATCCCAGAAGAAGAAGAAAGAGAGAGGGGCAGAAAGTATACTGGAGCAAGTTATAGCAGAGAACTTCCCTAATGTGGGGAAGGAAACAGGCATCAAATTCCAGGAGGCACAAAGAACCGCTCTCAAAATCAATAAAAATAGGTCAACATCTCAACATCTAATAGTAAAACTACGAGTCTCAGAGACAGAGAAAATCCTGAAAGTAGGTCGGGAGAAGAGATATGTAACCTAAAATGGTAGAAACATGAGATTGGCAACAGGCCTATCCACAGACACCTGGCACGCTAGAAAGGACTGGCATGATATATTCAGAGCACTAAACGAGAAAAATATGCAGCCAAGAATACTATATCCAGCTAGGCTGTCATTGAAAATAGAAGGAGAGATAAAAAGCTTCCAGGACAAACAAAAACTAAAGGAATTTGCAAACTCGAAACCAGCCCTCCAAGAAATATTGAAAGGGGTTCTCTAAGCAAAGATAGATCCTAAAAGCAACATAGATCAGAAAGGAACACAGACAATATACAGTAACAGTCACCTTACAGGAATTACAATGGCAATAAATTCATATATTTCAATAGTTACCCTGAATGTAAATGGGCTCAATGCCCCAATCAAAAGACACAGGCTATCAGATTGGATTAAAAAACAAGACCCATCGATATGCTATCTACAAGAGACTCATTTTAGACCCAAAGACACCCCACATTGAAAGTGAGGGGGTGGAAAACAATCTACCATGCTGATGGACACCAAAAAGAAAACGAGGGTGGCAATCCTTATATCAAACAAATTAGATTTTAAACCAAAGCCTGTAATAAAAGAGGAGGAAGGACACTGTATCTTAAAGGGTCTATCCAACAAGAAGATCTAACAATTGTAAATATCTATGCCCCTAACATGGGAGCAGCCAATTATATAAGGCAATTAATGACAAAAGCAAAGGAACATATTGACAACAATACAATTATAGTGGGGGACTTTAACACCTCCCTGACTGAAATGGACAGATCATCTAAGCAAAAGATCAACAAGGAAATAAAGACGTTAAATGACACATTGGACCAAAGGGACTTCACAGACATATTCAGAACATTCCATCCCAAAGCAACAAAATACACGTACTTTTCTAGTGCCCATAGAATATTCTCCAGAAGAGATCACATCCTAAGTCACATATCAGGTCTCAACCAGTACCAAAAGATTAGGATTATTCCCTCCATATTTTCAGACCACAGTGCTTTGAAACTAGAACTCAGTCACAAGAGGAAAGTCAGAAAGAACTCAAATACATGGAAGCTAAAGAGCATCCTACTAAAGAATGAATGGGTCAACCAGGAAATTAAAGAAGAATCAAAAAAATTCATGGAAACCAATGAAAATGAAAACGACAACTGTTCAAAATCTTTGGGATGCAGCAAAGGCAGTCCTGAGAGGAAAGTATATAGCAATAGAAGCCTTTCTCAAGAAACAAGAAAGGTCTCAAATACACAATCTAACCCTACACCTAAAGGAGCTAGAGAAAAAACAGCAAATAAAGCCTAAACCCAGCAAGAGAAGAGAAATAATAAAGATCAGAGCAGAAATCAATGAACTAGAAACCAAAAGGACAGTAGAACAGATCAACGAAACTAGGAGCTGGTTCTTTGAAAGAATTAACAAGATTGATAAACCCCTGGCCAGACTTATCAAAAAGAAAAGAGAAATGACCCAAATCAACAAAACCATGAATGAAAGAGGAGAGATCACAACCAACACCTAAGAAATACAAACAATTCTAAGAACATATTATGAGCAACTCTATGCCAGCAAATTAGATAACCTGGAAGAAATGGGTGCATTCCTAGAGATGTATCAACTACCAAAATTGAACTAGGAAGAAATAGAAAACCTGAACAGACCTATGACCACTAAGGAAATTGAAGCAGTCATCCAAAATCTCCCAACAAACAAAAGCCCAGGGCCAGAGGGCTTCCCAGGGGAATTCTAGCAAACATTTAAAGAAGAATTAATACCTATTCACCTGAAACTGTTCCAAAAAATAGAAATGGAAGGAAAACTTCCAAAGTCGTTTTATGAGGCCACCATTATCTTGATCCCAAAACCAGACAAAGACCCCATCAAAAAGGAGAATTACAGACCAATATTCTTGATGAACACGGATGCAAACATTCTCACCAAAATACTAGCCAATAGGATCCAACAGTACATTAAAAGGATTATTCACCATGACCAAGTGGGATTTATCCCTGAGCTGCAAGGTTAGTTCAACATCCGCAAATCAATCAACGTGATACAATACATTAACAAAAGAGAGAACAAGAATCATATGATCATCTCAATAGATGCACAAAAAGCATTTGACAGTGTACAGCATCCTTTGTTGATCAAAACTTTTCAGAGTTTAGGAATAGAGGGTACATACCTCAATATCATAAAAGCCATCTATGAAAAACCTACAGCCAATATCATTCTCAGTGTGGAAAAGACGAGAGCTTTTCCCCTAAGGTCAGGAATGCGGCAGGGATGTCCACTATCACCACTGCTATTCAACATAGTATTAGAAGTCCTAGCCACAGCAATCAGACAACAAAAAGAAATCAAAGGCATCCAAATCGGCAAAGAAGAAGTCAAACTCTCACTCTTTGCAGATGATATGACACTGTATGTGGAAAACCCAAAAGACTCCACCCCAAAACTGCTAGAACTCATACAGGAATTCAGTAAAGTAGCAGGATATAAAATCAATGCACAGAAATCAGTGGCATTCCTATACACCAACAAGACAGAAGAGAGACAAATCAAGGAGTCGATCCCATTTACAATTGCACCCAAAACCATAAGATACCTAGGAATAAATTTAACCAACGAGGCAAAGGATCTGTACTCAGAAAACTAGAAAATACTCATGAAAGAAATTGAAGAAGACACAAAGAAATGGAAAAATGTTCCATGCTCATGGATTGGAAGAACAAACATTGTGAAGATGTCAATGCTACCTAGAGCAATCTACACATTCAATGCAATCCCCATCAAAATACCATCCACTTTTTTCAAAGAAATGGAACAAATAATCCTAAAATTTGTATGGAAACAGAAAAGACCCCGAATAGCCAGAGAAATCTTGAAAAAGAAAAGCAAACCTGGCGGCATCACAATTCCGGACTTCCAGCTCTATTACAAAGCTGTCATCATCAAGACAGTATGGTACTGGCACAAAAACAGACACACAGATCAACGGAACAGAATCGAGAGCCCAGAAATCGACCCTCAACTCTATGGTCAACTCACCTTTGACAAAGCAGGAAAGAACGTCCAATGGAAAAAAGACAGTCTCTTCAACAAATGCTGTTGGGAAAATTGGACAGTCACATGCAGAAGAATGAAACTGGACCATTTCCTTACACCACACACAAAAACAGACTCCAAATGGTTGAAAGACCTAAACGTGAGACAGAAGTCCATCAAAATCCTAAAGGAGAACACAGGCAGCAAACTCTTCGACCTCAGCTGCAGCAACTTCTTCCTAGAAACATCGGCAAAGGCAAGGGAAGCAAGGGCAAAAATGAACTCTTGGGATTTCATCAAGATAAAACTCTTTTGCACAGCAAAAGAAACAGTCCACAAAACCAAAAGACAACCGAGAGAATGGGAGAAGATATTTGCAAATGACATATCAGATAAAGGGCTAGTACCCAAAATCTATAAAGAACTTATCAAACTCAACACCCAAAGAACAAATAATCCAATCAAGAAATGGGCAGAAGACATGAACAGACATTTTTCCAAAGAAGACATCCAAATGGCCAACAGACATATGAAAAAGTGTTCAACATTGCTTGGCATCAGGGAAATCCAAATCAAAACCTCCATGAGATACCACCTCACACCAGTCAGAATGGCTAAAATTAACAAGTCAGGAAATGACAGATGTTGGTGGGGATGCGGAGAAAGGGGAACCCTCCTACACTGTTGGTGGGAATGCAAGCTGGTGCAGCCACTCTGGAAAACAGTATGGAGGTTCCTCAAAAAGTTGAAAATAGGGCGCCTGGGTGGCTCAGTTGGTTAAGCGACTGCCTTCGGCTCAGGTCATGATCCCGGAGTCCTGAGATCGAGTCCCACATCGGGCTCCGGGCTCAGCGGGGAGTCTGCTTCTCCCTCTGACCCTTTCCCCTCTCGTGCTGTTTCTATCTCTCTCTCTCTCTCAAAGAAATAAATAAAATCTTTAAAAAAAAAAGTTGAAAATAGAGCTATGATACAATCCAGCAATTGCACTACTGGGTATTTACCCCAAAGATACAAATGTAGGGATCTGAAGGGGTACGTGCACCCCAATGTTTATAGCAGCAATGTCCACAATAGCCAAACTGTGGAAAGAGCCACGATGTCCATCGACAAATGAATTGTTAAAGAAGTTGTGGTATATATATATAATGGAATATTATGTAGCCATCAAGAGGAATGAGATCTTGCCATTTGCTATGACGTGGATGGAACTGGTGTGTAGTATGCTGAGCGAAATAAGTCAATCAGAGAAAGACATGTATCATATGACCTCACTGATATGAGGAATTCTTAACCTCAGGAAACAAACTGAGGGTTGCTGGAGTGGTGGGGGGTGGAAGGGATGGGATGGATGGGCGATAGATATTGGGGAGGGTACGTGCTATGGTGAGCGCTGTGAATTGTGCAAGACTGTCTAATCACAGATCTGTACTTCTGAAACAAATAATGCAATATATGTTAAGAAAGAAAAAAGAAGAAGATAGCAGGAGGAGAAGAATGAAGGGGCGGAAATCAGAGGGGGAGATGAACCATGAGAGACGACGGACTCTGAGAAACAAACTGAGGGTTCTAGAGGGAAGCGGGGTGGGGGATGGGTTAGCCTGGTGATAGGTATTAAAGAGGGCACGTTCTGCGTGGAGCACTGGGTGTTATACGCAAACAATGAATCATGGAACACTACATCAGAAACTAATGATGTAATGTATGGTGATTAGCATAACAAAAATATTTTAAATGTATATATAAATAAAAAATAAAACAGAGAAGGAACAAAGAGGACTACAAAAATCCACAAAACCATTTACGAAATGGAAAAAACACATACCTATCAAAACCTACTTTAAATGTAAATGGACTAAATTCTCTAGCAGAATGGGTAAAACATAATTCATCTGTGTGCTGCCTATAGGAGACTCACTTCAAATATATGGACACACACAGACTGAACGTGAAACGTATTCCATGCCAATGGAAACAAAAAGAAAGCTGGGTTAGCTATACTCATTAACAGACAAAATAGTCTGTAAAACAAAGACTGGGATAAAAGACAAAGATGGGCATTACACAATTAGAAAGGGGTCAACCCAACAAGAAGATACAACATTTGTAAATATTTATGCACTCAACACAGGAGCACCTAAATGTATAAGGCAAATATTAACAGGCCCAAAGAGAGAAACTGATAGAAATACAGTATCAGTAGAGGATTTTGATACCCCACTTATATCAAAGGATAGATCATCCAGACTGAAAAAACCAATAAGGAAACATCAGCCTTAAACAACACATTAGACCAGATGGACCTAATAGATAATATATAGAATATTCTATCCAAAAGCAAGAGAACACACATTCTTCTCCAGTGCCCATGGAACATTCTCCAGGGCAGATGCCATGTGAGGCCAAAACAAAGCCTCAGTGGGCAACTACATGCAGAAGAACGAAACTGGACCATTCTTACACCTTACACCATACACAAAAATTAACTCAAAATGGATTGAAGTCCTAAATATGAGAGCTGAAGCCATAAAAATCCTAGAAGAAAACATAGGCAGTAAATACTTTGACAGCAGTCTTAGCAATATTTTTTTTTGGACCAGTCTCCTCGGGCAAGGACAACAAAAGCTAAAATAAATGGGACTACAACCAACTAAAAAGCTTTTGCACAGGGAAGGAAAACATCGACAAAATAAAAAGAAAATAAAAAGGCAACCTATAGAATGGGAGAAGACATTTGCAAATCATAAATAAGGGGTTAATTTCCAAAATCTATAAAGAACTTACACAACTTAATATCCCCAAAAAAACCTTATTAAAAATTTGGAAAGGACTTAGACATTTTTCCAAAGAAGATATACAGATGGCCATAAGGCATATGAAACGGTGCTCAACATCACTAATCATCAGGAAATGCAAATCAAAATCACATTCAAATATTGCCTCACATCTGTCAGATTGGCTATTATCAAAAAGACAAAAAATACCAAGTACTGGCAAGAGTGTGGAGAAAAAGGAACCTCATTCACTGTTGGCAGGAACGCAAACTAGTGCAGCCATTGTGGAAAACAGCATGGAGTTTCCTCAAGAAATTAAAAATAGAACTACCATCCTATCTAGCACTTCCATTTCTGCGTATTTATCTGAAGATAAAAGCACCATTTGAAAGAGATCTATGGGGGCGCCTGGGTGGCTCAGTGGATAAGCGTCTGCCTTCAGCTCAGGTCATGATCCCAGGGTCCTGGGATGGAGCCCCACGTTGGGCTCCGTGTTCAGTGGGAAGCCTGCTTCTCCCTCTCCCGCTCCCCCTGCTTTTGTTCCCTCTCTCGCTGTGTCTCTGTCAAATAAAGAAATAAAATCTTTAATAATAATAAAAAAAGAGATCTATGCAGTCCTATGTTCAATGCAGCAGTATTTATAATAGCCAATAATTATTACAATAGTTATTTACAATAACAAGATATGGAAACCAATTAAATGTCTATCTGTGGTTGAATGGATAAAGAAAATGTGGTGTGTCTACACACACACACACACACACACACACACACACACACACTGAAGTATTACTCAGCCATAAAAAGAATCTTCTGATCCATAGACACGTTATCCATTGCACCACTGGCCCCCTTTCAGCCATAAAAAGAATGAAACCTTGCCATTTGCAACAACATGGATGTACCTGGGAGGTATTAGGGTGAGTGAAATAAGTCAGAGAAAGACAAATACCTTAATAATTTCACTTATAGGTGGAAGCTAAAAAACAAACAAATGAAATAAATCAGAAACAGACATGGACACAAGAAAAAACTATTGGTTATCAGAGTGGGGGAAGGGTTGGGGAGTGGGTGAAATAGATAAAAGGGGTGAAGAGGTACAAACTTCCAGTTATAAAGTAAATAAGTCCTGGGTGTATAGCACAGAGAATATAGTCAATAGTATTATAATAATTCATGGTAACTAGATTTATCATGGGGATCATTTTGTAACATATAAAAGCATTAAATCATTATGATGTGCACTTGAAACTAACAGGATATGGTATGGCATATATACTTCAAAAAAACCCCACAAAACATGCTGCTCTTTGAAATGCAAGAGAGAGAGAAGATGAGGGGAAAGAGAATGAGCAGGGAGGAAAGTGAGAGGTTTGTTTGTTTGTTTGTTTGTTTTTTAGATTTTATTTATTTGACGAGAGAGACACAGCGAGAGAGGGAACACAAGCAGGGGGAGTGGGAGAGGGAGAAGCAGGCTTCCCGCCGAGCAGGGAGACCGACGCGGGACTAGATCCCAGGACCCTGGGACCATGACCTGAGCCGAAGGCAGACGCTTAACGCCTGAGCCACCCAGGCGCCCCATAAAGTGAGAGATTTTTTAATTTTTTTCAAAGCAGGACTGCTTTGGGCTTTATTACAAATCTTTAACACGAGAACATTCGGGTAGGATAGTGATCCAGGAATGCTAGGGATTGAACCCAGCCCAGCTGTCACTTCTCTGTGAAGGCACGGGACGTGCATGCTGAGACGGGAGAGCCCCACTTCGACAGAGCAAGCTCTGTGAGCATCAGTGGAGGGCGATACACAAACTGTTGAGTGGAGAATGAGCAGGGAAAGCAAGCAGGTGTCCGGGTGCAGAACCACACGGAGAGCAATGAGTAAGACCAACTACACAATTTGGAGAAACAAAAGTATCATGAATGTTGTGGGTGGTCTATTCCAGATAGGGACCAAAAGTAAACAAAACTAAGCAGGGAAAAATTGCTAATTAGTATAATTAACTGTAGCAATCGATGAAACAAATACAGGATTTTTTTTTTAAGGATGGATAGAAGTCTCACTGCAAATCCACAAATTTAATGATGAACAGAAAGAGTCCAGGGATGGGGAGGGCAAATAAGACAGTTAAAAGGCTAAAAATTCTGCATTTTCACACAAAGACAGACAAAATGCATGAATGGAGATCAGATAGAAGGACAGAAACAGAGCAATAGACAAGACTATTTTTGGTAAATAGCAGGAAGGAGCTGTCTCCAAATACAGGGTTTTTGCATTGCCTGCATCTCAGAGTGAAGTTGCTTAGACCACCCACCCTGGAGCCACCAGAAGCCTCTTGCTGAGATGACAAGATTTGTGGGTTCCAAGACAGTGTTTTAAAAGTTGAGATATAAGGAATGGGACCGAAAACAAATTTGGGCAAAGGTACACTTGTAGAAGTTCTGGATACCCCTGGATGTACTGTAACTCTCACAAAACTACAGTATATATTTGATCTTCACCAACCCCGTGAGGCAATCACCAACCACCCCCAGTGGACTAAATAAGAGGGTGACTCAGCAAATATGCAGATCCTGGCTTCAGTTGCTGGCATCCGACACCAAATCCCTGATACTTTCCACTCCTCTCCCATTCCCCCTGAGCCTGAGGAAAGATCCCCTACATTTTCTACTAGGCAGGAATAAGTGTCAGCTACCACTGTATACCACGGGGCCAAATGTACCGTACTCCACAAATAAAGGATGGAGCGTCTCAGTCTGTTCGGGATCATAGAACAGAACACTGGGTGACTTGTAAACCACATTCATTTCTCACAGTTCTGTAGGCTCCAAGTCCAAGATCAAGGCGCTGGCAGATTCAGCGTCAGGTGAGAAGCCACTTCCTGGTTCATGGATGGCATTTTCTCCCTGTGTCCCCACACGGTGGAAGGATGAGGGGGCTCTCTAGGGTCTCTGTTTTAAGGGCACTGATCCCACTCTTGAAGGTGCCACCAAATTGCGTCTTCACCTCCCAAAGTCCCCCCTCCTCATACTATCACGCTGAGGGTTAGGATTCAGTGTAGGAATCTGAAGGGGACACAAACCATTCAGTGTCTGGCAGGGCACACACGGAAAGTGGATAGTACCCATCTCCCTACACTAGCTCTTGAGGTTCTATCTGCTCTCAGGGGCTTCTGGAGCAACGGCTGAGGATCTGGGCCTCAACCAATATGAGAACTAATTCTGCATTCAACCCAATACTAGTGGTTCACAGTATGTAACAGAGACCTAGGCCCTCCTCAGGCAAGGGCTCCTATGGCTGCCACCAGGCACATGTGGCTACTGAGCCAACAAAATGTAGCTGGACAGAAATACAACAAGCTGTAGGAGTAAAATACACTGAATTTCCAAGATGTAGTCCCGAAAAAATGTAAAAGAATCTATAAAGGTTTACATCGATGACATGTTGAAATGATAGTCTATCGTGTTATGTAAAATATATTAGTAAAATTAATTTCACTTTTTCCTTTTTCTTTTTACGAGGACTACTAGAAAATTGAAAGTTACTTATGTGGCTCCCATCATATGTCTTTTGCACATTGTTGATCTAGATGGTGTTTAATAGAGGACAGAGGAGTGATCGATCATTCAACACGCACCGCGGTCTGGCACCTACAACCCTGCTCTCAGAGGTGAGCACCCATGAGAGGCTCCTCGAGGAATGGTTAGACACCTGCTGAGAGTCTGATTCAGCGGGTCTGGAGGGGGCCCAAGCGACTGCACTTGAAGCAGGTGACACAGATGCCACTAGGCCAGGAACCAGACTTGAGGACCACTATTACAGCACGTGGTCAAGTGTGCTCTATGGTCTCGTGCGGCCTGAGAATGGGCTCGAGGAAAAGTTTGCATTTGGGTTGGGCAGAATTTCTGGTTGGCCACCATAAATTTCAAAGCAAACAAAGCCTTCCAAGACAGATCATTACAAATTTATCCTCGGATCTCACAACACATGTGATGAGGGCTGTAAGATGTTACCTTGTAGCCTGAGAGCTAGTAGCAGGTGAAGTGCTCCCAAAACATCCCCATTCATCTAGAGTAACACAGAAAACAGGGTGAGAGAGGCCTGAGTTAGTGCTCAGGTGGCAGGAGCTGGTGTGCAGGGACACTGAAATCCAAAGGGGAAAGCAGGCTCACACCGCATCTTTTCCGCTCCGCTGTACCATGCGGGGAGCCTGGCATATGGCTGTGCATGCGGTTTTGTCTTTAGCGGAGGCTAAGTCAATATCCCACTCTCCTTCCTTCATGTTATATTCATAACTTGAAAAGTTATTGCAAAGACAGAGCTCCAGGCACTGGCTTGTCCCTTCTCCTGATGGAAAGCCAGGGAATGGCTGAGCAACAGGCGAAGATTAATTTGTCCCCGGATATTAGGAACAGATCCTCACAAAGCGGGATTGAAGGTCAACCAGCTTCGGTCAACCACTAAGAAAGTGCTTGAATAGTGGGCCTATTGGGGGGTCTTACAGAAGATCACCTCCTGCCACCAACTATGTCACTGGACTTCACATTGTCTTTATTTTGTATAATTAAAGGGGTTCGTATTTTGAGGCTATTTTTGTGGCATTCTAAAGCCCAGCTCTGCTCTATTCGGAGGACACAGAGGTTGGCCATCTGCATCTCTCACCAGGAAAACGCAGTTGCATTCATTCTTACAGTTTGAGCATAAATTTAGCATTTTTAATTTAGTTTACCTCATTAAATCTCAAGGAAATTCTATTTCTACAGAATCCATGCCCAGCTCCCGAGAATTCAATCACCCAACCCTGCTGATCTCCACACATACCTTCTGTGGATTGTGATACATACAAACCGTGTGCAGACACATTTGAATTGCTCTGCACAGGTTTTCAATGTGCCCATTTAAATTCATGATTTTATCAGCTGTATTGATGAATATGTAGAATTCTAATTTTACCTGTCTCATAGGTGATCATAGTTTCCTAGTATTTTAAAAGACTATTCTCTAAAGAATATACTAATACAGTCTCAAGTAATTCATAAAAAAAATAAGGAAATGAAAAATAAAAATCTCCATTCACCACTCCCCATGCTGCCTTCTCTAGAGGCAAATTCTGTTATGATTTTGATGTATTTCAAGAACACCTGCTATGTGTTTACATGCAGATTTGTACATCTGCAAATCTCTTTTATATAAATGGGATTAAGCTCAACACACTTCTTGGAAATCTTTTTTTGTTCCTTAAGAAGAACATTTTAATGTTTGGGATGATGTTTTATGTCTGAGAATAGAAGAATACAGGTGTGCTCATGTATGCACATGTGTGTGCCTAAGCCCCCAGGGAAAGTACTTCATAAGATAGATAAAAGCCTTTTTTTTAAAAGCCATTAACCATGACTATTTAACTGTTCCCTTATGAATAAACATTAACTTTCTCTCCAATAGTCGTCTATTTCAAACTAGGCTACAATGAACAGTGTGCTAATAAAAAAAAAATACATGAATATTTTTCCATAATAGAAAGCTGAAAATGGAATTGGATGTGTCTTGATACTGATATTGCCAATTGCTCTTCAGAAAGATTGAGCCAGGGGCGCCTGGGTGGCTCAGTCATTAAGGTCCTGAGATCAAGCCCCGCATGGGGCTCCCTGCTCAGAGGGAAGCCTGCTTCTCCCTTTCCCACTCCCCCTGCTTGTGTTTCCTCTCCTTAAAAAAAAAAAAAAAAAAAGATTGAGCCAATTTATATACACAGTATCAACACACCTACATCAACATTGGATATTATTTTTTCCTGTTGATGTAGGATACAGTGAATATTCGTAGATCATTTTATAAGAGCAATTTCATCAGATAGTCTAGGCTACCAACCCTAACCCTCTTTCAACATATTTGTCCCTGTGCTGATACCGCATTGTTTAAATAGAGTAGATTTAAATTGAGATTCTCTTTTTCAAAGTTTCCTTCCTAGTTTTTTAGTTATTCACTTTTCTAGATCAATTTTAAAAGTGGATTGTGAGGATCCATTTAAAAAAACTTTTTTTCTTTTGTGTTTTTATTGGCATCCTGTTGACCTTACAGGCTGATTTGGGGGAAAAAAATGTTATCAAGTTAAAATCCTTAAAATATTTTATCTGGTAGCATGATGTGTCTTTCTAGTTTTTCATGTTTCTTCACATCATAATTTAGGTTTATTTCAGTGTATGAGTGTGTGTAAAGATCACAGCTCTACCACTTAATGCTGTGTGACCTTAGATAACTTACTCATGCTATCTGTGCCTCATTTTTTTCATCTATTAAATGGAGAGAATACTAGCTACCAAAACAAGTGTGTTCAGGTACAAATGCCAATTTTTCTTCTTCTTTTTTACTTCTTTAGATTTTTTTTTTTATGTGACACAGAGAGAGAGCACAATTAGGCAGAGAGGCAGGTGGAGAAAGAGGGGAAAGCAGGCTCCCAACACAGGGCTCAATCCCAGGACCCCGAGATCATGACCTGATCCAAAGGCAGACGTTTAAACCACTAAGCCACCCAGGCACCCCAAAAGTGTCCATTTTTAAAAACAGTGTCTATACTCCCACTCATTTCTAATGTTATTTGTGTAAATAGATTTTTTTCTTAATAAACTTAAAAAAGTCTGATCCCATATTATTGTTTCTTTCAAACTACCAGGTTTTTTGTTTTATCGATCAAGAATACTCTTTTGTTTTCTGTTTTTATTTTTTGCTTTTAACTTTGGTAATTTCTTAACCTTTACTTTCTTTACTGTATTTAGATTTGTTTTAGTAGTTTTTATCTTTTTGAGACAAATACTCCATTCTAACGCAAAGCTGTCTCTTTTATAGGAATTATTTCTGATTGTTTCTGGGTGTTGGCATGTACGGTTGAACTTGAATGCCCCAGGTTTGAATTGCATGGGTATGAGGTTTTTCCCCCCCCAATTAATAGTCCTGTAAATGTATTTTCTCTTCCTTATGAGTTTAACATTTTCTTTTCTCTAGCTTACTTTACCGTAATACAGTGTGTTATACATAAAACATACAAAATGTGTTAATAGACTTTACGTTATCAGCAAGGCTTCTAGTCAACAGCATGCTATGAGTAAAGTTTTGAGGGAGTTAAATATTACAGGTATATTTTCACCTATGCAGATATTGTCGGCCCTAACCCCCATCTTGTTCAAGGGTCAATGTAGATGGTATGCAGATACGTTTAAGATCTCTAAGAAAGAACAACACTGAGAAGTTATGTAACTTCTCCAAGGTCAGACAAGAAAATAAATGGCAAGTAAAGGACAGGGGTGGTGGTTTGGTTTCAGGGTTTGTGTACTTTGCCAACTCAACATTCTGCCTCTGAGTAGGAACTTAGGGTTGCACCTCCACGAGTTTCTATGTGAAATTCCATCACTGTTACTCATTTGGAAAAGTACTCCGCCCCCTTCAACATTAGTTATTTTTAAGGATTTTGGTGTGTTGTTGTTTGTTAACTCCAAAAAGACAGTTTGAGTATGGTAATGACATGTGGTGTTTGTTTTGCCTGTCTTTGTTGTAATTGCTAAGTGCATTGTGTTGTTTTAAGTAAATGTCGTATATATGATTTTTCCCTTTTAAAAACCTGAGTTTCCCTTTCTTAATATTTTTGGTAAATATTGAATTGTGTTTAAAATGACTATATATTATGTGTCGTTACAAATAGATACCGCACTGTTTTATTGAAGTATTCATATCATTACTCTGTTGTTTGTACACTTGCCCTGTTGATTGTGAGTAAAGATTTTTCATCCTGTGCCTATGTTTTTTCTATTTTAAATTATTTCTGCTATATGTATTTTAAAGCTATATACGAAGTTTAATAAAGGCTGAGGCCTCATTTTTGGAGTAGATTAAATATTTTACCAGTATGAAACATCTTTTACCCAGTAAAGGAGTTTGAGGTTTATATAAATAAATATATATAGTCATACTTGTTTTCCCCTTTGCATTTTTTTAATGTCTCATTTCTTTATTTGCAGGGGTTCTCCAACATTTATTGTAAGTTTATTTCTTACACTACAGCTGAGTTTGTAAGAAAGTCTCTTTTATTGTGGAATTTAACTCATTTACATGTATATGGTTGTGAATATAAACTGGGTTTCTTTTCTTCCACCTCCAACCTCTTCATCTAAAACCCCTAGTAGAAAACACACAGTCATAGATTCATCCTTCATACCTTTAATCTTTTTTTAACCGATTTTTTTGCCTTTTGCCCCACAGCCCGAGGCAATTTCTCAGTATTTTCCCTACCACTATTTTTGTCTTCAGTTACATCTATTTTACCTTTTTTTTTTTTTTTGGAAATAGCATGGTTAATTTGCAAGACTAATTCTTGTTCTCTGATTACTTTTTAATGGTCTTATTTTATGGAAGCACAATACTCTCAAGTATCTTTAAAAGTATTCTTTGGAATATTATTTACTTATCTTCTGTTCCCTGAATTTTGTTGTATCTAGAATCAGTCTATCATTAATTTGCTTCACTTTGATCCTATTACCTAAGACTCTGTACAGCATGGTGCCCATGTAACGTACATCATGCTATGGTTCATAACACTATTGCGTATTTGGAAGGTGCTAAAACAGTTCTTAAAAGGCCTCATCATAAGAAATAAAAATTGTTATAACTATGTACAGGGATGGTTGCTACCTGAACTTATTGTGGTAATCACTTCACAAGATATACAAATATTAAATCATTATGTTATATACCTGAATGTTAATTATCCAATTAAAAAAGACTTGATTTTCCTTAATAATCTGATGATCCTTCTTCCCCCCTCACCCCACTTTAAGTATAAAGGCCTAGGATCGCTTATATAGGCACTTGGATAGAGTCTTCCCCATTTCTTTAGCGGCCATCTTCCTGGAACTGGAATGCTGACTGCCAGCAGAGAGACTTCCCTCAGGGGATACAGATGGAAGTCCATCCCATTTGGGAATCTGAGTGGCCAAAAGAATGACGTCTTTACTCTAGACTTTGAGGACTGGAATGAATTTTTCTTTTTGGTAGAAATGACACATAGAACCTTCTTTTTCACCTTTCCATAATATTCTGTGAAGCTCTTGAATTGTCTCCATGTCTGGGCTCTTAGTTCCCTGAAGCCGGTATACTCAGCATGAAGCAAACGGGTCGCTTTGCTTGGTCTGTGCCCAAGTGCCGACACCATCCGTGTGGTGTGCACATGTTGACAGGGAGGGACAAAAGGCTGGACTCTGGGCCCCTGTCCTGTATTCAGTTACCCTGAAGATCATCCTGGGGCAACCTCCTGTTCTTGTTCTGAGAATTTCTCTGCATTTACTCCTGGGTTACAGCACCTTTTCAGCTTGTGCTTTGAGCCATAGTATTGTTGAACCTATCAATCCCATTCTTTCTGTCTTTTTTTTATTATGTTATGTTAATCACCATACATTACATCATTAGTTCTTGATGCAGTGTTCCACGATTCATTGTTTGTGCATAACACCCAGTGCTCCACGCAGAACATGCCCTCTTTAATACCCATCACCAGGCTGACCCATCCCCCCACCCTCCCCTCTAGAACCCTCAGGTTGTTTTTCAGAGTCCATCGTCTCTCATGGTTAGTCTCCCCCTCCAATCCCCCCCCTTCATTCTTCCCTTCCTGCTATCCCCATTCTTTCTAATAGAAAACACTTGTTTTCTATCTTCCAGGAACTCCGCTTAACTTTGTTCTGAGGCTTCTTACTACAGAAAAAAGATTTATTCTTTGAAATAATAGGTTAAGAAAACACAAGAGAAACAACCTTTAGGCTTTAGGGAATAGGAGACTCTAAGAGGTTCAGGTCCACGATGCTGAAGTGTGAATCATGGAGGAGGTAACGGAAAATATTTGAGAGTGAGAGATAATAGGAAAGAACAAGACAAGGGCAGAGACTCAGAAGGAGAAATTCAGGAACAGAAAAAAGGAGGACTGAGGGGTCCTTATAAAAGAGCTGGGGGCTGGGGGGCGGATGTCCGAGAGGCAGGAGCAAACCCCAACATGAAAACAGAAAAGTTATTAGAGAAACGCAAACAGGTCCTTCACAGCTATAAAGATATGTGTGTTCTAAAGTATCAACAGAAGAGATTTTTCGGGGAACACCTGTTCAATAATTTCAAATGGCCTGGAACTGTGGTTCTTAAGTTTTAACATGCATCCAAACCACCTGGAAAGCTTGTCAAGTCGCAGACTAAACAGGTGCCAGGTGCGGCTGATGCCGCTGGTCCGGGGAGCAGAGTCGCTCTAGAGAGGGGGAGATGGAGGAGGAGAATCCGCAAGGAGCATGAGACTGAACAAGCTGAAAGACCTAGGTCATGGTGAAGGCAGCATCAGCAGAGCAGTGGGTAGGAATTAGAAGAACATAGTAAAAACGTGCAAGGAGCCCAGAGGCAAAAGACAAGAATGAGAGGCAATTGTATTGTCATTGCAGAGACTAAATTCACCTCCAAGCTTAAAGTTCTGTAAATTAGAGTCCTTGGTTATTCAAAGAAATCCCTTCTCCGTCTCTTTGCAGAAGAACAAAACTGGGTTGCAAGCGGAGAGGTGGTGGCTACCTCATGGAAATAGTCACCTCCATGGAAATGCAGGGTCGGGAGAAGAAGGTGTCTGGGCGGAAGTGGAGAAGGAAGGAAAAGGTTTAGTGAGGACCTGGGCCCTGCTTCTGGTTCCTGGTGGAGACAAACCCGGGTGAAGCACAGGTAAGGGAGAAATATCATACAAGAATCTTGGAAACTAGTGCAAGGAGTTCCAGATGCTTCCATAATAAGAGTAACCAATATAACTGTAGCAAACCTAAAGAAGGTTTTGTGATTAAACCAAAAATAATGAAATTGTTATTTTAAGAAACGTGTACACCAGTATTTTGAGGGGAAGATTGGACATGAGAGAATTTATCTGGGTAAATTCAGACACTCACTGTGTGTGGCCTTTGACAAGTTAAACTCTGACCTTCTATTACCTTATTTGTAAAATGAGGTTTATTATCATTTATATCCCAGGGTTTTAATTATTAAAGATTACATATGTAAGAAATGTCTGATATAACTTACAGGCTTACTAAGGAGGAGCTACTGCATTATTTTTATTATCTCCAGCATTTTTTAAGTTTTTAATATTTATAGCAATTCATAGCCTGCTTTCACCCCTCACCTTGCCAAAAGGCTTAAGATGAAGTCTTTGGTTGTAGGGCTGGAGATGCTGAAGGAGACAGGGAGAAATCCACCACAGCTCAGGGGAGGCCATGGGAATGACCAGGATCCCTGGAACCCACCTTTTTCCTTTCACTCCTCAGAGCCTCAAGCTGCTCATCCAGATGTGTACCCTGCCCTAAATAAAATAACAAGTCTGAAAGCAGGTGTTCCCAGGGTGTGAGGAGGACTATTAAGTCAGTCCTCTGGACTTATGGAGACACAATATTCATAAACGGGAAGCATGTCTTTTCCTAGAGAGGGCACAATCTGTTCATTTCCTGATTATTAATGGCCATTAACCTTGGATACCATCACACATTAACCCATTGTTTGGAGCCAACTGCTTCATCCTCATACTAATGAATTTTCAAATCGTCAAGCGGCATTTTTTTGAGCCGTCAAGAATTCTCTGGCACATGATAGTGAGCGACACCTCTGTGCTCTCCTGCTCTCTTTGCCTCATCTGATTTATATAGGAGCAGAGGAGTCCCCTGGGAAAATAATTCAAAGCCTCCATGTGTCTATGAAGCAAATATCCTCCAGTAGTTATGTGTGGGATCAGAGGACAAACACCCAAGATCAACGGCCAGGCTCTAAAAACAAATTCCTCCTAAGCAAGGAATGACCATAAAGGGGCTGAGCAACTGGTCAGAGGAAAAGACAAGCCTAAAGTAGCACGGCTGCTTTACTTCAGCCCACCCATGAGTGCCTAGTGGCATCCATGTGCTCTGGGGAGAAAAAACTCTGGAAAAGTGAAAGAAGCCCTGTTTCACCTCCTACACTAGCAACCTAATCCTCTAGAAATTAAGAGCCAGGGAGACAAAGGCTTGTATACTTTAAAGAAGCTAACCACTCACACTGTGGGACAGAGTAGTGGAGGAAAATCAATTCAAATGGCAGGATTTTAAGGCAGGGTCATGAGCAAGGCAGGTGTTAATCAAAATGGGGTGATAGAGAAAAGTAAGAGCATCAGTGCAAAACAGAAGTAAATTTCAAATTGGGTAGTCACTGAAAACCAGCCTCAGAGGAAGTTTCGGTCAGTACCAGCTTGGTTATGATGCAGTAACAAGCACCCCCAAATCTCAGCGACTTAAACAACACTCAAATTACATTTCCTCCTGGGTTGGCTGGGGGCCCCCATGCTAATTCTCCCTCACAATAGAGACAGGTCAACAGAGATATCGATCTCATCTAGAATGGTTCCCTTTATTGAGCCTGAGAGAAAGGAGAGCACAAAGAAGCTAAAACCATGTGAATATCCCCGGGCCCTCTTGGAAATCCTTGAGGACAACACCACATAGGGGCAGATGGCCCAAAGGAACACAAAACATGCAGGAGTGAAATGTGGGTAATCATGGTTACTAGGACTCCATTTGCTCTAACAGGCCAGTGCTTACACAATTACTGGATGAGGTATTTATGTAGTATAAGCTACAGGACAGGTCCTCAGCAACCCTTGGTAACTTACAAGGAGCCCTAAAATATGATCTGGGTTCCAGCTGCATGCAGCAAAGCCACTATAGGATGTCTGCATAAGAACAGGAGTCTGGCCAGAGAGATAAGGAGTGGGATTCCCAACCACCCCGTTCCCATTCCCTAACCACATCTCAGATTGAATCCCAACCATACCAAGCACCATAAGGGGCAACCTAGTGCCTTCTAAGGCTGCTTACCTTCTATTAAACTACATTCTCATCTGTAAAATGGGGATGGCCATTTCTACCTCATGGAGTTGCCGAGTGGCCTCCCGTTGACCTGTATACAGTGACAATAGGCAGTTGGTGTCTAGTTAATGTTCATTCCCACACCTCACTGGTGTCTGGTTTTCTAGCATTCCCTCTCGTTAAACAGGGGGCTTCTGATGTTGCCTTCTTCCTCACAGTTTTATAGAATGCCTTCACATTACATTGCTTTGTCCCGCACCACTGGCTTTTAGAAATAAATTGTCAGCACCACCTCATTAATAAATAAACGAATCCACAGCTTGGTGAGCAAGAAGACTCTGCGAGCTCTCCATCCAAATGGACTCAAGATGGCCAAAATCAGAGGCACACGATGCCAAAATCCAGATTGGTTCCCATATAATCCTTAGCGAAGGCTCTCAAATTCTCAGAGATGGAGCTTTGCTTATTGAGAACACTGAAAAATTGTGCGAAAAGAAAATAAAGAGGAACTTAGTTCTGCCTAAGCCTTTCAGCATTTGTTTGCTGCCTTTTTAGGTAAGGAAATGTGCAGAACAGTGTGAATGCTTCTGGCTAGAGGCCAGCGGGCACCACAGGCACTTGGAATGGTGCCCAGACTGGCATCCAAGGGGCCAGCCTCTGCAGAGGGACAGCTCAGCAGCCAGGGGAGGGCCAGGAGCTGTCACCTGGGGTACAGGGGGGCCGTGGAGGTCCATGGAAAGGTGTCTGGAGACCCTGAATTGCACAAGTCAGAAGGGTATATACATTTATGCAGAAGTATATGCACACACACACTTCTGACAGTAAATACATGCAGGCATTTTCTGATTGTGTGTATATGCGTGTGCACGTTTTCCCTAGGGAGAATTCCATCCCTTTCAGCAGATTCTCAGAGTGATCCAGGACTTATACCCAAGGAGGAAAACACAAGAAGCCAGAGAAATGGAATTTAAAATCTTTGCGAAAACAGGACCAGTTTAAAGCCCATTTTTGTATATCAGACTTTTCTGAATCATCTCCTGTTTTAAAATACCCAGCCCTCTTTCATTTGAAAGAACTCCAGATTCTCCATTCACTCCCACCAGCCTCTGTTAAAATGTTTGCCCTAAGTTTACTTGTTTACAAGCTTCCCTTTAGCCAAACAAAGCTCTTATTTTTCCTTCTGTTGTATCTATACTTGTTGTCACTCACCAGACTTGCTGGTTTGAGACCTTCGAGTTTTAGTAGGAGCGTTTCTTTTCTGCCTTTGCCAAAGCCCTCCTGAGGCATCTTTGTGGCTCAGAATGGAGGGGCCCAAAGTGGCTCAGGGGACAGAGCCCAAAGGCTTCACCTGTCTGCTCCACCTTGCAGGTGTCCCCTGGCCTTTCAAAAGATTGCCACACTGGGCACAGCCAAATTCCCAATTATCTGATGTTGCCTGATTGTGCAGAAATTATTCTTCTATCTTCTGTTTTTCCCTTGTGTGCATCAGCCGTTTAATTCAAATCACTAATGGATCTTTCTTCCCACATTTCTAATCTTAATCCTGTCCTTGATTTCATGCTTGACCTACCCATCAGTTTAGTGCAACACATACTTAAGGAATGGCTCTAGTCAACTAGAGAGATGTTCTGCAACCAGGCATGATGTTAGTCACACCTCAGAAAACCAAAAATGGACAACCATTAAGGGATGGTCATCGGGTGAACATGATGGCAGGTTCACAAACCCCCAACACAAAGAAGAATGTGAGAGTATCCTAGAGAATGTTCCAAGGTTTGGAGAAGGAAGAAAGAACACCCAGTTAAATGCAATCTGAAGAGGCTTCCTGGAAGAAAGGTCACCACCCAGCCTTGAGAAATAGTGGGAAACCCAGACAACAATGAGAGTTGCATTAGGCTGATCCTTAGGTTTTATTTAGGGACATTGTGGAAACAAGTTAGGTTGGAACCATCACATGGAGTTCTTGGCACGGAAGACCTAAGAAACTCACTGCACTTGTTAGATGTGATTCGTTTGCTATATTAATAACAAATATGTCTTTCATCATTCCCCTCACTTAATCCTTAATTAACACATGGCTAACGAAGGAACACTGAAGCAAAGTCTTCCACATACAGGGTCTTCTCATGTACCTACCACTTGCTCTTCCGAGCGGAGAGTATTGTTCGTGGTTTTTGGGTTACAGATCTTTCTAAACTCCAGTAAACACACCCCTCTCTTGTCAATATTCCCTCAGTATGTGAGATTATGATTTCTCTCCACATTCCCTTTTCTTTAGGTTTTACTCTGTTTTGCCCTCTCTCGTTCCTTCTGGTGAGGTGCTTTTCCTCCCATCCCAAATTAGTTCTCTGGCCGTGCTGGCTTCAAGGAGGGCTCTCCGAGCCACTCCACGTCCTCCCCTGCCATCCAACACCACCTGTGCTAACTCACCGTCCCCCCACTACACATTCACGTGGTTCCTGCCTGGGAAGTTTTACCACTTTCACTCGGGGATGTATCTCAAACACAACATATTCAAGACTAAACACATCTTTTTTTCCCCCCACCAAAACTTGCTCCCTCTTTCAAGGGGATGACAGTTGCCCAGACTGGAAACAGAAGTATCCCACATCCTTTAAGGGCTCCATCTCCAAGTCATCACTCAATCCTGTCCATTGTACCACCTGAGCACCTGTAAATCCACCGCCTTCTCTCCCACCCCGGCCGGTGCCCAAGATGAAGGCCAGGTCAGTTCTCACTGAGATTACCCCACCAGCAGACTCCTGGTGGACCCCTACCCCTTTCCCCACATTCCCTTCCCACCATTTTCCTCCCAGCTGGCAGAAGAATCTTCCCAAAACATTAGTTTCACTGTGTCATTTTCCAGGTTAAAACCTGTCCATGACTCGTTACAGCAGTACTGAGGCTCAAGCTTCCTTAAAATGATGCACGAGGACATTGAAACCAGGCCACTCTGTGCCCCTTCATCTCTACCCAGTCCCAGGCTCACGCCTGCAGCCCTGCTCAGGGGAAGACGAGACACCTCCGGCCACCTGATCCGGCCAGACTTCCTCCTGCCCCCCGGCTCCTCCCTGCGCCTATGGTGCCCTCCCAGCTCGCCATGCCCCCACACCTACCCCCTTGGGAGATCGTTCCCTGGCCACCTCCCACAAGGCTAGGCATTCCTCCTGGGTGGACTTTCTTAGAGCATTGTCTATGCTGCCACTTTATAAAGGACCACATTCCATGTAGTTGTTCCTCTTCTGTCCTGCTCCCTCCCATTCTGTGTTAGACTGTAAGCCTCCTATCGAGGGAGGCCATGTCTTCACACCCTCACCTCCCCACTTAGAGCAGAGGCCCAGCCAGTGGCAGACACATGGGGGAGGGGGGAGGTGGCTCAGTGCATTCCTGGACTCCCCCAGCAGAAAAAAGTCTGTGGACTGTGGAGTGGTCCCTTTCTAGGGCCTCAGATACCTTGTCAGGTGCATCCAGATTATCTCATTTTATAAATACAAAATGGATGGAAGTGGTTGAAGTGCTACCAGGAATTCTTATGAATGGTTCCTCAAAGAAGTAGGAAATGAACTCCCTGGCCTAAAATTCCATCTTAGTATCTAAGGTTTTGTTAAAGTTGTGTTAACCTAGAAAATATTTAACATCAATTCCTGCCTCAACTTAGCTGTAGCCCACTGAATGTTTAATATATACCAGGGACTGTTTCCAGTACTTTTTCTAAGAGGTTTTTAATCTCCACAAGCCCATGAGAAAAGTACTAGGAGTATTTCCCCATATTACAGAAGAGAACACCAAGGCACAGAAAGGGCAGAGAAGCCCCCCTCCCCCCAACAGCACAGCCACTGGTGAGGCAAGCTGGGACTCACACGGAGGGGCATAGGCTCTTAGCTGCTGCACTGGTGGCGGCGGGGGGGGGCTCTCCTTTTACTTTCTGTAGCTCAGGACTTTTTATTACTACTTTTATCCAATATTTCAAACACTACTTCCCTTTCATGTGCTGGAACTTTAACAGTTTTGAGTTCACTTTTCAAATAATGTGGGAAAAGCCATGTTTGAAAAGACCCCATAAGCACTAATACTTGTCATCTGTTCATCACTGTATCCTAAGCACTTGACTGGAATCTGCCATAAAGTTCTCCACCAGACTCATGTCTTAGTCCTGTCTTCTCCACATTTCAGGTCTTAGACCCTGCTGTCTATTATTTACACTCTGATACAAAAATGGCTGGATTCCTCCTTGCAAATGATAAAATGTTTTCTAAAAATACCAAAGTTAGTCTGAGTTTTTTAATAAACCCTAGATTTTTTGTGATTCAATTATAGATTAAAGATTACGGATGATCTTTTGAAGAATGGAGAAAGTCTGTCTTAAAATATAGTAGGGAAAACCCAATTCACAGAAAAGAAAAAAGAAAAGTACATTTTGATAAAGATAAATAAACTAGTAAGGACATGAAAATAATTTAAACTTTTAGGACAGTTTCAAGTGTTAGTAAGCATTTGATTGACCTTTAAGGGATAACTGAGCAAAAGGGCCAATTTTTTAAAATAAACTTGAGAAGTACTGATTGAATGTAGAAGGTTTGCTGAAAACATGTTGGCTTCAAAACACGATTATCCTCATGAGCCACAATTCCCAGGTTTTCCCAGCACCTACGACGAGGTAGATCCTCTGCAGCACCCTCTGACTGGGCGTCTTTGCACTAGTCCTAAAGTAGAAGTAAACACACAATTCTTAACTTTGAAGCCAGAAGCAGAGAAGTGGGGTGGCCCCCTCGCCTGCACTGAGAGGTCTTCTTCACAGGGAACACTTACAATGTGCTGACTCTCAAGGTTGGTGGGGGAAACTTCCAAGAAGTCAAGGGAGCTGACAACATGAGGACTGGAAGGATCTTGAAAAAAATCTCACCCAACACCATCACCTTGGAGACCACTGGGGCCCCGGATCGGGGAGAT
Organism: Eumetopias jubatus; assembly: GCF_037043125.1. Classification (NCBI taxonomy): domain Eukaryota; kingdom Metazoa; phylum Chordata; class Mammalia; order Carnivora; family Otariidae; genus Eumetopias; species Eumetopias jubatus. The sequence goes on from NW_028274808.1 coordinate 6,362,514, forward strand.
GATCTACCGAAAGCCAAGTGACCAGTGCAGGGACAAAACCAGAACACAAACATTCATTTTCTAAATCTGGATTCAAGGAATTTCCAGCCACTTCACAAAAGCAGAGTGGGGCAGACGTGAGTTTTTAGCAAGCATTCTAGAGCAGCAACCCTGACCACCAGGACAAGCCAGCTAGGCTTGTCTTCCTATTTGAATCTCTTTAAGTAGATTTGATTCCAGGAAACGAGCCCCACGCCCAGACCCTGGAGACGTCACACTTAAGGAGGCAACTAAAGTCACTTATGTTTTGCATTGGCTTTTCCCTCCCAGGCAAAGTCAGAGGTGCTTCACCTGATTTCACAGAAGCCCCAGCTCACCTGCACTGAGTCTTCTCACTGTTTCTTCATAACTAACTCCTGTAAAGCCCGTATCCTATTAGGCAGACCCCAGTCTTATTTTTTTTTTAAGATTTTATTTCTTTATTTGAGAGAGAAAATGAGAGATAGCACGAGAGGGAAGAGGGTCAGAGGGAGAAGCAGACTCCCCGCCGAGCAGGGAGCCCGATGTGGGACTCAATCCCGGGACTCCAGGATCATGACCTGAGCCAAAGGCAGTCGCCCAACCAACTGAGCCACCCAGGCGCCCAGACCCCAGTCTTAAACAACTTCTATGAAGACTCTCCCCAGGTTTAGTGCAGTTTTGTTCAACTTTTATTGAGAGCCGCCCCCCCTCAGACAGCTCATTCTCCCCGGTCTCCTGAGTGACCCCAGTAGGCAAGTTTCCTCAATGAATTACACACGCATCCACAATTCTGGGCCCGTGACAAAAACCTAAATGCATCTGATGTGCTGCTGATGTGGAAACAGCAGAGCAGCTTGAGAAAGGGCAGAATTTCCAGCAGCTGTTAACAGAAATAGCACAGCCCATTAGGAGTCCAGCTGCAAAGAGACAAATCTGGGGCAATAATAACTCTGTATTGTGGATTTTCAGGAAAACAGATTGGCTTCTTACTCTCAGGTTCGGCGATGAAGATTTAGAGCAGGACTGGCCAACCGGCAACCTCATTAAGTCTCTCCCCTTTCCCGTTATGTTCTAGCTGAATTCTTCCACGCTCGACCACGTGGCTGAGACTTCCAAAGTGCCTTTTGATTCCCTGCTTTTCCAGCTGGTCTTCTTCAGCTGGGGTCAAAGAACTTGCCCGAAATAGTTCTCAGGAGAAGAATGTGATTTCATAAGGAGAGAAAACTCTAGGAAAAATTGCATTCCTGGAAACCACTAGAGAATGTGTGAATTTAGGAACCAGTACCACAGTGGAAGCTAGCATCAAGATCTCACTTTATGCACAGTTGTAGGTGGAAAGCGAGACTGCATCGATTTTCAGGGGTCTGGCGTACCTTGGTAGGGGGAACACGTCACTCTTGCATCGAGGGCTGAGTGTGGGCATACCCCAGGGCATCAAGCCCTGTTTTATATTTGAGCCGGAAAAGGCGACAGTTCAGTTCAAGCCCTAACATGTGGGAGAGAGTAAACAAAATGTTTGTCCTCACAAACGGCTGCCCGCCAGTTTTTGCCCCTCTCAGTACACAGCAGCATCACCTATCCAGTTGCTGAAATACAAATCTAGACTTTTCCCTCGATTCTTCCTATTTGAATTCTCCTGATCTTTTTTATTCTCGAAGCATATTTTTAATTGTCTAATTCTCTTTATTTCCATTGGCTTCACCCTAGTTTAGGTTGACACCATCTCTGCCCTGGACATCACAAAACTCCCGATATTCCTTAGCTTCCCACGTACCCGTAGCTGATACTCTCACTCATGCCCCACCTCATCTCCTCACCATCCAACCGCCACACATACTTCACATGTGAGTCAGATCAAGCCATTCTTGTCTGAAAACCTTGCAGCAGGTTCCCCTTCTCTTTAGAACAAAATCCAAACTGCCTGGGACCTGAAGACCCACCCAACTCACCCTCAGGCACCCCCAATGCTCAGGGCACCTTACTTTCCCTCCCAGAGTGGGCTCTCCATGCGAGCCCCGGTGGTCAGTAAGTGGCTCTGAGGTATTAAGAGAAGGCACACAAACTCAGGCACTTCAGGACTACAGGGAAAACAGAAGAGAGGCTCTCATTGGTCAGCATGGCTTCTCAGGATCAAGAGAAGGCACGCCGTCTTTTTTTTTTTTTAAGACTTATTTATTTATTTTAGAGAGACAGAGAGAGCATGTGTGAGTAGGGGGAGGGGCACAGGAGATAAAGAAACCTCAAGTAGGCTCTCTGCTGAGTGTGGAGCCAGATGCGGGACTTGATTCCAGGACCCGGAGATCATGACTTGAGCTGAAAGCAATAGTCAGCTACTTAACTGACTGAGGCACCCAGGTGCCCCAAGGGAAGGCACATAGTCTTAAGACCCCCACCCCAACTAGGGAACAAAAGAGGTGGAACAGGAGTATCCATAGAAAAGGTGTGAACATAGATCTGCTAGCTAGTTGGGATGATTAGTGAAGGTATTTCCCTCCTGAAGCCAAGTCAGTAAGCACAGGAGGAGGTGACAGCTTCTTCAAATGTGCAGACAGCAACACGAGACTTCAAGGAACAAAAAATCAAGGAAACATAACATCACCAAAGGAGGGCAATAATTTCCCAATAACTGATCCCAAAGAATGGAGATCGATGAATTGCCTAACAAAGAATTAGAAATAACTGATTTATGCCTGAGATCTAAGGACATTTCAACATACCCCAATCAATAAATGTAATATACTACATTAACAGAATGAAGGAGAAAATTATGTGTTCTTCCCAGTAGATGCAGAATATCTATTCAGCAAAATCCAACCTCCTTTCATAATAAAAACTTCTGAAAAATTAGTTATAGAAGAAATGTACCTCAGTATAATAAAGACCATTATGACAAGTCCACAACCAACATCATACTCAATAGTGAAAAGCTGAAAGTTTCTCCTCTAAGATCAGGAACAACACAGGGAACAAGTCACTTTCACCACTTTCATTAAATATAGTATTGGAAGTCTTAGCCAGAGCAAATAGGCATGAAAAAGGGAATAAAAGGCATTCAAATGAGAAAGGAAGAAGTAAGACTGTCTCTGTTTGCAGATGACACAATTTTATGTATAGAAAACCCTAAAGATCCCACCAAAAAAAAAAAAAAAAAAGTTAAACTAATAAATGAATTCAGTAAAGTTTCAGGATATAAAATCAACATACAAAAATCAGTTGTGTTTCTATACACTAACAACAAACTATCTGAAAAATAAATCAAGAAAATAATCTCTCTTATAATGTCATTAAATGAATAAGATATTTAGAAATGAATTTAACCAAAGAGGTAAAAGATCTATACATTGAAAATTATAAAACACTCCTGGGAGAAATTGAAGAAGATGCAAAGAAATGGAAAGACATCCCATGTTTGTGAACTGGAAGAATCAATACTGTTAAAATAGCTATACTAACCAAAGCTATCTACAGATTCAATGCAATGCCTATAAAATTCCAATGGCATTTTTCACAGAAATAGAAAAAACAATCCTAAAATTCATATGGAAACCCAAAAGACTCCAAAGGACCAAAGCAAGAAGAACAAAGGTGGAGGCAGCATACTTCCTGATTTCAAAGCTATAGTAATCAAAACAGACATAAAAGCAAACACATAGATCAATGGAACAGAATAGAGAGCTGAAAAATACACTTGAAATACCATCAACCACTCTTCAAGAAAGATACCAAGAATACCAAAAAGGGGAAAGGAGAGTCTTCTTACTGTGTGGTATAGGGAACACTGGATATCCAATGCAAAAGAGTAAAATTGAACCCTTATACAGTACACAAAAGTCAACACAAAATGGATTAAAGAGGTAAATGTAAGACCTAAAACTGCAAAACCCTTAGAAGTAATCATAGGGGGAGATCTTTTCCACATTTTTCTTGGCAATGATAGTATGGATATAACACCAAAAGAACAGGCAACAGTAGCAAAAATAAATAAGTGGGACCATACCAAACTAAAGTTTCTGCAAAGCCAAGGAAACAATCAACAGAGTGAAAATGCAACCTAAATGATGGGAGAAAATATTTACAAACCATATATACAATAGGGGTAAAGATCCAAAATATTTAAGGAACTCATACAACTCGATACTAAAAAAAAATAACCCAATTAAAAATGGGCAGAGGGCCTGAGTAGACATTTTTCCAAAGAAGACATCCAGATGGACAACAGACACATGAAAAGGTGTTCAACCTCACTCATCATCAGAGAAATGCAAATCAAAACCACAGTGAGATGCCACCTCACACCTGTCAGGATGGCTATTATCACGAAGTCAAATGATAAAGGTTGGCAAGGATGTGGAGAAAAGGGAACCATTACACACTGTTGGTGGAAGTGGAAAATGGTGCAGCTCCTATGAAAGAGTATAGAAATTCTTCAAGATTTTTAAAATAGAAATATAGATCCAGCAATCCCACTTCTGGGTATATATCCAAAAGAACTAAAATCAGGATCTTGAAGAGATATCTGCATCCTTGTGTCCATCACAGCATTTTTCACAGTACCCAAAATATGGGAACAAATGGCTATCTACGGATGAATGGATGAAGAAAATATTATATATATAAATAAAATAAAATATTATTCAGCCTTAAAGAAAAGGAAATCTCTCCATTTATGACAACATGGATGAAACTGGAAACATCATACTAAGTAAAAGAAGCAGACACAGAAAGACAAATACTGCATAACCTCACTTATATGTTGAATCTAAAAATGTCACTCCTAAAATCAGAGTGGAATGGTGGTAGCCAGCAGCTGAGGGGGGGGTTGGAAATGGGGAGATGTTGGTCAATGGTACAAAATTTCAGTTATAAGATGAGTAATTTCTGGAGACCTAAGGTACAGTATAGTGACTATAGTTAATAATAATGAACTGTATACTTGAAATTTGCTGAGAGGCTAAATCTCAAGTGTTCTCAACCACATACACACACACACACACACACACACACACAAAGGTAACTATGTGGAGTGTGGGGTGATGGATATATTAATTAGGTTGACTGTGGCAATCATTTCACAATGTACATGTACATCAAAACATCACAATGTATAACTTAAATATATACTATTTTTATTTGTCAATGACATCTCAATAAAACTGGGGGAAATGTGTAGCAGAGGTATATAGAGACAGGCAGTCCTATATTTGTTAGTAGAAGCATAAACCAATGCAATCTCTAATTTAACAATTTCACAGCATGTAGAACGATGAATGCAAAAGACTTTGTTGCAGCATTGTTTGTAATATGAAAAGATTAGAAACTATTTAAGTGTAGTTCATTTAGGGAATTACTAGAAAAATTGTGGGTTTCCACAAAACTGTTGGTGGGAATGCAAACTGGTGCAGCCATTCTGGAAAACAGTATGGAGGTTCTGCAAAAAGTTAAAAATAGAGCTACCCTACAATCCTGTAATCTCACTACTGGGCATTTACCCCCAAAATATGAAAATACTAATTTGGAAGGATATATGCACCCCTAGGTTTACTGTAACAGTATTTACAACAGCCAAATTATGGAAGCATCCCAAGCACCCATCAATAGATGAATGGATAAAGAACATATGTGGTGTATATATACGATGGAATATTACTCAGCCATAAAAAGAATGAAATCTTGCCATTTGCAACAACATGGATGGATCTAGACAGTATAATGCTAAATGAAATAAGTCAGCCAGAGAAAGACAAATACTATATGATTTCACTCACATGTGGAATTTAAGAAACAAAACAAATGAACAAAGAACAGAAAGAGACAAACCAAAAACACAGACTCAATTATATGGAATAAACAGATGGTTACCAGAGGAGAGGTGGGCGGGAGGGTGTGTGAAATAGGTGTAGGGGATTAAGAGTACCTTTATTGTAATGAGCACTGAGTAATATATACAATTGTTGAATTGCTATATTGTACACCTGAAACTAATATAACACTGCATGTTAACTACACTGGAATTAAAATTAAAAAAATAGGCATAATCCATGTAAATTAAATCTTAATAAGATTAAAAAATAGGTATAAAAATAATAAAAATATATATCTTTAAAAAAAGAAATGCCGTGCAGCCTCTAAAAGCAATTCTAGAATGATCTTAAAGCTATGTTGATAAGAGAAAAAGGGAAGGGGGGAATATACACATATGCCTTTATTTGCATAGAATGTCTCTGAAGGTAAACAGCATGAATAAAAAGACAAGAAACAGATAACTTAGATCGCCCATAGCATCAGGAATAGAAGTAGGTAGAAAATCACTGTAACTTTTTGGTAACTTATCAGTGTTTTTACCTTGTGCCCATATTAACTCTATGTATACATTTTTTTAATTGCAAGGGCTACAGATAGATGATAAGTCCAATCAGTGACAATAATTTTCTGAGGAGAAAAATTTGAAGCTGTTATGCAGTTGTTGTTGATATGTTACCACTATTGTATCATTAGAGAAAGGCATCATTGAGAAATGGGTTGTCAATATCATGCACACGAGTACTTTTTTCTTGCCTTGAGCTCTTTTCTTTACTCTTTGTACATTATCTTCTACTATTTAGAAGTTTTGTCCTTTTAGAAAAACAACCACTCTCAATCTAACATCAACTTTGGAAACCAAGTATATATACAGTTATACATGTACACAGCCTCATTCCAAAAAATATTTTGAGACAGTTTACACTAATACATATGTTACAACATAAGTCAGAGAAGACTGGCAAAGTAAGTCCACAAATGTTAGAAGATACCTAGAGTGTTTCATGCTTTTTTTAAGACTGAACAATATTCTACTCCATGTACATACCACATTTTTATACCTATTCATATGTTGGTGGGCATTTATGTTATTTGCAAATCTTGGCTATTGTGAATAATATTGCAATAAACATGGGAATGCTAATATGTCTTCGAGACTCTAATTTCAATTCCTTTGGCTATAACACAGATGAACCTTGAGGACATTATGCTAAGTGCAATTAGCCAGTCACAGAGAGACAAATACTGCATGTTTCTATTTATAGGAGTCATCTGAAACAGTTAAACTCATAGAAACAGAGAATAGAATGATTGTTACCAGTGCGTGGGGGAGACGGGCTATGGGGAGCTGTTGCTCAAGGATAGAAAGTGTCAGTTACGGACTCCTGGGTGGCTCCACCAGTTAGGTTAACCGTCTGCCTTCAGCTCAGGTCATGAACCCAGGGTCCTGGGATCAAGTCCCGCATGGGGCTCCCTGCTCAGTGGGGAGTCTGCTTCTCCCTCTACCCTTCCCCCCTGCTCATGATCTCTCTCTCTCAAACAAATAAAATCTTTAAAAAAATAAAATTTCATATGGAAACAAACTGAGGTTTCGGGGGGGGTGGGCAGATGGGTTAGCCTGGTGATGGGTATTAAAGAGGGCACGTTCTGCATGGAGCACTGGGTGTTATACGCAAACAATGAAGCATGGAACACTACATCAGAAACTAATGATGTAATGTATGGTGAGTAACATAACATAATAAAATAAAATAAAACAATGAAGTACTATATGGTGACTAACAGAACATAATAAATAAATAAATAAATAAATAAATAAATAAATAAATAAATAAAAATAAATAAATATAAAAGTTTCAGTTATGCAACATAAATGAATTCTAGAGATCAGCTGCTGTAAGACATTGTACCTATAGTTAACAGTAGTGTATTATGCACTTACAATTTGTTAACAGGGTAGATCTTATGTTAAGTGTTCTTACCACAATATAAAAAAAAGAAAAAAGGAAATATCCTCAATGGATGAGTACTTGGTTAAGAGTTTAACACACAAAGACTGATCCAAATACCTGTCTTAACCTTTATTGCCAAAAAACACTTACTTTGAAGATCATTCTAATACTTTGAACTTAGAATGTTCAAATTAAACTAAAATTTATGGGACACATAAGTTATGTACCTTCAAGTTTTCTCCAAGATTAATGCACCTAGTCAATAGGATTTAAGCACTTTGAAAGCTAGCATTTTAAACTGGCAAAATTATACTGAGTGTCCAAATAACTAAAATATATAAAAGTATTTTTGAAACTATGAGGTACTATGTCCATATAAGATGTCTATATAAAGAGTTATTAGATCATTATCATCTATAAGAAAATTGTCAAAGATTGATTTCTTTCAGAAGAAGAAAAAACTGAGTTTAAATTTTTGTTATATTTTTGGTCAAAAGACATGTCCACCCAAGTGGACATCAATTTATATATATATTGTATTGAATGAACTGAGTGTGCTTAGAGTACACTCTCCACTGTAGATTACATTGTTTGCCCGCACCTTCTAAGTAGCTGTTCTTTTAAAACACAGTAAAATACGCATTTTTGAGAGTTTGAACTGTGTGGCCTTTCTCTTGAAAACAAATAGAAATACCTCATTAACAAATAGAAAAATATCTCACAATCTAAGTATGAGAGCTCAAAAGCCATGATTGTGATACATTAAATCTATAAAAACTAAAATTTTACATCCACTACAAAAACTAATACTAAGTTACCACGTGGTGGAAACTTTGAAAGTTGATGACTTTTTCCTGAATTACTTCATGATTATTACTAAACAATTAAAATTTACTGAGTAATTATCCATCAATATTACCATCTATAACACAGAGCACAGAATTGAAGTATGAGGAAACTCAATTCTTACACTCATGTAATTCATATTTCCGAAGAGAAAGACAGAAATGTATCTAATAACATAAAATGGAAAATAATAAGTGTGATTTGAATGTTTTAAATTCTATTAAAATTGAAAGGAACAAAAGGTAACTTATTTTATCAAGCATATTTTTTAAAAATCCCTTATCTCATACTTCTCTTAAAAAAAAATCACCGGGGCACCTGGGTGGCTCAGTCGGTTAAGCATCTGCCTTCAGCTCAGATCATGATCCCAGAGTCCTGGGATCGAGACCCATGTCAGGGTCCCTGCTCAGTAGGGAGCCTGCTACTCCCTCTCCCTCTGCCCCTCCCCCTGCTTGTGCTCTCTCTGTCTGTCAAATAAATAAATAAAATCTTAAAAAACAAAACACCTCACTTCACACTTGTTGGGATAGATATTATAAAACAAAAAAGACAACAAATATTGGCAAGGGCATGGAGAAATCAGAAGCCTTGAACACTGTCATTGAGAAGGTAACATGGTCCTGCCTCTGAGGAAACTAGTATGGAGGTTTCCCAAAAAATTAAATATAGAACTACCACATGATCCAGCATATGCTCTCATGTCTGTGTATTTTTCCAAAAGGATTTAAATCAGGATCAGAGAGATATTAATACTTCCATGTTCACTGCAGCACTATTCACAATAGCCAAGACATAGAAACAACCTAAATGACGATGAATGAATGGATTTAAGAAAGAAAGAAAAAATACATACAATGGAAAATTATTCAGCCTTAAAAAAGAAGGAAATCTTGCAATATGTAACAACATGGATGAAACCCGAGGACATTATACTAAGTGAAATAAGCCAGTCACAGAAGGGCCAACACGGCATGATTCCACTTATAACGGATTTGTAAAATAGTCAAACCCTTGGAAACAGACAGCACCATGGCAGTTGCCAGGGCTGGAGGCAGGGGGAATGGGGAAGCTAATCAATGGAAATAAAGCTTCAGTCAAGGAAGATGAATTAGCTCTAGAGACGAGCTGTACAATATTGTACCTACAGTCAACAATACTGCATCGTACAACGGTCTGAGAGAGTGACAGTCAACAATACTGCATCGTACAACGGTCTGAGAGAGTGACAGTCAACAATACTGCATCGTACAACGGTCTGAGAGAGTGACAGTCAACAATACTGCATCGTACAACGGTCTGAGAGAGTGACAGTCAACAATACTGCATCGTACAACGGTCTGAGAGAGTGACAGTCAACAATACTGCATCGTACAACGGTCTGAGAGAGTGACAGTCAACAATACTGCATCATACAACGGTCTGAGAGAGTGTAGATCTCATGTTAAGGGAATAGGATAATAATAAAAATTAAGTAAAAATTAGGGGTCTCTGGGTGGCTTAGTTGGGCGTCCAACTCTTGATTTCGGCTGGGGTCATGATCTCGGGGTCTTGCAATGAAGCCCTGCCTGCCTAGGGCTCTGTGCTGAGGGTGGAGTCTGTTTGGGATTTTCTCTCCCCCTCTCCTTCCCCTCCCAGCCTGCTTGTATGTACACACTCTCTCTCTCTAAAAAAATAAAAAATAAAAAAACTAATTAAGTAAAAATTAAAAGTTAAAAAAAATCTCATGGGAAAGATTATTGTTACTATTTTGGAGATTTAACAATGTCAGTAAGTTAACCAAAACACCACAGCTATTAAAGGACCAAACCAAGATTTATTTTAACTCCAAAGCCAGTATTTTTCCTAGGACTGTGGTCTGGAACAGAAAAACCATGACATGGCTGGTGGACAGGATTCATATAAACAGAGGAGGATGTCTTAGGCGGGTATGTTATTATATTAGAAATTGTATTATTATATAAGAAATTACAAAAGGGGTGCCTGGGTGGCACAGTCAGTTAAGCATCTGACTCTTGATTTCGGCTGAGGTCATGATCTCAGGGTTGTGAGATCAAGCTCCACGTTGGGATCTGCACTGGGCAGAGAGTCTGCTGGAGATTCTCTCTCCTTCTCCCTCAGCCCCCTCACCCCATGTTGTCTCCCTCTAAAATAAATACATCTTAAAAAAAAAAAAAAAGAAATTACAGAAGAAAAAATACACTACCTTGGCCAGAGCATAGATTTTATAAAAAGGAAGCAGCTAACTGACACTGGACTAATGACGAGAAGACACAGCACACACATTACCCAACATGAGAGGTTCCCTGTTTTTTGCAGACAGGAATTAAGCCCGTAATGATTTGGGATACAGAAACATGGAAATGCAGTGTATTTAGGAAGACGTCACACATTTTCAGATAGAATAGAAAGGAGTGAAAATGTAAAAAGTTATGTGTGCCGGGAATGAGACAATAAAGGAATGTGCAACAGGAACTGAAAAAAGTAATTTTATAAAAGAAAAATCACAAATTCTTTATGACTTTTCAGAATCAAGTTAATGCTAAGACCTAAAAAAGTCAAAGAGTTTCTGTTAAAACTGTACAAAAAAAGAATTTAGAAGGCATTGTAAAAAGAAGTGAAAATCTACTTAAATCATCAGGAACATCAATAATATTCCTCGGTCGCTGTGCAGTTATCAAACAGACTGGTTTGTATTAACCCAGTCCCCCACCTGGGAAATGATCCATTGCTTCTAACCTTGTCAAGTGGCACAACCAGATTTGCTGAAACATAGAGAAATGAGGCCAATCCAAAACATGAGGGATTGTCTGTTGGTTCTACCAGAGAACAAAAAAAATAAGAAATTCATAAAATCAATATTTATAGAAGATAATTTCGTGAGAAACACATGCTTTCAAAATAAGAAAATAACATCTTGGCTGTCAAGAGCCTATGATGAATTTAAGAAAGGGTCAGTAAATAATTCGTAATACCATTGGTATTCATTTTAATATACTGCTCTCAACCCTGAATTATCTATTGGAAGGAATAAACAAGTCATCTAAAACATGGAATGGTAATTGGTATCTCTTAATTTGTTGCCATTGGAGTAAATGTGATGATCCCTCCATCTTAAGATCTCATCACCTCAGGAAAATTCTGCTCTGATGGGCAGACAGTCCTGTAGCCAGAGTGTTAAAAGCTTAAACAGAAAATAACTGATGTCCAAATGACACTGAGCAAAATGTCCTGAGATGGCAAATCAAGGAACAATTTAACCCTTGACAATTCAGGGGGAAAAAAACAGTTGAAAAAATGTTGTTAATGCTAACAAAATGACTGCCCCAAATTAATTAAATTTATCAGTGTTACTGTACTCATTCATCACACTTTTATTTGTACTGGAGATACAAGGAAATTAAAAATATGGACCCTTCCCACAAGGAACATATTGTCTAGTAAAATGACATATATAAACAAGCCATTATAGAATGAAATTTTGACACACACTACTACATGGATGGACCTTGAGGACATCATGCTAAATGAAATAAGCCAGATACAAAAGGATAAATTCTGTATGATTCTCCTTATACAAAGTATCTAGAATAGCAATTCTTAGAGACAGAAAGTAGAATGGTTTCGCAGGGCTGGAGGAGGTTGGAATGGGTGGTTAGTGTTTCATGGACACAGAGTTTCAGATTGAGAGGATGAAAAGGTGTTGGAAACAGGGTGGTTAGGGTTGTACAACATTGTAAAATGTCCTCAACGCCACAGAGCTGTACATCTAAACAATGGTTAAAATGATGGCTCAGTCGTTGGGCGTCTTCCTTCGGCTGAGGTCATGGTCCCAGGTCCTGGGATCGGGCCCCGCATCAGGCTCCCCGCTCCATGGGAGGCCTGCTTCTCCCTCTCCCACTCCCCCTGCTTGTGTTCCCTCCCTCGCTGTGTCTCTCTCTGCCAAATAAATAAATAAAATCTTAAAAAAAAAGATAAGTTTCATGGTATGTATGTTTTGCTACAATAAAAAATGCCAAAAAATGATTATAAGCAGTTATAACAGGCTTTTATGTTAAACTAGTAATTTCTCCCCATATTAGAAGTAATTTTTTAAAAAGTAAAGGACTGTCTTGGATAAAAATATATTTATCACTTACAAATAACTTGAAAAAGGAAAGAAACTAAAGAGAAATATTTTAAATTTCTATCTTGAACTTATATTTTTGAAAGAAATTATAGATATTAATATATATATTAATATAATATATAATTATATATTAAAATGTAATATATTACATATAATTTAATAATATGATTATTATATAATGTATTATACATATGCTATTTTATACATTATATATAAATCATATAAATTATATATAGTATAATATATATCTCCATATGTAAATATACTAAGTAAATAAGTTCCAAATATTTTTTAAACAAAACTAGAGGCAAGAAAACAAAGCAGAAAATGTGATTTGAACATTTTCCAACATTCAGCTTGGTACTTAATTAATTTTTGGACAGAATAAGGGATGCTGAGCAGGTCCCACGGTTTTAGCTAACCACCTAGTATGTGTTGGTGAAAGGCAGGTAACTCGTTACTTAGCAGAGCCCAGACAGTACTAATCTCGTGTAAGCTAAGTTAGACAAGACAGAGAGAGAGAGAAAAGAAGATAAAGAGAGAGGGAAGGAAAAAAAAAGACAGATGTCACTGGGGATAGTAGAATAGTAAGAACTTCCAAAAAAATCTCCCTAAAAGCAATGCAAACACTGGCAAAATTATCAAAGTCAACTTTGTCAGAACCCTGGAAATGAACCAAAACTAGGAAACAATCTTTCACATGAAAATATGTTCCACAGTATTAGTTTCAGGAACTGTAAACCAAAACCACAAGGACATGGCACTTCATAGCAAACGATGCTTCAGAAAACAGTTTGGCGACTACTCAAAAAGTCATATAGAGTTGTCACGTCATCTAGTAATTCCACTCCTAGGTATACGTCTCCCAAACCCTTGTACACAAATGTTCATTGGAGCATTATTCGTGACAGCCGAAAAGCGGAAACAACACAAACATCTTGATAAACAGACGAACAAAAAAGTATATGCACGCAATGGGATACCAGTGGGTCCTAAAAAGAATGCTATGACATGGAGAAACCTCGAAAATATTATGCTGCGATAAGCCAGGCACCCAAGGTCACACATTCCATGGTTTCACTTATTTGAAATGTCCCAGATAAGCAAATCTATAAAGACAGAAAGGAGGTCGGTAATTACCAGGGCTGGGCGAGGGGGGAATGTGGAATGATTGCTCATGAGTATAAGCTTTCCTTCTGAGGTGCTGGAAAGGTTCTGGAATTACATGGAAATGTTCGCTAATTTAGCCTGGGGTGATTGCATAAGTGTATGCATATCATTGAGCTGTACCTCTAATATTTATACCTTCAACTGTATATAAATTTTTTTTAAAGATTTTATTTATTTATTTATTTGAGAGAGAGAGAATGAGAGACAGAGAGCACGAGAGGGAAGAGGGTCAGAGGGAGAAGCAGACTTCCTGCTGAGCAGGGAGCCCGATGTGGGACTCGATCCCGGGACTCCAGGATCATGACCTGAGCCGGAGGCAGTCGCTTAACCAACTCAGCCACCCAGGCGCCCAAACTGTATATAAATTATATCTCAATAAACACACCAAGGAGACAGTTTGTATCAGGACTTAGTACACACACATTCACATACCTGAAAAGAGTTTTAAGAAACATGATTCCTTTTCTATCTTGGGATATGTATTCCAATCTATTCTTATCTTTTTTATTAATGCAAAACGCACAAGAAAACAGTAGTATCAAACATTTTAATTCATCCGAAAAACATTGCTTTTTTCTAATGAGTTGGGAGTTTTATGAAAAACTTTTTATATATATTAAAAATTTATATTTATAAATTATGTATTATATTATAATTTGTTATATTGTATAACATGTTCTGTTATATAATGTTATATAATATGTTATATGTTATAATATATGTAATTATATAACATATTATATAGTTCATTGGGGTGCCTGGGTGGCTCAGTCAGTTAAGCGTCTGTCTTCGGCTCAGGTCATGATCTCAGGGTCCTGGGATCGAGCCCCACATCGGGCTCCCTGTTCAGCAGGGAGTCTGCTTCTCCCTCTCCCCCCTGCTCCTGCTCTCTTGCTCTCTGTCTCCCACATAAAATAAATAAAATCTTTATATAATTTATAATTATGTATTATACGATATTACAAATATTATAAAATATTATATATTTCATTATATAACATATATGTCCCTGTAAATTTTAACCTGTTATTCTCTCACCTGAAAACATTTTAAATGTCACCTTTAATATGATACTAATATTCTTACCTCCCCGCATCCCTTCATGAATCATCTTAACAAAATAAAATTCCCCCCTAAGAAATTTTCTGGTACTTTTTTTTTTAATATAGTCGTTTTCTTTTGAAATAATCACATGGCTTCCAACAGTTTCTCCTTGAGAGTTATAAACATCAATCATTTTTATTGCTTAAGGCAAAGTGATGTTCATAGTGCTTTAAGCACAAAGTAGAGTCTTTAACCTCGCCACTGCAGACTTAGAGATAAAACCAAGCCCCATTTAGCAGTGGTGCTACTCACAGTGGTAGCTATTCATACCAGCCCTACTTCAGGTGACGTTCAGGAAGGCAGCTCACACTATCTCCCGAATTGAGGTAAACAGAGAGAGAACACTAGAGTGAGTGCAGATGCCTTATTACAGGTGGGCTCTACGGGGAACTGGTTTTCCTAGCTCTCCTTCCCACTTCTGACCCCAGATGAGCCTGCTTGAGTTCCCAGAAGAAGCCTCACCTCCACGCCCCATTCTGCTGGGAGGCAAGTTTTATTCTGAATCCACGTATGGAAATGCATTTATTGCTATAAAATGTCATCTTATTAAATTTGGCTCACTGTTCTTGCTTGTATACACATCTGGGATTCTAAATCTGTCCGTATTTCTCCCCCATGATTTCCTATCTCCAAGTATACATAAGAGGGATAGTTTCTAATAAGTGTAGTGTCTACTAAGCGCAGGAATCTTTGAGGACAGAAACCATGATTTATGTGGCTCTGATCACCAAGATGTGAGACCTGGATGCCTACTGTTTCAGTCAGCTGTCGTTGCAATATTATTTTATTAGCTGAAAGTTGCACGAAGTTTCCTCATCCCTGTTCCTGTTCCAGGGATAAATGTCTACATCTAGTGGGAAAATGAGACCACATCTACATTTTAAAATAATTTTTAACTATGAAATACTTAAAATATACATAAAGTGCACCCAATAATTTAATAAAACTCATATATTCCTATTCATATTTAACAAAATGTTGTCATATTTGCTTTGAAGTTTTTTAAAGTAAAAAAATATAATAAATACCATGAATATTTGCTTTCTTGGATTCCCCGGATCCCATTATCTTTCTTCACTTCCCAGAAAAGAAGGGAGTAACTTATAGTTAGCATTTATTATGTACCTGAATTTCTTTATAGTTTGATAGCATGTTATGTGTGTGGCACATGGGCACATATCTACATCCCTAATAATATATAGAATCATATATACCCCCATAGGACCCTGCCTTTTGCAACTGATGTTTTCCCCATAACTTTATATTTTCCTAGAAAGTCCTCCTTTTTTATACCTGTAGCTCTGTCCTGAAATAATACCTGCATATTATCAGGTCAAGAATACACAGTCCCAGTAGAATCCTTTACTAGAATCTTTCAGCTCTAATAAGGAAGAGAGCAAAAACCACCATGGTCCTTTATCCAGTATTGGTGGTCTTTACTCCTGTTCTGTGGATAACAATTATAAGAAATGTAGAAGACCGAATGAGAAGAAAAAAGAAAAAAAGCTATAGCACACAAGCTGAAAAAATGTGAAATCATAACTAAAAACAAAGAAACTCTGGTTTAGCAGGTATCAGACATCCTTCTACCATAAACACCCATGAAGCCTACAAAATAATAGATGACAATTATTTCCAGGAATTGAATGACAGTAAAGGAGGGCTGCTGCAATCCCTGAAGAAGCAGAGGCACTTGAGGCATGCCCACATTCACCCACACTTTCCCTGTGGGTAACTTTTCTAGGCCATGGTTCAAAGAAGTGGAGCTTAAGCTTGGAGAATCAGTCTCACTGTGTAGAGAAGACCAAGTCCTCCACAGAGAGAGAGAAGTTTGGGGCTATGACAATAGCTAGGACTTGAGGGCAGGCAGAGCCACAGAGAAAGGACCTCAGAAATCCACAGGGCAATTTCTGTTAGTCTTTGGCTGACTCTTGAGCTACAGAAGTTTGGGACAAGACAACAGAAAAACTATCAAAGAGTAGTTTTTCAGGAGGCTGTAAATGAGCCGTGACCAAGGAATTTGAACAAAGCTGGAGAGATACTGAAGTCTGGGTCAGGAGAAACCATGATGACAGAGTGTGGTATGCCTGTCAATACCACATTTTAAATAAATTTAAGAATTCCTTGAAGCACACAACATAGAAGACAAAATACAAAATTTCAATAGTTGTACCTGTTAAATAAATTGAATCGACACTTAAAAAATCTAATCATAAAGAAAATTCAAAGACCCAAAAGCTTCACTGGGGAATTTTAGCAAACCTTCAATAAAGAAAGAAAAACGATGCACAAATTCTTTCAGAAAACAGAAAAAAAAATGAGACTACTTGCCAAATCATTTCATGGTCAAGGATAACCATAATATAAGAACCTGACAAGAGTGCTATAAGAGAGAAAAATTATGCCAATACTTCATGAATATAAAATAACAAAATCTCAAAAACATAGCAAAAACAATCTAGCAACACACATACACACACAATCCCACACATCATGGCCAAGTGAGATTTATCCTAAGAAGGCAAGTTTTGTTTTACATTTGAAAAGTGAATCAATGTAATTGACCACATTGACATAATATATGAGAAAAATGATACAATTGCCTCAACAGATGAAGAAAAAATTATTTGAAAAATTCAACACTTATTTATAACAAACATATCAGCAAAGAGAACTCAAAGGAACTCCCCTAATCTGATAAGATTATTTTCAAGAAGGAAAACTAATGATAATACCTTAAAAAGTGAACTTTTTTCCTCTGAGACTGGGCACAAAATCAAAATGTCGTGTTTACCACTTCTATACAACATAGTAATGGTGATCTCAACTAGTGCAATATGATAAGAAAAAAATAAAAGTACAAAAATTGGAAAGAAATAAGTAAAATTGTCTTTTTACAAATAGCATGATTGTGTACATAGATTATACGCCAATACCTTCATGGATATAAACTCAACAAAACTTCAAAAAATGGTAAATATAATCTAGCAATATATTTAAAAAGACAATACATCATCACCACATGAAACTTCTTCAAAACGCCAAAATAAAAAAGAATCCACAAAAATTATTTGAATTAACAAGTGAATTTGGGAAAATCTCCAGATACAAAGTCCATAGAGAAATATCAAATGCATTTTTCTACAATAGATAGATAGTAACAGACACTACAAAATAAAATCTAAAAAACGGTATGTCCTATACTAACATCACATATGTCTAATAGCTAGAAGGAAAAAAATCTAAGGCAAGATGTGAAAGACCTCCGTATAAAAAGTACAGTACATTGCTGAGAAAAATTAAAGAACACTTAACAAATAGTCCCTGTTCGTGGATTAAAACCAAAATACTGTTAAGATATAAATCCTTCCAAGGCTGACTGATAAACACAATTCCTATCAGATTTCATTAGGTTTTGCATGGAGATTAACCAACTAATTCTAAAAACTACATGAAGGGGCACTTGGGTGGTGCAGTCAGTTGAGTAACTGACTCTTGGTTTTGGCTCAGGTCCTGATCTCAGGGTCCAGGGACTGAGCCCATGTCAAGCTCTGTGCTCAGTGGAGAGTCTGCTTGAAATTCTCTCTCTCACTCTCTCTCGGCCCCTCCCCTCACTTACACATGGATGCTCACTCTTTTCTCTCTAAAATAAATCTTTTAAAACTACATGAAAATGCAAAGGATCTGGAATCACCATGAAAATCTTGAAGTAGAAGTAAATATCAGAAAATATACACCACTAGTTTTCAAGATTTACTAGAAAATTATCTCAAAAATAGTGTGACATTGGTACAAAGCATAAATAGACGAATGGAACAAATCAATGTCTAGAAATAAACACATTTATACATTGATTTATAACAGGGGAACAATGTAATTCAGTGGAAAAGTATGACCTGTTCAATAGATGGTGCTGAAGAAATTGAATAATCTCTTAAAAAATGAAAACAAGCTTCAATCTCTACTTCACACATGCAAAAATTAATTTGAAGTGAGAACCATTAATCCAAATGTGAGGCCAAAATGTTGAGACTTCTACAAGAAAGCTTTGGAGAATATCTTCATGAACTTGAGGTAGGTTAAATTTTTTTAAAAGATAAAATATGTATTAGCCATAAAGGAAAAAAATTGATAAACCTGAGTCCAATAAAATGAAGAATTTCTGGTCATCAAAAGATATCATTACAACAAATAGGCAAAGTATTGGAGAAACTCACAATTCTTATATTTGAGAAAGAACACATCTGGAATATATAAATACCACCTACCAATCAGTAAGAAAAAGAAAATCCAATTTTTAAAATTGGTGAAAGACTTGAACAGGTGCTCCACAAAAGAATATATCTAAATGACCAACTCACAAGAAAAGGTTCTTTTAGGTAAATATAAATTAAAAACACAGTGAGATGCTAGACCAAAAATATCAAGTGCTGGCAAGTCTATTGAACAACTGGAGTTCTCATACACTGCTGGCAGGAATACAAATTGATTCAAGAACTTCGGGAAACTGGCAGTATCTACTAAGGCTAATCATATGCCCACTTCCTAACCCAGCAATTCTACTCCTAGGTATGTAGCCTACAAAGATGAGTGCCTATGAACGCCGAATGATATGTAAAAGAGTGTTCATAGTGGCTCTGTTCATCCACCTAATACATTCTGTACAATCCCATTTACATGAGTTCAGAACAGGCAAAGCTATTCTATAGTGGCAGAAATAAGTACAGTGATTATCAACATGAGAAGTCTAGACAATGAATGGGAAGAGACATCAGGGAGCCTTCTAGAGTGATGGACATGCTCTCTATCTTGAGTTGGATGGAGTTTACGTGAGTGTGTGTGCATGTGTGTGTGTGTGTGTGTATAAATTCATAGAGCTATAACCTAATATTTGTATATATTTTATTAAACATTACTAGATAATGTTAAACTAAGAAACAAAGTACCTCCTCCATTAACATACTTCTAGAATGTTTAGTTCTCTTTGTCTGTTTCACACTCTAGACTCCAGCTTGAACAGGTGTGAAGTCTCAAATGACAAGTATGCTCCTGTCTAAACTAACAGTTCTGTGAATGACTGGGGTATTCCTTTCACTGTTACCGTTTCCTTTGAGATTTTGTTTGTCTGTAGCCTATTCAGTGTTTCCCATACCATTTGGTTTGCAGCTTGGGTCATATATACTGACCCTCTATTTTCAGTTTTAAAGCTTTGGATTAGCCAGGCATCCCTCCTCATCATTCATCTCTCTCTTCACTGTTCTCCAAAGTTTACACTGAGCATCCCAAGATCCCACACACTGCCTCAGAAAATAAAACTTCAGTTCTCAACATTTCCTAGAGTTTAGAAGGGAAGGAGTCGGAATAGGAAGAGCTGGATTTTGAGGCAGCAGTCCGAGGTGACCAAATCCCCAAAACGTGAAAAACCCAACATAGTTACACAAATGATCTGGAATAAAAAAGACTGAAGTAAACACAAATCAACCTCTTCTATGTAAATATACTTCATTAAACGGATACTGCATCTGACGCACTAGAGAACAGGAACTTTTCCAGGGCAAGTGTAGACTATTTCACTAGTTTCTCTACCACCAATATCCCAGGCACACCACTGTAAGTTGTCTAAAAACATAAAAATAATTATGACAATTATCTGAAATTCATGTTCTTCAAAATTTCATGGGTATACATGTAAACTAAAATAAAATAACCTCTACAAAGAGATTTCTCAGTCCAACTAAAAAAAAAAAAGCTTTCTTCCTTCCCAAGTCCTTTGAAACTGTGGCTCAAAGCCCGCACCTCTAACTGAGCCTAATGGTACAAAAATCTATAAGCCATTAACTCTAGCCATATTAAATATATAAAAATCAATTCTAATGCCCTGTTCTTCTTCCAAAGTTCCAACCCTCAATTGGAAATATACAAGAAAATACTACCTGCTCCCCAATGTCCTTCAGCTTTTTGTTTGATTTATTCTGGAAATGTTACCTGTATCAGGAAAATTAGAGATCAGTCAGAAAGCCTGATGGTCTCTGGCATGTGCACTGTCAGGTTCTTCATCCAGAGGCCAACCCAACTCTCAGGTGGTCATGCCAGGTCACCACAGCTGTAGGGGAAAATCACCTGCTATCATCTCCTGTACTTCTTTCCACTGGTTCAAAACAGGCTTTGACATGTTGTCCAGTGCCTATGTTCCTCCTTACATTCCATGCAAAACAGGATGCTTTCCTGTCCTCTGAATGCTCCTGATTAACCCAATGGCAAGAGCTATATCGTCAAGGGAACTTTCTACCCTCCTCTTTTAATATGTATAGTTTTACACATGGCAGCCAGTATTGATAGCTTGTATATCCTCAAATGTATAATTTTGTTTCTAGTTCTTCATTTTGTGTATTACTAGTTCTATTTATAAAATCTAAAACACAGGCATTCCTGGGTGGCTCAGTCGTGTGGGCGTCCAACCCTTGATTTCGGCTCACAGCTCAGGTCGTGATCTCACGCTGTGTCATGCTCTGTACTCAGTGGGGAATCGGCCTGAAGATTCTCTCCCTCTGACCCTCCCCCCATTCATGTGCTCTCCCTAAAATAAATAAAATCTTACCAAAAAAACCTAAAGCACAGAATCGTCCCCTTCTTTCTCAGATTCCTTTCCTATTATGAATATTTAAAAATTTAAATTTCTAAACAAATACCAATTCAGCAGCATCTCATAAAGTTTGGTAAGTAAAGTTTTCATTATCAGTCATGAACATTTTCTAATTACATATATGGAATTTTTTTTCCCATAAGTGAATGAGAAATATGGAGATTTTATTTATGTGTGCACCTAAAACCATAAGAGATTTTGTGGCTATTTGTAAATTGTGTCTACACTTCATTTTGATTCGAGAACATGGTCCTTTGATGTTGAGTCTTGCGGTTTATTGGGGGATGGTCCTCATTTTGGCTTAGTAGATAATCAACCATTATAAATGTCCCTCGCATTGTGAAATGATTCTTCATACAGTAATTGCTGGGTACAGAGATCTGGGGTTTCAAGAGCAATATAGCAAAATAGTTAAGACACAAACTCTAACTCCTATTGACCAGGTGTGTGATCTTGGATGAGTCATTTCATCTCTCTGTGCCTCAATTAGCACATCTGTTAAATGCCTAGCACATATTAGATGCTACATAAGTGTTAGATGTTATTATACAAATCCACAAAATCAAGTTTTTTAATCATTCAGATATTCTTTATGCTTATTAAGTTTTATCTGTTTGATTTACCAATTACTAAGAAAAGTATTTAAAATCACTCTTTGTGGATGTTATCTTAGCCTTGTTTTCTCCTAAAAGCAAACCTAACAAGGATCTAAGTGCAAGTGGTTAATTTGGCAGGTGATCCCAGGAAGCATTATGGGGAAGTAGGAAAGTGGGACAACAGATGGAGGACAATCAGTAAATGTGCATTAATAAACCCATTAGTATGCAGCTCAGTCCCACTGGGACTGAATAATAAACCCCTCCCCCCAAAAAAGATATCCACACCCTACTCTCTGGAACCTGTGAATGTTACCTTATATGGCAAAAAAAAAGACATCACAGATGTGGTAAGTTAAAGATTTTGTGATGAGGGGATTGTCCTGGATTATCCAGGTGGGCCCAATGTATTTTTATGAGAAGGAGGCAGAGAGGTCTTTCATACAAGAGAAGACAACATGACCATGAAGTCAGAGAAGGGAGTGATGTGGCCACAGCCAAGAAACGCTAGCAGGCAACAGAAACTAGAAGAGAAACCAATTGATTTTCCGCTAGAGCCTCCAGAGGAAGCACAGCCCTGGCAATACTTGCTTTCTGCCCAGAGAAACGGATCAAAGACTTCTGCCTCCAGAACTGTTAGAAAACAAGCTCCCTAGTCTGTGGCCAATGGTTAGAGCAGCCACATGCCCCCTCTGGGAACAGCCATGGAACAGAACTCAGAACTGACCCCACTGAGTGGCAAAAAAGCTGGAGTGTCCATCCACCAACTCTTCTTAGTTAGGAGTTGTTCCTAAGACACTAACTCTTCCTCACGGCCAGCCGCCCCCCTTGGGCTCTGAACACACTCAAAGCCAAAGAACACCCTCGAGCAGAGAGACATGGAGGGTAACTGGATCCACGAGGGGTTAAGTCAATGGAACTTGAGCAGGATATCAACCACATCCACTATGGATGAAATATTGTCAAGCTCTCTCAGCTTTCTAGTTCCATGTTTGGAGTCTATGTTAGTTCATACAGGTCATTGGTTAGTACATCTTGGTAAACTACTTTTTGTATCATTGCATAATGCTACTCGTTATCTGCCACAGTACCCTTAACCTTAAAATGAATGTTTCTTTTTCTGATATTGCTTGATACAGCAGCTATTCATCTGGAATATCTAGATTCATCTATGTATCTAGAATATCTATTTTTCATTCCTTTATTTTCAGATTTCTCTGTGTCACTGCACTTAACATGTCTCTCTTATAAATACCATATACCAGATTTTTTAATCCAATCTAAGAACCTCCTTTCTTTTGTCACATACATTAATTCACTTCCATTACCTGGATTACAGTTATCACCATTTTATTATTCTCTACTTACTCCAGTGGTTTTGCTTAATTCTTTATCCTTCTTTTCCCTCCTTCATTATATATACCCTAGGTTCCCTCTTTACTGGAAAAGAAGGTATATACTCTAATTTTATTGTTTACATGGTTACTCTTAAATTTTTAGTGTAAATAAGTATGGGATTTATACTCTAAATATCTCCATCCATCTTTCAAAAAAAAAATTCAAATGTTCAAATTCTAATCATGCTTTGCCTCTTTCCCTTGTGATTGTTGTCCAGTATTTGTTGCACCTTGTTCTTGAAATCCAAAATTGGTGAGGTTTTTTATTCCCAATGATGTATTTTAACCAGCAGAATTGTTTGCCAACTTTATTGCTCATCACTAATAGTTGCATTTCACTCCCTCCTTCCAGAGGTCAATATTTTTCGCAACTCTTACAGTGAGAGTTTTTGAGTGGGCAACTCTCAGTCTTTGAAAATATATTTGTTTTGTCTTTGTTCTTGAATAATATTTTAGCTGGTTATATAATTCTAGATTATCTTTTCCTTTCAGCATTTTGAAAAAATTACCATCTGAACTATTTGATCAATGTGATCTATTAGTGAGAAGTGTGCATTCATCCTTGTTTATATATGACTTTTTTTTCTTTTTAAATACTTTTTCATCTCTTCAGTTACTACTTTTGTCCCATTCACTCTATTGTCTATTTTGGGAGCTCTTCCAAATGGACCTTCTTGCAACTTTTATTCATTCTCTCTCCCTACCTCCCTTCCACTTTCCCTCCCCCCTCCCCAATACACACATTCTGTGTAACTTCCCAGATCTATCTTCTACTTTATCTATTCTCTCTTCAACTAAGTCTAACCTTTTAAATTCATACAATTATTTAATTTTAAAAACCGTTTTCCTGTTTCTATACATACTATTTGTTTCTTTTCCAAATCAGCCTTCTTTTTATACTTCTTATCATTCCAACATCATTTTTAGTCTTTCACTGCTTTTGTTCTTTTTTTTAAAAACATAGTTACTTTATAGACTCTTACATATCATCCCATTATTAGTTTTTGCTATTAACTTTATACCTATGTAATTTGTTATTCCCTCTGGTAAAAGGTAACATTTTATGATGCTTCAAGTCATTAAAACTGTCACTTCAGTGCTAGAGCTTAAGTTCCCCAGAAAACAGAGGAAAGCAAAAACATTATGTGTTAGCAGTTTATTTGAGAGTGCAATACCAGGGCAGCAGGGGTGAGGGAAAAGATTGAGGCAGGGCTAAAGGGAAGGCAGATATAAGAAAGTGCATCGCCAGGCTGGCAACAGTTTTTGGATGAGCTGATCACTTAGTCTCACTGGACATCTTCAGAGAGGCCATACAAAGTGGCTGTGTTAATGCACCAACCATTTGTAGGAAGGAAATTAAAAAGACATTACACCTTGTCACCCATAAGTCATATTCCACCCCAGAGGGTGCCACTGCTCACTGATCCCATGTGACCTTCATATCACGGAAAGATATTTGGTCTGTGGCTCCGGGTTTCTGGCATGGAGCTCCCAAAACCCTAGGAGTCCTCTGTGATTGAGGGGACAGAGATGTTGTGTTCTCATGAGGTAACTCTTGGTGGGCCCCTACATAGCTTCAGATGGAGGCTGGCTGCCAGAAAGAACAAGCATTGATTAGAGGCTTGGAAATTTCAGCCACATTCCCCAACCTCCAGGAAGAGGAGAGGGGCTGCAGATCAAGTTAACCCCCAAAGGCCAATGATTTAATCAATCATTCCTACATAGTGAAGCCTCCATAAAAACCCCAAAACCACAGAGTTGGAGAGCTTCTGGGTTGGTGAACGCATCAAGGTGCTGGGAGAGTGACTTGCTGGAAGGGCATGGAAACTCTGCTTCTGCCTTCCCTCCATGTCTTGTCCTACGTGTCTGTTCCATTTGGCTGTTACTGACTTGTGTCCTTTATAATAAACTGGTAAACAGAAGTAAAATACATTCATACTTTCTGTGGGCTGTTCTAGCAAATTTTTGAACCTAAGGAAAGGTTTGTGAGATCTCCCATTTTATAGCCAGTGGGTAAGAAGTAAAAGTGGCTCAGTCTTGCAACAGGTATCTGACATGGGGACAGTTTTGTGGGACTGAGCCCACTACCTTGTGGAGTCTGATGCTAACTCTGAGTAGTTAGTGTCATGTCAATTCATGAACTGGGGGACACCCAGCTGAAAAACTGGAGGATTGCTTGCTGGGGGAAACCCCTCCTCGGGTCCCTGAGCAGCCATGAAGTCTTAGCCCTTAGCAGCGGTAGGGGGCCCTGCAGAGGGATAAGGAGGTCACAATGTTAGTCTTAAATGATGGGGAAGGCAGGTGCCTTGGGGAAGGCCTGTGGGTGACCTGAGTGACCTGAGTGACCAGGAGCAGCATTGCAGCGAGCCACCTGGTAACCTGCCCCCCACAATTGCATAAATACCCAGGCATTTGCTGTAGCTCCCTTATAAGAAAAGTGAGGACAGGCAGTATGTTTCCAGAAAGTAGTTCATTCAGTTTGAATACTGACTGAGGTTGAAGACCACTGTCCCCCGCGGAGTGTTTACATGGCTGCGTCCCATGAAGACCTGCACTTTTGCACATGTGTGTATGGAAAACAATGTAATGACGTTACTTGACATCTCACATAGGTGTACCCCTTCATCTGGTGGATAACAAGTATGTAAATATCAAAGAATTACTTTTAATTTCAAATCAAAGTATTTTTATTAAACTTTCAAAATTCCTGACGCAAAAATGCCCCAGAGAAGTAAAAATGTTTCCTTTTGAGGATTTGTCATCCCAGGAAATAAAAGGGGAAAATCACAACATATTTGAGAAAATTCTTGAGAGGACACATGCTAAAGTTTGTATGCAAAGTCAAGTCAATTGTGTTGAAACTAAACCATACATCAATTGGTAGATGAAACATTTGAAGAGCAGAATATAAACTGCAATTCTGTACTTTAAAAATAGTTTAACAAAACAATTTAATATAGTTTAAAATGTTTTAATTCTAAGTATATGGTAAAGCTGTTTTAATAGCTCCAGTCTCAAAGTGTAAAATGCTATTTTATAACTAGTGAAACATTCAATATTTTTGTCTTTTTATTTTTTAACCAAATGACTCCTAGAGTAATACAGTGGGAAAGGAAAATCTTTTCTTAAATTATTATTTTGTTAGGGACTGCCCCATGATAACTAAATGGTTTTCCACTAGACAAAATAATCACCAATTGAAGATACTATGTATGTGAAAGCTGTAGGGTATAAAATACAAGACTATGAAATCAGACTATCTGGGTCTGATCTTACCATATAATAATTCTGTGATATTGAGCAAGTTAATAAATTCAACAATCCTCAGTCTCGTCATCTGTAAAATAGGGATAATAATGGTACTTAATGCATCAGATAGTTGGGAGGAGTCACCAAGATCGCAGATGTATGAAGTTCAGCACAATTCCTGGAACCCAGCTAATGTCAGAAAAATGTGTTACATCTTATGATTTATTTTATGTATTTAAGAATCCAGTCATCTAACAGAAAAGCAAGAGTTTAAATCTCTCTCACATAAAGCAAGAAGTGGCAAGAGCCATGAATGTATTACAGACAATTTGCAATAGGAGTTGAGTGAACAACTAAATGTTCCCAACTTGGTGAAGAAAGGAGGAATCCTGGAAAGATGGAATGAAGAAGTGTCATTTGGGATGGGCTTTGAAGAATGAATAGGATCTGAAGCAGTGAGAACATCATGAGCAAAGGGCTCATGTGTTGCATGTGGCTTGGCAGGAAGGCCATACTGGCTTGTATGTGATAATGGTGGATAAAATTGAGAAGACCTGACCATGTAGACACTACAAAGCTCAGGCCATGGCATAGACTATTTAAAATGATATTGCTAATACTATACATTTGCCATAACCCT
The DNA here is from genome assembly GCF_037043125.1 of Eumetopias jubatus. Taxonomy (NCBI): domain Eukaryota; kingdom Metazoa; phylum Chordata; class Mammalia; order Carnivora; family Otariidae; genus Eumetopias; species Eumetopias jubatus. The sequence goes on from NW_028274808.1 coordinate 6,390,036, forward strand.
GAATAATTTTTATTCTCTTAGCACTGTGGATCAATTACCCACCTATTATTGACTGGCATCATCATAATAATTATTTATTATTATTATTTATTATTTATTAGCATATTTGTAATATTTCAGTTTATTTAATTAATATCCATAACAGCCCTGCTAGGCTGTCTGGACAACTCACACCGTCTACCTCTAAAACAAAGTCAGCGGTGGGGGAGCTGAGCAAAGCAGCCTGAGCTCATACACCAGACAACACTGTAGCTCTGCTTCCAGAAACTGAGCTCAGGCTTCCCCATGGAGTTACTAGGAGCAATCAGACCAAACCTCCCCAGAACAGTCAGCTAAGTGGCTCACATTCTGAGAAAGGCAGGACAGATGTGATAAAATCCCTTCAAGTAATCAAAAGCATTCCATCTGTACTGTCAGTTCTCTCAAGGTCTTTGTGGGCAATGATGACATCCAGATATAAGGAGTAGCTGTTTGGCAGGTTTGTGCAGGGATCACATGAACAAAATACGGATCTTCCTTGACTCCCAATGGGGTTACATGCCAATAAACCCATCACACGTTGAGAACATCGTAAGTCTGAAAAACATGCCTTACACCTAACCTACCAATATCCTAGCTTAGCCTAGCCTTACTTAAACATTCTCAGAACACATACATGAGCCTATAGGTGGGCCAAGTCACCTCATACACAGCCTATTTTATAATAAAGTGTTGACTATATCATGCAGTGTATTGAATACTACAGTGAAAGGGACAAACAGAAGGGTTGTATGGGTGCAGGATGGTTGTCTGTGCATCAGTTGTTTACCTTCGTGATCACGAGGCTGACTGGGGGATGTAGGTTGCTGTCGCTGCCCAGCATCATGAGATGCCAGCCCAGGAAAAGATCCAAATTCAAAATTCCTAGTACAGTTTCTACTGAATGCATATCACTTTTGTACCATTACAAAGTTAAAAAATTGTAAGTCAAGCCATTGTAAGTCAGGGAACATAAAAATTTGAAAGTTAGATCTTTAAATTTAAAAGTTAAGGGGTGCCTGGGTGGCTCAGTCAGTTAAACGACTGCCTTCGACTCAGGTCATGACCCCAGGGTCCTGGGATCGAGCCCCACATCAGGCTCCCTGCTTGGTGGGGAGTCTGCTTCTCCCTCTCTCTCTGCCCTTCTCCCCTGGCTCATGCTCTCTCTCTCTCTCTCAAATAAATAAATAAAAGCTTTAAATAAATAAATAAATAAATAAATAAATAAATAAATAAATAAATAAATAAAAGTTAAGTAAAAGCTCTATTTATACTTCTTACACAGAAACTTAGAATTAGTCTGCACTTCCTTTGTTCTAATAGCATAAAATTTCATTTGTTCTAATATAGATACACAGAAAATTTAATGAAAAATCATTAATGAATGTTTAAGTTTTCAGCCTAACTTACCTATAAATGAGAATAAGACTATATCCATTACCATCCACTAAAAAAAAGATTTGCTGATTAAAGTATTTAGGGGTGCACTAAATAATCAGAGAATAAGCAGTTATAAAGATTAACTGTATTGTAGCTAAAATTTACTAAACAGCCTACCCTACAAGCAAACTCAAAGCACCACCTCAAAGACATAATATGGAAGCCCTAAGCATATACGTTGGTCAGCTTCCTCTCTACCCCCAACCCAACCCAACCCAACTCATGTTGAGGGGCAAAAATATATACAAGTAAAAATATTTGAGGCTCTAGGTGCTGCTATAATTCATATTATTTGCAGGTGTAAATAGTCTTTATTGATGTAAAGGAATGAGTACTCAGTTACTTATCTGGGAAGGTCCTACCCACTCTTCTTCATTAAAGCCTTGTATTTTACTTTGACTCCTGGTACTGACATCAGTTTTACTTGAGTTAACCATCCCTCTAGCCTCCCTGCCTAGTAGGTGGAAGTTAGCTTTCCCACTTTAGGGCTGTAATCTGTTCAAGGCAAAGTGTTTTTTCCTGCTAGAAGCTAAATAACTCATCCAGGGATCTCCACTTCATTTAGCACCATGATTTAGCCAACTAAGCAGACTGCCTCTGATCCATATGTTCACAGATTGGGAACAAAAAGGAGAGAAATTTCTGGAACTCCTCTGCTCTCCTTTATTGCCTTCAGTCTGGATTTACTTAAACCACTCAAGTGTTGGGTTCCTATCCAATATTTAAACTGCTCAGGCAAAGGAGCTTACCCAGTCTCTCTCTTTTTTTTGACAGGTTATGTAAGTACTATCTATGTTTATCCACATCCTCTCTTCCTATTTTAACTCAAGCCTGGGAAAGACATCAAGGGCTACCATAAAAATGAAGATCAAAATAGAGTTTTTGCAAAGGAAGAAACCAGGAGAATGTGCAGTCTTCCCCAGCAGTTGTAGATCTGAGTAAGGGACTGGTGGGGCTAGAGAGGGAGTGAGAGGTAGGGGGCTACAGGATCAGACTCACAGAAATCCCAGAAATGCTGAGGCATAAGGAAACCAGAGATAAGAACAAACCAGATCACCCTGCCCTGGGTGTCAAAGGGGGATCCTTTTACGGCAGTCACCTTGTGACCAACAAAGAACAACCAGACCCCAAAGAAGAAGTAAGCCATTGAAGATTTTATTACCAGTCCTTACTCAAACCAAGCCATCACAAGAATCATACGGCCACAAGCTCCCTGATCAGTTCTAAATAAAAGACTTTCAGTGGAGGCCCATGTTGACAACCCAGTCGGGACCCCTCTCACTCCTGAGAGCTTTTTCTGTATTCTTGTTTCATAAAACTCTATCGCTTTGCTCACTCTCCTTTGTCCGTGAGATTCAATCTTTGACTCCGTGAGACAAGAACCTTGCTCTCCCACTTCAGATCCACATTTCTCCCTCTCCTCCCTTTGCCCACATGGGATGGGGACAGTGAAATCACAGACATCTAGTGAGTGTCCCCTCTGTTTCAGGCCCTGAGCTGGTGCTTAATTATTCTGTTTCATCTTCATTGTTAATGAAATAGATATGGTTATTCCCATCTCCCGGTGAGAAAATGGTCTCAGAGTATTATCGAAAGTCATGCTTCGTAAGTCTCAGAGGTGATATTTGAAAGTAATTTTTAACTCCATGGGCCTGGTAGAAGTGAAGGATGGGAAATTAGGAGAGGGGATTTTAGGGTCTTCTCAGGAAAGCGACTCAGACACAATCACTGGTGTCTCACATCTCTGGACTTCTGAGGAGCTGACGGAGCCAGGGTGGGTGGAAAAGCAGACTGAGAACTAGCAATTCTCTCTGGCACTAAACTCTAAAACTTAGAAATGTGAGTTAAAGTCCTCTAGCATTTTACCTAGATTCCTCCATTCAGTCTATCAAAGCAGGAGATTTAAAAAAGTTACCAATGATGGTATGTGATAGAACAAAAAGCACGTGTTTGGCAGGGGATTCTCTATATTCTATCTCCTAGAAAACTGGGTGAGAGAATGAAAACATTCAAGAAAGTCTTACTTTAACCTAAAAACCTTCCTAATACATGGAAATTCCATATCCAATCATAGAGAATAATGTACAGCGAACGAAACTCCATCTTGGAACAAGTAGAAGGCTTAAGTAAACTACAAAGGAAAATCAGCTATTTAAGGTATCAGGGAGCTAAGGGCACACAAAAAGACACCACTTCCAGAGAAGGAGGAAATGTCAACAAGTGAGCCAGGTACCTGCAGACACCCTTCCCTGGGGGCATCTGCCAAGCCACTGAGAATTCTGCTTTGGCCAAGGCAGAAGCCGCAGCTGGAGGAGGGATTTTAATGTTCACAGGGGCTGGAATGCCAATACTGGAGACCAACACAGCCAGTCTCCCCTCAGGATGTTTGCTGACTTCCGAAATTGTGCAAAGCAGGAGCTAAGGAAGGAAGTAAAAGAACACAACACAAAACAAAAGCCCGTAAGAGAGTAGAAGAGAAATTCCAACAGTCCCTTTGTTTTGAGGAGACAAAGACTCACCAGGCTCTCACTAGAAATTGCCATTAAAGAAAATGAGGTAGTGAACTATGAAAAAGTGCAGGAAACACGCACAAGAAAGGATCCAACAAGGAGGGAGGTGAAGATGAACCCAGGAGGAGAGAGCATCTGGCCCAGGGGAGAACAGGACAATCTCTAGAAAGAGGTCTTCTGGGGGAAAATGATAGACCATTTGGTACATTTTAGTTGAAAAAGAATCTTGATGGACATTCAGCAGATATGTCAGACCATTCCGAAATATATTAGTGATGGGAATGAAGAAGTCTATGCCAAAATTGAGGCAAATATTTACCTTATGAAAAATTAAAAGGTGCATGAGTCTACTACTTTGTTCAACCATAAACATTAATAAAATACTAGCAAAAAAACTGTCATGCAAGCATATTTAAATCATAGAAAGTGAAAAATTGTGATTGAGGAAGATGCATAAGAACAAGAACACCAACAAATAATATCTAAAATGGACGTTTTTTCAAAGGAGAGAATAGTATTTAGGAGTAAAGACCTAATTAACCACAGGACAAAAATAATTGAAATCTTTTATTTAGGTAGGCATGAGGGGAGGACAGTGTGAGTGATTGCTAGTTTTCGTTACGAGACTTTTTAACACTACTGGCATTTAAACTATGCTGATGGACGAGCTTGATAAAAAATACTAGGCGATTTTTAAAAGCCGTGACATAATTTTATAAAGATTTCCATTGAAAATTATCAAAATAAATTTTCATTCCCAAAAAAGGGCTTTTTCATCCTGTAAAAACTTTTGTTACGGAGAAGAGCTAAAAGGGATTTTCATATATGTGGTGTATAACCTGGCCATTCACGTAACATCTAAGAATTGGGGGAAAGAAAAAAAAACAACTATCCCCTGAATCTCAGTTGTAATAATGGATACCTTGGGATTTCTGGGAAATAACTGCTTGCAAAACCAACAAACCACCCAAGACACACAGCATGATTCACAAACCCCAGCTTTTAAAATTGTACAAAATAATCACTGTTTATGGAAGTCTTCAGTGTAATGATACAATTATCTTCCCATGAACTTGCATACATTTATCCAACAAATATCTATTGAGCTCCTACTAACTTCCAGGCACTTGCTAAATACCTAGAGTATAAAGATGAAGTTAAAAAATAGATCTTTCCTTCAGAAAGCCCAAAGGAGCTCACAAAGTCTCTCATGGTCACCACTATCTCAAAGAACAAAGATTCCCATATGCCGGACTACCTTCCGATTTAACCCCAAACCAAGTCAACATCGACAGACATAGACAGTGTTCAGGGACTTAGGTGTGGTGATTCCAATAGTATCACCACAACTCCTAAACACTAACCAGGGTTCAGAATACCTATAAGATGAGGACATGAAGTTAGTGGACAAGATCAGGGCCATGTCAATTTGTAAATGGAAAACCAACGGGTTGCCCCCGCTGAAATAGAGAGTATCAGTCCTTGTGATAGCTGTAAAGTCAGTCTCAAAATGTTTGTAACTACAGACTAAGTCCATTCTCCTCTCTTCTAGGACCTGTGAGGATAAAGACGACCTTCATAATTTATCGGTTAATGTATAGACTACAGCAGGTCATGCACAAACAGCTATGAGGAAATAAGACTGTCTGACCGCAAGCCACGTGTGGCAATCAGTGGACTATCTCGTAGTTATACACATATTTAAGGTTGTGTTTTCTCTATAAAAAATAAAAATAAAAAAAATTAACAAGACCCGTTAGAAGTGAAAATAAGTTAGTTCACTTCAAGTAGGATTGTATATAATGTACTATTATCAGTGGTAACCATTTTGATCGGAAAACCATAAAAAAATACTATAAACTCATTTTGTCTCATTCAAGATAATTCTAATTTTAAACTTTTCTGTATAAGGATAAACAATAAGAATGTAGTCATTCCCTGGTTACAATTCACTTTAGTATATTATTAAGAAAAGGAAAAGATGGGTCAATAAAATTTCATTTGAGCCAATCTTTCTTTCTCCTTTCAGAAAGTAAACCTGACTTTTATAGTCGATGTTAGCTTGACCTTTGAACTTAGAAAGAGAAACAACCAATTAAATTTCCCCTCCTATACTAACAAGAGTTTATAGAAAAAACATGGAGCAACGCCCTCAGGAGATCTGTAATGAACAAGAATCAATCTGCATCAGGACCTATCGACTTGGTTCTCAAGCACTTATGATTGCAGAATAGTGAGTCTCTATAGGAACAGGAGTCAGTTTGACTGGAAAAAGCCTCCTTTTTTTGGATCATTTTATAAGATACTCCTTCTAAGAGACAATATTGCAAAGTGGTTAAGAACTTTTGGGATTACACTTTGATTCCTGATTTTGCTACTTTGTCACCTCAGGTAGGTCACTTTGCCTAAGATTTAATTAAAAGAATAGAATAATAACCATTCTAGAACTTGCTGAGAATTATATAACACTATATATAACAGGTGACCAGTAAGTAATTATTACTACCAGCACTGTAATAGAAAAGTCATTCCTAATATATTCTTCTGTTATTTTAAATTCCCAAATCTATAGTTAGTTTCTTTACTTTTGTAACATTGTGTGTTTTCTATTGTTTTGAACAGACTTGAAAAAAGACCATTCTTTCATCTATTGTATTGATTTTTAAGATGTAAGTTCATTTTCTGCTTTATTTTCTTTTATCAAGTAAACCCAATATTATTTTATTTTTGAACTCACTAATTTTTCTTCTGTATTTCACTAATACCTTCCATTGAATTCTTTGCTTATGGTGTTGTTTTTCTCAAATGGTTTTTAGCTGAATGTTTACTTCATTTACAGGAACTGCGACATTAATATTTTCCTTACATTTGTCAGAATAGAATGTTAGACTTTTTCTCCATCTGTTATAGCTAATGTACTATTTTTCACAATAATCGAAATTCAAACCTTAACTATGAACCCATAGAATGACAATAAATCGCCCTGGTCATGTGTGCCTCATCTCTGGCAAACATACAAAAATAAAAACAAATATGGAAGACAGAATGAGACAAAGGGCAGTCATTCTCAACTCGGGCTGCATAACAGAATCATCTAGTGTTCTCAAAGATTTTATTTTTAAGTAATCTCTATGGCCCATGTGGGGCTTAAACTCATGACCACAGAGATCGAGAGTCTCAGGCTCTACCCACTGAGCCAACCAGGTGCCCCAAGGATCACTTGGAGTCTTTTGAAGTATGTGATACTTCAACTGCACTCACAGATCTGACTGGACTTGCAGGGGACCTTTTATCAAGATTCTTCATATTCCTCTGTTGTCCACTTCTAACTTCATGGCATCATGATTTGAGAGCCTGGTCTAGAGGAAAATTTTAGAGGGTACCTTATTACCATTTGTGTACCTGTTACATGTATTAAGTTCTTTCTGTCTTTGCTAATTGTCTACCAGACTTATTTCTGAGACAGGTATACTTAATGTCCCCAGTATGAATGTGGCTTTACCATTTTCTGGATATCTTAATATATACAGATTCTGGTGCCATGATGTTCTGAAAATAAAAGTTTTAGGACATATTTTCTTTCCTTTTTTTTATTAACATATAATGTATTATTTGTTTCAGGGGTACAGGTCTGTGATTCATCAGTCTTACACAATTCACAGCGCTCACCATAGCACATACCCTCCCCAGTGTCCATCACCCAGCCACCCCATCCCTCCCACCCCCCACCACTCCAGCAACCCTCAGTTTGTTTCCTAAGATTAAGAGTCTCTTATGGTTTGTCTCCCTCTCTGGTTTTGTCTTGTTTCATTTTTCCCTCCCTTCCCCTATGGTCCTCTGCCTTGTTTCTCAAATTCCTCATATCAGTGAGATCATATGATATTTGTCTTTTTAGGACATATTTTCTCAATGAATTTTTATCTCATAAAAATAAAAAATGGAAAATGAAGGAGGGGAATCAGAGGGGGAGACGAACCATGAGAGACGATGGACTCTGAGAAACAAACGAAGGGTTCTGGAGGGGGGTGGGTGGGGGGATGGGTTAGCCTGGTGATGGGTATTAAGGAGGGCACGTTCTGCGTGGAGCACTGGGTGTTATACACAAACAATGAATCATGGAACACTACATCAAAACTAATGATGTAATGTATGGTGATTAACATAACATAATAAAATATTTTTTAAAAATAAATAAATAAATGAAATGAAATGGATATTAAGGAGGGCACTGGTTTTGATGAGCATGGGGTGTTCTATGTATCTTCATTAAAAGCAAAAGAGATTAAAAAAGGAAAATCATTTGTTTAAACTTAGAATGTGGGAAGCATACATTTTTTAAGATTGAATGCTTCTGTCATATTACATACCTAGGAATATACATTAATTCTGATATACAAAAAGGTACAAAAATCATACAGTGTAATTAATGCCCTTGCACCCATCACCCAAGCGAATCACTGTGTCTTTCTCACTCTATATCTACAAACTCTACATCTTAGTATGCTGAATGTAATGTTTATGGGGTTGTCATTCATTTATTTGTAATTCCCCTACATATGTTTGTTAATATTTATCTGTTCATATATATATATTTGGACATTTTAACATTTGGAGTATTATTGGGTTGATAATCTAAATATTTGGCAACCAATGTGACACAGGCAATAGTTTTGTATTCCAGGTATTATTTTCTCAAAGCTTTATTTACTTATTTGAGAGAGAGAGCACAAGTAGGAGAGGCAGAGGGAGAAGGAGAGAGAATCCCAAGCAGACTCTGAGCCGAGTGCAGAGCCAGACGTGGGGCTTGATCCCTCGACCCTGAGACCACGACCTGGGCCAAAACCAAGAGTTGGATATTTAACCAACTGTACCACCCAGGCAGCCTGGTATTATCTCTTTAGAGGCCACATCTGCAAGTCAAAGGAATACCAGGAGAGTAGCCAGTGCAGATGGAGGGGTAAGAGTATGGTGCATTCGGCACATACCAAAGAGAAATATTTCAAGATGTAACAAGCACTACCATTCTGTCCTTGCGTACTGACTTCATATCTGCTCTAGGAATCAAATTACATGTGCTTTTTTGCAAATTCCTTTGTTTTCACTCAGCATTGCATTAGCACGCGTAGCTCTAAGGCATTCATTTATTTTTTGTCCCACCACCATCCACTATGTACTCTGCCATCATTTGTTTGTCCATTTTGCTGTTGATGGACATTTGCTCCCATTCCTCTGCAATTACAAAGTTGTTCTGAAAATTCTTGTACCTGTCTCTTTACCTAGAAGTTGAATTACTATGCAGTGGTGTAATTGCATTTCAACCTGACTCGTTGAAAAGCAAACTGGTTGCTTCCATCCATACTCGCACTGGCCAAATCCAAGTACTGCTGTTGCTTCCAGTCTTGCCAACTCTGGGTATTATTACTTTTAAACATTTGCTGGATGAAACTGTGTTTCTGTACTACCCGTGAGCTTGAGAATTTTTCATGTCCATCAATCATTTGGCTTCCCACCTCTGCATAGTGCCTCATTATGTTTTTTGCATACTTTTTATTGAATTAATCTTTCTCAGTTGATTGAGAGTTCTTTATTCTGGTTACACATATGTGTGGAGTAGACGCACTACGAATATCTCCTTAACGATGGACACCTTTTCACGATGTTCCATTTCTTGATGAGTAGAAGCTTACAGTTTCTTTTTTTAAATTTAATTGAGTATACCAACATTTTCCTGTCATTGTTTCTGTTTTTGTTATAGGAAATGCAGATGGAAAAATCTATTCTTTAAAATTACCTTCCAAGGGGTGCCTGGGTGGCTCAGTTGTCAAGCATCTGCCTTTGGCTCAGGTCATGATTCCAGGGTCCTAGGATCGAGCCCTACATCAGGCTCCCTGCTCAGTGGGAAGCCTGCTTCTCCGTCTCCCACTCCCCCTGCTTGTGTTCCCTCTCTTGCTGTCTCTCTCTCTCTGTCAAATAAATAAATAAATAAAATCTTAAAAAAATAAATAAATAAAATTGCCTTCCAAGTTTGGCTTAGAAGTCTTAAATCCATTTAAAATTGATTTGGGGGGTGTCTGGGTAGCTCAGTTGGTTTAGTATCTGACTCTTGGTTTCGGCTCACATCATGATCTCAGAGTTGTGAGATCCAGCCCCGTGTCTGCGCACCTCACTCAGTGTGGAGTCTGATCTCTGAGATTCTCTGCTTCTCCCTCTCCCCTCCCCCCAGTCACACTCTCTCATAAATAAATAAGTAAATAAATAAATAAATAAATAAAATATAAAAAAAAAGAAAACCTGATTTGGGATAAGGCTTTAAGTTTTGGGGGGGAGGGGCGCTAGTAAATTCTCCCAGACCATTTTTCAGCAATGACACCTCCTACATGAATAAGTCTATACTGGGTTTTCTATCCTATTTTCTTGGCCTACTTATTTATCTCTGCATCTATCACATGCTGTCTTAATTACTGTAATGTATGAAAAGATTGTCATCGAGAAAACAAGTCTCCCCAATTTGCTTTTTTCTTCTCAACTCTTTGGCTATTCCTAGTCTTTTGTCCTTCCATTTTATTTGATTTTTTGCCCTTCCATTTTAAAATTTCCTTGTTAAGTTACATTTTAAAACCTGTCAGAATTTTGATTAGGACAGTATTCAATTTATATTATAATTTAGAAGAAATGACACCTTTATTATGGAGTCAATAAAATATGGATGTTCTTCAAAAAACTAGAACTACCATATGATCCAGCTATCTCACTTCTGGGTATATATCCAGAGGAAATGAAAGCAAGATCTTGAAGAACTATCTGCACCTCCTTGCTCATTGCAGCATTATTCACAATAGCCAAGATATGAAAACAGCCTATGTGTCCATCAGTGGATGAATGGATAAAGAAGATTTGGTATGTACACACACACACACACACACACACACACACACACACAATATGGAATATTATTTGGCCACAAGAAAGAAGAAAATCTGCCTTTTGCTACCACATAATGCCTTGAGGACATTATGCTAAGTGAAATAAGCCAGAGAGAGACAGACAAATTGCTGTATGAATCACTTATATATGGGATCCAAAAACAAAGAATCAAACTCACAGAAACAGAGAAGAGACAAGTGGTTGCTAAGCGCTAAGAGTTGGAAAAGGGTATATACTTTCACTTATAAGATGAATAAGATCTGAGGATCTAATATATAACATGGTGACTATAGTTGATCCATATCTTTTATAGAGAGAGGAAATAAAGAAATTCTACGAATCAATAAAAAAGGGCAAACAATGAATACATTCTGGGGATCTAATGTACATCATGGTGATTAGAATTAATAACATCACATTACATACTTAAAAGAAAGTCAATCTTAAATGTCCTCACCACACGCACACAAAAAAATGGGAATTATGTAATGTAATGGAGATATTAGCTAACACGATGATTGGCAAGCATTTTGCAATATATGAGTGTGAGAAAATCAACGGTTTGTACACTTAAAACTTACACAGTTATATGCCAATTATATCTCAGTAAAGCTGGAGGAACAGGGGGCAAACAACTCAAGAGAAAAATGGGCAAAATATTTGAATAGGTACTTCGCAAAAGAGAATATAAATGTCCAACAAACATAGGGAAAAAAGCGCTTAATTTTATTAGTTACCTGGAAAATGCAAATCGAAACCACAGTGTGATAGCACTACATGCCCACGTAAATGACTAAAAAGATGGACAATACCAAATGTTGTTAAGGATGTGAATCAAGTGAAAACCTCATCCAGTGGTTGGTGGGAATATAAAGTGGTAGAGCCCCTTTGGTAAATTGTTTGGTAGTATCACTGAAAGCTGACCATTTGCATGTCCCTTGAACCAGCGCTCAAGATTCCAAGGTATGTAGAAATGTATACATGTGTGCACCTATTCAGGTGTACGAGAATATGCATACAAGGACACTGCATTATAGCTCAAAACTGGAAATAACCCCATGTGCATCAACAATAGAAGGGCAAATAAATTGTGGTATATTGTCAACAGAACGTTATATAGTAGAAATCAGCAAACTATGGCCCCTGAGCCAAATCCAGCCCACTGCCTGGTTTGATCAGTAAAGTTTCTTAGGAACTCATTCACATCCTTTTGTTTACCTATCATCTACAGCTCCCTTCACACCACAGCAGCAAAGCTGAGTGGTTAAAACAGCAACCATATGGCTCACAAAACTGAGTGCATTTACACCCTTGTGCCTCACAGAAAGAAAGGGCCAAAACCTGTTACATCCTAATGAGTCAAAGCACATTACAACTACAATAAATACAATATATTAGGATGATTCTTCCAATATACTGATGATACTGATTTTGTTGCATTATATAAAGTTCAAATACAGACAAAGCTGCTCTGTGATGTTGGAATTCAGGATAGAAATCACCTGAGTGGCAGGAACGTGCCCAGAAGGGGATATTAGATGACTTTCTGGGGTACTGGTAGTATTCCAATGTCTGGTTTGAACACTGGTTACACTACTGTGTTTGCTTTGTAAATCTGGTTGAATGAGACATTTATGATTTCTGTGCTTTTCCATCTCTGTGTCTACATGTTTCTTCAATAATAAGCATTTATTTTTGGCTTCATTAAAACCAAATCTACCAACTATTGTCATGTTATTACAATGTAGTTATGATGAGATAAAATAGTATCATCATAAACAAAATAGTAAAATAATTCTGGAAAGTAAAAGCCAGACCATAATATAAACAACCCTAGCGAGCAATCTTTTCTTATGGCTAAAGAAAATAAAACTATAGAGGTTATTTGAATGAATAACCCAAATGAATTCATCTATTTTGCATAAGGGAAATCCAGAATCAGTCCTTTGGCTTAAAAATCCTGTTCTTTCTTTACCACACAACGCTATTCTCATCTAAATACAGGAAAGTAAAATAACCTGTAAATGTAAGTTCTGCGAATTTTTATCACCAGTTATCACCTCCATGTAATATCATATCATGATTGGCCATTTACTTTAAAGCCCCAAATATTTCAAAGAACCATTTGTTTGACCATATATCCTTAAAAAAAAAAAAGCAGAACTATAGAAACAAAGAAAAAACATGATCAAAGGGTAGATCAATAACAACTTCGAAAACAGAATGCACTGTCTCACCACGCCATGAGTTTCCATCGCCATGCTATAATCCACATAAAAATTCAATCTTAAGTTTTTAAACATTTAATCATAAAATATTTCAAAGAGGCAGAAAGGACAAAAATAATGTAAGGTACTGTCTTAGAGTCTTAGATTCACTAGTTATTAACATTTTGATCTATATGTTTCTGATATTTTATTATTTTGTATTTAAAAAAAATGTGGATAGAGCCCATCACCCCCACATACCTAGCCTACTGCCTCTTCTCCCTCCCCAGAGGTAACCACGAACCTCAGGGCGGTATTTATGCATGTGTTTATGTATGATTTTACAAATTCTTTATGTACTTATGTCACTATAAAATACTGTTTTATATGTTTTAAATTATGTAAATGGATTTTCTGAATGTATTTTTATTTTAGGATTCTTTTAAATGGAAAGTTCTAAATGACTTACTTCAGAATAATTTTTCCTATGCTTGCTCCTAGGACAGAAATCACTTGACTTTCATCCTCAAAGTGCTTCAAGAGGTGGATTATAATTGCAAAGTCCTATTCTGCCTGTCATATTTTATTTCTTAAACTGCCTACATGTAAGTTCAATCTGGTATCTATGTTTATAATTAATTAGATCCCAAAATAGAAAGGGCAGTAGAGAACAGAATCCTTTTGTTGTTGAGAGTATCAGAATTGGCTGGGGTTTCTTGATATTTCCTTATAGTCGTTCAACCTTTTCCTGTTACATGCAATCACAGTAAGAAAGAGAATTGCCTTCTATTTCCTTCTATTTCAACAAGAAGGTCATTCTTCTTTCATTGGGTCTTTGCAGAAAATAGCTTTCATTCTTAAAGCTTTGATTATTTAGCTTTATTTTAACTCTGCTCCATTGTTGGACTGGTACACTTCTGCTCGGAATCATCCTCCTGCACCTCAGCTCCCATATCCAATCTGGTCTCCTGAGACCCTGAGTAGCCCTGTCTATTAACACCTGTCCACTCTTCTCCATCGTCCTATCCATCTCCTCAAGCAGCGCCACCACCCAGTCTCGTCGCCCTGCACCCATCCCACCACATCTGCCACTTTGCCCTCTAATCCATTCTCATTACAGCTGCTCTAAAGAAGAAACAGAAATCTCAGGTTCTTAGTGTTTTAAAAGCCCTGCATCATCTAATTCTTGTCACAACTCCAGTCTCATTAGGAACTAGTTTTCTCTCAGTCTCTACCCTTGAACCAAGGTGTACTCTTCCAGGGGCTTAAAGATTCCATGCTTTCATCCCTCCCCACAGCCTCTGCGTACACCATGCACTTCGGCCAGGGCTCTGTCCTCCAGAAAGTTCCCTCTGATGGGGACTCTGGGTGGCTCAGTCAGTTGAGTGTATGACTCTTGATTTCAGCTCAGGTCATGATCTCAGGGTCTTGGGATCAAGCTCCGAGTTGGGCTCCACACTCAGCGCTCAGGGCAGAGTCTGCTTGTCCCTCTCCCTCTGCTTCTCCCTTCCCTCCCTGCTCTCTCAAGTAAATAAAAAATAAAATAAAATCTTAAAAAAACAAAGTTCCCCCTGCCCCCCTTACCTCCCCCACTGTACCCTGTTCTTTCCCTTCACAGTCTTTTCAGTGTGTGTGTGCATGTGTTCATGGATCAACACTTCTCACCCTGATTAGATCATCAGCTCCAGCACAGCAGGGACCATATCTGTTTAATTCAATATTCTGAATTATTATTCAACACTGAATCCACAACACTTAGTAAACGCTTGACTTACAGTAGGTGTTCGCTGAATAGCTGTTGAATTATGAAAATGCACGCCTGTACCAACTAATAGGTGAGCAAACCGGAGGGGAGCATCTCCAACATCTAGCACTGTTTGTTTATAAAAGAAAAAAAAAAGAGCCGAAATATATAAAATGAGCACCCATCTTACCCACTAGAGAACCCGCAGATGGCACGGAGCTCACAGGTGGCTACCTGCTGGATGACTGTTGTGTGCAGTACCCTCAGCCCCGGCGTCGCTCCTCTCCCCTAAGCAGCAGGGCTGCCTCAGACGTTCTTAGTCAGGACACCCAGGAGAGTTTCACTTAACCCGTCAGGTGAGCTAACCAAAATCCCTGACTCAGGGCCCCAGGGGAGGTGACAGAGAGCATGGGGGTGTGTCAAGGGGAGGAGGCAGAGAGTCTGGACACTTAAGACCCTGAGAAGCCTACAAAGTATCAATGGGGAGTGAGCTGAAAACATAAATGTAATGAGGGAACATTCAGTCTGCTTTTCTCTGCTTTAGCTAATTACACTTTCAGTGGGAAGGACAGGAGAGAGAAAATGAAAACGAAGACAGAGTGTGCAGCGTCCTCATGCATCCCGTACGCTGCTGGGCCTCCTTCCACTCCTATCTCCCAATGTGAAGCCCCAACTTCTCCCTATGCGGTGAATCCCTGTGTTTGCCATACAAAGTGGATCTTAAACCATCTGTAAACAAACAAACAAAAAAACCCCTCTATTTATAACAAAAATGTTTTTTTTTATTTTTACATTCAAAAGAAATAAATTAGGAAACATTTTGGTATTCAAATGATTGACACCCACGAATACCTAGGACACCCTCCATAATCATACCTATTTCAAGACATGGTTTGCCCTTGGTATGTATTCCAGTCACTGTGAAGGTGTCTAAGAAGCAGGAACCCCCAAACTGTCTGAAATTATTGCTTTCCTGGGATTCCAAGACATTCTGTCTACATTTAAAGATAATAATAAAGCACTGCCAGAGGCCGTTTTGACACCTTTTGCAATTGAACAAATAGTAGTACAGTTGTTAGCTACAAAATTCACAGACAAATGAAATTCATTCTAGAGGTGAAACAGTTCCAGCCTGGGGCAAAGATGTGTGAAAAAAGCCGCTCATACAAAGAATGTACACAGACCAGGCAGGAACTCAAAAAAAAAAACAAAAAAAAAAGCCCCACTAAGGCAAGTACATTATTATTTCTTTGGAACTCATAGTTTTGTAATTCCCTCGGTAAACAGAGTACATACCCAGAATAAAAGTGAGCTGAGAATTATTCTTCCAGTTGTCAAAATTAGTTGTAAAATTACATTAACAAAAACAGTAAGGACAAATAGACAAATGGAACCAGAGCGTCAAAAATTAACGGAACATACATATAGGAACTGGGTATATATAACAGAGGGGCATGAGAATTCAGCAAGGTTTATTTTTTTTAAGATTTTATTTATTCCTTTGAGACACAGAACTACAGAGAGAGAGCGAGCGAGGGAGAGAGACAGCATGAGCAGGGTGAGAGGCAGAGGGAGAGGGAGAAGCAGACTCCCCGCTGAGCAGCAAGCCCGATGTGGGGCTCGATCTCATGACCCCTGAGATCATGACCTGAGCCGAAGGCAGACGCTTAACCATCTGAGCCACCCACGCGCCCCCAGCAAGGTTTATTTTTTAAAAAGTTGTGGAACGTTTGGCTGTTGATATTGGAGGAAAAGCCAATGTACCAACATTGGCTTCCAACAAACAATGTGATAGTTTGTCAAACTCCTCTCTCTCTCTCTGTTTTCTTCTTCATGGACAGAGAGTTAAGCAACCTTTCCCAGCCTAACCTTGCATTTGGAAACGCCTGCGTTGTGGCAGGCGGAAGGCAGGCAGAACCGACACAGCCTTTTCCAGGCCTGACCCTCTGAAGACGAGGCTGCACATCCCCACGGCCTTCCCACTCCTCTGGCCACCTGGAAGCCACAGGTAGAAGAGCAGAGCCATATGCAGAGGAGGCCCGGGTGGCTGTGCAAGTCTTAGAGGAGGGACACCTGCCAGTCAGAAATACCTAATTCGGACTTATTGACAGACATTTTTATTGAGGTAGACCACTGAGATTTGGGGGTTTATTTGTTAAAGCAGCTAGTATTACCTTTTCCAATTCAGATTTCTTTTTCTTTTCCAAGATTTTATTTATTTACTTATTGAGAGAGGGTGTAGGGGGAGTAGCAGAGGGGGAAAGAGAGGGACAAGCAGACTCGACGCTGAGCGTGAGCCCAACCCGGGGCTCAATCTCAGGACCCCGGGATTATGAGAGTTGGACGCCTAACCGACTGAGTCATGCAGGCACCCCTTAACTCAGATTTTTTTAGACCATACATAACATGAGACCTATATCATTAAAGGCCTAAAGGAGAAAACCTCTAGAATAAAAATAGAGGAGAATATATTTATGATATCAAGGTAGGAAGAGAATGCTTAAATAAGACACAAAAGCAAAACAGCAAATCATAAAGGAAAATCTTAGCCACATTGAAATTAAAAAGAAAATATGTATGACAGAATACATTACAAGCATCACAAAACAATGTGAACCAGATGGGGAGAAGATACTCATAATGCATATGACTGACAAAAGATTAGTGCAGCGATCATTTAAATTCCTGTAAATATTTTTAAACAGAAAAAAATACAGTAGAAAACATGAACAAAGGATAAAATAGGCAATTCATGGAAGATGAAATCTGAATCGCCAGTATAAATATGAAAACATGGTCAAATTACTATCAAATTATGAGTAATTGAGGAAATACAAATTAAACCACAGTGAAAAGTTTGACAAGCACACCAAAGCTGAATAATACCACAGGTGGACAACAATAAGGGGTTCCAAGCAACACTTACTTCCACACTGTCAGCAGGACCATGAATTGGTGCAGCCACTTTAATGAGCAGACAGAGGTGGGAACACAAAGCCACTGGATCCAACCAACTCCACTCCCAGGCATATAGCCCACCGAAGTTATCACACGCACATATATATATACAAGAAAACTTACCATAGATACATACAGTGACAGTTGCAAAAACTTGGAAATAACCTTTAAAGGTCCATCAAGAAATAGGTGATAAGTCCCGGAATGGTCATAAAATGGAATGTTGATTAATAGTAAATAGATACACGTGTTTTAATGAGTCTACTATTGAGAGAGAAAAAGCAAATTGAAGATATAGTAAGAATGAATATAAACTTCCAAGACAAAGATTAACACTTTTATTTTGTAGAGACATACATTTGTTACTAGAATTCAAAACCCTGCATGGGAAGGATGCGGACCACTTTTGTAGAGAGGGCGTGTGGGGAAAAGGAAGGCAGGAATGGGGTGTAGGTCTGTGACTCTCGCTGTCTCTAAACTTGCATCTTTTCATAAGGACATCCAAGGCAAATATAATCAAATGATTTGCTAAAATCTAGATCAGATGTCTGTTGTATTATTTTCCATAGATTTAGAATATGTTAAAGTTAAAAATTAATGAGAAATGAAACAAATGAATAAATATGATTATCAAATTTTAAGAAAACTATAACCTAATTTTGTTTGAATCAGTGTCTTCCTATGAGGACCCAAAAACCTTTACACACACTCCCCACAAAAAAAAAAAAAAGAAAGAAAGAGGAAGGGGGAAAACAAGGAGGAAGAAAAAGGTAAGAAAGGGAATATTTCATTTTAGAAAATGTACTTTTTATCCAAATGAAAAGATGACCATCTAGGGAGAAGAAAACATTTGCTCAGTGAGCGTCACGACTAACTTGCTAAGGAGCTGGCCCCTCACTGCTCAGGGTTCTTGCCTCTGGCTGAGATGCCTCACCTCTCCACGGATTACCCACTGAAGATGCTCTAATCTCATCAACCACCTGACTTACTCCTCATAACAAGCCTAGGAGGTACTAAAATTGAGGTACAAAGGGCTAAGTTGCTCCTGGCCACACAGCTATGAGGGGCCAGGGTCTGAATAGGAACCTGGGTCTTCCGGCTCCTAAAGCACGGCTTACTCGGCGAGACCACACCTGCACGGATAACAGAGAAAGGCACAGAACCAGAACGAAAAGGCAAGGGCGCAGGCCTGTTTCTAGACTCGTGTGCGCCGGCACCGTTCAAATTCCCTCGTTAGAGTGGCAGCTCGTGTTTTCAACTTCAGATTTCCCCACAAAGAAATACAATCACTAGCCCCTGTTAAGAACACTCTCCCAGAGGTGGAACCTTAAACCAGCCCATCGGGAGCCTCCTGGTCAGCACTAGTTGGGTAATCTGCCAGATGGTCCCCTGACATCCCCTGAAGGAAAGGGACTTGGTGAGAACCAACCCACTTTTTATCTGGTATCGCTTCCTTGTCCCCCTCCCCGCTCCTTGGAGCTCCCTTCTACCTGCTAGATTGGATGCTGCCCGATTTGAATCAACTGTTCTCAAATAAACTCTTAAAATGTTCAGCGTGCCTCAGTTTCTCTTTTAACAGCCGCGGTGCCAGAAGAGAGCACAGAAGGAGGCACGAGCAACCAAGGGAAGGTACCTGTGAGTCCCGCGAGCTCTCTGCTTTCCCACCGCCTCAGGAGGTGCCAGATGGGTCCTGCTCGGATCCGCAGTTTTTGCATTAGGAGGTTCAGACTTTATTTGAGAGTTTCTTTTTCCGGGTCGGGTCCGACCTAGAAACTGGACTGGGTCCGACTTGGAAACCGGGCTCCATGCTCCTTAGAAACGGACCGGGCCGGACTTGGAAATGGACCAGGTCCAACTTAGAATAAAATTTTGTGTCAAGGCTGGACAAGGCGATTAATCTTACCAAAGATAAACCTGAATTACAAGTGGCCACAATGAAGAACTTTTAACGGATAACCTTATCCATTCAGGAGGTGCCATGGGGAAAAAGCAGTGTGAGCCAAGCGTCGCCATGAAGGGGAGAGGGAAAATTATTTCTCCTCTTCTACAGTTTCTGGGAACCAGGATGACACCTGCTGGGACACTCCCTCCAGAGCCTGTAGACAGGACCCTGGGAGAACTGGCAAGAAGCCGGAAAACGGTAAGAATTCTTACCAAAGTCAGCTCTCCAGGTGCTGGATCTGTGGAGCCTGATCGAGACAGGAACCAGAACAAAACCACTTTTGCAGGCTACAGACCTTTAAATTTTCCTGGCTTCCATAGCTGTCCCCTTTCCAGTCCCAAGCCACAGACTCAACTGGAAATTATGAGAAGGCATTCATGATTTAAAATTTGGCAGATCCCTATTGTCCTGGCTAGAAGTAAGTAAGTGCAAATGAGGCGGGATCAGAAAGCTCTCCGTAACTCCTGAAGATACTGCAGAATCTGCTGCTTAAAGCAATCGCTGTCCAAAAAATGTCCCTAGAGTCTGGCCAACGTTGTTCCTGATAATAGGAGAGGGCTTGATTGCCTTTTAGCTGAGCAAGGAGATGTTTGTCCTATGGCCAACACCCCCTGCTGCACTTGGATTGATACTTGTGGAGAAGTTGAGACTCAGCTACAGAAGATCACTAAACACGCCAGTTGGCTCACGAAAGTGACTCACCATGGCTTCAAAGTGCACTCCTGACATGGGGAATCACCCTGTTTATAATAATCATAGTTCTCACGGTGCATTGTAGCCTCTCAAAACCTTTGAGTGCATGTTCACAGCCACTAACCACCAAGTGAATAATCCCCCTAAAACTAGAACAACAGCAACGGAGCAAAGAGATTGATCGAGTTGAATCGCGTGAACCTGACATTGTGAGCTGTCACCACCACAAAGAGCTTCTGCAAAAAATCTGCACGAACCCGGGGTGGCAGCTGGGAGTGGTGCTAGCACCCTAACCTTTGATAACATCTCCCAGTCAGGCTGACAGGCTCGTCAAAAGCGGGGAATTGTGAAAAACAAGACAAACGACCCAAAATGGAGTTGCTTATGTTCATTCGCCAAACTCAACAAACTGAGACTTAATTACAGCTTTGGCTCTCCCAGAAGTGGATCCTTAAACCAGCCCATCAGGAACCTCCTGGTCAGCTTCCTGCCGGATGGTCCCCTGCTGTCCCCTGAAGGAAAGTGACCTTGTGAGAACCAACCTACTTTCTGCCAGGATGACTTCCTTGTTCTGCTCCCTTCTGCCTGTAAAAGGCTTTCATTGTGCACAGCTCCTCGGAGCTCCTTTCTATCTGCTGGATTAGATGCTACCTGATTCGGATCAATTTCTGCTCAAAGAAACTCGTAAAGTTTGTAATATGCCTCAGTTTATCTTTCAGACACCTGCTCTCAGAAGACTGCTAGGCATTCAGCGAATCCTTTCCATCCAATGTGCTCTGGATTAGAAGAAAACACAGGCGTGTTATTGAACACCACTCAAGATACAGATAGAATAAATAACCGCCCCCCTCCGCCAAATGACTGGAACAACCAGAATTCAACTTGAGAAATCAAAGACACCACTTTTGGGCAGGTGCTCTCTTTCAATTACCTTAGAACTTGGCTAATTCTGTGTGAAAACTGAATGATGGTTATGATTCAAACCATCAGATGGGCATTTGATTGTGTGCTGTAAACAGGATCCAAAGCTAACTGAAAGAGTTTAATGGCTCAGAACAAAGCAGGCCCCATCACAGCAAGAAGAGGCTGTGGGGCCTCAGGTGGCCTCTCAGCTTGGCCTCCAGCTTGGGAACTGCTCAACCCTCTCAATCAGTGGCATGCATTCCAGAGACAAAACAAAGAGCCTAAGCTTCACACAGCATCCTAAACTCAGGCTGCCCAACTCTAAAATGGATGATCCCACAGGCTTCTTTCAATTTAGGAAAGCGGTATCTTGGCCAGCAAGCAATCACCACCAAATTCAAGAACTGACACCTCTAAGCTACCAACCCCTCTCAATGAAATGTCTTGCATTTTGTGAACAACTTGTTTTAAAGACAATTATTCCAACAAAATGCATGTCAGTACTCATTCCTTATTCACACCCACTGGTGTGCATGCAGTAACTTTCTCCTGCCCTAAACTTCGAGAGCATAGCTCTTCCAATCCCCCAACAATCTTTCCTTTGACTCATTTGAAGGAAAAAAAAAAAACCGTACTTCAGAAATTTCCAAGCATTACCATATAATCGACACTGATCCTTGACCAGCACCTTGCTTCTACACCACCCCCCAAAATGCATGAGAAATGGCCTGTGTGCTCGTTATCATCTTCTGCAATCCACTTCTATTTTTATCAGCTCATTATGCTTCTTCGGATGTTGGCCAGGATCCAGGCCTATAGGAATTGCCTGGCGAGAAGCGCTCCAGGGCTTTATACAGCAATATAAAGTGCATCTGTCACACCAATTCATGCAAATCGAGTTGCCAGCAAGGACCATTTTTTTTCTAATCAAAAAACCAAATAAGCACTGCTTTGGAAGGTATAAGGACAAAAATACAAATTCAGAAGAAGAGATTCATGGGCCAGAGTGGAGTGTGGGGTCAATATCTTGAAAAGAGACTTGTCCTTTTTTGTCAAATGGGGGAGCTGATCCCAGTTTGTGGGTCACGGCCAAGCTTGCAACAAGAAGGCCTTGAAGCATGGAGTAGATCTAGCTAGGTGGAGGTGGCCAAGGGCAGAGAGGGGATGAAGCTGGTGACATCATCAAAGCAGAAGGGAGAGGTGGGGCATGGTCCAGAGAGGGGAGGAGGTGTCTGCAAGATGGGGTTCCCCAGTGAATGATAATAAAACCGGTGAGTGGTAGAAATTACATTAGATGCATGGGATGGAACTGGATTTCTGAGCATGAAAATGTGAACACTTACTGAATGAAGTAGAACCCCAAAAAGGAAGTAATAATGGATTCTTGAGCAGGAATGTGACAGGACAAGAGTAGCCTTGGAAAGACATTAGCCCAGCAACAGGGCTGCCGACTGAATGTCTGTGCCCCACTCCCCACCCCAGATCCACGTGTTGATGCCTAACCCCCAATGTGCTGGTGTCAGGAGGTGAGCCTTGGGGAGGTGATCAGGTTATGAGGGTGTGGCCCTCATGATGGGATGGATTAGTGCCCTTGTAGAAGAGACCCCACAGAGCTGCCTCCCCTTCCATTCTATGAGGACACAGTGAGAAGACACTGTCTATGAGGCAGGAAGCTCTCACCAGACACTGAATCTGCCTGCACCTTGACCTTGGACTCCCCAGCCTCCAGAACCATGAGAAACAAATGTCCACTGTTTCTGAGCCTATGATATTTTTGTTACAGAAACTATGACGAGAATCATCCAGATCACACTTAAAGTGGAAGAAGAGTTAGGAGGCCACTAAATTCAAACTTGAAAAAAATAAGAAAGCGTAGCTTGAATGGTAGAAGCAAGCATGGAGAGAAGAGAATAAATCTAAGAGAAATTTGTAAAGAAGAGACTTTCCAACTAATCTGTAATGAAATAAGTATGAAATAGAAAATACTATCACCATCTAAGTTTGGGGGAAATTGCAAAGAACAGTTCTGAATTCATTATGCCATTAATGGGAGAAAGAACTATATTCTTGTTTTCCTTGACTGGCCAGATGTGACTATTCTTAAAGCTCTTAATATTGCCTACAGTTTTAACATGATTGGCTTTTTTAACATTGCATCAGAAATCCTCGAAGTTACATGCTACTAGAAAAACAGTTTATTTTTCTTCAACTTCTCTAACAACAATGAGCCTAATGTAGTTCTGTCTTCACTTCTGCCTCATTTTCAAGAGGTTGCACCTGAGCATTTTTGACTATTCAATCAACACAAGCTGGTGGGTGGGAAATGTAATGCCATTTCATGATACACTTGAGAATAGTATTCTTTCCCTTAAAATTCAAACAAACAGCATACAAGGACGTCGGCTTTGAATTTACAGTCAAATAATAAACCTGCTATAATGTGGATATTGTAAAAGAATACATCCTATTCCTCGAATATAGCTTAGGATATTTCTTTTCCTTTTCCACACCATTTTTCCAATGCACATGACCACAATAGCTTTGTGTGACAACTCAGTAGAATCTTTAATTCCAAAGTCAATACAGATGATCATCTATTAAATATCTCTGGCTGTAAAATTGTTCTAAAATACTCTATGGTTACATCTGCATCTGGCCAAACACTCAATGGAGAAAGTGAGAAGCAAGGTATTTTGCTGCTAAAATGCTTAGTATATTACCTAGATTTGTGCAACTGATCATTAAGAAACATTTGTTTTGTGACTCCGAGGTTCAAACAATTATGCTAACAAAGGAATTTGATTTCATCCCTGATCTTGTCATGGAAAACACCGATGATAATAATAGTAATGGCAGATAACAATATGGATGTGTTTATTTCTGGCCTTACTGAGATATAATGGACCTATAACAGTGTGTGAGGGTAAGATGTACAACGTAATGATCTGATATACGTATATATTGCAAAACGATTCCCACATTAGTGTTAGTTAATACCACCATGTCTTCACTGAACTACCATTTCTTTTCCGTGGTAAGAACATTTAAGATCTACTCTCTTAGCAACTTTCAAGTACGTAATAGGGTCTTGTTGACTATAATCACCATGCTGTACATCAGATCCCCAGAACGTATGCATCTTACAACTGGAAATTCATACCCTTTGACCAGCATCTCCGCATTTCCCCCTGCTCAGCTCACAGTGACCACAATTCTACTTTCCATTTCCATTAGTTTAGCTTTTCTTAGATTCCATGTATAAGTGAGATCATACAGTATTTGCCTTCTTCTGTCTGAATTATTTCACTTAGCACAATGCTGTCAAGGTCCACCTATGTTGTCACAGATGGCAAGATTTCCTTCTAAATGGCTGAGTAATATACCATCATATATATAAATATAGATATAATATATACAATGATATATATGCATAATATATTATGTATATATATCACATTTTCTTTATCTGTTCACCCAAAGATGGATACTTAGGTTGTTCCTATGTCTTCACTATTGTGAATAATGCTGCAATAAGCACAGGAGTGAGATACCTCTTCAACAGAGTCAGAGTGAGCTGATACCTCACTACGGTTTTGGTTTGCATTTCCCTGATGATGAGTGATGTTGAGCACATTTTCATGACTCACTGACTATTTACATGTCTTCTCAGACCATCTGTAGATATACCTGCTCCACACTTCTTTCTCCCTTTTGTGGCAGAATTCTTAAGCTTGCAAGTCCTCTCTGGATCCTACAACACACCAGGCTGATCCTACAAAACACCACTGTTTCCCAGAGGGTGGCACTAAAACTCAAGTGTGCGGTCTCTCCCTGGCCCACAGATTCAAGCTGGCTTTCTGTATCTGCTCACTAGTTCTTGCTGCTGCCATTGGGAACATGCACAGGGAGCTGGAAACAGGATGGGGGTTTGAGGGGGGTGCGGGTGAGGGGCCCAGAATGGAGGGGTGCCTATGGGCCAGTTGGGTGGATCCATGGACAAGGTGTCTCTATAGGCTCCTGGCTGAGCTTCTTGATGGCGTCTGCAGTACAGATAGTAGGATCCAAGTCCGTTTATTGCCCTCTGAGTGTCCTCTCTGCCACTCCCCCAGCCTCTTCCCACCCCCTACTCATGTAGCTCAGGATGGGGGCCACTTTGGCAGAGTCTGGCATAGGTGGGGAAGCCGGATGCTCACTCATAAGCTCACCTGCCCCTGAGGGAGAATTGACAGGAGCAAAAGCCTCTCTGAGCTGTGCTGCCTTGGTAGAGGGGGGACATGGGTAGTCAAACTGGCCCTTTTACCCTCTCCAGTGCATCCAAACTCATATTTGTTTGTTCATGTGGTGAACCTGGACTTGCACAAAGGCTTTCTCATCTGTGGGTGATTTTCTGAGACAGTGTTCTCCGGAGGATCGCAGACCACGGTCAAGAGGGGCTGGAGCTATTTCACTGGCCACCAGAGTCCACAGGCGGGACCACATTCTGTCTGCCTGTGACCCAGGGCACAGGGGGCGAGGCTCCTACACTTCCCTTGGCTACAGTGCTGGATGTGCTCACAGAGGGAGGCCAAGTTGTTGTTAAGGAGAAGACAGGGACAAGGGCCGTCTTATTCAGCCACGGAGCTGACGCCACCCCTGGAACCACTTTTCGATAATATTTATTTAGAGCTTATCTAGTTGCAGGCACTGAGCTAAGAACTTTACTTGGATTATCTCATTAATACTCTAATAACACTATGGCATGGGTAAACTTTTGTCCCCATTTCATAGATAATAAACTCAGTCACCGAACGTAAGTACACAGGTTGACATTTCTAGCAAGCCACATATGCATTGCTAATGAAAGTTCAATAGGACCATTATAAGTAGTCTACTGCCTATGTTCCAATTAAAAAAAAAAGATAATAATGTATAGGAACACATCTCAGGGCGCTGAAACTGGAGTTGAGTCTTAATAGACCTAACTTCGGGAAACATAACAGAAGTCCATGTTCTTGCAGTTAGGACCCTCACATTCCTATCCAAAGAAGAAATACACAACTTCTCTGATATTCTGGACAAATAGTTGAGTTGTTAATCCAGGTATGCTTAAATGGATTCTCTCACCACTGAAGTACAGAAATCTTAATCTCTTGAGCAAACCTCTCCCTCTCCCCCCGCCTCCTCCTCCCCCACCCTCTCTCTGCTGTTCCCTGTCCAGAGAGGCCACCCCAGCCTTCCTTATCTTCAAGATCCCAAACTCCCAAACCCTGCCTTTTAAGAACCTCTTCATCCCCTATGAACAGAAATGTCACCTATCTAATAACCTTGCTTTGCAGATCTGGGAAAGGGAAGAGAGAGAGGAAAAGCATCCCCAAGGGCACGACAACCCAAGAAAACAAGTTCCATACATTTGCTGTCCCTTCAACAACAAGACTTTCCCTCAGTGTTTCCTGGGATTATATTTTCCACCCTTCAAGGACTACCACATGGTTGTAGAACTCAGAAATTCTAGCAATTATATAAAAACTGAAGATATAAGGTTTAAATAATATCCTCCATCACATTTTCAAATCAAAGAACCCGAACTTTTAAATATGTCCTTATATGACCAATTTTCCTCCCATAACACTTGCCTTTCCTATAAATATGTTAAGCTCAGTTAAGCTTTTCTTATTGAACAAATATGTGTGCAAAAAGATGGACATTTTCTGCTTTGCTCCAGTATCTCCTGAGTTAACATTTTTGACTCCTTAGTCACAGGAAAGGGTTTTACTTATGATCACCCCCTTTTTAAAGATTTATATATTTATTTATTTGAGAGAGAGGAGAGCATGGGTGGGGGTGGGGGGAGAGCGAGATGGAGAAGCAGACTCCAGGGGCAGGGAATCTGACTAGGGGTTCAATCCCAGGACCCCGGGATCATGACCTGAGCCAAAGGCAGATGCTTAACCAACTGAGCCACCCAGGTGCCCCATGATGTCCTTTTTTTTAAATTAAGTTTTTAATTCCAGTATAGTTAATATGCAGTGTAATGTTAGTTTCAGGTGTACAATCTAGTGATTCAGTGCTTCCGTACATCACCGGGTGCTCATGATGACAGATGCACTCCTTCATCCCCACCCCCACCCCCCACTCTGTTAACCATCACTGTGTTTTCTGTAGTTAAGAGTCTGGTTCTTCGTTTGTCTCTCTTTTTTTCCCCTTGCTCAATTTTTGTTTCTTAAATTCCACATATGAGTAAAATCATATGGTATTTGTCTTTCTCTGATTTATTTCACTTAGCATTATACTCTCTAGCTCCATCTATGTCATTGCAAGTGGCAAGATTTCATTCTTTTTTAATGGCTGAATAATATTCCATTGTGTGGCTATAATATATATATATACATACATGTGTATGTATATGTATATATACATACACACACATCACATCTTTATCCATTTATCAGTTAATGGACACTGGGGCTGCTTCCATAGTTTGGCTATTGTAAATAATGCGGCTATAAACATAAGAGTGCATATATCCTTTTGAATTAGTGTTTTCATATTCTTTGGGTAAATACCTAGTAGTGGGATTACTGGATCATAGGATAGTTCTATTTTTAACTTTTTGAGGAAACTCCATACTGTTTTCCAGAGTGGCTACACCAGTTTACATTCCCACCAATGGTGTAAGAGGGCTCCCCTTTCTCCACAACCTCACCAATACCTGTTGTTTCTTGTGTTGTTGATTTTAGCCATTCTGACAGGTGTGAGCTGTTATCTCATTGTAGTTCTCACTTGCATTCCCCTCTTGGTAAGTGATGTTGAGCATCTCTTCATGTGTCTTTTGGCCATTTGTAGGTCTTCTTTGGAGAAATGTCTGTTCATGTCTTCTGCCTATTTTTCAATTGGATTGTTTGTTTTTTGGGTGTTAAGTTGTATCAATTTTTTATATATTTTTGATACTAACCCTTTATTGTAAATGTCATTTACAAATATCTTCTCCCATTCCATAGGTTGCCTTTTAGTTTTGTTTATTGTTTCCTTTGCTGTGCAGAAGTTTTTCATCTTGATTTTGTCCCAGTGACTTATTTTTGCTTATTTCTCTTGCCTCAGAAAATATCCAGAAAAATGTTTCCACAGCCAATGTCAGAGAAATTACTGTCTATGCTCTCGTATCAGATTTTTATGGTTTCAGGTCTCACATTTAGTTCTTTAATCCATTTTGAGTTTATTTTTGTGCATGGTGTAAGAGAGTGGTCCAGTTTCATCCCTTTTACATGTAGCTGCCCGGTTTTCCCAACACCATTTGTTGAAGTGGCTGTATTGTATTTTCTTTCCTCCTTTGTCAAAGAGTAATTGACCATGTAATTGTGGGTTCATTTCTGGGTTTTCTATTCTGTTCCATTCATCTATCTGTCTATTTTTATGCTAGTACCATACTATTTTGATTACTACAGCTTTGTAGTATAACTTGAAGTCTGGAATCACGATAGCTCTAGTTTTGTTTTTCTT
This sequence comes from Eumetopias jubatus, assembly GCF_037043125.1. Taxonomy (NCBI): domain Eukaryota; kingdom Metazoa; phylum Chordata; class Mammalia; order Carnivora; family Otariidae; genus Eumetopias; species Eumetopias jubatus. The sequence goes on from NW_028274808.1 coordinate 6,418,851, forward strand.
TTTCAAGATTGTTTTGACTACCCAGAGTCTTTTGTGATTCCATACAAACTTGAGGATTGTTTGTTCTAGCTCTGTGAAAAAAAATGCTGTTGGTATTTTGAAAGGGATTGCATTAAATCTGCAGATTGCTTTGAGTAGCATAGACATTTTAACAATATTTTTCTTCCAACCCGTGAGCATGGAATGTCTTTCAATTTCTTTGTGTCATCCTCAGTTTCTTTCATCCACGTTTTATAGTTTTCAGAGTAAAGCCTTTTGCCTCTTTATTTAAGTTTATTCCCAGATACTTTATTGTTTTTGTTGCAATTGTAAATGGATTGTTTTCTTAATTTCACTTTCTGTTGCTTCATTGTTCATGTATAGGAATACAGCAGATTTCTGTACATTGATTTTTTTTTATTCTGTGACTTTACTAAATTCATTTATCAGTTTTCTAGCAGCTTTTTGGTGGAATCTTTGGGGTTTTCTATACAAAGTATCATATCATCTGCAAATATTGAAAGTTTTACTTCTTCCTTGCCAATTTGGACACTTTTTATTTCTTTTTGTTGTGTGATTGCTATGGTTAGGACTTCCAATACTATGTTAAATAAAAGCATGAGAGTGGACATCTTTGTCTTGTTCCTAACCTTAGGGAAAAAGCTCTCAGTTTTTCACCATTGAGTATGATGTTAGCTGTGGGTTTTTCCCGTAAGTCTTTATTATGTTGAGGTATGTTCTCTCTAGACCTACTTTGTTGAGGGTTGTTTATCATGAACGGATGTCATGCTTGATCAAATGCTTTCTCTGTATTTGCTGAGATGATCATATGGTTTTTATCCTTTCTCATATTGATGTGAAGTATCACATTGTTTGATTTGTGAATATTGAACCACCCTTGCATCCCAGGAATAAATCCTACTTATGGTGGTATATGATTTTTTAAATATATTGTTGGATTTGGTTTCCTCGTATTTTGTTGAGGATTTTTGAATCTATGTTCATCAAAAATATTGGCCTGTAATTCTCTTTTCTTGTGGTGTCTTCATCTGGTTTTGGTATCAGGGTGATACTGGTATCATAGAATGAATTTGGAAACTGACCTTCCTCTTGTATTTTTTGGAATAGTTTGAGAAGAATAGGTAGTAACTCTTCTTTAAATGTTTGGTAGAGGGACACCTGGGTGGCTCAGTTGGTTAAGCATCTGACCCTTGACTTCAGCTTGGGTAATTATCTCAGGTCGTGGAGTCTGCTTAAGATTCTTTCTCTCCCTCTCCCTTTGCCCCTCCCTCCCACTGTGCTCTCTCTCTCTTTTTCTCAAAATCAATCAATCAATCAATCAATATATGTCTGGTAGAATTAGCCTATGAAGCCATCTGGTCCTGGACTTTTGGTTGTTGGGAGTTTTTTGATTACTGATGCAATTTCATTGCTGGAAGTCAGTCTGTTCAAATTTTCTATTTCTTCCTGGTTAAGTCTTGGTGGGTTATATGTTTCTAGGAGTTTATTATGACCTTCTTTTTAAACAAATTTTTCCAAGACCACTATCCAAACTCACGCCTTCATTGCTGCCACCCTAAGCCAGTACAACAGTTATACAATCTTATATGTAGTATCTCTGCCTCAAATCTGCTTGCTTCAAACCTCCTCCACATTGCCACCCAAGTATCTCCCTAAAACACACTAATCATATTACTTTCCTGTTCAAAAATCCCTGATGCATCCTCTCTATGTATACAACAAAATTCTCAGACTTGCATTAAATGGTTTCCATAATCTGGGCCAAATACCCTTTATCTGTTTCATGCTCTTACTTATTCAAAAGCTATATAAACAATTCAGGTACCAATTTGAACACACTCCACCATTCCTGCCTCTGTTTTTCATTTCCCAGGTTACTCTCCTCTAACATGTAGTCACTAGAGTTGCTCCATAAATCCCACCACAGCTCGAGCCCCCATCAGATTTATCCTCCTCCATAAAGCCTGCTCATAATATTTTCCCTTTCCAGACAAATTTTGTCCTTATCTTTATGGCAGACCTTGTATTCTGTACTGTGTTACAGTTACTTGCACACATGCCTATAAGTCATAAAAAAGCTTGGAAACATGCCACGTACCATGCCTAAAACCCTTAGCAGGTGCTCAGGCCACACTTGTTGAATTTAATTCTTAACTCCAATGTTAAACATCAAGTATTTATTTTGTATGGTTTCAGACATTTGTTGGCCAAATGTACTTCTCTAGTCCACAAGAATAGAGTCTTCAAGACAAAGACCAACTATTGTCTTGCTGGCAAGCTACATATCCAGCCCTTCTGTGCCTGATGCCACAGACAGCTCAAATAACATCTGTTAGCCACATACATTCATGAGATTCTACACCCACCTATCAATCAGAATCAGTAAGGCAATGGAACTAATTTAATACTCTACATTCTCTGTCCAAAGGCCCACTAACATGAAACCCAAAGATATATTATGCCCTCAGTTAATTCGTTTCAGTTGCTCTGAAACTTTGAAGCAACCTATCCCAATTGTCTCATAAAACTGAGCAATCTAACTATACATGGAAATGACTAGTGATGTATTTATTTCACCACAGCCCCAAACACTCATTTCATCTTATTTTTAAGCAACCTTACAAATCTATATACTTTGGCTACCATTCTGTTTATTTTCTTCTAAGAACTTATCATTTCTCTGCCTCTGGGAAGACTAATTTATTCCAAGGATTTGAGATCATGTTACCCTGCAATTCCCAGGGCAAGGATGTCATCTTTAATATATTTTAGAAGAATTTACTTTAATTTTTAATTTTCATCTATAGTTTGAACAACCACCCCATGTTGTTTTCATTGAAATGTTTACTTGGACTTTTTTTATTACCAGTCTTGAGGGGAAAACACTGATGGAGAATACTTTATTTTATAATATAGTTTAACTTACAAATAATTCTCTGTCATTAACAGTATTATTGATAGATGGGCTAATATTGCAGCAAGCAGCATATTGCACCTATCAATATATGAAATGGAAATCTAAACACTGGTCTAATATCTGAGACTCAAGATCATTTGATGAGTTCATACATGTATGTATAACTTCAGAATGAGGAATTTTTAGTAAGTAGATTCTTCTTGTATTAGATAATCTTCATAAAGCAATTCAAGCAGAAATGAGTAGTGATTTCATGAACTCTAATCAGTTTTTAATGTCTTTCATTGTTATATAAGTGTTTTGCTGTCTGCTTTGCAGATATATGGTATTTAATGAAGATATAGTATAGTAAGCCAAATTCAGCTGGAAAGTAATAGAGTATAAAATAACCCAAATTCAGGATAGAAGCTTAGACTCAGTTGAATGAATGAGCCATGTGCAAAGGCCATTCAAAGTCATTTAATATTTAAGCACCAATTAATTGAATGACTGGAAATTTAAAATATTTAGAAAGGTTTAGAGTCATGCTATAGTATTAGAAAATGAAAAATAATATAAACTAGCTTCTTAATCCCTGGTAGACTGACCACTGTCACAAATTCAAAATAAGCAAACTCATCGAAATAATAATATCAAAATCAAAACGACATATCATACTATCCTACTAAAAACAGACATTTAAATAAATTTTCCTAAATGTAATTGTATTTAGTTATTCCTCCGGGATGTGATGGTAGAATATAATGGTTCCTCAGAGAGTCAATGATGAATCACTTGTAAGCCAGAAATATGAACCCTAGATATGTCTACCAACAGTCATTTCACCACAGTGGCACATTTCACTTGTTAATAAAAGCACATATTATCATTTTGTAATGATTATTATGCCAACTGTCTTCAATGAAAGGCTTAAAATTATCCATGAGCTAATATGTAATTTAGTGATGAAATCATCACTAAAGTATATCATCATACTTATTTTCAGAAGAACTAAAAATATGTCCCCCCAAACCCAGCAACCAGGTCAGGTAGCTAGAAGCCATGTAGTATGTAAGAACTTTAATCTAAAAGTCAAGAATACTTGAAAGGAAGTCAATACATAGGCAACTAAAAGTTGTATTTTGTACAACACATAAGTTCTGTAAGTACTATTTCCATACTGCTAATTGCCAATGTGTATGGACTATACCTGTCCACCTAGAGCTCTCTAGAGGTCTACCTCCATTTTGGAAAATTGTTGTCACTTGCCCTTTTATTATCAGCTGTAGAGTCATAAAAATGTAACAATTCTGTATTATCAGAATGGAAGTTGATTTTATAGCCTCTCTAGAACTATTATGTGAGTCAGTACTGAGGAACCATGGTGGAATATAAAGTTTTAAAGGATTTGCTATGACAATCTGGCACTTTCATTGTCTACTGTACCTCATCTTAAGTAAGAAATACAAGTTCCTTGAAGGAATTTACTCTTTGTGTGCCCTACTTTTTTTTTTCTTTTTTTGTATGTGTGTTTTTCATACTTCTCTTTCTTAGCTTTGTGAGAAATCAAAATTGCCTATTGGAAGCTGCAATTCATATTGCTATTTTAAATGATGAGAAAGACCTTGTCATCATGGGTGTGTGAGAGGATGTATCTCCAAACAGACCACTGAAACAATTCCAAAGCATGTTGATCTTATGTTTTTGTGAAAAATCATTGAGGCAATCCTCTATGGTAATTTAATTCTCATAGTTATATTCCTAGGTTTCTGTGGATTGTATAGTTCTTTTGGTTAAACAGACATAAAATCAGAAATGAATATTGTGATGTGCTCGCTTCAGCAGCACATATACTAGAACTGAATATTGTGTCAAGGAATATGGAACAAGCAAGCCACCATGGTGTCAGGAAAAGCCAAGAATATAACATCTTAAAGAAGAAATGTGCATAGGAAAATATCTCGTGAATAATACAACAAATGCCTCTTTGGGGAAAAAAAATACCTCTGATGCTAAAAAAGATTATGGCAAGACTTTTAACTTGTCTGACTTTGTGCCCTCTTATCTGAGAAATAGGTGATTAGAGGCAGGAAGTAAGCTAGTTGTTAGTAGCAGAGCAGAAAATGGAACCCCAGTTTTCCTATCTATTAAGTTATGACACATTTTTAAGATCACAAACGCCAAAGCAGTCAATATGTTGAATCCTAATTGTACTGGTAACAAATTACCACATGTGGTTTTAAGTGATTTTGAATGACACAAATGTGCTCACTAACAGTTCTGGAGGTCAAAAGTCCTAAATCAGCATCACAGAGTTATACCACCTGCAGAGGGAAAATCCATCCCCTCTGTCTTCTGATTTCTAGTGGTCACCATATTCTTAGGCTTATGGCCATGTCACCCCAGTCTTCAAGGTCACCAACACTTCCAATTCTTTATTCCATCTTCACTCCACCTTCTCCTCTGTGTATGTTGATTCTCCTCTGCCTCTCTCTTGTAAGGAAATATGTCGTGGCCCATCTCAAAACCTTTAATTTAGTCACATCTGCAAAAAATGCTTTCTGCAAACAATATAATATTTACAGCTTGAAGGGATTAAGACTTGATATCTTAGAGGGGAACATTATTCTGCTGGCTGCTAATTAACTAAATCAGATATTTCATCATTTGTAAAAACAAGTCATTTTGATTTTGACTTGTCAAATTTTTAGCCTGGCATCATATGACAGGTTGAAAAGGACATGAAGTATAGAAAGAGAACTACAGCAAATACTTACTGGTTATACCTGTCCAATATCCATTTACCCTTCGTTATGCGATAGCAAAGGCAGTTACCTACAAGTAGCAGGTCTGCTGTGCATTGTCTTACACACCAAATTTGTGAGCTGTAGTCTCCCTGGCTTTGTGGAGCCACTGTCCTTGAAGCAAGAGACTGAGCATCTATTAAAGCCTCACCAATGCATATAAATAGCATAATATGGTCACACTCCCCTGCTTTGAGGATCATGCTCTTATGCTCTAAGAGTTTAGTAAGGAAGAAAGAATCCACACATGCCAATTTCTCCCATAATTGCATTTTTTAAGATTCTAAATATGAATGATACTTCCACCCCATCATCCTGGTGAACATAGCAGTATTTTGTTTGCACAAATGGGGTCTCAGGCAGAAAATCAATAAGGTTGCTCTAAGGGCTATCAATTTTATGCTGCTCCCAATCCTAGAAGCAAAAAAAAAAAAAAAAGAAAGAAAGAAAGAAAGAAAAAAAATCCAAGATCTTTTTAAGTGATAAAGAGATAAACAAATATTCTTTAACAGTAGCTATATGAGATGTTGATCGTTAGTACTGTATCAGTTTTAAAAGAACATAGATTTGCTTCCTTGAACATTTATTCTGTCTGTATCTCTTCTATTATGAGCTGTTACTTGTTTGCAGGTGTTTTTATATCTACTAGAAAATTTATCTCACAGTAACTTAAGCAAGCCAAAATTAAATAATAACACAGCCTGTATTTCTCCGTTCTCGTTTACCTAGGAATGTTGTAAATAGCAAGTCATAATAGCATAGTGTCTTTCAAACAGTGTGTCTTCAATCAACAATTGTTTAGCAATCATTAGTAAGTTACTTACTACACAAGGATAAGAATGAACTCAAGGTAAATTCACCCTCTGAGAGTTTATTGAAATCAAGTCACATTAGATTAGATCAGTCATCTGCAGAAATCACTTTAAAAGTCACTGTGTCTCCTAGGTCAAAAGCAGAAAAGGCAGATATAGCCATCAAATAAAGGCTTGATAACGTACATGGTTGCTTAGCATCTGTTGAATGACAGTGTTCTTTTTTATTTTTTCTGAGGAAAGGCAACACTACTCTTTAGACTGTAGTTAGCATGGAATGTAGATAAAAGGTCAACCAGGAGAAAAATAACTTGTCAGGCTGTTTCTAATTCTGTTAAAGGAAGGACATCCCCATTAGTCTGCCCAGCCCCCATGAACCTTTCCATTGCTGTGGCCACTGTGGTCCTTGCATAGTGGTACCAGGGGTCTACACTGAGCCCCACTCCTCTTCCATGTTCTCTCAGAACTCTCCCAGCGGCCACTGTCTTCCATGCTGACCCATGTCTGATGAGGAAGGACACGGAGTGGACTGACCTACACATTCTGACCATGTAGCAGGCGCCGTTTTATTAATTCAAAAGTCAGCTATCTGGTTTAAACCTTGGTCTCCACCTGTAGTCAATCAGTCACAGAGTTGTCACAGATATACTCCTCAGGTTTAGGGACCTACAAAAGTGAGCATCAGACCTTGGGATATGGTGTCCACACCAGGGGTTTGCCCTCAGCAAGTCCCCATTCAAGAGGTCAGCTGGTCTGCCAGGTTCCTATTCAACCCTACTCATTGATACTCTCATTCACTCATTCAGCCATTCAGGCAGGAATGTATACTGAGTACCTACTGTGTGCCAGACACTGTGCTGGGAGGCACAGCAGTAAAATGATTTGCATGATCCCTGCCCTCATGGAGCTCACAGTCTAGGAAGCAAAGCAATACTTTTAAAAACATACTAACTGTATTTATATTGTACATGATGCAAAATTAAGACTATGATACTCTACAATCCGAGACTGGAAAAGTCTCACCTGGAAGCTGGAGCCATCCTTGGGGATGAACAGCAGTCAGGCAGGAGAGTGAGGGTAAAAGTTTAGCAGGTGAGGAAAAGAACATAAACAAAGACTCTAACAAGAAAAAGAGCAGGTGCAGGTGGGGAGAAGGAAAGTCTGGAGCTCAGCGAAAGATGAGAAAAGCCCCCACAGAAAAGAGCCAAGATGTCCATCGACAGATGAATGGATAAAGAAGATGTGGTCTATATACACGATGGAATATTATGCAGCCATCAAAAGGAATGAGATCTTGCCATTTGCAATGACGTGGATGGAACTGAAGGGTGTTATGCTGAGTGAAATAAGTCAATCAGAGAAAGACATGTATCATATGACCTCACTGATATGAGGAATTCTTCATCTCAGGAAACAAACTGAGTGTTGCTGGAGTGCAGGGGGCTGGGAGGGATGCGGTGGCTGGGTGATAGACATTGGGGAGGGTATGTGCTATGGTGAGCGCTGTGAATTGTGCAAGACTGTTGAATCACAGATCTGTACTTCTGAAACAAATAATGCAACATATGTTAAGAAAAAAGAAAAAGAAGAAGATAGCAGGAGGGGAAGAATGAAGGGGAGTAAGTCGGAGGGGGAGACGAACCATGAGAGACGATGGACTCTGAAAAACAAACTGAGGGTTCTAGAGGGGAGGAGGGTGGGGGGATGGGTTAGTCTGGTGATGGGTATTAAAGAGGGCACGTTCTGCATGGAGCAGTGGGTGTTATGCACAAACAATGAATCATGGAACACTACATCAAAAACTAATGATGTAATATATGGTGATTAACATAACAATAAAAAATTTTTTTAAAAAGCCCCCACAGAAAGCTGGGGAGGCAGGTCCGGGCCAGATATGCCAGCCTGGCTAATAGGCCATGCCAGCAATTCTCTGCTGTTATTCTAGATTCAACAAAATACTTTTAGGGTACTCATCCTTGTAAATCATGTCAACACACTGTTTGAGGGTGTTAGCCATCATCAAATGCTTGACCATCTACCTGTCATTGAACCCTTATTTCTAACAGATAAACAGAAAATAAAAATAAGAAAGTAATCTCTCTTTCTTGCTCTTGACAAGCAGAAGTTATCATAAAGCATAAAAGTTATCATAAATGGTTCAGTGCCCATGGACCGTAGTCAACCAGCAGTTTTTATTTGTTGAGTAGAACATAAATGTCTTAAATTGAATTGGGATGCCTTTATAATTGGTCGCCTCTCTCAAGGTAAACTCAGGCCCCACCATTCCCTACTGTCTTGCTTATCACCTTCTTTAGCTCTTTGTTTTGGCTGCCTTGCTGCTGAGGCCTTTTGAGTTTGCAACTCATATTCACATTATTAGGCTATATGAAGTATTAATCTAATTTCATTGAGAGAAACCAAGCTGAACAGGCTTAAAAAGAAGTAATTCTTAACCCTCCTTGGGTCCCAGAATCCTTTGAAAACATAATAAAAATATTTGAGTCTCTTCCCCAGGAAGACTGCATGCATATACACATACACACACATTTTTGTCATACAGTTTCAGAGGAGTACACAGAGTCTGTAAAAACCATTTAAGATACCAAGAAACCCCAGAAATGAGCACAGGAGCCCACTGAAGATGAAAGAAGAAGCAAGGAATCAGTAGGACAATGGCAGCTGGGCCAGCCCACTGGGGATTTTCCCCATGGAAGAGATGAGGGACAGAAGCTGTGGTGGTGATAGGATCCGTAGTGACAGGTACCCGTCCCTTCCTCAAGGCCACTTCCTTCATATGCAGCTCAACTTTTCCCAGAGCCCATTTGTAAAACTCCAGAAGAAAAGAGATTGGTTATGCCAATCTCGTAAAGGCATCAAGAAAACTATGTACTCTGGAAATATTTACATGGGCTCTCTAGTCTCAAACAATTGGATTTTATCTGCTCTAATGATGATGGAATGGTCTTCCAGGTGAAAAAAGGAGCAGTGGCAAACTGAGAATAAACGTGTTGCTCCTTTCTGCAAGCTGGCTTCTGTCCACTCTGAGCCCCGCTGCTGATGTGGAGGGTTTAATCTTCTCAAGAAAAATACATTTATTTTTTTCCTCCTGCCCCTTCTTACTATCTCTAGCTCTCACTTCTTTCAGAAACAAAATTTAAAGAATTTCTACAGTTTCCCAACAAACTGTGTATATGAATTTGTAGCTGTCCTACTGCTAAAGAAAATGTGAAAATACGTCGTGTGAGCTTTTCTCAAATGGTACAACCTGAGGTACCATGATTCTCTATTGGAAATCACCCTTCCGAGATTTCCAACAAAATTTGGGCAAAAGAGTTTAAAGAAAGTATGTGTGATTCTATCTAAACCGTGAAACCTACCCCAGGTAAAAATGTCATCCATTTCAGAACATTGAAAGTGATGTGCACATGTACACACACACACACAAGCTCAAATTGGACAGTTCCGCACGCATGATTGACTCCATACTGCCTAATCTCTGGAACTTTAAAAACCTCCACTTCATTATCACATTTTAACTCACAATGCTGACAGTGGGTGAAGTGCTATGCAAAGCACAGTTCCACAGGACACGGTGGTTGTCTAAAATACCTCCAGCAAGAGAAGACAAGCAAAGAAGCCAAGCCCTAAGCCCACCAAAAGAGCGCCTTACAAAGGCACACATTTCTTTTCTATCACTATAGGGATTTTCCGTGGGCAGAACAAAATTGAAATGGACCATCTGTCACTGGAGACTTCACTAAAGAAATATGTTTTCAGCAAAATGGTAAATTTTCAAAAATGATTTCCAAGCAGCTTGGCATTAAGCATTGGAACCAGAAGTACCTTACAGAGCAAACTTCAGAGTGAAGGACAGAAAGAAGATGTCAGCAAAGTCTTAGTGAGGGAAAGAGTGATGTGCTGCCTTCAAGATACAGGACTTAGCAGAAAATTAATACAGAATGTTTGAGAAGCGAGGAGATGTATTTTTAAAAGCCACATTCCAAGGTAAAATAATTAGGAAAGAAGGAGAGGAGAATCAAAGATCCAGAGCATTATGTAGCAAAGGAAAAGGAGAAGAGGGTGTGTTTAGTAGGGGCCAGGTGACCAGTATTTATCCAGGATTCTCAGATCCCAGGGCATCGCAAAATAATGTAATTTAGGTGCTTTGCTAACTACTGTGTCTGACACTTATGCAGACCTCATCCCCCTTTCAAGGAAGCAGCTGTGGATATACAAAGAGAATAGTCATGAAGAACGTGAAGGACCTAGCACAAGGAATTAACTAAAGCCAATCTGCAGAGAACAAGGAAGATGTGGGATTAAAAACTGCCATACTCCAGTTTTAGGAGACGTGGGGGTATAATAATCCTGAAGTCTATAAGGAAAGAATGAGGGACACCTGGGTAGCTCAGTCGGTTAAGCACTGGCTCTTGATTTCAGCTCAGATCATGATCTCAGGGTAGTGAGATCGAGCCTCTTGCCAAGCCCTTGCTCAGTGCAGAGTCTGCTAGAGACCCTCACTCTCCCTCTCCCTCTGCCCCTCCCTTCCCCGCCTCACTCACTCTCTCTAAAATAGATTAATAAATCCTTTAAAAAATGAATGAATTAAACCATGGTGTTAAGGAGGAAATCTGAAGAGCATTAGACCCTTATTTTAACTGCTTATGTTCCTTTACAGCAGTGACTGAGAAGTTCCCATTGTGAGTGCAGCTGGGTGACAGACCAGAGGAGATCAGCCCCCTCGAAGTCCCTCCTGTATTGTAGGAAACCCTGCCTGCCTCAAGCTCACCTGTGCCCAGACACCATGGTGATGGGGGCCCATGGCGTGGAAATGAGGCAGACATGTGCAGCCTCCTGAGGGCACATCATGAGAGCAGCCCAGTCCCTCTTGCTCACACTGCAGAGCCAGCCTTGTGACCCTCACTGTCCCCCAGTTCAACATCTGGTTCACTGACCAGCCCCTCTTGTCCACGCCACAAACCCACACTGAGGACCACCATGTGCTGCACACTAAGCTCTTCCTAACCCAGCGAGGAATTCTGTGACAAAGCGACACTCAACTGAGGGAGGGAAAAGGGGCAAAAAAAACACATCTTATTCACAGAGAGTAGAGTTCTCTTCCCTTCAATGTGTTTCTTCTCACAAATACTCAAGTCACAAAATACTAATAAAATAGTGTGCTGAAAAGTAACAATGGCCAGGTACAGTCCTTGCACATTAAATGACAAAATGCCCAGAGGTCATCGAGTTGTGGATGGATTGGAATCCAGGACCCTACTGTGTGTCCCCTCTCACACCACCCAGGAAGACAACATATGGATGGGAACCTAAAGTGGAGCTAAGTGAAAGGTCTCAGTCTTGGACTAAGTAACCTAAGTAACCTAAAGTAGGGGCTGGGACGAGTGGCGGAGGGACAAATACATCAACAGGATTTGATGTCTCCTGTCTTCCTCATTGTTAGGTCCTGTATCAGTCAGCAGCTCAGCAGGAAACATGGCAAATTCAAACCCTATAAAACAAGGGAGTTTAATAAGAGGAGTGTTTATAGGGTGGGCAGGCTGTAGAGTGCCCTCCACCCAGGGCCTGAAGGGAAGCACCAGAACTTAAGGAGACAAAGCTGAGGGGAGAGCAGAGGATGTGTCCAGCACATGGAAAACATCCAGGAGGGAGCTGGGGTGGGGATGGGGATCAGGAATTCCCTGATCTCAATTTTCTTGCTTCTGTATTAGTCTCCTATTGCTGCTGTAACAAAATACCAAAAAAAAAAAAAAAAGTAGTGGCTTGAGACAACACAATTTTCTCCAAGTTCTGAAGGTCAGAAGTCCAAAATGAGTCTTATGGGACTAAAATCTAGGCATCTGTAGAAATGGTTCATCCTGAAAACTCTAGGGAGAATGTGTTCCTTGCTACTTCCAGCTTCTAGAGGTGACCTGTCTTCCCTGACTCCTGGCCCTGTTACTCTGGTCTCTGATTCATCATCACATCACCACATCTAACATTGACCCTCCTGAATCTCTCTTATAGGACCCTTTGATTACATCAGGATAATCTCCTCACCTGCAAACCTTAGCTTAATCATCTTTGCAAAGTCCCTTTACCCCATAAGGCAACATATCTGCAGGTTCTGGGGATTAAGATGTGGATACCTTCAAAGGAGAGGTCATTATTCATCCTGCTCTTCTCTGATTGCCCCTGGTGCTCCCCCTCACCTGAACCTGCCCAAGGCCAGAGGGCAAGGATGCTCTTGCTGCAGCCCATGGAGGTCAGCACCATGCGGCACAGACCAGGGTCAGGAAGAGATGATGTGCTCCAGTAGGGCAAACAGAAACCACCCAGTACAACCCCTTCACCCCAATGTCTTCAAAATTAAAGCCCAGGGTATGTCCACCTGTTGTAAATGCAACTTAGTAGACTCAGTACAGGTTACAGGGGATCTTTACAATCCTGTTGGACCACCAACCCCAACCATGAGAAGGCTCCATCTCCCAAACACAAAATTTGGAAGAAAAGGAAGATCTACATACATTTTTTATAATAGGAACCCCAGCATGTGGTTTTCAATTAATTTACATTTCAAAGGAAAAAGCAATGAAACATGTTTTTGCATCTATTTCAAAAATTTGAAATGTTAGCATCAACTGTAGTTTTGCAGAAAATCTCATTTCTTAATAAACATTACATTCCTGAAGGTCACACATAACACTGTTTGAATCAGCTGAATTTCTGTTAATAACTCGCAATGCATCCTGTCCAAGGTATTTTCAAATCAAGTGACTGTTCTTATTGACGTTTGTTGGGGTTGAGGTTTTTAGTATTTGATGATGCATTATCCCCATATTAAAAACAGAGGAGTGGTTCAAAGTCCATTCATTGAAATAAAGAACAGAACTAAGGTGGAGAATGGTACACTGAATTCTAAAGTTCGAAATTACACATACATTGTTGGAGTCCTCTGCTGCAGCTGCCCGAACAACATACCACATTCTAGCTTCAACAAAACAAATGTATTTCCTCACGGTTCTGGAGGTGAGAAGTCCAAGCTCAAGGTGCCACCAGGGTCGAGGAAAGATGGCGGAGGAGTAGGGGACCCTATTTCAACGGGTGTCCGGAATTGAGCTGGATATCTACCAGACCATTCTGAGCACCCACGAGACCAGCCTGAGATGTAAGAAGATCTGGATCTCTACAGAATATCACAGGCAGTTGGTTTCGAGGTATGAAGCAGGGAGCCATGATTCCGCGGGCAGATTTTGGAGGATAAACGGCAGCAGGAGGGAGCCTGGCCGTGGGGATCCTACACCACTGGTGAGCAACAGCCTCGCACACAGGGGACAGGGCACAGACTCGCAGACCAGTAGTGGTGGGGAAAGGACTTTAGGGCAGCCCCCCCGGGGGCGGAAACCCTGAGCGGCGGGGTAGCGCGTGTGATCTGGGGGCGGCTAGTGGTTTTAGAAGCACAAAGGGCAGAGACGTGCTCCAACCTGGAGGCAGGACTGGTAGCGCTGCGGAGGGGTGCACAACCCAGGCCGCTGCAGTCTATAGCAGAATGGACAGAAATGGAGACGGTGTGGCCTGGAGAACTCACTGAAGAACAGACTGCGGTCTCTCTGCTCTGAGGCAGAGGGTTGGAAACGGTATTTTCTGCTCTGACTCGCGGAAGAGACGCAGAAAGCCACCAGGGAAAGCCGCCAGAGAACAAAAGCCCCCAAAACTGATTCCCACTGAGCCCATCCCCTGCCACAGGGGGGCAGGGCAACTCCGCCCAAACAGAGTTGCCTGAGTAACAGCGCGGCAGGCCCCTCCCCCAGAAGACAGGCTGGGAAAACAAGAGGCCAGCAACCCTAAGGTCCCTAGAAAACAGGTGCATCTTGCTTGGGTTCTGGTCAAATATTTGGACTCTATACATTCCCTCAAACACCCATCAACAGACTGACTAAGAGGAGGAGCCCCCAAAATAGAAAAGACTCAGAGATTATGATTTATGCCGCAGGTTTACAAATGGATACAGATATAACCAAGATGTGGGAGTTGGAATTCAGGCTAGCAATTGTGAAGACAATAGCTAGAATGGAGAAATCAATTAATGGCAACATAGAGTCTCTAAGGGCAGAAATGAAAGCTGAATTGGCAGAACTTAAAAATGCTATCAATGAGATCTAATCCAATCTAGATAACCTAACAGCTAGGGTAACTGAGGCAGAAGAACAAATCAGCGACCTGGAAGACAATATAATAGATAGAAAGGGAAAAGAGGAGGCCAGGGAAAAATAACTCAGAATCCATGAAAATAGAATCAGAGAAATAAGTGACACCGTGAAGCATTCCAATGTCAGAATAATTGGAATCCTGGAGGGAGTGGAGACAGAGAGGGGACTAGAAGATGTATTTGAGCAAATCGTAGCTGAGAACTTCCCTAATCTGGGGAATGAAACAAACATTCGCATCATAGAGGCAGAGAGTACCCCTCCCAAGATCAAGGAAAACAGGCCAACACCCTGGCATGTAATAGTAAAACTTGCAAATCTTAGAACCAAGGAAACCATCTTAAGGGCAGTTAGGGGGAAGAGATTCCTTACGTACAGAGGGAGGAACATCAGAATAACGTCAGACCTATCCACAGAGACCTGGCAAGCCAGAAAGGCCTGGCAAGACATATTCAGGGTACTAAAGGAGAAGAACACGCAGCCAAGAATACTTTATCTGGCAAGGCTTTCATTTAGAATGGATGGAGAGATGCAGAGCTTCCACGACCGGCAGAAACTGAAAGAATATGTGACCACTAAGCCGGCCCTGCAAGAAATATTAAGGGGGGTTCTATAAAAGGAGAAAGACCCCAAGAGTGATATACAACAGAAATTTACAGGGACAATCTATAAAAACAACGTCTTCACAGGCAACATGATGACAATTAATTCAGATCTTTCAATAATCACTTTCAATTTGAATGGCCTAAATGCTCCCATAAAACGGCACAGGGATGCAGATTGGATAAAAAGACAGGACCCATCCATATGCTGCCTACAAGAGACTCATTTTGAACCTAAAGTTACATCCAGACTGAAAGTGAAGGCATGGAGATCCATCTTCCATGACAGTGGACCTCAAAAGAAAGCTGGGGTAGCAATTCTTATATCAGACAAATTAGATTTTAAACTAAAGTCTGTAATTAGAGACACAGAAGGACACTATATCATTCTTAAAGGGTCTATCCAACAAGAAGATCTAACAATTGTAAATCTCTATGCCCCCAACATGGGAGCAGCCATCTACATAAGCCACCTGTTAACCAAAATAAAGAGTCATATTGATGACAATATGTTAATCGTAGGAGACCTCAATACTCCACTCTCAGCAATGGACAGATCATCTAAGCAGAAAATCAACAAGGAAACAAGAGCTTTGAATGATACACTGGATCAGATGGACCTCATAGATATTTACAGAACATTCCACCCTAAAATAACAGAATACTCATTCTTCTCAGGCGCACATGGAACTTTCTCCAGAATAGACCACATACTGGGTCACAAATCAGCTCTCAACCGATACCAAAAGACTGAGATTATTCCCTGCATATTCTCAGACCACAATGCTTTAAAACTGGAACTCAATCACAAGAAAAAATTTGGAAGATATTCAAACACTTGGAAGCTAAAGACCACTCTGCTCAAGAATGTTTGGGTCAACCAGGAAATCAAAGAAGAACTTAAACAATTCATGGAAATCAATGAGAACGAAAACACATCGGTCCAAAACCTATGGGATACTGCAAAGGCGGTCCTAAGGGGGAAATACATAGCCATCCAAGCCTCACTCAAAAAAAATAGAAAAATCCCAAATTCACCAACTAACTCTACACCTTAAAGAACTAGAGAAAAAGCAACAAACGATGCCTAAGCCATGTATTAGAAGAGAAATAATTAAAATTAAAGCAGAGATCAATGAATTAGAAACCAGAAACACAGTAGATCAGATCAACGAAACTAGAAGTTGGTTCTTTGAAAGAATTAATAAGATCGATAAACCACTGGCCAGACTTATCCAAAAGAAAAGAGAAAGGACCCAAATTAATAAAATTATGAATGAAAGGGGAGAGATCACGACTAACACCAAGGAAATAGAAACATCAGAAATTATTATCAACAACTATATGCCAATAAACTGAGCAACCTGGATGAAATGGAGGCCTTCCTGGAAATCTATAAGCTGCCAAGACTGAAACGGGAAGAAATTGACAACCTGAATAGGCCAATAACCGGTAACGAGATTGAAGCAGTGATCAAAAATCTCCCAAAAAACAAGAGTCCAGGGCCTGATGGATTCCCTGGGGAATTCTACCAAACATTCCAAGAAGAAATAATACCTATTCTACTGAAGCTGTCTCAAAAAATAGAAACAGAAGGGAAATTTCCAAACTCATTCTATGAGGCCAGCATTACCTTAATCCCCAAACCAGGCAAAGACCCCATCAAAAAGGAGAATTTCAGACCGATATCCCTGATGAATATGGATTCCAAAATCCTCAACAAAATCCTAGCTAATAGGATCCAATAATACATTAAAAGGATCATCCACCACGACCAAGTGGGATTTATTTATCCCTGGGATGCAAGGGTGGTTCAACATTCACAAATCAATCAATGTGATAGAACACATTAATAAGCAGGGGGCGAAGAACCATATGGTCCTCTCAATTGATGCAGAAAAAGCATTTGACAAAATACAACATCTTTTCCTGATTAAAACTCTTCAGAGTATAGGGATAGAGGGAACATTCCTCAAGTTCATAAAATCCATCTATGAAAAACCCACAGCGAATATCATCCTCAATGGGGAAAAGCTGAGAGCCTTTCCCTTAAGATCAGGAACACGTCAAGGATGCCCACTCTCGCCACTATTGTTCAACATAGTACTAGAAGTCCTAGCCACAGCAATCAGACAACAAAAAGAAATAAAAGGTATTCAAACTGGCAAAGAAGAAGTCAAACTCTCTCTTTTCGCAGATGACATGATACTTTATGTGGAAAACCCAAAAGACACCACCCCCAAATTACAAGAACTCATACAGCAATTCAGTAATGTGGCAGGATACAAAATCAATGCACAGAAATCAGTTGCTTTCTTATACACTAACAACACAACAGTAGAAAGAGAAATTAGAGAAAAGATTCCATTTACAATAGCACCAAAAACCATAAGACACCTCAGAATAAACCTAATCAAAGAGGTAAAGGACCTATACTCTAGGAACTATAGAACACTCATGAAAGAAATTGAAGAAGACACAAAAAGATGGAAAAATATTCCATGCTCATGGATCAGAAGAATAAACACTGTTAAAATATCTGTGCTACCCAGAGCAATCTATACCTTCAATGCCATCCCGATCAAAATTCCAATGACATTTTTCAAAGTGCTGGAACAAACAATCCTAAAATTTGTATGGAATCAGGAAAGACCCCAAATTACCAAGGAAATGTTGAAAAAGAAAAACAAAGCTGGGGGCATCACGTTGCCCGATTTCAAGCTACATTACAAAGCAGGGATCACCAAGACAGCATGGTACTGGCACAAAAACAGACATATAGACCAATGGAACAGAATAGAGAACCCAGATATGGACCCTCAACTCTATGGTCAAATAATCTTTGACAAAGCAGGAAAAAACATGCAATGGAAAGAAGACAGTCTCTTCAATAAATGGTGCTGGAAAAACTGGACAGCCACATGCAGAAGAATGAAACTCGACCATTCTCTAACACCATTCACAAAGATAAACTGAACGTGGATGAAAGACCTCAATGTGAGACAGGAATCCATCAAAATCCTAGAGGAGAACATAGGCAATAACCTCTTTGACATCGCCCACAGCAACTTCTTACAAGATACATCTCCAAAAGCTAGTGAAACAGAAGCAAAAATGAACTTTTGGGACTTCATCAAGATAAAAAGCTTCTGCACAGCAAAGGAAATAGTCAACAAAACAAAGAGGCAACCCACAGAATGGGAGAAGATATTTGCAAATGACACTACAGATACAGGGCTGGTATCCAAGATCTATAAAGAACTTCTCAAACTCAACACCCAAAAAACAAATAATCAAGTCAAAAAGTGGGCAGAAGATATGAGAAGACACTTCTCTGAAGAAGACATACAAATGGCTAACAGACACATGAAAAAGTGTTCATCATCATTAGCCATCAGGGAAATTCAAATCAAAACCACATTGAGATATCACCTTATACCAGTCAGAATGGCAAAAATGGACAGGAAAAGAAACAACAAATGTTGGAGAGGTTGTGGAGAAAAGGGAACCCCCTTACTCTGTTGGTGGGAATGTAAGTTGGTACAGACACTTTGGAAGACAGTGTGGAGGTTCCTCAAAAATTTAAAAATAGAGCTACCCTATGACCCAGCAATTAAGCTACTGGGTATTTACCCCAAAGATACAGATGTAGTGAAAAGAAGGGCCATATGCACCCCAATGTTCATAGCAGCAATGTCCACAATAGCCAAACTGTGGAAAGAGCCGAGATGCCCTTCAACAGATGATGGATGAAGAAGATGTGGTCCATATATATAATGGGATATTACTCAGCCATCAGAAAGGATGAATACCCAACTTCTACATCAACATGGATGGGACTGGAGGAGATTATGCTCAGTGAAATAAGTCAAGCAGAGAAAGTCAATTATCATACGATTTCACTTATTTGTGGAACATAAGGAATAGCCTGGAGGACATTAGGAGAAGGAAGGGAAAAATGAAGGGGGGCACATCGGAGGGAGAGACGAACCATGAAAGACTATGGACTCTGAGAAACAAACTGAGGGTTCTAGAGGGGAGGGGGATGGTGGGATGGGTTAGCCTGGTGATGGGTATTAAGGAGGGCACATACTGCATGGAGCACTGGGTGTTATACGAAAACAATGAATCGTGGATCGCTACATCAAAAACTAATGATGTATTGTATGGTGACTAACATAACATAATAAAATTAAAAAAAAAAAAAATCAAGGTGCCACCAGGACTGATTTCTGGCGCAAACTCTCTCCTTGGCCTGAGGATGGCCACCTTCTTTGCTATGTCCTCACCTGGCCTATTCTCTGAGTGTGAATGTGGAGAGATCTCTCTAGTGTCTCTTCTTCTGTAGACACCAGTCTTATGAGATTAGGGTCCCACCATTAGGACCTCACCGAACCTTAATTACCTCTGTAAAGGCCTCACCTCCAAATACTATCACATTGAAGGTGAGGGCTTCAAAATACAAGTTTGTGGAGGTGAAAGACAGAGTTTCATCCATAACAACTTGAACAGTACTTTTGTGGGGACATAGAATTTGAAACTGTGTGTGTTGGGACCATTTCATCCAAAAGTGTGATTTCCTACAAACAGTTGAAAAAGGGAGAATAAAATAATAGATCATGATTATCTGAAAATTGGACTTTAATGCACCAATGCTCCATTTGCCCCATTTTTTCCCATCGGATTCACAGTTGTGAACTTTTTCTAAAGGACTGAAAGCTGTGGAAACCCTCCTATCGTATTCAAAGAAAGTACAGTAAGCTCTCGGATAAACCAGTCCATTTATTTTCCAGGAAGAAGTGCAAAATAATGGTGTCCATCTAAAGTTAGTTTTCCATCTGACAAAAAGGCAAACAAGAGACCACAACCTAAATGCATTCACAGGAGTTGGGGGGGCACAATCTGTGGCAGAGAAGGCCACCGAGGGGCCCAGTCCTGTCTGCTGAGCACCTCCCATGTCCCAAGTACCGGGACAGGAGCTGGTAGGGTCAATACCCGCTCCTGAATTTCACCTTCCAGGGAGAAAACACAACAAACAAGGAAACAGACTGCAGATTGTAACAGATTCTGTTGGATCTAGAGCACAGAGCAGCCGAGCAAGGGCTTTCCAGAATGGCCAGGCAGGAATGGCCTCTCTGAGGAGGTGACATCTGGGGCAAGAACCAAAGATGGAAAGAGCTGCTTCTGCAGGGAGTTAGGAAATAAAGCAAGGGCCAACAGGCAGATGAGAGCAGAACCTCGTTGCTGGAGGACCAGGGAGGAGGCCCGTGTAGCTGGAGGCTCCAGGTGCAGGCCAATCCTGAAGGACCTTTCCTGTTTTCTTCCCTCCTTGGAGCAATGGGGACACTACACAACATCTTCTGAAATCCCATCGCAACGTGATAACTGAATATGAAAATATATTTTGGAGGCCCAAGTATAGCTGCAACGTGACTGTGGGATTCCTTCCCTGCCATGGCACACGTGGAGACATTCCTTGAGCTCTGGAGGGAGATAGATTCTCCATCATGTCATGTCTCACAGTCTCACTTGGGTAAGAAAATGCTCTACAACTTCTGGGGCCGTGTTTGATACAAGACCCCAAACTGCATCACAAGGCCACCCGACAGCCGCTGCCCTTCCTGACCCCCTAAAATCATGAGTTAGGATCTTTCATTCCATAGAAATAAGAAGAAAGAAAGCACGCTGATATCCGGGGAATCTGACCTGCCACGTGACCATCCACCTGGCAGCTTGGTTACAGACCAGAGAGAGACTGCAGTCAGCACTGCCCCTTTTAATGACATAAAGCAGTTGAAAGTATTATCCCTGTTACTTAACGTATGATTTTATTTTTGTTATTTTTTTAAAGATTTTATTTATTTATCAGAGAGCACGCAAGCATAAGCAGGGGGAGGGGCACAGGGAGAGGGAGAAGCAGACCCCCTACCGAATAAGGAGCCCAATGTGGGACTCGATCCCAGGACCCTGGGATCATGACCTGAGCCGAAGGCAGACGCTTAACCAACTGAGCCACCCAGTCGCCCCTATTTTTGTTATTTTAAAGTGGCAATTTTAAGATGAAATTACTTTACACCACCATTTCTGATAGTTTAGGAAACACTGTCCTAAATATAACATGATTTTCAATCAATTAGCAAATGCCCTTCATCTATTTGTCCCTGTCTCCTATGTACTAATTTAAGTCTCTTTCAGTTATGAGAAATTATATATTTTCATGTCGTGTCTTTATCACTTGTCAGAGATCAAATGGTGCTAATAAGGGAATGATGTTACCACCTTCCTGTAAGGAAACAAATATGATATTTGGCATCCAAGATGTGTTTTGTCCAAAAGTAAAAGGTCAGAGAAAGAGGCAAAGCCCCCTTAAGAAGAGATTTGATGAGTGTTGAATACAGATAACACCTTCCAAATCAAACACTTTCACACTTGCACACAGTTCCAAGAGAGACAGCAGCTACTTGTGCTAACATAGATAGGAAAGCCCTTTTCAAAACCTCTGATGAATCAGAAGGAATGGAGGCAGAAGAAAAGGATGGTACTTGTTTGCTTATAAATAAATGCAACAAGTCAAGCTAGAAGAAGCCAAAGGGATTCAGGGATGTCTCCGAGAAGCCAATGGAAGACATTTAGCCAGGACACAGAAACATGTGGGAACCTGCAGGACCACTATTTACAGTTGTGGAGATTGTGCACTGCACAAATGCACCTGGCCAAGGGAGCAACGGGGGTGGAGGTGGGAGGTGGAGAGCCAGCCCACTTTCTTTTCTATAGTCTGTGTACTCTTGCATGCAACGCATTCACCTAAGTCTGGTTCTCACAGACAGTGATTTTGCTCCCTGGGGGATATCCACACTATCTGAACACATTTTTGATTGTCACAGCAGGGGGTGGATGCTACCGGCATCTGGTGAGTAGATGCCAGGAATGTTGTTATAAACACCTTACATAGGGCAACCCCCCATAACAAAGAATCATCTGGCCCAACTGTCCATAGTGCCCAAGGCTGGGTATCTCTGACCTGAAGGGGATGATGATGTTCTCTAATCCACACCAAAGCACAGCCCAGTGGCCAAGCCACGTCCTCCCAGGCACGCAGCAGCCCTGACGGGAAGGCTTATTCTGATTCATACAGAAAGACGTATGAATCGCAACCTGGGACCAGGGACTCTGAATCCTCTGGGCGGATGGTCCAACATGTGCCCACCGTAACACCTGCACTTTCTGTTCATGGAAATGTTACCAATGGCCAGTTACAAGCTGCTCACCATGCCGGGAGGTGAGAAACAAATCGGTCCCCACATTTACAGGACAGTGATGTGTACTCCACGCACACATGTCACAGCATCACCGTGATTCTCAGTCTGAGTAGAGAAGGAAAGAGCAGAGAGAAGAGAGAGAAAGAACAGATGAATAAGCTCTGGAAGGAGACAAAACGTCATTTCTACTGAGAAGATGAATACAGTCGATGCCGGAAACACCACTTTTCATTCTGTTACGTTATGAACATGGAACCGGGTTAAACGTAGAGTTGGGTGTCCTAGGACAAAAAGGAACACAACCCATCAGCCTTTATGTGTAGTGCCACAGCCGTGGGGTTCGGAGGACACTGAGCTAGGTGTAAGTAGAGTATCACACCCTAAATAAAACAAGCAAATAAACTAAGTGCATGACGGAGATTGACTTCAGTTGTGTGATGGAGAAGGACACCCAGCAGCTCCTAGGGGTTGGTGTTTTTACCTGCTGCAAGTAAAAGTTCTGCTTTTTGCTTCTGTGCAAATGCAAACTACTCATCATCAATAATATATTCTTATTTTGTTAAGGATGTATTTTATGGTGACTAACATAACATAATAAAATTTCTTAAAAAAGGACATATTTTAACAGAATGTCAAGACTGTCCTCAACTGTGGTTATTCACACAGCTCCTTAAGCACAATCACTGAAGAGCAGCTCCGGGAATTTATAACACCTAAAGAGAGCGACCCACTGTCCTTGGCCACGTGGTACAGGAGGCTGGATCTTCAGGGAAGCCAACTCAGAGTATTAGTAGTATTATTACTAGGCAGGGTGTTAACTAAGCAGAGGACAAGGGGGAAGGGAAGCAGGAGTAGAGAGAGCAGAAGTCCCACCGGGGGCAAGCCCAGGACAGCCCCGCTGACCCCAGGGATGGCCGCAGCCAGACGTCCCGGTACCTGTGCCCAGGAATGCAGCACCTGCAGATGCACTGAGCCCCGAGAGGCTGAGAGCAGGACACAGAGCCTGGCAGCCAGGACAAGGAGTCCTTCCCTGCGGGGCCCTGGCAGCACGCCCGTGTCAGCCAAACCCGCTGCACCTCACTTCATGCTCCGACTGGCCAATGGGACACCTTCATGATGCTGGAGTGTTACTGATTCTCTCGTATCTTTTTCTTTGTTCATTCAGCCCATACTCCTTAAGCACCTGCTATGTGCTAGGGACTGGGTGAGGCCCAGCTCCCCATGAAGCAGACTTTATTCAGTGGCCCTGTTACCACCACCGTCTTACTGAGCAGAGGCTGCCGGAACAAAGCCCCAGAGACCAGAGGGTCTAAACCACACACATCTGGTTCCCACAGTTTGGCGAGTTTGGAAGTCTGAGGTGAGGTGCAGGCAGATCCGTTGTCTGGTGAGCGCTGTGTCCTGGGTTATAGATGGTGTCTTCTCCCTCCGTCCCCACGTGGTGGGGAGACACAGAAAGGAAGGAAGTTCTCTCCTCTCCTGTCTCTTCTTCTTTTTTAAACATGGAACATCTTGCAAATTTGAGGATCATCCTTATGCAGGGGCCATGCTAATCTCCTCTGTAGCCTTCTGATTTCTGTATATGTGCTGTGGAAGCGAGCACTCTCCTGTCCCTTCCTATAAGGGCATGAATCCCATCATGGGGGCTCCACCTTCATGAGCTCATCACCTCCTCAAGCCCCATCTCCTGACACCATCACCTTGGGGCATTAGGATTTCAACATACAGATCTGGGGGAGAGAGACTCACCCTACCCACACCCAAAGAAACACAACTGCTTCATGCCTAAACTATTCCAACGTCATGGTTAATATTAGAGCATATATGCAAGATTAAAATATCTAGTTGTAAAATTATGAAGCAAATAAGAGTCAGGAGAAGAAGTGGGGGGGGATGGGAAGGAGGAAACCATCACTTATATGAACTTGTTTTTTGGGGAAACGGAGAATAAGGCGGGTGCAACACACCAGCGTTTGGTCTAAATTCTGTCTTTTCTACACATAAGCAATGAGACCTAAATTTTTCTTAACTTTAGTTTTTGGTCATGAACTGAATACCAACTTTACACGACTTTTGGGGAAGAGTTAAATAAAATATGTTCAGAGCAGGGGACCTGGCCCTGAGCGGTCACACGGCCCAGGGAGCCCACGTGATCCTTATTAGCACCGTCACCAGCCTCGTCACTGCTCCTTCCCGACGGTACCAGGCACTTGGAGGGCTCACATAACTCCAAGGACGTATTCATTTGTCACAACTATCCTCAAACACAGAGCCTATGGAATGGATTTAATATTACTCATTGAGTATCAAAGAACCATGTTCTGCACAGTAAAAGACACTTTTTAATTCCAATGTGACCTGAAATACACAGAAGATGATTGAGGTGTAAACCATGTCCCTCCACTGAATCGTGGGCAGAAACTACAGGCCTCTCAAAGGGGGGTTTCTGGGGGCTCAGTCGGTGAAGCATCTGACTCTTGATTTTAGCTCAGGTCATGATCTCAGGGTTGTGAGACTGAGCCTGGTGTCAGTCTCCATGCTCAGCAGGGAGTCTGCTTGAGATTCTCTCTCTCTCCCTGTCCCTTTGCCCCTTCCCACCCCATTCTCTCTCTAAAATAAAAGTTTAAAAAAAAGAAGGGCACCCAGTATGGAGACACGGGGCCAAACTCGGATGGAGTCAAGAAGTCCTCCTCACTAATAATCACCTATCTGTGTGGATTTCACAAAGCGTATTGGAAGACGACAACATCTTTGAAACAGGTTGAGAGAAACACTTGCTTCAAATCCCAATTTTGAGAAACTGTAGATGCTTGGAAGTTTCTGCCCATTGCCGTACGTGCCTTGGAATCCAGAAGCAGTGCTCTAGCATGGAGCCGCAGAGCCAGCAGAAACTCGAGGCTGAAGGTATGGCCGTCCCCCTTCCTCATGCTCTTCAAGGGCGTTAACGCAGTGAGACTGAACTGGGAGGGATTCTAGTACCTGACCCTGCCTGTCACAAGAGGTGTGCGCGCGTGCGTGCAAGAATGTGGCTGCACTTGTTACTCTGAATTCCGCTGCGTGTCATTCTTTCCACAGCAGAGTTTCCGTCCCTCTCAATGCATAAATCTCTTATCGTCATAAGTACCTAAATTTTAAAACTACGACTCCAGGAGTGTTACAGTGTGACATCTGAGCATTGACCACTGTGGTCCATGGTGTGTCGACACTCGCAGTGAAAAGTCAGGAAGGTAATTTCCCGAGTGCCTACTACAGAGAATGCATACTTCACCGGTCTCTGGCCTTGGTTTTGACACATTTTAAAACATTGTGCTCCATTTGTGGTCACAACCACCAGCAGGCAGGCCTGCCTCACCACCCACCCTCCAAATGCATCATGGTGGGTGGGTAGAGAGTATCAGGCTCAAGGTGGCACAGCTGTGGCCAAACTGGGACACCTCCCATGGCTGCCTGGCTTAAAGCCGACACCAGATTCTTCCTACTTCTTCAACTATTTCCCCCTATGAAAACTTTTCCCATTAAAGTTTCCGGTTCAATTCAGTGAACCTCTTCAGTTCCTTGGTCTTGAAGAGCGCACACTAATAAATCACGCTGTTTTTCCCTTTGCGTGACTCAGGGATGCTGCTGAACGTCACGTCTCCTGCCCCTCGCTGCCAACCAAAGGCTTCCAAAATGAGGGACCCCACGGACCAGTGCAGCCGAGCCCTAGGCTGCAGATGGCAGGGCTCTGTGATCCATATGATGCAGAATATTCCATTCTCAAATACCGAGTGCACACCAACTGTTCCCCAAACTGACTTCCAGCTTGGTGTCTGAGAAAAGAAATGGTTAATAAAAGAACAAAGGACTTGCAAGAACACCTAGGAGAATAACACTGTTAAAAGAACAAATTGTTACTCCAAAGAATATAACAGTTTTATACCCCAACTCTGGCAATCGAAGCAAACGTTAATAATGTGAAGAAATTAGGTGTGAGCATGACATTTTGGTGTCAGGATGCTCAGCATGAACCAGCCTTTCAAAGGGACATAAATCCTTATCCAGATTTCTTCAAATATCATCTCTGCCAGGGAAGTAGCATGTTAGAGGTTTAGAGTGAAATTTCCATTACAAAAGTCTGGGTTTCACTCCTGTTCAAATCCCAGTCTTAGAAGACAGTGAGGCTCCTTAAACATTTCAGTCATGTCCAATCGTTTCCTGAATTGTCCTCTCTTCAGTACATCCATTTTTTTCTCTAATTATATTGATTTTAGCAAATTGCAGTGTCTGTCTGAACTGATTTTCAAATATGAAAAACCTTCAATGAAAGGGAAAAACAAATGCATCGTGCTCCAGCAAGACAAGATGCATGATTCCCCCACTCTCCCCCAAACTTCCTCCAGGAGAGAAGCAGGCCTTATGAGGAAAGTGAAAAGCACCTGGTGAAATGATGGAATTCTGGAAAATAAGCAACCATTTCGGGCGCCACTCTACCCCTCGGGTGTTCTTTAGTCTCCTTGCCTGATAACCAGATAAAGATCAAGGGTGGGAGCCAAATTTGCAATTTCAAGTTCATGTCTCAGAGGGGGATCCGGAGACAACTCAAAACCTAAGTGATGTTTTAAAATCAAATACAAAGCACTTTCATCAGCCGTTGAGAAGAACAGCCTATGCCCTTGATGGAAAATACCCGCTTTCCTTTTTAAAAACAGGAGACATTGGGGCATCTGGGTGGCTCAGTCGGTTAAGCAACTGCCTTCAGCTCAGTTCATGTTTCCAGGGTCCTGGGATCAAGCCCCGCATCATGCTCCTTGCTCAGCTCTCTCTCTCTCTCCCTCTATGTGTCAAATAAATAAATAATCTTAAAAAAAAAAAACAAAACAGAAGACATCTCTGTACATGCTTCACAGCCACCGTTCAAGAGACCAACCACTCCCAGCACTTGACTGTCCCCCCTGTGCGCCTTCCCCACAGTCAGATGGGCAGTGTGCTGTGGGCACCTGCTCGTTCACACGTGCCTGTGTTCATTTATTTATTTTAAAATATTTACCAAATATGTCTTGAGCCCCAAATCTTTGCTGGGTACTATGCTAGAAACCCGATGATATAGGGAAGAGAATAAATATAGTCCCAAGTCCTCTTGGAGTTCACTTCCTCCTGAACAGGACTTTTGAATTGACCTGCCCAGAGATACACACTTTTCCTCACTGACCCATCCCATGGATACACCTGCGATGCCCCCATTGTCTCAGCCGCATTGATGGGAGGCTTGAGTGGACACTGACCTCCTCTCTCTCCGTGTCCCAGCAACTGGAAAGGCCAGTCCCAGAACACCTGGCCCCCAGCTGCCTTCCACAAATTTAGTGCCGAGGTTCCCTGTCTGGTTCCCTCTTCTTATTTTCCTCCACTGCCTTGATGTCAGATTAAGGATTTTAAAATGAAGAAATAACTCACAGCTTGGACGGTAAACTCCCCCTTGATTACCACTTGCACAAAATCCCAGGTAACCTCCTGACTCCTCTCTTCCCCATTGAGTGAAAGGCGGAGGGAGGACGAAGACCTTTTCTTTCTTGGCCGGGGAGGGAGGACCAAGAAGACCCCAGCATTCCTCTGAGTCAGTCTTCTTTGTCCTGCTCAAAACAGCCCAACGCAGCCCTTGACCGTAGCCGACGGTCATACCTCCACCGAGCGGCTCACTTGCTTCTCTGTTTTAAAGTCTGTTTTTAAAAGGTTTCGCCTTTTGGGGCACCTGGCTGGCTCAGTTGGTGGAGCATGTGACTCCTGATCTCGGGATTGTGAGTTCGAGCTCCAACATATGGCGAAGACTTTACTTAAAATACAAAAAAAAAAAAAAATGTTTTTCAAGGTTTCACCTTTTTCTAAGGTGGTCCAATATGACACCACAGGATAGAGATATTTTTAGTTTTAAGTAACATATAACCCTTACGACGGACTCTCATGTGGACTTTTCCATACTCTTGCATTTTCTGGAATATGGCACCCGCCGTGCACACACGTGTGTGTGTGTGTGTGTCTGAGCGCACACACACACATATTCACTCACATGCCTTGTTCCCCGTATGCTTTCTTTAGCAAGTCTTCCCCCAATCCTGAAACAATCCCACAATAGCGTTCTGTAGTTTCAGGCTGGGAAGTATCTACTGATGGTTGCAAGACCTTCCCAGTGACCTCTCCATTTCAGGAGCTCAGCATGCAGGTGAGCTGATGCTCACAGATGGAGCAGGACCAAAGCCTTGGCCCTAGACTGGGAAGGTCTGTTCTGCTTTTTTCTCCCCCCTACAGGGAGCCCAATGGCATCATCCCCCTCCTCAGGGGACCCCTCTGTTAACACACTGGACTCCATCTTCTTGCAGACATGGGAAGATTGCCCCAGCAACCCTGCTCTTCCATCAACTCCTGTCTGACATTGACTTTTCCACTCTCCAGATTATTTGCATTGGACTACAATATGCTGTGTTTTCTCCCATCCTTAAAAGTAGACAAAACAAAACCCATAACCTTTTCCCCTCCAGCTAAAACTCCTTTTTTCTGTTCTCCTTCACAGTAGAAAAGGTTGTCTGAAAATAGTCATCTAGTCTCTCTTTTCTTTAAAAGATTTTATTTATTTCCTTGAGAGAGAGAACAAGAGCATAAGCAGGGGGAGGGGTAGAGGCAGAGGGAGAAGCAGACTCCCTGCTGAGCATGGAACTGGACACGGTGCTCCATCCCAGGACCCTGGGATCATGACCTGAGCCGAAGGCAGATGTTTCAATGACTGAGCCACCCAGGTGCCCCTATTCTCTCTGCCTTGAATTCCTCCTAGTCTTTCTTAACCCCATTTCCATCGGGCTTTCTCTCCCACCACCTCCCTGAAACTGCTCTCGCCACGGTCCCCAAGGAACCCGCACCCAGACCTAATGCACATTGTCAGCTTCCTGAGTTGGCCATCAGTAGATCCTCCTCCTTGAAATGCCCTCCGACATCAGCCTAGGGGACACAGCGCGGTGAGCTGCTCCTCTGAGATGCCACGGCAGGCCCTTCCCGGGGTTCTCCTCATCACCCCAATGCATGCTGCCTCTCTGCCATATTCTCTAGCCCCCATCCTTTGTGTTGATGAGTTCTGATGGTCCCTCAACTCAGACCCCTTTATCCAGCTGACTGCCCGGCACACCACAATGGACATGTCACAGGCACCTCAAGGTTAAGGTGCCTGAGTCCTGCTCCGTTCCTCCTCTGAGCCCACCACACTTCACATGGTCTGCCGTCCCAACCATGGCAGTTTTCCAGACACCATCCCAGCTCTTAATCTCTGACCTCAATGTCCCCTACCAATTGTGAAATGACAATAATGTTGCCCATCTTTGAGAAGGACACTCCTCTCTCCTAGAGGCCAGTTTGAGCCAAGAAGTCATCCTGGCCAGCGAGTTGGTGGAGGTCAGAGGGGGAGAGTCACAATGAGCCCCTTACAAGGCACTGCTGGATCCCTCTCAGCCCCGGGAGTGGGAAGACAGAGCGGATATTTGAAGCTCTCAAGTCAATGAGCAACGAAGATCAGTCCGCAAAGACTTCTCATGGGATTTGAAAATGAGAATTGCTTTAGGAGTACTACATATAATTAGTTTTGGATATGCCCCATGGTTAAAAGCCACTGAGGTAAAACTATTAATCACCCAGGAGCATATGAAGTCAAATAGGCAATAAAGCCAAAGAGTAAATACTGGGAGTAAGAGTGAGCTTTGCCCATCCCTGATGCTGACACACCTAACTGTGTTCTTTAAAAAAAATATATCCAAATAGCTGAAATAAGAAAAGTGGCAACAAATTCTCAGAGTGATTCCTGCTACAACTGGTGTACCATTGAAATGGGTCTCTTCTTATCTGTCATTCTGCAGGTGAAAAAGGACTCATCATTTTAAGATCTTTCTCATCACAGAGAATGATGATGGTCATCATGTACTGAGCATCTATAATTATCTTCATGACAGAGATACAAGCTATTTATTATGTCCATTTGTGGAAAAGACTGAGTTTGGCCAGTGAGACAGAAAGTCATAGGACCAGCATTTAAACCCAGGTTCATGACCTTCCTACAATACTGTAATGCCTCTCTACCTCAAACAAAGAATCAGAGAACAAAAGAAGAGACATATAGAAAACATGGCTAAAATTACCAAATTAGACAGATTGAAAACTGTAAAGTTAAATTAATCAATAAATAAATCCTACTGTGGAAACTTTAGATGAATTTTAGCTGCCCTTTCCAGCCGCAGGACCACTCTTAAAGCTCCCTAAGGTACTGCCATGCTCTGTTTATTTTTATTTTAATGTCTCTAATTTGGTGTGCAGCCAAAGTCATTTTCCTTGGCCAAGGATTAGTTAATCCTTGTATTTTGTGCCAGGAACCAATGATAAGTCACATAGATTTTGCAAGAAATTGCCTATTTCCATATATCAGACTTTCATATGAATCATTAAGTTTCATCAGATGGCCTTCCTGGTCCCCCCAACCTGACTGAACTGTAGACAGACTTTTTCCTGACTTTTCTCCCTGACCTCCTTTTTCTTAGAGCATTTACTTTAGAAAACTTTCCATTGTAAATTCTTTCTTTGCTCCTTGAGATGTAAATCTTCTGTAACCCAGGACTGTCCTTCTCCAGAACTTGGAGCCCGCCCTCTGAAATGGAATCCTCCAGGACTAGGGTACCTGCCTCCCAGTCTCGTGGGAGGAGGAGCCTGACTTCTCTACCAGCGCCCATCAGCAAACAGTGATGGCCAAATCACAGTGACCAACCCCTCCCTAAGGCCCTTCAGTACTTTTGCACCAACTCACCGCTTAGCAACAACTCTCCCACCTCCTGTCCCAATGGAGTTGAGCTCAATCTCTTCCTCCCACTGTGGAGGTCTCATTTCCCTATTACAACAGTCTTGGATACAGTCTTCCTTGCTGGTTTAACCACTCTGTCAGTGCAAGTTTTCTTTGACAAGAAAAGGGAATCTAGATGTCCTGAGATTCCAGGAGAGAATTAGAGGTGGACGCGCCCTCATGCTGAAGACCCACTAGAGGCAAGTGCCTGCTATTTCGGCACTTCTGTAAGATGCTGATATTTAAACTCATTCCATCAAATGTTCCATCCTTTACAAACTCATTTTCTGTAATAACAAACTTCTAAAATTCACATCATTATAAACGTCCAGCCCTTTGGGAAATACCCAAACTCATTTTAAATCTCTGTCTGGTTTATTTTCAAGCCATTATGTAGGCCAAATATTTTAAGTCATGTTCTGGGTAAACCCACACCACCCATCAGCAGAGGAGAAAACAATCAGCACAGTCACATCAAGAGCACAGATTAAGAAAGAAAAGGGAAGGGCGTCAATTGTAACTAGGGAATTGCATAAAAAGAAAGAAAAAAAAGAACAATATCAAAAACCCTGGGGGAAATAATCAAGTGTAGGGCAGGGGGAATGGAGACCTAAAGGGATTTGATGAAATGTAAAAAATTAGATCTCCCCCCAAAATTATCCCTTTACAGGCAAAAAAAGAAAATGTCAAAGAAGGAGTGGTTTGCTTCTTAAAAAGCTAGAGTGGCCTTTCATAGAGAGATGGTAAGAGTCCCTTCCCTCAAGGATCTTGCAGTTCCACCATATACAGCAAAAAGGTAACGAGAAAAATCGGGGAGGAAAGAGCAATGATGTCATCCCCGCAAGGTGCCCAGGCAATTAGGGACAAGGCCAGAACAAGAAGTCAGCGCTCCTGATTACCCTCCAACATCTCACTCTGTGATCCATGGCCCCTTTCTGCCAATAGAGCTAATTACTGAGCATGGTTAATTATATTCTCTCTCCCTACATTTCTTCGGCAATTTCAATTACATAAGGTGTCTTTCCTCCAAGTCAAGTTCTTGCTGATCATAAATAAAGCTCTTGCTGATGATAAATAAACTCTTAATAATCTAGACCTGAAGTGAGATGCAATTTCAGCCCCTTGTGACTTCAAGAGCCCTGGAGAGTCGATTTAATTCTCGTTGATCTCCAGCACGAGGACTCGTTTATACCGATAGAGTACTGGCTCTCCCCCTTGTGAACCTGTCCCTGTGATGCCTGCTGCGTACATCTACGACTCGATAGGCTGAGGTTTTATTGTCATTATTTCAAAAAATGCATCTATTACTTGCAGACCCTTGAGTCAACGTATAACTGAAAACTCAATTCAATTTAAGAGCAAAAAGAATAAAATTCCCCCAAAAGATGGGGTGGGATGATAGGAACTGCAGAAATGTAGAGACTGAAAAAGGTCCTCAGAGGCAAAGAAGATTAAAAACAGGGAAGGTTAGCTTGAAGACATCGACAAAACCCAGATAGTGCTTTGGGAGAGAATTTCCATAGAATACCTGCTTCCTTCAGTTCCAATGGCACGGACCCAGGGCTCACTCTGACCTTACCTGTCACTACATTGCGGGGGGGGGGGGGGGGTGAGCCCATAGTTGCTATAGCAACCTCCAACCTCCCTTTTTGGCTTCCGCCTCTCATTTTCTTCAATTCATCTTCTGTGAGCTGCTTATCTTTCCTCTTAATCAAGTTACCAGCTCCTCTTCAATTATTTTTAAAATTTGACTTAAAATCCCAGCTGTATTGTTAGGGGTTCTATAACACAGTAAAGTAAAATCACTTCCTGTCATAAACCACTGGTTCAGTGCGACGAGCTTTATTAAACAGCTACCATCCAAAGCTCATCTTAATGAGGGGTTAACATCCCCGGGTACACTGTGTGTGTGTGTGCGTGCGTGCGTGCGTGCGCATGGGGCGCGTGCACATGCGGGCATGCGTGTGACAATGTTGAAGGAGGAGAATTCTGCCGAGGGGCTCATTTATTTGAGAAGATCTGCCCTCCACGGTTCTCCTAAAAGTACCCAAATTTCAGAGTTTCTCCAAGCCCTTCCTTTATGCACTTATGTCCTTGTGGATTTCAAGGGGGCAAGCATGAGAACAGAATGGTCATCAGAGCAGTGGGGATGACACTCCCCCACCGATCAGTATGGGTTCTTGAGTAAGTCAGTTTATCCCACCTGGCCTCAGTTTCCCCTTCTGTGACATAGAGTAATACCTGTGCTCTCTCTCTCTCAGAGGTGCTGTGAATGTTCAGAGAGATACTGTAGATAAAAATGTTATACCAACATAAGCTATTATTATGTAATTTAGATGTTTTCTATACCCTCAAAATTCATTTCGGTGAGCTCCTGGCTGCTCTCAGTGACAGCCCTGCACAGTGTTAGTGACTGTAATTGGGCAGTGAGGCTTCCCGCTTCCTGGATTAGTGAGTTTTTGTTTATGAAAAAGTTTCCGATGTTTAGAATTTTGTTCTCCATCCTTGCTAATTGGCCTTAAATGCTAGTCAAGAAAAAGCTGCTACCGACAGTAAATTAAAATTGCCTTCATTTCATGTGTTTGGATGCCTTGTTTACCCAAAGACAGGATTTATTTTTTTGTTCCACATTTTTAAAAGTTTTTTTCAATTATGTTAGGTAGTAAAAATATAAAGAAAAACATGGTTCAATACATAAGTTCTCTGGGTGTTTTAAATTCCATGAGTGTATGTTTGCATGCATGTGCACACCTGTGCATATGTATATATGTGTGGTGTATTTGTGTGCACATGTGTGTGTTCATGTGTGTGGTGTGCACACATGTGCAGGCAGGTACATGTATCTGTATACATGTGCGCATGTGTGCGTGCATATGTAAGAGGATTTGGCAACATTCTGGATGGGTTTAGGCCATTTTAAATAGCCATAAAGGGAATATTTGGAATTTATTAAGAACGTTAGCCACATAGGTTCAATTTGAAGTTTGGGGTTCCAAGTCAGCCCTTGTATGTATACTGTATTTTCTCCAGGGTTTTATACCAATTTGGGACTTAACTGGCCTCTGCCATTTATGACCTTTGAGGCTAGAAAGCAGCTCACACCTCTCGAGGCCTTGGTTTGTGCAGCTGTGCAAACGGACATGGCATTACCCACATTCCAGTCTCCAGAGATCAAGAGCACACTGTTAATGCCTGGTAGGCAGTAAGTTCTCAGTGACTGCGTGACCGTGGGCAGGACCAGCATCCTGATGCGCCACTGGTAAGACCTCTCTGCTTGCAGCCTTCCGGTGAGATGTGGAAACTGGAGTAGCGTTGGTCCTGCCACATTCCCGCTGAGCTTTGGCCTCCCGTACAGAAAGAAAGAGCCCCATTTACACCCTGCAGTCTGTGTCTCAGGGACCATTGTAGAAATGACCTCAACTCTCTCTTAATCTTAGCGCTGATCTCTCTACTTTCTGTAGGATAACACATCTCAGTGTAAAGACTGCTAGAGAAAAATCCAATTGCAAGCCTCCCGCCTTACACACATACGCCCCCACACAGCAATCCTACACCAGAGCCTTCAAACCCCACATCTGTGGGGATGGAAACCCTCTTGCTTACTTTTACTAAAGACAAGAGAACTGGGGACAAAGGTTTGACATCACATTAACTGAAAAGCAATTATCCAAATCAGTGGCTGTGGAGAAAGGCATCAAGAATTAATTAGGATCTCCTCTTCACACTAAAGAGTGAGGGCTGCAGTGGGGGTGTCAGAGCGTGGGCACGGGGGTCACGGAGCCTGGTCTCAGAGCCAAGCCACATTCACTGGCAGGGACGCACCAGCCAGGTTGTAATCTTTCTCCCTTGGTTTCCTCAAAGTGGGATGAAAAATGAGATAGTGCCTACAATAGCACATGAGTCAGAACATCCCGTGGTGAGCACCACGCACACAGTGAGTGTTAAGCTGCTCAGTGTGGCACGGGTTCTGCAAACACTGGAGCAACAAGGACTTGTGGCGAAGGGACACAGGTGTGAACAGTGTGCTGTGCTCCTAGGACACGCCTTAACGTCAAAATAGAATAATAGAGAACAGAATAATAGAGCTTTACCTGCAGAAGACGTGCCCAATGTCAGGCCGCCACTGCACGCTGCACACGCATTACTGAGCTAATGTCCCTGCCAACCAGGAAACGTCGTTCCATGTGTGCCCATCAGGGGGGTTCAGTCGTTTGCCTGGGACCACACAGCTCCTGAATGGTGGAGCAGGGATCCAAACCCAAGCAGACCTCAGCCAAGTGGGAGGCTCTGCTGTGCAAACATCCACTGCTGCTTCTTGGTCCTCAGCGTCAAAGCGGTGTGGCTTGCTGAATGACCGCCATGCTGCAGAAGGTGCGTGCCCTCACTCCCAGCCCTGGGCGTTTCTTTTCTCTTTTTTTTTTTTTTTTTTTTGGTTTTGTTTTGTTTTTAGTCGGCTTTCTTTAACTCTCTATTCCCTCCTCTGTGAAACGGGGACAATATTATCTTTCTGCCTCTGTACACCAAGGTTTTTGTGGGGACTGAATCAAGTACTTAGAAAGATGTCTTTGTTTTGTTGTAGGTGGTGGTGGTGGTAGGGGGGTTATGTTGCTTGTGTTTTGTTCTGCTTTTCCCGGCAAGCTTCTTTGGCACCTGAGAGTCCACCTCTGCAAGGTCTCTGAGAAAGCTCAGGATGTGCTCTGGGGTTGTCGTTAATCTTAGGAATGGGACATCCTTTGGTCGCCAGCTGATGCAATGGCTCTATGCAGAATGGAAGTCAGGTGTAGTCCCCGGCCTGTGGTCTCGCCCCGTAAGTAAGAGACAAGGCACAATTATGGTGATGTTTGCTGCATGATGGATAAAACCAGCTTTGCATCCAGATTACAGGGAAAGAGAAAACATGTCCTCGGCCAGCACCTTCCCACACCCCATTCTCCCCAGGTATTTGGTTCTGAAGGAGAGAATTAAGCCTTCTTAAAATAGAACGTGGGCTCTTGAGAGCCAGGACCTCAAACAATGATTCCCTGAAGCAGTTGGGACCCTGGGAGAGTTTATTTCCAGGTGCTGTGCCATGATCGGCTGGCGAGCAGGCTCTGAAGGCAGGAGCATGGGGCTGGCCCGAGATCAACGTGGCTAATGCCTGACACGTTTACCTCGGTCAACATCACCTAAAGTCACCTGTCTGGCTCTTTGCGTGGACACTTCCCAGCATCAGATGCTGAAATCACAGAACAAGGGAGCTCTCTGGCCACTTCTGATGCTGTTTCACCTCCAACCAGTCTGACATCCATCTATAAAAGTACTGTGAGCCTTTCCCAAGCTTTTCACTGCCATTTTATAAGATTCCCATTGTTGGCTTTTACACTTATGTGGATCACTTTTCTTGTACTGTTGTTGGATCTGTCTGCTGGGGCTGCCACAACGATATACGACAGAACTGGGTGAGTTAAACAGACATTTCCTCATGGTGCTGGAGGCCGGAAGTGCAAGACGAATGTGTGGGCAGGTTGGTCTCTCCTGAGTCCTCTCTCCTTGGCTCGTGAATGACCGTCTTCCCCTTGAGTCCTCACACAACCTTTCCTCTGTGTGTCTCTGTGTGTGTCCAAATTCCCTCTTCTTATAAGGACCCCAGTCCTACTGAATGAGGGACCACCCATAGGACCTCATTTAGTCTTAATTATCTCTTTAAATGTAAATATCTCCTAAATGCAAATATAGTCACATGGAGGACTGGAGCTTCAGGCATATGGATGGTAGGGAGACCATTCTTTCCCTCTTCCCTCCCAGTCATGTGGCATATTTGTCTTTGCATCATGAGGACGAAGCTTTGCAGCAATTTTGCTTCTGCTCTCACTTCCTGGGGAGGGCTGTGGGGAAGGCTGAGTGCTGACAGGTGCGTCTCTAAGCATGTGGGAGGGAACTGGTCCTGGATATTCAGACCTATTGACTGCAATAGATGCATTTTGGAGCCATTTCTGTGACTCTGGGATTTATTTTTTTATGCTTCCATGAAAGCCACATAAAATGAGAGGAACATTATCAATTTGGAGATTTCAAGTGAACAACTCAAATGCTTAACGAGGAAAATGAAATGATCATTAAAACTATAGACAGACAAAGGAGCACATTTAACTAAGTTCTTATAACTAGAGGCAAGGGACCTTGGATAATTATTACATAAATGTGGATGAAATTCTCTTTGTCTTTAGAAGATTTTAATATCTACATGCAAGTGGGTGTGATGAATAGATCATCTACCACAAATACATCAATAAATAGAAATAATACCCATTTCATAAATTGTTATAGCATCTCTGTATATTGTTTGATAACTATTGACATTTTTCTTAAGGATTCTGGAATCATATGCTGAAACCATTTCCAGGGTATTCTGAAAAATGGCAGAGAGAGAGAGAGAGACAGGAGACAAACTCTCCATTAAAACAACAAAGACCTCCTTGCTGTGGGTGAAGTGCCGCAGGCTCACTCAGGGCATTCCTCTGGCTGCTCTCACTGTCTAGACTCTAGAAGGCTCTCTCACCAAGGACTCAGGCTGTGAGCTCCTGTAGAGGACAGCGGAGACCAGAACTCTGCGGACCAGGAAATACCTGGTCCACAGTAACCACCTTCTCCCCTGATCTACTCGGTGCACCATTTGGACTTCTAACTTTGTTTTTCAGCCCTATTGCTTTGCCTTGGTAAGTTTTGGTTTACCTCTGGGAAGGGGCAAAAGTGTAGGATTTCGGAGCGGAAGGGTACAGGTGAAGCCTTGGGACTTGGCAGACTTGCATCAAGCCACGCAGCTGGGTGGTAGCAGAGCCAGATCAAGACCCCAGGTCTCCGCAGCCTAAGGCCACTCATGAGCCTACGTAGGAGGACAGAGTCTCTTTTGTGCCTTGCTGTACCACAAACAGCTTCCCACGTGGAGCCAGCATGTGAGCAGTACAGGTAAGTGCCCAACTCCAAATCCCCAGGACAAATTAATCAGCAACATGGTCTGGAAAATGAGGAACTCTGTTACTCTCTTGGGAGCCAGAGGCCTCCTCATTCTGACCCTAAGCACTATTTCTGTGTACTTCCTAGCCTCCCTCTGCATTTGGTCAGGGAGAGAACTATGCCCTGTATCATCTATACATTGATTTGATAAAACTGCTTCCTATCTTACTAAAACATCCTCTGCCAGCTTACAAAATGGATTGCATTTGAGATATCGATGGCCAGAGGGAAGTTATTAAGAAGTGAGAGTTATTATCTGGATGTGAGCACAGAAATGAGTAATTATCTACTGGTTCTCTCCAACAGTGTCACGGAGACATGAGACAAGCTGGTGGCAAGTTTCCGTTAGTTAACATCACACACCTCCCTCTCTGGAAATTTGAGGCTGAGCGTGTTGGAAAACACGTTTGTTTCTAGGCAGCTTCCCACCAGCTACCTGGAGATGTGGCCTCACCAAGGTCTGGTTGTGAATCCAATTTGCCCTCTCCATGGGGTGAGTCCACTGACGCATGTGACAATGAAAGCTACACACATGTGTCACTAAGAGAGCAGGTTCCTGGTCCAGAGGGAACAAGAGGCGGCAATGAACAGCAAGTAATTCCACCCACCTGCACATCAACCATCTCCTCTACTAATCAGGGGCTGGTTTTAGCGAATCTTCCATCTTTTCACTTGATCCCCCTGTAACATCTCCAATACCCCCACAAGAACTGTGATTCTCTTCTACTTCCACGTAAGGTAATTGATTTCAAATTCCCCCAAAAAAAGACAATATGAGGAACCGTATACAACTCACAGTTAAAGCTTAGCTCTGTCAAAGTCTGTAATCATGACTGCCCATCACTTCTATTTATTTCATTCATTATTTCCCCCATAAAATGGGAATGATAAATTTTAAATTTACCTCTTGAGGTTTTCAAGAGGATTACATGGAAAATGGTGCCAACACATGGACGGGCTCATGGAATTGCAGCTACAATATTTATAAATAGCAGTAAGAGACTCCTTGACTTTCCTCCCCATACTTGTCTCTATCATAACCTTATATTTTTCATCACCTGTGTTGCTGTTGACTAAGAATCATAAAAGTTGGGGGCGCCTGGGTGGCTCAGTCATTAAGCGTCTGCCTTCGGCTCAGGTCATGATCCCAGGGTCCTGGGATCGAGCCCCGCATCAGGCTCCCTGCTTGGTCGGAAGCCTGCTTCTCCCTCTCCCACTCCTCTTGCTTGTGTTCCCTCTCTCACTGTCTCTCTCTGCCAAATAAATAAATAGAATCTTTAAAGAAAAAAAGAATCATAAAAATTGTGTACAGTGACATTTTTCCTAAGCATCTAATGAAAGGTATTCTATTATGAAGGAGTGAGTCTTCAACTGTAAGGCAGATCACAACCATAATGGTCAAGAAAATTCATTAAGAAACAAAAAAGAAAATGCATTAAGTATTTATCGAGCTGAGTGATAGGGCACTAAGAAGCTTAATGCAAAGTATGAACCACAATCCCTGACATCAAAACCTTCACAGCCCAATGCTAAGAAGTGAAACAAGAATACAAGAGCTACAGTGTCATGAGCTATGAAGGTGCACACATGACTTGTATTTTTCCACAACGTCAGCTTTATTCAACCATAAAGCAAAGTTAATCACCATTATAAAGCAGGTTCAGGATTCCAAACTCAGTGACATTTCACCATGTGATTGAAGTTGGCTTCTTACACAGCACTCAGAGCAGGACAGAAGAAAAACCACACAACAAACAAGATGACAGAGGGTGTAGGAAGCTAAGAAACCAAACGCGAAGTCAGTCTGTGGGCCTGCAGTTGAGATAAAGCCTCGGTCTGGTCCGGGTCAGTTCTCGGCACTTACTGCTTATTTTGTCTGAGCAGGGAAGGATCTCAGCTCTGTTTGGAGATCCATCAGCAGAGCCTTTCCAGGTAGCTGCCTTTTTTAAGTGGTCAGACATAGAAGAGTCATGTCTGAAGAGTCTGAGAGTTTGCTGCCCAAATCCTCCCCATTTTAAAGGGATTTAATCAGTCCTGGGCCCCTGCAGACCTCCTCTGCTCCTGCTTGTTATCAGTTCTGGGGTGTCCGCTGATGCTGGTCCCCGAGATATGTCGTAGCTGCTGTACCTTTAACTGCTTGGTCATTGCTTGACGTAGGCTCCTGCTGGACAAGAGGGACTCCGTTTTGCTCTCTACATACACTGTGCCTCTCCAGACACAAACACACACATTTAACCAAGATCCTATGTTTACAGATGCACAGTGAATAAATGGGTATAAGTGAAAGTGCATAATTGGTAATAAAATGAAGGTATGAGATTGTGGTTTGTAAGAAATGTATATTTGGTCTTCATCCCATTCCTGGCACAGAGCTCCTAAAACCCTTGGAATTTCCTAAGTGATAAGAGGAATGGAGGTGTCTTTTGTTATGTTAATGAGAGGACTCTTGGAATGTCCCCAGGTCACCTAAAGATGGGGCCTGGTACACAATGGAACCAACCATGTGATTAGAGAGTTGGAATTTTCAGTCCCACCCCAGACCTCACGGACAGGAGGAGGGCTGAAGATGGAGTTCAATGGCCAAAGGCCTATGATTTCATCAACCATGGCTCTGTAATAAAGCCATAAAAACCCAAAAGGATGGGGTTTGGGGAGCTTCTGGGTTGGTGAACACATGGAGGTCCTAGGAGAGTGGCCCCTCAGAGAGGGCATGGAAGGTCCACACCCTTTCCCCATGTCTTGGCCTGTGCACTTCTTCCATCTGGCTGCTCCGGGATGATGTCCTTTTTTAATAAGCCAGTCATTGGATAAGTAAAATGTTTTTGAGTTCTGTGAGCTGCTCTAGCACATGAATTGAATCCAAGGAGGAGGTTGTGGGAACCTCCGATCTACAGCCGATTGGTCAGAAGCACAGGTGACAACCTGGGCTTGATAATGGTGTCTGAAGGGAGGGCAGTCTTGCAGGACTGGGCTCTTAACCTGTGGGATGGGATGCTATCTGCATGGAGACAGCGTCAGAATTGAGGTGAGTTGTGGGACACTGAACTGGTGTCAGAGAATTGCTTGGTGGCATGGGAGAAAGCCTGCATGGGAACTGGGGTCAGAATCGTAGAAGGTAGGAACATCATGCACGAGCTGCTGTGCTGCGTGTGAGCACAGGACAAGTGACATACAGGGACCAGCAATGGATAAGAGCACACAGCTGTCCAAGAGAGAGAGAGCTTTATTTTGCAGGTTGGATTCTCAAGTGTAGAATGAGCAGAGAGAGCTGAAGCAAAGGGTTCGCATCGGGGTGAACACTTGGATGATGTGCCTAAAAATGGGCACTTGTGAAAACTGCCTGAGCCAGCATCAGTCTGCTGGCACAGTGCACGCCCCTCCAGGTCAAATCCATCCAACACCTTTCTGAGCCTACCCACAAAGGATGCCCAGTATCAGGCCCGATCACCGGCAATCCATGGTGGATGTCTGTGGCTTTGCCAGCTGACCTTCATCAGAACCCCTCTCCCAGCTGCAGGGAACCTCCTATTGTAGAGTCTTGCATGCCTTTCACTACGGAAACTGGAATCCAGACACTGGCTCTTTTTGCCGTGGTCACTCGGATGCTCCCAGATGGGGCTTCAGTTCTGCAATAAGTGACAGGAAGGAACAGGGATGACTCTTGCCAAGGCGATGTGCATCAGTGCCCACAGTCACGCCTGGTACCCAGGAGCAGTGTGCTGGGATGCTCGCCAGAACATTTCTGTAGGGCTACATGCATGAGCTGTGACCCTATGGCCGGCGCCTCTGGTGTCCGCCCGTCTTCAGAGCCTTGATATCCAACCTTTCCTGTGTCACCTCAGTACTTCTCTTTTCTGTTTAAATAAACCAGAGCCCATTTCAGTAGTTTACAACTATGTAGTCTTCTTCTCAAGCCATCACGTGCATACACTAGAATTCTGGCGATCTAGAAGACCGCAGAAAGCAGTGCACAATTTACGCCCTCACTCGGACCAGAAGAGACCCCAATATGAGTTGTATCATAAAAACTAAATAACAGAAGCCATTTCTTTTGCAAAATGGTGCCCCCTTTACAAAATGCCTGCAGTCTAGATTTAGCGGTTTCCACGGGAATGCACCATGTTACGCTATAGGTCATTTAGCCAAATTGCTTTTGATTTTTGAAATGTGCAGATTGCCTTTGCTGAAGGACCTGTTGGCATGAGGATGCATATGTAAGGCTTATTAAGTATGCTTGTTATACAGGAGGGAATGATGTAATTGTTCTAGCCATACACGGAGCATAGAGGTGAATTTGAATATAATGCTCCAGAGGAATCAGTTTGATTTCTTGCAACCAGCATATGACCTGAGGAATTAGTTTCCATCTCCACCTGCTTTTGAAAGAAAATCTTTATTAGTTCATAGTTAAAACACCCTCTTCTTACTGAGACTCCTGCATAGCCAGACTCAGAGACATGTTAAATTGCCCATTCCATCCATTCACAGAAGCCCAGTGAAGTGGGCAATTTCTGATTCTTTTCTTTGGCTGTTTTTACTGTGACTGCCTTAGATAAGAAAAACTAATCGGTGCAATTCTATAGTGAGCCTTATGATGGATTTTCTGTTCCTAATAAAATTTGCTGTCAAGCTACTTTGGCAGTTCTGTTTTCATTAAAGGTCATTCAGAAAGTGGCACAGTGACAGTTACACACAGTCCAGGGCTCGGCTCTTTCCAGGGGGTTCGTAGAGGGACACCTGGTGGCCAAGACACACCCTTGCACTGGAGAGGCGAAGAAAATGTGCAAGTGTGTATGTGCGTGTGTGTGTGTGTGTGTGGATGCACGTGTGCACATGCATGTGCATGAAAGGGACAAAGGAGACTAAGTGCACCATGGGATGCTGACAGCAGGTAAAAATCCTGAAAACACTCTCCAGCCATTTTATGAGCTCAGTTCTAAGCATCTATTACCTTGTTTCCCCATTGCCCCCCCAAACTGGGACTTTCATGGGTGATCAGTAAATGGGCTTGGCTAACTGACTAGTTTCTCCTTCCACAGTTTATGTTTACAAAGACCTACTCCAAAAGAATTTGTGAAGGACCATACATATTTACAATAAATTTTTATCTAAATATTTCCCACAAATGTACAATAGTAGTTCATACTTCTTTTAATAAAACTTTATTATCTTTTTCAGAGAGTAGTGTTAGGTTCACAACAAACTTGAGGGGAAGATTCCCTACCCCCATGCACACAGCCTTCGGCACTGTCAAATCCCACACCAGATGGTATGTTTGTTACAACTGATGAGCCCACATTGACATGTCATCATCACCCAGAGTCCATGGTTTGCATTAGGGTTCATTCTTGGTGTTGATCATTCTACGGGTTTGCATAAATGTCTAATGACAGGTGTCCATTGATTGAACTCAATCCATTTTTAGGGAGACTGCCCTAAAAATCCTCTGTGCTCCACCTAGTCATCTGCCC
Organism: Eumetopias jubatus; assembly: GCF_037043125.1. Classification (NCBI taxonomy): domain Eukaryota; kingdom Metazoa; phylum Chordata; class Mammalia; order Carnivora; family Otariidae; genus Eumetopias; species Eumetopias jubatus. Next base: position 6,462,731 of record NW_028274808.1, read on the forward strand.
TCCCCGCTTCCAGTTCATACTTAAAAAACAAAAAAACAAAAATAACTCTTTTCTCCTTGAGTAAAATGACAAAACGATCTTCTATATGCTGACTCAAGATATCAAAGATAGAAAATAAACTTCTTCCTTTAATTTCAGAGATGATACATTCTCTGGGTTTCTACTCAATCACCTCTGCAAACATCTTAACCCCTCAGTAGGAATCCACCAATCAAATTCCATTCATTAAGCAATTCACTGTGCTGAGCCCAGGGCTTTACTAGGAAGCAGAGTAAGAGGGAACTGACATTCTGCAGTGCCTGTTAAGTGAAGCATTTTAGCTCTCTGTCACCTCTGAGAGATGCATTAGCTCTATTCTGCAGCGTGGAAATTCGGATTAATCAGGTTAGAGAGGTAAGCCTAACACACATGAACCCACACTGAACACCTTAGGATAGGATAGAATGGAGAGCAAAAGCATGGGACATGCTGAGCATGTTGAGCAGGAGAGAGATCACTGAGGACTCCAGCGGCCAGGATGCTGGAAGACAGAATCTGAGCTGAAAAGGATCTTGGAAAATGTTCATAAAGGTGAAGGATGAGGGGTGAAGGACTGCGTGAAAGAATCTAGCAAGTGACTGGCCCATGATGCCATGTTTAAAGTGTAAGTTGTAGAGTAGAGAACACCCGGAAATAAGTTTACACAGAAGGAGAGGTCAGATTTTAGAGAACCTTAATAATGGCGGGGAGCATTTAGACTAGATGGGGTAGGAAATAGAGAGCCACTGAAGGCTATTGACCAAGCTGTGAAATGAAGAAAAGCTTTCTGAATGCTTTCCTGTTCAAGAAAAAATATTAACATCTCCGACAACCTTAGGCTGTTGGTATAGAGCCTCACCAATACCATGTGTAAAGTTACAAGGATGTATTTTAGCGTATCTTACGAGAACCGTCATCAATCAGGGGTCATCTGTAACAGACAAATCATCTATCTCAACTGAAGAGGTAGAAGCAAAGTCCTAACTTTCCCATATCCCCACAATAAAAACTGCACACATCCAACCCTTCAATAAATATTTACTGAGCACCTATTTCTTGCCAGGAGCTCTTCTAGATTCCTCGTGGTATAGCCAATGCAGAAATGATTTCTACTTTGAAGAAGCTTACTGTCTAGTAAGGGAGACACTGAAAAACCACCCCTTAAAGTGTTCACTCTGTGTCATGATGTGGACTGGGAGGGAGACACACACCTGCTGGGGTAGGCAGTAGTGGAGGTGGCGGGGGCTAATTCAGGTAAGGGGTCTCACAACTTTGCAAAGAAGATTCCCATGGAGACCTGAGAGATGAGAAGAAGTTAGCCACACAAAGAGCAAGCGGCAAAGAGGTCAAGAAAGAGGATGTCTGGCAGGACCTGCTCCTTGCCTACTGGAGACAAACATCTATCAAAACCCAGCTCTGACAGGCAATCATCCGATATCCCACCCACTCCCAGACACAGGTGGCTATCATCAGTCCCCCTACCAAAGGGTTATTGACCAAGTGCTTTCTGCATTGTGTGTATTCATTCACCTATCTGTCTCTCTGTGAGACTGCGAGTTCCATAAGAACAAAACCTTTTCTCCTTTAAATCACTATCTGTCACTCCAAATGGGTGATGAACTGAGCTGGAATCCAAAGCACCAACGTAAGATGTTCACTGCTCCACCTCGGCTTCACGCCCCATGTCACAGATACCTGTCTCTTTTTTATTCTTGTTAAACCCCCTGGCCAAAGGTTCTTAAAAAGGGTAATATCATGCAATCCTTAGAAAGTTATTTGGAGAGGGCGCCTGGCTGGCTTAGTCAGTTAAGCATCTGCCTTCGGCTCAGGTCATGATCTCAGGATCCTGGGAATCAGCCCCACGTCAGGGCTCCCTGCTCCGTGGGGAGCCTACTTCTCCCTCTGGCTCTTCCTCTCTCTCTGTCTCTCATGAATAAATAAATAAGATCTTTTAAAAAAAGTTATTTGGAGAATCTGCAGAGACAGTGAGAGAGGCAGTCAAATCATTATCCAAAAAGGTGCCAGGGTTTGGAGCAAAGTCTATTTATTTGGGCTTTTTTTTTTGTTTGTTAATTTTTTTAATGATCATTGAAAAGAATTATCTCCTCAGTGTGCAAAGCAACCCTTGGGGAGGGCAGAAGTCATGTGTGGTCAGCATTTTAGGGTGGAGCAAGCTCCACTTGCCCTGCTTCCTCTCCTGGTGTCCCGGAAGGAAATTTTCAAGTATTCTTCCAGTTCATTCAGGTGATTTAACTTTGAATGAGAAAAAACAGTATCTTTTCAAACATGAGCCCCGGGCAGCCATCCCTCTGACCACCACCCACCAGAAGGAGCCGAGAAGCTGCCAGGGCTGCCAGGAGCTGCCTTACTTAGAGGTTCTGTTACAAGTGGAGAATTGAAAACTAATCTCCCAGATCAAGGCTTGATTTAAACTGATCATCAATAGGCATCCACACTAAAGTGACCAGATAGAACCACCATGAAGATTTCTTTTAAAACTTGCCCTTAGGGTAGTCTCCTCTGCTACTTAATGTTCATGCTTAGCTGATGTAACCAAGAGACCCATTCTTGAAAAGAAAAATTATAGAAGCACACTACACTATAGCCTTTAGGTTTGATTATTTTTTTGAAAGATTTTATTTATTTAGAAAGAGAGCATGCAAGCGAACAGGGGCAGAGCAGAGGGAGAGAGAGAATCTCAAACAGATTCCCACTGAGTGTGGAGCCTGATGCATGGCTTGATCCCATGACCCTGAGATCATGACCTGAGCCAAGATGATGACCTGAGCCAATATCAAGAGTCAGACATTTAACCAACTGAGGCACCCAGGCACCCTGTCCTTAGGTTTGATTATAGCTGAAGACGGCTTTCCCATCATGGAGCAGATTCTGAGATTTCATGGGCACTTAATAAAAATGGGTGGAAGGAAGGAAGGAAGGAAGGGAGGAAGGAAGGACTAAAGGCAATTACTGAGACTCTGGTGGCAACATAGCTTCAGTGGAAATTCATTAAGGACACACAAACTGCAAAAATGAACTATTGGGACTTCATCAAGATAAAAAGCTTTTGCACAGCAAAGGAAACAATCAACAAAACCAAAAGACAACCGACAGAATGGGAGAAGATATTTGCAAATGACATATCAGATAAAGGGCTAGTGTCCAAAATCTATAAAGAATTTATCAAACTCAACACCCAAAGAACAAATAATCCAATCAAGAAATGGGCAGAAGACATGAAACAGACATTCTGCAAAGAAGACATCCAAATGGCCAACAGACACATGAAAAAGTGCTCAACATCACTCGGCATCAGGGAAATCCAAATCAAAACCTCAATGAGATACCACCTCACTCCAGTCAGAATGGCTAAAATTAACAAGTCAGGAAATGACAGATGTTGGCGAGGATGCGGAGAAAGGGGAACCCTCCTACACTGTTGGTGGGAATGCAAGCTGTTGCAACCACTCTGGAAAACAGTATGGAGGTTCCTCGAAAAGTTGAAAATAGAACTACCCTACGACCCAGCAATTGCACTACTGGGTATTTACCCCAAAGATACAAATGTAGGGATCCAAAGGGGCACATGCACCCCAGTGTTTATAGCAGCAATGTCCACAATAGCCAAACTATGGAAAGAGCCTAGATGTCCATCAACAGATGAATGGATAAAGAAGATGTGGTGTGTACACACGCACACACACACACACACACACACACACACACAATGGAATATTATGCAGCCATCAAAAAAAAGAAATCTTGCCATTTGCAACGATGTGGATGGAACTAGAGGGTATTATGCTAAGCGAAATAAGTTAATCAGAGAAAGACAAGTATCATAGGATCTCACTGATATGAGGAATTTGAGAAACAAGACAGAGGATCATAGGGAAAGGGAGAGAAAAATGATACAAGCCAAAGCCAAAGAGGGAGACAAACCATAAGAGACTCTTAATCTCAGGAAACAAACTGAGGGTTGCTGGAGTGGTGGGGGGTGGGAGGGATGGGGTGGCTGGGTGATAGACATTGGGGAGGGTATGTGCTATGGTGAGTGCTGTGAAGTGTGTAAGACTGATGAATCACAGACCTGTAGCCCTGAAACAAATAATATATTATATGCTAATTTAAAAAAAAGGACACACAAGAAACACCATTTCTTGACAGCAGAGCTTGTAAACTCTGCAGGTAAGGAAGTAACCAACAAAACTTCACAACAAAACTTCCAGAAACAGCACAGTCTAGAAGAGCCAATTATCAATTTTCCTAAAGCACTCATCTGCTCCACAGTTTATCTGCACATAGTCTTGCTTTCTTCTTCTTAGAAATCTAATTAAACAGAATAGAAAAAGGAAGACTTTGTTGATCCACCCACGACCTTGTGGCTGCATTTCCAATGGACACCTTCTTCAGGCCAACAAGTGATCTTCGAAACCCAAATGCTTAACAAGCTAATCATGTCCTCAAAACCTGGAGATGCGCATACTAGAAATCTGCCAGGAAGAGAAAAGAGGGGAGGAGAGGAGAGGAACGGAACACTGCAGAGCCTGAGTTATCAAATGAGTGGATCATACATCTTTGTGTTATAAAGCCACTACATAGCTAATCAAATTGAGCAAATCCCCAGAGGACTTGAAATACCTTGTGAAGGCAATTCTCTTGGCTTTTATTGCACTACGAGTGACTCTGATGCTCTGAGATGGCACATCATCTTGAAAAAATAGCCAAGCTATGTTATGCAAATCCGACTCAAAAGAACATGACCATTATCTAATTTATTCCTCATTTTAAACATTCCCGGGGTTTAAGACCTAGGAAATAGTATCAGCCTTGAGACAGGTGCAAAACTCAGGCAACAGTGAGGGACCTTGGGCCTTTCGTCACCCAAGGGGCTGGAACAAACAAGAGGCTAACCCTAGTGAAGCGCCGCCTCCCCCATTTCCATTGCCCCCGTGGAGTGGCAAACTGTGTGGAGAGGCAGGGGGCTCCTTGCAGGCAGGCATGGGGGCTGTGTCACTGCTGATGGAGCCCCCACACAACAGGTCTGGCAGTTTAATGGACCCTGGGGTCAGGCAGAGGGCTCAGAGTGGAAAAGTACTGAGAACGGGGTCAGAGTGGGCAAGGCATCAACACACTTTGCCCCCTGCCCCCAGCAAGAGCCTGGGGAAGATCCAAGACCTCAGATAGAGAGACCCAGGGATGAGGGAACCTGAGCTGAGTGCAGACATGCAGGAGACCCCGAGTCCTTGCCGGCCACTGCCCTGGACACTGCAGTGCGCAGGCCGTGCACCCAGCCTGGCCGCGGAGGTGGCCCTCCCTGAGGCCTGCCAGGTGAGCCTCTGTACCTGCCTGTGGCCGGGCCTGAAAAGTCACACTTAGGATTTCAAATAGGGCCAGACTCTTCAAGTCCCAGTTTTATGCTCTCTAAAAATCCTCTAAGAAGTTGGGAGCAGTCACCCTTGCTGCTCACCCCAAAACTGTCACATGTCACTGAGAGATTAGAAACCATGACCTCTGAATCAGGGTGACTCGGTCATGTGTCTGAGGGTCCTGGACACGTTTGCCCCATGCCTGGTTCTAGTCCTCTCCCTGCTCTGGGCCCCACAGGCTGCATATCCTTCCTTACGCCTCAGCAGGCTCGGGCTGGGCTTGCTGCCGGAAACACCTGCTCTGAGCTCCGTTCTGCAGCAGCATTAGCTCCGTGGCTCAGCCCCCACTGAGACTGGGTCAGGCTGCCAGATCCCAGCATCCACCCCGCGTTCCCCTGTGGGCCATGGGGCCAACACCTCACTCTCTCCCTCCAGCCCCTGCTTCCTGCCCCTGCTAATCTCTAAATTACCTCATGGCCCCATTTGATTTCTCAGCATTTCATCATCTGTAAACAAATCCCTTATATTTTATTTCCTCTATTTAGAGTATAGTAGTTTCTGTCTTTCTGGCTGGATTCTGACACACTCTTACTATGTGAATTCCTATTGACCATAAAACCCACACCTCATTCCCATACCTGGTCACTCATCAATCAACATTAACTAACATAATGCCACTTAAGGGAACCAGGAAAGGAAGCTAGTATTTCCTGCAAGAAGAAATGATAGGGCATCAGATTAAGGCAACATAAAATAATCGAATTACGTGTGAGCAGAGATGCTTTCAACAAAGCGACAGAGACACTCGTGCCCTGTAGGAGGCTGGTTGACTGGTGGGTCCCCAAGGTCATCAGAGTCACTGGGCCTCTTTCATAAATCGAAAAGGTCCGTTATCAAAAGGCAAATGTTGGTAATAATGTTTCTGGAGTCATTATGGATGGTCTGGTCCCTCTATGTTGAACGGTCTGGTCATAGTGAAATAATAAAAGAACCCAAAAAAGCAAGACTTGTTTATGAAACTTTCAGGAAAATAATCCCAACCTAATTGCATCTTGGAATGATAGCTACTGGAATTGAAAAGCACCTTACAGGAGTACCTAAGTCAGCCCCCTGCCATCTTTTAGTATAAACTTGCTTATAAAGTAACTGAGGTTTGGAGAGATCACGTGACCATCGAAAACCAGGGAGCTGGGGCGCCTGGGTGGCTCAATCGGTTAAGCGACTGCCTTTGGCTCAGGTCATGATCCCGGAGTCCCGGGATCGAGTCCCGCATCAGGCTCCCTGCTCAGCAGGGAGTCTGCTTCTCCCTCAGACCCTCCCCCCTCTCATGCTCTCTCTCTCTATCTCATTCTCTCTCTCAAATAAATAATAAATAAAATCTTAAAAAAAAAAAACACCAGGATGCTACTGAGTCCTGAGGGGCACTGATGGGCTGGGCCCAGGCTGGGCCAGTGATAGAATAACTAAAAAGAAGTTCAAATCAAACCCCAAGAAGTAAGAAAATGACAGTAAAAAGGAGGAAATAGTGTCAGGTCTAAGGGCTGAGCTGGGTCATCCTGGACACCAAGTAAACGTCACATTGGCACATCCTCTCTGGCTAATATTTCATTTACAAGCTAAATGTTTAGTTTAGCATAGGTTACCCTAGTGCAGTTTACTTCATTTAGGCATTTCTGTCCCCCACCGTATAAGAGTCCCCTTGCTCTGCATCACATCACCACCAACTACAGTCCCGGAGAAGCTCCCAGGGAGAATCCCGCTCCTCCTTCCCCAGGTCCTAGCACTGCTGTCTCTGCAATCCTTGGCCTATACCCCTTCACTCCAATCCCTGTGGCCTTCATGCTAGCGCCTCCTTCCCTTCTGTCCTAAAATCTCCCCCGCCTCTCTCTTGTAAGGACATTGTGATTACACTTAGGTCCACCCAGTCACTCCAGGATCAGCTCCCCCCCCGAGACCCCCAATCCGATCACACCCACAAAGACTCTTCTTCCATATAAGGTAACAGTCATAGGTCCCAGGGCCTAGGACCTGGGTAACATGGGGGCCGTAATTCATCCTGGCGCATCCGCCCCATATGCGAATTACCTATCCCTCTATGTTAAACGGTCTCCTTTGAAAGCGAGCTGGAATTTTTGACACATTTGCTAACTGAGTGGCAGTTCTCCACTACCCTTGGGATAGTTACATCAGCCTTTCCTGGTTTTTGCATTCTATTATCTAGACTCAAAGACGTGACATTTCTGAATGCCTTAATTTGCATTGCCTGGTGGGTGACAGACACAACTTACCCACATACGTCCAAGATGAAAAAGTCATACTAAATTGTGACTGCCTCAACTTTTGGGAAAAGGATAGGCACATCAATTGATTGCCACTTTACAATAAATTTTTTAAGTGAATCACTCTTCCACCAAGAAATGTTTGCTTGTTATATTCCAAAAATTCTGTATTTTGGCTCTTTTGAACGCACAATAACTTCTCATTCAGGGCTGCATCAAAGTGTATCGTTTTTGAGTCATTTAAAGAAACAACCCAGAATCCTAACTTAAGGTAAAATTCAATTGCATGTGGTGCGACCAGTGGGAATAAATCAACTGAGGTGACAATCAAACGAGCAGATTCCTTTTACACTTGGTTAGGTTCCCAGATGCAGACTCGGTGACAATTTCATCAGAATGCACTCCTCTGCCTGGAGGCCGGTGCATTTCTTCTGATTCTGATTGTAAAACGCCTTCCAATTGCAGAAACTTGAAACTGTGAAACAGGGCGCCTGGGTGGCTGAGTTGGTTAAGCGACTGCCTTTGGCTCAGGTCATGATCCTGGAGTCCTGGGATCGAGTCCCGCATCGGGCTCCCTGCTCAGCAGGGAGTCTGCTTCTCCCTCTGACCCTCTTCCCTCTCGTGCTCTCTATCTCTCATTCTCTCTCTCTCAAATAAATAAATAAAATCTTTAAAAAAAAAGTAACAGTGCAACAATGATCTTTTTAAAAGCAAAAACACGATCATTAATGTGGGCAAGATTCCTCCCTGCTTTCACATTTGCATGACCTCATAAAGTCATCACTAACATAACGACGAAGCCATATTCCAGACTGAATTTGCATGACCTTTGCTGGGGTTTGTGTTTTATGGCCCCTCAGGCAAGGGTGGCCTGATTTGATAGTAAATAAAGTTGCTGTGCCATAAAGTTATTTCCAAAAAATCTCACTAATTCTAAATTCCTATTTAATTCCATCTCTGTTCAGACATATTTTTTCTAAGTCAAAAAGTCCCTTCAATCTGCATAGAACATTACCTTGGAATAATAAAAATGTCACAATTTTCTTAGCACCATAAATATTGCAGGGTAGTCGACGTTAAAATTCAACCCCATGATATAGAGTTTAGACTAATATATTTCCTGTTACGTAGGAAAACTGTTTTTATAGATGTTATTAGGATTATTCTGTGATCCTAAGAGTTTCATGATGATGGGCCTTCTATGCATTCACTTATATGCATTTATTCCTCATTTAACAAACATCTGCTTACTTAGCATCTATCCCAAGCTAGGTCCTAGGGAGATGACAGGTTAAGAATTCAGGATCCATAGAAACAAATTCTCAGTCTAGATGGGGAAGAAAAACATGCAGTTAAGCTTTACCATTAAGATACATTCAAAGTCCTACAGGGGCACATAGGACCAAGTGATTTACTCCATCTGGAAAAGTCATTAAAACATTTCAAAGGAAGTAGCATTTTAACTGGGTCTTATAAAATGAATACAGAGTTATCATACGGACAAAGGACATTAATATGTATGCATGTGTGTTGAGTTTCTACTAGTAAGAGGCATCAGTAAGAAGCTCAGACCAGAAATTGGGTGACCTGTGCTCTAGCTCTCTATGACGCTCGTTCATGACCATTTCATTTCCCTCTCTCTCTCTTTTTTTTTTAAGATTTTATTTCTTTATTTGACAGAGAGAGACACAGCGAGAGAGGGAACACAAGCAGGGGGAGTGGGCGAGGGAGAAGCAGGCTTCCCGCTGAACCGGGAGCCCGATGTGGGGCCCGATCCCAGGACCCTGTGATCATGACCTGAGCCGAAGGCAGACGTTTAACAACTGAGCCACCCAGGCGCCCCTTCATGTCCCTCTCTTGACATCTGTGCCGGAATAATCAATCAGGTGCATTCCATCTAAAACTGTATGAATCATGGGCTCCAAGCAAACACTGTTCCCTCCTGTCCCATCATCACCGTGACTCCTCCCACAAACGCTCTACCCCAGCCCCCAGCGGATCATACAGAGGGAGAATGACAGGCATTACATTTAATGACAAGGGGTGATGCTCACGGCACCACAACCTCCCGGCCAGGGACGTTCGGTTGGCCAATCAGACTGGTCTCCACCCTGGGAACGACATGGTCAATGACCATTTCTGCCCACAGCTAGAAAAAGGCTATGCCCGGAACTGCCCCATGAGGTCCTTCTCCCAAGCTTGCAGGTGCTCCAAATGGGATCTGAACACTGGAATCCACAGGAGCCATGGGTGGAGCCCATGGGGTGCCGGTCACATCCCCTTCACCGTATGCAATGTCCACTCCTCTGCTGGCATCTCTCCGACCTCTCTATAGTGTCCCTTTGTCTCATAATTTAAAGCTTCTACTTTTCTATCTGCCTTCCAGATGCTTCAAAAATATCCTCACCCACAACATGCGGTGCTCCAACCAAGTTGCTCATTTAAGTTTTGATGGCTTATCTCACATTCCTTCTCTATCATTCTGCATAGACTCTGTTCACGCTCCAGGGACAAAGTAATGAAACCTCTCTCTGACCTCACCCCTACGTCCATCAGGTCTCAACGTCTGCTATAGTATCACATCCTCTACACAGGAGGTATTTTTTCTGTACAACAACCCTATGGCAGGGTTTATAGGGAGCAAAAGGGAGCCGAAATTTTTGTTTGTTTTCATTTTGGGTTTTTGTTTTTTAAGGTTTATTTATTTAGAGAGAGAGAGAACATGGTGGGAAAGGGGCAGAGAGAGAAGGTGACAGAACCTCAAGCAGACTCCGTGCTGAGCAAGGAGCCTGACACGGAGCTGGGTCTCACAACCCTGAGATCATGACCTGAGGCAAAACCAGGAGTCAGATGCTCAACGACCTGAGCCACCCAGGTGCCCCAAGGGGGCTGAAGGACCTCACCCAAGTTCTTATACATAGTAATTGGCAAATTCAGAAACTGGAGTCCATATGATTCTGAAAGGCACTTTCACTTTCTTTGATGCTTTTAAAAAGTCTGTAAAGCAAATTATCTTCTTCCTTTGTATTTCAGTAATGTGTGTTCCCTTTTTAGTCCCATTACTGTAAACTCCTTGAGGCTAGAGACACTGCCATATTTATTTCTATCCCCCACAGGGCTTCACACAGCGCCAGGCATAGAGTGAATGCTTAATATTTGTTAAACTGAAATTATCTGAAGCATGTTCCAACTTCCAGCTCCTAAAGAGCCTGAGGTTTTCCATGCAGGAGGCTAATGGCCCTTGTTTCGCTTTTGTTTGGACCAGAAAAAGGTACATCAGCCTTTGAGCTTGTGCAGGATGAAGCCAGAGAGCAGGTGATGGACCTGAGTGAATACCCACCATCATCACTGCTCTCCTTCTTCTTCCATCAGCCCACTGACATCCTCTTGAGTCTTCTGTTGCCGCTTATCATAAATAACCTGGCTCTTCTTCTAGTCCAGTCTAACTCAAACCTTGCAAATGCAAATAATAATAATAATAATAATAAGTGGCCTGTGCAGGAATCTCAAAAATGAGATGATCTATGCTAGAGTTGCATAGATCTGCTTGGTTCTGCTCCAAATATGAGTGATGTCACTGAGCATATGCTACGGACTGAATGATTGTGTCCCCCCAAAATCCATGTGTTGAAACCCTAACCCCAGTGTGATGGGGTTCAGAGGTAGGACCTCTGGGAGGTAATTAGGGCACCAGGCTGGAGCCCTCATGAATGGGATCAGCACACTTAAGGGAACAGATGATCTCTTTCTCCACCACCACGAGGGGGGTGCAATAAGGAGGTGGTTGTCTATACGACAGAAAGAGAGCCCTCACTATGAGCCTGACCATCCTGACACTCTGATCTTGTACCACCAGCCTCTAGGTCCATGAAAAACATGTGTTTGCTGTGTAACCCACCACTTTTTTTTTTTTTTTTTTTTTTTACAGCAACCCAAACTGAGACAGAACGAAACCATGCCGGAGTGGTAGGGTCAGTATGCAAAGCATGAATGATTGGCCGCACAACAGACAGTGACGTTCACGGAGAATATACATCTCTGTAAATGTTCCAACATTTCAAGGTAAGGTGGAAAATGAAGTTCTCAAATAGAAACATCATGTCAGAGAAAAGCTGAAGAAAGGGGACTATATATAATGAGACTCAGGAGACTTGCATTCTGAGGTGGGATACAGTGTTAATTAGCTGAAAGGTAAGCAATTGTGGGCAAGGTCTTTCTCCTCTGCTTCTCCAATGTCATGGGGGGAAGAAAACCTGATCACTTTTTTTTCTAGGCTCCCTCTAGCTCTATAGAGTTTGTAACCCCCGTCTCCAGCCAGACCATATTGAATGTTTTAAATAAATAGACCTTTTGGATTGAGGAGAGAGCAGAAGGCTAGTTGAAGACAAAGCATAATCTGACACCCTGCAACCTCTCCCCCCTCCCCCCAATGGGACACATGTGATATTCTTCCAGGAAGGTCCCAACTATCTCCAAGTTACTGCTTTACTGGAGGGGAAAAACAACCTTAACTTGACAATGGCAAGGCCTCAGGTATCTTGTAGATCCTCTTTAGCATATGAAAGTTCTTTTAAAACCTCCCTTTTCCCTTACCTCCCCTGACCCCATAGTATATTATCAGCCACCCCTCACAACCCTGGTGCAACAGCTCTTTCTGCCCACAGGTCGTGTCCCGTGCTTTAATAAACCACCATTTTTCACCAAAGATGTCTGAAGGATTCTTTCTTGGCCATCAGCTCCAGAACCCACCCCACCAAACCTCACCTATATTCCAAAACCACATCAAAATCACCAACAGGCAAAAACCATCTGAAGGTTTCACATACCCTTTTCTTCCCTATTAATGTAATTAATTGTATTAATGTAATTAATGTAAAGTAATTAATTACTTCAGTATATAACCAGAAATACTTGTACCTGTGGAAAATTCCAATGGCCTGTGCCTTTGTTGGAGGTGCATGGTTAAGTGTCTTTACCATCCCAGTGTGGCATCTGCAAGGATGTGCAGGCACCATTCCAGCATTATGGTGATTCGTTCAGTACCTTTCCCAGGGCAGAGATTAAAGCTATTGATTACACCTACCCACAGCCTCCCCAGGGCTTAATCACTTTAGATTTTGCCTAAGCGAAGTCCACTAGGGAAATCCTATTAAACCATAAATAAAGGGACAGATCTCCTTATATAGGTTAAGGCACATACATCCAATAAGTGAACCCACAAGATCCGAAAACTGGACAAACTTCAAACATAGAAATAAGTTATAAGAAAGTGGTGCAAAGTGCTATGGAATTTCTTGATTTAGAATAATAGATTACAAATTAAATTTTCTATTCCTAAAAGAAGAAAAAAATATTTCAATACCAGTTCTAAGTGAATTTTAGGCCTACTTAAAATCCACCTAGAGATTTTTTTTAAGGAGCCCCACAATATAGTCTATGATTTTACTGGTATAAGAAACCACAGTAAGTGCACATATGAAGCTGTCTTCTTTGAAAATGTATCCCACTTAACATATTTACAGAAAAATACTTAAAAGCCACGCTCCTGAAAAGTGGAACATAACATCGGCTGGGTACGGTTAAGAGTTTTAGAGGGTCATGTCACCAAATTGTCCTCTTCTGTAGATCCTTGGGAAATGACCTTCAAGTCCAGCAGAGAATTTAAGGCCGGCCATATCCTTCCAGTCTACTGAGTAAAGTTCTGACACTTTCCGACGCTTGTTTGTGTTTGTAACTAGGTGGACAGAGTTAAGAGCGAATACCGTCTGCAATTTATCTCTAAGGGGGGAGAGAAAGAAAAACTTGAAAGGCTACTCAAACAGTGCGTTTTTGCATTTTGAAAATTTTATGCTGCCATTTCTCGGCTGACACTATTTTAGCTGCAAAGAATAGGTTTTCTCATTTGGAAACATCGCCTACTGAACAGTGTCTGAAGGAAAAAAGAAAGAATGGCTTTGTTGAAACAGAACTCTGCAGGGATGTGTGTCAGGTTTAATTAATAGAGATTTGGCCTGAGTCTCTGTAACATTGAAATATACCTAAAGCCTAGGAGGCGGAGCGAGATGGCAGAGGAGTAGGAGACCTGGATTTGGTCTGGTCTCAGGAATTCAGCTGAATGGGGATCAAACCATTCTGAACACCTACGAACTCAACAGGAGACCGAAGAAGAGAGTAGCAACAACACTCTGAACAGAAAAGCGACCACTTTCTAGAAGGTAGGACGTGCGGAGAAGTGAATCCGAAGCGATATTCGGGAGGATAGACGGCGGGGGAGGGGGCCTCCATCGGCCGCTTCTGGCAAGTGATAGAGCCGCGGAGCACAAAATTGGAACTTTTAGAACTCGGCTCCGCTGAGGGACGTCGCTGCAGTGGCTAAGCGGGGGGTGGAACCCTCACGGGACAGTGTGGTCTCAGGACCCTCGGGGTCACAGAAAGACCGGGGGTGCCTGAGTGCGGCAGAGCTCCCAGGGATCGGAGCGGGGAAGCCGGCTGCAGAGACGGAGCCGAGGCGCGGGCTCTCAGCTCGGGGTGGCCATAAACTGTGATCCGCGGCCCAGTCGGGGCACTGCTCCTCCAGCAGGGATCTAACAAACGGCAGATCCTGGAGACTCCCCTCCCTCCCCCGGGAGGAGTGGCGCAGGAGCGCACCGCAGGGATCTGCTGGGTTTGGAGACTCCACATGGGGTCGGGTGCCGGAGATAGAAACGCTCGGTCACAGGCCGGGTGAGCACGCAGTGCGGCCGGAGACTGGGGAGACAGGAGTGACTGCTTTTCTCTGGGCGCACACTGAGGAGCGGGACCCCGAGTTCTCAGCTCCTCCGAGTAGAGATTGGGAGGCCAACATTTTCACCCTGGTCCTCCAAAGCTGTACCAGAGCTTGCAGGGAACAAAAGCTCCCGAGAGCAAACCCCAGCAGATTGCTTAGCCTGGACCAACAAGGGCGGGGCAATTCCGCCTCCGGCAAAGACATTTGGGAACCACGGCAACAGGCCCCTCCCCCAGAAGATCAGCACGAACAGCCAGCAAGCCAAGACCAAGTTTACCGAACAAGAACGGGAGAACTCCAGCGCTAGGGGAATACTGCACATAGAATTCATGGCTTTTTTTACCATGATTCATTAGTTTTTCAAAGTTACTTTTTTTAAACGGTTTTTTTTTAATTTTTCTTTTTCCCTTTTTCAACTAACATCTTATAAATCCTTTTTTAAAAAACATTTTTTATTTTTCATTTTTAGAGTCATATTTTATCCCTCCATAGTAGTTACCCTTATTTTTGGCATATATATATAAGTTGTTCTCTCTTTAAAATTTTGAGATACAGTTTCTTCTAACAGATCAAAATACACCCTAAATCACTAGTGTATGGCCTTGTTCTAGTCTCCTGCCTGATCACATTCTCTCCCTTTTTTTTCTAATTCTTTTTTTTTAAATCTTCTTCTTTCTTTTTTCAAACAATTTCTTATCATATCAATTCCTTTTATAAAATCTTTTATAATTTTCATCTTTACAGTCATCTTCCATCCCTTCATTGTATCAACCCTTATTTTGTACATATATAAGTCTTTCTTCCTTTAAAATTTTAGGAGGCACTTTTTTCTAACAGACCAAAATACGCCCAAACTCTAGTGTGTGGCACTGATCTATGCACTAGCCTGATCATATTTGATCATATTCGGTTTTTTTAGTATTGTTCTGTTTTTGCATTTATCTTTTTCTTCTTGTTTTTTTTCTTCTTTCTTTTCTCTTTCTTTTTTCTTTCTTTCCCTTTCTTTTCCCCTGGTTTCAGGTCTTTTCTGATTTGTATAGATTATATTTGTTGGGGACGTTGTTAACCTGTTAACATTTTGTTCTCTCATTCATCTATTCTCCTCTGGACAAAATGACAAGACGAAAAAAATCACCTCAGCAAAAGAACAAGAGATAATACCGTCAGCCACGGACCTACTCAATACGGACATTAGTACGATGTCGGACCTAGAGTTCAGAATCATGACTTTAAAGATACTAGCTGGGCTTGAAAAAAGCGTGGAAGGTATTAGAGAAACCCTTTCTGGAGAAATAAAAGAACTAAAATCTAACCAAATCGAAATCAAAAAGGCTATTAATGAGGTGCAATCAAAAATGGGGACACTAACTGCTAGGATAAATGAGGCAGAAGAGAGAATCAGCGATAGAGAAGACCAAATGATAGAAAATAAAGAGGCTGAGAAAAAGAGAGAGAAACAACTACTGGATCACGAGGGCAGAATTCGAGAGATAAGCAATACGATAAGACGAAACAACATTAGAATAATTGGGATCCCAGAAGAAGAAGAAAAAGAGAGAGGAGCAGAAGGTATATGGGAGCAAATTATAGCAGAGAACTTCCCTAATGTGGGGAAGGAAACAGGCATCAAAATCCAGGAGGCACAGAGAATCCCTCTCAAAATCAATAAAAATAGGTCAACACCCCGACATCTAATAGTAAAACTTACGAGTCTCAGAGACAAAGAGAAAATCCTGAAAGCAGCTCGGGAGAAGAGATATGTAACCTACAATGGTAGAAATATTAGATTGGCGACAGACCTATCCACAGAGACCTGGCAGGCCAGAATGGACTGGCAAGATATCTTCAGAGCACTAAATGAGAAAAATATGCAGCCAAGAATACTACATCCAGCTAGGCTTTCATTGAAAATTGAAGGAGAGATAAAAAGCTTCCAGGACAAAAAAAAACTAAAGGAATTTGCAAACACGAAACCAGCCCTCCAAGAAATATTGAAAGGGGTCCTCTAAGCAAAGAGAGAGCCTAAAAGCAGCATAGATCAGAAAGGAACAGAGACAATATACAGTAACAGTCACCTTACAGGCAATACAGTGGCACTAAATTCATACCTTTCAATAGTTATCCTGAATGTAAATGGGCTAAATGCCCCAATCAAAAGACACAGGCTATCAGATTGGATTAAAAAACAAGACCCATCAATATGCTGTCTGCAAGAGACTCATTTTAGACCCCAAACACCCCCAGATTGAAAGTGAGGGGGTGGAAAACCATTTACCATGCTAATGAACACCAAAAGAAAGCAGGGGTGGCAATCCTTATATCACAGAAATTAGATTTTAAAACAAAGACTGTAATAAGAGATGAGGAAGGACACTATATCCTACATAAAGGGTCTATCCAACAAGAAGATCTAACAATTGTAAATATCTATGCCCCAAACATGGGAGCAGCCAATTACATAAGGCAATTAATAACAAAAGCAAAGAAACCCATTGACAACAATACAATAATAGTGGGGGACTTTAACACCCCCCTGACTGAAATGGACAGATCATCTAAGCAAAAGATCAACAAGGAAATAAATACTTTAAATGACACACCGGACCAAATGGACTTCACAGATATACTCAGAACATTCCATCCCAATGCAACAGAATACACATTCTTCTCTAGTGCCCATGGAATAGTCTCCAGAATTGATCACATCCTAGGTCACAAATCAGGTCTCAACCGGTACCAAAAGATTGGGATTATTCCCTGCATATTTTCAGACCACAATGCTTTGAAACTAGAACTCAATCACAAGAGGAAAGTCAGAAAGAACTCAAATACATGGAGGCTAAAGAGCATCCTACTAAAGAATGAATGGGTCAACCAGGAAATTAAAGAATTTAAAAAATTCACGGAAACCAATGAAAATGAAAACACAACTATTCAAAATCTTTGGGATACAGCAAAGGCAGTCCTGAGAGGAAAGTATATAGCAATACAAGCCTTTCTCAAGAAACAAGAAAGGTATCAAATACACAACCTAACCCTACACATAAAGGAGCTAGAGAAAGAGCAGCAAATAAAGCCTAAACCCAGCAGGAGAAGAGAAAAAATAAAGATCAGAGCAGGAATCAATGGAATAGAAACCAAAAGAACAGTAGAACAGATCAACGAAACTAGGAGCTTGTTCTCTGAAAAAATTAAGAAGATTGATAACCCCCTGGCCAGTCTTATCAAAAAGAAAAGACAAATGACCCAAATCAACAAAATCATGAATGAAAGAGAAGAGATCACAACAAACACCAAAGAAATACAAACAATTCTAAGAACATATTATGAGCAACTCTATGCCAGCAAATTAGATAACCTGGAAGAAATGGATGCATTCCTAGAGATGTATCAACTACCAAAATTGAACCAGGAAGAAATAGAAAACCTGAACAGATCTATGACCACTAAGGAAATTGAAGCAGTCATCCAAAATCTCCCAACAAACAAAAGTGCAGGGCCAGATGGCTTCCCAGGGGAATTCTATCAGACATTTCAAGAAGAATTAATACCTATTCTCCTGAAACTGTTCCAAAAAATAGAAATGGAAGGAAAACTTCCAAACTCATTTTATGAGGCCACCATTACCTTGATCCCAAAACCAGACAAAGACCCCATCAAAAAGGAGAATTACAGACCAATATCCTTGATGAACATGGATGCAAAAATTCTCACCAAAATACTAGCCAATAGGATCCAACAGTACATTAAAAGGATTATTCACCACGACCAAGTGGGATTTATCCCTGGGCTGCAAGGCTGGTTCAACATCTGCAAACCAATCAACGTGATACAATACATTAACAAAAGAAAGAACAAGAATCCTATGATCCTCTCAATAGATGCAGAAAAAGCATTTGATAAAGTACAGCATCCTTTGTTCATCAAAACTCTTCAGTGTATAGGGATAGAGGGTACATACATCAACATCATAAAAGCCATCTATGAAAAACCTACAGCCAATATCATTCTCAATGGGGAAAAGCTGAGAGCTTTTCCCCTAAGGTCAGGAATGTGACAGGGCTGTCCACTATCACCACTGCTATTCAATGTAGTATTAGAAGTCCTAGCCACAGCAATCAGACAACAAAAAGAAATCAAAGGCATCCAAATCGGCAAAGAGAAAGTCAAACTCTCACTCTTTGCAGATGATATGATACTGTATGTGGAAAACCCAAAAGACTCCACCCCGAAACTGCTAGAACTCATACAGGAATTCAGTAAAGTAGCAGGATATAAAATCAATGCACAGAAATCAGTGGCATTCCTATACACCAACAACAAGACAGAAGAGAGACAAATCAAGGAGTCGATCCCATTTACAACTGCACCCAAAACCATAAGATACCTAGAAATAAATTTAACCAAAGAGGCAAAGGATCTGTACTCAGAAAACTAGAAAATACTCATGAAAGAAATTGAAGAAGACACAAAGAAATGGAAAAACGTTCCATGCTCATGGATTGGAAGAACAAACATTGTGAAGATGTCAATGCTACCTAGAGCAATCTACACATTCAATGCAATCCCCATCAAAATACCATCCACTTTTTTCAAAGAAATGGAACAAATAATCCTAAAATTTGTATGGAACCAGAAGAGACCCCGAATAGCCAGAGGAATGTTGAAAAAGAAAAACAAAGCTGGCGGCATCACAATTCCGGACTTCCAGCTCTATTACAAAGCTGTCATCATCAAGACAGTATGGTACTGGCACAAAAACAGACACATAGATCAATGGAACAGAATCGAGAGCCCAGAAATGGACCCTCAACTCTATGGTCAACTCATCTTCGACAAAGCAGGAAAGAATGTCCAATGGCAAAAAGACAGTCTCTTCAAGAAATGCTGTTGGGAAAATTGGACAGGCACATGCAGAAGAATGAAACTGGACCATTTCCTTACACCACACACAAAAATAGATTCCAAATGGTTGAAAGACCTAAATGTGAGACAGGAGTCCATCAAAATCCTAAAGGAGAACACAGGCAGCAACCTCTTCGACCTCAGCCACAGCAACTTCTTCCTAGAAACATCGCCAAAGGCAAGGGAAGCAAGGGCAAAAATGAACTATTGGGATTTCATCAAGATAAAAAGCTTTTACACAGCAAAAGAAACAGTCCACAAAACCAAAAGACAACCGACAGAATGGGAGAAAATATTTGCAAATAACATAACAGATAAAGGGCTAGTATCCAAAATCTATAAAGAACTTGTCAAACTCAACACCCAAAGAACAAATAATCTAGTCAAGAAATGGGCAGAAGACATGAGCAGACATTTTTCCAAAGAAGACATCCAAATGGCCACAGACACATAAAAAAGTGTTCAGCATCGCTCGGCATCAGGGAAATCCAAATCAAAACCTCAATGAGATACCACCTCACACCAGTCAGAATGGCTAAAATTAACAAGTCAGGAAATGACAGATGTTGGCAGGGATGCGGAGAAAGGGGAACCCTCCTACACTGTTGGTGGGAATGCAAGCTGGTGCAACCACTCTGGAAAACAGTATGGAGGTTCCTCAAACAGTTGAAAATAGAGCTACCATACAATCCAGCAATTGCACTACTGGATATTTACCACAAAGATATAAATATAGGGATATGAAGGGGTACGTGCACCCCAATGTTTATAGCAGCAATGTCTACAATAGCCAAACTGTGGAAAGAGCCAAGATGTCCACCGACAGATGAATGGATAAAGAAGAGATGGTATATATACACAATGGAATATTTTTATGCAGCCATCAAAAGGAATGAGATCTTGCCATTTGCAATGACGTGGATGGAACTGGAGGGTGTTATGCTGAGTGAAATAAGTCAATCAGAGAAAGACATGTATCATATGACCTCACTGATATGAGGAATTCTTCATCTCAGGAAACAAACTGAGTGTTGCTGGAGTGGTGGGGGGTGGGAGGGATGGGGTGGCTGGGTGATAGACATTGGGGAGGGTATGTGCTATGGTGAGCGCTGTGAATTGTGCAAGACTGTTGAATCACAGATCTGTACTTCGGAAACAAATAATGCAACATATGTTAAGAAAAAAGAAAAAGAAGAAGATAGCAGGAGGGGAAGAATGAAGGGGAGTAAGTCGGAGGGGGAGACGAACCATGAGAGACGATGGACTCTGAAAAACAAACTGAGGAGAGTGGGGGGATGGGTTAGGCTGGTGATGGGTGTTAAAGAGGGCACATTCTGCACGGAGCACTGGGTGTTATGCACAAACAATGAATCATGGAACACTACATCAAGAACTAATAATGTAATATATGGTGATTAACATAACAATAAAAAAATTAAAAAATAAAGAAATATACCTAAAGCCTAAAAAAACGGTGTTTGTTCCAAGAGATGGAAGTATTTTCTCCATCAAGAGTAGATCTCAAATTTTATTGACATCAGAATCCCCTGGGGCTCCCTAAAACTCAGATAGCCAGACCGCTCTGGCAAAGATTCTAATTCAGCGGCAAGTGGGGTGGAGCCTGAAAATTTGCATTTCTAACAAGTCCCTCCTTGTTCCTGCAGCTCTGCCCAGGACCACACTTTGAGAACCACTGGGGCGTGGCTCCCACCCCGACTCAGGATTCTGGATGCCCAGAGTCACTCCCTGGAAACTGCCTTTCCCCGCTGGGTATTTTAGTCCTCTTCCACGTAGAGAGGGCTCTTGAGGTCCCAAGATCTTACAGTTTTTCAGCAGACTCACCCTATAAAATGGTCACCATATTAAGTGGAGCTTATTAAATATAATGCAAACACCCTGCATGCAAGCCACCTGCTTTTCAAGCCTGACTGGTAAGGGTTAGTGGGAAAAGTGTTCCAAATAGCTACCTAACTTCTACTTCTACATTGTCCAAGAATTACCCAGAAGTATGTCTTCTTCTCCACCTGCTCACTCTTGCATTTAAATTGCCCTATAAACTTTATACAGGGAATTTTTAAATATGCTTCCATTTTTACATCAGAAATACTCGAGAAGTTTTCCACCCTGCCCCACTTCCTGCTCCTTAGGAGCCATTAGATTCTAAGCAGATTAAAAATTGAGTTTTGATTTACTCATGTTGTTCCCTCCTGGTTCATGGAAAATAACCCAGTAATCCCAAGGGTTAATTGATACCTCACCACCTTAGAACCGTTTACCAAATCAAAGCATATTTGTGCGTCTGAATTCTTCAGTGGCAGAGATCACCTTGATTGATTAGGTCTCTACTGTTATTGATCATAAACAAAACAAAACAAAATGGGATACGGCATCTTCCAGGAGGTCAGGAAGGAGGGTGTAGTGGACCCACTGTTCTAAATCAGATTAAGCAAAGTATCCTACCTACTGAGTAGATGCAAAATTTGGACTAGTTGCTGGTGTCAAATCCAGTTTGGACACCATTTTGTCAGAGTTCCCTATGAGCCAAACTTAATAGCAAATAGAAAGACAAATTCACCTGCAATATGGTGCTGGAGGACGATAACCCCAGCAGCCACGGGGCTGTGCTGGCTGCAGTTTAACTCCATGAGCTGCTTCGTCCTCGGATTGAGTACAAGCGGGACAACTGCTGACACACATCATAGACCATCGGAGCTGACTGCAGGAACGAAAGAGGCATTGAACGAAAGAGACACGGCTCACTTTGTGACAGAGCTCCCCGCTGTTAGACCACACATGGGACACACTGAGGCATCTTCATGGTCCAGAGAATTGCTGAATTTTGCAGCTGCCAAGAACCCTTAGCCGTCATGACGCTCTTTCTGCTCTTTCTCAGCCTTTGTCCACTGTCTCCTTTCCTACACCTGCACCTGAAAATAGGTCTTTCCTTGCACTCTGTCCTTGGCTCTTTACTCGCCACCATCTCTCTGGATAACTGTATCACTTTATGTGGATGACTCTCACATTTTTATCTCTAGTCCTGACTTTGCTCCTGAGGACCAGACTCCAGCATTAAAGGATTTACAGGCACCTCCCTAGAGATGTCCCAGTAGTTAGTTCAGCGTGGGCAAGCGTGAGCTCACGCAACAGCCTCCTCACTAAGCCTCACGTCCCACTGCATCTCATGATCGGAGTTCATGATAGCTTGCACCCTGCTGGCAGCACCAGCACCCCTCCACCCATTCTTCTGCCTTGCTCACCTCTGCAGTGTTTCCCCAACTCCCTCCCATGGCCATGCCCATCATTGGGATCACTGCCATTTTCCCCCTTGGATACCTTCCACTGCCCAACCTCCTTTATACCCTGGACAGAGGTTTTCCTAGGCTACAGCTCAGGTCTGAGGTCACCACTCCTCTGGCTCAAGAACTCTCACTGTTTCCTCTTTGCTGTGCAGTATAGAGTCCAGATTTCTGAACGTGGCAATTACAGGTGCCCACTCTGTGATCTCAGTCTTTCTGGTGGTGTTTTTTCTCCTGCTCCATCCCCCACTTCTTTCCTCCCCTTGGCCCCAAACTCTATGCTACTCAGAGATGCCTAAATACATGAATCTGAGTAAACAATTCAGAGAAAAAGAAATACGGATTGATTACATTGAAAATAGTAGAAATGGAAATTTAAAATAAGCCAAGATTATATCCTCAATTACCAAATTAGCAAAAATCCAAAGATTTGCTTACATGCTCTGTTGGTGAAGCTCTGGGGAAGAGACCCTCATGCATTCCTGGCAGCAGGGTGAATTGATAAACTTTCATGGCTATTTTACAAAAGCTGTCAAAATTCTAAATGTACTTCCATGCCATGGTAGCTTGAAACAAATGGCCTCCAATGCTTCAGTCTTCTCTGTGCTTCTCCATGCCCTTAACCTTGCCACAGGTTAACATATGACCAATTTCAAGGTGACATTGCAGGTATACCATATGACTCCTATCACCTGACTACCTTTAAGCGATGGATTTGGGCTGGTTTTGTGATTGTCTTTGACTAACAGAATGCAGTGGCATGCAGGTTTTGAGATAGACTTCAAGAGGTCTTGCAGGTTTCTGCTCTCAGAACTTTGCCATCTCCATATGAGTAAGCCCAAGCCAGCATGCAGGGAGGATGACAGGTATGTAGACCAGGCACCAGAGATGTGAGTGAGACCATCCTAGGTACATCCTAGACTAGCCAGACCCAAGTTAACCCATCAGCTGCCTGTAGGTACTGACCAAGCCCAGGTGATTTCAGTAAAGCCTTGCCCGTACATGTGGAAGCAACCAGGTGACCTATAGCCTCGTGATTAATAATAAATAATAATAAATGCCAAATGCTTATTATTTTAAGCCACCAAGTTTTGAGATGGTTGGTTTTAAATCAATCGCTCATTGTGATTTACACACTGAGGGAGAAAGTCTGCTTCTAGAGATGTATTGTATAGAAAAACTGGCCCAAATACAAAATTACCCTACGGCTATTGTGCGAAATTACCTCTGGCTATTGCAGATTGTTTGTAACTTTGAAACAAAGGTTGTTTGGAATCATCATAGCAGATTATTAGTTAAATTGAGGTAGAGCCATACACCAGATTACAATGAAACTATGGAACAGAGAAAGGTAGCTTTGTATCCACTCAGACAAACATCCACCAAGACAGACTAGCATATAAAAAGGCAATTTCAGAGCAATGTTTACAATATGCTACTATTTGTGTAAGATAAATGCAGAGAAAAAGGATGTGTGAGTTTCACTATATGTACAAAATAAATTATTAGAAAAGATACCCAAGAAACTTAAATTGTTGCTTGTCTCTTGGAAAATAAACTGGGTGAGTCAGAGCAAGAGTTATAAAGAGAATTTTTACCATTTTTTCCCATCTTTTGAACATTGAGCCAGATTAACCTATTACGTATTTAAAAAATAAGTCATTTTCTTAAGTGGCCCAACAAACTTCGTACTTGCCTACATCTGGGCTTTTGCCCACATAGTTATCTCTACCTGGATAGGACTTAGGATTTTGTGAAGACATAGTTTAATAGAAAATTTGGTCTGTGCTACAGCCATGGAAATTGTCAGGAACCTTTGAAGTCAGCTGAGTTTAGCTTTGACTCAGTGCAGGAGATGCTAGGTGACCATGTAACTCCTGCTTGGCCCTCTGCTCTGATAAGGAGCTCTCTCCAGCACATCCATAGCAGAAGTGAAAGAAAAACAGGTGTGTCTCTAAGGACAAGTGATCTGGTGAGTTTGAAGTGATTTCCTTACACTAAGAGCCTTCTCGGATGAAGACACTGTCACTGCACTGTTTTGTTTGTTTGTTTATTTATTTTTATTTTATTGTGTTATGTTAGTCACCATAAAATACATCATTAGTTTTTGATGTAGTGTTCCATGATCCACTGTTTTTGTATAACACCCAATGCTCCATGCAGGACGTGCCCTCCTTAATACCCATCACCAGGCTAACCCATCCCCCACCCCCCTCCCCTCTAGAACCCTCAGTTTGTTTCTCAGAGTCCATAGTCTTTCATGGTTCGTCTCTCCCTCCGATGTGCCCCCCTTCATTTTTCCCTTCCTTCTCCTAATGTCCTCCATGTTATTCCTTATGTTCCACAAATAAGTGAAACCATATGATAATTGACTTTCTCTGCTTGACTTATTTCACTTAGCATAATCTCCTCCAGTCCCATCCATGTCGATGTAAAAGTTGGGTATTCATCCTTTCTGATGGCTGAATAATGTTCCATTGTGTATATGGACCACATCTTCTTTATCCATCATCTGTTGAAGGGCATCTCAGCTCTTTCTACAGTTTGGCTATTGCAGACATTGCTGCTATGAACATTGGGGTGCATATGGACCTTCTTCTCACTACATCTGTGCCTTTGGGGTAAATACCCAGGAGTGCAATTGCTGGGTCATAGGGTAGCTCTATTTTTAAATTTCTGAGGCACCTCCACACTGTTTTCCAAAGTGTCTGTACCAACTTGCATTCCCACCAACAGTGTAAGAGGGTTCCCCTTTCTCCACAACCTCTCCAACATTTGTTGTTTCTTTCCCTGTCCATTTTTGCCATTCTGACTGGTATAAGGTGGTATCTCAGTGTGGTTTTGATTTGAATTTCCCTGATGGCTAATGATGATGAACATTTTTTCATGTGTCTGTTAGCCATTTCTATGTCTTCTTCAGAGAAGTGTCTTCTCATATCTTCTGCCCACTTTTTGACTTAATTATCTGTTTTTTGGGTGTTGAGTTTGAGAAGTTCTTTATAGATCTTGGATACCAGCCCTTATCTGTAGTGTCATTTGCAAATATCTTCTCCCATTCTGTGGGTTGCCTCTTTGTTTTGTTGACTGTTTCCTTTGCTGTGCAGAAGCTTTTTATCTTGATGAAGTCCCAAAAGTTCATTTTTGCTTCTGTTTCACTTGCCTTTGGAGATGTATCTTGAAAGAAGTTGCTGTGGGCGATGTCAAAGTGGTTATTGCCTATGTTCTCCTTTAGGATTTTGATGGATTCCTGTCTCACATTGAGGTCTTTCATCCATTTTGAGTTTATCTTTGTGTGTGGTGTTAGAGAATGGTCGAGTTTCATTCTTCTGCATGTGGCTGTCCAATTTTCCCAGCACCATTTATTGAAGAGACTGTCTTTTTTCCATTGCATATTTTTTCCTGCTTTGTCAAAGATTATTTGACCATAGAGTTGAGGGTCCATATCTGAGCTCTCTATTCTGTTCCATTGGTCTATAGGTCTGTTTTTGTGCCAGTACCATGCTGTCTTGGTGATCCCTGCTTTGTAATGTAGCTTGAAATTGGGCAACGTGATGCCCGCAGCTTTGTTTTTATTTTTCAACATTTCCTTGGCGATTCGGGGTCTTTTCTGATTCCATACAAATTTTGGGATTGTTTACACTGCACTGTTTTTTTTTTAAATTGTGAGGAAAGCTGAATAACTAAATCATCAGTATCAAAAGTTAAGTAAATCATGGCACACCCAGAGGATGGATGGTGTGCAGCGGCTGTGATGAAGACTTTTTGACATCGTGGAAAACACCTGGATTATGTCATTTGGTAAAACAGAGAAAGTAAAGATGCAAAATCGTGTATTCAGTTAGATAACAACTATGTTAAAGAAAAAGAAAATCCTCAAGAAACAACAGAAAGAAAGAAACAGAAATGTACCAACGTATTAAGAGTAATTGTACTCATTTCTCCTCTTCCTACTTTTCAGTAGTTGCCAAATTTTTTAAATGCTTGCACAATACCTTAAAAGTGAATGTACATAATAAAAAAGTTACACATGCACTATCTCCAGCAATCTATTATGTCTAATTAGAGGGGATAGAGGAAAGAAACAGATAAGACATAAAATAAAGCCTCATCATCAAGATTTGCTAAGTGTTTTAACAAACAACCTTGATAGCTCAACAGAATAAAAGGCTTTCACTGCCCACTCAAGACCCAGCCCGGTGGGCGGGAGGTGTGGGTTCCATGCAGTCGGTGAGGACGCAGGCTCCTGCCCACGTGCGGTCCTGCCTCCATCGGGGTCCTCAGGCCAGAGGCTGTCATGGTGCAGACCTGGGACTCACAGGCAGGCCAGAACTGAGCCCATGGCCACAGGGACTGGACCACAGGGGAGACAGACAGTGTGTGTGGCTGTTTGCCTGGGAGGAAGGAGCTGCTGCCCTGGGGACGTTTAGCCCATCTCCGACACAGCCATCAGAGAGGCTCATGGAGCAGGAGGATTCTGAGCCATTTCTCAAAAGTTGGGAATGATGCCAACTGGAAAAATTCTCAGAGACTAGTCTAGCAGGCTAACTTGGCATGACGAGTGCAGAGAAAGATAATTAGGTAAATCATTTTTCAAGAGCCAAGGAAAGAAAGAAAGAAAGAAAGAAAGAAAGAAAGAAAGAAAGAAGAGAGAAGGCCATTAGAAGACCAATCTCTACATTTTGTACTTTCCATCCATCAAAGTCACGAAAACGGGTTTTAGAATCTAGTGGGGTCATACTGCCCTTTCAGCTCTGCCTCTTCATGCCTGTGTGGTCTTGGGCAAATGGGCATTAAAACTTAGTGATCTCATGTGTAAAATGAAGGTAGTAGCGTCCAATTCACAATACTATTGCACAATGTCAGCAAAATATGAAATGTGTATTCAACAGATGAGAGCTGTTACCATCACGTATTCTCATAATCCAAGAATCAATTGTGATCCAAATTTTCTAAATGTTTAGGACATATAAATATCTTAAATTTATAACTCATCATCCTCTGCCCCTACCTCTTAAGAAATTTAAAAAAAAAGACAGGCCAGAAGAAATGAAATCATGATTTTTCCACATCAGTCATCAAAAAGGTGATTTACTGAGCACATCAAGTGAGCATGCTTGCCTTATTAATTTAAAGAAAAGCTTAATCGGACAATAATTACAACTTATTGGTTGTTGTTCTACTGCATGGTTTTATAAAAATACAGCTACCATTTGTTTAACTAGGAGAATTTAGTATTTCTAAGTTTCGATCACTTGTAAGAACAACTTAAGACTGACACTATAGTAAAGGAAAATTCTTGCAGGTTCTTAAGCCATCACAATGTCAAAAGGCATCAGAAACATCAGGAAAAGAGGAAAAAATCACAATTCTTTTTTGGCTATGACTTTTGCCAATACACTTGCATCCTCGGTTTTATTTTGTGACTCCTTATTGTCAAATGTTTCTGTTCTGGCTGATACTCCATTTTGTCCTTGAGCCTCGGCTGAGTGACAGTTGAAGCTCCTGCATTATTCCCTGGCTGGTCACCCATTCATGATGTTGCGGGGGACCCCGCCGTGCCCAGCACGGGGGTAGAGCGTGGGCAGCACACTGGTGGCAGGCATTCTCTGCCCGCACAGACCTCACCAAGAGGTAGGACAGCTAGCAACCCTAATACAACAGGTGATGTCCAAGGTCACCTGCCTCGACCCCAGGGAATCCGGGAGCGTTTGCTTCCATTTCTTGTAAGTACAGTATTGACAAATAGAAACCAGCCCCGCCTTTGTATCACAGCAGATGGAGAAACCCAAAGCAAGGGCAAAACACAAGCAAGTGGAAGTTGTCCTTGCGTTGCCTTGACAGAATTTTGTATTCACGACCTGCTGGTTGGAAATGTCCCAGAACTGCCCCATGTCTGGAATACTTGAAAGCCCCTTTCCAGACGCCAAGTTAATCCCAGGTCACACTGCCCTGTGGATCCTACAGGTAAAAGAAAAATATGCTAGCAGACAAAGCTGTACATAAACATAATCCTTCCTGCACACGATTCCATTGAATGCGTGCCCACTGAAGTTCGAAGCACCTTCGCCACTAGTAAAGCAGCCTTGAGCCCTGCACCCCAGAGGTGGTGAGCAAGCTTATAGACGGAAAAGTGAAATGAAATGGGAAGGCTGGTTGAGGCTTTCTGGGAAACAAAGCGAGTGTCTGGGAACAGGAAGCTCCAGCTCGCGGTGATCTTTTTTTAATGTTTCCCATTGCAATGTTCAAACTTTTACACCCGTGGTGATGTGAAAAACCATGTTAAGCCTTCACTACACATCAGGACTTGAACATTGATTTTTAAGACTGAGTGAGTCAAGTCAATTCCTTAATGTCTCAAATCTCTTTCCACAGCTGGAAATACCCAGAAAGAGAAGGGTCTGTTGCGGAGACCAGTGAAGGTGTTTGAGGCTGGGATGAGACCAAGAGACGGGGAGAGCTTCCGGAAGGGAAGGGCAGAGGGAGATGGAGAGTGAACGTGGGGGAGGGGGGAGGGGGGGCAAAGCAAGGGGAAAGGTCATGCCTGCTGAGATGGTGGTCAGCTTTTGCTAGGGGTCAGCCCTCGCTCCAGGGGGCTTGTAGGTGTCCATTCAATGTCTTCTCACCCATGTGTCTAATGAAGCACACACCGCTATCCTCTCCTTCCGAGATCAGAAGCAGAGAGGGGGTTCACGGGACAGTGACAGACCCAGCCTACACAGCCAGCGAGAGGCTCCAGAACTGAAGGTGGGGTGGCCCGTCTCCAGCATCTGTATTTACTGTACCCATTATCCTAGCCCTTCTCTGACTGAATTTGTCAGTTAATCCTCCTAGCTGTAGGTTCCTTATTCAGAACTGACTATGGAAAGACATAAATCCTAGTGGGAAACTTGAAGAAATATCTAAAACACACACACACGCAAACGAGGTACAATGGGGCACATTTAACACTTGGTTTAATTAACTGTATTCATCTGTTGGGACTGAGAAACCCTACATCTCCTTTTAATGATAAAAATAGTAATTATAGTGATAATAATAATAACAGCAAACATTTCCGAGGTGCTTATATACTATTTGCTAGGCCCTCCTGTAACCATTGAGCATAGATGAACTCATTTCATCCTCAGAATAGCCCTGAGAGGTTGTGTATTGCTTAAAATAATGCTGTAACAAACCCATAAAGACAGGACGACTCAAATACAATAGCGATTCACTGCATGCTCCCATATAACCCTTATCAGGGGTTCCCAGCTCTCCTCCAAGCAGTGACTCGGGGACTGAGGCTCCTTCCATCTCGGGGCTCTGCCTTCTTCAAAACATGATTTCCAGGTCACTGCTTTTCTGCATTATGTGGACAGCAAGGAAATCGGCTTGTGAGACCATGGGACTGGAACGTATCCCTTTATTCTTTGTTTTTGTTTTCTGTTTGATTTGGCTATCACTTAAAGCACATGGCAACAACATCTATCTAAAAGGAAGGCTGGAAATGCCATCTTGGTGTCTGCCCAGGGAGAGGAGTAACTAGGGGAATACGATGCCAATATTTGCTGCAGATAGTATATCATCATTCCCATTTCATAGATGAGGAAACTGAGGCACAGAAGCTCAAATACGTCATCCAAGTCCTACACTGGTAGGTGGCCGAGCCAGGGTGTGAACCCTGGTGGTGCGGCTCACAAGCCCTGATTGATCTCCATGACCACGTCTTACTGTTGCCTCGTGGAGATGCGATGGCCCAAACTGTGTACGTACAGGTACATGATGTCACATTTGCCAGCCAGGCGGGGTGGGGGGGGACACATGTGGAAGTTACACCTTGTAAAATCTTATTGCTCCTGTGTTCTCAACTCCACCGCCTCACTGGCATTTAGCTCATGGCTTAGTGGATTCTGGTGCAAGATTTCTTATCGAGAGCTCCTGCCAATACCATGGAATAAAGGTTTTAGTCCTGGATTCTGAATTTTTAAAATCATATTATAGCCTGAACAGAAGCAGCATTATCAGGGCCCTTGAAAGACAGTACTTGGGCCCAATAATTCCTGCTACTCTGAGATAAAAAGGGTCCTGGGCTAGAGCTCTTTTCCTGGAACTTGAAAATGCAGAAGGTATTTTATCAATTATAAATCTCTTTTTTTTTCTGGCTATGAAACAAAATATGATTTAATTTTGTAGGATTTTTTTTCCCCCCTAAGTGTTTTCGTGACAGCCCTTGGGCATCTACTTGCTTTGTAACGCTGGGATTCACACTGAGTTAATATTTTAATACCATAACGAGTCTCATAAAGGAACCAAGTTTTACTTAAGGAAGAGCTGTTGGATTTCAATAAGAAATCATGGTGGTTGGTAGGAACTGTTCCTTCAGGGGACACACTCAGTCAGGGCACATCGGTCTCTCTACCCCCGACCCGGCTCACCCTGAACTCCGTCCAGTCCCTGCGCCAAGCCTGCAGGGGGAGGGGCAGACCACCAGGCACCTGTGGCTCCAAGCCCCTCCTCCAGCAGAGCTTGGTCCAGGTCCCCAGTGGGAGCCGGCACCCTCTCTCCAGGGCCCTCAGACCCCATCCCCAGGGCTGCAGTGAAAGCTAAAACCCTGGCGCATCTGTACACTCACCCCCACCCCTTGTTCTGTGACAAGCACGACTCTAAGGGACAAGAACCCAGTAGGGGAGAGGGAGACATGGACGGAGCGGAACTCCTACGCAGCACGATCAGGTTCCAGAAGACCTCGCCCAAGGTAGTCGGGGTTTGTAGAAGAGCCACATCTAGGCAGCCACGCCAACCATGCAGGAAGGAAGACCTAAACTGACTTCACACCCTGCTCAGACCCACGGGAATCAGCCAGGCAAACTGTGGGGAGGTGAGGTGGGAGCGAGGGCCTTGGTGAAGGGAGGAGGGAGCTGAACCACGCACACGCAGGAACCATGCGCCGCTCGCCCCGACCACAGGACAGTGGCAAGAGTGGGTTGCAGGCAGAGTCCACACAGAAGACAGCCAGATGTGTAGCTAGCGGATTCGGGCCTCAGACAGGCTCATGGAGCCTCCGCAGGAGGCAAACGTCCTGGGACAGGAGGAGCTGAGAAGTGATGGGCAGCAGAGCCTGTCGGTCATCGCCCTGGGCCCCCCTCATCCCTCCCTAGGTCCCAGGGATAAGTCTCCCAAAACACAGCAGCTCCCTCTCACTGTAAATGTCCCCATTAAGATTTCTGCTGACCTGAGACCTGCCATGGGCACCACAGATCCTTGCTTCCTCCTCTCCTCTCAACACATCCTGGGGGAAAGCTGGTAGCTCCCCAGCCTCGTGGATTTCCTCACAAATACATCCAGCCCTGTTCCTCCTGACCCGCTCCGGTGTTGAGTTCCCAGCCCCCCTCACCACACACAGGCCTTAGCATGGAGTCCTTGGACATCGGTGGGAAAGGAATACAGGAGTCCAGATATCTAGGTAAGCCACACTCAGGCTGTATTCCCCCCAAATTCCTCTTTTCTTTGGGCAGCCAGCTAGTCCATATTCCCCAGCCTCCCTCTTCCTTAAGGATGGCCATGTGCTTGAGTCATGGCCAAAGGAAAGAGTGGGAGTGATCTGTAGCACTCTCATGATCCCACAGGCTAGTTTTGTCATCCCTGTGAGGCAGACAAGCATGTGGAAGCCACAATTTGAAGAAGGCAGGGCCCCAAGATGGAAGGAGACTGGGTCCCTGAGTCACTGCTTGGAGGAGAGCCATCACCTGGGGGAACCCCTGAAAAGGGTTATACGTGAGCACGCAGGGAGCCACTGTTGTGTTTGAGTCATCCTGTCTTTACTAAAACAGGATCTCATGCACTTCATTTGTGTGTGTGCGCCTCCTATCTTTATTAATAATTGTAATTACGAAGGAACTGAAATGGGTTAATCTATGCACAGTGCCCAGAGGAGAGCTTAGCAAATAGTATGGAAACATCTAGGAAACGTTTGCTACTATTATTACTATTTAAAAAAAAAAAACGATGTACAGTTCTCAGTTCAAACATGAATATAATTAATTAGAACAAATCATGAAACAGGATCTCATACACTTCCTTTGTGTGTGCATGCTCCTCAAAGAATCAAGTTTCCTGCTGAGAAAGCCGCAGGTGAAGAACATCCAGTATCATTCATTCCACAGTCAGCAAGGCTTGGCTGAGCACACACTGCATGCCAAACCCTGGGGTTCATCGATAATAAAGCCGTGTTACTTGAAGTACGGCGCTCAAACAAGCAATGTCGGCACCATCATGGAATCTGGTTTAAAAACTGTGGACTCTCAGACCTGCTGAATCAGAACCTGCATTTTGGCAAGATCCCCAGATGACCCAGATGCACATTAAAGAAGTATTCTGTCAAAGGGATATAATGTCTGCCATCAAGGCATTCTCCATCCATGGAAAGGAAGAAGAAAGAGTAACTCTGGCAGGGAAAATCAGGAAAGACTTTACAGATAAAGGGGCTTTTTAATCTAGACCCTGAGGGATAAGTAGCAGTTCACCAGGTATAAAAATCGGTGCTGGCCACTTCAGCAGAGGGACTCGAATGTGCACTGACAGAGCCATGAAAGATCTGGGGTGGTTCCCTGGGGCTCCAAAGGTCGTTTTGGGGCTGATTGTGAGGTTAGAAATAGAAAACATTTTTGAATTTAAGTGCACAAGGGAGTTGGGTTCAAGACCCCCCAAATCAGCACTTCACACCCTGATCTCCTGCACACTAGACCCTAAGTAAGCTTGGATCAGGAGTGATAACCTGCTCATGAATATTGCACAGGATGCCCCCTAACTGTAGGTGGCGCTATTTCCGTGGCCCTTCTGGGTAAAGATGCCTTGGAAACTATGGGACCCCTTAGTTCTGTACCCCCAGTTTCTGAGTCCCCTGTAGGAGACAGACCGCTCATTTGCCTAGTGCCCTGTGTACTCAGTACAGAGGCAAAGTCTCTCAGCTGGAGCGGGGGCTGGTCCAAAGCATGGCGATGCCGAGCTCACCAGGTGAGTAAGGCAGTGACTACCCCTGTCTGGGAGGGCTGTGGGACGCTGGAGGAAAATGGGTTCTTGACTCAAGGCAAAACATGGTGTCAGCTGCCTAAGGCAAAGCAAATATATAACAATATCAAAATGAGGGCACCTGGCTGGCTCAACCAGTAGAGCAGGTAACCTTTGATCTGGGGTTTGTGAGTTCAAGCCCCATACTGGGTGTAGAGATGACTTAAAAATAAAAATTATATTAAAGTTAAAAAATAATATAGTAATAGTATTTTAAAGTTGTACTCTGCAAGTGTTTACAAATAAAACAAGTTTCAGGATGGCCGGGCATCCCCTAAGGGGTGGGGGGTGTCTCCAGTCTCCCTCGGCACAGGCATGATGACAGTTTCTAATGCTCCCAGTGGTCGTACAAAGTAGTTGCTCTCAGCTCCATTTTCTAGGCGAGGAAACAAAATTAGAGAACCCAGACTTCCTTACAGAAAACCGGATTCCATTCCAAACACACACACACACACACACACACACACACACACACACACACACACACACTGGAGTATTATTCAGACTTAAAAAAGAAGGAAATCCTACCCTTTGCAACAACACAGCTGACCCCGGAGTCCCCTGTGCTAAATGAAATAAGCCAGATATAAAAAGAGAAATACTGCATGATTCCCCTTAAGGTGTGGAATCTAAAAAATACTCAGAAGCAGAGAGTAGAACGGTGGTTGCCAGAGGCCAGGGAGAGGGGAAACGGGAAGACGTAGGTCAGCCAGCACAAACTTCAGTAATGCAAGCGGGATGAGCTCTGGAGAGCCTACCGCATGGTGGTGAGGGTTAGCCATACTGGACAGTTAGCAGTATGGGATTACTATACTTGAAATCTGCTAAGGGGATAGATCTTAAATCTTCTCAACACACACACACACACACACACACACAGGCACACACATAAACACACACACTAACTGTACAGAGGTGATGGGTAAGTTATTTAGCTTCATTGTGATCCTTATACAATGCAAACTTCTATCCAAACATCAAGTTGTACACATTAAATCTATACAATTTTTAGATGTGAAAGAGATCTCAATAAAGATATTTTTGAAATCTCTATTCCCCTCCTGAGTCTGGAGGACAGTTAACCCCAGACCATTCATGTTTTATGAGCTTGGAAATGTAGCACACACTTGATGGCTTTGTACGCTTAGCATTGTCGATGCCCTTGCATACGCATACCATGGATGTGGACACTCCTACACACCCCAGCCTGGCTAATGACAAGCCTAGGGAGTCACACAATACATTTTACCATATTGAAAATTCTGTATGGCTTGTGCTCACATTTAGCTGGTTAAGTAAGTAAGCACCCTACTGACCTGCCACTGGAATTGACAAATACCCCCTTCCCTCCCTGCATCTGTAAATAAGTTTGTCTCCTAATGAAAGGATTTGTGATTTAAAATTTCATTTTGCCTTCGCCTACAATCTACTATTTCCACAAGAGCTCTGGGAATACAAAACCAGAAAGCAAAAGCCATCTTGATCATTCTCTCTCCAGCCGGCGAAGCTCTCTCTGGAAAGATCGTACCCTCCAGCACTCATCAAAGTAATTACCCCAGAGAGGGAACAAGGCTTGGGAAAGTGAGACCATTTCTATTATTACTTTCCTGTATTAAATAATAAATATTTAACATGATAAAGTAAAGCATACAAGATGACAAATGACCAAAAAAAAGGAAGAGAAGCAAAGAAAAACTACCTGCCCCCAGGGAGCTGTTTCTAATTAAAACAAACAATAAAATAGCTGTTATTCCTTTAGTGTTTTTTTTAAGCTTTATTTGAGAATTAAATTCTCCCAGTGGATTTAACCTGAGACCTGGTCTAACATGGAATCTTCGATGTTCGGCCTCAACCTGACACAAACTCGCATGGAGAAACCAAGGTTTATGAAAGCAAGAGTGAACCCAAGTGTTTACAAGAAGGTCCAGATTCTAATTCTTCTTAACATCCTAATTTTCTCTGCCATAAAAGGAATTTATATTGTGGTGAGCAGGCATTCTGCATACAGAAATTATAAACAGAACAATAACACAGTTCTTAGCAGGCCATGTCAGGGAGAAAAAAAAAAGCTATGCTAATCCAATAAGAAATGCTGAGCTGATTTTTTTAAATGATTTTCTTAAAGCTTCTAAAATAGTTCAGTGATTATTATAATACAGTTAGTACCAACTCTGCTTTATGTCCAGGTATACAAGACAAATTGGGATCTCAAATCTGCACCGGGAGCTTACAACCAGTCTGCTCTCCAGCGATGGGAGGGGGAAGCTGTCTACACGATAGGATTTGAAGAGCCTAGATTTTGTTTCCCCAAATAAATTTCCCAACTTTGTTGCCTGAAATCCCACCAGGAAAGCTCTTTGTGTCTGGCAGGGGAGTCGCCTGAAGATCTGTAAATCGCCGAGAAGGGAAAGCCATGGAGAGTTTGATTTTTTGAGCACTTAACTTTGTCCCAGCCTTCTATGTGGGACTCATTATGTGACTGAATGCTCCCTGTGGTCCAGTACTGAGGAAGAGCGGATGAACCTCATTTCCAAATGGACACCGGTCTCACAGGAAGGTGAAGCATCTGAGGTCCCATGGTTAAAGAACGAAGGACTTCACACCTGGAACCCTTGGCCTTGGCTAGCATCCACGCTCACCTCCCACCACACTCTGCAGCAGCAGGGAATGCCCTCACAAGGCTTTACGGCCAGCCTCACGGCAGACTAGTTGACATGTTTGTCAGGTAGCTGAGGAGATCAACCGTCTTGGCTAGGGGCACCTGGATGGCTCAGTCAGTGAAGCATCTGCCCTCAGCACAGGCCATGATCCCCGGGTCCTGGGATCGAGCCCCGCATCGGGCTCCCTGCTCAGTGGGGAGCCTGCGTCTCCCTCTCCCTCTGCTGCTCCCCCTGCTTGTGCTCTCTCGCTCTTTCGCTCGCTCTCGCTCTATCTCAAATAAATAAATAAAATGTTTAAAAAAAAAAAAAGATCAGCGGTCTCAGCTGGACACTTTGGGATGAAATCTAGAAGAGGACAGAACCTGGGTTGAAGCCTGACAGCAGCTCTGTTCAGCAGCACCAGGCTCGAGCATGCGTCAGAGCCACGGTGTTCCCCGGGCTGTACCCTTTGTACCCACAGCCCCTTCAGGTGTTAATGCCCCGATGGCAACTTAAGAATGCCCCGATGGCAACTTAAGATCCAGCATGCCTGCTAGATCAGGAAAGGAGCGTGTAAACTTGAGGCGAGGTTGAATGCTACCGTTTACAACTAGCTTGTGGATAAAAGTCCCGGATGGCCTGGCCCAGGGCGGACCTCACTGACAATCGCGTGGGTCTCCTGGATGCCCAGCAAATCCCAGGCAAAGCCCCCTTATTCTTTGCTAACTAAACTTTTATCAAGGTCCCACAATAAAGGGGCTGTTTGCAGGTTTTCCCTGAATAGTGAGATAATTTACTCAGTATAGATTCCGGTGGAGTTTTGAGGGTCTTCATAAAACATTTGCAAAATGAATGAAAAGTTGATGGTTAGTAGTCCCTGAAAACTGCCAAGGGAGTGGCTAAATGCCTCTACGTGGAAGGGTTAAAAAGAAAAGAAACCAACTGTCTCCATAGACATTCTAATTATCCCAGAGTTTCTGGAGAACATGATTGTTGACAGGTTGTAAATTTTTTCATTGTGCCACTAATTGCCACTGAGAAGAGCCCTTCCTGCTGGCTGGGAAAGCCTAGGATGAGATTCTCTCTAGTCCTCCAGGAGCTGGGCTGTTGGTGAGTTCTAAAGGGGTCTCTGAACCAAGAGTTAGAGGTGGCTTCTGGTGCTGTGCATCCATAATTAAAAATCTAAATTTTTAAGACTCCTTCTATTACAAGCCAATTTCTATCAAACCGATGATGTTATGAAACTTTAAAGTTTCCGATGATAGCTTAGTGAGAGAGGGAAATGATACTTATTATCTACTGTTTCTAGGTGCTTGGCTAGCTCATTCAAGGCTTCAGTTTCCATGGAGACAGCCTGCAAGATAGTGTGTAGTTACTAGAAAGATTTCCTTTACGGTTCCCCATTCCTCTCAAAGTATTTGCAACCAACAGAAGGGTTTAAAATCGTAATCTTTACAATTAGATTAGTATTTATTGAAAGCCCTCAGTAGATGAGCGGGGAAAATTCATAAGGAGAAAATAAACGTATGTCATTCATCCCACCAGGATGATCAAGTGTACCGCAGCTGCTGGGCACTGAGCCAAAGTCTGCAGGTAAAAGGACAAGTGAGACACACATTCTGCCCACAGGACCCTTACACTCTATAGACTGTGTAACTGAATAATAAACACCGAGAAATGTCAGCCTCACCAGGAATAAAGGAACAACAGAGGCTCCAAATAACAGAACACCATTCTTCAAGTTTCCAACCCTGGGGACTCTGGTAGAACCAGTGTTTGTAAGAGGAAGCAGGACCACAAGGGGCAGATTTCTGGAAGGGGATATGAATAATTCCTTGAAATCACCACACCCTTGGATGCAGCTATTCTACTTCTGAAAAATAACTCTAAATGTGAAAATATGTCATGCACAAATATATATATATATCTAGTACCATTTCTTGTAATCTTGGAATGCTGGGAAAAAATGACCCAGCAGTAATGGTTAAATAAAACTTGGCTATGGCCCCATGAGGGAGGGAACCATATTCAGGGACAAAGACACACTCCCTGACCTGTCAACTCGGCTTCTTCCTTGGACATGTCCTCAAGAGCCCAATGTTAGCAAGAATCCTGCTATGTCAGGTTAGCCAGAACCCAGACGCTCAGGATCTGCTCTCCTCCCACATGCCCTCCACCCCCAGGAGATATCTGATCACCTGGCCTGCCTGCAGCAAGAACCCTGTCAGGCTAGTTGAGCCAGAATAACCCTAACCTCTCAGTAATTTTCATCCACCAACCTCCCTACTCTGCTCCTTCGCTATAAATCCCCACTTTTCCTGGTCATATTCACTGTGGAGCCAAATCTCTCCCCACTAGTACAAAACCAGATTTCAGCCATCAATATACCTATCACAATAATCCTGAATAAAGTCTGCCCTACAGTTTTAACGAGTGTCACATGTGTTTTTCTCTTTAACAATAGCCATTAAAATAGCATTCATGAAGATTATGGAAATAACTGGAAAATTTCTACTTATGTCAAACCTGAGAAGGAGCTTGTGTGCAGTTTGACAGTTACCATAAAAAAGTTTGCATTTACATAGAGACTGAAAATGAATATTCCAAGATATTAACAGTGGTCTTGCTTTCACAGTAAAATCCTGACATGTTTTTCCTTCCTTTCAACTTGTCTATATTTTCAAATTTAATAAATAGAGTATTACTTTTAATTGCCCCGCAAAACAAGACTATAGAATCTCTGCCAATATCTCTTCCTTTCTCTTCTTATCCTTCAATGTAAAATGGCCAAGAAAACATGAGATTTATAAAACAGGAAGCCGTGCTCCTGGAAGAAGAAATGAGAGGAAGAACGCAAGTAAAATTTAAACAGTACAGCCATAGGTCCTTTCAAAGAAGAAATGTAGCATTAAGTTTTAAGATGCGATAGTCAGGAAGGACCCAAGATTACTATGATTCCTGCAGCCCTGAAATAATTCAGGATAAATCCAATAATAAGGAATCTTTGGGATTTCAGGTACATAGGAAGTTATAATAAGCACACTCCACCACTCATGGCCGGCGTGAAAATTTCTTAGCAGGTCACGTGCGTCATCTGCGAACAATCACCTAAGCAAGAGTTAGGAGTCCAGCTTTTCCTACGACCGAAAGTGACCAGCCGGACGTAGGATTTGCTCTGTCGGTGGCTTTATTTTCTCATTTTTAGGTGGATTCTCCACCTTATTCCATTATTTGCAGGATTTACTTATCCACCGATGATGGTGAAGTCATCTTAGAATGTTCCACTTTTCATTCTTTTTGGCCACCCAGATTTTGAGCCCTTCTCCTAGGCTTGGAGAATTCCCTTCCTAATGAATCCTGGTGGGAGGAGAAAATCTTGCCCTCTGCTGATACAGAAAATGAAATGCACTTGCTTCCACTTTCTCCCTGGCAGCTAGGACACAGGAGTTGACCGGGCTACACCATTCAGAGGCATCTAGTCTGGACTTTGGATCAGGAAGCCAGAACTGCAGCCTGTCTCAGCAGGTACAGTGCGGCCGGCTGTGCAAGAGGGAGAACCAAAGCCGGCAAGATCCAGCAGCCCCACTGGCTCCTGGAGCCTCCTGTGTGGTTAAAAGAGACTGGCATTTGAAGCTTAGTGGGAGCAGCAATGACCCTTCCTTCTGAGCAGCTCTATGGCACGATTTGGGGCGTGTGTGCCTCAGCCTGATTCTTCAACCTGCCTGGTACTCGTGTAACCTACCCAATATTCTTATAAAAAAATATTGCCCTTTTTATCCCCCTTAAAAATGCAAGAGTTGAGGAGCACCTGGTCGGCTCAGTCAGTGTAGTGTGCAACTCTTGATCTCGGGGTCATGAGTTCAAGCCTTACGTTGGGTGTTGAGATTACTTAACTAAATAAACTTTAAAAAAGTGTTGGAATTGAGTGTGTTGCCTGTAACCAAAAATAATGACTGAAGGAAAGGATAGACAAGTAGTATTCTCCTTCTCAAATGCAATATTAATAAGTCAACCTTTAAAAAAAAAAAAGTCTTGGGCGCCTGGGTGGCTCAGTTGGTTAAGCGCCTGCCTTTGGCTCAGGTCATGATCCTGGAGTCCCGGGATCGAGTCCCGCATCGGGCTCCCTGCTCAGCAAGGAGTCTGCTTCTCCCTCTGACCCTCTTCCCTCTCGTGCTCTCTCTCTCTCATTCTCTCTCTCTCAAATAAATAGATAAAATCTTTAAAAAAAAGAGAGAGAATTTAAAAAATAAATAAATAAATAAAAATTTTAAAAAAGTCTTGCTTTCAACATCTTGTACTTTTAAACACATGCTTAGACAGAAATTTGCTGCAAAAAGGAATTTAAGAGATATTGCCACCCTGGTTTAGACCTAAGTGTACATTCTCAGCTTCTTCATTCACTAAGCTACTTTAAATATTTTGTTAACATTAAAGAATTAGTGATAAGTACAACTAAGATTAGTAGTTAATATAAGTTTGAGTTTTAATTTCAGTTGAGGAAGTTTGAATGCTTTAACTAAAAAGTATTGACTTTTTAAAGTATAAAAAACCATTCTATTGACTAGATACAAAAAGCCTAGAATATTAATATGTAGAGTTAAGTTCATGAGCTAATGTCCAAATTATTTCTGACGTTCAACAAAATTCTCATAACAATGTTTTGACAGGAAAGGGAGATTTTTCAGTCTCTGGAGAGCAAATGACTCTGCATATAATCTCTCTCATTGCCTTAGTCAGTAAATTGCCTAAATCATGGAAATTAAATAATGTTAAACTTTCTGCTCAAACATGTCTTCTGGACTCATACTTCTAGGTTTTTAATAATGGGTCAGAGGAGCTCACTTGAAAAATAAATAAATAATTCTGCTTGGAAGGTAAGATTACCATACTTGCAAGATGCCCAAAAGAGGAAAGAATGCTTTCTTAAAACTCAAGTCAGACCACAAGCAAGCTGAGAAAGGTACAAAATAATTTAGGTCGAGGTGGCTTGAATGTTACTCACAATGCAGTTTCAGAGGCTGGTGAAAGTAGGTTTCCCCCCCCCTCCTATTACTGATTGGCTGATAACCCAAACAGACAGACGCCTACTGTGACATTGTGATTTATAATAAGAAACGTATATTTGGTTTTCATCCGTTCCTGGCACAGAGCTCCTAAAGCCCTTGGAATTTCCGAAGTGATAAGAGCCATAAATGTGAAAAGAGACTCTTGTTATTCCTGACAAGCCCCTTTCGACCACACCTGAGTTTATGTTAATAAATGATGTTTTGAAAGCCCCTAGATAATGGGCACCGGGACTGATCGCCAGAGGAACCAACCTTCTGATTAGGGCTGGGACTTTCAGCCCCAACCCACTCCTACCTCCTCTGAAGAGGAGATGGGCTGGAGGTGGCATTAATCCTCAGTGGCCAGAGATTGAATTCAGCCATGCCTATGTAATGAAGCCTCCATAAAACTTCCTGAGCTACAGGGGTCTGGGGAGAGCCCCCTGGGTGGTGACCATGTGCAGGTGCTGGGAGGGCAGGGCACCAGGAGAGGCAGCGAAGCTCCACACTCCTTCCCATTAACCGGGCCCTATGCATCTCTTCCACCTGGCTATTCCGGGGGTATATAATTGTCATATATTGACAATCTAGTAAGTAAACCATTTTCCTGAGTTCTGTGAGTCGCCCTAGTACATTACATGGAACCTGAGGGGGAGGGGGGATCCCAGGAAACTCCAATTCATAGCTAGTTGGTCCGAAGCACAGGTGACGATCTGAACTTTTGACTGGCAACTGAAGTGGGACGGGGCAGTTTTGTGGGATCTGATGCTATCTCCAGATAGATAATGTCAAAATGGAATTAAATTGGAGGACACCCAGCTGGTGTTACAGAATGACGTGGTGCATGGGAAATCTCCACATTTTGAATACAGAGTATTCTGTAAATAGAAAACACAGAAATTTTCCCAAACATACATGCACACACACACTCAACATACATACCACACCCTACATACCCAAAGACAAATAAATGGCTGGATTTGAAAGCTCTCATAGCTATTAAAGGCATATAAATAAATCAAGAAAGGGACGCCTGGGTGGCTCAGTCGGTTAAGCGTCTGTCTTCAGCTCAGGTCATGATCTCAGGGGTCCTGGGATAGAGCCCCCGCATCGGGACCCCTGCCC
This sequence comes from Eumetopias jubatus, assembly GCF_037043125.1. NCBI lineage: Eukaryota > Metazoa > Chordata > Mammalia > Carnivora > Otariidae > Eumetopias > Eumetopias jubatus. The sequence continues at coordinate 6,505,219 of NW_028274808.1, forward strand.
AGCAGGGGGTCTGCTTCTCCCTCTCCCTCTGTCCCTCCCCCCTACTCATGCTTGTTCTCGCTCTCTCTCTCAAATAAATAAAATTTTAAAAAAATTAATCAATCAAGAAAAATAGATACCATTGCCATTCATATCGTGTCCTCAATGAAAGAAACATTAAAATGTGCACATTAATTAAGGAAATAAGTTTTTAGAGGTTCCCTGGTTCATTGGCCAGCCTCCATATGGAACACATGACTGTTTGCCCCTTAAAAATGTATGTATTCTTCTTTGCTGTATACCTTCCCCTTTATATTTCCACTACAAAACAAAACAAATTCCAGGAATTATCGAAGCATTTAATACGTGGTATAAACCTTTCTTAAAATGAAAACGTTAGGTTCTTTTGCCTGCGTGTGGATATGAAAGTGAATGTACGATTTCAGAAATGATCTGAGGATTGCAGAACTGCTGTCCTCAGCACTTTCCAAGGTTGACAGGTCAGGGAAGTAGACAGGCAGTGGCTAGAGCTTGGACACCACCATTCACTCTGGGGAAGGTTCATCACCACCCATGGTCCCATCTGCAGGAGTCAGGGAGAACAAAGTTCCCCCGGCGGTGGGGGGGTGGGGGAGGTGGGGAGGAGATCAATCAGCCCAGAATATTCATTCCATTCCACACTTAGGCAGAAGAAAAGAGGCTCAGCACTTATTTAATTAAACCCGCTGTCTGTCAGGACTGGGACAAAGCATAATGCTTTATAATAAAAGAGTTGCCTGGCAATCCTGCACCTCCCGCTGGGAAACTGATGGATTTGTGCTTAGGGGACAATGAAGATGTTTAGGCACAGGAGAAAAAGTTGTGTGTGTACTCATGTGAGCATTTGTAGGCACTGAAGAATACAGAAAATATTCTGGCCAAGGGTACTTACTTCCCAATCTTCTGGTCAAGTGTGTGGGCGGGAACGGGGACATGCGATCTCTCTGAAAACAGTGTGGAGGTTCCTCAAGAAGTTAAAAATAGAGCCACCCTATGACCCAGCAATTGCACTACTGGGTATTTACCCCATAGACACAGAGGTAGTGAGAAGAAGGGGCACCTGCACCCCAATGTTCATAGCAGTAATGTCCACAATAGCCAAACTGCGGAAGGAGCCAAGATGCCCTTCAACAGAGGAATGGATAAAGAAGATGCGACTCTTATACACAATGGAATATTAGCCATCAGAATGGATGAATACCAACCATTTATACCGACATGGATGGAACTGGAGGGGATTATGCTGGGTGAAATAAGTCAATCAGAGAAACAAAATTATCATGTGGTTTCGCTAATATATGGAACATAAAGAACAGTGCAGAGAACAACAGGGGAGGGAAGGAAAACCGAATGGGAAGAGAAATCAGAGAGGGAGACAAACCATGAGACTCTGGACTCCGGGAAATAAACTGAGGGTTGCAGAAAGGGAGGGGGTGGGGGATGGGATAATTGGGTGATGGGGATTAAAGAGGGCATGTGATGTAATGAGCACTGGGTGTTATACTCAACTAACCAGTCATTGAACCTTATATCAAAAACTAATGATGTACTTACTATACCTTGAATTTAAATTTTAAAAAAATGTGAAAACCTTTATAAAAAAAGGTTCTTCACAGCTAACAAACCAAGTCTATGGGTACTTAAATTCTGGTTCTGTCAAACTGTGGTGCTCACTGTTCAACCTATCATCCCACACAACTCTGGTTTGTACCCACTATTTTCTATAGGATTATTTAATTCTGCTAAAACTCACGGTCCTTTTTTAACATTTCTTGGCTTCTCACCTCTCCATCCTCACCCTTGGAGAGAATATCCCCCATTCCACAAACACCCGGCAGATACAAAGAAAAACTAACGTAGTCCCTGCCTCTGGTAGCAAAGGAATCGAAACCGGTTTTCTTGCTGTATTTCATATGCCCCTCTCTGCCCCAACCCTTGAAACGCCATATAGTTCTGCTGTTAGCCACTGATACCCCAGGACTTTCTGCCTTCAAACCTTGACCAGAAGAAGACTTGAGTCACCACATTTCAACCTAAAAGCAGCCACTCCACTAGACCAGTGGTCCTCAAGTGTGGTCTGGGACATGTGAGGATCCCCAAAACCTTCCCATGACAAACCGATTCACACACGAATACTAAGATGACATTTGTCTTTTCCACTTTTCATCTCTCCTGGGTCTGCAGTGGACTTTTCCTGAGGCGACCTGGCATCCAATATTACAAAAGCTTGAACTCAGAAGCAGATAGAAGAATCTGCCTGATTTCTATTAAGCCAAATATTAAAGAGATTTGCAAAAGAAAGATCGGGAAATAAACCACTCTTTGTACTACATTTATTTTTGTTTTGGAAAATGCAGTTATTTTCATAAAATACGTTTTTCTGTTGACATGTCATGGGCTTATGATTGGTCTTTCTAAATGCAGTAATAAGTACATGTTTTTAAAGGTCTCTGTCTTCCTTTTGAATATGACAAATATCAGTAAATAGAACCCACATGAATAAAAGCTGGCTGGGTCCTCAGGAGTTTTTAGGGTGTCCTGAGAAAAACAAGTAAGAAGTGCTGCGCCCAAATACACCACAACCTCCAGCCTGCTGCAGCCCACGTGGCCATCCGCTGCCTGCAAACAGTGCTCCCTTTGCGGCAGCGACAAAAAAGAAGGGCTAAGCTCATCATGTAGCCATGGAAAATCCTATGACTTCTGTGCCGCAAACACTGAATGACTGGACCGAGCTCAGGTGCCGGGCTGATTCGTGCTCCTTCTGTCATTCAGAGTTTGACTGAAGAAGCAGAGCCAGGAGGAGTGTAAGTAATGGAGGATTTATTGTAGAGAATGGAATGCAAGCAGCTACGAGTGCTGGAAACAGTCTACGCAAGGATGCTGCTTTTCTGTCTGGTGCTGGAGCCTGACATCACCAGGGCAGGGAGCAGCCAAGAAGGATGGACTTGGCGTGTGGGGCCAAGGACAAGCTGTGGCCCCCGAGAATGGACTGGAGGCTGTTTCCATCTCTCACCTGCCCCAGGCCTCCCACATGGTGATGCTGATGTCCAGTAGGAGAGCTGGTACCCTTCATCGTGAAGCTAAACATGGAACCCGAGATCAGCAGAACCAGAGCTGAACTCGCAGGTTAAGTTAAGCGTTGATGCACCACAGCCAGAGAAGTCAGAGATCCACAACACGCTTGTAGCTCAGCAGAAACACGTGCACCTCACTGATCTTCCCCACACCAAACGTGAGACCAAGGTTTCACTTTGTCTCCCAGGTCTCCTGGAAAATCTCGTTTGACCCAGGTGAACCTGCATTTAAGCAGGGAAGGAGCCGGTGAGAAACACAGCACCACCTTCCGGACACGGCATAAACACCTCAAGGCTGCTGGTTGGCACTGGCATCCTTCCACATGGCCCCCAGATACGCTAATCTTCCAAGGGGACTTTGGTCTCCAACAGTGGACTGAAAACCCCTCTTAGACCCTTTATGGCTTTCAGTTCCCCAAAGTGCTTCCAATACCTCTCCAGCCTGCATTTCTCATGATAGCTGATGGACTGATCTTTGTAAAAGGGATAAAGCCACTCCGTGTGAGTGGCCCATGGCACTAACATGACCTCTCAAACCCACTTTTCTCCTGCCCTATCCTATGGTCTGGCATATAGTAGAATCTCAATAAATACATGTGAATTACTTTAAATAGCTACTCAATGTCAGTGTGGTCATCTGTATCATGAGAAGCACCAGTCCCTCTGCCCACATCACTCATCCCTGTCACCTTCATTCACTCATAAACCCCCTCTGTTGTTCCCTTAAATATAGCAAACACAATCATTTATATTGTTTTTAATAACTGTATTATCTGAAGTCTCCTGGGTCTAATTCTGCTGTCTGTTGCTTCTACTCACACTCACAGTAACTGCTTTTTCTTGTTTTGTTTTGTTTTGTTTTTTAAATAGTAAACTCGTATGCCTTGGAAATTCGAGGAATTCATTGAGGCCAGAGTTGAAGATGGGCTCCCCATAGAGATTTTGATTTTGCTCTGCCAGGCACCTGGAGGCACATCAACCTAAACCAAATCCCAGTGCTAACTGAAGTATAATGGACCACTTGTGTAGGGTGCTACATGATTGGGAGTTATATAAACCCAGATCATCATTATAAATTCATCAGGGAAGAGCCTTTCATTTCCACTGGACAGCAAGACATCAGACATGCAAAGTTCTTGCTCCTTCTTACACTGATGGTGGACCCTGTGTGATGTCGGAGTTCGTCAGTGGCCCTGACTCAGACTCTGCCTCTGTGGGCTTACACTTTGGGTCCTATTCCAGGCGCCATGCCACCCTGTCTGTACAAGAAATAGATCAGTCTTCTGAGTTCACCAGTTGCTCCCTAGGCAAAATTTGGCTTCACAGTTCTGATGATCTCTTTGAGTTCTCAATTTTCTTGTTATTTTTAACGTCTAGGATTCATTATTTCCCTGCTAGAACATAGATTTTTTTTCCTATTTTATCTGGCAATTTTAGTTGTTCTGAGTGGGAGGGTCAGTCAAGATATCTAATTATCGGTATTGCTAGAAATATAAGTTTTCATTCATTCATTTTTTCAATAAGCATTTTTAAAACACCTATTACATAGAATGCAATTATAAGCACTGACATAAATACATATATACGATATATTATTTATTCCCAAGCAACATAGAGAAGAATGAGAGGCATAAAAATAGATCAATAGTATAGTAATGAAAAATATAGTATCATATAATTGGTGCTATATAAATATGAACACGAGGGACTAGGGAGTACAAAGGAGGGACACCTCACTCACTGGGTTGGGAAAAGGGCACAGGAGAGGGCAATCAGTCAGCATATGCCCCATTTTTCAGTAACCTAAAACCATAATGATTTATTCCTCACTCACACATGTATAAATGGGCTGGCTTCAGCTCAACTTGGCTAGATTTGACTGAACTGGCTCAAGTTTAGGTCTGCTCCATGTGTCTCTCATTTTTCTGAGACCAGCAGCTATATGTCTTCCTCACACCAGATATTTGAATCTCTCAGAGCAGTGAGTGGAAACACACCATGCCCTGTGCCCCACCTAGGCTCCAAACTCACACACAGTAGTTTCTGCCCACATTCTATGGACACAGCTCAACATCATATGGCCATATTCAACATCAGCGGGATGAGGAAGTATACTCCTCCCATGAAATTGAGGGTTAGTGGTGGAAAGGAGTAACTATTTGTTGAAAAACAATCTAATCTAAGAAAAAAGTTCTGGGGATTAATATTTAAGATTAGTTTTAAAAGGAGGTAGAAATTCAGAAGACTGTTAATTCCAGAGAAAAAAGAAAAATGCACAAAAAACAGTTTCATAAGCAGGGTTAATAAACTCAACAAGGAGATGATATCAGGGAAGTAGAAAGGGCATTGTGTGCTTTAATGAGCTCTCTTCTCTATTTAGCTTTTTGCTACATAGAAGCCAACTGAAAGCTTTTAAACCAAAATGATATCATCAAATTGGCATTTTATTGAGATCACAGTGACATCTCACTAGATAAGCTGATAGTACAGGCAAGGGTGTGATGAAAAGACTCAGTAAAAAAAAAAAAAAGAGGTGGACTGGGGTCCATGGTTGTAAGAATAATACAGTCAAGTTGGAATCAAGAGCTATTTGAGTGGTAGATCAATAAACTAATAAAATTAAAGTGCTTAGCAGTGTCTGATACAAAATAAGTTCTCACCAAACATTAGAAGCTACTATGAAAAGCAATAAGTCTTGATAATTGTGTGAGGAGGTGGGATGGCAAGATGAGAGCAAAGGAGGAAATTAAGATGCCTTTCAAGGATCTTATTTGAATAACCAGATTATCTACATCATTTGCTGTCATATGGTCCAGAATAGGAAGAATATGTTTGTAAAGAGAAAAATGACAAATTCAGCGTTGGACATGTCATAAACACGAAGGAAAAATCTCAAAATAAATTCTAAATGAGCTACAATCAGACCGACAGCTGCCTTTTCAAGAGGAGTAATGGAAACCAGAAAAAAGACAATGGAATATTACTTTCAAAGGGCTCAGGAATACCAATACCTGCCACGTTAGAATTCTATACCCAGCAAAACTATACTCAACAATGTAGGCAAATAAAAGCCAGTAGATAGGTACAATTATGTTCGCATGTGCACTGTTCAGAATAGTTTAAAACCAAAACAACCCAAATATCTGAGAACAATAGAATGAATAAAGTATGGTATATGCATATTATAAAGTTACTATACAGCTGTGGTTCTCAAAGTGTGATACCTGTAACAGTAACTAGTGTCAGTGTCACCTGGGAACTTGTCAGAAATACAGATTCTCAGACCCCACCCCAAATTTACTAAATCAGAAATTCTGAAGTATCAGCAATGTGTGATTGAAGGAGTCTGAGTGTGGACAAACTACAAATTCATGTCACAACAGGACTGAATACTCAGAGCATAATGTTGAAAGAAAGAAGCCTGTGTCATAAAATTCAAACTGTATATTCCATTTACACAATGATCAAAAAAAAAAAAAAGAAATGTAATTCAACTAAATTTTTTAGGGATATAAACTGAGAGCAAAACTATAATGAAAAGGAGAAAATTATTAACATAAAAGTTGAACTACTAGTGATCTCTTGGGTAGGGAATGGGAAGTTTATATAGGAAAGAATACTTAGGACTCTGGGTGTTGATGGTATTTTATTTCTTGGCTCGGGTGGTAATTACATAGCTGTTCACTTCACAATAATTGAAAATATATATAATTATATAGTATATATATTATGCACTTCTCTGTACATGCTTTATACTTCACAATAAAAAGTGCTTTTAAAAAGACAAGAGAAAGCTAGTAGGAATGTCGATCACAGGGAGGATCAAATCCGGGGAAATGGGTCTTGAAAGAGATAATCTGGAAGGAACTGCAGCTCTGAGAAATGGAGTAAGAAGAAATGGCATTAAAGTGTGGGGGCAGGGGAGACCACTTTGTCACCTATGTCCCAAAAGGTGTATCTCACCCATACCCAGGCCTCAGCTGCAGCTTCTGTCTCTCTCTTGGGTCCTCTGTCTTCTTTTTCAAACCTTCCCACCCTCCTAGTTCTAACTTCTAACTTCTGCAAGCTTGTTGAGAGGTCCCACTTCTGCAGCCATCCCTCTATGACATAGGAGCCTGGGACTCAGTGATCATTGGCCCAGGAAAGCCCAGCCCCCGGGCACATGATAAAGGAAAAACAGAAATGCTAATAAAAAAGCACTTAGGAGGATTTTTTATTTTAATCCTCAAGCTCATCAGCAGATATAAATCAGACATCCTGCAGCATGCTTTTGTCTGTGTTTTCCAAGGGTTTTGTGGGCAATCTTTTTGGAGATGCTACCCTAAATATGCTCACATTTTAACTGACATGAACCTATTCTGAAACTACCTACAGATCTCAGCCACAGTGTTCCCTGAATCATACCACTTTGTTTCTCAGCTCCTTCCATGCCCGGGAACTGTGCCAAGGGTAACAAAGGCCATCAGAGTCCAACAAAAAACGAAATTGCCTAAACTCCTTCTATCTTGACTTGCCCAAATGAAATCTTTGACTTTTGTCACGGTAGGCTCTGATGGCATGACGTCCCCACACCATGACACTCCACACTAGTCAAGGATTCCAGGAGTCCAGCTAAGGCACCCAACGGTCACTTCCCCAGCAGAACAAACTCAAATGGGGACGAGGGTCCATGTGACACCATGAGGCTCACACCAGACACCGCATGCCAACCCAAGTCTCTTGGTGACAGCCGCTAATTGTGAGGCATTACCCTGGCCTGCCCAGTTCCCTAGTACCCCAGCCTGCAAACACGGCCCTGCTGAAAACATGACAATGTGTTTATGTGTTTTATTGAGCTACAGAATTTCCCAGTGGATCAGTTAACTGGTGTTTATTGTTTTATATTTTAACAGTTTTTCTACAAATTGGGAATCAGGAAGCAAACATATTCATCCCGTGGTAATTCGCTTACTGCCCATGAATGGCACTTAAACAAAAGCAACAATGCACTTTTCATTGAAAAGCATTTGGTTTCAGCCTTTTGGCAAGAAACCCAGGAAACCCTCCTGCTTCCTTCCCAGAATATAAATCTCAATCCCGGGGCCCTGTGTTTTGGTCAAATGAGGAGGGAAGGGGGAAGGAGCAGTGTTTCATTAACGAGTTGCATTTGGAAGAGTGATCAGTGCAGGCATCCTTTCATCCCTGCTTTCTCTCACGGGTTCATGCTGGTGATCAGAGGGAGAATGGCTCTAAAATGCAAATGGGGTGTCTGATAGGAGAGGATGCTGGGGGGAGAATCTCTATTAGAAACATGACCTTCGCTAAAATAGTTGGAGTAAGTGCAGTTTCTCAGAAGAGTCCCAGTGTTACGCCACCGTTCCTTTGAAAGATTCAGGACACACAGAACCAGTATATCTTTGTTAGAATAACAGCTTGTTCAGTGAAACTCTTTGGCTTTAAATCAAGAGTGTCTTTAATGCAAGGCTGGATAGTCCCAAATGGAGTTGCTCAACCCAATAAGGTACATAATAAACAAGGGCTTGGAAGGAGTCATCCAGCCCATGTTCCTATCAGCCAGACACTGGGTTTCTTTGGGAAAGCATTTCTTTGGTGTTAAGATCACCATAAAGCATGTCAAATTGCCCTGAAGTTCCTCCACACTCATTTCAAAATTCCATGGTATTCTTTGGAGGTAGGTTAGAGCTCAGGAATCACGCATTTGGATGAAGAGTGTCCTCCATGATCTGAAGGCGTACAGTTCCCTGGTGTGTCTTCTTCATGCCCTTCCTCCTCTGCCTCCTTTCGTTCAGTGTGTCCACCACTGGTAACAGTAGCTTTATCAGAGGTGTGCTAGGACAGCCACGCTCCAGGCTGTGCCCATGGAATTCACACATACTCATTCTTTAGGATTCTACCCTCCGTGCCACCTTCCACGCACAGCCTTCCCAGGGTTCCCCCTTACACTGCTAACGATCTAAATCACGAATCCCAACACTGGGAGCCAGGACTCAAAGTAGGCTGGGGTGTTAGTTATTGAGAGGTTGTCGAAGAGCTTGTGCTGTCTACAGCTAAATTTTCAATTTGAGTTAATTGGTCTCCCCGGTTACTCCCAAGGCTCACGCAAGGGGCCATAGGCTTGACAAAGGGAAGGACCTACACAGAGGTTTGGAGGGAAATAGCAAAGATGAGAAACCAGATGGAGGTAGATGGAAAGAGAAGAGGGGATGGGCTTACAGACTCTCAGGAGAGTAGAACCTTCTGATGATGGTCCTTCTGATGAAGAAAACAAGTGAATGGGTAAGCGCCATGTGGGAGAGGGAAGAGGCCACGAGTTTGATGTGGGCCAATGGGTGCGTGGCAATGTGATTCAATGAGAAAAAGAACACAGTGGAGTGAGTGTGTGGAAGTCATGAGCTGTCTTCAACTTTCTTTGCTTTAATGGAATTCTACCTGAAGTTCTCAGAAGAATGAGGCTATAGATCACTTTTTAAATTAAGCATAATAGTAAAGAGATCGCACCACCCTGTAGGAAAGCAGTCTCCTCTCTGACGGGTGAGAGACTCGTTCTCTGACTCTAGGACAGTGTCTGTTCTCTCCTCACACCAGCATCTGAGCAAGGTGGAACAGGGAGGCCGACGGCAGAACGCTGCTTTGGAAATCTACACTTAAGAAGCATTTCTTCTCTCCCAGTTCCCTCTGCGCTGGCTTTTACAGGCGCCAAGTCTTCCAACAGTGGTGCAGCTGACCTGAAACTGGACAGACTGAAAAACAAAGACCCTGTGGCACATTCCCAGACACATACCAGTTTTTTCTGAATGCAGGATGCCTCTTAAAATGCTCAACACCGAACTGATGGCGTGATGCCCAGCCTGTCCTCTGGGAAGTCATCTGATGAGGGAGGGGATGATGGCTGGGTTTGCTTTCACAGACCGGGCTTAAAAACTTGAACGCTAACATCACACAAATCAGGATTCAAATCCCCAACCGTCCTGCTCGTCGTTTGTATCAAGGTGAGCAGGTAACTTAGTTACATTTATTTTCCCGTCTGAGATATGGAGACTAATAATATAGCACCGGCCCAATTTTTGTGGTGAACTAAGGGATGTGATGAGTGTAAATTGCTTACACAGTGATCAGCTCATAAGAAGTGCTGTTAACAATAGTTGTCACCTAAATTCATGCACCATAATCTCTGTCAAAATGAGCTGCTAGTTTCTAGTAGGAAAGCCCACTTCTACACAGGAAAAAAGACATCCACTGGTCACCAGAATGTTAAAGTATATGCTTCGCTTCATTTCAGTGACGGAACCATGTCCTTTTTGGAAAACTTGGCCCCGCATTTGAAACTGCTAACTAGGAGTGACTTAAATTAGTTGAGCATTCAGAGCCGGGAGAATCATCCTAAACTACTGATGTATCAATAGAAAGCTCTCAGTTCATTCATGCTACCTATTCTTCCTCCCTGCATCCTGCAGTCCTGAGGCCAGAATGGGCAATGGGGGGACAGGAAAACCAATCAGGGGCACGTGCCATTGGCCTGACAGGGAGAACAGCCATTCTGGAGCCCTGAGCATCTAGACCGTGATGCTTCAGCTACAAAATCATCTCCAAAGCCTCTCCAACCTCACATTCTACCACTTCAGGAAGACAGGTTTGCCCTGCAAGGAGTAGGCAGTGCTTCTCAAACTCCTTGGATGGTTCATCTGAGGTGCTTATTTAAATGCAAATTCCTGGAACGCCTCCTCTGAAACTCACCATGAGTTTGAAAACCAATGTGGACTCTATAAAGGACTAAGGCCCCTCTGTCCTAGCTCTTGAAATGACTCTCCGCGTGCCTCAGGCTCATCTGTCCCCTCGGAGGCCCCCGTGTGGCTGCTTCCCACTCTCCCACTTGCTTCTGCAATGGTCCCAGACATGGCTTTTTTTTTCCCCCCTTTCTTTTCTTTCTTTTTTTTCTTTCACAGCTAAAATAAGCTATAGAATTAAAAATAGGTGTGTTACTTCAACAAGTAATTATTTTCCTGAAAATGAAAGCTAGTGGGTCTATTTTAAGAGTTAATTAGCTGACAGGGGCTCGAAATCCACCCCACAGTGTGTTTCAACATGCATTTCAGAAAAGTAATAGGTAAAAGCGTGCCAAGCTGCCAAGAATTTGTGAAAAGAGGGGCAAGACGGGCATAGCCATCTCACCTGCATTGTAAGTACTCACCAGAGATTTGAGCAGATTTTTCCCGTGGGGAGAAATAATAATAATATTTTCTTAAAGATTTCCTTTGACTTAATGACTGTTTTGGAATTTTTTGTTGCACTGCCACAGTGCAGGTGGACAGTTACCCATGGAGCTTGACAGGTTGAAGGACGTTAGAGCTGCAGAATTCACACTGCTTAATGAGCGAGCTTGAAGCTCTCCTTCCCGGTGAGGAGTTGAGGGAGATGATCTCTGAGCTGCGGTCTGGCCAAAGCCCAGATCCTGACACGTCATCTTATTAGAAGCTGTCCCTTGGGTTTGGGCCCTTTCTGGTGACATTCCAGCCGTTGCCCTACTCCATGGACAAAATCTTCATTATTCCTTTCCATTGGTGGTGGTGAGGGGTGCTGAGGAGCTAGAGAGCAGCTCAGCCTGGCTTAACCACCCCATTACTGGGTGGAGAGAATTTCTTTCCCTTGTTCTGAGCCATTACAGAACAGGATCGAGGGCACACCATCCCTACCGGGTGATTTCAATCAGGCAGACTGTGTCAGCAATCGTTTACTCAAGAGCTGGCACCACCGTCTGCTTCATACAAACCCACAGTAGGAACCGCCTTCTGCAATGATTTCACTGCCAAGGGCCCAACTGTCCCCTACCGCACCCCCCACAGTGAGTTAGCTCATGGTGAAAATACAGATGCCTGAGCATCTGCATTCTGACAGCCTCTCTCTTAACTGGGATCATGCCCTGGCCTTCTGTGGTCTTTAGCAAACGTTCAGTCCTGCCTGGACTTTGCTCCGTCTATTTTTTTTTTATTAGAAGCATCTTTTTTGACACTTTGTTAAACAATCTCACACTAAATATCAATGTGATTCTGAAACTGAATCTCCTGTGTGTCCCTAGCAGAAAGGAAGGTACTAGACCCTCAGGTAGTTGATCCAACTGCACAGATAACCATTCAGTCCCCAGAGAGGACACATAGAGCTGAGCCTGAACCAAAGCCCAAGGGCCCACTGTCAGCTCTGGCCAAGGTCAAACACAGTCAGCACTCTGGACACACCGGCCAAGTTGGTGACTGGGAAGAATGAGTCACAACCTCTCGGGCCTTGGCTTCCTCCTCTGTAAAAATCAGAGGACTACTAGTCAGTGTGTGCTCCGAGGACCTGTGCCACCAGGGTTTACAGACCATATTCTAATTCCTGCTCCACCCCTCAGCCAGCATGCTGTCCTCCTGAGCTTAGTCTCCTCATCTGTAAAATGGGAACAACGCTGCTTCTTAGATTTGGGGTGAAAACCAATAACGTGTTAAGTGCCTGGTAGAGTGAGTTTTAAACACTCATAAATGGGACCACATTTGCTAATCTAAAAAGTGTGAAGGTCCCGGTTTGGGTTTTGCAGCACGCCGAGAGTCGCATGGAGGATGAGTGTGGGCTCACGGGTGTCTGGAAGCTTTGCTTTGCTCTCTGCACAGCCCTTTCAGGAGTGTGGTTAGACGTGGGGTCTCTGTAATCGATGGAAGACCCATCTATGGTTAGAGGAACTCGAACATAAAGATGTTTTCTCTTTTTTCAGAGAACTGTACTCGTTCGGGCTGACCATCTCATCTTCACCTTTCCCGGGATGCCGGTGCTTACGCTGCAGAACCGACCCAGTGCGCGTCCCCCGAAGGGCAGCAGCGCAGCGCACAACTGTCCCCGGTGTGGCAGCCCCAGCTCCCACCAGCAGCCCCGTCAGGATCTCCCATCTCCCGTGCCTTCCCCTCTAACAGCCTCTGCGTTCCCAAAAGCCTCTGACCACCCTGTGCGCAGCGAGCACAGCGAGCGCGCTCCGAACCGCGGCCTGCCTGAGCCCCCTGGTGGCAGCTACGCGGCCGCACACCTGTCCGCCTCCGGAGTGGCTCTAGCATCACAGCCTGGGACACCAGGCCCTTCGCACCCTGCCCACATGCACCCTCCCCATCTGGCAACAGCATCCTGAAAGGCTGAGCCCCGACCCTCCCCGAGTTAGGACAGGTGCAATGACCCTGCGCAGGGAATTCTCCACGCTGCGCCCCCTCCTGCCCCTAACTCCCTCTCACTTCTCCGCTTTGAATGCCAGAGGGAATCCCCAAGGCCTAGCAACCCTGTGGAAAAGCAGTGGCTTGAGAGTCAAGAGAATTTAGGTTTGAGTCCTGCCTGGGCTCCACAGGTGAATATTCATACCTAGGCCAGGTACCTATCTACTCTGGGCCTCAACTTTCTCCGCTGGGAAATAGCCATAGTGGGGCTAGCGACTCAGGGTAACTTTAATTACTAAGTGAAAATACAGAGATGCGGATGTATATAAAAATCCATTCATATAGCTACACAGTAGATTACAAATATATCTATAACCTAATATACGTAGCATATATGGAGATACATAATATATATTCCAGAGACAGAGAGAGAGATAAGGACAGAAGGCATGTGGAAAACACACCATCAATGGTAATGATGATTACTATAATTACCCAAGAGACCCAAAATGTTCAAACTTGTTTCTGAAAAAGAAAATGAAACAAAGGTAACAAAAAATTCAGTTATCAGATATGAAAATTTTCCAGGAATAAAGAACACATGAATCCATAGACAAAAAGGACACCCCACGTTCCCAGTAAAAATGATAAACAATCCATCACTTAATTCAGGGAAAAGGAAGAACCCTCAAGCATACTGACATAATAACAGACCACCAATTATTCAAGGAGAATCCCAGCCTCAAGAACTTCAACAGGACTGAATTCCACAAAAGAATTAAGTTATACTTATGCTCTGGTAATTTAAAAACAAATGATTTGCAATTATTCTGTCCATTTTGTTACGGTGTCATTTATTTGTAAAAGAAAAAACAAAAATATTCTCTTTTCATGACTGAGGATCTACAACTTTTACATACTTCATAGGGAATATATATTTGATGACTGTACCAGAGTCCTCTTGTTTTTGCCCCAACATAAAATTCTCCCCTCTTCCTTAGTGATGGGATCCCTAAATTTAATAGCTCATGCTGTCCAGATTAAAACTTAGACTTTCCAACTTCCCTCTCATCCAGCTGTGGTCATGTTGAGGAAGTTTTGGCCAAAGGAGTGTAAGAGGTGCCCTGTTCTGCTCCTGGGGAGGGCTAAGGAGGGGCGGGGCACATCGGTTCCTCCCCTCTTGCAGCCTGTGTTCTTGAAGAGTTCATGAAGCCACCATCTCAGCCCTGGCCTGACTACTTCCAGGCTTCTTTTGGGAAAGAGAAATAACTCCTATATTAGTTGAGCCTCTTTTATTTCCGGATTTCAAACTTGCCACGAATCTAATCCTAAATGACAAGAATAGATGCTAAAGCCAAATAATAGATTAAATCCAAAATTAAGGAAATCATTTGTGAAAGAAATTGCAGTGAACATTAAATTCAATTAAACATAGAATAAGTCAAAACAGTTGGAGCAAACACAGTTAAAATGTCACTGCATGCCATTACAATTCTTGAAATAAAAGATAAATAATGTATAAATAATCTACTGATTGTGGATTGGGATAAGATCCAGACTGCGTCAGCAAATGGTTGTAGCAAATAAATGAATGAGGATAAGAATTGAAAGGAGGATAAGCAAAATGTGCTGATTTGTTCCTCTGTCATGGGAGAAATCAATGGATTCAGTTTCACTTATGAAATTGATGAATGGAGAAATACAAGTTTAAGAGTATTACTTAATATTTCTGTGTCAGTTAGAATTAGGTTTGGCTGAAAGTAAAGGAAAACCAAAATCACAGTGGCTTAACAAATTTAGAGGTTTATTTTTCTTTCAAATAAAGAGAGAGATAGGCAGTCCAGGGCTCATATGGTTACTTCAACTGGAATGAGAAGTATAGACCTATTCTGACTTTCTGCTCTTCCACCTTTGATATGTGGTATCCTTTTGAAGAATGCTTCATGTTAATAAGATGGACACTGATGCTCCAGCCATCATATTTTCTTCCAGACAGAAAAAGGGACATGAAAAGGGAAGACATTTTCATCCTAGTCGTCCATACATAAATTAAGGGGAAGAGGAAAAATACAGTCTTTAAGCCAAGCATATTTTCATCCCTCAGTAGAAAGAGGGTTCTGTTCATAAGGAGGATGATGATGGTGGACACGGAGTAGGCGACTGGTGGTCTCAGCCTTAGAAGTAAGTATAACAACTCATGCAATGACTGTATACTCACCAAATTAATAAAAGAGAAAAACAAAGACGACTCTTTAGCAAAGTGCTAATATACATTATTTCTAGCTGTTACACACGCTGTCAAGAAAGGAAAAGGACATTGGGTGTTACAGGTCGAATCATGTCCCACAACAATTCAAATGTTGAAGTCACCTCAAAACAAAATTTAATTTGGAAACAAGGTCATTGTAGATGTAATTAGTTACAATGAGGTCATACTGGAGTAGTGTGGGCCCCTAAGCTGTCCTCATAAAAATGGGAAATTTAGACACAGACATACATACAAGCCACCATGGGAAGATGAAGGCAGAGGTGGGGTGATGCTTCTACAAGCCAAGGAATGTCAAAGATGGCCGGCCGCCAGCAACTAGGGAAGAAGCATGGAACACACTCTTCGTTATAGCCCTCGGAAGGAACCATCCCGGAGAACACCTTGACAATGGACTTCAGTCCTTCAGGACCGTGAGGAAAGAAGTTTCTGTTGTGTAAGCCACCCAGCCTGTGGCACTTTGTTATGGCAGCACAAGCAAACTCATACACTGGGGGCAACTGCCTTTTCTTTTACAAATTTCTGAACAGTTTAACTATTTTTAAAAGACTATATCCTTTATAAGCAAAATACATGTTTTCTAAATAAGAGGAATGAAGCAATTTTCAGCTTTTTTTTCTATAAGTTCACACTTCATAGAATTGATTGGCCAAAAAATTTTGTTTTGTTTTATTTTATTTTATTTTATTTTATTTTATTTTATTTTCTTAGAGAGAGAGAGTACATGCATAAGTGGGGGGTGGAAGAGGGAGGGGTCGAGGGAGAGGGAGAATCTTAAGCAGGCTCCATGCTCAGTGTAGAGCCCATCATGGGGCTTGATCCCACAACTCTGAGATCATGACCCAAGCTGAAATCAAGAGTCTGACCTTTAATTGACTGAGCCACCCAGGCTCCCCAGCCTAAAAATTTTAAATAAAATTTAATATTAAAATGATCCAGTCCTGAGACTTTTTAGAGAAGCATTTTGTTTTAGTACCTTTTACAGTTTTGTCCCAGGGCTCTAGGTCAATTCCTGTTTTTACATTTTAGCAAATGATCACTTATACTTGATTAAGGAAAAAAAATTTAATTAAAAGATGAAGGTGGTGATGACAACCTAGTTTTCTGTGCTTCTCAAATTTACACATAAAAACTGACAGAACAATTAGCTATCAAAGCCAAAGCCCATGATCAATGTTTACAACAAAACTGGATGATAAGGCCACTCTACAAAGTCTAAAAGACAACTGGGTCGGGAAAAAGTACCTCTAGCCGTAAAACATGCATGTTATCAGCATGTGTATGGGAGAGGAAAGCAGTAAGGAAAAGCCCTCAGAATAGGAACACATCCCCCCCCCCCACAAATCATCAACATGTCCTCGTGGGAAAGCAGGGGGTTCCAGATAGAGAACAGCAGATGGAAGTAAGAAGGGTCCTACCCCACTGTGATGGGTCCATAGTAAGGACTAAAAAGGCTTGGACCAGTGTAACCCCAGTGACCTCCCGAAACGGACACTCCCTCCACCCTGAGGAGAAACGGCTGAACATGGAATCAGGACTGAAGGGGACACGGAAAGCATAGATAAAGGAAAGAGAGGGTCAGACAAAAGAGAGAGGAACAGAGACAGGAAATCTCAGAAGGCACACTGCCATATTTTTTAAACACTATGAGGGTGGTAAAAAAAAAAAAAAGAAAGAAAAAAGAAATAGGAAAAGGACCTTTTCAAAGTTACAAAAGCTATCTGAACAAAGCTCTTTCCTAAAAAGTTAAGAAAAAGGAATTTCACACATACACACACACACACAAACTGAGAATAGAAAAGTAGCAAACAGAAATGTATCAAAAGTGGCATAAAAGTGACTTTGAGAAAAAAGAGAATAAAGAATAGAATAATACCTTTACAGTGAAAATACACCAAAAGTCACACTAAAAATATATAAATAAGTAAAACTGTGAAATATTGGTTCAAAACCATTCAAAAACTAATACAAAGAAAAGACATGAAGGAAACAACATGAACCAAAAGTAGAAACACTCAGAAATGAGATGATCGTAGAACTTGAGAAAAGAAAACTAGAGGAAAAGAGAAAAGCATCTTAGAAATAAAGATAAAACTAGCAAGAACATGAAAAAAGCAAGCACAATAAGCAATGCCTTCAGAGAAATAGAGGGTCAGCAAAAGGTTTTGATTTTAACACAAAATGAAAAAAGATTAAAAAAATATTTCAAGAAAAAGTGAAAAACACTGAAGACAGGCGGTAAAGATACAATGTATGTTTAAAAGGGTCTCTAAAGAAGAAAATCAAAGAAAGGGAATATGACAACACAAACTACTATTCAAAAGCACTTTCCTGAAGTAAAAAATATTTGAAACCACATATTGAAAGAGTACAGAGTGCCTGTAAATACCAACCCAGAATAACCAACACCAAGACATTTACTATTAAAAGTAGTTTATTTAATTAAAAAAAAAGAAGAAAATCCACTGGACATCAAGGCAAAGAAGACACTTAACTTCTTAGGAAAATAAAATTAAATTATCATTGGACTTTTCCACACCAACACTTTATGCTTAAAGAGAGGAATAAAATATTTAAGATTGCCAAGAAAGAAAATGAGAGCCCCAAATTTTGTACCAGCAAATCTGATATTCAAGTACAACATATACTTGAATAATTCCAGGATTGTTTCTCTCATGAAAATTTCCTAAGGAATCTACTAGAGAAAAAGTTTCATTCCAAGAAAATTACTAGAAAGATGTGGGCATAAATACTGGTGGTTAAATACATATACAATTACTTGAAGTAACAAGATTAAATGAGAATCAAAAGGGAGAAGCAACAGTATATAATGTGATCTGACAAAATAGATATAGGAGAAGCGTGTGAAAAATGGAGGGATGTGGATAGTTAAAGATCTTTATTTTTAGGAAATCATAATTCATGATAGTTGTATTGGTACCCATATTCTGAGACACATCTGTAAAATGAGAAAAAGCAAATGATATGCAGCATTCTAACTATTTTTCTCCTAAATCAGAAGTTGGCAAACTATGGCACATGGGCCATTTGTCTGTTCTTACAAATAAAGTTTTATTGGAACACAGCCATGCCCATTTCTTTACATTTTGTCTAGGGCTGTTTTCCCACAACAGAGTTAAGCAGTTGTAACAGAGATGGTACAGTCTGCTAGCTTAAAATATTTACAATCTAGCCCTTAAAAAAAAAAAAAGTTTCCTGATGTCTGTCCTACATCCTTGAAAACCAACATTCTCTGTGCAGAACAAAGGAGATATAGATGTAACATAAGTGGTCAAACAGAAGCAACATTATCCCAAATTTGAATTGTAAATATCAGCAGAAACTTCTGAGGTGCTGTATCTTTTCATTTAATTCTAGTTCTGTCCTCTAAAAAGGCCTAAAACAATGATCCTGCCAGTAGCCAGGAACAATCCTAGTACCCAGATCATGGCCTTAAAATGCCCATTTTCCAGTTAAAACTAAACAAAATAAAACATAATCTTATTAAAAGGCATGGCTGATTCTACATCCGGGGCAGGAAATGTACAAGACAAGCCTGGTGTATTTGGAAATATCAGAGAGCAAGGAAACTAAGACAGACAACCAGGATCATGTCAGAAGAACTCAGGACATACCCAGAAGAGGCTCCCATTGGCCAAAGGAGGGACAATTTGTTTCCATATATGTAAAAACTGCCATGGATGAAAACATATCGAATGTATATAAAAACATGAGTTTATAGTAATATTTAAAATTATAATAATTGATCACCTGAGGACAACAAGAAGCCAATTCATCATTGTGAAAACTAGATAAGAAAAAGGAAAGAATGAAATATTTATTTCCTTTCTGATACTGAATTATAATTCATAAGGATATACCATTTGGTACCCAAATAGTAAATGAGAGGAAGCATTTCCTTACAAATATATTCTAGCTAATAAACAAAACTGAGCAATAGAATTAGAACACCACCATTTTGCAGCCTTCAGTGAATTATGGACCAAGGCATTGGGCCAACATAAAAAGAGTGAAAAAAAGACATGATGTGCTTCCTAAGAAAAGGATGTCAGACTACCACCTATAGGTTAGCCAAGGGGTTGGCTCAACAGTCAGATCAAACTTCCGGATTTGACCATCAATTTGCAAAAAACACAGATAACAGATGTACATGAATTATGCTGTGAGTCTGAAAGCAGCAAGATCCGAGCTGTGGGAAAATCTGCCAGCCCAAAGATTCAAGTCCTTCAAAGGATGAATTGTAAGAACAGGAAGGGCATGATGGAGAACCAATAGATTACAAGACACTTAAAAGAAATACTGCTTTTCTTAACTGGGCAAGGGACAGCACATTTCTAGGTTAGTCACCAGGAAAGGAAAGTCAGTTGAGTGGCTATTTGGGAAGGAGGGAGGAAACCATGGAAGCAGAAGCTTCCACCCGTCCTGTGGGGTGGGTACAAAAGTGGTTTGTCTCCTAATAGCTTACTAGTGGAATAAAAAGGGGGAGGGCATTACCCTGCAGGGGGTAAGGAACGGTGACTGGGAGGCAGCCTGAGGGGGATTTCTGGGTGCTGGTTATACAAATGTTCTCAGCTGATGAACATGCATTGAGCTGCACACATACATATTCTTTTCTTTATGTGAGTTGCACTTCAGCAAAAATTTTTAAATGTTCTTTAAATTCACATACAAAGTTCAACATAGAGAAGTATAGATTGATAATTAAAACCTTATACAGTATTCAAGAATACTATTTTTCCACCTGCCTATTTGACA
Source organism: Eumetopias jubatus (assembly GCF_037043125.1). Lineage (NCBI taxonomy): Eukaryota > Metazoa > Chordata > Mammalia > Carnivora > Otariidae > Eumetopias > Eumetopias jubatus. The sequence goes on from NW_028274808.1 coordinate 6,525,519, forward strand.
AATTGACTTGACTTTCAAATGCTGATAATTTCTGCATTAAAGTCCTCTACAATGTTTGTGTTTCTATCAATTTCTTCCGTACTTCTGATGGCTTTTGCTTATAAACATGAGTGCTATTTTAAGTGACACATGAAAGAGCATAATGTAAAATCTTTGGGGCCAGTTCCTTTTATCAGTATGAAATGATAAAATTTTGGAAAATTTACATTAACTGCTTTTGTCTTGATTTAGTCTTGTCTGAAATGAACCTTTCTTCCACATGCCTTCTCACTCCACCCCCTCCTCACCCTTCTCCAGCTGATCCCCAGGCTTTGATTATGTTTAAGCTTCCTAATAAATATTTGTCCATCTTTTTTTTTCTTTTTAACAGGAGCCCTGAGACTCAATCCACGCAGTGACCAGAATCATCACCAAATTTTAGACCCCAGAGAAGACCCTGTGTCATGTAGGGAGACATTTTTGTCATTAACTTTTTTTCAATACTGTCTAAGTAGGACTTCACACAGCTTTGGATTTTGTTCTTTTCATTCGGTGTTTGATTTTTTATTCCATACACATTGTTCAGTGTCAACTATAGCCCGAGTCTTGTTACGAATTGCCCTAGTCAGGGAGACAGTGTCCATACAGTGTGATCTCTGGGCTGGCAGTTAGTAAAAGGCAGCTCAGGGTGAGCAGATGACAAGTGTCCCCCCTGGACATGGATGCAGCCCTGTAAGACATCACTAGGTGAGGCCTACGTGCAAAGAGAAAAGGTACCCTTTCTTCCAGTTGGCAGGGCATGGTGGGTGGAGAGTGGCCGGGACCGCAATCCCCACTCATCCCACCCCTGGGCACTTGATGCAGTGCATTAAGCTCACAAGCTGGCTAAGCAGCCCTGCAGGGTGAACGCTTCTTATGTGTATAAAACTCCAGCAGTGATGGAGGGCGTGGACTGAACGTCCTTCCTGGAACTGCCAGATTCGGAGAGGTGAACCAAGAACAATGTATAAATCGTGCGCCACGGTGTGCATTCAATCCTATAGCCCAGAAGCTCTCCGAGCAGACTCGGCGGGCCCCCAAGATCACCCAGAGACTTCTGGGGGGGCTCTGTTTTCATCCTAATGCTAAAACAACATTGGCTTTTTCACTGGATGGACACCTGCACTGCTGGTATAGGAGCAACGGTGAGGCAAAGTGCTGAAGCCTTCCAGCAGCAAGGCAGTGGCACTGACTGTGGCGTGAGCCACTGGATCCCTTAGCTCCACGCACTCGCAGGAAGAAAAGTCAGCTTAAGGTCCTTGATGAAGCAGCTAAGGGTAAGATGTACAGTAGTGTATATTCCATAAGTATTAATCTGGTTAAATCTGAGCTGTGAGTACACATCTTTTGACTATTCAGCATGACAAAATGGGAAGCACGTGCAGAAGACTTTGGTCGCACACAGAGGCAGAACGACTGTTTCAAGGAAACCCGTGGTTTTCTTGTGCACTTGAGCTGTGAGCGCAAACAGCTGCTTTCTCATGGAACATCACTTTTACTTGAAAGAATGACTGACAGACTATGGCAATTCAGCCTTCACTGCTCAGGAGACGGACCCTCAAACATGAGGAAAATAATGATAAAGGTTGAGTTCTAGCGTGAAAATGAGAGGACTGGGAAACTTGTATCCACCACCCGGAACTTGATGGCTTTACAATAATGTACTGCTAAGGTGAGCGATGACATTAACAAATGTGTGTGATGGAATGTGTCAACACTGTGAGACACATATAACTCAGCAAGGCTGTACTTATTTTCTAAATGCTCAATGCACAATGTTACAAAATCATACCAGGGTAGGAGTGCCTGGGTGGCTCAGTAGGTTGAGCATCCGACTCTTGATTTTGGCTCAGGTCACGATCTCAGGGTTATGGGATCAAGCCCTGGGTAGGGCTCTGTGATCAGCGGGGAGTCTGCTTTTCTCCCCCTCATTCCGGCCCTCTGCCTGCTAGTGTTCTCTCTCTCTTTTTCTCTAAAATAAATAAATAAATCTTTAAAAAAAGAAAAATAAAATTTTACTGGGTTAAAAGATCCACTCAAAGGACAGTAACAGTCAATGGGTTTTAATGTAACAGACGATGAAAATTTACTGATGTGCAGTTTCTACACTGCAACTAACCTTCAAACAACTAACAGTTGCTGAGCTTTGGTGTAGTATCAGAGAATAGCCACAACTATTCAGAAAGGCTGCTAAAATACCCTCCATTTTCCAGCTCTATATCTGTATGAGGCACAAGTTTCTTCATATCCTTTAACTAAAGCATGTAAAAGACTGAGCGTGGGAACACTCGGGTCCAGCTGCTTTCGATTACGTTAGACCTTGAAGAGATTTGCAAAAATGTGAAACAATGTCATTCTTCTCATTGAAGTTTTTGTTATTTTGGAAATTATACTTTTTTTGTAAAAATGTATTATTTTATTAACAAGTTATCATTTGTCATCATTAAATGAATTTAAAATAGTCTAAAACGTGTTTTAATTTAAAATGTGGGGGCGCCTGGGTGGCTTGGTTGGGCGTCCAACTCTTGATTTCAGCTCAGGTCATGGTCCCAGGGTCCCAGGGTGCAGCCCCGTGTCATACTTTGTGATCAGAGGGGTGTCTGCTTGGGGATTCTCTCTCTCTTCCCCTCTCCCTCTGCCCCCGATCCCGCTGGTGCTCTCTCTCTCTCTTAAAAATAAATAAATCTTTTAAAAAATAAAAAAATAAATAAAAAATAAAATGTGGAAAATATAATTATACCTAAGAGAAGGGTTGAGGATTCCCGAGATTAAGTTTGAGAAACTCTTCACTAGACACACACACACAGTAACAAAAATAAAATAAAATGAAAAAATAAAAGCTCTTTCGGGACCTCAGTAATTTCTGAATGTCCAGATAAAGGATGATGACTGGAAACAAGATATCAGTTACCTGACTATGTTGCCTGGGAGTTTTTGTAAGTGTGTTGCTAAGTTGAAGCCAGGAGAGTTACCCATCATCCATTAACATCACACACTAGACCCCCCCCCCCCACCGCATCCAAAAAGGATATAAATCCCACTACAATTTCCCACAAAGAAACATTTTTATCACTTTATCAGATGCAAGGGAGCAGTGTGGAGCTAAGAGATGGTTGGCTCTGCTCCTTCGTGAGTCTGAGACATGATGAGGAGTGTCAATCACATGCTAGGCTTTTGCATGAAATTTGAATCTCAGAAAAATCATGACTATGCTCCATGTCTTATCCTTTATGGATGCTAAGGTCCTTTGCAGGGATTCCAAACCACAAATGTTACATCTGCAAATAGCAGATCTGATAGATATTTCTTTCTTATGAGCGAAAGTATAAGATCACTGCCCTCAAGAATTTCATGGGAGGAGATTCTCACATACAAAGTTATGAAAACACAGTAAACAGAATCATGTGCTACCAAAGTGCCACATTTGGCCAAAATTGGGAGACTTCCTAAAACTCTTGGTGGGCAAAGTGAAACCAGAGACAAACTTGGAAAGTGAGTGAGGCTTGACAGGCAGGTGCTGACAGGAGACCAGACCATTCTCCAGAGGACAAGGAGCAAAGGTTTGAAACAAAAGTAAAAGCTTCATTACCTAGACAGACCTTCAACCAGCAGAACATTTCTTCAGCAAAAAGGAGAAAGAAAAAAAAAGGAGAAAAAAAAAAGCAGAGTCCTAGCACACCATCAAAAAATAGGAAAAAAAAAAAAACCCAAAACAAAAAAACAAAACTTTGACTGTACGTCATTAAATAGAACTCTTACAGTTTTTGTCACATCACATTTAAGCTACTAAATTGATGGCATTTAAAACAACTTGGCATGACTGCTTCCAGGCTGTAATTCACTTGAAATACATACAATGATATTTGTAAACATTCCTTTCTCATTTCTTTGCAGGAAATAAAAAGAAATCTTCTAAGACTTATTTTTGATAGCTTTTAATTGTAGGCAACAGCCAATTTGAATGATTAAAATATCATCGCTACCTCTTCCCAAAAGAAAAACTAGATATATAAGTTAACGTATCAGGAGAAAATGGAGAATTTCAATATTGATTTCCAGTGCCTATAATGATGCTGTGGTTTTGCAAGCGTTTTTATTTAGATTATATTTTATGGCCGCATTTCTCTCCTTGACTGTCTAAAACACAATACAGCTGCATCCTTGGACTTACTTATGTATTCAGCGGTGCCTTCTCTAGTGGATAAGTAGGGGCGCCTGGGTGGCTCAGTTGGTTAAGCGACTGCCTTCGGCTCAGGTCATGATCCTGGAGTCCCGGGATCGAGTCCCGCATCGGGCTCCCTGCTCAGCAGGGAGTCTGCTTCTCCCTCTCACCCTCCTCCCTCTCATGCTCTCTGTCTCTCATTCTCTTTCTCAAATAAATAAAATCTTTTTAAAAAATGGAAAAGTTTTAAATAGGAATGCTAGAATTCGAACTGTGACTAGGGACATCTAGTTTAATTCCTGATGCCTGGATGTGCCAGCTTCCATGGCGAGCACCACAAGCTGGTGAGAGATGGAACAGAGTCCAGACGTCCTGCAGCCTGGCCTTGTGAGCTCCTCTCAGAACTATCTAGAAAATCATGCAAATGTATTCTACACAGCTGTGTCTTATTCTGCATTACCGCAAATATTTTTGCAGATAAATATTTGTTTTCCATTCTTACAAGGCAACCCAGTGCTTTGCAACATAAGGATGCTAACTTCAATTATTTATTTTTTGCTTCTGTTCCATTTTTCTTGGTTCTTCCTCTTTTTTTTAATTAATAAACTTTATTTTCTAGAGGTGTTTTAGGTTCACAACAAAACTGAGTGAAAAGTACAGAGGGTAACCGTAGGGGTCCAGGTCCCACGTACATGTGGTCTCCCCCACTATCCACACCCCCCGCCAAATGGTACAACGGATGATACCACACTTACACATCATTAGCACTCAGAACCCACAGTTGACATTAGGGTTCACTGCTGGTGTTGGACATTCTGTGGGTTTGGATGAAAGTATAATGACATGTATCCACCACACAGTATCACACAGAATAGTCTCACTGCCCTAAAAATCTTGTGTTCCACCTGTGCATCCCTTCCTCCCCCAACCACTGTTTTACTGTTTCCGTGGTTTTGCCTTCTCCATAATGTCCTATAGTTGGGATTACAGTATGTAGTCTTATCGGATAGGTTTCTTTCACTTAGTAAGATACATTCAAGTTTCCTCTTTTTGTGTCTTGATAGTTTGTTGTGTGTTTTTTTTTAAAGCACTGAAGAATGTTCCATTGTTGTCTGGATATACCATAGTGTATTCATCCATTCACCTACTGCATCTTGGTTAGTTTCAAGTTTTGGCAATTATGAATAATGCTGCTATAAATATCTGTACCCTGGGTTTTGTGTGGATGTAAGTTTCAACCCATTTTGGTAAATACCAAGGAGTGTGATCACCAGATTATATGGTAAGAACGTGTTTAGTTTTCTAAGAAACTGTTAAATTGTTTTCAAAGCGTCTGCACCATTTTGTGTTCTCAACATTAATGAGTGAGAGTTCCTGGTGCTCCATCGCATCCTTGCCCGCACGTGGTGCCGTCAGTGATGTGGATTTGGACCACTCTAATATGTGTGTGGTGGTATCCCACTGTTGTTTCAATTTGCATTTCGCTGATGACATAGGCTGTGGAGCATCTTTTCATGTGCTTCTTTGTCACCTTTCTGTCATTTTTGATGAGGTGCATGTTCAGGTCACTGTCCCAGTTTTTTTTAACCTGGTCATTCATTTTCTTATTGTTGAGTTTTAAGAGTTCTTGTATATTTTGGAGACAGTCCTTTATCAGATGTGTGTTTTGCAAATATTTTCTCCCATTCTGTGGTTACTTTCTACTCTCCTGACATTGCCTTTTGAGAACAGAGGATTTTTCATTTACATAAACTCCCACTTTTGTCAGTTATTTCTTCCACAGCCTGTGTCTGAAAAGTCATATTGGCTCTTTTTATGGACACCAATAACCCATAAATTGGATTACCCTTATTATCATAAGTTTTCATTCTCTTAATCTAAGTTTTGTTTATTTGCCTTTTGGAGGGAATCGCAAAGCTTTTGAGTCCTCAGGAGACTGTCCTTTTCCTGGGTTATTTTTTTATCTTGGACTTTGGGTATACAGAATTAATTTATCATAATCCTTGACTGATAACCCACTCTCCTCATTAGCCTCCCTACACCCCACTTCTGTGCACGTGTGTCATTCATATATGTATGTAATTGAGTAGCTATTTTAATATACCAATTATTTATAAATCCACTATGCAAAAGCTAGGACATTGGTAAAGCCCTCATCTTGCCATATTTCCCACCACTGTCCCATCCTCTCTGCCTCCACCCGGACAAAGTACTTCTAAGTCCATTCTCTTTTTTCTCTTGTATATGTTTCATTGTATCTATCTGTACTTTGTTGTTACTTTTTATGAGATTTACACCCCCTATATTATCATCTTCAAATTAAAAAGGTGACAGGTGCTGACAGTCCCGGGTACTAAGTGCCATAAGACACAGACTCCTGTAGCAATATTCATGGAGAAAGACAGAATAATTATAGTTTAACTATTGAGCTGACTTGGAATCACTGAGACTCAGACTGTGTACACACACATGCACACACACACACACACATACACACACACACACAAACACACCCCAGTACTTAGTTCCCTGTAGGACACGTAGGAAATGATTACTACTAGAAATTTTTGAGGAATTTTACACAGGTCCTCCAGCTGCAAAGATTTCAACTACTTTGGGGTGTAACTCCAGTGTCATACAGGTTTATAAGAATATGCAAGTATTTTTTTAAAGATTTATTTATTTATTTGAGAGAGGAAGAGAGGAGCAGGGGAGGGGCAGAGGGAGAGAGAGAATCACAAGCAGACTCCCCACCGAGCATGGAGCCCAACGTGGGCTCAATCCCAGGACCCTGAGATCGTGACAAACTGAACCACCCAGGTGCGCCAAGGATATTTTTTCCACAATAACCTAGTACATCCTTACCACCTCATCATTCTTGCAGAAATGTTAAGAAAAAGAGGCATCCATTTGTGAATGCTCTATATCTTGAGTTTTTTCAGCATGGGTGTATTTGCATAATGTACTTTTGATAGAGATAAGCCTTAAACTGTGATTTGCTATATCTTTGCAATGGAGCATACTGAAAAATTAATAAATTGGAGGAAAAAAATGTTTGCTAGTCACTGGTTCCCGCCGCAGTTCAGAGACAACTTGCATGCTATTTGTACCCATAGGTCTTCACCGCACCCGATGTTCTACAGTGAGGACTTAAAGTTTGATTGATTGATTGGGCTAGATACACCAATTTTTAGGCAGCTTCACAGTGTTCCAGTTATTTCATTTGGCTGGGTTCAAGCTCACTGAATTATTACTGTTTATGTCCCTGCAATCTTCCACAAAGGACACTGTGATTGTGCATTTTATTCCTCTGGAATTTCAAGAGAGTGCTCTGTGGAAAGCACCTCTCTTAAGCCAGGGTCCATGCACCCCGCTCTCCACCCACTGCACAACGACCATCCATAAATACGGCTGTAATGTGTCCTCCTCAGGATTGGTTTTACTGCCCTCATATTTCATGATATAGTAGATGCTTGGGATGGTCACTACCTAACCAGAAAGAACGAGCTCCTGGAGTATGGTCATTTTCCCCGTCAGTGAAAAAGCCTGACTCTAACGAACGAAGGTCTGTGGTGTATACACATTACCACAGAAATAGGGGATCAGAAGCAAAACCTGAAGTCGTTCTTCACCAAAGAACACAAACTCCTCACTTTAATGGCAGCTGCAGTCCAAATATGAAACCATCACAAGTAAATTAAGTAGCCACATTTAAAATAACGACTTCAAATTTCTTTTTAAAGTGCGGTTACATACAATAGAGTTTCTCTATTTAAATTGTCTATTACTCAACCGTTTCCAGTGTGTTCCCATTTAGCTCATCCATATTATTGCCTTATACTTCACACCCCACGATGTTAACATTAACAGGAATACATTTCTGCCCTTTGTTTATTTCAGAAACCAGCAGGCTGAGCCATGCACTGTAGCTTCAAGGATACTTGCTCATGCAGCATTATTGAAAGCACACCAAAAAAAAAAAAAAAAAAAAAAAAAAAAAAAATCCCTCATCTACATCTCCTGCCTATTTGGGGGTCAGAAATGTTTATCATTATAGTAGGATTCTTTTGGCATTTTGAGATGGCTTTAAATATCAAAGTCTGCTTTTAAAACTGCACATAACTTCAGAAAGCATGGCAATATAAAGTCAAACAAAAGTACCGGCTACTTCTCCCCCCCACACACACACCATGCTAATTTTTGTTCATTCTGTCTGTTCATTTGTCACTCTGCCCCCTTCTGTGCTCTGACAGAATAATCCCTTGCATCTTCCAGAACCAGCTCAAATGTAACCTCTTGTTTGCCGGAGGGGAGGTGGGTGGGGCGATGGGGTAAGTGGGTGATGGGCATGAAGGAGGGCACGGGATACAACGAGCACTGGGTGTTATACGTGCAACTGATAAATCACGGAACTCTACCCTGAAACTAATGTAACCTCTCTACAGAGCTTCGTCCCACTTGTGCTAGCTGATTTAATCACTCTCTTCTTTTCCAGGCTAAGAGAGGGCTATTAGGGCCCCGAGGACATCGCTGTAGCTTATGATGGGACAGGATCAGGTAATAGGATAGCCTACTACTTGGTGACTTTATCAAGATCCCAGCTTTGAGCGTAAAGTCCTCTGCATCTGGGCACTCTGAGCATTCGTGCTGCCTCTTCTCATCAGCACGAGCACGAGACACCCACCAACTGTCAAGCCGCCCTTCCCCTCCCCACCTGGGAATGCACGCTTGTCCTTTACAGCTGAGACTGAGTGTTATGGTCAGGTTCTGTCCTTTCCACCCCCACCTCCCTCTCCGGAGGCCATATTCAATTTTAGTTACCCCGGGCTCCCTCCCTGAAACTCCCTATTGTTGAGAGCAGCGATTTTTTATTTCTTTCTCCCACTAGACTGTGAGTTCACCTTCAGAAACCTCAAAAAACATGTATCCAACGAGAAAAATAAGTGAACTGATAAATTGGCGACACTGGCATCAAGGAAAAGACATTTCAAACCCTCCACGAGTTATGTAATTTACGTGGCATCCAGGTTCCTCACCTGTAAAAATGGACCAAACAATACCCACTCCGAGGTTTTTGTGGAAAACAAACATGCCTGTGCATCAACTATCTTGGACCGAGTAGTCAATTCTTATTTGTGAGTTTTCTTCCTGCCTCAAAAAAAAAAAAAAAAGAAAAGAAAAGAAAAGAAATTGTTGAAGTTGTAGCTCAGACACGATTGGAGAGTAACTGGCAGGCGGCAGGGGCAAAGCCATGCGTCACTGTCCAAGGACAGGCACCATGCTGAGGGTGCAGGTTCTCCAGGTGTGCTGAATGAATGCAAAAAAAGCAGACTCCCCTTGTCCACGAACAGGACCGTCACTCTTGTATGCACACAGGAATCACAGCATTGCCCCTAGCTCCCTCTTACTGTCCTTAGTAAGCGACGTATAAACGATGTACTAACGCATCCCTGTGCCTTGGCAATGAAGTGTTTTTTTTCTTTATTTTGTTGAAAGGTGTTTGGCTGTGTCAGGGAAGGTACTGGCACAGGTGTGCCTAAGTACCTAAGTATGGTGACAACCGTCGGGTACCTGGAAAGCTCCTATAGAAAAGGGCACACCCAGCAGTTTGGGGCTGAGTTTACTTCTCACAATCTTCTCCCTACGCCCAGCAGTGAAAAGGAGCTTTAGAAGATTTGCCTTAGGGACCAGAACTTGAACAAGGGAGAGGTCAGACCATTAGGGCAACTATACACTCTGTCCTAGAAAAGCACGTCGTTAAACAAGCAAGATCCCAGGTGCGGCTGCATGTGAAAGCTCTGACCATTTCTCTCAGATCCTCCGGCAATGGGAAAAGGGAAGAGGGGCTCACATCCCAGGCCAAGGAGACCAACGGACTAAACAAGCAAGGATTCCACTGGAAGGGCCACCAAAGTTTTGTAAACTGGGTTTAGTTTACAAAACACTCTATTTTGAGGCACTGGAGTTTTGTGTTCTTGCTGTTATTCTGTTTTCATTTTGTCAATGACTTTACAACACCCTTCAGTTTTCCTGGTTTCTTCTTCCGCCTTCAAAGTCATTCCAACTCAATACCGTTTCAACTAATACCAAAGTGCAATATTTGTTAGTTTCCCGAAACTTTTTGCTGTACACCAAACACCATGCTGGGAATTTAAAACACGGGAGGCATCCCCTGACCTTGGGGTGTCTACCCTCTAAGGAAGGAGACAGTAGTGGGAACTAAGTGGAAAGCCCACCTTCTTTCCCTCCACACAGAGCTCTCAAGGGTCATCCACGTCGCAGCCTGCGTCTGCACCTCTTTCCTTTGTATGGCTGAATAATATTCCACTGGAGGGCTTGACTGCCTTTTATTCATCCATTCATCAGTTGATGGACATTTGTGTTGTTTCCACTTTTTTGGTGTAGGACGGTACAAGTGTTCTAGAATTGACTGTGGTAATGGCTGCCTAACTGGGGATGCACTAAAAGCCACTGTCCACTTTACATGAGTGAATATTATGCTAATTATATCTCTATAAAGTTGTTATCAAAAGACCAAAAAATAATGGCAGAGTTATGCACAGGTATATTACATATACACATATTTTTTAAAATATCTAAAAATTTTCCATACATCATGATGTTTTGACATTTCAGAAAACCTTTCTGTCTGGGGAGAGACCACCGTTCAGGGTCCAACCTACCCAGGAGTATATGTAAACTGCCCAGTCCAGAGCCAGATCTGCTCTGCCTGGCTCATAGAGGCAACAATCCTCTTCCCTGGTCATCCCTGGGCCAGGTATCAAGCTACCAGAGGCCACCCTTATCATCCAGAGCTCACCAAAATTATCCAAACTCCCAGTCCTAAAGTATTCACCCTGCCCTGCCTTTCTCTTGCCAACCCCAGGAAAGGAAGGGTCTAGCATCCCCTTACCCCTCGCTCCTGCTCCTTCTGCCTCCTGACCATCCTGGTGCTCCCCAGCATGGTTCCCCATGGTCCCTTCCCGGGGGCCCATGAGAATACTAAAGTAATGGTAAAGTTCGTCCTTCCCAGCCTAATTCTTGTTTCTTCCTGGGACCACACTGACATCCCCATGCCGTATATAACACGTCCATCCTTAAGACAATAGGATATCAAGACAGTCCAAAAAAGAGGTACCCATTGGAGCTGGTGGTTTGAGGAGGTGATTCAGGGAAGCCTTCCCAGAAGAGACAACTCTCTGCTCTGACTTTAAAATGAGCAGGAGACAGCGAAGTGGAGGAAGCACTGGCTAGGGGAGAATGTTCCACACTGACACTCAAAGACACAACCCAGGACGTTGCTCGTTGCTCACAGTGGACAACACTGACTTGGATGTTGGGGGAACACAGTGCTGCCTTGGGAGGTGGTAAGCCAAAGCAGGTAGTGAGCCATAGAAGGTAAAAATCACTCCACTCCGGGCAGCTATGTGAAAGAGAAATCCACACAGGGTTAAGACTGGAGCCAGGGAGAGCAGATAGGAGGCTGTGAAGTTCCTACAAAATCCAGGAAAGCCAGAGACCAGGGAAAATGGGTGAACTTCTCATCACTGTGGATCCAGAGACAGGAAAGCATAAATCATGGTAATTAGAAAATCCAGCTTCCATGAAAAGGGTACAAAGCTATCTTTTTCCAAATAACACAGTTCAGCAAATTGGACGCCACCGCTCCAAGTAAACAAGTGACAGAGTCAGCAGGTGGAAGGGGTCATTTCCAGTATCAGCACTAATACACTTTGCATCGTGTACTTTAAGGAATGCCAGAATATCTCATTATATTGTCTTATTCTCTTCTGTATCACAGTGATAGGAGAAAATGGGCATCGCATCCGAATCAGCTCTGTTGGCCCTAAAAGATCCGATTCCACCCCCAGGCTCGACGCAGCAAACGTGGGATGAGACGTCCTCATTGGCCTCCCAACACTTAGGACTTAGCCTGTTCTAGTGGCACCAAGGATGAGTTATGACACAGTGTCTCCATATGTTATCACTGGTTCTTGAAGCAAGGAGAGAAAAAGAAATAGAAAGCAATTAATAAAGAGAGCTGGGTATCTCACATGTCAGTGTGAGAGTGGATAGAAAAGATAAGACTTTGTCCCTACAGCAAGCTCAGCATTTTGATTCAAATGAAATCCAAACAAAAAGAGGTTACTGATGTCACACAGTGCTTATGAAAGCGAGATGCATAGGTAACAGCCAATCCACTCCTCCTCTCCACCGAGTGATGAGCAATGAAAAACTATTTCAGGTTTCCCTTCTTGGGCCACATCTCTCAGATGAACTCAGAACAACCAGAATCAAAAGCTTCTCTCAAAAGCAGAGTCCGGGCTCCCCTGTTCTTGCAAGACTAGTTACCACCTCAGTGAGGTCGCCTTGGCTCACCTGGCGTGAGTTATGCTTAGCATCATCTCCGTAAGCCACCATTTAGAATCATCCAATGTTGGAACTGGTAAGGAATCACAGCGGTAAAGGAGATACTGAACTAATTCCTGAAGAGTCTCTACTCCACCCAAAATTCATTTTTACCTGTATCATTCAAATATGTGGCACGCTTTCAGGATAATCAGTGGATAATGAACATTAAATCAAAATAATTACAATTGTTTAAATTAAATAATTAAAAAATAAACAAATCCATTATGCGCCCAACGGAGTTCCTTTCTCTGTCAAATGAAGGGAGGGGGAGCTATAGGATCGCCGGCAAAGCATGGTCTGGCTCTCCTGTTCGGGGACCCTACAGGCCGACCCAAGCACTTGGCGGCGGAGCGGACCCTGCGTAAGTGCCTACCAAAGACAGAGCCGGCGCTGCCCACCAGGCACTGGAGCTCTGATCCTACCAGTGCTGTCACTCCCGCTATTACTGAAAGTCATTATGCTGCACGACCAGGTGCAGAAGCATATTTCGTGGAGCCTGGAGCTTATGCAATTTGGAGGGTGAGTCATCTTTAAGACAAACAGAATATGAAATCACAAATACAAAATTAGGTCTAGAGCCCTGGAAGGGGATCCCGGGCAAGCGAGGGTCCTTGGAGCTGGAGCCTCACAAACCTCACGTTAAATCCATCTATTCAGCTCACATAATAGTGATGAACTCCTTCTTTGCTGCCTCCTAGCAACTATTTTGTTTACTTATTTTTGCCATTCCTTGTGTTAAGTATAATTTAAGGTAACTTATGGAGCTCCACGCAATACAACAAGATGAACTTCGGAAGCTCAAAGCCAATAAGCAAGGAAGTCTGGACCGAGAAAAAGTGACAGAAAACCAGCAATGAGATTCATACTCAGCATACTTTCTGCTGATTTGCAGGGGAGATGCAGAAATTTAGGTATAAATTTTCTAACAGGCAACAACAGAGAGTGAGAAACGTGGTTAATTATAGGAGTTAGACCAGTAGTTTAATAAATAAATGCACAGCTGACGAGAAATCTCTTCCCTGGGTCCTCTGTAATGAAAGGAGCCATGTCCTCAACCTGACCCAAGAACTTGGCTTTATGAAGGCTGACGCATCACAGCACAGAGTCAGATCTTAGCACCACACATGACCGTGTCTGCCACAGTACTCCAGAAACATCACTTCCCTCACGTTGTCTTATGTATAAAGCAATGGACGGCAGCAAGTTTGAGGTTATGCTCCAACCCAGCTAGCTGAATGCTGCTCGAATGCATCGCTATGTGATTACTCTCCAACTGTACAGAAAGGACCCTGTCTGTCCTCCGACAAGCATGTAGCTTAAAGGTTATGAACCTGAATCAAAGCCTAAGGGAGAGCCTCAGACACAGTTCATCGTCCACCAAAATAATTCTGAGCCCCCTCTAATATTCAAAAGAAACTGATTATCCTAGTTAGTCCTAGCCTTCTATTTTTACACATTTCTAGGAGTTTACTATTCTTTGTCTCATTATATTTTACATTATTATAGGAAATTTCACTAAGTTTGACCCACAGAAAATTAACCTTGGTGAAATATAGAGCAGTAGTCTTCAAAATTCCTTGTTTATTGACTCCCCAAAATAATTTTGGAAATCACAGGATACCCTCTTCTCACACATTTTTTACTTAATGAATAAAAATTTGTTTGCCAAAGTTTAGTTTCAGAAAAAAGAATAACACACTAATACAAATTACAGTATATTACTGTAATTATTGACATTAAGAAAGTAAAACATTGTATCTCTTTTATACATAACCAGTGGAATTTAAAAGCAAAATGAATTTGATAACATGAATAATTTCTTATTTAACTGTTGGAAACATGCTTTTTCACCCTGAGCTTCTTTTCCATAGCTTATAGAATTTTCTCGTACTGTAAAAAATTTTTATGCTTGAGAGTATTTATTGCCCATACATGTATACTGCCCTGATACATACTTTTGTGTGTGTGTGTGTGTGTGTGTGTGTGTGTGTGTGTGTGTTGAGAGAGAGAAATTAACTTGTTAAATTTCCTGAATCATAAGATTCTAAGTGTTAAATATTTCTTCTAGCTTTAGCCATTATAATTATCTGTAATGATTATTGTAAATTATTTCTATCGTTTGCATTTATACAAATAATTCCAAAAAGTAACATACATTTTCATGACTGTTAAGCAAAAAAGCAAAATTCAATTACAAATTGTACATTTTTTTCAATTAGATTATGCATCCAAGGCTAAAATAGCTTCCTGCTGGAATAAAACAGGGTTCAGGATCAATTCCATTCCTGTTTTGTGTGTGTGTGTGTGTGTGTGTGTGTGTGTGTGTGTGTGTCTTTGTTTTTTACAGGTGTAAGCTCTGGGAAAACTTGATAAGATTCACAGGGGCTCTGGAGTGTATCTTTCTTCTACAAAATGCAGTTGTGAGGCAGGAATGGAGGCCCAGCAAGGTGCCTCCACCATAGGCAGCTTCCTCGGAAGGAGGCCCAGTAATATCGAGGATGTGGAATTTTCATGAAGATTATCTATCTTCATTAAACATTGCTGCATAACAGACTCAAGACTGTGGCTCATGACTCTGCTTGGCCTCGCTCAGTGGAGCAGGTTCCTGGTGGTTTCGTCCATGGTCACTCCCACTGGCCACTCTTCCAGGGCTCAGCTGAGACACCGGGGGCCCCACGGTGGCCCCTCTCAGATGCCCAGTGGTTGGAGGGGCTGCTGGCTGAGGCACCTCTGCTCTCCTTCTCATGGTGTATCCAGCAGGACAGTCTGCACTTCTTCCTGGAAGGACTACATGTCAAGATGGCAAGTCCTAGTTTGCAAATATTTGTGAACCTCTGCTTGTATCACCTTTTTCTGATGCCTCGGTGGACAAAGCAAATGGCATGGCTGGTTCAGCCTCAGTGTTGGCAGGGACTGCCCACCAGCATGGAAGCCAGAAGCGAGACTGCGAGAACCTACCATGGGCTTCCTCAGGTTACAAAGGAATGTCTCCCCCACATGCAAAACATGCCAACCACCAGCTAGGACACTAAATTCTCATCCCGTCACAGGATCAGGCTGGAAGTCCGTGATCTTATTATCTCTATCAAGCTTCAGTGTGGAAGAGGATCTTCAGCTACAGCTACTCTTGATCCAGGAAGCTGTGACCTAACAAACTCATTTGTTCATGCAGCACACACCCAACTTATGGTGACCACGGCTGCTCCTGAGCGGGAGTATATCTGTGGTTCGTGGCAATCATGACACCCAGCCAGACGCATGTTGTTGGGGTGGAGTGTCCCTTCCTTGGTGCCCATCTCTACGGCCTTGGCTTGGCCCCGTAATACACCGTTCTCTAGGGTCTGAGCTCCACCTTCTGTAAGCCTTCTTGTCTCTATAGAAAGGCCTGTGTTTGCAGCCTGCTTAAGCCACTGAATCATCTCAGACCCGTCCAGTTGGGCACTTTTACCAATGCATCTCTCTCAGAGGCTTCGTGGTCTGTCCTTGGAATGTTGAGGTTCACATCTCTTAGAATCTACAAGCATGATTCTTGCTGAGATGACATCCTCCTACTTGAGCTATGTCAGACTGCTGTGGGTTGGTACTTCTGTGATACTTGGATGAATTTATATGATTACTAAGAACATAACATTAATTGGTTTCTTTTCCTTTTTTTAAATTAGAAGTTCTTAATTATTTTGTTCCTCATCTAAATGTTTTCTTTTTTAAAAAGATTTTATTTATTTATATGAGAGAGCGTGAGAGAGAGTGGGTTGAAGGGCAGAGGGAGAAGCAGACTCCCCGCTGAGCAGGGAGCCCAATACGGGACTCGATCCTAGGACTCCAGGATTATGACCTGAGCCAAAGGCAGACGCTTAACCTACTGAGCCACCCTGTGTGCCCATCATTCAAATGTTTTCTGCATCCTCTTCTTTAACTAGTGATTTGAAATTGCTAGTCTCCCTGGCTTCCCACTTCTCCTTTCCCCCCTGGGGACACTTCTGCTCCTATATTTAAACTGATATTCAAGCGATGGTAGATCATTTGTCCCTGACAGCTTAAACAATTTGAGTATCTACTACATACTGGGCACTGTCACTGCCTGAGGGGCTTCTCATTTAGTAGGGAAGCTGATACAAGGCGGGGAGATACACTCTAAACCGGGGTACCCGCAAGAAGCTGCAGAAGCACAGACTTGAAATCCAGGATGGGCAGACTCAGGGAAGGTTCCCAGGGGAAGGGGCGCCTAAATGGAGTCTTTAAGGATGAAAAAGACTCAACCAGGCAGACATGTCAAAGCAGGCATGTTCCGAGCAGTGTATTTCTTCAATTCTATCTGAAATAAGTGATCACAAAAGCACGTCCACGTATGTCAGAGGCACGGCCACCACCTCTGGGCAGCTCAGTGCCACAGGAACATGTATCCAAGGGAGGTTTGCAGAAGAAAGCAGTGAATACCATCATTAAGAACCTCCTCTTTGAAAAGGCTAAAGCCAAGGAGAGGCACCGTCAGACGTACCCTTTGGAGCGATCGCTCTGGCAATGAAGGAGTGGGAAAGACAGAGCAGAATCAGGAGATGGGTCAGGGTTCTTAACCTGGGATCTACTGATGCCAGGAGCCATGGCTGTGGTCCCAGAACCAATGATGTTGCAGAAAATGCTGCGTGTGCAACTTCTATGTGCAATTGTGCATGTAATCTCAATCGTCTCCAATTTTTACATTGTAAAATGTCCAAGATGCTTTATGACCATCTTCGTATCCACCTCTTAGCTGGTGCCCTGTTTTCTTATTCTCTCAGTTTCTAACTCCAGATTATCACTATTTTGTTGAACACACCCCATGCACATATGTCTTTACAATAACCTGCTTCTTTTGTTTTCTTGCCTTAATTCCTAGAAATTCTGTACTGGGAATCTCAGGGAATAAACTGATAGGAGAAGTTAAAATACATGGCCCATCTTGTTTTCATTTAATTATGTTTGAACAATTGAAATCTTTCTAAGCCCTGGTTTCTCTCACTGGATCGGGTCTTTTTATCTACCTCTGTGACTTTGCAGTAAGGCGTTCAGATAGCCAACTCAACTCTTTGATGCCGGAGGCAATGTGTCCTTACCCTGTTTGGACTTCAGTTCTGTCCTTCAGTCCTGGATGTTTCTCTGTTTTCAGAAATTCTCTTGGCTTTTCTTTCTTAATCCATTTGTCAATTTTACCACTTTTCCTCCCGCTCCTCATGGCTTCCCATCAAGCCACATGGATTCAGGAGAAGTTGATGACCAACAGCTCATGTGCTGTGTAGATTATAATTTATTAGATTCTGGTTTTGCTCAAGTACTGAGCCATATTTTAATAACAACCAAAATATTTCACGGTTTGGATAGGAATGGGTACCTTACCAAGCGGACTGAAAGGGTGCGGTACCTGTCCTATAGGAAGGAGCAGTTAAAACCTTGATGTGGATTGTGGATTAGCCTATAGAAAAATGATCAGGTAGAAATCAAGAGTAAGGGGAAGATTAGTGGGAATTTCACTCTACACAAAGAAAACATGGCTGTTCCAATACATGACGCTGAACTTCTCCTAGATCCTGGAATCCACACCATATTTATAAATCTGTAATCCAGCTGTTACTTGATTTTAATGGGCGTCTTAGGCTAGCCTGGGAAATGTGGTTTTTACTATTTTCTACAGAGAAAATATTTTCCAATGTATCAAACTCAATGAACTTATAAAATACACTCCATTTTTACACTGGAGCTATCTGTGCAGCAGTTTCTTTACAACTGTACATAAAATGCTTTTTCTGTAAAATTGTGTTAATATATAAAATACTGCTTTATGCCAGAATAAAGATACTAGTATTTCCTAAAAAAATAAATAAATAAATAACCTGCTTCTTCCCTCTGACACCAACAGGCAGCCTGGAGCTGTGTATTCTGTCTCTGTGGAGGAGGACATACCCTTTCTCCCAGATGGCCAAAACTTTTTTTTTTCCTTTTGTTTTCCTGATGAGAGAGGCTGACCCAACAACTCTCCTTAAACTCCCAACAACAAAACATAGGCTGACTTTTGGCAAATCCAACATGCATGAGGTAGATGCTCCCTGTCCAGGACACTTTCCAAGGAGGGCTGACTGCTGCCGCAGTGTGAGCTATTGTTGCCACTGGCCTCTTTACAAATGCTTCCTCCAACAATGTGTAATGTCTCTATTTTAAAATAGGCTGCACTCCAAATGCAACTTTGTTAGCGACTTGACTTCTTGCTCAGCAGGAGATACAAATAAAGGAGGAAGTGGGATGCATTGTAGGACCTGGGACTACAAAATAAAAACTAAATCATTAAATACCCATGAAATTGCAATCAGTTCTTAGTTAACCAGGGTAATTTGTGTAGGTGGTATAGGGAGAAGAGATAGGCCAAAATTACAATTAAAACTACCAACTAAGGGCGCCTGGGTGGCTCAGTTGGTTAAGCGACTGCCTTCGGCTCAGGTCATGATCCCAGAGTCCCTGGATCAAGTCCCACGTCAGGCTCCCTGCTCGGCGGGGCGTCTGCTTCTCTCTCGGACCCTCCCCCCATCTCATGTGCTTTCTCTCTCTCTCATTCTCTCTCTCTCTCAAATAAATAAGTAAAATCTTTAAAAAAATAAAAAATAAATAAAACTACCAACTAAAATGAAAGAAAACTTCCATCAGTTATTGGCTGTAGGGACAGCTTAACTCTAGGTAAGACAACAGAGACCTAAGGCAGGTCACCTCTCCGAGGGACTCAAGACCAACCCCTTATTAGCACGGGCTGTGCAGCTCTTGGCCGTGCTAGGGGTGGGCATCCTCCCACATCTCTGTAGCTTTTGCTTCAGCTTTTTACAGGACTCCCACACCTGGAGCCCTGGCATTAGCTCAATAACCTAACATGATGTCAGGGCTGGCAGGGAGCCTCAGAGATGAGTTGTCCCCGTGTTAGGAAGACAGGCGGGAGGAGGTTAGGGAAGTAGCAGGTCAGGCATGGCTCAGGTGTATCCTGCTCTACAGCACGACTGCAACAGTAACTATCCTGGGTAGGAAATGACCTGGCTCAGCCTCAGCAAGCTCACTGACACTGCCGTTTTTGACGCCCCCTCCCCTTATGGGGGATGGGTGCCATGACAGTTCCACTAAGAACCATAAAAGGCTAAAAACTCCCTGTCCTGTCCTGTAGGAGATACTTGGATGACTGGGAGCAAACTCAGTCACAGACCACCCTAGCTGCGTCCCATAAGCCTGCAGGCATGAGCAAGACGATCCTGACCCACCCCCCCCCCCGCCCCCAGCACAGTTGCCTTCCTCAGCCTGCTCCCCACCCTCAGAGTGTACTTTTGCTTTAATAAAGCCAAAGTATTGTGTGATTCTGTGTGATTCACTGCACTGTTCCCTCCTCGAATTCTTTCTCCTGATAAAAAGAACCTTCCGGTGACCCGTGGAGCCCCCACGTCCTGAGGAAGAGCCTCAGGGGCCAGGAGGAGGCTGGGTAGATGGGGTTCCCAACCCCTGACCTAGAACAGCCAGGTTTTGTCTGTTTTTTTTACATTAGGGTTCCACTCAAAAGCTTATTTATATAAAGGACATTTTTAAAAATCATACAATTGACCCAACATAGATTTTCACTTCCTGCTGTCCTTCTAGATGCTGGAAATTCAACAATACAAAATGCCTGCTGATGGGAGCACGTGTTCTAGCCGGAACCTGGGCTGACGCTCTGTTAGTTTGCTCGGGCTGCCATAACCAGCTACCACAGACTGAGCGGCTTAAACACCGGAAGTTTCTCCTTCACGGTCCTGGAGGCTGGAAGTCGAAGATCAAGGTGTCAGCAGACTGGGTTTCCCTGAGGCGTCTCTCCTCAGAAGGCAGGCAATCCCCTTCTTTCTGTGGCCTCATATGGCCTTTGCTGTGGGTGCCTATGTCCCTGGTGTCTCTCCGTCTTCTTACAAGGACACCCTCATACTGCATTAGGGCCCATCCTAATGATCTTATTCAACCTTAATCATCTACCTTAAGGACCCATCTCCAAATACAACCACAGTGGGGGTTGGAGCTTCAACGTATGAATTTGGGGGGATACGATTCTGTCCGTAACAGACCCTATAACAGACCCTGTGTTTCTAGACATAAAAACTGAGTAGAGACAGACTGTCAGGATCACACAGCCCGCTACCTCAGAACGGGAATCAGGAATTCCCTGACTTCTGAGCAGAACGAAGGAAGCACTGGAGGAGAAGAAAGGCAAAGTACCTGGACGAAGAGGAGAAAGTGGGGACAACTGATCAAGGGGAAAGGTGAAGAAGTTCTCTTAGAAGAAAGGAAAAGCAGTAGTTACAGAACAAAGAGGCTAGGTTTTGGGGCCAAGGATACGCGGTTTTGAATTGTTTCCCCTTCCAGACAGCCGCGTGACATTGTGTCAACAACCCTCTGGGACCAAGGACATTTTATCTTTTTCATTTACAAGCTGCCTATCTCACATGTTAAAATTTGTGTTTCATGACATATAGAGGGATCGCGCAGTGAGCGTTAGCTCTCTCCCCCTCCCTGCCCTGCCTCCCTGACATAATTAACTGTGTAAATCTCCAATGCCCGAACTTGCCTCCTCCTAATGTTCTTGCCTCTAGGTTCTAAACTCTGCTATTTAGCTCCAGCTAATAGTCTGGCTCCATCTCCAGACTGTCAACATCCCCAGGTAATATACTCAAGTTCCTTGGCCCTGGATTGTTCTCTGACCCCAACTGATTCAGCCACAGGGGTCTGAACAGAGGCCGAAAGCCTCTCCTGTAATAGGCTGGGACGGTGGGAGTCGGCAGAAGATGTGGCCTCGCCCTCAGGAAGGCTGTGACTTTGCTGAATCCTATATGGCTGATGTCAGGAAGCTCCCAGGGTGGTCTTACCGTGGCTTGGGAGAGAGATCCATGAGTTCTGCTCCAGTCAAGGTCATGTGGTGACTGGCACAAAGTGGCCTTGAAGGATGTCAGAACTGGACAGAGATACAGAAGAGAAGCGTCCCAGACTGGGTTAGAGCAGCCCAAGCATGGAAGGGGGGGACACCCATGCACAGGTGTCAGAAGGACAGGGGGAGCCCTGGCAGGTCAGTCTGCACAGGTAATATGGGGCCTCAATCCAGAAGAAATACTTCAGTCCTCACAGCTCTTCTCACTTCAAATGCCAGTCAAAAAGGCAGTTACTATACATAACATAAGGAATTAAAAGCAAACACTCTGATATCTATACACGCATGTTCACAGCAGTGTGATTCACAGAGCCAAAAGGTGGAAGCAACCCATGTTGCCCACAGATGGATGAATGGACAAATTAGCTGGAGTTCTCCAGAGAAGCATAACCAAGATAGCATACAGAGAGAGATACGGAAGCGGAGAGTTAGTATAGGAATCGGCCCACCAGATTATGGAGGCCGACAAATCCCATGATCCGCCATCTGCCAACTGGCAGTCCACAGAGCCAGTGTAATCAGTCCAGTCCAAGGGCTCAGGAACCAGGAGCACTGATGTCTGGTGGCAGGAGAAGAGGGATGACTCAGATCAAGCAGAAAGTAAATTCCGCTTCTCTTTTTGTTCTCTCAGGGCCCTCGATGATTAGACAACACCCACCCACATTGTTCAGGATGAGCTCCATTACTGAACCCACCAATTCAAACATCGATCTCTCCTAGAAACACCCTCATAGACACACCCAGAAATAATGTTTCACCAGCTCTCTGGTCATCCCTTAGCCCATAAAACGAATCATCATAACACACAATGAAATAGTATTCAGCCTTAAAAAGGAAGGACATCCTGACACATGCTAGGACGTGGATGAACCCTAAGGACACACTATGATGGCTAAAGTAAACCAGTCATGTTAAGGGCAAATACTATATAATTCATACTTAAATGAGGTACCTAGAGCAGTCCAATTCACAGAGACAGAAAACAAAGTGGGGGTCTCTAGGAGCTGCAGCAAGGGGGTAATGGGGAGTTGTCATGTAATGGCCATTACAGAGTTTCGGCTAAAGAGGAAAAGTTCGGGAGGTGGATGGTGGTGATGTCTGCACAGCAATGTGACCGTCCCCAATTCCACTGAACTGTGCATTTAAAAATGGTGAAAAGTGTAAATTTTATGTTCTGATATTTTACCACAATTTTAAAAATTATTTAAAAAAAAACCAACTAGCATTTATTGATTACCTACCATGAGTTTGGGAGTCTGCTAGGGGCCATAGAACCAGAAAGGGGTAAGACGTAGGCCCCACTCCAAAGGATTCACACAGTCTGACCTGTGATTCCTACAGGTTATCTCGTCCTGCAATGCACACAGGTATTCTAAATGTGCTCTCCAAGAATTAACACATCCCTGAGTCATCCCTCTCCTCCTGCCATCAGACATCAGCGATCCTTTTGAAAGAGGACCCATTTCTGAGGACATTCTGCTCTGTCATGAAGCGGCAAGGCTGGAGTTCCTCAGAACGACCCTCTCTCTTTTCCAATGCCAAATCTCTCACATCAGGCCATGCTTACCAGGGCCAACATCCTGCGGGCTCCAACATCAGGGGACAGACACATTTCTAGTGGCTTCTAATGAAATCACCACAACAAATCTGAATTAGCCACGCAGCATGTGCATGCTGCTTTTAATTGGAATCCTCTTTCTGCTTATTTGCTTGATAAGAGCAGATTATAGAAAATGCTGGTTTCGACAACTCACTACCAAGAACCAGGAGCCATTACCATGGTGCCGGTCAAGGATTCCTAGCACCTGAGTTTCTATCTTTTCCTAATCGGACTGGCTCTTCCCACATCCTAACAGAGGCTGGAAGCCAAGGGATGAATTTGACAGAGGTCTTTCAAGTGCTAAACTGTGAAACTATGACACACTCCCACAAAGAAGAATGATAATCCCTCAAATGAACAATGAAAGTACTCTAGGCCAAATGGAACTAAGACAAAAGCAGTCATGTGCCTTGCACTTTGATTAAAAAATAAATAAAGGTGACATCTAGATCAATTTGGAAGTCAGAAATGATGTCATTTGTAAAGATCAACCCCTCCTATTTACTGAAGTGGTCAAAATTCCATCCAGCTCATGTCTGTGGGCATCACCTTGTAAGATCCCACCAGGTGGCAAAAGAAGCTAATTTTCCAGCACTGTGTTGGAAAAGGTTTTGTTTTTCCAAAGAATACTGCTGGTACTCAGGTAAGTTTGGGTGCATGCATCCTTTAAGATTTGTTATGGCCTAAAGGTTTGTGTCCCTCCTGCATGAATTCATCTGTTGGAGCCCTAACTCCCAGTGTGATGGTGTTTGGAGATGGGGCATTTGGGAGGTATTAGGTGTAGAATAAGGTCATGAGGTGAGGTCCTCATGATGGACTTAATGCCCTTTATAAGAAAAGGGAAAGAGAGATCCCTTTGTCCTTTCTCCATGCACACGCATCAAGGAGAGACCGTGTTAGGACATAGTGAGAAGACAGTCACCTGCTACCCAAGGAGGGGGCCTCACCACAACCTGACCGTGCTAGCACCCAGATCCAGCCTCCAACACAGGGACAACAATGAATGTCCGTTATGTAAGCCCTCTAGTCTGTGGTGTTTTTCATGGTAACCTGAGCTAAGACAGAACATTTGAGGGATAAGTTAAGGATACCAGTGACATCAGGGGCACAGAAAAGAATGTTAAGCCTTGATGCTAGGCTGTTTCCCCCGACCCCGCATTTCTGAGTCTTTGGCAATGAAGATTTCTTCCTCCCTTTGTGGGCCACAATGGAAGACATTGCGGATGAGCCCTCACCGATCTGCGTCTGTGTGTGCTCACCTCTGAGGCTTCTACACTCTTCCTGGAGCTTGGTCTACATTGCTGATAAAAGAAAGATCAGGTCACACCAAATGATTCGAGGAGTAGAAAAGCATTTTCATTAAGTTCAGACTTCAAGAAGTCCAATAGCAAAGGATTAACCTCTGAACCCCATGGCACTGTCCCCAGGTCCCTTCACTTTGGCCTCTTTCATTCAGGCCTGGGGATGAGGTAAGGTCACCCATCCAACGGCATCCAGGTGGGTATCCATGGGAGCTCAGGAAAGAAGTCTGTAGTCCACAGAAGATGGGAAGTGGCTCTGTGTTGGGAAAGGCAGGTAGTGGGCTCAAGGCATGGGTTCAAAGAGGCTCCTAGAAAAATCAATTCCAGAGTTGAATCTTGAAAACACCTAGATTTTAACCAGATGGAGCATAGAAGATAGGGTCTTGAATTTCTTTTATCGTTACAGAGCAGTTAACTATTGAAAGTAGATCATGGCTCATTTGGGATGTGACTTATTTACTGTGCTTTGTCTAGCTGTCTTATCTAGGTAGGTTTTCTTTTAAGATTTGATTTAATTTGATTTGATTTGATTTGATTTGACAGAGAGAGGAAGTACACGAGGGAGAGGGAGAGAGAACAATCTCAAGCAGACTCCCTGCTGACCACGGAGCAGGACACGGAGCTCGATCTCACAACCCTGATACCATGACCTGAGCTGAAATCAAGAGTCGGATGCCCAAACTGGGTACTTTTAAGTACCATGAAAAAGCCTGAGGTTTTCAAACAATAGGCTGTAGTGGAAGGAATACTAGACTAGGAACCAGAGAATCTGAGTTCCAATATTTTGTCAGTTATAACATGAGTGATATTTTCTGAGACCTGAGACATACAGCACCTCCTTGTGTGTGCTCTTCACAGCCACCCTCTGAGGAAAGAGTTCCAATCATTTCCTTTCTATAAATGACTGAACACAGGCTGGGAGAAATTACCTTCACACTCAAGGAGGTGAGCCGGGAGACCAGCCCAGACATGACCCAGAAACTGTGCTTTGGACCACGACCAAGTGTGCAATGCCTCATTTTCCTCAAGCTGCTTTCTCATCTACAAAAATCCTGGCTCTTTCACTTTGCCCTACCAGGCATCAATTTGCACACATTGTTTTGCATTCTGCAAAGGAAAGTTTTGTTGCAGGATCGTTGAGTGCAAAGGTCAAGAAAGAGTTCTTGAGATTTTACCGTGCAATTTAGTTTATTTTGACCACATGGGGACCAGAGCCGTGAGCAAAATGAGCTGCACTTTTGCTGTATGAAGCTGGTGTTTTACACTTAATGCTCAAGGGGAAGGGGACCTGCAGGGTGTATTACATCATAAATGTCTTCTTCGAATTTCTACTCCTAAAACGACTTTCCCAAGATTTCCCTGGTGCTGGGGACCTGGGTGGCTTGGTTGGTCATGATCTCATGATCTCAGGGTCCTGGGATTGAGCCTGAGTCGGGGTCCCAGCCCAGAGGGGAGTCTGCTTCTCCCTCTGCCCCTCCCCCCGCTCATGAATGCTCTCTCTCTCTCTCTCTTTCTCTCTCTCAAATAAATAAATAAAATCTTAAAAAAAAATTTTCTTAGATGCTTAGCCTTACTGATATTACTTATCAGTGAGATGACAGGCAGTCATGAACCCCTATAAGAATGTAGCAACCAGCGGATATTTGATCCTTACCAGAACCATGCAGGCTACAGGTCAGCCTTCTGGGCTAAAGGTGAATATTTTTCTGCTTCCATCCCTCATCACCTTCAAGGAGAAAGACTCTTGGTGCAGAGGCCCGCAAAGCAGAGGGCTGAGAAGACAGCGAGGGAAACACGTGACACCCGGTGACACGGGTCAAGAGGAGATGCAGTGAGATGTAGTGAGGGCTCCCAGCAGTGAGACAACTTGTTTGATCTGGATCTCCTGAGGACCTGAAGCGACACTGCAGTAAGTCTGCAGATGACCAGTGATGTACATAATCTGAACACAGAGCACCCACTCAGAGTAAATTATTGTCAGATAAATCTCACAAACAACTTGACAACATTTGTGATTGTGTAGATGTTCTTGTTTGTTGATAAAACTTGGCTAGATCTTCAGGGATACTGTGTTCCTGCAAAACCACAGGGTGAGACACTCAGAAGGAAGCTAATCCGCCCAGAAAAGGCTAAGTTTACCTAACACATAAGGCCCGATGAAGCTGAATTCATGCTGGGAATACAAGACAAGCAATAAGTGTCTTAAGACAAGCATCCAACGTAGCTGGACCTCCTGATTCTCTTCAATGCACCCTTATGCTTTGCTGCCAAATAAAACATTTCATGCATAGTACAAGACACAAGGTATTCTCCTGTTTTGTGAAAAGCACTTCAACACAGTGAATTTGAGTGGGAATGAAACACCCAATTAGCAGCCAGGAAAGTTTTGCAACTTTGGGGAGCTCTGGGGGATAGCATGTCAGGGTAAACAGTGTTCTCCCGGGGGACCTGCAACCAGAGACATTCCATTTCAGTAAGGAATCAGTCCATGATGAATTACAGAACATCCTACCCAAAATGAGACTGAACAGTAAATGAGCTTGATTGATTCATGTGATGAAGTGTACAAAGCAAGTCAGTCCTAGAGCTTCAGGTGAGGGTTGATCCAGCAGTTCAGCCAGGTCATCAAGAGCCCCCTTTCCCTCTGCTGCCCTGCTCTGCCTTCCACAGTGTTGCCTGGGTCCTCCAATGGTCTCAAGATGCCTGCCAGAAATTCCCAGGGTTTCTTGCTCCCTCATGTATTCCCATCCATCTGGGGAAAGCATCATCTCTCCAACTGTCTCAGGCAATGTCCTGCGATGGTTAAACAGATGGTGAACTTAAATGTCCAGGCACTACCTGGATTAAACATTATTTATCGGTGTTATCAATGTTTCCAAAAGTTACTAGCATTGAATTGGTGGACTCAGTAAATAGGTCTCCCCCACCCCTGCTGCTAGTGGGCATCATCCAATCCATGGAGGACCTGAATAGAACAAAAGGCAAAGGGATAAGGAATTCACCCTGTTTCCTGTCTCACTGATTGACCTGCAATTTCTCATTTCATCTTCTCAGGTCTCTGCACTGGGACTTGAACCATCAGCTCCCCTGGTCCTCAGACCCTCGAATTCGGACTGCAGTTCCACTGGTTTTCCTGAATCTCCAGCTTGCAGACGGCAGACGACAGACGGCAGACTTCTCAGCCTCTATAATCCTGTCAGCTAACTCCTCATAATAATTATATATATTTCTCCATCCCACTGGTCCTGTTTTTCTGGAGGACACTGACTAATACATGCCCTGAGATTTATTCTAATTATATGGGTTTGAGTCACATCCCACTCCAACTAATACACAGCCAAGGAGTGAGAATGTGCCAATGCGGTTAGCTGCAGTCCTATGTTTCATCCCTTAAATTGGGGGCAGAATCCATTTCTCTGAAATCTCATTGATTCCCCAGTCAGAAATTACCAACTATGAAGAAAGGAGAAGACAGGCAGAAACGTCCACAATAAACATTAATGCTATCTGACTCGTCCACGGCACACAAGACATTTAGTTTGCACACATTTAAGGGTAGCTTATCATTAACTAAATGTTTTGTAACTCTAAATATGAAAAAAATTAATGAATTTAATTAAAGAACAGCAAAGTCCCTTCAACGATATTAATATAGGCTCTAAGTACTTTCAAGAAAATAGCTGCATACCTTCATTATTTCCTTTTAAACTCTTTTGCACACACACGGGAAGGAGTACAGGAGTACTGGGCTAAGCTCTTCGAGGGACTCAAAGGTGCTGTAGGAACATGGAGCAAACACAGGCCACCAGGATTTTCAGCTCAGTCTTTGTGCTCCCAAGGCCCTGATGTGATTCATTCAAATGAGCGCGTTAAGTTTCCTTGTTTCAAGAAATTACAATCGTCTTATGTGCATATATTGAATAAACAGATTCCCCTTTCTGACCAGAGTGACTCAGGCAGTCACACATTTAGGTCAAGGCAACAATAGGGTTTCAGTTGTCTGCAAATACTCCTGTCATCTTTGATGAGACCGTGAACTCTCCAGAGCTACTCCTGGTTAAGGATTTTGGAGGGTGTCCCATACTTCCTCAGAATCTTTGACCTCAGGTAAAGCCACATAAGCAACGTGCCTTATTTCCTCCAAGGGATTGAACTGCGCACTTCACATTTCAGATCTAAAGTCACTCATCTGAAAAGTGAACTAAGGGGTCTGTTCATTTAGATCAGAGGAAGGGTGGAAAGGCAAAGGGCAAAGCCATGAGTTACTACGAGGCAGAATGAGGGGTGAATTCTGTGTGGTTATGATCCAGGCCCCAAACTCACAGTTGATACAGTCCTCAAATGTGATTCATGAATATGCTGAGAAGGGAAAGTGTGGGGACGTGCTGAGCTGGACATTTCACATGCTTGGTTTTGTGGCAAGAGGCCCCAGGTCTGCAGATCATGTTACTGGAGAAAGGCTCTGACTTTGAGTTGGACAATGACCCCCTGAGGCTGGCACCCAATGAGGTGGGTCCCTGACACCGTGCCCTGAGCCTCTTCACCTTGCACTAGCCTGTTTCCAGGCTTTTCTCTTTTCTCCTCGCCCTTTCCGACACTTTCCCCGTGTCTCTCACATGTGCCTTGTATGACGTAATTTGTAATCACTCGTGATAAGCATCCAGTTGAACCCAGGCCAGGCCCAAGGGCCATAATCCAGACCAAGCCCTAGGTTTGTCTTGACTCCAAATAGGATGCCAACATCCAGAGCCTCAATGCTTAAGTTCAAAAGAAAATGATTTAATTAACCAATTAATTAAATGTAATTTAATTAACCTAATTAAGTGTAATTTTTAAATTATCTCTCTCTCTCTCTCTCTGGACTCATTCAGAGGACTGCTATAAGACATAGGCGATAAAGTTTTATTTGAACATCTTCCTTTTTCTACTATTTTTCTACCATTCCCATATATTAAAAATGAAAGTTAACTATACTTTCCTGGAATTCCTAGTCTATTAAAAGTATTGAATGGTGTAAATTGACAACGCATGGATTTCTCATTCTGAGAATATTCCATTCCTGGAAACCATGCGACTGATGCATAATTATCCAAGGACCAAGGTAGTGTAATGGATAGAACACCCAGCTCTCTCTGGCCTAAGTCAGTCATCTGTCTTGTATTTCCCAGATATAAAACAGTACTAATGGTTCATCCACATATTTGTGGCAATTAGCAAACAATTATGAGGTATTTTTAAATTATTTTAAAATCTAAAAGCATGATAAACCACTTGATGGGCTCCTAACTAATCCAAGAAAAAAGGAGAGCTTTATCTTCCTGAAGTCTGCACAAATGTAAGTTGCACCCCAAAAGAGTGTTAATAGGTACCTCCCATTTCTTTCATTACAATTATAACTCAGTGCAATCCAGGAAAAATTGACTAAATGCCCTATATGCTGGGTGCTGGGCCTTTGGTTTCAATTTACTAGGAAGCTGAAACTGGGGAGCAGAGAATATTCATAAAGTCATTTAGGTCATGTGAACCTCAAAAGGGCATGGCGCACTAGAGACAAATGGCTTAAGGAAGGTCACAGCTGTGCTCCAGCCCCACATTCCTTCTGCTTTTCTATGATACCCCGAGCGGTCAGGGGAAAAACGAGAGAAATGAAGAGCACGTTTGCTGCCCCTGCCACAGTTTCTCTCCAGAAAACATTCAAGGTGTTTTTGCTCTTAACATGCTCGATCTTTAACACAAACTGAGGATAGAGCGTCCATGCTTTGCCTCCTTCCTAACCTGTCCTCGCACCTCACACGAAGACACTCAAGATACTCAGGTGCATCCCCAGTCCCTCCTGAAGGAATCCAGGTGTCTGCACCTCCCAAAAATCCACATCATTGTGTAGACAAGGACACAGGATGAGCAAGTGACAGGTGCTTACAGGGAAACAAGGGACTCCAGGCAGACGGAAGGATGACTGATTTGTCACCTCACTGATTACCAAGGTCGATCCGGCTGATAGAAGTTCCTAGGTCCTCCTAGCCCGGAGGCCACTGGAAGCACAGAAGGACCCACAGAACTGCTCTCAAAAATCGATTTCATTCATGGTCACACTCACTTACTCCCGATATATTCTGCCACACAACCACTTGGTTGCAAAACATAACCCCTCAGATGTCCACTTGCTGCTGTCTTTCCAAGGAATGTTCCTTGTACACTATGTGTCTTCAATCCAAACTATATTGCACTAACTATATTTCTGGTCTCAGGTGGTTCACATTGTAGCTCCGTTCAGGAGAGCAGAATCCTCAAAGTTGGCAGAACTCTTTTCCCAGTGGAGCAAATAAAGTAGAAGAACATCAAACATTACAGCAGACACCAGGAAGGAAATCACAGTGGTGGACGGAACTTCAGATAGGAAGGGACTAGGGAGGGGTCTTGACAGTTAGGATGAAAAAGAGGAAAAAGAAAGAAGAACGAAAGGAAGAAAAATATTGTAATGCATCCAGAGGAATTGTGTTTTGGGTACTCTGTGGTGTGTGGACACCTTCCTCTGCTACATTCATGCAGCTCTCCTGATGGACAATCTTCCTGCCCACTGAACCACTCTGCCCCCCTTCTCCTGGGTTACTTCCACAGTCCTCTGTCATAGCTCATATCCTGCTCTGGGGACATGTACGTGCATTTCTGTCCCCTCCTCCTGAATGTGAGCTTGTGACTTAAGGAGGTTCAGGATGAGTGAAGCACCACTGCATTTGATTTGCCATAATTAAATCTGTTTCTTCAGGGTCTATTCTTAGTAAAAGAAAGAACACATGGTGCATCCTGTTTCCAGGAGCTGGGTAGGCACTGGTCACCACCTGGCCCTTCTACCTCTAGTCTCTTTGGGATCGACCTCTCTCAAAAGAAAACCAATTTCCATTTGAAGTGTAGATTAGATTGGCTCCAGCAAGGATGAATTGCAGATCAATGACACACGCACAAAACAGTTTTTAAAAAAAACAAATACTTACATAGCTGTCTCATTGTGCCAAGAGTTGCCCTGACGTATTTGACAAATACTTCTCATGTAACCTCATAAGCATTCTGTGAGGTGGGTGCTGTTAACCCCCTTTACCGAGACCACAGCAGTGAGTCGAGTAGGGCCACCCAATGCCACTCAAGTCTGTGGCAGAGGGGCTTTGTCCATTCTGCAGCTTTCTCTACAATAACACTGCCTATGGGTTTGGAGCCTGAGTTAAAAAAAGAAAAGAAGAGAAAAAAAGAAAGAAAAGGAAAAAAAAATGTGTTACATAAGCTACAGATTTATTATATCAAATTAGTTTATTGTCACCAAAAGGAAAATGTGCTAACTATTAAGAATGCAATTTAGAGGTTATGTCTTTGAATTGCATGTTTGAAGTTATATTATCCAGTTTCTTAGGCAACCGATGAAACTTCAACAGCCCAGTGTCATGTAACCTGTCAGAGTATTTTGCTTTATGGTTTTATCAGTTGCTTTTTTCTCCCCATGAATAGAGAAGAGGCGTTCAAAATAATTTGCCATCAAATAAGCAATGCAATATTTTATGTTCTTTTTTTTTTTTTGAAGAAGAAATCTTTACTCAATTCTGTGCTATATCTAAAGATGTAGAATATGGTAAAATGAGAAGTGATTTGTGGCACACTTCAATGAAATTTAATAATTGAGGATTGTTTGCATAAAAACACCGAAACGGGGTGGAACGGAGCGACGCACTATCTCAAAGCAGCAGGCATCACCAGGAGCGTCCGGGTAGACCTCGGCGCAACCAGTCCCTCGAGCAACCTCGCCTTGCTTAGCCCAACGGCGCCCGAAAGCAGGGTCAGACGCTGTGCCTGAAGGGCGATGGCAGGAGAGACACGGAGACGGTCTAGCTGAGAACCCTAAGAGCTGCGGAGGATCTTCTAGGTCTGAAGGTCATACTGCAAAACTTCCATTCAGTCAATTACACGTATTGGCCTTTTTACGTACCCTTCCTACACTTCAAACTACGGTTTGGGTGCGAGCCACTTAACCTCTCCAAATGTCATTTTCTTCAGCTGTAAAGTGTTACCCTCCATCCTAAGTCTATAGTAAGGGCTAAGTCAAACGGAGTAAGCATCATTATTATTTTTAGGGGAGAGGACGGGCTGGCGGGGGAGGAGGATGGCCTACAGAGTCTGACTTTGGAACCTCCATCTGTCTGCCACTTACTCCCTGAGAGACTTGGGAGGCTTCAAGCCTGAGCGTCTTCACGTATAAATGGAATAGCGACAATCTGTGTAGGTGATTATGAGGACTGCAGGAATCAATGCATGTGACGGACACTAGCCCAATGCCTTCCATAAAGAAAACGTTCCTGTCGTTCTTACCATAATGATTGATTTTATACTCACAAATCTAACAAGTTATTTTTGACTTTTAACTTACTATGAGGGTTGAATATCATTTGTCTTTTACTCTCCCACATTTAATCAATTTCTCAATTGCCCTTGTTTTAAAATTCTCTCCTCTCTGCATACTTAGATTTTAACATGACTTGGTTGAAATTAACCAGATGCTGACCTAGCCATTCAGGAAGAGTAATTTAGAGGCCTCTGCCGCAGTCAGATTGGGGGCATATGGCTGGATTCAGCCTGGTAAAATGTGGACACATGAGAGGTTCCAGGGGCCCTCTGGGGAGCTCGTGTTGGGAACGGTGACATCACAGGATGGCAGAGAGCCTCCCAGGAGAGCTATTTCTAGCCTAGACTGGACTCGGCATGCCCTAGAAAGACACTTTTATTGGGTTGAAACTCTTAAATGCCATGGTTTATTTTCATCACTTCACAGCCTAGCTTACTCCAGCAACCAAGCAGAACTGAGAGTATGCATGAGTAGTGAGGAAAAGGTGCCAGAAAGATCAGGGGGGAAATAAGCAGTACACAGGAGAGAGCTGAGGGGGAATGGAGTGAGGGAGAGGGGCAACGCTGAACGTGCAGAGCTTGATGCAAGTGTTTGCACGACGAAACTCAGATTAAATTCATTTGAATCAAGCACTTACCCGAATTGAATTAAATCTCAGATACATCATTGACTTTTATGAATAAAATAAAAAGTGACACAGTGGAAAGCAGTGGGTTTTGGAGAGAGGTAACGTGGAAGGAGAGAAGTGCCTGTCTGAATTGAAGGCAGCACAGTGAAGGTGGACACAACTGGACATGAGAGATGTCGGGGCGAGAGGCGGCTTTCAGACCATCTCATTGGATCCTTCTAGTCTACAGCTGTGAAAAGAGAGCCGCAGAGAGGCACTGTGGTTTTCCTTTAGCCCAATTTCCAGTTTCCCATCCAGAACGGGACTTCCCAACACACACCTAAAGCGACCCCTCCCGGTCAGCTATGTGCCACAATACCTAGAGAGAAAAACCAAACACTTACTTACCTACACGGGCTTAAAAGTTAGACTTTGTGAAGGCATTCTCCATAAAAGTTCAGGATAGCATCTCTCAATGGACTGTTCACAAATGCAGTATTTACAAAGAGACATTTTCTCTAATTACGTAGGCCAAGGAGATTGTCTCAACTTGTAAATGCCCACAGAAGCAACTTTTCAGTGAGGGGTTCCATGAACTCTCCCCTGGGAAGCATGTGCATAATAAATGCATGGACTTCAGCCAGCATTAATCAGTCTTAATGCCGCTGTCGGTAACCATTATGGAGAATCACAAGGGTCCCCTTGCGGGCACACAGCTGAAGCCAAAGGGACGCGGAGTCCACCTGCAGGAACAGATTTTGTGCAGCGACAATGGTCCATTCCCTCCTGAATGAACTCACCCTTAATGAGTGTGTCACCCTCGGATGCTACCAGCCACCCCACCTGTCAGCCGTTAGTTCTTGAGCAGTATTGATCCATATGCAGTGTTTAAGGTTTCAAACTCTCCTGAAATGTAGTTTCTGAAGGTATCTGGCGGTATGTCTTGGTAAATGGTAACTTTTGAAAGGTTGCCTGAAGCCTTAACAACAGGAAAAGCACAGCTTTCCCCCTCTTCCTTTCCAAGGACTCTGGCTTTATTATTGAAACAACAATACCCCAAAGCACCTCATGAGTCTGGGAGAGGAATTTCAAAACAGAAGGCAATTTTCAGCCCAAATCTACCCAAATTGAGGCACTTCTCCCTGTTCTGAACTTGTTTACCCAACACAGGCTATGTTAAGTGAACTGACATTAGATGCGAAAAATAAATTAAATTAGATTTTGCCTTCTCTCTTCAGGAAACACCACCCATAAATAAAATGCTGTGAACCCAGTCGTTTCCCTTTAGAACATGTGTGAAAACATTGCAATCTACTGCCTATTCAGTGAGAGGTTGTGTTTGTTCTCACCAAGAGCCACATCTCATCACAATCCTCACGTAGGCCCAGCGAGTACTGTGCATTACTCTACAGTGGCATTAACTCCATGTCCTTGCTACCAAAGAGAGAAGTATAAAGCAAAACCTGGTTTCATATAGGAAAGTCTCTGGTTATTTTATGATTACACCCTGCACTGTGACAGTACCAGGAAGTTACTGTTGGCCCCACTTTACCAATGAGTAAGCAGAAGTGGAAGGCAAAGAAGCCTATCCAAGTGCTAAGGAATACTGCAGAGCCCCCGACACAGATGGTCGGGGACAGGGCTAAGGGCAAGACCCAGGTGCCCCAACTCCTACTCTGTACGCTAAGGTCCCACCACCCAGGCGGGCAAGGTGATTACATCCTGAGACTTTTCATGCCCTTGTGATAAACACCAAAATTCTTTTTTTTTAACTATAGTCAAAATTCTATTCTTCCATATTATTTTTTACCTTTATTTTATTAATTTTCTTCCAGTTTTATTGAGGTCTTAATTGACAATTAAGAATTGTATATAGTTATATTTTACAACATGATTTTTTTAAGGTGTACAATGTGATAATTTAATATACATATGCACTGTGAAATGATCACCACAACCAAGTTAATTAACACATCCATCATTTTACGTAGCTACCTTTCTTGCGTGTGTGGTGAGAATATTTAAGATCTACACTCTTAGCAAATTTTCAGGTATATGATACAATATTAACAATAGGCACGTTACAACTCCAGAACTTACCTTAGAACTGAAAATGTGTACACTTAGACTGACATCTCCCCATTTCCTGCACCTTCCATCCCCTGGAAACCACCATTGTACTCTCTGCTTCTAAGAGTTTGACTGTTTTAGATTTCATACATAAGTGATATCACGCAGTATGACTTTTTCTGTGTCTGGCTTATTTCACTTAGCATAATGTCCTCCGGGTTCATCTATGTTGTCACAAATGACAGCATTTTTTTTATGCCCGAATAATATTCTACTGTGTATATATACACAACTTCTACAGTTGATGGACCCTTGGGTTGTTTCCATATCTTGGCTCTTGTGAATCATGCTGCAGTGAACATGGGAGTTCAGATAGCTCTTCAAGATCCCGATTTTATTTCCTTTATTTATTTTATTGGATAGATACCCAGAAGTCAGATTGCTGGATCGTATGTTCATTCTATTTTTAATTTTTTAAGGAATCTCTATACTGTTTTCCACAGCAGTTGCACCAGTGTACACCCCCACCAACAGTGTGCAAGAAATTCTTAAATGGCCCCAAGGCCCTATGTGATCTGAGCCCTGCTTACCCCTCGGGGCCTCACCCCACTGGCTTGCACGACGTACAAGGCTCCAGCCACATGGCAAGATGGCCGCCATCTTGCTGGATGTTTCTTTCCTGTTCCTGCTCACTTGACCCTTGTTCTCTTCAGAGATGCCTTCCCTTACATCTCACTATTGTGCTTTCTGTATTAGTATACAATTTTCATTCCCAGTACTTGTCACAATGAGTATTCATGCAAATGTTTTTGTCATTATTACAATATGCTTCCCCACCACTCACAACATACACACACACGTTAAGCCTACAAGCTTGAAGAGGACAAGAACAGTCTGTGTTGTGTCCCACTTTACACCCAGTGAATCGCACAGTGCCTGGGACTTAGTATGCACTCAATAAATACTTGCTGATTCTGAATGAAAATGGTACGCTATTCTGACACAAAGGAGGGAAGAGAGAATTTTAAAATGGGTCTTCTCTTTTTAATCGTTTATAACATTTGCCCTTCTTTTTTCATTAAGATATTAATTCTTCATGACTAGATTCCATCCAAAGATGTTTCTTTTGAAGCTAGGAGAAGAAGAAGATGGGAGGAAAGATCCTCTGGTAATGTTTGTATTTTGTGAAATTTGAAATGGTACAGTGTCCAAAACAACTCCTAATTTCATTTTGAGTTCGAGCACTTCAAAGAGAAGTTCATTTATAAAACATCACATCTCTCTGGTCATTCACTGAATATTTGCAAGTACCAATCACTTTAGAGGGAAGTTAATACAGGAAAATAAGTGTGACAGGGAAAATTAAAATGAGTTTCCACAGCCTCTTTGCTCCTACTTCCCCATCTTTCCCCTCTTGGTCGCGCTCAACATCCAACATGCTACACGCACTCAGTGGAGAGCCGTCTGTCCCTGCAGCTCCATTCTTGAGTCTTTTCAAATGAGGCTTGCTTGAATTATACAATAAAGGCAAAACATCTCTCGAGGAAAACAGATGGAAAAGCCAAGAAATACAAAGCTTGCTTTGTGCTGAGTCTGAGTGGGTTTTCAGGAGTTTTGCTAGAGGGAGAGAGAGACCAAAAGCATCTGGCAAGCCATGCTGAGTGGGGTGTGGCAACAGGAAAAGAAAATACGTTAAAGTTCTGTCTTTTACTTATGAATCAAACACTTTTTGCCTTTTTCAAGAGACTGAGTAAAGTTTTAAAAATATTTAAAATTCCATTTGTATTCCAAAAACGTACGTCTGTGTGTCCATCAGAGATGGGTTCCGCTTCCACACAAACTCAGCACCCCTCAAGTTATGTAAGCTAGAGAGAGCCACACAAGGACATTCATTTGCAAATGTCACACATGAAAGTACCTAGCAAGTATATAATCTGATTATCAGAATTTCCCTATCTGTCTAAAACGCTAACAGTCTTTGATTCGATCAGGTGCTGTGAACATCTCTATGTCTGAGAGCTAGAACAAGAGGTAAGAGGAAAAGGCAAAGATTAAATGGATACTGTCTTTCAGGGGCTTCCCACACAGTTAGTTAGGGAAGGTATGCCACATTTCCAAGGGATTGGCAAAATGTCTACTCTACAATTTTTTTTTTAATTCTCAAAGTTCACAGGAAAGGATTGATACAATGAATTAGAATCATTGAGATTAAGTTTCCCCAACGCAGATTTAACTTGAAAAAAAAAAAATGGATAGTACTTAAGTAGGTGGAGGGAAGAGGTGATGCACCAAGTGGGGGGACCACCCGGGGAGGGACTGAGCAGCCAGCCCCGCTCAGCTGGCCTCTGCAAAGCCTCCTGCAGAAAGAGTAAGAAATATGCAACATGATCTCAAGGACGAGAACTGAACACATAGGGAGAGCACATAACAAGTTTTCAAGTCCAGCTTTCACTGTGAATAGTCTCTGAGCAGGGGAACACAGAGATGAACCACAGGTCCGGCAAACTTTGTAAGTTAAACCAGACCACTAATTCCCAGGGTCCAGCCTGTGGCCCAGCAGAGGCCTTCAGGTTCATCCCAGGGGTTACCAAACTGACTTCAAAATTAGGTTCCTTCATCTTTTGTAATGTGCAAATGATGACTCATTCCACAAATGTTTACCTAGTTCTCAGGATACTGTAATTTTATGTCCATGCCTAGGACTGCCTAGGTGACACCTGTCCTGGGGTAATTATTAACAATGTTCCCTTTCTCTCTCCCAGTTGTCCATTTTGGATGACATATTACATGGTGTTGGCCGTGCCAATCAGCTTATTAGTGTTCGGGTGTAGACCTTAAGCACGGTGTACATGCAGTTGAAATAGGACCCACTCACACTCCTGCTGCTCAGGTAAATCTATATGTACCCCCCCCACACACACAGCCCCAAGGTGCCCGAACATTGACACTTCATTGTCAGTGGATTCTTTTCCAAAGAAACCTGTGGAAGGATGGAGTATTTTTATCATGGTGTTTTGCCCTCAGTAGTCAGAAACGGTATCACTCCACCAAGTGGAGGGCACAGAGGCAGTGGGAGGTTCCTGGTGGGGGAGCTTTGGTGGAAGTTAAGAAGTGAGGCCCCCAATACGGGGTAGTGGCAGTGGACAGAAGGAACATCTAAGTGTTCCAGAACCCCAGAAAAATGGCAGCTGGCCATTCAGAGTCACGAATTTTTGACAAAATTCAAATTTGAGCCTACAATTTTTTTAACCTATCTATGACTGATCTATACAAAGTCACTGCTTCCAAACTACTGTAATTGGCATTCAAACTGATTCTTCCTCATTCTCCAATTTTTCTGACTTGTCTCTGTAGAACTGATGAGAATGTTAATAAAACAAATGAGTTGGCTCTTTAATCAAGAACCTTCCCTGATGATTTAAACACTTTTAAAACCAAGGTAAAAGAAATACTGTTTTCTTGTTGTTGTTGTTGTTGTTGTTGTTGTTTTTTACAACAAAATATGCAATCAAACACTTAGGTTAGTTCCTTGTCTGAAAGTCTTTTTATGTATGTAAAGTTATATTTTATTATTTGAACCCAACAATTTCCACCTAAGAATATTCCTTGATTTTTACTGAGGAAAAAAGAACATTTTTGCTTTTTACAAAAGGGCATTAAAAATATTGATGAGCTCTTAAAGCTGATTTAAAAAGTCACCAATTAGTATATTTTGTAATTCAGCTACTAAAAGTAGTACTGGCTTCACAAATTTTTAAAAAATTCTTATGAACCCATTTTCAGAGAAATTTTGCCGATTGCAAACAAATCTATAAAAATAACCTCACTGACCCTATTTGCTACTGACCTAACAAAGTGTTATATTCACAACGTTTTGAACTTCCCATGCTTTATAGGTCAACCAGCTCCGAAATTTAATAGAAAACCAACACCAGCATAGAAAAGTGAGGAATGTTGTATAATCATTGAAGGCAAATGAGTGGATCATTAAAACACTTCGATCTTGTTAAATCTTAATAACACCAGGAAAAAACAGCTTCCTATGTCCTATCTTCTGGAGATTAAATCAAGATTATTTTGCAGCATGCGTGCGCATGCACACACACACCCCTTTCTTCCTCTTCCCTCTATAGACTTCCCTCTACCCTCTAAGTGGTAAAACAGACTCCAGCCAGAAATATCAAGAATGGGAACTATGTGAGTGTATACTGAACTCACACATCTATACGGTGAGGCAATGTTTGGTCATTCGAAGAAACACTGGCATTCAGATCACACTCATGGACAGATAACTGGCTGTCAGAGAAAATGCAAGCATGCAGAATCATAAAGCAGCAAAGAGTGCTCTATGTATTCACCATGATTTAATTCGCTTCTCTTTAGTCTCCTGCACATTTTGTTCACATCCGAGAGCAATCCCCCCCACCGCCTGAACCTCTGCCAGATTCCAGGACAAAACCAGGGCAGAGAACTCTCAAGGCGGGGAGCTGGGAAGCCAGTCAAGCCATCAGACCAGCAATAGGACATGAGCTAAGAGCTCCTGTCAGTGCCTGGGGGGTGGTGTCATGCATCCTCCCTAGTCAGGAGGCAGAAATCCAGGGGACAAAGTCGCTGGAATGTGACCAGAACCCCTTGAACCTGATGAACACCTCTCCAGCAAGGCCCTCACAATAATCCCTGGCACAGAACTGCTGAAATATTCAGGAAGGTTAACAGCCAGATGCCCTGAGGAGTTAATAACAGAGCTTGAAAGCCTTTCTCGAGCTACATTTCCAACTCAGAGCCAGGTCGGCTTGTCAGTAATTAAAAGTCTCACTTGGTAGAAGCCTTTATAAAATGAATTGTTAATCTCAGTCAGTGCTACAGAGTAAGTATTTTACTTCCAAAATTACCAACTGAATCCAAAAAGCCAGAATTAAACAGCATTTTTTAAATGTAGCTTTCCCATCTATTCATTCATCCATCTGTTCGTTCGTTTTCATTCATTCATTCATTCATTCATTCATTCACAAATACCTATGTCATGTCTACTGTATGCGTAAGCCCTTGATACACAGAAAGCAAATAGACCGGGAGAAGGTCCCCTTTGCTATTGCTGTCGACCCTCAGTGCTCTTTATAATGAGCCCATAAATTCCCAATCTGAAGATAATCCTCAAATCATTGTCTTCTGAATTCAGCAGTCGCCCTCAAGTGGATCTTTTATTGACGTCTTTTTGCTTTATGGTCTAGATTGCCTTCTTCACTTCCCACCCCAACTATAAGCTCTCTGAGGCCTCCTTGCCCTCACCCCTGGGAGAAATGACCATTCCCTGCATTCTTCCAGAAAGTGACATGAACAGGTGGACTCCTCACCCTACATCCCACTATATGGTTAGTAATCTTCCCCCTCTGCCAACCCCAGGGACCTCCTCAGGGGGTGAGTCTTCTCCTTATCTCCT
This sequence comes from Eumetopias jubatus, assembly GCF_037043125.1. Taxonomy (NCBI): domain Eukaryota; kingdom Metazoa; phylum Chordata; class Mammalia; order Carnivora; family Otariidae; genus Eumetopias; species Eumetopias jubatus. Next base: position 6,566,465 of record NW_028274808.1, read on the forward strand.
TGCATGGCTGGAACCTGGCTGCACATACTAGGTAGTCAATAAATAATTGAGGGAATTAATGATAATTCTGGGCAGCAAAGTCACTTGACTTGCGTGTTCTCTCTAGCTTTGTTGAAATTGCTAAAACCAAAGGGCAGTAGCCAAATGTAGGTTAAAAAAATACAAGCTGGGACCTGGAGGTACCCTGAATGTGAGGTGGTCACACAAAGATGAAATGTTGGGTATTTTCCAGGTCAAACGGCCCTACGTGGTTGATGGTATCTGCCAGAGAGAGCATTTGAAGACCGTGGGGCAGGTCCTGGAGGAGGAAGGTAAGAAGGTGGGGAGAGAGAAACAGCACTGGGAGCCCTGGAGGCCATGAAGGGGTTGGGGCTTGGGGGGTTGGTAGGGCAGACAATCACCACGAGTGCTGTGGGAAAGCAGTGCCCAGACAATTCCTCCCTGACAGCCTTTCTCATCCGTCCTCACCACAATATCCAGTAAGTGTGGTTTCCAATAGCATAGGGAAATTGCATCCTCGGAATGTGGAATCAACTCAACACATTGAAATTAGTTTCAAAAGCGGAACGAGGCTGGAGTGCTTCTCTAAACACATTTTCTCTCTCCCACTCTTCTCTGTCTTATACGCACACACCTCCCAAATCTCCTCCCGCCCTAGGTAGGCTTACTCTTCTGGTAGCTTGAATTTGTGACGTTGTCTCTAATATCCCTTGACCCAAGAAAAGCCTCTACAGATATTATTGAAAGGAGGAAAAAGAGCAGAAGAGGGCAATGGAGAGGAAGTTCTGGAAGTAGAAAAGCAGATGGGATGAGTGACCATGGCAGACGGCAGGAAGTTCCTTCTTCAGCCTGTGGGGAGAAAGTCAGGCAGCCCCCTGGCTGCCATTAAGGAACCACCCAAAGTCTCAGGATTGGTGACCCAAGATGTCTGCCTTGACTATATAGAGGAACTTATGGTAAGCAGGACCTTCTTCCCACAGTCCCCACCGGAAGCAGGCCAGGTTGAAAAGGATGCGAGTGAATTCCCTGTGGGTGAGTTGCCTTAACACTGTCCGCTGTTTCTCAAGACACTTCAAGTGTCCACCGAAAAATGAGGATGATCCAAGATTTGGTATAAATGGTAGCGAGCATCTCCATCTGTCAGTAAGTAGGATATGCTGCCTCTTACACCCATTTCTGAGTAGCAGGAGCTTGGCGTTAACCCAGAAGAAGCAGCTCTCAGTCTGCACTCTTCCACAGTTCAAGAATCCCATCCAAGTTACCGAAACGTAAGAGGGAAAATGAGACAGGATGGCTGATTCCCGAGATTCCCTGAGGGCAGAGGTCACATCTTAGGCTCTCATCTCCCCACATGGCAAGGCAGAAAGCAAGCATAGTACATCCTCGTTGACGTGTGTGTTAAAGTAGATCTTTCATTACGTTCACTTTTAACTAATCTGTGAAGTTATGAGCTTCAGTCTTCTTGGGGTGCCTGGGTGGCTCATTCGGTTGAGCGTCCAACTCTTGATTTCAGCTCAGGCCATGATCTCAGGGTCTTGAGAATGAGCCCTGCCTTAGGCTCCGTGCTCAGCGGGGAGTCTGCTTGGGATTCTCTCTCCCTCTCCCTCTGCCCCTCCCCCCCGTGCATGCTCACTCACTCTTTCTCCCTCCCTCTCTCTAAAAAAAAAAAAAAAAAAGAGCTTCAGTCTTCTTTAAATAGAGACAGTGAACAATGAAGCAGTGAAGCCAACTCTACAATGTCCTGTTCCATCTGAACAACTCATGGAGAAAATAAGAAAGTGGTATTTTTTTTCCCCTTTTGACGTCCTTACACCCTTGTCAGTACTAAAGTTTCAGTCAGTCAAAATAAGGGAACACAGTGGCTTCCTGGAGCTCAAAGACACAGCTCAGCCTTCACTCACTATTGTGCAAAATGCATGAGCTAATTTTACCCTAAGCCTCCAACACGGTAGGAAGGTAATAACCTGTAATACGGCTAATTTAGAGGTCACCCTGATCTGGTGGTTTACTCACTTAAAACTTAGTCGGCTTTAGCCCTGAGACGTAACTCAAGCAGCATTTCAGATCTATAAATACATGCAGTGCTCCCCATTGAGTGGTGCCCCGTGCCTGGAATTAGCGCCTTTGTTCTTCCTGGACTCAAGGCGCTTCTCCATCAAGGCTGGAAGGGGAGGGCAAGTGAAGAATGAAATGACAAAGAATATTCTTTAACTTCCACTGTTTTTATTTCTGCAGGAGTTAAAAAAGGCCTTCTCATAAGAAGACATAATGTCGAGTAGACGGCACTTGCCTAACATGGCATCGACAGCCCTCCTATTTGGGGACAGCTGTGGCTAGGTCACCATTAGTCACAAAGGTAGACAATCTCTCTCTTAAAGCCAGCAAGGCCGAGATGGAGGGCAGGACGTGGTGGCAAAATGTTTCTAATAACTAAGCTAAGTTCTAAGTTCATCTTTTTCAAGCAGAGAGAACTGCAATCTTGCTCAAGTCAGCACAAACTTATTGACCACCATAAATTTTCAGGCACTATACTAGGGGCTTGTGATGGTTACTTGTATGTGTCAACTTGACTGGGCTAAGGGATGCTGGGATGCTGGTAAAATATTATTTCAGGGTGTGTTTGTGAGAATGTTTCTGAAAGGGATTAGCATTTGAATTGGGTAGGCACAGGGCTCCCCCATGGGGGTGGGTGTCATTGAATCTGTTTAGGGCCTGAATAGAACAAAAGCAGAGGAAGGGCTACTTTTCTTTCTCTGCTTGAGCTGGGATATCCAGGTTCTTCTGGCCTGGGACATCAGAGCCCTGGGTTCTCATGCTTTCAGACTCAGATCGGGACTTACACCACCAGCCCCGGATTCTAGGCCTTCAGATTCAGACTGAATTAAATATGCCATGGCCTTTCCTGGTTCTGCAGCTTGCAGAGGACAGACCATGAGATTTAACAGCATCCATAACGGTGTGAGCCAATTTCCTATAATAAATCTCCTGTTTATCTGTATGCATCCTACTGCTTCTGTTTCTCTGGAGACCGGACAAATACAGAGCTGTAGATCCAAAGATGTGTCATATAAGAGTTTGATCTTCCCATGGCAGGCACAGATGCTAAACCGATTATCTTATAGATATATATAAGCGTGGTAAAAGAGGTTTGTACAGTATCCCATGGGAGCACAGATGATGGGCACCCAACCTAGGGCCTGAGGTTCAGATAATGTACCAAGAGCCATACCGTAAAGAGGTCTGGAGGTGTCCAAGCAACAGGATAATAATGAGGCTGACAGTCTCTTGAGGGCAGGAATATGTCTTATTATCTGCTTATCTTCGGCAAGCAGACCAGACCCTTGATATCATCAGTGCCTCAGTGGCCCCTACTGGACAGAGCTGTATTAAAATGAGCTAAGAGTGTGAGGTCTAGCTAATGCTAATGCTGCTTTGTTTTAATTACTTAAATAAGAGACTTGGCTGAATAAAAGCTAAAGATAATATATATTATGAATAATATATAACACAATAGCATATACTATATACAATAGTATTACATATAATGTTACTATATGGGATATACAGTACCAACTAAAATATAATTTTACATTATTATACAAAATTGCCTTGAGATCCCCTTTACCCAAGGATCCTTCGTCATTGAAATGGGAAGCATTAATGACTTGACATATAAAGATGCAAAGGGATTAGGGTGTGGTAAACACAACAGAAGAAAGTTTTGAAGATCCCTAAACAAAACAAAAACATATAAAGAGAGTAGGCAGCATCTTCTGTACTACTCTTGCTCACAAGGTGGCAGGTGAGTAAGGTGACCTCTCTTCAAAGGCAGCAGACAAATTCAGAGGAATTGGCATAAAACCCATGGTAACCTTTCCAGGTTTCCTGCAGGAAGAAAGACTGGATCTCCAACAGGAGGAAAATGCTCTCCTTGGAAATCTTAAAGACCTTCCTGGGAAAGAAACACTCTCTTCCTCTCTGGTCGTACCACTGGCAAAGGATAATTGGGACATAAATTTTCTGAACTGGTTCTAGCTGTTTCCCAGGCGACTCAGGTTGATCAGAGCATCTCACCTCTCCCATGGCACTTCCTCCAATGAAGCAAGTACTCATTTTTGGTCGGTGTAAGATCAAGTGCACTGTGTATAAAGTTAACTGAGGTCTTTGGAGAAAGGTGTGGCGTAAGTAACTGGTATTGTCACATTTCTTTCTCGATGTAGAGCTCATTTCAATCATGGTATTACGAGCAAAAGTAAAGTGCTCGGTTATTGTTAGTTTCAATTTACTTCTTCTGGAGCTTCAAATTCAATTACATTCTGAGATGAACATGAAATCAATTGAACAACTAGATGTATAGTGATCCTATTTACCCAATTTTCTTTAAATTCCATACTCTCATAAGATAATCAAATCCCTCTTGTGGGGTTTAACATTCTAGTGAACTTCAGAAGAAGAAAAGAGAATTATGTTAAGCATGCTCCCTGAAAGGATTTTAAAAACGCACAATCTGTGTATACACAAATGTATACACACACAGGCACACACGTGCAAAAAATGAAATCTAGCTTATTTGTTCATTCAACAAACATGACTAACACATAGTAAGAATATATTAGGTTTTCAATAATGTCTCAGATAGTATAACTATTACCTGGTAAAGATGGATTACCTTAAATGGGCAATTCCCTTCTTTTTGACTTGCATAGCTTTTATACTGAAACAAGTATTTGCCTACCATTACAAGATTCAACTTCACAAATGACTTCCCTAACCTTCTATACTAGTCTTTAATTCACAGTCAAATGTTTCTACATACATGCCCATAAAATTAGGTTTAGGTTAGACTGGGTAGTGATAGCAGGCTATTTTCCATGGCAGAACCTAAATATGAGGTTTCTACTGGCTGTGGAGAAAGTGTGTGACATTCTAGTGAGAGTCTACGGTTGGTGGAATGAAGGCACAAGGCAAGGGCTCAACAGTAGAATAAGCCCTTAGAATTCAAAATGAGAGACATCAAGAAAACAGAGCAAGGAATGAAGCAAAGGGAAGTAATATTGTCCAAGAAAGTAAGATCATGAACAAGGATCTATTGTAATATTCTGTGCCATTATTGGCTAATGGTATGGAGGGTGATTCCTCAGCATTATGAAGAGTTTCAAAATATAGTAACTGGTTTGAGATTTTTTTTTTCCTGAAAAAATGTTTTTCTTAAAAATTCTCAGTTGAGGGACACCTGGGTGGTTCAGTCAGTTAAGCGTCTGCCTCAGTTCAGGTCATGATCCCAGGGTCCTTGGATAGAGTCCCATATCAACTCCTTGCTCAGCACTCTCTCTCACTCTCTAACAAATAAATAAAATATAATTTTTTTAAAAATCTCAGTTGAGTCTTTTTGAATCAAATGAAACAAAAAGAGGTAATAAGCCTGGAAATTAGCAATATCTGAATGGTCTAAAATGAGAAAAGAGAATTCTGGTAACTAAATCAAACGATATAGATTTCAATTCTGGCAAAATTGTAGTACACCTTATTATATGGATGATTATTAAAGAGATGATTGAATGTTAAACGGATGATTAGCTATAACCTACCACAAGTTTATAATGATCAGTAGGAACCAATATATTTATGCTAAGAAGAAGTAAAGCCAAAATCACTTCTCTCCTTTTTATAACAGAATAAATAGATCAAGAGAATTTCATCAGCACAACGCAACTGGATTCCAGTAATATTTGACCAAGTATCTCATGACATCATTTTATTAAAAAAAAAAAAAAAAAAAACAGAAAGTATTGTGATAAATGGGAGAGGAATTAAGAAGTCTGAAGCTGGTCAGGTAGTCCTAACTCCCCAGTGTCCAGAAGGAGTGAAACCCTGAAAACAATCTCAAGTGACATGCACCTGATTACATTTTCCTTCCCAATCTGACCCACAACTTACCATAAAGAGTAAAAAGGCCCCCGTCTCATTGTGGAAAACTCAAGCCTGGAGGTATAACCCATATACTGGTTGGATCAGCCAGTGCTGCCATGACGTTTACCTCTGCCCCCATGAGATGGAGGACCAGGTGTGACTCCCCCGCCAGCTAACAGCCACAAGAGTGGATTTGGAGTTCCTTATAAGGAAGAGATTTCTATGGAGTAGAGCATTTCAGAGGCGGAATGATCTGCCTTACAAAGTAAATTTCTTGGACCCGAGAAAGCAAAATGACTTCCCTGCTTTGAGGTCTGTCTAAGCCTTCTTCATGCCTCTAAATTAAGCCCAAGAATCACAGCTTCTAGAAAGATTTACTGACCCATCCTCACTGCTCTAATTTAGATGTCTCCTTCTCCCCATTCTCTGTTAGTGCTTTCTCTTAATACACTCTTATTAGATCATTTTCACACTACATTGTAATCACAGGTCTTCCTTCCTGTCTCCCCAAATAAAGCATACAAGGCAGGAACAGTTTTCTCCTTCCTCATGTCCAGGGCACCTAATACATCATGACACTTAGTGAATGTGGCTGAGTAAATGCAATAGGCCCGAATTTCAGCAATTACAGACTCACTCACAATTACTGAAGGCGAGATGGAAACACCAAGAAATAAAGTCAAAAACTAGTGCTAAGTGTGAACACTGAAATCACGGAGGAGGGTGCCAGTGGGGACATAGAGATGTTGCTGGGCTCTCAAGGGTGTCTGATAAGGCAGAGGGTACTTGATTATTCATGATGGTGCCACTGAGCACTTGCCAGGCCCCCTACCACACCCCATCCATCAGCATTGTAGTTACTGTCTTTTTTTTTTTGAAGATATTTATTTATTTATGAGAGAGATAGAGAGCATGCATGAGCAGGGGGAGGGGCAGAAGGAGAAGCAGACTCCCCACTGAGCAGGGATCCCAACATGGGGCTCAAGCCAGGACCCTGAAATCACGACCTGAACCAAAGGCAGACACTTAACCGACGGAGGCTCCTAGACGTCCCGATAGTTACTGCCTTTTAACAGAGGAGGACACAGCCTCGGAGAGGTGGGGGACACTTGCACATGGCTGCTAAGTCACTGGAATCTTGCTCTGCTGGATCCCAAAGGACTTTATCCCAAACAACTAAAAACAGCCTCCCAAAACACATACACTGGGAAAAAAACACACAAAGTGAAAAAATCACAGTAAAAGAAAAATCTATGTATGAAAAACTAGTGGAAGCCAGGAGTGAAGCTGCAATGTGCCATGAAATGGGTATGATGAAGAGAACATGTTTTAGAGGCAAAGAGAGCCCAAAGATTCAGCTTCTGGGTCTTTGCATTTTCCCTGGAACCCTCCTGCTTAACTTGGGTCCCTTTGCTAGCTCACAACTCCCATCTTTTCTGCTTGCTAACCACAGTGAGAAATACATTTCACATTGCACCAAGAAAACTTGTATTTTTTAAGTTATATTTTTACATTTTTTAACATATAATGTATTTTTTTTATTTTTTATTGTTATGTTAATCACCATATATTACATCATTAGTTTTTGGTGCAGTGTTCCATGATTCATTGTTTGTTCATAACACCCAGTGCTCCATGCAGAACGTGCCCTCCTCAATGCCCATCACCAGGCTAACCCATCCCCCTACCCCCCTCCCCTCTAGAACCCTCAGTTTGTTTTTCAGAGTCCATCATCTCTCATGGTTCGTCTCCCCCTCTGACATACTCCCCTTTTCTTCCTCTCCTGTTATCTTCTTCTTTTTCTTTTTTCTTAAAATATGTTGCGTTATTTGTTTCAGAAGTACAGAACTGTGATTCAACAGTCTTGCACAATTCACAGCGCTCACCGTAGCACATACCCTCCCCAATGTCTATCACCCAGCCACCCCATCCCTCGCACCCACCACCACTCCAGCAAGCCTCATTTGAAGAAAATATGTATTTTATCCTCTTTTAACACTTGGATTGTGACATGTCAATTTAAAGCATTTCAGTATTTATTAATTACGTAATCATGGATGCATTTCGCTATGTTAATTATGCAAGCTACAAGACAGCGTTAACCATGACTTCAAAGAAACAGAAGGCACTTCTATTTGTATGTCAATGTACAGTTTTTGAAATACAGTCTGTTCTGCTCTAATACAATTTATGTGTTCCTAAAAATCACCACCCGCTGCAAAATTTGCACAATAAAACCACGGGGTTGACAGAGAAAGTTGGGTTATTAGGACAACACTCAAATGCTTCATCAGCGATACATGCATTTTTTTAAAAGATAAATTTTAATAAAAATGGCAGCACAATTTTAAACAGTTAAAAATATGTAAGTGCTACAATAAATGTGACACTTTATACTGAAAAATACCTGAAGTTTGCTTGTGGAGGTAAGTTTCTGAAGTTCCAGCTCTGAGTGATAGTGAAGGAGCACTGTCTGAAATCAGACAGACTAATGTCAGATGCTCATAACAGGGGCGGGGCTCATAACAGGGGTATTGAATGGAAGTGGCTGGGAGATGTCTGAGGTGCGTGTTTCTGCATTCCTATGCACCATGGTTCAGCTGGTGACGTTGTGCAGTCACACAATGTGCCTTGCAGGTGAAATCGTTCTTAAACAAATTCAAAATTGCATTTTGCTCAAATGGCTTCCAAATATAGCAATTGCATTGGAAAAAATGTTGCATTTTTCAAAATAAGCATAATAGCAGAATTGACTATCTTCATAATCCTATTATTATAATTTATAAAACATTATACACATGTCATCTATTTTTATGCGTGAAAAACAACTTATAAAGTAGGTATTATTATTGTAGCCCCCACCCTATCTTTCAGCTAAAGAAACGGAGTCCAGAGTCACCAGGGGTCTCTTCAATATCAGTCAGCTACCAGTGGCTACGCCAGGTCTCAAATACAAGTCTTCTCTCTGCAACATCTCTGCACTTCTCCCAAAGTATTTCCCACAGGGCATTCAAGCTTATTTTTTATTTTAAAATTCTTTTCTTTAATCCCATACACATGCATGTACATACACACACAAAGTATTGTAAAAAAGATTCATTGTAATAAAAAGGAAACAAAAAGTCTGCAACATCCATCATAACTCTGTAAACCTATGCCTAACTGCCTAACTTCTCATAAAATATACATTTAATGTGTAAATAAAGAAGTATATCCTCATATCCCACTGTCATAATTTCCTGGCTGTATAGTATACTACTTATCAACAGACATATTTATACATTTCAAGTTATATTTGTATGTATTCTAAGTTTAATATATTACTGACTATATCTAAATTTGATCCTTCTGGAACCAAATATTTATGGATTGAAAAGAAATTTTTTAAAGTTATGAACCCATCCAAACATTCATTAAAAAAAACACAAAGAAAAAATGTATCTATCTGTAAGCCTGGGCAGAAGAATCCTCATTCTTTGATTCAGATACTGAGGATACAGGGTTTCATGCAGCCCAACAAGCATCCTAAGGATGTCGCCGCTGATGCCAACATTGCATTTGACTTCTCTCACATGAAGTTGGTGATGTTGATTCACCTTCCAGTGAAGGGTGGGAGGTGCTGTAACACAAGTGTGCAAAGTGCTGGAGAAATCAGGGGCACCTGAGCCAACCTGGTCAGGGTGAGAGCCTAGAGAGCCCCAAAGAGGAGGTGACACAGCTCTGAGTCCTGAACGGACAGCTCAAGTGCACGGATGGAGGTGAAGACACAACAGACCCGCAGGGTGTACAGCTCGCGGGGATGCTGGCGTGAGAGCCAAGGTCAGGCACAGCCCGCCCAGGGACAGGGCAGGTGGTGCACAGGCTGAAGCCCAGAAGATAAGACAGAAGTACTGAGCCTCCCAGGACTGGCAAGAGCCTTGAAGTCTTCCTTCCAAACAACTTCTAACACTCTGAGAAGCCTAATGTCTGAGTTTGACACTGTCTACAAAAATGGTTTTCAAATGGAAATAAACATCTGATTATCGTTTTCATAAGTCAGAGAAAAGACAGAAAGAGAGCAAGATTCATTATGTAAATACATGAAAAATGCATGCGTTTTACTACCAAAAAAAGAAAGAAAGATGTTTATCCACACAGGGGAGCTATATGGCAGAATAAGCATTGTTAAAAATATTCCATACCTACAATAACCAGTCTTTTGTAAGATCCTTGAACTCCTCTGCCAGTGATAATTAAATCATGGTGAGGAGAAACAGAAAGGAGAAAAGGAACAAGAAAAGGTAGGAAATGTATACATCTTGTACCAACACAATTTATAAATATTGAAAACTGTGATTTTCCACCCACAGCAAAGCAAATGTCTTGCTTGTGTTACGCTTATTTTACTATGTCACATGCTACATGGAATCCCAAGTGACCAAAAGCAGTTTTTCCCATTCAGCAAAGGGGTTGCCTTCTCCAGGGGTGAGGATTTGCCCCCTGGGCTGTGTTTGCAGAGCTGGGAATGCAGGAGGATCTGAGGACTGGGGAGATCACTTAGTTTATGAGCAAATGATTGATGAGAAAAAGGAATCGACATCACTAACTTCATGTGGGGGAAGTCAAATGCAATGTCTCAATCTCCTGATCTTCTTTCGGGAAAAGGATGAAGAGAGAACACTACAAATAAAATGGGTCTCACTCTGGCCTTTCCTTAGAAAAGTCAAGAGAAAGACTCGAGAAAATGAGAACCTAAGTATTTCTGCCAAAACCCGGGAAAATAAAAATTCTGAAGATGGAGAAGAGAGACCCCATACATGACAGAGATGCAGATGTTGATCTTTATGCATAAAGGCACAGAGATGGAGATTTGAATTCAAGTTTGTGGTAAGTGGCCTGATTAGTACAGTCTAATAGGCACTTGATACTCCTAGAGAGCTCTGAATTTATCATAAACGTGGAGCCACAGGCAAACTTAATCCATCCCTCGCAGCTGAAGCAAGCCGGGCAGCTCAAGATGGACGCGCTACCGTCCCCGGTCCCATCCATCCTCACTGGTCTAAGGCACAAAAGTCAACTTGTTCCCTCAACTTTTTGTAACATAATTTAAAAAAAAAATTATAACAAGTTAAAATTATTTATTACTGATAACACTCCCTTTGTCTTGTGAGAGGGATAAGTACTAAGGTGAGCCTCTTGATTGCTGAGCTTAGATGTGGGATGCAGTGGAGAGCCCAGAGAAGAGATGAGTGTTCTTCATGGGAAGAGGAGACCTAGAGTGAGGTGGGTGGGGGTCCAGGGATGTGGAACAGGCAGGCCCCCTCAAGGCTGGAGAGACAATGCTGACAGAACCTTTGGAGGGAAGACAGGAATCGGCAGAGAAGAGCAACGTCTATAGGGAATTGTTATTACCTTCTGCTTCAGAGCATCCAGTACTCTCTCTTCTCCGTCCCCCTATCTAATCCCTGGTACATCCACATCACCTGCTAACACTTGGTGAAGCTGTTTGCCCTGGTCCAGGGCGATGCACCCACAGTCCCGCGTCCTCCTCTGACCACGGTGTTGAGATCGGCAGTCCGCGTGGACCTCACGCACCACTGCACAGACCTGGGAATGTGAGAAACCACACCCCGAATCAGTCTCAGACTTTGAGATTTTTCTGTAGCTACTCTTCATATAAGCAAGTAGGTCGGTCAAGGCAACCAGAGTACGACCATCCTACAGCTATTCATTCCCTAAGGAGGGGAACAGATTTGTTTGCTGCTCACTATAAAAGGTGCCAAGGCACTGGCCCCGGGGCTCCTCAGCTGTGGCATCACCCAGTGAGAACGTGGCCACCATCCGAGCATAACATGTCACTCCCTGAGACTTGAGGTTGGGGCACCAGACCTCCCAAGCTGATATCCCTGCCTTCTGCGGCACGGTGGGCAGTAACCTGTCTTGTCTCAATCCAGTGAGGCTCCTTCTCTACAACTGGGCCTGAGGGAGCTGTAGCAAGCTGACCTGTGGCTTACTTAGTTGGTTCCTTTATTTTTATTTTTATTTCTTTTAGGTTTTGGTGTTTTTTTGTTTGTTTGTTTGTTTGTTTAGTTGTCTCTTTTAGAGCCTTGTTCTTCTTGCCACCCTCCATGACTTCTGCAGAGGGCCAGGTAGTAAATAGCGTGTTTTGTGGGCCATTTGGTCCTACTATAACTCGTCATCTCTGCCATTCAGCACTAAATTCGCCATAGACACCATGTCAACAAAAGGGCATGGCTGTGTTCCAGTAAATGTTTATGCCCAATGAAATTTGGGTTTCACGTAATTTTCATGTATCATAAAATATTACTCTTCTTTTAATTTTTTTTCAACGTGTAAAAATGTGAACAACCATTCTTAGCTTGTAGGCCATCGATCAAATGGCAGTGGGCGGAATATGGCGTGTGGGCCATGGTCTGCCAACCCCTGTTCTATGAGGCTGAAGTTCTTACATGACAAACTGGCATAGTGAGCAAGGGTACCATGAAAGGCAATTAATTTTTTTTTTTTTGGAAGAGAAAAGGCAAAAAATCCACAGGACAGTTTCAAAATTTTGAAGGAGCTGTTAGTAAATGTTCTTGTCCAAATGATGGGCAAAATGGGGAATACGCGGCCCAGCCCTGTCTTACCTTTTAATGACAATCACTAGTGACAATGGACAGAATCTGAGCAACAAGAGGGATTGAAGCAAACTACTGAAATGGGGCCATGATTGTTGCCTGTGCTCCTATGGGATCAGGAACCAGGAGGGCATCTGAGTCCTGTCAGGGAGGAAAACACTTTGTTAACTTCAGTGTGAACTATCCCTGGAGAAGGCAGTATGCCCTCGTGCAGATTGGAGTCAGAGCAAGAGAAGGGAAATCCTGAGCTCTTGGGTCAAGAGGCTGGGGAGCTCTGAGAGGCACAACCGGTGCCCTCGTGTGATGAGAGGGGCAAGAAAAGTTAACGTTCTCAGAGGGCAAAAGGCAGCAACAAGGCTGTCTCACGCTTGACCCCACGCTCCCAGCCAATATTGAGGATATTCAGTTGGGACAGAATCATGCCCCTCAGTAACACTTGCAACATCTCAATGACAATAATTACACCATGGCTAACCTGGGGAGATTTCCTTGAGACCAACAAAATCTCATGGAATACCGTGGACACTGTATAATGCAGAGAGAACACAGAGAAGGTTGATAAATGTTCAGGATATGCCTCCCCTCCCCCAAAATGGGGAGAATTCCACTAAGTGGGTCATTAGAACCAAGTGACCAAAGCAGGAGGCTGTAATAATTTAAGGCAAAAAAAAAAAAAGGCCCAAGACAAAGAAAGACTTTCTTACACTAGCAAAGTCTCTGCAATCCAAGGGGGAGAGGGAAAGGATGGGAATAAAAACAGACCTCCTCCAGACGTAAGCCATGAGATATGCTGTTAACACAGGGGTTCTCGGTGAAGAGACCAACAAGCAGAAGAAATCCAGTCCATGCAACTAGCAGTGGGGGATCCCAAGCAGGCAGCTTGTCTACCTGGTTGAAACTGGAAGTGCCTCCATGAATAGCAATCTCTTACTTCTGTAGGAACCAAGATGTCAGGAGGCCACCTAAAGACAGATCATTCCTTCAACTCTTCTGCTGTCTGACTCTATGTCCTGATGTGAGTACCTTTAAGAAGAGGGTGGCATATAGCAGAGCTGAGGCCTCTCTGTCCCTGGGGAACAAAGAATTTAAGCACCAGTGAGGGTACAACGGGGTAGGGATGAGATTTCTTTGCATAAAAGGGCTGAAGTGACCAGCTGACCAGATTCTTTCAATGGACAAGGTCCATTCATTTAATTGACCAGAGTTGGAAATGGTTAAAAATAGAGAAGGAAAAGAACTTCAACCGTCTGGCAGGCCCCTCACACACCTATCACGCATTCCCATGTGTGTAAATGGTGTGGATGTTTTACGTGCTTACACTGTAGTGTTCATAAAATGCAAGGATGAGTTTCCTAGTTGAGAAATAGAGAAATGATGGGAGGAAGAGTACATTATAGACCGCCAACTAGGCTGCCCTCCCTTCTATACAACAAAAGCAATACAGAACTTCAGGACGAGCCCAGGAAACCACAGCCTGATTAATGTCAGCAGGTATTGAGACATTCAATATCTCAATCCAATAGCCTATGTAGCCAGTGAGAAAACTAATGAGAACAGAGGATTACAGTGGATTACTGCCCACTGAATTAAGTGGTTGCTCCTACAGCCCCAGCTGTTCCAGGCATTGTGACTATAACAGAATCAATTGCACAAATGGATGGCACCTAGTATGCCTTCTTGAATACAGCTAATGCTTTTTCCTTGATCCTGTTGACACCAAAGATCAAAATCTTTACTTAGCTGGGACCTTGATACATATGCACTGGGCTGCTAAAATCTACCTAAATCCTCCTGCTATTTGCAGTGGATTGGCAGAGACATGGAACAAGAGAGGTTTAGCTCCACTAAACTGAAGGCATCAAGGTCACAGGTCCCAAAGAGAAAAAATGGCAGTAATGTTGCAGCAAATACTAACTTACATGAGAGCCCGTGCCTGGCTCATTAATCCTGATAAGAGGAAAAAGGCTCAAGTCAAATTCTTCAGAGCAATGGAGGTTAAAGTTCAAAAGTTGATCCCTAAGACCATGAAGGAAAATATACTCTGCTAATAAAAAGAAGCCCAGCACTTAACTGGAAAATTTGAGTACTGGAGACAAAATGTGCCTCATGTAAGCATTTTGTTGAGTCCTATGAACAAGTTGACCAGAAAATCTGCCAAAGTTCACTGGGAACCTAGGTAGCATGCAGTTCAGTGGTATGAGCAATCATACCCTTGGGACCTACAAACCAAGGACCTCTTTGAACTACAGGCATTTGCTGCTGGTAAGTATGATTGGAGGCTCTAACAAAGGGAGCAACTACCACGTACAGGTGCACCTTGAGGACTTGGACCCTCAGCCTCTCCACCGTGGCTACTCACTAACTCTTCTTGAGAAACAGTTATTGGTCTGCAAGTGGGCACTTCAACAGTTCCTTACACAGTTCCACCAGGCAACAATGCACCCACGTATTCCTACTTTGGCCTGGGTCCACTTGGATGCTAACAACCAGGTTGAAAAGGCATATAGTCTCCTCTTGTGGAATGGAAAAGATATATTCAAGTGAAAAGCAAGTCTGGTCCTATATGGTCCAAGGAGGTAGGTCCCCCTTACATAAAAGTTTGCAGCCACACCTTTGGAGGCCATTGTATCTCCCCTGATCACTGACTGGAGCAGTGTTTGACTATCTAGGGGACTCACTTTCAGGTAGCCCCTGAGTATGCTCATGTTGACTTATCCAAACTAAAAGACAGTGGTGTCCACTGGGCAACACCAGGCATCCAGTCCCAATGACAACTCTGGATGAATGACTCAGTACAATGGACCAAATTAAAAGCCATTACCCTTCTTCGACAATGTTCCTGGGGACCAGACATTTTCTGTTTTCACAGATTTGTTGGGCTGTCGCTAACAGCCTAGCTATCTAGTTAGATACCAGGGTGATAACAGACTGGAATATTAAATACACCTCTCTGTGGGACCTCAAAGCCATTGCCATCATACCATGAGACATTTATGTAACCTATGGAGACATCTTTTCTCCTGCCATGGGAAGGATCAGTATTTAGATGATACCAATGAAAACAAAAGAGCTGATCAGAACTGCAGAGCCCAGGTGGCCAGTTTTGCTCCCTGGATTCATCACTGGACTGAGCCTCCCAATCCTGCTATCATAACCCAATGGGCTCAAAAGATGGACCTCCATCTCTATGCCAAAAAGGCTAAATTTGGCCTACCAGGATTTTCCTACCTGTCAGCAGTTGATCTGACTTCCTCCGAGTGAGCAAGGACATAAATTCAAAAGGGCCCCTAACCATTCTTGTCAAATAGACGTATTGGTTTTCTGCCACTACCTCATGGCAGGGTCTAATAGCCACTGATACTTAATCTCATTACAGAATTGTGACTTGTATGAGATGGCACATTGTGACCACACAATTGTAGCACATGAGACTAAGCTGGCCCACGTTTGTGATTATCCAGACAGTTGTAATCAGACAGTGGCACACAGGTCATGGAAAAAAAAAAAAAAAAAAGGCCCAGCAGTAAATTGAAGTCATGGTATTTGATGGACATCCTCTGATCATCACCAAGAGCCTGAATGGACTTTTAAAGACTCAGCTCATAAATATAAATGACCAATCTCATTATCAACAGTATGGATGACATTTCTTAGCCAGACAGTGTGGGCATTAGAGGAAGCTCTTCCCTGTAAGGGAGTGTCCCTTTTGGGATGGCAGAGGCGAGGAGGAACAAGGAGACCACAATCTCTGTATCTGGGATTCCACCCTGACAGTCCTGACCATGACTTTTCTCTTTGTCCTTTGACTCTAGCACCAGGAAAGCTGACAGATATCATCTGAGGGCTGGGCAAAGTAAGAAGTGGTGGCTAAAAGATTGGATAAACAGACCAGTTGGCTGGGAAGGGAGATCAACAAGCATCTGGAGAGGGTCACCCCAGCCCACAGGAGGTACAGGGAGGAGGGCATGGTTAATGCTTACCTTGTCCCCTACTCCAGCATGCCACCTGGCAAACAACCATACTGTCTGTCTGGTAATAGAGCAGTGGCTGATAATCTGGCCCACTGCTGGATCTGTCTGTCATTCCTGTCTACTTGCTATGGAAACAGAAAAACTCATGTGGGCATGGCCAGTTCTGAATTAGTTTGCTGTGCCTGATACACTATAAGTCATTCCCAAACCTGGCCACTCCCCACTTTACATATCTATAAACACCCAAAACTCATTTTATCATGACTCAGAAAAATCCATATGCTTCCTCTGATGCCCAAGTGGTCTAGGTTAAGTCACGTATGGTTATTGAGGTGGCAAATACTATTGACACTTATCCA
Organism: Eumetopias jubatus; assembly: GCF_037043125.1. NCBI lineage: Eukaryota > Metazoa > Chordata > Mammalia > Carnivora > Otariidae > Eumetopias > Eumetopias jubatus. The sequence continues at coordinate 6,583,322 of NW_028274808.1, forward strand.
CTTGGCTGAACAAAGTAATACTGCAGTAATCCAATTAAGCTTAACCATAAATCCCACATGGGTAACCTGTAGCCATATAGTTGTATGTTAAAGAGAATGGGGCATGGAAGGTCTTTCCATTATTGCCCCCTACAATTATTGGCATTGACACCATGTTCTTTTTGTTGGGTCCCTGGGTAAAAAGGTATACAAAACCCCTTAATTCCATAAAGTAATACAAGCCTTGTTCCCTGTCCTCAGAGTCTGCATCATAAAGACAATGGATGGAACCTATCCTTGACTTGAGCTCCTCTAGCCAATGAGACAGCAGAAACCCCGGAAGGTCAAGAGGACAGTCTAAATTCCTAATGGATGATGGGTCATACTAGGTAACAGCCTGGCCTCAGACCACCCCAGGCCTGCACAAGGGGGTATGAGCATGGTCACCAACACTTCTTGTTATGGTTAGATTAATACCATTACTCAGATGGAACAGTTCATACACATCGTAAGATAGGCAGCCGAATGGTCATTTGAACAAGGCCTATCAGTCCACTGAGACTTATTCAGTAGGATAGGTACAGGAGTTAGGGGGCAGAGCTAAGATCAGTATTGCCAATTGGTCTCATTTGAATGATCAGAACTTGGTTAATAATATCAAAATAATCAAGGGTTCCATGAGATAAATAAGTTTTGTCCCAGTCATTATCAATGCACCTAAATTGATTCACTGACAAGGTGGCATACTCATGTGAAGATCTGAGTTCAGGGCGCCTGGGTGGCTCAGTCGGTTGAGCAGCTGCCTTCGGCTCAGGTCATGATCCCAGGGTCCTGGGATCGAGCCCCGCATCCAGCTCCCTGCTCAGCGGGGAGCCTGCTTCTCCCTCTCCCTCTGCCTGCCACTCTGCCTACTTGTGCTCTCTCTATCTCTCTGTCAAATAAATAAATAAAATCTTAAAAAAAAAAATCTGAGTTCAAACAAGAACTTCTAGGGCTAAGGGGTGGATTTCTGGAAGGGGCAGTCTGTCATGGATCCCAAGCATCCTGCACATCCACGTTGAGTATGGTAATCTGCAAGACCCAACTGTCCTCAGATCTTGAGCTATTTCTGGAACTAGTCATCTAGGCATTAAGTAGGCTGAGGCACCCATAGCATGTATGACTCCTTGCTCCCTGGTAGGGCTATGGGGCCAAGGGGAGAGAACCGACTTGTCTAGTGCTTTGTAAAGAGTGCTGGGCCCCTGGAACAAGGTATGTCAACTGTAGCACCATCCACTCTGTGCACAGCTGCCATCTGGGTCTATCACATCATCCCATGAGACTCAGAGAAGGAGGATGGGTGCTCCTGGTCCCTCTGCTGCTCCTAGTCTTGCTGTGCTCTCAGTATAAACTGCCGAGGTCTGGTCAGTTGAATGCTGTGACCTACTTCTAGCACTGATGGAGCTGCCTCAAGCCAACCTGCTTGCTTGCTTAGTTGTCTCCTCTGGAGTTTTGTTACTCTTTGCCATCCTCTAGGAAGTTGAGGTTCTTCCCTGAGACTGAGCAAGATATAAGAGCAGGAATTTCCCACGGGGCCCAGTCATACCCAGATGACATTTGGATTTAAATCCAAGAGCTCTCTGAAAGACAATTCATGATGAGATTTCAAGACAGAGATGGTTGTGCAGCTGACCCAAGTGGGCTTCATTGATGTGACATTAAAGACTTCAAGGTACAGGGGGGAAGAGATACAGGGGAAAGAAGGCATGGATGGCATAGGAATGGAAGAACGGGGTCAAGTGCTAGGCAGTAGTCATGTCTTTCTCTGATCCTTGGCTATTTTGCAATCCTTGTCCAAGAGGAAAACTCCCAAAGCTCTCTGGCCTTGGATTAGAATCACTCTATCCCTGAGATGAGAAGCTGGCAGGAATGCTGAGTCTGAACTGCCTCAGTGTCTGGTGACGCTTTTCTTCACTTCAGAAAGGATGCACTGTCTAATTTGCATAGTTCTCCGTTTGTGACTTGAACATAAGTTTGTGGAGATAGAGAAGAGCAAGTTTTCCCTATCCCAGCAGCTAAAACAGATGGCCATGGATCCAATTTGTTTAGAATAAATTACTGCTACCGTAAGTGGAATAATTTACACATATGATTTTTGTAAATCTTTCAGCTAAATCAGCTAGTCTCCACTAACATTACTGGGATAATGACTCTCCTAAGAGAACATAATTTATTGGATACCAGGTAAACAGAAATTTGCAAATGCAACTGAGCAATGATTTTTCAGTATGTGTGTGTTGATGAAAGGAATCCACACATTATAAAATTGTAACATTTTGTAAACAAAAACTTAGTTCATACACCATATTTCATATTACCTAAGACATTATAAGGCAGATTTCTATTTTATGACCACTAAAAAAAATGCCAATTAAATTGACCTAATATATTCTCATCATTGAGAACTTCTATACAACATAGACCTGAATTCCATCAAAAATCATGTTTTTGAATTTTATTTATTTAATTACCTACTTATTTTTATTGTAGTAGGAATACTTAACATGACATCTACCTCCAACAGATTTTTGAAGTGCACAAGGCAGTATTGTGTTCACTCTAGGCATAGTGTTGTCTAGGGTATAAAGTCTCAGTGCTGTCAGATGAAAAGACTGTCTTTACAGAAGAGGCACATTCTTGTTTCTAGGATTTTCTTCCAAGCTACTGACTCCTGTTCCTCAAGTTTTGATGCTCCCACTTTTTTTATTTTACTAGAATGTGTCAAGGGAGGATTTTCAGATGACAATAAAGAAGGCATTTTAAAATGCTGGTCAGCTCAACACCGACAGTACTGCTGATGCACATGTGACACCGACATGCAGGATACCTGTGACCACGGTCATGTGTGGGCAGGCAGCCACATCCATGGCATGGCGACTGCCTGGCCTGTAGCAACTGTGAAGCGTCACTGATTATAAGATGCATCACAGATCAAACATGTATCTCTAATTGCTCTCCTCACATTCTTACTTCAGCTCACCCAATCGAGTCCAAACGGTTCTTTGTCAAGATCACAGTGATGTCCACATTGCCAAACCCACTGGTCGATTCTCTTGAAAGTTATTTGCAATCACTTTCTCCTCCTCTTGACACACTGTCTTCACTCAGCTTCCCGATCCCACACACTCTCGATTTGCCTCTTCACTCCCGGGCTGCTCCTTTCCAGTCGACATTCCGGCCTCCTCCCTTCTCCCCCACCTGTGAGTGCTGGCCTGGCTCTCCTCTCAGCTCTGGCTCTCTTCTCTTTCCAGGCTCAGTCCCGTTGGTGAGATCACCAGTCTCATGCCTTTAAGTACTGCTATGGGTCTGAATGTTTGAGTCCCCCCAAATGCATACGTTGAATCCTAATCTCCCGTTAGTAAGCAGGCCTTTTGGGAGGTGAGTAGGCCATGAGGGTAGAGCCGTCCTGGGTGTGATTAGTGCCCTTATAAAAGAAACCCCAAAGAGCACCCTTTCCCCTTCCTGCCATGTGAAGGTTCAAAGGGAAGATGCCCATCTAAGACCCAGAAAGAGGGTCCCCCACAGACACCGAATCTGCTGGCATCTTGATCTTGGACCTCCAGCTTCCAGAACTGAGAAATAAATGTCTGTTGTTTATAACCTGCCCAGTTTGTGGTATTTTTGCTATAGCAACTCGAATGGACTAAATCTGTTCACCGTGTCCAAATCTATGGGTCCAGCCTAGACGTGTCTCCCAAACTGCAGACCCACATAGCCAACTGCTTACCCAAGATCTCTGTTTGTCTAACAGTTTCTGTCACTCAGAACTGAACTCTTACCCTCTTCTAAAATCTGTTCTACTCGCCATGCCCACCTAAGTTGATGGCGACTATCTTTTTACTTCTTAGAACCATCCAGGCTCCTCAAAATACCCTACATTCCACACTAGACCATCAGGAATTCTCGCTCCCTCTTTGAAAAAAATGTCCAGAATTTGCCAGTCCTCACCACCTCCATTCCTCCCACCCTGTCTGTGCCAGCAGCATCTCTCACTTAGATAACTGTCATCCCTCCAGTGGCTTCCCTGCTCCTAACATTGAACACCTACAGCCTATTCTCAGCATGTCCACCATCTAAACTGTAAATCATGTCATGGCTCTTCTGCTCAAAATCCTGCAATTTTACTCACAGTAAAAGCCACAGTACTTACAATGGTCTGAGGCCCTACATGATTGGGTCCCTATTATATTTCTGACCTTATCTCTAACTACTTTTTCCCTTGTTCTCTCTGCTGCGGCCACACTGGCCATGCTCATGGCCTAGAACAATCTTCCTCTAGGTAGGTCTTAGAAAAATTCCTTACCACCTTCAATTTTTAATCAAAGGCATATTCTCAAAGAAGTGTGCTCTGAGCACGCTATTCAGTACCGCTACCACCCTACTCCTCGCCCCAAGCTTCTCCAGTCCCCTACCCTTCTGTACATGAGAGGGCACAGGACTTAGTCACCTCTAACAGCATGTGGTTCAGTTTTCATTATGTTCACTGTCTTCCTTATAAAATGCAAACTCTACCAAACTGAGGGTTCTAGAGGGGAGGGGGGTCAGGGGATGGGCGAGCCCAGTGACGGGTATTAAGAAGGGCACGTACTGCATGGAGCAGTATAACTGGGTGTTATACGCAAACAATGAATCATGGAACACTGCATCAAAAACTAATGATGTACTGTAAGGTGATTAACATAACATAAATAAAAAGAATGCAAACTCTAAAACAGCAGAGATCTTTGTTTCATTCCCAGATGAAGAGTATCCAGCATATAGCAGGTGCTTGACAAATGCTTGGTGGATGAGTGAAGGAAGTTGGGGAAAAAGCTACAGGAAGCAAGGGTTCCAAGCAAAGTGGAGCTGGGAGGGGTTAGACGCGAGGAGGAAGCTGTGGGTTGCAGAAGCATGTAGATGAGTTGATGACTGCAGTTGAGACTAAAATCACTGAGAGAGAGAAGACGTGGAACACTGAGACAACATAACAGTGATGTCAGGAGCCCCTCTTGGAATAAAGAGTTAACAGTAAGTCTTGCTATGGCTTCGGAAGTCTAGAGGGGAATTCCTCAAAATGGTTTTCTTTAGTATCTCAACCTAATTTGACTTTGTCCATTAGAACATGCTGCCTTCTCATAACAGAATTTAATAATTGAAAATATATCTTCAATAGGACAAAAGCTAAGAATGATAAATGACCTCCAGGTTTGCTATGTCAAATCCCCGTAAGCACCATATGGGATGGTAGAAATGATGACCACATGACCATGATGACCACAATTATTTTCTTTTAAATGAGTTACTCAGAATTGGTGGCTATATAGTAATGACCTCTAGCTTTACTTAGTAAATTCACATGAAATACCCGTAGTCACTTAGTGTCATTTTTAAAAGAAGAAAAAAAAAAGGACCATATTCTCTACTCTCAGATGAATCGTTTTGAAGGAAGAGAATCTCAGCATGAACATACTGGGGGAAATAATCAAAGGTAACAGCAGTTGTGATCACTGTATGTGACCCAACATCATATCAAAGAAAATTGCCTTTGCAAAATGTTTTCATCAACAAGAGATGAGTACATCCTATTCCAAAAAGGAACAATTTAAAATCCTTAGATTATAATTTAGCTAAGGTGTTTAAAATAACTATACTTTGGTGGAATTTTTTTTTTTTTTTTGGTCTTGCAAAGGGAAAAATCAAAACAGAATCCCACTGAAAGACTCTTTGATACTTAACCAAAGACCGTCTCGCTCAATAGTTAAGTCTGCGTAGTGGCAGAAAGAGGTGTCACTCCCAGTTCTGACTCCCTTGCTCTTCTTCCCATTTAGATTTAGGAATGTTAAGTCACTTTGCTTAAGAGGACTCAAATTCCTCTCTTTTTTTTTTACATTGTGCACCGAGGTTTGTGATATTATTTAAAAGATTTTGAGGGGGGACATAAAATGCAATCTACATTGATCAAAGCTATTATATTCTACTAAAATTTATCTTGTGTAACAGAAGGAAAGGACAAGAGTACTTGGATGAACATCTTTATTTCCAATTTTATAGGCATTGTTAAATGAATTCGCATTTGATCATACTACAGTGGACTCTCCTGAGAACAAAGTATCTTGAAAGTGAAATTTAAGGACCTTTTCAAGCATAACTCACTCTTGTCATAGCCTCTGAATTTTCCACCAGGAGAATTATTCCTATTAGATGGTATTTTGGAAACTATGTTCCAAGAACTCTGGATTCTTCCTCCCAAAGTAAGATTTTGCAGTAAAAGAAGGTTGGGAAACACTGCATATCATATTCCCCCTTTTGGAAATTGATAATCTATAAGAGCATATTAAGGGTTCTATTTCCTGATTGAATAATAAGTTTGGAAAATTTGGAAGTGTACCTAACACATTTTGGAGAAATTTCCAAATTTATCAAATGAGTAAATAGTTCTGTTTAAAGTAAGGAGCTGTCCTGCATGTGGTCTTCTAACCCCTGCTCAGCCACTAAGAATGGGCCTGGAACACCTCCCTCCAGGGGATGAAGCATCCTCATGGCTCGTGCTGGGCTTATCACCCCACGTGGGAATATCTGTCCCTGTTTCAGACACAGTGCATGCTCCTTTGTCCTGCTTAAGCATGTGCAAAATATAGCGCCTGGCCAACCCTACTGCTGTATTTGTCCTCCGCGGGGAGGGGCCGGGGTGCATCCTTCTGTAGCACACGAGGGGTGCGTGTAGGTTAACTGCCCTGCGTCAGCTGTAGGGAGAGACCCACTGGCCATGGGGGCCTAAGGCTCACTGCTGAAGCTGATCTTGCTCTGTCTCTTCTCGGTGTGAGGAAGGTGTGTTTCATCAGTGCTTGACTGTGTCATGTTTCCCTGACGACGCCGATACCAGGATGCAGTGGGCAGAAGTGCTCCAACCCCTACTCCTGGGGATATGCAACAGATGTCACGTGCTGGACAAATACACTTTGGGAAAATTTGCTCTAAATAATCTGTCTACTATCTATCTTTCTTATAATACAAATATGCTAAACGGGAGGAGTAACATATTCCTAGGACAGGGAAGGAATTCGTTCAGACAAGCTCCAGCAGAGGGAGAAAACTATAGAAGAGCATGGCCCACTGTCGAGTGAGGCCGTACCGTGGGATCACTTACATGTGCAATCTAAAAAAGAGTCAAACTCACAGGAACAGAGAGTAGAATGGTGGTTGTCAGGTGCCGGCGGTGGGGGTGGAAGAAATCGGGAGAAATTGGTAAAAGGGTAAAAACTTTCAGTTATAAAAGGGATAAAAGTCTGAGGATCTAATTTACAACACAGTGACTATAGTTGATGACATTGTATTGCACCATTGAAATCTGCTAAGAGTGTAGGACTGAAATGTTCTCACCAAAAGCAAAAACAAACAAAAAGTAACTAAGTGAAGGAAGGGATGTGTTCATTAACTCCATGGGGGCCATCCTTCCACAATGCACACCAACAACAAATCATCGCATTGTACACTTTAAATATTTCACAATTTTGTAACCATACCTTAATAAAGCTAAAAAAGTGAAGCCATATCCAATGGGGTGCAAACAAAGGCACATGGCACCCATTATCCCCTGAGGAGTCATTAAACACAGATTCTTGGGACCTCGGTCCAGGGGGTCTGGGGTGGGGCCCAGAACTCACATTTCGAACAAACTCCCAGGTGATGGTGAAGATTCTGGTCTGCACCCCCCACTTGGAGTAGCACTGCATGAGGATCCTATCAAGTGGTCGTCACTCTGAGGCCCCACCGGGGGACCACCACTGGGGGAGATAAGAAGCATGAAGTATGGTCCCTGCCTCCTATCCTGTGTTGAAAGCCAAAACTGGCACGTGAGAAAGAGAACCATACAATATTTTAATAAAAATACTTATGATATGCCAGACATGCTACTATGTGCTTTACAAATAAAACTTGCCTAGAGTCCAACAAAAGGCCTAAGAGGTAAGTACTAGTCTTACCTGCTCTGTTTCACGTAAGAAAATGGGGCACAGAGCCCTGAGTGACTTCCCTAAGGCTCCCCGGGGTCGAACACAGACTGCATGCCTGCAAAGGTGTACTTTGTTAGCCTGCACTGCCTCTCTCCTTGATGCATATGAGTGCTGAACTAGGTGATCTGGCTGAAGGTGCAAATGTCACTAAAGTCTGGATTAGTCGAGAAATGAGTGAGTTCACCTGAGCCTGACCACCTGTAGGACATGGCAGGGTGAGGACATTCGCCAGGAGATGCAGTGAGCGTGGCTGCTGTTGGGGCAGGAACGAGAACCTGGTGGTGGGCGGGGGGCAGGAGGGGCAGTAGAATGTGACCAGCCTGGCCACCTGGGAGCCAGGGCCAGGGCCAAGCCCACCCGGTGTAGAAATTGGTTTCCTACCATATGACTGAGACAGTAAGTAGATAAGCTGATGAAAACAGGGCCAGGTTCCTCAGAGCTGGTGAAGAGGGGTTCAAATCTGGAAATCGCATTCCACAACACCATGAATGTATGTAACAATGCTGACCTGTACATGCCTAAGATGGTTTCAGAAGACTTATCAAACTGTATGTTCTAAATATGTGCAGTTGGTTGCATGATTGTATCTCATTGAAGCTGTTAAAAATACACATGGGAAAATAAAACTTGTGGCTTTGGATTAGAATTGGAGGGATTAGTGTAAACTCATGGTATTTAATCTACATAAATAGATAAGCATAACAACATGTGTGTGTGTGTGTGTGTGTGCACATACATATGCTTTCTAGCTCAGTCTACTCGGAAGTTCTAGACAGCAATGACTCCCACACTAACAGGTGCACTTAGCACCCAGGTTTGGGTCATGAAATGCCATTCTCCACTAAAAGGATCCAGGGCTATTTGGAAACATAGCTCAATCCAGGAGCGAGTGGATCAAGTAAAGTATAACATGGGCCCTAAATAATTTGTTCCACAGAAAGAAAAAGTGCTCAAAAATCATGGGCATATCTACACACACACACACACACTCACACACACACACACACACACACACACACACACACCAGCCTAAAGACTTCCCACGGGCCAAATGATAGTAATGGATTATAACCCCTTGAATAAAATAAGCATCTGTGGGTCCATATTGATATGTGTATATGTGTGTGTGCAAATATATATATGGAATAGAGAGAGAGAATATATATGTATAAATGGAATGTAAGAATAAATCCTTGCTTACAATAAAATGCCAAATAACAAATGTATGAGGAATGACAGAATTAGAATATCATCACTTGACAGTCATTATAGGAATCATAGAAATAATTGATTCAGGCAAGAATCACCAGTGGATAAAAAGAAATTCATGGGCAAAATCTTGCTGAGGAACAGGATATTTACATAGTTTTGAATATATTTTTTACTTACTATTAATTAATATGTAAAAAATGTCTATTAATTAACTACAGAGGAGAAATAATGCCAGACACCAGTTTAACCAAGTAGTAAAAGTGAATGTCACCTGTCACACTTGACACGATGAGCCTCCCAACATGCCACCCTGAGGAAAGCAGCTTCTGGGCCATTCCTGTCAGAAACACAGGGCTTGGTTCTCATATGAGCAAACATCAGACAAACCTAAACTGAAGGACATCCTCCAAGTCCTGGCCTGCAGGCATCACAAATACCAGGTCAAGAAAGTCGAGGAAGGACTGAAATGCTCCAGACAAACATCACAGCTGACCACAACATGTGATTCTGGACTGGAGCTGAACAGAAAGGAAAGTAGTAAAGGGAAGATTTGAGGGGTCTGGTTTGGAGGTTTTCTTAGGGGGAGAGTGGGTGCATATAAAGGGCATTTTTGAGCAGTGGCCAGAATTTGAGTGGGATCTTTGGATCAGATGAGAGTGTTCTAGCAACACTAACTTCCAGAGGTTGATGGGTGACCTGGGAAAACAGCCTTGTTTTGGGGAAATAAAATTTACAGTATTTAGGGGCAAGAGGGCATCACGTCTCCACCTTTCCCTGGACAAAGAGTAGGCAAGAGTTCCCACACTCTGCTTGCAACTTGTCCCGCAACTGGATTCAGTTAGTTTAGAGGTTGCCCCACCCTGCCCAAAAGGTGCAGTTGCAGAAGATTTCCTTTTCCTTCTCAGATTCTGGGAGTGCCACCAAGGTCTTAATCCCCCACATGTACGAGTCCACGCAGGAAGGGCCAGGATCTGAGCAGGTACCTGGGGGTGCAGGTGAGGCCACTTTCCGGGGCGTCCTCTGCTCCCCCTTCCCATCTTCCCTGCAGCAAACACCCGGATCCTGGACGCGTCAGCAGTTGGAAGAGCCGTGCTCCTCCTGGACATTTCTTCATTTTTCTCCCAAACCCTGCCACCTCTGGCTTCCTCTGGACTCTAAAGAAGTTTCCTTTTGCCAAAGGTTTTAGCTCTAAAAAGGGAGGCGGAGGCTCTAATGTGACGGTAGCAGGCAAATGACAGAAGGTACCTTTGCTCTTGCTTGTTTGCTCTTCACCAGAAAAGGCTACAGTTTGTTTTCTTTCCTGAAATAGCGAAGTATAAACACTTCACCACCAGTATTAGTTTTTTTTTTCTTTTTCCTTCAAAAATCGCACTGGCAAATCTCACCAAAAGCATGCATATTTGCTCTACTAATATAAGGCTTGCCCCGTGCCTACTGAAGTAATAAACCCAAATATGTATTTTAGGTTAACAAGCATATGCCTCCTTCCTGAATCTGCTTTGTGTCATGTTAGCCAAGAACACCATCCAGAGGGATGATGCCCCTCTCAAAGAGATGCCCCCCATGACAGGGGAAGGGGCCCTTAATTGCCAATTCCACTAGAATATAAACACAGCCACCGTGATGGACCACAGCCATTAAGAATAGAATGGGTCTCAAAGTTATTTTGTATAGAAGTTATTTATGCTAAATAAGACGCAGGATTTGGAGAATGGCAGAAAAAGAGGCATTCAAACTGCTCCTACGGTAGGTAAACCAACAGAAATAGACGCATCGTTGTGAAAATCGTCCGGAGACACCAGAGGGCAGCGTCAGAAACTAGGAAGATTTTCGCTACTTAAAAAAAAGCATTCTGAAATATAAAATATTCTGTCACCACAAGAAACAAAGTCACTGGCGACCAGCTCATGATCTCCCTCTCTGACAAAGGTTGTGCAGTTGTGTACTAAGCCATAAGGGGGCGCTGGGCAGGGCCAGGACACAGCTGGGCTCGTCTGTCTCTTCAGCAGCAAGAGACTATGGGAGTCCAAACATTGAGGAGCTAAGTTGTTGAGGAGACAGCAACTATTGTGACTGACGGATACTTAGTTTGTGTCTGCAGAAGAATCCAGTAGTTTTACAACAAGGTTTCTAAACCACAGCGGGCAGCACCCTGGGAATGCACTCGGATGGGGAACACAATCAAAGCACGTGCATCCGCGTGCATCTTGAGAAGGGGCACGGGATGATCACGTCGGAAATCGCTAGTTTGGGTGAAAGCGTTACAGAGCTTGGCTCATCCAAATAAATTTCTCAAGTGATTTAAATGTAGCCAGAGAATTCATACGGTTCTTAATTCTAGTGTTACTGCAAAACATCTGTCTGCAGTCACCTGAGGGAAAGCTACCTAACAGCACAGGTGTGCAAAACCAAAGTCTTACTGAGCAAGAATGCAGAGTGCAGGCTCGTAGCAGAATCGTTGTCTAATAAATGTTCAAACCCACGTGATATAAGATCATTAGTCAATAACACCTACGCCGAGGCTTCTGGGGCTGCCCTCCCCCAGACACCTCTCCTTGGACAGCAGCTTAGAAAGTTAGTACCTGCTGGGAAGATGGTGGTGGGAGGCTTGAAGGACGGGAGGAAAGCCCAGCCCCACCCAGCATTGCTGGTCACTGGAATGTGCCAAGGATCAGAGCCATGTTTTACGGGGGTTTGAAATATCGGGCTGCAGGAGCTGATGACATTAGGTGGGGGGAGCCAAGCAGGCACTGGGGACCCACGTGAGAGAGGGAGAGACCTGGAACAGAGAACAGGTCATCAGAGACCTCTTTCCACAGGTTCTTCTTCTTTTTTTAAGATTTTATTTATTTATTTGACAGCGAGTGAGCGAGCTGCTGGGGGAGCAGCAGAGGGAGAAGGAGAAGCAGACCCCCCTGCTCAGCAAGGAGCCTGATGGCGGAGCTCAATCCTAGAACCCGGGGACCATGACCTAAGCTGAAGGCAACTTAACCGTCTGAGCCACCCAGGTGCCCCTCAACAGGTTACTTCTGATTTGGGATTGGAAGCTCAGGGTGAGATGAAGACTCACCAGGCCCGGCGGGATTCCTGAGCCTTGCCCTCACTAGTCCACTGGGCAACTCCAGCTTTCTGCAAATTCTGCTGTTCCACCCAAGGAGGTCCAAAGGGACCTCCACCATGGCCCCCACCAGGGCCCATGGGCTCTCCCCTAGGATGCTACCTTCACCGTTGCTCCCGAAATCCAAAACCCAAGGACAGCTAGAACGCTCTGAGAATGCTCAGTGGCCGTGCATTCTTTCCAGATTAAAATCCAGGGCCTTCCCACAGCCAGTAAGACCTTCCATCCACTCCCCTCCCCTCTCCCTTCCCCCACCTCCTTTCCCTCCCCTCTCCCCTCCCCCCTGCCCCTACCCCCACTTCCTCTCTCTCTAGGCAGCTCCTTAAGGGCTCCAAAGGAGCTTCCCCACTGGAAGCCTCCAATCACCATAGCTCCTCTCCCCTCTCCCAGGTCTCATCTTAAATAACACTTTATTGAGAAGTCTTTCCAGATCACATCGCAGAAAACAACACCCACCTCCCCACCTCCCCCCTGCATGCCGGCACTCCTCTCTTTACCTTCCTTCAGAGCACTGAACTCCACCTGATGTGCTATATGTTTGTGTCTCCTGCTCCTGCGGGAATCTAACCGCAGGAGAACAGGGACCTTGCTTTGTTCCCTGCTAAATGCACAGCCTTCGCCATGGTGCCTGGCACACAGCAGGGGCTCCATAAATATCACTCCAAATACGATCTCGCTGGGGTTGAGGGCTTCACCATGAGAAACTGGGTGGCGTGAGACCATGGACATGCATGCCATTCCTCACACTCCTGAATGCGCCGCTAATGTCTATGAAACTTCCTGAAGCAAATAGGAAGATATACTTTGCATTTTCATGCAATTAGCAATCTGCTGGGTCTAACTTCATTAATTAATCATAGATCCCTTTTATGCATATGTGGCAATAGTGTTGGTTTTTTTAATCATCAAAAATAAAGACTAGTTATGTTGTGATTGAATTGAGCTTTGCATTAGTAATTTATTCCAAAGGGATAAATGGATGATTATAATTAGAAGTAACTAAGATAAGATTTAATAAGTGTCTTGATCTTTCCCAAGAATCTAATTGCTCAGATTAGTCTGTCATCTCTGGAAGCCATAAGTAATACAAACAATTTACACAGAACTCTCAGAAACTTAAAACATAGGGGATGAACTGGGACCGCTCCCTCCATGATCTCACTTGCCTACTGAAGAATTATGTGCTTGGTGTTTGTTTATAAAAGGTCACTGTAATTTCTCTGGTTATTCTTATAAAATTACAGTGACTAATTTGGAGGGTGCACTCTATTCTTATTATTACAATAAAGGAATTTTTTTAATTGGTGTACCCTTTTGAAAGATGAAAAAAGAAACCTCCCAGACTGCCCAGGTACTGTGGCCCAGCTGAAGAGTGAATGAGAATCCACTCCCATTTCTTTACCTGTTACCCTCTGGAGGGGCCTCCACGGGACTCCCAAATCTCCCAAACTGGGAGCATTGCTCCCAAATGGCCGTGGGCACCAAGAGACAGGCGTGATGCTAAATAGAGTCAAACAGCTGAACAGAGCTTCCCACCTATAAGCTGTGCTTGGTGCAGAAGAAAGTGCATAATCCATGTTGAAAAAGCATATTCAGTTATCCATCTGTCCATTCATTCATTTATTAAGGCTAGCTGGTCAGGAGTCGGACATTCCGAGTCAGGAGGCAGTTAATTAAACGCTACGCATTGACCCAGCTGGCAAGTGGATGTGACCAAGGTCTCAGAGTCCTGCTTTACCTCAGTGTCCTGTTTGTAATTAACCTGCTCCAGTGTCAGGAGATCGGAATGGACCATCCAGTGTCCATTAACGTCCCCAGGGCAAAAATGCCCAATGTCTTGCCCCCACCTTTGCACAGTGGAGTGGTGATTCTCAACTCAGGGTTGAGACTGACTGTTTTTCCTTAAACTACCCACATCCCACCCTAAACTGAGCTCTGCCCCCTCTTGAAATCTTCTGCCTTCATCTACTTTAAGGATAAGGCTCTACCGTGTGCTTATGTATAGAACACTCAGGCATTCCAGAGCCCTGATCCTTCTGCCAAGAAGAGGAAGAGAGAGAAAGGAGAAGGAGGGCAGCTACCAGCATCGGGGTGGGTTCCTGAGGACTCTAATCTTTCTCACAAGAGTCCTGGGCTCTTTTCTGAGCTCCAGAACCACACCTACGCCTCCCACATAAGCACTGTGACCTCACCCTAGATTCAAAGTATCCAAAACCTCATCTTCCCTGCCAAGAAAGAAAACCAAGCCTCCGGAGCGGGACACACACATCTTCTCTCCGCGCACTATTGGCATGTTTCTGTCTGCACCGGCCATCACCCTCGTTCCTGCCCCCGTTGAGGCTCACAGACATCAGGACAGTCTCCAGCTGGTCTCCTCTCTCTTCTTCCAACCCATCCATGCGCCAACACCGACATCACCCACCTGTTTCTGCCATCTTGCTCCTCCCACACAAGAATTTCAACTACCGCCTATCAAATAACGTAAATCTCTTCACTCTGGTATTTTAAAATATCATCTCTTTTAAAGGAGTACTTTAAAAATCTGCACTCCTGGGGCACCTGGGTGGCTCAGTCAGTTAAGCGCCTGCCTTCGGCTCAGGTCATGATCCCAGGGTGCTGGGATCGAGCCCCACATCAGGCTCCCTGCTCAGCGGGAAGCCTGCTTCTCCCTCTCCCACTCCCCCTGCTTGTGTTCCCTCTCTCGCTGTGTCTCTCTCTCTCTCAAATAAATAAATAAAATCTTTAAAAAAATCAGCACTCCTCACTATGATGCTAGCCTTATGTCACATTAATACACACAGACACACACACACACACACACACACACACACACACGCGCGCGCACGTGGCCCCAGACCAATAAGACTACTTCCTGAACATTCCCTCTGCCTTCCCACCTCCATTTCTTCTCTCCAATGTCTGTTAAGTCCTTCTTATCTTTCAACAATGACCTCAAATGGCCCCTCAGTGACATCTGGATATCTCTCTACTCCACACAGCATCTTTCTCCTTTAAATTGCATATTGCTTTTTTTTTAATCTCTTATGCACTTTATCTGATTCATCTTTGTAATATAAGAACTTAAGTACTCTACATGAAGTCCCTCAGGGCAGAGCCTAGGTCTTGTTCATCTTCCTCTTCCAGCTTCTATCATAGCATCTGGCACACTATAGATGCTTAATCTACATTTGGTACATGAATGTGAAGATATCTCAATGGGAAGAATATTCTTCTCTAATGGCGAAGGCAGCACACTCCCAAAACGCAGTGAGAGCCCTCAGGATTGCAAAGACAGGGCCATGAAAAACACGTTATTCAACTATGACTGTAAACTCCAGTTCTCAGCTGCTTCCGTGAATGCTTGAAACACCCCTAGCTACTGAATCGATTTCCTCAACCGGACAAAAACCAGCTGATCTGGGAGCTTGTGGTTGGAGAGAATGTTATTTCAACTGAGTAGATGTGCTGAAATAGAATTCTCCATTTGATGGAAGCACCCATTTATAAAAACGCCCCTTCCGACGTTCATAGAGGCATGAATATTTACAAAGTGTTAAAAATACAATGCACATAATGACGGTCACTTTTCTCTCCCTCTTCTCCTCTGTCACTTGCCATCACATTGGAAGTGCTAGATTCTCTGTGGGTACTGCTGACATCCAGCTAAAGGGCGGTGGACTTGGGCTTACATCGTTTGTGTTTTGTGGAATGGATGTGGTGAGGAGGCATTTGCAGGAATGAAGTTACTGCTAGCTGTCCTGATGGAGGCATGGCTTCTGGAAGTCTTCTCTCACCCACTGTGCCAATTCTCTTGGTAATAAGACACAAAAGTTCAGGGCCAGAGGTCAAATGGGATATGCTGGATATATTTACACGAGATCTACTTCCGATGTGCCTGGCATTGGAATATGTGAGTAGCAAAAACAAAATGAGGTTTGAAAGGTACAGAGCCCAGTGCTAATCAGTGGAAAATTTTTTAATCATCAGATATGTAAAATTATAAGCAGAAAATCTGATTCTAATAAATGTCTAGTCACAGTGGAAGTTCTCTTTTGTCAGGAATAGAGACTTGACTTGATAATGCAGCATATACAATTATAAATGCACCATATACTTTCGTTAGTTTCTGACGGGGTGCACAAAAAATACATTTTATTCAAACTTTGCATTTACAAGACACAAATCTATAACAGTATTATAGGCACATATGTCTGTAGAGGAAGTCTCATCTTTCAGATACTGCAACTTACCAGATTTGACAATTTGATGACATTGAATGCATCATATCTCAATGAAGTGTGGTGGTTCTAGATGCAAAGACACTCAACATTTGCCTAGAGTGACAAACAGTTGGAATGCTTTTGATCATGCCTTCTTTTTTATGTAACGTTAATACTTCATGTTTTAGGTAACCAGACTTATATAATTTTTCAAAATTATTTGTCATACACAAATTCAAACATACCAGGAAATGAGTGCCTTCAATTCCTAAAATTATTTAAGATTAGTCATAGCTTAAGGAAATTTTAAATATCCTGACATGTTAAAGCTCATGCATAAAAGAAACTTCACAAAGATTTTCCCAAATTTGGCAAAATCCCTAAAACTTTTCATGACATACTGTTACAAATGGTAAAACTGAAAGAAACTTATCTAAACTCCAATAACAAAATACAAATTTTGATCAGGCAGGCTATAAAAATAAATCTCTATTCCTCCTATAGAAAATATTGTAAAATCATTATCATATAAAGGATCAAGCAGAATATGAGCCATATATTGTGGGGGAAAGAACTCTAGAGGTCCGTTAGGCTGTTAAAAAAACATTGCGTTATTTTTATGGATTATGTGGTATTTGTCACCTTTTTAAATTTGAAATTTACTTTTGTTCTTTTTTATTTTAAATGAATATTCAATTTCACTTTTGTTGTTGTTGTTGTTTAATTGCTGTGTTCTTTTTCTTGAAGGAAGTCCCCCCGAGTCTAATGAGCTTTAGGTCCCACAAAACAGAGAATCTACCTGGAAACTCTCACAAAGGCACACTGGACAGTACGTCCTGTGTTCCATTCAACAGTGTGTTGAGTGCCTCCCTCCCACCAAACACGGCTCCAGACTGTCACTGCTACAGAGATTAAACATCCCCAACGACGTGGAACTTCCATTCTAGTCGAAGGGAGGTAAATAATAAAATAAATAAGAAGAAGATTGTCCAGGAGGTGAGCCGATGGTGAGGGCTTTGAAGGACGTTCTGTGGGAGGGAGAGCGCTCAGGTCACAAGGCGTCTGGGGAGGTCAGCTGAGAAGCCCCAGCTGAGCAGGCAAGAGAGTGACATTGGGATCTCGGAATTGGGATGGGGGGGAGGGTGGTGGAGCAAAACTCCAGCCAGAGGGAACCATATGTGTGAAAAACCAAGAGCAGGCTGAACACCTCCACCTCCCTCAAGCAGGAGCACAGAGCTGGACCAGCGTGAGCCCCCACAGGGGAACTGAGGCAAGGGCAGACAAGTAACCTGGAGTGGAGTCGGGGCATGGGCTTTCCCCGCAGGTGGCACACTTCCCTGAAGTGAATATGGCAAGATAGCAACGTCTATAAATTAGGATGTATAAGATACGCAAGTGCCTTGTTTGCTTTCTCCATATTTCTAGGCTTGAAATACTTCATCACTAATGATGTACTTTTTTAGTCTCCAAATATACATATCAGGAAACAAGGAAGACTGAAGGTAAATATCACACCAGCCTCTGATGAAGAAGGAGAGCAGAAAGGCTCTCGGGGGTCGACCCGACACACAGGGACACTGAGGCCAAGAGATGTCAAGCCACCTGCCCACGTGCTCATCAAGCAAAACTCAGCCATGCCAGGGCGGGGGCTTCGGAGCCAGGAAAAGATCACCTTTTAATATTTCTTAGAAGTACGTTTTATTTTTAACCATTTTGGTCATTTCCAGGTAAACCTTTTGAAAGTTGTCTGTTTTCCTATTTTAACTGCAGGATACAGTCATCTGCAATACGTATCATTACACTATTGAATTATAATACAAGAGTTCTAATTTTAAATATGAATATGATCGTGAAGATTTATAGGCTATAAGCCATTTATGACTGTGTAGGATAAATTACATCACATGCTTATAATACTGTAGGAGTGGGTTTTTTTGTTAATTACATCACAAGGTGCTTGAAACAAGCTTTCTACACATACCTAATGCATTCCCTAACTTCTTTTTGCAGCACTAAGAGAACTCGGGTAAATTCATTCTAATTATTCATACCCCAGGGCTATCACTAAATACATATTTAAAATTAAAATAAGATTGCTCATTCTGAGAGGAAAAAATTCCAATAAAACAGCACAGATGCATTTCTAACAAATTTCTGACTTAACTCCAAAGTAATTAAAAAACACTCCAAAAACAGTGCATTGTCATTTCACAAAATTCAGCTTCACCTATCTAGAACACTTAATCAAATTTTATTTTGTTATGAAGTCATGACATATAAAATTGAGGACTGATGAAAGTTAGAGTAAGATACAATATTGTAGCAAAAAAGGATTAAAATATACTTGTTCATGAAATGCTAATATAAGAGCTTAAACTTCAGTAATGAATAGCAGCTCAATGTTAACTAAATTTAATGGCTTTCGAGTACATAACAGAAGATAATGCATTATCAGAAAAATATTCAAAACTATTCTGGTGTTTCCTACAGAAACTGCTTCACCATCAGCCCAAAATAAACTTCCTTAAGAGTCCATAAACAAAAAGCTCATGACCATCCTTGGCAGGCCTCCTCACTCAATATATTTTCCAGATGGCCAACGGGGTCAATAAATGGCTTAATAAAAAATATTTATATAATTCAGCGAAGCACAGTTTCTTGGGAACCACCATGTTCAATTAACTTAAGACCCTATCTGATAGTACCTGAATATTTAGACCTATTATAATACAGGGGGCACCTGGCTGGCTCAGTCGGAGGAGCATGTGACTCTTAATCTCAGGGTCATGAGCTCAAGCCCCATGCTGGGTGTGGAGTTTACTAAAAATAAATAATATATTTACTATATTATAATATAGGTAAAATGCCTATATTTCAGAAGTCAGATACGAATTACTCCATTTTTCCAGGCCATTATTCTAATGCCACTTGAAAAGATTTCATATGGCCACTTAGATGCTCCAGGGTCTTATACATAGCTAAACTAAAAGAACTTAGGTGACCCATTCTAAGGCAAAATGTTCAAGCAAAATCTCCCTTTATCCCCATTAGGGTAATAACTTATTTAAAGTTTATATATAAAATATTAAAATTAGACCCATTTCTGCTTGATTCCAAAGAAGCCAGAACAAGGTACTATGAAATTTGTAAGGTGGTTTTACAACTGAGAAGTAAAAATATAATTTATCTGTATTTATAACAACTCCAAAATAAAAAGTGAAATGTATTACCCAAATAATTACATATTAACCTATTTTTTTTCCATTTCAACAATTGTACTAGGTACCTTTTCTTTTCTTTTCTTTTCTTTTTGAAAGAGAGAGAGAGAGAGATCTGAGGTGGGGGGCAGAGGGAGAGGGAGAGAGAGAGAGAATATCTTAAGCAGACTCCACACCCAATGTAGAGCCCAATGCAGGGCTCAATCTCACAACCCTGAGATCATGACCAGAGTTGAAATCAACAGTCAGATGCTTTAACTGAGCCATCCAGGAGCCCCATAGGTACCATTTTTTAATAACCAATTTAGCTTAAGTGTTTATAATTTACAAACACTTTCACATCCTCAGTGAAATACAAGGTAGATAAAACTGGTGTCATCCCCCTTTTAACAAACGAGAAAAATGATGCCCATGTGCTCATGTGACCTTTTACAGAGGTCTCAAAAACCACATGGTGGCTCCACATCACACACTCAGGTCGTCGGACTCCCAACTGCTTTCATTCTGACTCTACCATCCTTCACGGATGAGTAAGACAAGTCCCCCCTGTCTTGAAGGCCGTATATGATGGTAGAGTTCTTAGAATAATATTCCTGAAAATCAACCACTAATTTTAGAGCCGGGAGGTACATAAATATCGTATAGTCTGGAAGGTCTCGATTCCTTATTCTTACTGTAACATACACAAGATGGATCTGACAATGAGCAACAGAGAACCATCTAATGCACATGCATCAGATCAACTCTAAGCTGTTTGCAATTTCTAGTGCATTCTCTGCAACCACACCTCCTTCTCTGTCCTGCAAGAAATCATCAGAACACAAGTGAGAGGGATGTCATTATAGGAACAGCCTTGAAATCAGTGTTTTAATTGTCATTAATAAAAATTGCTTGAGGCTCCCGGGTGGCTCAGTCAGTTAAGCATCTGCCTTCGGCTCAGGTCATGATCTCAGGGTCCTGGGATGGAGCCCCGTATTGGGCTCCCCGCTCAGCTGGGAGTCTGCTTCTCCCTCTCCCTCTGCCCCTCCCCGCTGTTTGTGCTCTCTCTCTCTCTCAAATAAATAATAAAAATAAAATTTTAAAAATTAAAAATAATAAAATTTCTTGTAAACACCTGAAAACATATCTCACAACATCAGAATATAAAAATAGCTCAGTTGCAAGTGGTGGATTTAACCCTTTAATTTTATATGTAAGGCCTACAAGTTAAGCAATTTGTCTAGGGACGCAATTCTGGTACGGGGTAGAACCAGTATTAATACTTAAAAGGCCCTGATTTTCTTCTTCCAACCACTGTATATCCACTTGTACCTACTTGCAGAGGTGGAAAATGTGCAAGGCCAGATTTGGAGTTAGGAATGTAGAAGACAGATTAAAACATGTTGTGGTATCGGTCTCGTCTCTCTCTTGCACCACGAACACTGAGGTTTTGTAGCTGCCCTTAGAGGGGGGACTTGTGGAAGTTAGAAGGGAGAAGAGCCGGAAGACAGAACAGCCCAAACAGCTTCTGGGGAAGTGATTTGAAGAAAGAACTTCAGACAGTGAGGAAGACCGTTCACATTACAGTCCAGATAAGCTGGCCTCCCCGTCTCTCTCGGTCTCTCCCTCATCAGCCCTCTCCCTACCCCCCTCCTCCCGCATCCTCCCTCCAGTCCTCTCTCTCTCTCATGAGACCAGTGAATCCCTGAATCAAGTAATGATTGAAAAGCTAGCATGAACCAAGGACTGCGCTTGCTACTAGAGGAAACATCATGTTTTATACTCGTAACACTTGCATCACTTAGGTAAATTAGAGCTCTGTACATTAAGGAATTTACTAAAGATCCTAAAATTAAGAATTACTACCAAATGGTAGGCACTCAAGTATGTGTGGATGCAAATCTATCAATACAGTCACTGTTTAGCATCAGATTAAATACGAATTTGTTTCACACCTGTTTGAAAACCTATGTTGGCTTTCCACAAAAAAGCTTAACGTCTCCATCACTATACAGTTGTTTATGAAAGCCCCTCTTAGCCATGAGGTCTAATTTGGAGACCAATAACTTAACTATTATCATATTGATTAAATGTACGAAACCACAACTTTGGAACAACTGCTCCCAGCTATAAAAGGTAAGACCCTATATTTTACTGAAATCGATATTGAGGGTATAAAGATCTTTGAGAAGCTTGTACAGTTATCTCTTGTGAAATTATCAGAAAGAAATCATCCATAGCTAATTCATTCCACAGCTTGATACAGATAAACTATAGATTCTTGGTAGATCTGAAAAAAGCAACATTTAAATTTTAACTATTACTCTTATCAGAAGAATTAATGGTGAAAAAACACAATACATGTTTAGTATGAAGCCTATATAGAGAAACATTTAATACATAGTATTATTACTCTTCTAAGTAATAGATTTTGTCAAAGGAATGCAACTCCCCTAAAAACTTTTTGAAACCACATGCGAATAGCTTCATCGAATGCTAGAATGTTAAAGTAAAATAGTCTCAAAGGATCAAACAAAAGTTCATAATTTCTAGGCCCTGAAATTTCAGTAGCTAATAGGTCATGGGTTCTAAAAGTAACAGTTTTTCAACATTACACAGCGTATGTTAGTGTTAGTCAAGAAGAATAGAAACACTGCACTCATTACTCACAGTACATTCTCCCATTGCCCTCAAAGATCCTGTCAGCAAGAACTATCATCCACATTTTGTACATGGCGACACGAGAACTGCAGAGGTTGAGAGCCCAAGTTTGAGAAAAGCCAGATAAATTTAAAACTCTGCCTGAGACATCAGAGAAAGAAGAAATCATGGAATATTTACAGGTTGTGACTTGGAAGAACATGTGCCTTCTGGATAGGCAAGGCCAGCATTTGAACTGCCTTCTCCCTACAGTCCGTGCACCAAACCAAACATCTTTGATAAAAGATACCTACAAAAACCTAGACAAACTTTATACTCAATGGTGACATACTGAAAGCTTCCCCTCAGGATCCCTAAATGAAACCCAAAAAATGCCTCCTAGTGCCATTCTATTCAACTTTGTGCTACACGTTCTGGCCAGCACCACTGAGCAAGAAAAAGAGACAAAAATGCAATAAGATTGGAAAAAAAGAAATAAAGCTGTCATTCTGGCAGACATGACTGTGAAAGAAATAAATCTCAATACATCTACATATAAATTATTAAAATTAGTGAGCTTAACAAGGTCAATATATGGGGGAGAGGAGCAAGATGGCGGAGGAGTAGGAGAGCTGCATTTCGTCTGGTCTCAGGAATTCAGCTGGATAGGGATCAAACCATTCTCAACACCTACGAACTCAACAGGAGACCAAAGAGGAGAGTAGCAACAACTCTCTGAACAGAGAAGCGACCACTTACTGGAAGGTAGGAGGTGGGGAGAAGTGAATCCGAGGCGATATTCGGGAGGATAGATGGCGGGGGAGGGGGCCTCCGTCGGCCGCTTCTGGCAAGTGCTAGAGCCGCGGAGCACAAAATCGGACCTTTTAGAAGTCGGCTCCGCGGAGGGACGTCGCTGCAGTGGCTAAGCGGGGGGTGGAACCCTCGCGGGACAGTGTGGTCTCAGGACCCTCGGGGTCACAGAAAGACCAGGGGTGCCTGGGTGCGGCAGAGCTCCCAGGGATCGGAGCGGGGAAGCCGGCTGCAGAGACGGAGCCGAGGCGCGGGCTCTCAGCTCGGGGTGGCCATAAACTGTGACCCGCGGCCCAGTCGGGCCACTGCTCCTCCAGCAGGGACCCAACAAGCGGCAGAGCCGGTGGGACTCCCCTTCCTCCCCCGGGAGGAGCGGCGCGGGAGCGCACCGCAGGGATCTGCTGGGTTTGGAGACTCCACACGGGGTCGGGTGCCAGAGATAGAAACGCTCAGTCACAGGCCGGGTGAGCACGGAGTGCGGCCGGAGACCGGGGACACGGGAGTGACTGCTTTTCTCTGGGGGCTCACTGAGGAGCGGGGCCCCGAGTTCGTGCCTCCTCTGGGGCGGAGATTGGGAGGCCGCCATTTTCACTGTCGTCCTCCAAAGCTGTACGGAAAGCTTGCAGGGAACAAAAGCTCCTGAGAGCAAACCCGAGCAGCTTGCTTAGCCCGGACCGACAAGGGCGGGGCAATTCCGCCTCCGGCAAAGACATTTGGGAACCACGGCAACAGGCCCCTCCCCCAGAAGATCAGCACGAACAGCCAGCAAGCCAAGACCAAGTTAACCGATCAAGGAGAACGGGAGAACTCCAGCGCTAGGGGAATACTGCACATAGAATTCATGGCTTTTTTCCCATGATTCATTAGTCTTTCAAAGTTAATTTTTTTCAACTGTCTTTTTTTTTTTAATTTTTCTTTTCCCCTTTTTCAACCAACACCTCATCAATCCCTTTCCTAAAAGTATTTTTTATTTTTCATTTTTAGAGTCACGTTCTATCCCTTCATAGTAGTTACCCTTATTTTTGGTATATATATATATATATATATATATATATATATACATATATATATATATATAACTTGTTCTCTCTTTAAAATTTTGGGATACAATTCCTTCTAAAAGATCAAAATATACCCTAAATCTCTAGTGTATGGCTTTTTTCTAGTCTCCTGCCTGATCACATTCTCTCTCTTTTTTTAAATCCTCTTCATTCTTTTTTTCAACCAACTTCTTATCTTATCAATTCCTTTTATAAAATCTTTTATAATTTTCATCTTTACAGTCATATTCCATCCCGTCATTGTATTAACCCTTATTTTTGTACACATATAAGTTTTTCTTTCTTTAAAATTTTGGGAGGCAGTTTCTTCTAACAGACCAAAATACTCCCAAAATCTAGTGTGTGGCACTGATCTATGCACCAGCCTGATCATATTTGATCATATTCTGTTTTTGTTTTGTTTTGTTTTTGTTTGTTTTTTATCTTTTTCTTTTTCTTTTCTTTTTTCTTTCTTTCCCTTTCTTTTCTGCCAGTTTCAGGTCTTTTCTGATTTCTTTAGTGTATATTTTCTGGGGACGGAGTTACCCTGTTAGCTTTTTTTCTCTCATTCATCTATTCTCCTCTGGACAAAATGACAAGATGGAAAAAAATCACCTCAACAAAAAGAACAAGAGGCAATACCGACTGCCAGGGACCTAATCAATATGGACATTAGTAAGATGTTGGAACTAGAGTTCAGAATGATGATTTTAAAGATACCAGCTGGGCTTAAAAAAAGCATGGAAGTTATTAGAGAAACCCTTTCTGGAGAAATAAAAGAACAAGAATCTAACCAAGATGAAATCAAAAAGGCTATTAATGAGGTGCAATCGAAAATGGAGGCTCTAACTGCTAGGATAAATGAGGCAGAAGAGAGAATTATTGATATAGAAGACCAAATGATGGAAAATAAAGAAGCTGAGAAAAAGATAAACAACTACTGGATCACGAGGGCAGAATTTGAGAGATAAGTGATACCAGCAGATGAAAAAACATTAGAATAATTGGGATCCCAGAAGAAGAAGAAAGAGAGAGAGGGGCAGAAGGTATATTGGAGCAAATTAGAGCAGAGAACTTCCCTAATGTGTGGAAGGAAACAGGCATCAAAATCCAGGAGGCACAGAGAACCCCTCTCAAAATCAATAAAAATGGGTCAACACCCCGACATCTAGTAGTAAAACTTACGAGTCTCAGAGACAAAGAGAAAATCCTGAAAGCAGCTCGGGAGAAGAGATGTAACCTACGATGGTGGAAACATTAGATTGGCAACAGACCTATCCACAGAGACCTGGCAGGCCAGAAAGGACTGGCATGATATATTCAGAGCACTAAATGAGAAAAATATGCAGCCAAGAATACTATATCCAGCTAGGCTGGCATTGAAAATGGAAGAAGAGATAAAAATCTTCCAGGACAAACAAAAACTAAAGGAGTTTGCAAACACGAAACCAGCCCTACAAGAAATATTGAAAGGGGTCCTCCAAGCAAAGAGAGAGCCTAAAAGCAACATAGAACAGAAAGGAACACAGACAATATACAGTAACAGTCACCTTACAAGCAATACAATGGCACTAAATTCATACCTTTCAAGAGTTACCCTGAATGTAAATGGGCTCAATGCCCCACTCAAAAGACACAGGCTATCAGATTGGATAAAAAAACAAGACCCATCAATATGCTGTCTGCAAGAGACTCATTTTAGACCCAAAGACACCCCCAGATTGAAAGTGAGGGGGTGGAAAACCATTTACCATGCTAATGGACACCAAAAGAAAGCTGGAGTGGCAATCCTTATATCAGACAAATTAGATTTTAAACCAAAGACTGTAATAAGAGATGAGGAAGGACACTATATCCTACTTAAAGGGTCTATCCAACAAGAAGATCTAACAATTGTAAATATCTATGCCCCTAACATGGGAGCAGCCAATTTTATAAGCCAATTAATAACAAAAGCAAAAAAACACATCAACAACAATACAATAAGAGTGGGGGACTTTAACACCCCCCTTACTGAAATGGACAGATCATCTAAGCAAAAGATCAACAAGGAAATAAAGACTTTAAATGACACACTGGACCTCATGGACTTCACAGATATATTCAGAACATTCCATCCTAAAGCAACAGAGTACACATTCTTCTCTAGTGTCCATGGAACATTCTCCAGAATAGATCACATCCTAGGTCACAAATCAGGTCTCAACTGGTATCAAAAGATTGGGTTCCATCCCTGCATATTTTCAGACCACAATGCTTTGAAACTAGAACTCAATCACAAGAGGAAAGTCGGAAAGAACTCAAATACATGGAGGCTAAAGACCATCCTACTAAAGAATGAATAGGTCAACCAGGAAATTAAAGAAGAATTAAAAAAATTCATGGAAACTGATGAAAATGAAAACGACAACTGTTCAAAATCTTTGGGATACAGCAAAGGCAGTCCTAAGAGGAAAGTATATAGCAATACAAGCCTTTCTCAAGAAACAAGAAAGCTCTCAAATACACAACCTAATCCTACACCTAAAGGAGCTGGAGAAAGAACAGCAAATAAAGCCTAAAGCCAGCAGAAGAAGAGAGATAATAAAGATCAGAGCAGAAGTTAATGAAATAGAAACCAAAAGAAGAGTAGAACAGATCAACGAAACTAGGAGCTTGTTCTCTGAAAGAATTAACAAGATTGATAAACCCCTGGCCAGACTTATCAAAAAGAAAAGAGAAATGACCCAAATCAACAAAATCATGAATGAAAGAGGAGAGATCACAACCAACACCAAAGAAATACAAACAATTCTAAGAACGTATTATGAGCAACTCTATGCCAGCAAATTAGATAACCTGGAAGAAATGGATACATTCCTAGAGATGTATCAACTACCAAAACTGAACCAGGAAGAAATAGAAAACCTGAACAGACCTATAACCACTAAGGAAATTGAAGCAGTCATCAAAAATCTCCCAAAAAACAAAAGCCCATGGCCAGATGGCTTCCCAGGGGAATTCTACCAAACATTTCAAGAAGAATGAATACCTATTCTTCTGAAACTTTCCAAACAATAGAAATGGAAGGAAAATTTCCAAACTCGTTTTATGAGACCACCATTACCTTGATCCCCAAACCAGACAAAGACCCCATCAAAAAGGAGAATTACAGACCAATATCCTTGATGAACATGGATGCAAAAATTCTCACCAAAACACTAGCCAATAGGATCCAACAATACATTAAAAGCATTACTCACCACGACCAAGTGAGATTTATCCCTGGGCTGCAAGTTTGGTTCAACTCCACAAATCAATCAATGTGATACAATACATTAATAAAAGAAAGAACAAGAACCATATGATCCTTTCAATAGATGCAGAAAAAGCATTTGACAAAGTACAGCATCCTTTCTTGATCAAAACTCTTCAGAGTATAGGGATAGAGGGTACATACCTCAATATCATAAAAGCCATCTATGAAAAACCTACAGTGAATATCTACTCAATGGGGAAAAATTGAGAACTTTCCGCCTAAGGTCAGGAACACGGCAGGGATGTCCACTCTCACCACTGCTATTCAACATAGTACTAGAAGTCCTAGGCACAGCAATCAGATAACAAAAAGAAGTCAAAGGCATCCAAATCGGCAAAGAAGAAGTCAAACTCTCACTCTTTGCAGATGATATGATACTTTATGTGGAAAACCCAAAAGACTCCACCCCAAAATTGCTAGAAAGTCGATCCCATTTACATTTGCACCCAAAACCATAAGATACCTAGGAATAAATCTAACTAGAGAGACAAAGAATCTGTGCTCAGAAAACTATAAAATACTCAGGAAAGAAATTGAAGAAGACACAAAGAAATGGAAAAACGTTCCATGCTCATGGATTGGAAGAACAAATATTGTGAAGATGTCAATGCTACCTAGAGCATTCTACACATTCAATGCAATCCCTACCACTTTTTTCAAAGAAATGGAACAAATCATCCTAAAATTTGTGTGGAACCAGAAGAGACCCCGAATAGCCAGAGGAATCTTGAAAAAGAAAAACAAAGCTGGTGGCATCACAATTCCAGACTTCAAGCTCTATTACAAAGCTGTCATCATCAAGACAGTATGGTACTGGCACAAAAACAGACACATAGATCAATGGAACAGAATAGAGAGCCCAGAAATGGACCCTCAACTCTATGGTCAACTCATCTTTGACAAAGCAGAAAAGAATGTCCAGTGGAAAAAAGACAGTCTCTTCAACAAATGGTGTTGGGAAAATTGGACAGCCACATGCAGAAGAATGAAACTGGACCATTTCCTTACACCACACAAAAATAGACTCAAAATGGTTGAGACCTCAGGGTGAGACAGGAGGCCATCAACATCCTAAAGGAGAACACAGGCAGCAACCTCTTCGACCTCAGCCACAGCAACTTCTTCCTAGAAACATCGCCAAAGGCAAGGGAAGCCAGGGCAAAAACTATTGGGACTTGATCAAGATAAAAAGCTTTTGCACAGCAAAAGAAACAGTCAACAAAACCAAAAGACAACCGACAGAATGGGAGAAAATATTTGCAAATGACATATCAGATAAAGGGCTAGTATCCAAAATCTGTAAAGAACTTATCAAACTCAACACCCAAAGAACAAATGATCCAATCCAGAAATGGGCAGAAGACACGAACAGACATTTTTCCAAAGAAGACATCCAAATGGCCAACAGGCACTTGAAAAAGTGCTCAACATCGCTCAGCATTAGGGAAATCCAAATCAAAACCTCCATGAGATACCACCTCACACCAGTCAGAATGGCTAAAATTAACAAGTCAGGAAATGACAGATGTTGCCGGGATGCGGAGAAAGGGGAACACTTTGGTCCCACTGTTGGTGGGAATGCAAGCTGGTGCAGCCACTCTGGAAAACAGTATGGATGTTCCTCAAAAAGTTGAAAATAGAGCTACCATATGATCCAGCAATTGCACTACTGGGTATTTACCCCAAAGATACAAATGTAGGGATCCGAAGGGGTATGTGCACCCCGATGTTTATAGCAGCAATGTCCACAATAGCCAAACTGTGGAAAGAGCCAAGATGTCCATCGACAGATGACTGGATAAAGAAGAAGTGGTATATATATATATACACAATAGAATATTATGCAGCCATCAAAAGGAAGGAAATCTTGCCATTTGCAATGATGTGGATGGAATTGGAGGGTGTTATGCTGAGTGAAATAAGTCAAACAGAGAAAGACATGTATCATATGACCTCACTGATATGACGAATTCTTTTTTTTTTTAAGAACATCTTAAAGTTTTAATCCTTTCTTTACATGTTACCTAGGCCAATTTTGATTAAGAAAACTGTAGAAAGTTAGTAACTGCCACAAGCAAATGCCAGGCAGTGACTCGTGTCAATTTTCCACAGAGTCCTGCTTTGTGGGGTCTCTGCTAACACTTGCTGGAATCAGTCGTGGCAGAGTTTAGTCCACATGTCGCTTCTCCCCATATTTCTTTGTAAACTCTTCAGCATTCTTAAAGAATTTTTTACAGTCCTTAGAGTTTTCTTCAGCTAGGTCAGCCCGAAGTGTGTGCTTGGGCTTGGGGTCATTCACCAGTCATGAGGGACTGAATTACTTGGTCAGTTTTGGTTTCTGGCTTCCAGTTTTCAGCACTAGTTACTGGCAGACAGGCCTGACCCTTTTCATCGATGTTCGGGTGATAGATCTTTGTTTTAAATGTGATCTTCGGTGGTTTGAGTGGGTACTCTGCTGGAAAGTTGATTTCGATTCTGAAGTCCCCCTTATCATATGGAGGGTTGTCAGGAACAATAAGCCCTTGCCAAGTCTATAAATTAGCTTCATCAACCTGGATATTATAGAAGTTTTCATTCCACATTTTCGGATTTCTTCAAGCTCCTTCATCAGCCTCCTCCTGGCCTCCATCTTGGATCCAGTGTTGCTGCTTTCCCCCTGATATGAGGAATTTTTAATCTAAGGAAACAAACTGAGGTTGCTGAAGTGGTGGGGGGTGGGAGGGAGGGGGTGTCTGGGTGATAGACATCGGGGAGGGTATGTGCTATGGTGAGCACTGTGAATTACACAAGACTGTTGAATCACAGATCTGTACCTCTGAAACAAATAATACATTATATGTTAAAAAAAAAAAAGATAGTAGGAAGGGAAAAATGAAGGGGGGGAAATCGGAGGGGGAGACAAACCATGAGAGACTATGGACTCAGAAACAAACTGAGGGTTCTAAAGGGGAGAGGGGTGGGGGATGGGTTAGCCTGGTGATGGGTATTAAAGAGGGCATGTTCTTTTTTTTTTTTTAAGATTTTATTTATTTATTTGAGAGAGAGAGAATGAGATAGAAAGCACGAGAGGGAAGAGGGTCAGAGGGAGAAGCAGACTCCCTGCTGAGCAGGAAGCCCGATGTGGGACTCGATCCCGGGACTCCAGGATCATGACCTGAGGCGAAGGCAGTCACTTAACCAACTGAGCCACCCAGGCGCCCAGTCTCTCTGCTTTCTGAAAGGGAAACTGGAAGGCCTGTGGTCAGAAGCCTTCCCTGGGTCAGATCTGGTTGAGCTGTTCAGGAGCTCAAAACCTGATTCTTTTTTTGGGGGGGTTTGGTTTGTGTTTATATTCCTATGTTTATATTCCTATGATCACCTTTATTTTTTCCAACCATCTTCCATGGTCAGTGTCAGTGAAGTAAAAACCAGCTGTTAGGGCAGCCCAGGCGGTCAGCTCACTTGTTTTCAAGCTGGTGGTTTTTGGCACCTGGTCCCAGCACGGCACTGGGACCTTGTAGAACCCTCCCATTGTAGAATTCTGGGTGGTCTTGAGGTCCTTCCCAGGAATAAATGGTGCCAGGCATTGCACTGAAGGGAGGGAATATCAGGAAGATAGCATGCTGGAACTGGGGAGATTCGGAGACTTTCCTTTGCTGAAAAATGCAGATGCAAACATCTCCACGCACGGGAAGCCAAGCTGGTTCGTCCCGCACTGGGACTCCGCTGAGGTGGCAGCGAGTCAGGGATGTGTCACCCACCCAGACACGGAGTTTACTGGGTCAGGAGATGGAGGGTGGCCTGGACTCGAATTTCTCTTCTTCCCTCCAAATGCTTGCTGGAGAAAATCTGATGTATCGTGTGTGAGTCAGGCTGAGTGTTTCTGCTTCTGGGGAAGGGCATTGTAGTCCCGGCCCTCCATCTTCCCTGCTGGTTTTAATTGTCAAAGAGGGCATGTTCTGCATGGAGCACTGGGTGTTATACGCAAACAGTGAATCATGGAACACTACATCAAAAACTAATGATGTAATGTATGGTGATTAACACAACATAATATAAAAAACAGGTCAATATACAAAAATCTTATTTTTATTCATTAGCAACAAAAATTTAGAAATACAATTTTTAAAAGATACTATTTAAAGGGGCTCAAAAATATCTATGTCTAGGGAGAAATACATAAAGTTATCTATAAGACTACCACACAGGAAACAAAACATTACTGAGAGAAATTTTAAAAGCAAAATAGATGTTCCTGAAAAATAAAATTTAACCTGGGAAAGATGAGAATTCTTATTCTCCCCTGAATTATTTACAGATTCAATACAATTTCAATTAAACTCCTGGTAGATTTTTCCATGCAAACTGATTCTAAATTTTATTTAAAAAAAAGAACAATGTCAAGATTAAATAAGACACTCTTGAATGAACAGGAAGGTGGGTTTACCATATGTAAAGATCTGATAGAAAGATTTGATTAAAATGGGTGGTATCTCTACAAGTTTAAGCGAATAAATGAGAATAGATTTTACAAACAGATCCAATCATATATAAAAACATGAGTTAGAAAAAAAAACTGGCGCTGCACAGCAGAGAGGAGAAAGTTCTTTCAATAAATATTTTTTGGTTAAATATATACACATATATTTAAAGAAGAAGAATTTCATCTCTATCTCACACCACCAACAAAATTACTTTAGACTTTAAATCTAAATGTGAAATGCAAAACACAAAACAATAAAGCTCCAAAAAACATAACAGAGATTAGTATCTTTCTAATCTTGACATAGGGAAAGAATAAGACACCGAATAAAGCAAAAAACACAACATAAATTGTTTAGAAATTAGACCCCATTAAAATTAAGAACTTCTGCTCATGAAAAATACACTATTACAAAAATGAAAAGGCAGGCCATCGAGTATAGAAAAATATCTGCAAAACACTCCATTGACAATAGAACACTATGCAGGAAATAGTGAGAACCCCTAGAAATCAATAGGAAAAAGATAGATAACCCAAAAGCAAAATGGGTGAGAGAATTAATGAACAGGTACTTCACAACTGAGAATATTCAAATACTCAAAATTCAAAAGATAAAAAGATATTCAATTTCAATAGTAATCAATAAAATTAAAACAAAACCACAGTAAGATACCACTATAAGCCCATAAGAATGGCTAAAATGAAACAAACAATGCCAAGTGGTGACAAGAATGCAGAACATTGGAAACACTCATGCACTGCTGGTGA
Source organism: Eumetopias jubatus (assembly GCF_037043125.1). Classification (NCBI taxonomy): domain Eukaryota; kingdom Metazoa; phylum Chordata; class Mammalia; order Carnivora; family Otariidae; genus Eumetopias; species Eumetopias jubatus. The sequence continues at coordinate 6,616,096 of NW_028274808.1, forward strand.
TTTGATCAATCACTCTGAACATACACATATCCAACAGAATACTCACACAGGTGCACTAAGAGACAAATAAAGGAAGGTTCGAAGCAACATGACTCCTAATAGCCCCAATTTAGAAGCAACCCAAATAGTCAACAGTAGAAGAAATAAATAAATTGCATATAGCAATGAAACCAAGTTAATTATAGCCACATATAACAACATGGGTGAATCTCACAAATGCATATTCTAAGTGAAAGAAGGTAGTTTCAAAGAATATATGCTGTATGTTTCAATTTATATAAAATTTAAAAATGGTCAAAGAAGTCAGGACAGTAGCTACCTTTGGGAAGGAAGAAGGGATGCTGATTGAGAGGTGGCAAAAGAGGGTTTAGGAGAGCCGTGGGGCACAGTCACATCTACTTGTTGACCTGCTGTGTTAATTGCAAAACGGTGTTCTCTACGGTAACTTATTAAGCCATATATTTGTATTGTGCATTTTGTAAATGAACCGTATGTGTTAATGAAGACAGCTTTGAAAAAAGATCACCTAGTGCATCCACTTCGTTTCTTCTTTTTCATGTTCCCCAAATGCTTTGGGGACAGCAGGTGCCCTATTTACAGCGCTGAACTGTGAGCACAAGTTCTGGGCATGAGAGTGATATGAGCTACAGTCGAGATCTACAAGGCCAACATGCTCTCCCAGATTGCCCACCTCTGGATTTTTTTGTAAGAAAGAAAAGCTCCTTTATCTGGTCAGACATTATAGTTCTGATCACTCATCCACAAATCCTACCTGATACAGAGAGTCAAGCCACAAATCTAAACCTCACAGATGCCAACTCCCATGCTTTTCCACAACCTCACACCGAGTCTTCCCCAGCTATGGATAAACCATTCTAGAAATTTCATGTCCAAAAAAAAAAAAAAAGCAATCAAACCCATTTATGTAAAAGAGTATATTGGGGGCACCGCCAAAAAACCATAGTTGGAAACATTCTGCTTTGTTACACCTTAAAAATCAAGCAGTGTTTTATGGTATTGATTTTTCTCTTTTTCAGCTATGGCAGCTGTTACCTCATGAAATTGGAATGTAACCTTTTCCTTCCTCCCAGGGGATTTACTCACTCTTGCGTGCTAATACTTGGCAAATTATTTTTCCTGAATATGCAGATATTTCTAAGTACTTCGCTGGGTTTTTCCCTTGACAATCACAGGGTACACTTAATGTCATCTGGAATATTTTACATGGAAATAAAGAGAATGAACAGAAAGAGATGTCATGTAAGGATGTGATTCACTAGCTCAGAAAGCCATTTCCTTGGCAAGGGGTCACTCAAACTGTTTCACAGAGGGATATTTACGTTCATATAATCAAACTGAATAAAGCAGCAGTTCAGCACAGAGTCATCCACCGGGACAAGAAGCCCAGAGATGAGACCCTAACTGAGGATATTAGAACACAGGCATGCTTCATCTGGAAAATTCATTTTCTGACACTCTGTTTTCTAATTTTCATCTCACTTTTGAGTTCCTTGGTTGCAACTCTTGGTAGTTAAGACCTAACCCAAACGTGACTTTTTTGGTATCATCTCCCTTAATATTTGAGTTTCTCGGGGCAAGGTTCTCTATCTCCTTTACCCAGCTGGCCCCACCACTGCTAGAAAGGAGACTCTTTAGTGTGATGATGCATCTCAGATGTGCAACCACAGGGTGTTATGGACCAAATGTTTGTGTCCACCACAAAATTCATATGTTGAAGCCCTAGCCCCCAATGTGATAATGTTGGAAGATGGGGCCTTTGGGAGGGAATTAAGATTAGATGAGGCTATGAGGGTGGGGCACCGATGATGGGATGAATGCCCTTATAAGAAGAGGAAGAGACACCAGAGTGCTCTCTCCCTGCCATGTGAGGACACAGAGAGAAGGTTCTGTCTGGCAGCCAGGAAGAGGGTCTTCACTGGGAACCAAATGATCCATTACCTTGGCCTTGGGCTTCTTAGCCTCCAGAACTGTGAGAAATAAATATCTATTGCTTTTGCCACCAAGTCTGTGATATTCTGTTACAGAAGCCCACACTAAGGGGATGAATACTAACTTAAGAAGGATGGAAGGTGTGGAGAATATTTAATGATTCAAGGAAAACAGGGCCAAGATTAAGCCAGTACCTGGAAAGCACAGAGGAGCTAGGAATGAGGGAAGGAGGGAATTGAACATAAGAAAGAAGGAACATGTACATGGGCATCCATCTGAGTCAGAAAGACAGGGATGAGTAGATGACTCAGTATTGACATGAAAGATATTCCATGCCACCTTCTGAACTCTGCGTGTGTTCATGCTCCAGTCCTTGTGAGGCTGGGCTCTTTCTTGAGATGGACCAAACCTTTCACAGGCAGCAGATCACTGTCAATTACCTACATGGCCCTCCTACTCCTCCAGAAGCATCTATAAGAATGGACCGGTTCCTGAGTCAGTCTTGCCTCAGAGCAGGGCTGAGTGTGAAGAACTGGGGATGGGAGGAGAAGAGAAACAAGCTTTTACAGTCACCGGAGAAGAGAACTTCTAATGTGATTGACGGTTGACTACTTGAACTCATTGGCTGGTGGCAATGGAGTGGAATTGTAATAGAAGGAGAAAAATGCACAGCTCTCTCTACCGCCTCCATAAAGAGCCTGCCACCCCCCAACTTCTGCAAGATTGAAAATGATCAATTTCTCCATCCTCTCGTGTTTCTTTTGGTCCACCTCCCCTTTGGTTCAACTGCTGGCATCACATCTCACTAACTGTTTTATCTTGGACAAATTACCCGGCTAATATGAACCTCAATTACTCCCTTGTAAAGTAGGCACATTAATACTATCTCCAAAGATAGCTGTGAAAATTAAAATGAGATAATAGAGAGAAACTCTTCCCAAGCCTGAAGAATAGAGGGTGTTCAATAATTGTTTCTTTCCCTTCACATATTACAAAGAGAGGGTGAGTAACATGGACAAAAACTACCAAGAACTTGTTGAAACCCCTGAATTCTCTATTGTTGAGAAGACTTCAAACAGGAAACTTCTCACATGGGTAACTGAAACTTTCTTAAGTTTCAATTCCACATCTATAAAATTGTGATAAAATTGCTTCCTAATAGGGGGATTCCTGAAAATAAAAGATGGAATAATGCCTCTAGACTGCTTAGCACAGTATGTGAAACATGGTACTTTTCAATAAATGGGCACACACACCTGATAATCCACTATTAATCGTGAAATGGGGTACTACAGTTTCTTTTGGCTGAGCTTGCCTTCAAAATCTGGAAGAACAAACACCACTTCCATACACCATCCTTGATATATGTTTACATCTGTTGATGTTTATGACAGCTTTTTATTATATCTAAGTGGTAAGAATATTACATACCTTCCTCACATTCTTCCAATTGAACAAATCCAATAATGTTTTCAGTGATTGGCCTTAGTTGATCAGTGTTGAGAAAATGAAGCATGGAACTTAAAGCAACAAGGTTCTAAGTAACTTAAGATGAAGGGCACAGGTAGAAAGGGAAATATAGGTGCCCTAAGACCCTATTTAATAATTTCATTTGGTACTGGGCTTACATAATCTAGAGATAAACAGTTCTTAGAAATGCAAAGGTCGACTTATCCATCTGCATGTCTGGTCTCCATCTGCCATATTTCTTGAAGGAATATATACTTTCTCTATTGGATCACCGTGGTAAAGGAGTCTGGGAAAAAAAAAAAAAACAGAATCCCTTTGAGTGAGTATCTAATTACTTGCTAATGTTTGGAAACTTAGGCATAGACAAATGACTACATTGGCAAAGGAAACTTAACTCTGTCCTCAACTTTAAATTCCTATGGGAACATCATTGTCTTTTCACCATGTTCATGTGCCTTGTAAGAAAACATCCCCACTGAAAAAGGTTTATAGGGAGAGTCTTAAGAAAAAATGTCTCCTCCCTCCCTGGTTCCTCAAAATCACCCATCACATCAGGGGCTGAAATAAAGTGTGTGTGAACAACTAAGAAGACTCCACCAGGCATGTGAGGTGCCTCTTCTCACCTCCCCATCCTTCCCCCTCAAGTTTCCAGCAATTTTAAAAGGGAAAATGTTGCCCTTTCAGCAGAGAATATATCCACAATATGCAATTATAGAAGAATAACAGGCATCAACGACCTCATTCTCTGCCGAAAACCAATTAATGCATTAGAGTCACTCCGAAGAGAAAATCAATAAAGTTCTAGGAAAACAGGAGAAACAGTAGCTGCCAGTCTGGCAAAATTCTCCAGATACACTTCTTGCCTGAAGACAAGGCTCTTGCAGAGAGAAGCTGGCTCCTACTGGTTTCCAACAAGACTGGCCCTTTGGGTGGTGGAATCATTTACGAGGATGTGTGGGTTAGGGGTAGAGCTCCCAGGGCTCCAGTCCCCCCTTTCCTTGGGCAACCCACTTCCCCTTTCCATGCCCTGGTTTTTTCCTCTGGAAAACAGTCAACAACTAATGTTGAGTCCATCTATGTTAAGTGCTTCTAGAGTCCCTAGAACATAATGGTGTCATGTCAGTGTCTATTACTACCATTCTCGTTCTGTTCTCTTCCCAAATTGCCTCCTTCCTGATGGTGGGGCCCTGCTGGTTCCCTGACTCCACTGGAAGTTCCGGACCCCTGAATGCATGAACACAAGCTTCTGAGCCAGCTGCCCACTGCCCCTGAGTCTGATTCTGCTGTCAGAATGGCTCCCAAATTCATGCTCTGGAGAGACAGGTACATATTCTGACTTCGCTCCCCCTCCACCAAGTCCTGCTGTTCCCTTACCAGAAACTGCTGCTTAATCCAACTGCCTCTGCTCCTCCAAGGGGACCTCAACACTTCATTCTTTCCCCTTGTGCATCAAATCTAAAGCTCTTTCTGTTATATCTTCACCTGTCTGAGGCTTCAAAATGTCAGTCCTGTTAGGTGACAGAAGAAATAGAAATGCAAAATAGAAAGGTGGGCCCTCTTGTTCACAAGTAGGGAAAAAGCTGTTTTACTTTGTTTGGCAGACTCTCTCTCCAGCTGTCATGGTGGTTCCTACTTGCTATTAAATATCACCCTCTCACCCTTGGGGCACAGAGATCCTCGGGGGTGAGGACAGACCCTCCCAGGTGCCCAGCTGCACCTGGAGGCTTGCCCCACAATTCAGTGTGGGAAGCAGTCACCCAGGCTCTAACCCCTGGAGCATCTTCCTTTGCTCCATCAAAATTCCTTTACAAAACAAATAAAAAGAACAAAATATTAAGAAATCCAAGAAAGTGACCATAGAGCATTAAACCCTAAGTGCCGGTTTAGCAGCAACAGAACAAGTCACTCACCCTTGAAGACGGTCTGACCAGAAAACTTCATTCTATTCATCCAGCCAGAAGGGACTACTTACCATCCGTTAAGCGAGGCTTTCCTTGATTAGACAGTCATGCTCACCCCGCACCCTGGCTACCCCTAAACTACCACCTGCCTGAGAAACGATGGATGGGGTAACTCAAGAAGTGTCTCTGCACCTCAAACAAAGAGCATCTTGTCTTGACCCTACCCCTCCCATTCCTTGCCACTGCAGTTTTGTCATTGGTTTAAAAAGAGCTGATCTCCATGGCCAACATGCCAACATACCATGCCTTGGTTAGAGAACAAAGAGTTGTAATTATATACAGATTTCCAGAGCAACTAATTCACAAAGACTCATCACTTAAAGACTATGCAGTCCTTGACTTCCTGCTTATAAAATGGGGATAACAATTAAATACACTTTATAAGTTGGCTGTGAGGATTACAAGATGGGATGAAGGGAAAGCTTAGCTCAGGGTTTGGCACATTATAAGAATTCAATAATCATCAGCTACTATGGTTGTTATTATTGTATGTGAAGACTAATCTCTGGTTAAAGATCACCAAAGGAAGAACTTGATATCTCAGAGCAGACCAGATCAAAACAGAATGGCACAGAAAAGATCCAGACAGGCTATTCTGTTTAGCACTTGGTTGGACGAACATACAAGGGAATTACTAATTTAGTAAGTGTGACAATAGTTTTAAGGTTATTAAGGGGCATATTCTTGGTTTTTTGGAGATTGTGCTGAAATATTTAGGCACGAAGTATCATGATATCTAGGATTTGCTGTTTAGCAAAAATCATAGAGATGAAGGAAATCTGACCAAATGGGAACTGGGGTAGTCCAGCAGGTGGACAGATGGGTATTCATTGTACCATTGTTTATATTATTCTGTAGTTTTGAAAATGTTCATAATAAAAGGTGTGTTTTAAAAATCATCACCAATATCTCAGTGGGGAGCACCTGGACGGTTGCCAGAATCTACCTTGTGAACTTTACGATTTGGTGAACGTATTGAGTTTGAGAACCCAGTAGACATTGCTCTGAGGAGTGCAGGTTCATCCTAAGGACCAGAGTTAAACACCCTCCAGGGTATTTTCAGACATTTTCAGACTCACTGGACCAAAGGGTCCCAATATTCTAGGGCTCAAATTGGACAAAGCCTGGTGAGCATCTCCCTTCCAGTTGGCCACCCCGCATTCCTGTGCTTGAGGGATAGGAGCTCAGAGAAAGCCCCTATATTCAGGAATCAGACAGAGCTGGATTCCTCTCCAGCTTCAGCTTTCTTAGCAGACCTGAGGAAGCTCCTTAATCATCCTAAGCCTCAGTGCCCTCATCCACACATCTGGAAATGAACTGAAAAGTTTTTGTAGACTTTTAGTTAGCTCAATTCTGATTTTAATCACTGCCTGTGTGTGAATAACTCTTCATTCTACACATTTTGCTCTGATTCCTCACTAGATATGTATATCTAAATGTCTACAGGACATCTGAAACAACATACCTAAATCCTTCAAATGAGAATGTCTTTCAAATTTCACATTATGAAATTGAGTATATGGATACGTACTTAAGGGAGCTCCCCAACCCCATCCAAATTCCCTAAATTTAAAACTTGGGAGTTATTCACTGTTTCCTCTTTCACCAGTCAGGCCGCAAAACATTTTGTCCCTTCTCCCATTGGAGTTTGCTAATTCCCAACTGAGGGCCCTGGCTTATAATTACAACCCTCCACCCCCCAAATGGGTATATCTCCCCCTTCCTTCCAGTATCAGCTGATCCTACAACACTGCAGCAATCTCCATGGGCAGGCAACAAGAAACAGTGGAGAACAAATATGGGATAAGACAATCCAGAGTTAAAATCCTGGCTTTTCCTCTAATTACCTAAGTAACATGACTTATCTGAGACTCAGTTATATTACCTGTTAACTGGGTGGAATCCCAACTGCATGTCTGCAGAGGATTAAGATCCTTAGTGGTTACAAAGCTCCTGGGGCTGAATAAATCCTCTATCAAGCAGATGGGGGGAGAAGGGGGAAGGTGGTTTGCAGCCATAAGGCGTTGTGCACCTGCAGAGCTATGGGAAGGGGCTGGGAGCACCAAGAACAAAGCTCACCTGCTCTCTTGTTCAATACAGGCCAGCCCTTGCAAGGGAGTACCGGGGCAGATGTTACTGCCCCGATAGCCTCACCTCTGGATAAAGATATCAGAGTCGCTCACAGATTTTAACTGCACTCTGGCCAAAAACGCTATATCAAGATTAAGTATGTGACAAAAATTTGTAGCAACATCAGCTAATTGCAAAGTTGAGGAAGAGAAAGTAATTAAAGTTAGAGATGAGCCAGCAAGTGATTCCCTTAATTGTGAGCACAGAACATTCCCCAATCTGTAATCCTCTCCTCCCCTGGAAAAAAACAAAAACAAAAAAACAAGAAAGGTGTGTGGAACTCTGAAATACATGTGCTGCATTTGGGTGCTGTTTTCAGCAATTGATACAGGCTTATTTCATCTGGCACCAAAGAGATCAAAGCAGTATTTTTTATGTATTTTCTTTGAGCTTTCCTGGAAAAAATTTTTACAATTAAAATAAACTGAGCTTGGTTTAAAAATAAAACTGTAACAGACATTTCCCAGACAATCTGCCGACATGACTTACAAACCAAGGTTACAAATGCATCAAAGAGACACGACAGTCAGAATCCACAAGCCTTCCAGAACCACAGGCACATACGCTCAGGAGAACATCTGAAGGGGAGGGTAGCTTAGAAATTCCACAGAGGTTAGTAAGGGAACAAGAATGGCTAGTATGAAAGGTCTTTATGTGTCCCTGGGTCTAGTTTTTGCTGTTTTTATGGGCTTTATTTTGTTTCTTAATCCGTACATTGCTAGTGGTGTCAAATCAAAAAATCAGTGTCGATCCAGCAAAACAGCATGTAACACAGAGCCTCACTCTTCCTGACTGGGCCAAAGTCATGCTGGCTGTCTTGCACACTTCATACTCCTTGCTTCAAAAGTCAAAGGAATCTTCCCTGAAGACTGACATGTGCGGTTCCTCTGAGGGCAAGGGTGCTGACTTCTGGTGTCTGCACGTGGTAGTTATTATTCTGCAGAAGACAACCATGAAACCCAACCAAACTACCTATTATGGGTTCAACTGTGTCCCTCTACAAAACTGTCCTAACACCTGGTACCTCAAAATGTGACCTTATTTGAAAATGAGGCCCTTGCATGGCACCTGTACCTTAATACTTAGAGCAGTAATGTCCACAATAGCCAAACTGTGGAAAGAGCCCAGATGCCCATGGACAGATGAATGGATAAAGAAGATGTAGTGTATATACACAATGGAATATTATGTAGCCATCAAAAAAATTGAAATCTTCCCATTTGCAATGACGTGGATGGAACTAGAGGGTATTATGCTAAGTGAAATAAGTCAATCAGAGAAAGACAATTATTATATGATCTCACTGATATGTGGAATTTAAGAAACAAAACAGAGGATCATGGGGGAAGAGAGGAAAAAATAAAATAAGATGAAACCAGAGAGGGAGACAAGGGGCGCCTGGGTGGCTGAGTCGGTTAAGCATCTGCCTTCAGCTTAGGTCATGATCCCGGGGTCCTGGGATTGGGCCCCACATCAGGCTCCCTGCTCTGCTGGAAGCCTGCTTCTCCCTCTCTCACTCCCCCTGCTTGTGTCTCTGTCAAATAAATAAATAAAATCTTTAAAAAAAGAAAAAAGAAAGAAAAAGAAAGAAAGAAAGAAAGAAAGAAAGAAAGAAAGAAAGAAAGAAAGAAAGAAAGAAAAAGAAAGAGAGAAAGAAAGAAAGAAAGAAAGAAAAGAAAGAAAGAAGAAAGAAAGAAAGAAAGAAAGAAAGAAAGAAAGAAAGAAGAAAGAAGAAAGAAAGAAAGAAAGAGAGAGAGAGAGAGAAAGAAAGAAAGAAAGAAAGAAAGAAAGAAAGAAAGAAAAAGAAAGAAAGAAAGAAAGAAAGAAAGGAAGGAAGGAAGAAAGAAAGAAAGAAAGAAAGAAAAAGAAAAGAAAGAAACCAGGGAGGGAGACAAATCACAAGAGACTCTTAATCATAGGCAACAAACTGAGGGTTACGGTAGGGAGGGGGGTGGAGGCTGGGGTAACTGTGTGATGGACATTAAGGAGGGCATGTGATGTCATGAACACTGGGTGTTATACACAACTGATGAATCACTGACCTCTACCGCTGAAACTACTAATACATTATATGTTAATTAATTGAATTCAAATTTAAAAAGTTTTTTAAAAAAGAGGAGTCCCTTGCAGATGTAATAGTTAAGGTGAGGTCCTATTAGAGTAAGGGGGGCTCCGCTCCAGTACAACAGGTGCCCTAGCAGACAGTCCTGTGAGGACAGAGATGTGAGGAGAATGCCCAGGGAACATGATGACAAAGAAGGGGCCCTGTGACTACAAGCCACAGAAAGCCAACCATGCCAGCAGACCCCTGAAGGTGGGGATGAGGGATGGATCGAACAGAGTCTTCCTCACGACTCCAGAAGGAAGCAACCCTGCGGACACCTTGACCTTGGGCTTCCAGCCTCCAGAAGCGGAAGACAGTACGTCCCTGTTGTGTAAGCCTCCCTATGTGTGGTCTTTTTTACAGCACGCTGAGCAGATGAAGACGCTATGTAAGGTAACATCTCCCTCCTCCACGTGACAGAGAGCAACTTCAACATCGGGAGTATTAGGTGCACGTGCACTCTCAACCATGCCCTGAGGCCACCCTGGAGCTGAAAAGGGCGCAGACCTGAGTTTGGGTCCCGCCGCGTGGCCCTGAGCTCAGTATCTTCCGCGGTAATAGAGGGCGTAACACCTGCAGAGCCGACCCACGTGATCCTCAAGAGAATCAAACAGAACAACACAGGAATGTGCTTTGCCCCCGAATGAGCTAAACAAATACCACATCCAGTGTTGTCATCGGTCATGTATCTGACATAGCTCTCTGGCCCTGTCATGATGTCATCATACAATGATTCTCCAATTAAGACCTGCTATTTTTTTATTTTATGTATACATTCATTTATTCATGTGTTTATTGACTAAATATTCATTGAGGTACTCCAATGAGCTGGGATGCCAAGGATACTAAAAAGACCCTGTCTCCACTCTTTACAGACCTCTTATCTGACTGGATAAACATCTCCTGTCATCTCTCTGAAGATGTACTCTGACTACGAAAGTCAGGAAAACAGAGAACACAGAGCCAGGCTGAAAGCAGAGGAACGTGTAGAAGTCTCAGAAGCACAATGACAGGGATGAGTTGATTGGGGGGGGAGGACGGATGCTCACAGGTGTCACTGATAAGCTTGATTGTGAAAAAAGGGAACACAGAAGATCCAAATACCCATCAGAATGTCGGCGTGTGGACTGAAGCTCCCTGTGACCTGGGAAACCTCAGTCTCTCAGGAACAGGTAACACAGAGATGGTAATCATGAGCAGTTAGCTGGATCTCAAGAGATGGGAGACGGTATTTATCCGAAGTTTATGCTACAAGACAATCACGGACAGCATGCTTGCATCACCGCCCCCGGGGCCTCCACCGGCCAACTTCATATGTGGAAACACTACCCCCCAGTGTTATGCTGTTAGGAGGTGAGGCCTCTAGGAGGTGATGAGGTCATGAGGGTGGAGCCTCCTCAGTGGGCTTAAGTGCCCTCCTGAGAGTCACAAGAAGCGTGTCTCTTCTCCCTGCTCCCCGTCCTGCAAAGACACAGCGAGGAGTCTGCTGTCTGCAACCTGGGAGAGGGTTCCAGAACCCAGTCATGCTGGCACCCTGCTCTTGGACCTCCAGCCTCCAGAAGTCTAAGAAATAACCCTCTGTTGTTTATAAGCGACCCAGCCCGTAGCATTTTGGTATAGCCACCAGAACAGACTGAGACAGAAGCCCTTACTGTGCAGTTGTCAGGAAGACAGCCTGGCCCTCCACCATTGGGCAAAGCACCCCGAGCTAGAGATAAGAAAACCAAATATGCCCCATGAGAAGTCAAGCCCACCAAGGAGACTGCCAAGTTCCACAACCCACACACACCACCTAAATGCCAACGAATATTAAGTAAGAAGTCTGCCGGGAGGTTGGAGGACCGCCATACGGGCTCTGAGGAATTGTCTAGGGATATTGGACTGAGGGAGGTCAGGAAGGCTTCCCTGACGAAGGGCCTGAAGCCGAGATAGGAAGATGAGTAAGAGTTAGGGTTAGGACGCAGATCCCCAAGTGCAGGGAGCAGTGTGTGGAAAGGACTTCTCGAGACACAGAGGCCCTGGAAGAAGCCATCGTGGCCACAGAGCCAAGAAAGATTGGTGAGCTGGACCATGCAAAACACTACTGGTGAGTGAAGAACAAGAGCGAGACAAAATACAACGGTCTGCCAGATGTTCTCTGTGACACCTGTGGATAGAATGATATCCTACGGCAAGAAATGAGGGCCATATGCTCTCTTTTGTCTTCTAGGGTGGCATCCTCATAATAGCTAAAGTTACAACACTCTTTCTGAGAAGTGCACTGTTTTAGGTAACATTTCTTTCCAACTCAAATGAACAAAATCATTTTTGAGATGTAACAGGACGTCTAATGACCGTACCGGCTTTCTGCAGTCTGACTGTCAATGTCACAACTTCAAAAAAATACGCCAGGACGTGGATGTGAGGTTTCACAGAACTACAGAAGGTACACACACAAGGAGCCATGCACCATTTGTGTACCTGCGCAGATGGCTTTACATGTTCAGGCTTATCTGAAGATAAAATCTGGACTTATATTAAAGCTCCAGAAAGCATAATCATCTTGCAATCCATATTCAAATAAGTATGTTTTCATTTGCTCAATACCTGACAAAATAATGATGAAAAGGCTCCTATTTTTTTCAACTTTACAAATATTCCAGATGTTTCCATTTCTCTTTAATGACAGCAGTGGAGGAAAAATATAAACAGAGAGCATGAAGATATCACCTCTTTTTTCATACTAGATATTTGTTCCCAAAATGGTAGCTACATGTGGAATCAGTGCAGCTCTACAAACTGCTTTGGTCTGATGTGTAGTCTGGTCTCTCAGCGTCATGCCAGGGCTGCCTCGCATAGCAGGTCCTGCTGCATATCCTCAGAAACTAAAAGCAAAAATCTGTCTCCTCAGCCCCTCAGAGCCACCCTACCTCCCAACTTCTCCTGAGATGGCAGAAAAAAGAGGAAACTAGAGAACACTGGCTCCCTCCAGAGATAGGAGGAGGTCAGACCATGCAGCAAGACAGAAAGGATGGATTCTCGGCAAGCTGGATCTTCTTTGGAAACTTGCTGACTTTTCACTTCCAAGCAATTTCTGTGCACAGACCCATAACCGGTTTGGGTGAATTTTGAGGTCTTGCACCTGAGCTAGTCACCCATCTCTTACCAGAATCTTTCTTTGACACTCCTCTGTAGGGCATGGCACATGAAATCCAACCTTACGTGCACATGCAGAATGTTCCCGTTTTGCTGGGCACGCCTGTATTTACAGTGAAAGAACTGTGACTGCAGGTAACAGCACACTCCACACACCCCTCGGCCTGAACATGCACGGAACACCCGTAGACGCCACGTGGTCATCTTCCCTCCGCACATCACCTTTAACACAAACGCTTCAGTCTTTGTTAAAATCCTAGGTGAGTGTCTCGCCATGGCGTTTTCAACCAAGCAAACTACAAATAGGATTAGAGGACATAAAGCACTAACGACCTTGATCAGACAGCTCAACGTAACAATTAAGGTTCATGGATTTAGATGAATACGCAGAAGATCCACATTTCACTGCAAATGTGAATTAACACAAGACCATTTAATTGCAGATGGAAAACCTTAGAAGCAGTTAAAGAATATTGACTTCTAGAGGTAATGGCGATGTGGAAACCAGAAATAGAAGTCCAGGAGAAGGTGAAGGGCCTGGAGATGTCGGATTTATTCCAGCTGCATATTGTCATGAAGAGGAGCAATTCCTTTGTATAACCGAGTTCTTTTTGTCAGTGAAAAATGATAACATCCTGCATTCTTGGCCTTGACTCCGTCTCTTAAGCGGTGGTAGGTAGGACAGACTCCAAACAGTTCATTCTATTTCATTCTACCCATTTATGAGTGCAGACAATTATTGACAGCTGCCTACAATTAAAAGAAATACAAAGTATAGATTTAAGAATATTACCTTTCGCAGGAACCTTAAAGCCCAAGGCAGCCCTCTGACTCTCCAGATAAATGAACTGAGACTTCTCATTTCAAATGCCCTCTCCTGGTGGAAGGGACAGCGTCCATGCCCGTGGTTAATCCTCACCCCTCCTGTTCGGGGAGCAAAGGGAACAGAGAGCAAGACGGGTAATGTATGAAATCACTCAACGAAGACCCATGGGCCCCCGTCGCTGGACCTCCTTCATGATCCATTCCCCATGGAGCAGCGAGAGAAAATCTGTAAAGTACGGCAAGGTCTGCATCCCGTGTCCCCCCTCCATGGGCTCTGCTCTGATTAGACAAGAATGAGGTTCTATACCAGGGGACTTTAACTTGGGGCAAGGGGTTTGGGAACTCAGGCAGGGTCAAGTTTTCCTCCGCTAGGGTTCCCAGCCTCAGTTCGGAATCCAGCACTTCCCTCTGTTAATTTCATGTGTCAACTTGACTGGGCCAGGCTGTCCAGATATTTGAGCAAACATTATTTCTAGGTGTGTCTGTGGGGGGGATTTCTGGAAGCGATGAGCATTTGGAAGAGTAGACATTATAGTAGTCATGAGACCAGCTTCTAAATCTGGTTAGATAACATGTTAATAAAGGAGCACACAATACTGTAATGCAAATGTGTTTCGTAATCCTTTGGTAACGATTTGGAGCCCTGTGTCTTTTATTTTATGCACTTTTTAAAAAAAAACGTTATTCCGGGAAGAGATCCATAGGCTCTGGCAGATTGTCGGGGGATCTCTGGTACTGGAACATTCTGGAGCACCTGCCTCCAAGAGCCCTGGGGGCACCCCGCACCACTAAACCTCATTTTCCACATCCAGCCACTTCCTTCTTGCCCCCAAGCCTACTAGCACCTCAGGCTGTGTGCTTCCTCTGCCCTCTGCCCTCTGCCCTCTGCCCTCTGCCCTCCGCCTGGAGTAAACCCCATGCTCCTCACTCAGTTCATTCTTCTCATTTGGGTCTCACCTCAAGGTCTCCTCCATGTGGAAACCTGCCTGGCCTCTCCCTCTGTTCTACTCTGGACCAGGGGTCGGCACTCTTCTTCTGTAAGGGACCAGATAGCAAACATTTTAAGCTTTGCGGGCCACTCCAGTCTGTCACAAGCACTCACCCTGTCGCTGTATTTGTGAAAGAGGCCATAGACAGTGTGCAAATGAATGAGTGTGGCTGCCATCTGATACACTTTATAAAAACAGGCTCCAGGTCAGGTTAGACCCACTCCCCAGAGCGCTGACCTCTGCTCTATGACCTGAGTATCAAATGTATATTATTGTATAGTAAATGCCTCCCAACTGGAATGAATCCTACATTTGTGAACAGGGACATGGGCTCTCCATTCTCTCTTATCCAGTGTTCGGCATCGATAATACTGTCAGGTGTTGGTCAATGAATAAAAAAAAGTAAGGTGATGATACTGTGGCCCCAGGAGAGAAGCAAGTTGTGGTTAGTTCTTAAAAACATATGTATATTTCCCCCAGTTTCCTGTAGTGGACCTTTTATGATAATAGAGCAGAACATCTGTCCAGAGATTCCTCTAGAGAGATTTCCCTCAGAATCCCATTTATCAGAATTCAAAATCTTACTTTTCAAGGATACTTGGTCCCTAATGCATATCAAAAGCCACTGAATTCCTGACAGTTGGGCAAGTCAAAACCACAGGAATATACATAGCTTTTCCTCTTGTAGTTCTTTTGCTTACAGCCAAAATATCAAATGTTAAAACTCACCTGATCGTTATCATTAAAATGTCTATACTACCCAAAGCGATCTACAGACTTAACACAATCCCTATCAAAATACCAACATAGTCTCTTACAGAACTAGAACAATCAATCCTAAAATTTAATGGAGCCAAAAAAGACCCCGAGTAGCCAAAGCAATCTGAAATAAAGAAACAAACAAACAAACAAAAAAAACAAAAACAAAAACTGGAGGCATCCTAATTCCAGAGTTCAAGCTATATTACAAAGCAGCAGTTATTAAAACAGTATGGTAGAGGCACACAAATAGACACATAGACCAATGGAACAGAATGGAAAACCCAGAAATAAACCCACAATTATATGGCCAATTACTCTTCAACAAAAGAGGAATGAATATGCAATGGGAAAAAGACAGTCTCTTCCAAATGGTGTTGGGAACACTAGACATACACATGCAAAAGAATGAAACTTTCTTTGACCATACAGAAAAATAAACTCAAAATGGATGAAAGACCTAAATGTGAGACCTGAAGCCATGAAAATCCTTGAAAAGAGCACAGATAGTAATTTCTCAGACATTGGCCATAGCAACATTTTTCCAGATATGTCTCCTGAGGCAAGGGAAACAAAATCAAAAATAAACTATTATGACTATATCAAAACAAAAGTCTCTTCACAATGAAGGAAACAATCAACAAAAACAAAAGGCAACCTATGGAGTGGGAAGAGATATTTGCAAATGACATATCTGATAAAGGGTTAGTATCCAAACTATATAAAGAACTTATAAAACCCAACACCCCCAAAAAACCCCAAATAATCCAATTTAAAAATGGGCAGAAGAGGGGTGCTTGTGTGGCTCAGTCAATTAAGCATCTGCCTTCAGCTCAGGTCATGATCCCAGCGTCCCAGGATGGACCTGCTCAGCAAGGGAGCCTGCTTCTCCCTCCCCCTGCTTGTGCTCTCCCTCGCTCTCTCCCCCATTAAATAAATAAATAAATAAATAAATAAATAAATAAATAAATAAATAAAAAGGGCAGAAGATATAAACAGACATTTCTCCAAAGAAGACATCCAGATGACCAACAGATATATGAAAAATGCTCAATATCACTCATCATCAGCAAAATGCAAATGCAAATCAAAACTACAATGAGATATCACCTCACACCAGTCAGAATGGCTAAAATAAAAAACACAGGAAATAATAGGTGTTGGCGAGGATGTGGAGAAAAAGGAACCCTCTGACACTGTTGGTGGGAATGAAAACTATGCAGCCACTGTGGAAAACAGTATGGAGTTTCCCCAAAAAATTTAAAATAGAACCATCCTATGATCCAGCAATAGCACTACTGGGTATTTACCTAAAAAATACAAAAACACTAATTCAAAGGGATACATGCACCTCTATGTTTATAGTAGTATTATTTACAATAGCCAAGATATGGAAGCAGACCAACTGTCCATCAATAGATGAATGGATAAAGAAGATATGGTACACACACACACACACACACACACTGGAATATTACTCAGCCATAAAAACTTAAATCTTGCCATTTGCAATGACATGGATAGAGCTAGAAGAGTATTATGCTAAGCAAAATAACTCAGTCAGAAAAAGACAAATACCATATGATCTCCCCCATAGGTGGAATTTAAGAAACAAAACAAATGAGCATAGGAAAAAAAGAGAGAGAAAGAGACAACCAAAAATAGAATCTTAACTATAGAGAACAAACTGATGTTTAGCAGAAGGGAGGTGGGTGGGAGGGATGGGTGAAATAGGTGAAGAGGATAAAAGAGCACATTTACCATGATGAAAAAATAAAATAATTTTTAAAATCTCATTTCATTCACTCATATATGGAAATGAAGCAACAAAACAGATGAACCCTATCAGGAAAAACAGGGAAGCAAACCATAGAGACTCTTAACTATAGAGAACAAACTGGAGGTTGCTGGAGGGAGGTGGGCAGGGGATGGGCTAGGTGGGTGATGGTCATTAAGGAGGGCATTTGTTGTGATGAGCACTGGGTGTTATATGTAAGTGATGAATCACTAATTCTACGCTTGAAACTAGTATTACATTGTATGTTAACTAACTAGAATTTAAGTAAAAACTTGAAAAAAAATCTTATTTCAGGGCTATTTGATCCACCACTTATTCAGCATGGATTTGTAGAAAGACATTTACTTTGTTCACCAAAGAAAATATCCACAGAATTATGCCCAGTTTTCATTCAAGTGGGTAGTTATTTCATATAATCACATCTCTCAGTTATATATTTGGTTATTAGAAGTTAATGAAGTGAGTACTATCTTCAAACTTGTATTTTAACATGTACATTCAATGCCCTATAAGTTAAAGTAAGAGGTTTTATAATGATCTGCTTATATAGTCAAATGTAACCCTGCTAAAGAACAGAATGACAAATAATTGTACATGTCGGAAACATCCATCAACAATAATAACATCTTACATTTTACATGGTTAATAATTTAACAGCAATGTTTATCTTATCTGATGTTCACAAAAACCCTGGATCATAATCAAGGCAAGACTATTATATTATGTCTACCTCACAGATAAGAAAACCAAGACACCATTACATCATGTAGTTAGCTTAAGTAGTATTTTACTAAGCAAGAGCCAATCTGAACCCAGATCTGTTGGACCACAATACAACATTATTCCTCAATCAGCAGTACTGGCCCCAGGATCACTGGATGCAGAGAAATCAAGGAAAAGATTCAGCACCAAGTAATTCACATTGTTAGTAAAGCTCAGGTCACTCCTGGGGGTTCTCTCTGGGGGTTCCATCAAACATTCACAATAACTAACACAGAGCAGAGTAGATCAGACAGAGGAAGTAGCAGAATATCTGGGTTAATAATAGAAAAATACCTAAAACATCCTCAAGTATTCCAAATTTATTTCAAAACTGAACAATATGCACTTCTGAATAACCCATGGGTCAAGGAGGAGATCAAAGAGAAATTACTAAATATTTCTAACTGAAAACCAAAATACAACCTATCAGAATCTGTGGGACACAACTAAATGAATGCTTAAAGGGAAATTAACAGGATTAAATGCTAACATTTACAAAAGAAGAAAAGTCTCAAATCAAGTATCTAAGCTTCCACCTTGAGGAATTAGCCATAGAAGAGTAAATTAAACCCAAAGAAATCACAGGGGAGCAAATAGTTCAGGGCAGAAATAAATGAAATAGAAAAGCAATAGAGAAAAGTCAAAGAAACCAAGAGCTGATTCTTTGAAAAATTCAATAAAATTAGTAAACTAGTAGTCAGACGGACAAGGCAGGTGGGGGCAGGAGGGAGAGAAGGAAAACACGCTACCTATACCAGGAATGAAAAGGAGGACATTACTACAAATCCCACAAACATTAAAAGGATAATAAGGCATATTATAAATGACTTTATACCAATAAATTCAATAACATACATGAAATGGAAAAATTCCTTGAAGGAGAAACTACCAACAGTCACTCCAAAAGAAACATTCTGAAAAATCCTACATCTGTTAAGGAAATTGAAATCTTAGAACAAAGAAAACTCCAGACCAGACGATTTCATCTGGAATTTCATCATCAAATTCCTCTAAACATTTAATAAAGAAATAACAATTTTACACACTGGTGCAGAAAATACAAGAAGAGAAAACACTTCCTGACTCATTATATGAGACCAGAATTACCCTGATACCAAAATCAAAGATATTACAAGAAAATAAAACAAAACTAGAGATTATAAGCATAGCCATATAAATCCTTACCAAAATATTAGCAAATCGAATTCAGATATATATACACCATGACCAAGTGATATTTATCCCAAGAATGAAAGGTTGGCTTGATATTTAAAAATCAATCAATATAATATACCATATCCACAGACTAACTCTGAAATTAAAATGATTATCTTAATAAATGTGAAAAACACATTGACAAATGTTGACATCTCCTGATTAAAAACTCTCAGAAAGCTAGGAAAATAAGAGAACTTCCTCGCGATTCTGTTATATTCCCTTCTTCTCTGTTATATCCTTTTGTTCAAAGGAGTCACAAGCCCATCCAGGCTCAAGAGATAAGGACTTAAACCCCACCTCTTGACAGCAGGAGTGTCAAATAATTTTCAGCAATTTAAAAAAATCACCATAGACCATCTTCTGGCAAAAACTATTGAAATTTCTTTCACATGCAAAATCCATTCCATACCCTCCAGAGACCCCACTTTTAAATACCAAATTTTGATCAAAAGAATAAGACAAAAGTGGTGCTGAGTGACTTCACCTCTGAGGCTGGGTCATAAAGGTGCTAAAGCTTTCATCTTATTCATGGGAACACTTGTGCTCTGAGCCCTGAGCTGCCCTGTGAGAGCCCAACCATCCTACAGCTGCCATATTGTCAGGAGGTCCAAGCTACATGGAGAGGTCACATCAGGCACTTCAGTTCCCATTCAGCTGGCTGCGGAGCAGAAACAAGCCAGCTCAACAATCTCCTGTCTGAATCTTAAGTCACAGAATCCATAAGCATACAAAATGTTGTTTGATGTCACTAAATTTGGAGATATTTATTATGCAGCAGTAGATAACTGGAAAAATTTGTAACTGGAACATTACTACTGCTTTGCCTATACTATTCTTTTCTAGATGAAAGAAGTCAGCAATTTCTCTCAGCAATATAAAGTTGGCTAACTCCTTTTAAGGTATTCAAGATTTTCAAGAAGTTTAAATGCACATGCTCTTTAGATAAACACAAAAGATCTCTTACACAACCTGAAATTTCTAAATAAATTTTTACAACCTTATTTTGAAAACCCAGGAAGGATACAGAGAACTACTTTTCATTTTGAACCGCATACCTCCCCAGATCCTGATTTATTCCCCTAATACTGAATGCCATGTCAATCACAGATCTATCGTGACATGTCAATCACAATTACTGATCCAAAGAAAGGATCCATCTCTGTTTCTACTACACATAGTATGTGCATTTCCAAAAACTCAGTCATTGAGGAATACTATCAAATATTTCAAAATTATATGACAATGTTTTAATTCACTAGTGTGCCCCAAAAGTATAATCCACAATTTTGATACCCTATATACAATTAATTATCTATGCCCTACTATCGAAATACTAAAGACATAAGACATATAAGTAAACTACAATGTAAATATAAAACTTTTTGGGGGTGCCTGGATGGCTCAATTGGTTAAGCGTCTGCCTTAGGTTCCAGTCTTGATCCCATGAGCCCAGGGTGCTGCGATCAAGCCGAGCATCGGGCCCCCTGCTCAGAGCGGAGTCTGTTTCTCCCGCTCCCTCAGCTCCCCCCCCTGCTTGTGCTCTCTCTCTCGCTCACTCTCTCAAATAAATAAACAGTTTTTTTTTAAATTTTATTGTAAGGAAAGAATTTCTCATTGACCATCTGGCACATTGTTTTTTTTCTTTCCTGTAAAAACTCTTTCAAATCCTCCTAAATATTTCTTAATTATGTGAGAGTCTTCAAGGACAATAAGGACCAGCCCTGTAAAGGTGAACTCATCTGCAATGTTGTCATTTATGTTTCCTCATATTATGTGGTTTCCGCATCCTCTTTATGCCAATGTCTTTCTCATTCATTCGAGGTTGAAAATGCTATGGAGTCTTTTTTGTTTTCCTTTTGAAGTATGAAAGAGACTTCCATGTTTCTAAAAAAAAGAGATGCTTGGTGACAACCAGGCAGCTTTTTAAAATTCTTTAATCAGCTCGGAGAGTTAATTAATCACTTGGTGACCCCATGCCTGTCCCAAGAGTAGGCACGCGATGCATATACCATTAACACAAATCCTATTTTCTTCAAAAATGAACACTGATAAGAGGAAAAAAAAGTATTCAGGCGTCTTAATTAACTCATCCCGATGCTGCCATTTGAAAGCGAGAATATCACCTGGTGGTTAATTCTCTGAGATTGGAGAGCAATTCAGCTTAAATCTAGATAGGTCTAAGAGTGAGTATAAGGGAAACGTGTACACATACACAGATGAGGGCATAGTTTCAAAATAGTAACCAAAGGATATTATTCTTCTACCCTTTAAAGTAGAAAATGAGGAGGGGCACCTGGGCGGCTCAGTGAGTTAAGCGTCCAACTCTTGGTTTCAGCTCAGGTCGTGATCTCAGGGTCATGAGACTGAGCCCCACATTGGGCTCTGCGCTCAGCGTGGGGTATGCTTAAGTTTCTCTCTCCCTCTGCCCTTCCCCCCGAGCTCATGCACACATGCGCTCTCTCTCTAAAATAAATGAACAAATCTTTAAAAAAATAGACAATGAGGTTTAGGTTTATTGCCAAGAAGAACAAGAACAAAAAGCTTAACGTTGAATTCTTAGCTATGATTGTCACGTTCTGCTGATTGCTTCGCCTTCTGCATCTTCACTTAAGATTATCTTCCAGTGACCCCTGAAATCTTCTCCCCCTAGAGCTGCACTGGAACCCCTCCCAAAATCTACTTGCTTTATTAGGCATTTATTTAACAAATATTGATGGAGCGCCTGCTATGTTCCAGGCACTATTCTAGGCACTGAGGATACAGAAATAGACAAAACAGACAAAGTTGCCTGCCTTTTTGGAGTTCACAATCTGGAGCAGCAATACAGACAACAAATAAGAAGCCATATAATGTGTGAGATGGTGAAAGGTGATATGGAGAAAAATTAAGGAGAAAAGAGGGATGGAGGGTAAGAGTACAATTTTAAATAGAGTAGTCACGGGACGTGTCCCTGAAAGGGTAACATCTGAGCAACAGTGCAAAGGAGATGAGAGAGGGAGCCATGTGATATCGAGGAAAAGAACAGGCTAAGCAAAAAGGGCAGCCTTTGCAAGGGCCCTGAGGCAGAAAAATGTCTGAGTCCTTAAAGGACCAGCAAGGACCCCAGTGTGTCTGGAGGAAGATGAGGAAAGGGGGGAAGTACGGGACTAGGTCAGGGACTCAGCTGACCAGATCCTGTAAGGCCTTGCAGGCCCTAGTAAGGCATTTGTCTCTTACTTAGAGGGAGACTGAAAGGCGTGAAAAGATTGTGAGCAGAACATGACATGACCTGCAGGGAAGAGAGGACAAAAGGGCAAAAGCGAGGAGCTGGAAGGCCCCTGTCCGGGAAAGAGAGTATGGTGGCTGGCAGCAGGCTGCGCACGGACCAGACAGCGGGCACCGGTGGGGAGGAGGGGCAGGCTGTCTGTACAATCTCAGGTGAGGCTGATACACTTTGCTGTCATATTGGACATGGGGCATAGAAGCAAGAGACGATCCGCCAACCCCAAGGCTTTGTGGCTTATGCACTTAGAAAGATAGGGTTTCCTTTCTGAGATCAGAAGAAAGGCAGGTGAAAGAAGACCAGAAATGTATCAGAGCAAGTTTCACGCAGTTTTCTCTGTCAACCATTGCTTCTCTTAAAGAAAAGGGGTGGGTGGGAGACTTCATCTAAAATTCACTAAGGTTCTTTGTTAAATAATAAAAGGGCCACATTCTTCCATTCCTCATCTCTCCAAATACGCTACACAAAAAAACTGGCCAGAGCAAAAAAACATTTTAAAGAAAGAATTGGTTTAAAAAAATAAATTTCTCCCAGCCAGAGCAAACACTTGTATAGCAACATTTCTTTTTTCTTCATCTTAAAATTCAATCCCAGGAAATCACTTTTACAGGGACCATCCTGATTTCCCCAAATGAGCAACATTACAATGTTCTCCTTGCATGATGCCTGTGTAACCTGCAAAGGTACGTGTCCACGTGGATGTGTGTGCGCACACGGGTGCAGGCATGAAGGCGTAGCTATCGGAGACCTACGTATTCTATGCCTGAGAGTCAGAGCGTTCTCTAAAAGTGGGGGAGTGCACTGTCCCTCATTTTCAATCTGTGCATCACAGCAGAGCCAGTGACAATAATACATCAGTGATGACACGCTTGTTTTCTTTATGAAAGAGTAGATTAATTATATTCCCGTTTGCTGCCCAGTCGAGGCAGAAGCGATTTAAAAGACGAAACTCACACCGACTGACCCTCATCCGTTTTTCCATTAGTCACCTGAAGCTTACTAAGTTTAATGGCCTGTGACACACTCTCTAAAAGGGTGGGAAAGTTACAGGACGTAATCAATACAGCTGTCCCCCTTTTCCACCCTTCCCCTTCAAGATAACTTATAAATTTCTCTCCCTATACTGTATGCTCCTCTTCCTCGTAGGGCTCAGATGTCAGAAAGAGAAAATGCTTACCACTGTCAGGTTTTATGCGGCCCATAACTAAGCGCTCAATCAATAAGCAACTTTAAAAGTGGCCTGTTTAAAGAAGCGGCTCTGAGCAGTAAGGTGCACCTATTATGCAGAACTTCGGCCTCTGTCTGGAATTCTATGAATCAGAGATGAGGCCACGGGCTGCTTTATTTCTAAATTGAAAGCATGCAACAGCCAAAGTCACTGGAGGCGATCTATAAAGTCTGAGTCTTATCGCAGGGAGTACTTTCAAAATGACCTATTCAGAAAGCTAATGTTCCGTGTAGTACAGTGAACAGATAAAATAATGAACCTCTGCCCCCATAAAATATTTTGATAAATACCTGGTTTAATAGGCTGCTTCACCAGATTAATCTTACCTGAAGTCAGTCTTCCTCCAAAGTTAGCTAGAACTCTCAATGAATGGTAACCAGATGATGAGAAACTATTTTTATCCCACTAAGCATGAAAAATATCGCCTAGAAACATCTACTTAGAGACTAACACTTTCCAAAGTACAATGGTCATCGGCCTTTTTCCCACTGAGAGAAATCCGTCCCTTTCCGCACCTGGTAAAGTCTTGGCCATGGTCTTCTCCAGTGGAAGCTGCCACGTTTTAATTGAAATCCTTTCTAAGCAGACTATAAATTCACCACGGACAGAGACTCTGCCATAGTCATCTCTGCCTGCTTCACAGAAGCAAGGAAAATTTCTTCGTGCATGATAGAACATTGAGGAAATATTTGCTGGCTTGATTTGAAACATCCACTTTAAGTCTTCCATGAGCAGGGTGTTAGTCAGGGTTCTCCAGAGAAACAAAACCAAGAGGATTTTTATAGATAGATAGAAGAAAAGATTTATTGTAGGAATTGGCTCACGCGATCGTGGAAATGGAGAAATCCCACCATCTGCCGTCTGCAAGCTGGAAGCACAGAAACGCAGTGGTGTAACTTAGTCTGAGTCTAAAGGCCTGAGAATCTTGGTCTGTCTGAGAGCCCGGGAACCGAGAATGCCCACGGCCAAGGGTAGGAGAAGATCGATGTCTCAGCTAAAGCAGAAAGCGCGAATTCACTCTCCCTCTGCATTTTCGTTCTCTTTGGGCCCTCAGTGGATTGGCTGCTACCCACCCACACTGTTGAGGGGCACCTTCTTTACTCAGTCTCCTGAGTCATGCTCATTCCTTCCGGAAACACCCCCACGGACACGCCCAGGAATAAGGTCTTACCAACTACCTGGGCATTCCTTAGCTTGGCCAATGATACACAAAATTAAGCATAACATGTAGTATTGAAAATATTGAAAGAAATAAGTTTTTGTCCATTATTAATGTCACTTGCACTTACAATAGTCTTCTCTTACTAGCAAGCACTAACTCAACAGAGATTTTTTTTTTTTTAGATTTTATTTATTTATTTGACAGAGACACAGCAAGAGAGGGAACACAAGCAGGGGGAGTGAGAGAGGGAGAAGCAGGCTTCCCGCTGAGCAGGGAGCCCGATGCAGGACCCGATCCCAGGACCCTAGGATCATGACCTGAGCCAAAGGCAGACGCTTAACGACTGAGCCACCCAGGCGTCCCAACAGAGACGGTTTCATCCCCCTGGGGGCGCTATTGCTTGGATTACCCACCACATGAGATGTACCTAATCCCCTGCCACCTCAGGGATATCGACCCCCAACCATTTAGTAAAGGGGGGTGGGCTTTTTATTGCCAGAAGAACTGTCCCCAAAGTGTGTACATCCTTTACACTTTCAAAGGAACTGGTATATCCTCACTAACTTCTTTTCAAGGTACTCTGGAATGCTCTTCTATGTAAAAATACTAATCACAATGCAAATGAGTAACTATAACATTCTGACCAGCAAATACCCCCAAAATGAGGGCCCCTCAAAAACCCACACAGAGAAGCTGCTTGATTTTTGTTTCCTGAATCTTCCTTAAAAGATCTCTGCTAAGGAGTCGGTACAGAATGTCGATTCAATAGCACCATGCCAGACCACTGGACTTTTGAAAAATTAAAAACAAAACAAAACAAAAAAACTAATTCCTTCCTATACATGCTTTCATCTTTGTGCTGCAAGCTGTGACTTCTTCAATTACCAGGAAAAAAAGTAGATTTCGTAGTCAGGTAGTACCCGGAGGTATATTTTTCTCCTCCGAAACTAATAAGGGCGCTTACCCCCTTGAGCAACAGTGAGGCAAAGAGAACCATCATTGCAGGGAATTCTTTAGACCATTTCTGTTCCAATTTGAGCACACAAAGTTCCTAAGTATTTTGAAGTGACTAATAGTCCCATGTAGGAACTTTTGAGTATTCTTTTATAACCTACCATGCCAGCAGAGAGTATCTCGGCCTCCATATGCTCCTCTCCCAGCCCCCTGCCCTCTGCATGCACTCCCTCTGGCCCTTCTCCAGGGTCAGGACCTCTGGATGTATGCCACGTTCATATCTCTCAGAGTCTGGGCTCAGCCTCCGGAAGAAAGAGGCCAAGCAATATTAGGGCTCAGTGAATGGTGCAGGGCAAGTGTGTGGCTCAGCCACCCCGGGGCATGGGCTTCATCCTCGTGGAGAGCTGCACTAAAACCCGCTCACTCCTGGTCCCCGAGCCCAGGCCTCCACTGGGCTGGCGGCCAAGGATAAGCAAGTTCATGAATAAGAAGACCTATTATGTAATGGGCTCCAACGATGGCCCCCTGTATACCTCCTTACTAAATAAGGATTTAAGAATCCCAAGTCAGAGGACAGTGGAACTGGCATCTTCCGTGCATCCAGGGAAAGGGACTGAGAAGCGGGTACCACCTGCTTACTGGGGCCCATATCACCCTGCCGGCTCCCAAGCCTCTTGTGTCTCTGGGCTGTGGGAGGATAAGCCCCATGCACACTACGTTCACGGGCTGCCCCGTTTTTCTCCTTCAGCATCACTGCTCGGCTGACTTGGCTCTTGCTGGCATTTGAACCAGCCAGAGGGGCAGGGCTTCTTTGCTCTCGCTGAAGCCATCCAGCTGTGCCGTGGGCGGAAGCCGGCACCCGAGCCCCACAACCAGCATCCTGGACTCTGGAATGAAGAAAGAGAAGAGGGGCCAGATCTTGCCCCCTTGAAAGGACGTGACCAGGAATTTGCCCCCATCGCTTGTGCATGTCAGCCCGCTGTCAGAACGTAGACTGGGCAGCCCCGCCTCCATTGTGTCTCAGACGGGGTGCTTTCCCGTGTAGCACTGGAAGTCCCAAAACACCCCTCAGACCAGGGCCTCCCTGGATGATGCGCCACTGTAAGGAGGATTCTGTGACCAGAGGGACAAGGGGAGAACAGACACTGGGGTCCACCAACAACCCCTGCCCCGTGTCCCCTAACTTCCGATCTGCATCTCTCTCCTGTTCTTGTTTCCTCTTGTTAAAATTAATCTTATTTGCTCTAACGACAGGTGGCTTTTCCTTTCTATCTCGTGGTCTCATATTGCCATGCTTTCCCAGAACAGGACAGCCCTAGGGGTGCCGACGCAGGTGTGACCCTCTAAGTACCC
Organism: Eumetopias jubatus; assembly: GCF_037043125.1. Classification (NCBI taxonomy): domain Eukaryota; kingdom Metazoa; phylum Chordata; class Mammalia; order Carnivora; family Otariidae; genus Eumetopias; species Eumetopias jubatus. The sequence continues at coordinate 6,643,156 of NW_028274808.1, forward strand.
CTATTGGACATGGGGAGGACACAGTCAGACAGACAGATGGCGTTACATGTGTGCACGCACCCACACAGCACAAAGGGTATATCTCACAAGATGCAGAGCACGTAGCTCGGGTTTGGGGTTAACAAGTGATTTCTAACCTTTCCTTGTGCTTTCTCATGTGTTTCAATTTTCTATAGTGACTCTTCATTACTTTCATAATATGGGACAGCTATCATTTTTGAAATATTTGCTAAATTAAACAGTGGTTCATCGTAGGGGAAAGTTGCCTTAATGTCTGCTTCTAAGTCAAGAGTGGAAACCCCTAGAACACCAACCGGGAATCTTTCCGTTCACACCAGATATTTTATCAGCATTCCTGGGCTCATGTCATCTCACGGCTTAATTGTTACTAGTCTCGGTTTACAGGGAGAAATCCGAGGTTTTGTAAGTTTAGCCATCTAATGCTACGCACCACCAAACTAGCGAAGGAACATCTGCTTCTCCAAAGTCTGAGCCATCATCTCGAACATCTGTTGGTGCTTAAAGTGGGCCAAGATCTGCTCTGTGAAGGGAACATGTTTTTATTCATTGAAGGGTCATGACGGGTCCCTGAGTCAGGCCCCACTAGGACCCCTGAGACACAGGCTACCCAGACGGGGTGAGGCACCTGCCCAGAGTCACATAACTGGTTAGGAGCGCCTAACGTCTACACTAGTTACTTCTAACCCAGCCGCAGTTAACGGAGGGCCTTCCTTCTGAAGCAGACATGGCATTAGGACATTATTTACTAAAAAGAAATACTACAATCAAGGAAAGCTTTCAACTTCTTCCATATCACAGGTAAGTTGCAAATCTGAATAGAACAAAAAGCCAGAGAGTCAAAGCGCAGACAATGCACAGGAGAGCCTTTCCGCCATTGCCAGTGTCATTCAAGAGACCGACATCCTGTTAGGACCACAGCCATCTGCAAGGGCAGGTGGTCTCCCCCTCCTGCCATCAACTAACTTTCAAAATGACTGTTTGTGTTTTGAATTCATAGATCTTCACCTATGCAAACCACTGTATGCCCCGATGGTCCAGGTGGTCTACAATTTTCTTGAAAGTCTAACCTATTCCAAATATGAGTCTACAAATTTCTTTTCTCCTGTGTTAGGTGGAGGATGGAAAGTCAGTAGGAACTTCCTGAAGCTTCAGTGCATTTTGCATTTAATGTTTTCAAATGTAAATTTCATGCATATTCTTAATAGTGCCAATAGAAGTCTCCCACTAGAAACACTATGCATTTCATCAATGGAAAAATTAATGCCGAAGATTTGCTTTTTGAGAAGCTCAAGAGATGAAAAGGGCCTTGGGGGTCACTGAGGGTCCAGGAGCTCCCAGCTTCCAAGAGATCACAGCCTGGGCTGCCTCATGCTCTACATGCTGTACAAGTTCACACCTCCAAACTTCTAGCAAACAGGGAAAATCTTTTTTCGGCAATTAAGAATAAATAGTATTTCAGCAATGTCTGTCAGAAAGAAGCTAGAAAGGAACAGGTTCTGCTGCTTGGGTCAGAGAGGAAACACTTGTGGCAGGTTAGGGGGAGAGCAGAGAGTAACTGCAAGCTCAGGCCAACGGAAAAGGCAAATAAATCTCACAGAGCACCTGGACAGCCCAGCCTGGAGGGACATAAAATCACCACGTCAGGGGCACCTGGGGGCTCTCAGTTAAGCGACCAACTCTTGGTTTCGGCTCAGGTCATGATTTCAGGGTGGTGAGGTCGAAGCCCGTGTTGGGCTCCCTGCTCAGCAAGGAGTCTGCTTGAGATCTCTCCCTCTGTCCCTCCCTACCCTGGCTCTCTCTCTCACACAAAAAAAATTTTTTAAATGTCACATCAGGGACAGCACACAACTGGACCCAAAGTGCAACCATGTGGTTTCTGTTCAAAGTGCCTCAGGGATTCTAAAACTCTCTTTTAGTTTTAGGCTCATGTTTACCTTTTCATGGCTTCAAGCATCCTGCATAATATCCTAATATTTGAAAGTGTGCTAACCCCCAGGAGGATAAGCATGGCTGATGTAACCCAGAAATTCCCTTTCACAGATAAGGCAACTGGAACCTTCTGACGGGTTGTCTTGTGTCACCTCTCTAGTAGGGGAAAACCTGATGGGTATTTTATTCAAAGCTCTTTCTCCCCACTTTATAACCTATAAGAGCCCCGGGCAGTGCAGACACCAAGTAGGCCCCAACCACAGAGCAAGAAAGTGAGTGATGCTCGTGTCTTAGCTCAGGGTGCTATAACAAAGTACCACAGACTGGGGTGGGGGGGTGCTTATCAGCCACTCCGGGAGGCTGGACGTGTAAGGTCGGGGTGCCAGGATCGTGGGGCTCCGGTGAAGACCATCTTCCAGGCCTTCATCTGTGTCTTCACATGCTGGAAGGGGCCAGAGAGCCCTCTGGGGGCTCTTTTATAGGGGTGCTAACTCCATCTTTGTGACCTAACCGCTTCCCAGTGTCCCACCTCCTAACACCATCATTTTGAGGATTAGGACCTCAACGTGTGAATTTGGAGGACACAAACATTCAGTCCAGAACAAGTTACACCCAAATAAGGCTGTGCCTACAGATTCATTCCCAGAACTAAACTGCTGGCTCCCCCTCCTTAATCCCTAACGGGGGGCCTCCTGCCCACCCACTCCTTTCCTGCTGAGTGAATGTCTGTGTGACATTTGCCGGGACACCACCTGCTCTCAGCTCTCAGGCCATACCCCGTGACCCATTGTGCTCCGAAGATCCTGGTACATGGTGCTCACAGCTGAATCCTGGCCCTGGCCTACCCCCGCAGAACTTGGCAGCCAGGGTCTTCCCCAGAGCGGCAGCCTTGACTAGAGCCAAGGCTGCGATTCGCAGCCAAGCTCTGCGACTGCCCCGCCCCCCGCCCCCCATCCGGTAACCTCCCCGCTCCCGATGGCGGCTTCTCTTCCGCCCTCTGCTGGGATAGCTGCCTCCTTGCCCCGGCTTCAACCTCTCAGGTCCAGCAGACATCCCTGATCGTTTGATTTAATATCCAGTATTTATCTAGCCATTGGCTCAAGAACGGGTCATTCCCTGGCAGCTCCGAGGCGTGGTACCTGCCACAGGGGATACAGAACAAATAAAGCAAAGCCCAAACAAATGACCAAAACCAGGCGGTGACTTCAAAGAGCCTGCAACCTGCAGAGAAGGGGCGGAGCAAGCGCCCTGAGGGAGGCGTGGAGGTGTCCCCCGGGAGTGCGGGGGTAGCAGACGGGGCCAGGCCAGCAGCCACGGGAGGGTGGATGGTGGCCAGACGACAGGGGAATCCCACGCAGAGCGAGCCACAGGAGCCCAGCACAGAGGGCGAACAGCCTGCTGGGTTCCAAGCCCCCCTCCCCCCCAAGCAGCGTCCGGGCACTTTGCCCAGGGTAAGACAGAGGACTTCGAGGTGGCTGTGCTCTGGGCTGGCTGCAGGACGTCTGACTGCGGTGTTCTCTGCCTTCTCACCACTACCCCTCCTTACGTGCTACAGGGGTTCTGAAACATTCCTGCAAATCCCGGGACACGTCTCCCATCCAGAAGGTGCTATCAGATGGTGCGGGGGCTGTCATCCGAAGGCTTCTTCCCTCACATAGCCGAAGCCTGGGGTGGAAGGGGAAGGGGGGGGAAGGAAGAGGGGAGTGAGGGGGAGGGAATGGGAGGGGGAAGGGCAGGGGGGCAGAACGGAGCCCCCAGGACTCCAGGCTCCCAGCAGGTCCAGTACCAAGCCACGCGAGTCTTCCCGGGAGTTCTGAGCTCCCTCTACGTGCTGCCTCAATATCACAGAAACCTTATGATGGGGGGGCCACCGGAGTCTTCAGCACGCAGACAAGAATACCGAGGGGCAGAGAATTTAAATACTTTCCCCATGCTTCTTCAGGTGGTGGAGCTGGGATCAGATCCCACGTGGCTAACTCCAAAGCCTTAGCAACTCCCATTATCCAAGTAATGGGTCTGCATTGGGCCAGGACCCTCCCCCACCCTCTCTCCCCACTACACACCCTATTTTGGCTTTGAACCACTGTTTGATTCTTCCCAGTCTGGTCCCCCCTCCGCTCAGCACCTTGTGCTGGTCACTGTCAGAGAAAGGCACTAGGTAGGCGAAGGGCGAGGGAGACAAGGATGCCACCTCCAGGCCCCACTGACAGTGAGCAAAGAGGAGAGGGGCTGGGCAGGACCTGGGTGAGACTGCTGTTATTCCCCCTGCTCACCTGCTGTGAGGGAGACTGGCTGGGAGCCAGGAAGGAAGGCTGGACACCACCCTACAGCGGCTCCTCGCTCCTTCCCACCATCCCTTACACCCCCACCCCAGCCCTCTTACTGGAGACCTGCCTCCCCACTCAGCCTGTGATGCTCCTTCCCACCCCTGGGCGTTGGACTGCAGACCAACAACCTTCTCCACCACCCCACACCTTCAGGAACCCCATTCTGGGCAGATCCAGGGTAAAATGCAGGAGCCAACTGAGCTGTACCTGAAAGTCCTACTTCTTCCCTATGAGGAGGACACAGTAGGCTGAGATTTCCCCATCTCAGGGGCACAGGGGGCTGTTTCTAGGTCACAGGGCACTGCAGTGGTGCAGGGAAATGCGCTGACAGACACTCATAAATTTTGGCCAAGTCCCAGCTCTAGAACTGCCCAATATGTGTGTTTTACGGAAGCAGGCTCCATGTCCCCCCAAAATTCCCAACCATTTGGAATGCAGAAATTTACAAATTATTTTGCATCGTTAGCCCTCCTTAAGTTCACTGATCACACAAATAAACTGAGTGCTCGGTAGGTACTAGGTATTGTAAAACGTCACTGTGAGGGGCTCACACTTGCCAGGGAACCGAACAGGTAGGTGACCAACTACTTCAGTGTAAGGGTGACCAGGGAAGAATAATAAAGCACTCCAGAAGGCAAAGGCGGGGCTAGTAAATTCCGCTGTGGTTAATGGAGTGGGGGTCACCAAGTCGACCAGGCCTAAGCTCAAAGAGGAAGGATGGGGAAGGGTCTGCAGGCTGGAGGAACAGAGTAAGCAAAGCCCAGAGGCACACAGGAGCCAATCCTTCAGGGAAAGAGAAAGTGGCCTCGTGTCTGCAGCAGAAGCGGGCATGGAGGACAGAGTGAATGCATCCATGAAAAGCAAGCTTTGAATGTCTTATTTAGGATTCTGGACTTTACCTAAGTCTGATGGCATTCGAGAGCCGTCAGGAGATTTTAAGTGGGGAAGGATCGTGATCTGATTGGCATTTTAGAAAGGCAGCTCTAGCAGCAGTTTGAAGAATGGATTGGAGTGGGAAAAGCTGGTCCGAGAGTCTAGATAAATCAGGGTGTCTTCAGGATGAGCCACCTTCCTAAATACACCCTGAAATGTGTCTTGAATTGATTCTTCAAATTTCCACACAAGTATAACAACCTAACGAAAATTATAGCATCTGTATCCACCGGTTTAAGCTCCATTATTATAACCATCCAGGGCAGAGTGTGTTACTATTTCGAACAAAGTGGTTGTCATTGATGCACAAGGCAGGTCACTGTGCTCACTGATTGGAGACGCTCAGGGTTGCAATGCGCACATCCACCAAGGCGTCAGTGTGGCATTTAATCAGAATGATGGCCTTTCCTTTTCCTCAGGAAGTGCATTCCTCCTGCTTCAAAAGTGCCCCCAGTGCTAATATTCTTGGTGATCATGAGAGCTCACGGGAAATCTATTTCTGGTTCAAGTACTTAAATACTACTCTGGTTGCTTGTTGTTGTTGTTTTTTTTTTTCATTTCTGAGCAATTGAAATTTATCGTGGTGACTAATAAATGTCACGTTTTCTCCTTCTACCTTATTCCTAGTAGATGTGCAATCATTTCCATGACCACCCTTTCACTTGTTTGCCTCTAGATGGAGCTGACATTTGTAACTCTTCTTTGTGCCCCCTGCACCACTCCCTTCTGTGAAGTCCTCCTGTCCCCCTCTTTCTTCCCTGCAGTGTGAGGGGGTCTGACCCCACCCCCACATGTACAGGGCTTAGCCCATGACCCGGTCCAGCCAAGGAGCCTCCTGCACCCCCAGACACAGTGGTTGTTCAGGGATGGGCAGCTGATCAAAGCTAGGTCCTCCCTGGGATTACTGGAGAGAGCCACCTGAGAGATCTTGCAGCAGAGTTTAATACCACAATATTGTGGAGGTAAAATCCACACCCAAATCTACGTATTTGAATTCTATACCACACCATATCCACAGGCAAGCATATGCCTCTCGCCCTCAGAGTTTGGAAAGCTAAATACACCAACAAGCCCAGTGAGTATGTGCAGTAAGAAACACAACAGAGACAGGCAGAATTATACAGGACAGCGGGGAAGCCAGAACGCAAGAGGGAGGGATCAGTCTTCAGGCAAAGCTTCACCAAGGAGATCTGGGGTTCCAAAGGTTAGAGAAGGCTAGTAGGTGGAGAAGTGCTAGAACAGACAAAAATGAAAATGTATTTACTGATTGTAAATTCTTATCTAACCACAAATTCTCATTTTCGACCTTAAAGATTTATTTATTACTTATTTATTTATTTTAGAGAGTGGGGTGGCAGGGGAGGGGGGGAGGGAGAGAGGATCCAAAGCAGATTCCCCACCGAGCGTGAAGCCAGACATGGGGCTCGATCCCACGACCCTGAGATCCACCTGCTGACCCCGGGTGGGAGTCTTGTTGGGACGGCTCAGTCGGTTGAGCGTCCAGCTCTTGATTTCAGCTCAGATCAGGATCTCAGGCTAAGAAAAGGCATGAGTACAGACTTAGGGAAGTCTTAAGAGCCCACTATCCTCAAGCAAGATATACCCCGAGAGGCTTCAAAGCAGAGGTTGGTAGAATCAGAGCTGTCTCCTCACCAAAAGAGCTTGTGGTTTGGAAGAAACATCTAGGAACATGGTACGGAAGGAAGGATGCACAATCCCAGCTGCCTGGATCCACTGACGTGGCTGGTGGCTGGTGCTCTGGCCCCCAGCTGACTTGTCATTTACAAAGACAGTCTTCTGAGCAGGTGGGACTTAGAACACGGAGCAGCAAATAGTGGTAGTGGCCTGACCAGTGGAGAAGCTTTTCTGATGGTTCAAGGAATGCTAGTAAGACCCTGAGCTAGGCAGTGGATGTGGAAATGAAGAATGCCCCATCTCCTCCCTTGCTGCCAGGGGCAGGGCCCCCAACACTCTCCAGGCCCAGAGAACCCCTGAAGGTGCAGCTGGTGTTCACCCCTTGCTCTAACTCTTGATTTCTTTTTCAGATTTCAAGCAGAAGGTCATTTCTCCAGGAAATGATCCTGGGAATCCTTCACCTTCTAAAGATGAACAATGCTCCCTATTACTCTTTTAGTTTCCTTATTCATTAGTCATTTGAAAAGGGTCTATGCCCCTCCTAAACCTACTCAAGGACACATTTACACTATATATAATTCCAGTTTTTTTTTTAATTAGTCAACTTTGAAAACCCTGACAAAAAGATACATATACCCAAAAAGCCACAGAAGTTTCCAGAACTTTAAGAGATCTATGAAAAGCCATGCCAAGACATCAAGCCTTGATTTAATATCAGTCATTGTGGTATTGCATCTTGAATCCAATGAATAGCTTTAGATATCTGTATTGGATATAAAATCATTTAACAGGATTTGACAACCCCATGCCTCAGCAACTAATTAATCTTATTACAACCCACCTATCAATAAGCACAGGACTAACGCTAACTGATGATGACATCACAGCTCCGCCGACAGGGATGGGCTGTGATTCGGAGCCTACGGGAACGGCTTGTCTGCCCTCATCACCATCCACACCGCAGTCTACAGAAGTGCCCAACATCAGAGCAAGAGTCCCAGCCAGAGAGTCTGGTCCTTTCTCTAGACCCATCTGCTTTGGCAATTATATTCTTCCTGACTAATTTCCCCACCACCAACACCCTGTGTGGTTCAACCGATAAGGGGAATGAAATGGGAAGTATTTTATACACTCAGGCATTAGGACTAAGGCTTTCTCTTGCCCCCACACTCTTGAAATTAATGTGAGTGTGGGCCCTGCAGAGCAAGGGAAGGATTCAAAGGCACGCAACAAGAAAAAAGGGGGACTGTAGTTTGCAAATGATGGCGTTAAATGAGTAAGAGCTAGCCCAGCCGAGCAATGAAGCTTCTGTCCCCAGAGAACACTCGTCTCTGTGGGAAAGCCACCATCCCGTGTGCAAGGAATCTAGAGGACTGTGGATTTACAAAGTAGTCAGAAATTGGGCTTCTGCTATGCTTCAAAGATGGAACTTCTAGGGGGCACTCTAAATGAGAAAATGAGTCATGGTTTCTGTACAGACTCAAGTGCAAACACCCTCGGCTTTCAAAACCAAGGTGGCCTCAAGGTTGAACTGAAACTGTTATACCGAGCATCACTTTGGCCATGAAAGTAATCACACGGGGCAGAGCGAGGGGTGCAGGCCCACTGGGGCCTGAGAAGCAGGTTTTAGCCTCCCTCCTGAGGCCTTTTCAGAGTGTGAGCCTCTCCACTTCAGTTCCCCACCGGGTGATAAATTCTTCAAGGGCAAGGACAAAATCCCCCTGGTTTCCACAACCTGACCTCCCTCCAGCCCCCTCCCAACATCCAGCCCTGTGATTACCCACCTAGCGCACAACACAGGGCTTTAAAAGTGTCTTCATAAGCAGGTGTTCTGTGAATTGCCTTAAAAACTAGAAATTGCAGGTGCCTGGGTGGCTCAGTCGTCTAAGCAACAGCCTTCAGCTCAGGTCATGATCCCAGGGTCCTGGGATCAAGCCCCGCATTGGGCTCCCTGCTCAACAGGGAGTCTGCTTCTCCCTCTGCCACTCCCCCTGCTTGTGCGCACTCTCTCTCTCAAATAAATAAAATATTTTTTAAAAAATAACCTAAAAATTGCAGTCACCGTTTATCTCGTGAGGTGGGGCAGGTTTAGCAGAAGGTTTTGTAGAGATGAGTTGTCACAAACCATCATTAGTTTTCCGGTTCTGTCCATGCACTCTGGAGCTGTGGGTGCGAGAGTTTCACAAGGCCTTTCAAAGACCTACAGCTCAGCCAAACTAAAGTAAAACTTAGCATGAAAGAGCTGATTTTAAATGTCAATAGTTGAGTAAAATCTACCAAGTCAAAAAATGATTCAGATGAGGGGCGACCTCTGTGAAGACTCAGAAGAAGACCTGGAAGTCTTTAGAGAGGCTCCCTTACATCTAATATCCTTCGCACGTCCCTGACTCACTTGCCTTTATATATGCATGTCACACTGTACACGCTTTGGACAAACAGCTGCGACTGCAGGTGCTTTTTTTGTCAAATGCAGAGTGAGGAAAGAGAGAGAGAGAAGTTTCAGAAGTAAGTGGGCAGAACTAGAAGAGAATCTGAGGGAGGAGGCAGATAAAACATGCTGTAGGAGTGTGTGAGAGCAAGAGAGGCCGGGGTAGGATGTGCTGTGAAGAGAGAGAAGAGAAGAGAGAAGTCGTTGCACAGAATCCTGGAGACAGATAGAACCGGGTGGAGAACGTGCCCTGCACCCACAGCCTGCTACATACACCGCCCTGAAAGGTGTGTGAGCTGTTTGAAGGTGGAAGGGGGTAAGGAGCATGTATCAGCCTCCAGCCCCAGGAAGGAAAATGTTTACCTTGCCCAAAGGCCCTGAGCACATTTTTTTTTTCCCTCCAGAACTTCTATAGGAAGTAACCTTTTCCCACTCTTGGCTTATATGGTTCAGGTGGGACTAACCTTCCTACGCCCCGCACCCCCAACACTGAGAATGAGCCCGGGACCCAGGCCTAGCCAATCGCAACACCGGTTTCCTGGGCCACCGTGACTGGTCCAGGAATGGACAGGTGGCCCCACCCTGCCAAGGAGAAGCTTCTCGGGGATGCTTCTGGAGTCATGGGAAACGGGCATCCTCTTTCTCATGAGGTTAATTTTGGGATGACGTAAGCTCATAGTACTTAGAAACCACACGGGTAAAGTGTGCCTGAAAATAAAGGTAACCCAGAGGAAAGATGAGTTGACAGAAAGAAAACCAATCCTGATCACGTGTTTGTTTGCTCTACAAGATCCAGGCATGCCAACTTACAGCTGTACCCCCAATTTCCTAATCGCATGAGGCAATAGATTCTTTTTCTTAGCTTGCAATCATTTGAGTTAGGCTTCTTTCAATTACAGCAAAACTGTCCTGCTAATATAAGGACATTCAGCCTGTGAGTGTCCATAATTAAAAGCACATCTATAAGACAAACCAAGTCCATAAGTGGAAGAAGGAGTCTAGAGGGAAGACCAACTAATATATTGAGGGACACACATAAAATATTCTCAGTAGGTGCTCATGGAAAGAAGCAAAGATGGAGGGGATAGAAATCCATTAGATTTCAAAATAGAGAAAAGAAACCTCTTAGAGTTTCTAAGGAAGAGAGAAAAAAAATTACTCAGGATTTAATATATATTCTATTGAAAGTGAATACTCGGTAGTACATTTCTTGAATATAACATGGTGGCTGAGTAAGCACACATGACAAAGGTGCTTTGTTAAGGAGATGGGGGGAGTTTCTTAAGAGCGTGGCCTGGGTCCCGTTCATCTGAGGACTCTCACCTCCAACATTAAGCTCACAGTTAATACCCACCTCAAAAAGATCTTCCCTTCCCTTCTGAGAAAAATAACATCAACCATTTTCCAAGTGCTTGTGTCCCTGAGCTGATTCTCCACTGTCCATTCCTAATAGAGGGATCATAACTCCTTCCTCGATGCTACAGTCCAGATAAGACTCCAATCTTCTCCTTCACGATAGCCAATGCATTATCAATGTCACTAGCTACGTCAGTTTGAATTCCCAGAGAAACTGAAAAGCTTCAGATAGAAGTTATTCACTCATCCTCGACTTCCTGACACATTCTCAGTAGATACACACTCCTTTGCTTTAAACAGCAATGTAATTCTCTACCAGGTCAAATCAAAATTCCAATACTATACAATGCTGTTTGAAATGATGATCAGTCACTTGTGTAACAAACCAACACCAGGACACATTCAGAAGGGTTTTTTTGTTGCTTTCTTCGTTTTTACCAAACAATATGAGATAAATGCAATTTTGTAGAGAATTAATTCTTGAAGATATTCTTAAAGAAATATTTTTAATTATTAAAAATTTTTAAAGATTTTTTTTATTTATTGAGAAAGAGAGAGAACACAAGCAGGGGTGAGGGGGAGAAGGAGAGGGAGAAGCAGGCTCCCCACTGAGCAAGAAGCCCAATGCAGAACTCGATCCCAGGACCCCAAGATCATGACCTGAGCCAAAGGCAGATGCTTCACTGACTGAGCCACCAAGATGCCCCTACTTTTAGTTATTAACAGTACTGTAAACCTCCAGTAAAATGAGACAGATTGAGCACATATTTCCTCTGAAATTCCACTAGAGGACAGTAAGTAGGTATCACGAATGTACACCAATTCACAGCACTAAAGAACTAGAAGAGATCGCAGCAATACAAGTCTGAAAGCTGAAAAGCGACTTGACGTGGCAGGACCAGCGACATGTGAACATATCCGTGGGGGTTATTCAGAATGGCTCACAGTTCCTCTGAAGCAGAGGTGAGGTTGTGGCTGAACTCGGGTGCATGGACTCCTTCACGTCCCAGGCGACTAGAAGCTCTGTACAGTGAATGCAGCAGCGGCTGTGTTGGCAGAGCAGGTGGACATGCTTCCCATGCCAGAAACGGAGGGTTGAAGGGAAACGTGCATACTGAGCCCTGAGAACTCCTCCTGCCCTCACATCAGGGACCTCCAGCCTCATGCACCCTGCAGCATGCTAGACAGTGTCTCCAGGAAGTAGGAGTCTACGAGGAGAGACCTACAGATACGAACAATGAGGAAGACCAGAGAAACCATTCATCATAGCCACGTTGGAGCACCCTCAGGTTATAAAGCCCCACCACTCTCCGACACTGTGGTCAGCCTCCCAGTACCACACTCCAGAAAAAGACTGTCACATGGAAGAGAATCTTTAACACAGAAGACAGAACCAAAAAAAAAAAAAAAAAGATCTTCGAAGCATCCATGAAATCATGAAATCATCAAAGAAGAGATTTCCATTCTATTATAGTGTGGCTCATACCAGACCCACTGCTGTGGTATAAACAACTGTTAACATCAGCAAAATGTTTATAAATGCTGCTTAGACACAGAGTAATATCTTGAGGAGCCAAAGAAAAAAGGAGGACATATGAAGGCCACACAAACACTTTTCTTCCTTCTTCCTCTGAAATTCATGTCCGTGTAGAAGCACTGGAAAAGAGGCTGAGAAGCCAGGCAGAGGGTAGCAGCTTGGGGTTTGCAGGAGTCTCACAGAGATGGGAAAACAAAGACTGGAGCTTAAAGTTACCAAAACAGCCAGGACTTTAGTGAAGGTCTTGGGGATGGGGGGAAGGAGACTTGCAGCAAATGACTTCTGATATTCCTCTAGACTTAGAAAGCTAAGCAAAGAGCAGAAACCCAAAGACTAAAAAAGCAAAATGGCATGTCAGCAGTCTTGTATGTTGGGAATACAAAAACTGGAGTTCAAGGCTAGCCAAGCAAGACCAGCCCTGGCAAACACCACAGGCTATGCTCTAGGAATAGGGCACAGAGGAAAGAGATCGGATCTCACAAGGACCAAACTTTCTCGACTCAGCTCAGCCCCTTCCTGGGTCAAGGGAGCTTCCCCTCCTCCAGCTCCCTGCTAGAAGGAAACTAAATCCTTCCTGAGGAAAATCACATCATCCAGAGACTCCTATATTTGTTCACACAAAATATCTTGCATTCCATTCTCTCTCTCTCTCTCAAATGAATGAATCTTTAAAAAAAAAAGGAACTGATACAATTCAACACCCCAAAAATAAATAATCCATTTTAAAAATGGGAAAAAGACATGAACAGACATTTCTCCAAAGAAGACATCCAGACGGCCAACAGACACATGAAAAGATGCTGAACATCACTCAGCATCAGGAAAATGCAATTGAAAACTGTAATTTGATATCACCTCACACTTATCAGAATGGCTAAAATCAAAAACACAAGAAACAACAGATATTGGTGAGGATGTGTATATAAAGGAACTCTTGTGCACTGTTGGTGGGAATGCAAACTTGTGCAGCCACTGTGGAAAACAATATGGAGGTTCCTCGAAAAGTTAAAAATAGATTTAGCAACGAATCCAGCAATGGCACTACTGGGTATTTACCCAAAAAAAATTACAAAAACACTACTTTAAAGACATATATTCACCCCTATGTTTATACATCATTATTTACAATAGCCAAATTATGGAAACAGCCCAAGTGTCCATCAACTGATGAATGGATAAAGATGTGGTATAGGGGTGCCTGGGTGCCTCAGCAGTGGAGCATCCAACCTTGATTTCAGCTCAGGTCATGGAGTCGTGAGATCAACCCCTGTGTTGGGCTTCACATTCAATGCAGAGTCTACTTGAGATTCTCTCTCTTCCTCTGCCCCTCCCCCTCCTCCCTCCACCCCCACTCATGTGCATGTGCCCGCGCACACTTTCTCTCTTTCTCTCTCAAATAAATAAATGGGATAGTTTTTTTTTAATAAAAGATGTGTTGTATATATATGGAATACAATGGAATATTATTCAGCCATAAAAAATAATGAAATCTTGACATTTGCAACAACATGGATGGAGCTAGAGAGTATTATGCTAAGCACAATAAGTCAGTCCAGAGAAAGACAAATACCATATGATTTCACTCATATGTGGAATTTAAGAAACACAACAAATGAGCAAAGGGAAAAAAGAGAGAGAGAGAAATCAAAGAAAGAACAAACTGATGGTTACCAGAGGAAGGTGGGTGGAGAGATGGATTAAATAGGTGATGGGGATTAAGGAGTGCACTTGTGGTGAATACCAGATGATCTGTGGAATTACTGAATCACTATATTATACACCTGAAACTAATATAACACTGTGTTAACCAACTGGAATTAAAATAAGAGCTTAAAAAAATGAAAAACATACACAAGAGCACAGTTCGTAGTAGGCTCTAAAAGGTCAAGGATCCATATTTTAATTTCTAAAATAATCACTAGAAGGATAATAAATGTGTGCAAAATAGCTGAGAAAGGAAATGAACTAATAAAAAGTGTTTATTGTTATTGCTAATTCATACTGCCATTCATAAACCCCAGAAAGTCTTAGAAACTGGAGATATGCATAAAACATCTGTGAAGTAGTGGTGAAGATGTGACTGAAATCAGGTTTCCAAATTCAAAACAATTACAATAAGAAAAATTACAAATAAAAAAATGGAACAAATGGAATACAGATAATAATATTGTAGATGTAAACCTGAAATAAAATATATAAACAATTACATTTAATGTAAATGAGCCAAACCAGTAATAACAATAAATATAAAAGTACAATATTATCCAATTAAAGGAAAAGAGATTAGTAGACTTTATTTATTTATTTGTTTGTTTGTTTTTAAGTAGTCTCCACACCCAGCATGGAGCCCAATGTGGGGCTTGAATTCATGGCCCTGAGATCTAGACCTAAGCTGAGATCAATAGTCAGACGTTTAACCAACAGAGCCACCCAGGTGCCCCACTATTTAGTTTTTAATAGATGATATTTTTAAAAACTAAATTATGCTTGCATATTAAAATATAGAAAATTTAAGAACACAAAGCTTTTGGAAGTAAAATAATTGAAAACAATATAGCATTTGAACATTAACCAAAAATGATTGGGTGTAGCTATACTAATATCAAACAAATTAGACTTTAAGGCAAGAAGCATTAATAAAAATAAAGAAAGATAGTTCAAGATTATAAAAGAGATCATCTCCCAGAGGGAAAAAATCATTTTAAATTAAATTAAATTATAATTAAACAGCATAGCTCCAAAAGCTGAAAAAATAAAAATCCACAGACTAGGAGATTTTAATGATCCTCTCTCAGTAAATGATAGAAAACTCAAACAGAAAGTATCACACATGGAATATCTGACAACACAATTAACAAATTTGACCTAATCTACATATATTGAACATTGTACTTAATAATTACAGAATGCACATGCATTTAGAATGCACAGAGAAGGGGCACCTGGGTGGCTTAGATGGTTGGGTGTCCGACTCTTGATTTTGGCTCAAGTCATGATCTCGGGATCATGAGATGAAGCTCCCCATTGGGCTCTGCACTACGTATGGAGCCTGCTTGGGATTCTCTCTCTCTCTCTCCCCCTGCCCCTCCCCTGCTTGTGTGCCCTCCCTCTCTCTCTCTCTCTCCCTCTTAAAAAAAAATAAAAAAGAATGCATAGAGAACATTTACCAAAATTGATTATATGGTGAGTCACAAAGTAGGACTCAATAAATACCAAGGGACTGAATGATAGAGAAGCTGTTCTTTGACTATAGTGAAATCAGCCTGGACATCATTAACAAACAGATAATTGAACAAATTCCCAAATGTTTCAGATTAAGCAATTCTTTTCTATATGACCCATGGATCAAAGAAAAAACAATAGAAATTAGAAAATATTTTGAACCTAATGATAGCAAAATAGAATCCTTCAGAACTAGAATGTAGAATGCAACTGAAGTCACTGTGAAATCTTATTTCCTGAAAGTATGTATGTGAGTATGTATGTCAGTCGGTTAAGCTTCTGACCCACTCAGGTCATGATCTCAGGGTCCTGGGATCGAGCCCTGCATAGGGCTCCATACTCAGCAGGGAGTCTGCTTGTCCCTCTCCTTCTCCCTCTGCCCCTCCCCCTGCTCATGTTCTCTCTGTCTCTCTTTCAAATGAAATAAAATCTTAAAAAAAAAAAAAGAAATCATTAATAGCTATCGAATAATCCCATTACAGTTCCTTCCTCTGGCATTTACCTCCACCAGAAATGATCATCTTTATTTGATTACAGGGCAGCTCTGCCCACCTTCCTACACCACCATTCAATTGCTTTTTGAAGAATTTTAATTGATAGAGCTAGAGATCTGGTGTCAGAAGACTGGGAGGAAGTCACACAACCTCTCCAAATTTAAGATTTCTCATCAGTAAGAGAAATGCCCATGTCCGACCCGTTACATTACAAGCAAACTATGAAGCACCTTGCAAAAAATTATCATTTTACCTTTCTAAAACTTAAATGGAGCAATTAATGGTGAAAGATACTGGGTTTCATCCAGGGTATGATCTCCTTAATAAAGATTATTTTTATCTATTTTACATATGGAAATTAAGTGGCTACATTCTCAGATTGAAAATCGGATGCATAAAGATGATATGAATGAAAGCGAGTCAGTGAAGCCAGTAATGATGCCCCTAAGTCATTTAAGACCTCAAATCATCTCTCCCTACAAAACAAAGCCACTCTCCCAGGCTCCATGCTCAGCCCCTTAATTGCTTTAACTTCTTTTACTTGACTTGTATAGACAGGCTGCCACACACAGAAGCTCTGCAATCCAGTGGTTAGGAGGTTAGGCTTCAGATCTACATGAATCTGGTCTGAACCCCTACTCCACTACACAGTGTAATCTCAGGTAAGCTGTCTGTTTCCTCCAAAATTATTTATAAAAGTGAGGACTTTAAAACTTATCTCACAGAATGTTGGTAAAAGTTATCCCAAGAGAAGTCATATGATAAGCTTTGCTTGGTGCCTGGCAAATAGTACACACTTTATAAAAGGTAAACATTTATCATCATCATCATAAGTATGATTATTTCATGCCAGACCTAGATTTTTAGGAGATAAAATAAGGTAGTTTAGATAAGGGAGATTTTAGTGAATTGGAAAAAGATTTTCGAGGCAATGGTCACCAAGTCAATCTAAATGTAGTTTCTGCATTTCCAACAAAGCTTTGATATAAGCTGATGTGAGCAATAGTTTTTCCTAAGTTTTCTAAGTGATTGATAACTAAGTAATTGTTTACAACTGCTTGGCTGGAAGTGAGGGTTAAGAGGATACAATATCCACTTAATTATCAAATGCCTGAATATAATTTCCTTTAGGCAGGTTCTCTAGGTTCTGATGAATTTCCAGATCCTGGAGAAGTGGCCTGGTCTTCCATGGTGGGTACCATAGCTTGTCCATCCAATGACTTCTCTTTTTGAGAACAACTTTCCCTCCACTCCTTCTTGTCCTGGTTAGGTTATTCACCATCACGCCCACCCCACCCCACCATTGTAGGAACATGATGCAACCTGGTCAACCCACGAACTCCATCTCCCAGGCAAAGATGAACCCATGATTTCATCAGGGCCGATACAAATCTTTCTTGGGATGTGCTATAGGAACTCTGGGAGAAAAAGTGGCTTTCTCTTCCTTTTGGAGCAAGTTGGGGGTTCCCAGGGGCCAGTAGTCATCTTTCACATCATGAAGAGGAAACATGCCTAAGGGTGAAGCCAACATGTAAAAGACACAGAGACAACGTGAGGAGAGAAAGAGACGGAGCCCCAGTGGTATTGTTTGAGCCCCTGGAATAAGTCACAACTAAAATTTATCACCTATATCCCCCTAACCCATACTTAGTTTCATGAGCAAATACATTACCTTTTCTACCTAAGCTACTTGAGTTTCTCTCACCTATAACCAAAAGAGTCCAGTGAATGTACTCACTGAATCAAACATTTTCCAGAAGGTTTATTACCTCTCAAAAGACTTCCTTTCTTCCCAGCTATGTAATTGTGTCCCAAAAAAAACACCTTGACCAAAATGTTTGGAAGAAGCTCTATACAAAGATACAACTAGAGTCTCTCTCATTGTTAGGTTTTAGGTTTTTTGTTTTTTTTTTTTTCCTTCAAGTTAGGGTCATTCTAATGGTGGCAAATTTTGTATCTCTTCACATAGACACTTTTTTACTGTGTATAATATACCACACTGCACAAACACTAAACATTAAACAGAAATAGCAAATTTAAACTTTTCAAGTGGATTGTTATTTAAAAATCATTCAAACACAGCAGAAGTAATATCACATTTTCAGTAAGTCTTCAAATTCATTTCTGAATATGTGTAACAAATGCATTCAGATTCAGGAAGAGCCCTTTTCCACTCTCTGAAGTTTTGTATGCAAAAAAATGTAATTACCAGTGGATCTCAGTACCATTCTATTAGAGGGGAATTAGGACTCCCAGAAAACAAATCAAAACATTGAATTGGACTTTGATTCAATTAAGCTACAGCTCAAAGGAGACTATACCTGAGATGCATAACTGATCTTGATCTGCCGATTTAACCATCTTTGCAACTGTTTGTGTGCATTGTGAAAGTATTTCCTTTATTGGTTATTAGAAATGCAGCATCTCATTATGGTAAAAATAAATGAACAACACGGAAATTTACAGAATAAAAAGTACAACTCTGCCTGTGTTCATTTTATCCCCACTGTAACCACCAGATTCACATCTGCTTCCCTAAACACCTTTCTTTTAATCTAGTTATGCAGGTGCTAATCACATACAACAGAAAGATTCTGTTCAGAAGGTGCCTCTGATTTAACAAACATAAAGGAAGTCTAAAACCAGAGGAAAACTCAATTACTACATCAACATGACCTATACAACAATAGCTAAGAATTCTATGTCGGAAGAAGGAATGTAGGGTGATTTTCCAATCGAACAGCTTTGCAGCATCCTTTGGGATGGTTTCCTGTGACAGTAACAGGTGTCCTCTTTAGAAATAGGAAGTGGATTATTGCTCAGTCAGTCTCCAGAGGAAAAATCTGAAGTTTTGGGTTTGTAACAAAGTCTGAGAGCGACAGAGGGGTGACCTCGATGATGTGGAGCTAGAGGGACGGTGGGAAAAGTGTGATCGCCGACTCCCACCATAAAGATGAGCCAGACTATGCCTTGAAGGAGAGCAAGAACATGTGGGGGAGGGGGAACGCATACATAAGCTCTACAGGCCGTTAAGCTGTCTATTGAGTTAGAAAAACCATATGAGATCTTGCCATTTGCAACGACGTGGATGGAACTGGAGGGTGTTATGCTGAGTGAAATAAGTCAATCAGAGAAAGACATGTATCACATGACCTCACTGATATGAGGAATTCTTAATCTCAGGAAAGAAACTGAGTGTTACTGGAGTGGTTGGGGGTGGGAGGGATGGGGTGGCTGGGTGATAGACATTGGGGAGGGTATGTGCTACGGTGAGCGCTGTGAATTGTGCAAGACTGTTGAATCACAGATCTGTACTTCTGAAACAAATAATGCAACATATTTTAAGAAAAAAGAAAAAGAAGAAGATAACAGGAGAGGAAGAAAAGGGGAGTATGTCAGAGGGGGAGACGAACCATGAGAGATGATGGACTCTGAAAAACAAACTGAGGGTTCTAGAGGGGAGGGGGGTAGGGGGATGGGTTAGCCTGGTGATGGGCATTGAGGAGGGCACGTTCTGCATGGAGCACTGGGTGTTATGAACAAACAATGAATCATGGAACACTGCACCAAAAACTAATGATGTAATATATGGTGATTAACATAACAATAAAAAATTTAAAAAAAAAAGAAAAAAAAAGAAAAACCATATGAAGTGGTGGCAGCAGGAAAAAAATTTGCTGAAACATCTGCTGAAGGAAGAGGTTCCGGCTCATTGGAACTTCACTTACTGAACGCTCCAATGAGTCCCAGGAAAACAGAAGCCTGTGCATCATTACGTATGCAGGGAGGAGATATGCACACAAGTCACCGCAGGGACAGCCACTCACGGCGCGCCCGGAACCAGACACCCCGTGTCAAATGCAGCGGGGGCCACCAAGTCAGGGTTTCCCATGTCTTGTCTATGGCAGGTCTATGTTCCTTAACAAGAAATGGGGCCCTGGTCCCCCTCCCTCGGACCCCTAGCATGGCAATATTAACACATGCACCTGTCTCCATAAGGCAGTGTCAATTAACCCAAGCAAACTAGCATGTAGACATCCGTGTCTGTCACAGACTTTCAGTGTGACACATTTTTGACTATGTCTCAGCATCACAAGAACCAAGACAGTTGCATCTTCACCATTTTTGCTGAGTTGTGCTACCCAAAATGAAAAGGGCTCAGTGGATCAGACTGTCTCTCAAGGGGCTCCACCAGTTGATTCCAGGAGGTAACTGAGGAGAGGCTCAAGGGTTTGCTAGAGATCACATTGTCTACACATTGATTAGCGCCAAAAGAATTTTATTTTCTTCTCTTCACATACCAAAGACATTATCTGGTGATTTATTTCAAGAAAATAAAGGTAAAGGCAAAGATGGCCAGCCAAATTATAAGGAGTTTCCAATGAGCCCATCCACCGTACTGGTTATGTGTGATGTGCCGTAACTGCTCCCAAAAGGAAATGCGTAATTATTTTCTAGCCAAATCTGCAGTAAAAAAGTTTCTTTTATGCTTATTTTTGGGCTCCTTTATTAGCTAAGCTTGGCTGGTTATTTGTTTGTCTAGCAAGTCTCATGACCGAAATTATCTTATTCCTTCCCTAAAATGTTTGTTGTTTTATTTATTTTCTTAACTTTTGCACAGACAACCACAGCATGTAATACATTTCCTGACTGACGAACATCATTTATGAATCTGGAGAGAGACACTGAATTGTGGCAGAGGTTGAACAAACAGCCTGATAGATCCCTGTTCAAATAAGGACATATTTTTATGCTAATCTTAGACCGAAAGAAGCACTCTCCTCCAGGTCCATCTTGCTTTCACAAAACTGAATACAGCACAAAGGAAAACAAAAAGTTACTGACCACTGGATCTAAGAGAACTACTTTAGTAACCAAGTTTTTGATGCATAACTAGGTTCCTATACCTCCTTTACAATCAGATTAAGAGTATCCAATTTCACGTTCTTTGTGTATTTGTATAATACCTTTACCAATATAAATATTGTAAAAATGGATTTTCTGTGATAGCTGTTGCTTATTATTTTAAGCACCAACTACCTTTCCTAGAATTTGTGTTAGGGCCTGAACTAATAAAAATTAAAGATGCAGCCTGTCTGATGTGAATTGGATTTAGGAGGCCTGCATAGCTCAAAATGCAGCCTGGCCTGGCTTCGGGCTCAGACTCAGCACTAGGGCCACAACTCCTATGGAGCCAGGAACACTGATTTGGAATCCAAATAACTGTGTTCAACTTTTAACTCTCATTTGTCTTAGTTGTTCAACCTTCCCCAAGTCACCCGATGCTTCCGAACCAACTTTTCTCACCTGTTAAATTGGAGACAATAGTAGCTTACAGGGTTTTGAAGTTCAGGAAAGACAAGGTAAGTGGAGATCCCTGTGTAAGACCACATTTTCCTAAGCATCAGGACACCTGAGGTGGAGATTTTTACACAACAGGAAGACAGAGAAAGATCAGAGGAAGATGAAGGGACAGAGAACAGGGTCTGGATGCGCACTGGTCCACCCAAAGCCTGGAAAGGCCATGCGGCCCACGCTCCCAGCCTCCATGGGGATCAGCCTGGAGACCCTGACAGATCATACCAAGCTCTTACAAGGATGTGGCACTGTCCCAGAGACACAAGCAGAATTATCAAGGCCAGAGTGCCTGCTTGGAAGGAGGTGCAGTCTAGCGACCTACCTCTAGGGGCAAAGCAGAGCAGTGTGCACAAATCTGTTCGCTCGTGAGACAACTGAAGGACTCTTGCTTTTCCTCTTCTGTGTGGGCCGGTGAGACCAATGAGTCACGGGGAGGTAGATATTAAAAATAATAACTAATTTGTATGCACAAACTGGTAGGACTTTGAGGAAATCCAAGTTGCAGTTATATAGAGAATACCTAGGCCACAATTACAACTTACAAATTCTTCCTATCCTCTCAGAAGAGTGTTCCTTCTGCAAGCTCCTCCCGAATGCAATTAATACAGGGGCACTCATTCCTACTAAAGGATCAGGGGAATGTCCAGCATAGACCAGAGCTGGTGAGCACGGCCTGGAACATTCCCTACACGTGTGCTCTCCAATTCTGCCACCATATGGGCAATGAGCAAACTACGTCTGGGATAGCTCCAGTCATGTACTATAATGGCTGAAAAGCGCACACACTCTGAGTTCTCAGGCAATATTAACAAGAGGGAGGTTTAGGAATGAGTATTCGGGATATAAAATAGCTACTGTTCCCAGACTCATGCCCATAAATCCAAAATTATTCAGACTAACTCCACACAATCTAATATCAGGGTTCAGAAAGTACAGTCACTGTGTCCAAGAGATGTTCCGTCCTCACTGGGAAAACTTACAGTTTGTGTTCAAAGCACTTGTCAGAAAAGGCCAATGTCTTAGCACTGATGTCAAAATGTCTTCTTTCCTACTGCTATCCAGAGTCCACGTAATGATTCTAATCATTTCCCCCACAAGTGCATTTACTCTGACTCTGTTGCCAGGGTTTGTAAATCAAATTGGCACAATCCGTGTGGTATCAAAGCCCCTACGCTCTCACTAAAAGAACCTCAGGAAAATAATAGGCAAAGTGAGTATTTACCAAGGTAATAAAACCAGCTGGGCCCCGTTTATCCCTTGCCACTTCTAAGTTGCTATGTTTCATTGTTTTGGGCTTCCTACACCTAACTTTATGAGTTAATGCAGGTTCTGAGGATGATTTCCCATTTAGGGACTGGGAGAGCACACCAGAAGCCTAAAACGGTTGGAAAATTAGATTAAACATTTACTATAAGGAAAAATCTGCTCCACGGTCATTCAGCATCGCATTTATCAGCAGCACTTCTGTTTCCAGGAAACAGAAGGAAATTCTTTGAGATATGCAACAGTTTCATACCACACAAGGGAATATTTCATCTTATTTGTCAGCATGGAGCACGTGGTCAAGGAGCACCGGTTCAGCTGGGAGGGAACTGACGCCATCTGGCCACAGAAATATCAGACTAATAAAATCAAGGTTTTGTTTATTTTTTTCAAAAGAAGAAGAGCCCAACCCATTAAAGTAGAAAATACATAGCTAACAATTCCATAATGAGAAAATGTGAGCAAACTTTAGTATAGACAGACAGATTTAAAACTGTTCATTCTGAAGCCACCTTTTTAAAAAAATATATTTATTTATTTAAGAGAGAGAGAATGAGCAGAGGGAGAGGGAGACAAGCAGACTCCTCAGTGAGCAGCGAGCCCCACGTGGGGCTAGATCCCAGGACCCTGAGATCACAACCTGAGCCAAAATCAAGAGTTGGATGCTCAACTGACTCAGCCACCCAGGCGCCCCTGAAGCCACCTCTTTTATATTCAAGTTCTTTACCATCACATCCCTTACACCACACCTTCCTTCTGTTAGATATTCAGGAGTAAAAGCAATAGTCCATGTGTAGCAGTCAGAGGCATTCAGAGAAACAGAACCAATAGAACATATATACAGAGAGAGATTTCTTACGAGGAACTGACTCATGTGATTATGGAGGCCAAGAAGTCCCACGATCTGCCGTCTGCAAGCCGGAAGCCCAGGACAGGGGGTGGTATAGCTCAGGCCACATCTGAAGCCCGGAAAACTGGGAGAACTGATTGGTGTAAGTCCCAGGCCTGAGGCAGGAGAAGACCGAGACTCCAGTTAACAGCCAGGCACAGAGCATGAACTCTCCCTTCCTCTGCCTCCTTGTTCCATTCAGGTCCTCCGTGGATGGGACAAGGCCCAGCCACCCTGAGGAGGACAATCCACTTTACCACATCTACCTGTTCAAATACTAATCTCATCCTGAAACACCCTCATGGACACACCCAGAATAATGTCTGACCACTTCTCCGGGCACCCGGTGGCCCAGTCACATGGGCACATGAAGGTACTCTGGAAGCATGCTGGTGGCCTCAAGGTCCCAGCACCACACAGAAAACCACAGCCATGGACAACCCTTGCTCTTGTTCCCACAGCTGTCTCCAGCAAAGAGGACAATGTACAAGAGTCCCTGGCAAATGACAGCCCCCACTGGAGGGAGTGAAGTCACTGGGAGGTATGTTGTGCTGAGATCTTCTCTATAGAAACAGAAAGTTAACAGAAAGACTCTTGGGGGCCATCCTGCTCCAGAGTCCTTATTTCTACAAATTGTGCATTTATTGTGGTAAAATGCACATAACTGTAACACATAAAATGTACCGCCTGAACTATTCTCAGGTGTACAATTCAGTGACAGGAAGTGCATTCACACCGTTGTTCACACCACCCCCCTCTGCAACTTTTTTCATCTTGCAACATTGAAACTCTAGACCCTTCGAGACTAACTCCCACTCGCCCTTCCCCAGGCCCTGGCCACCACCCTCCTACTCTCTGCCCGTTTGAATTTGTCTACTCTAGAGGCCCCTTGTCAGTGGAATCATACAATCATGTCCTTTTGTGACAGGATATTTCACTTTACATAATGTCCTCAAGGTTCACCCATGTTGTATGTAGCATGGGTCAGAATGTTCTTCCTTTTTAAGGCTGAATAATATTCCATCGTATGCATATGCCACATTTTGTTTATCCATTTATCCATGGATGTGCCTAATTACGCTGTTATGAACGTGAGTATATGTGAGAATTTTAACTTTAAAACTTTTAGAACTTGACAGCATGGTAAGGCAGACTCATTTGGAAGACAGTAGATAGTCGTGATTCCGAGCATGAGCTCTGAGGTCTGACCAGGATGAATCTCAGCTCACCCACTCATTAGCTGTGTGACCTCAGGTTGGTTACTTGAATTCTCTGGGCCTTAGTTGCCAAATCTAACATACAGTTCATAATCACGTCTATTTCCTAGGGCTGTTGTGAGGGTCGAGCAATGTGTATGAAGTACTTATCACAGATCTTTGCACTAGTAAACATTTGATCAATGTTAGCTGTTATTTTTTATTATTACTTTAGATTTTATTTATTTGTTTGAGAAAGAGTGTGAGTAGGAGTCGGGGGCAAGGGCAGAGGAAGAAGCAGAGGGAAAAGCAGGCTCCCGCTGATCAGGGAGCCCAATGCAGGGCTCGGCTCGATCCCAGGACACTGGCACCGTGACCTGAGCCAAAGGCAGACGCTTAACCAACTGAGACATCCAGGCACCCCTGTTATCTTTAATATAGAAAAATTAGGGGGTACAAGCAAGCTAGTGGAAGAACATGAAAATTACCCTTTATCCTGGACATAATTCTTACCACACATTTTGAGGTATAGTCATCTGTTTTAGGCAGACAGAGCTGCCATAACAAAATACTACAGGCTGGGTGACATTTATTCTTCACATCTCTGAAGGCGGGACATCGAAGACCAAGGTGTCAGCAGATTCAGTGTGTGTGGCGAGCCTGCTTCCCGAATCATGCACGGCCCCTTGCTGCTCCCTGGGTCCTCCCATGCGGAAGAGGCAAGGGGGCTTTCTGAGATCTCTTTTACAAGAGCATCAATCCCATTCACCGGGGCTCCACCCTCGTGACCTACTCCCCTCCCAAAGTTCCCCCCAACACATCATGCTGGGGCTTAGGGCTTTAACACATGGATTTTAGGGGGACACAGACACTCAGTCCACAACACTGTCCTCACCTTTTCTTACAAACATTGAATACTACATACACCGAATGGTCAACTGTGTTTTCCACCAAATCTTTGTGAATCCATAACTATATTTCTGAGTCATCACTTCTGATGGCTGCATAACCCTTTTGGGGGGGAACCCAGAATTTATTCAGTCAATTCTAGTTGTGTCTTAGGTTGGGTTTCCCAGAAGCAGATCCTGAAAGGGGAAACCAGTGACAGACAAGAGAGCAGGAAAAGCTGAGCAAGGCAGCGGGAAGAGAGCAAGACCTCAGCAATGCCCACTGAGGGGGCACAAGCCTGATCCACGGGAGCACGGCACCTTGCAACGAGGTGCCGTGCTCCCGTGGATCAGGCTTGTGCACCTCGCAACGGCCCAAGCCAAGGCAATGAGGCTGGATTTCCAGGCTCACACACCCATCGCATACTGGTGATGCCCCACCAAGGGCCCTTTGAGCTCTCTGCAGGTACAGGCTGTTCCAGCTCTAAGAGCCTGCAGGTCCAGGTGCCGCTGCCAAGAGCAAAGCCATGCTCAAGACCACACACACACACACACACACACACACACTCACACACAGTGCACATGCACACAAATGCATGCATGCACACACACTTACACAGTAAAAAGAAGTCTACACAAGTTAAGGGCAGAGCACCAACACCAGGCATCTTCCATAAGGTCCCAATATGTCAATGAAATTGACTCAAATGAATAACTGCAAACAAAACAAAACAAAATAACAAAAACAAATAACTGCATGCAAAGAACACCTTCTGTGTGCAAGCCCAGCCATGGGTTTTTCTACCCCCTTTTTCCAGAAATCCTCCAGAACACCTGCTGTCATTTGCATGTGTGGCTGTCTCTCACCACATTTGGAGTGCTGTCAATTTTCCTTGTCTTTATCAAATTTCTTTGTATACATTTTTCACGATGCATTCCACCAAACTCAATGGTAGAAAACAGAGAAGCGTCCTTCTTTCCTAGGTTTCTAGGACTTGGAGAAAGATTGAATGTATCACAGTAGGTTCTTCGTGCCCTGGCACTGGGTCTCTATTGGCACACGTGCACATCCGAGGTAGCCCTGCCGGGAGGAAGGGACAAGCTACACGGACATTAATGTCCATCTTCCCATCGAGCTAATGCCAGAGGCCCATGCATTACCACCACGACAGGGCGGCGTGGAGAACTAAGTAAAGGGTCAGCCTCAATGTGTCATGTTAACAATGTCACCTGATCCTCTCCTCACGGATCTGGAGCCAACCACCACAGGTACCATGTTCAATAATGGTAGAAGGGCTGGGAAGAGGAGTGTTTCTTTCTGGAGACTTATTTCCATAACATCCCACTCTAGGGAAAGACTAGGAAATACATGTGGCCAAGAATCGGCATTATTTGTGGTCCTTGGGTTCCTGGGAAGCCCACTAAAGCCTGAGGTCCCACGAGGTAGCTGGCATGGTTGGCACAGTCATGACAGTGGTGGGAAGGGGGCCTGTGTTAGCACTGAAGAGCTGGGGAAGCGTGGGGAGATAAAGAACACTCTGGGCACGAGGAATCACACACACACACAGATGCAGAAATGAGCACAAGTGACCCACAGGGCAAGGAAGAGGGTCACCTGATAAGTGAAACTACACGGCGTGACAAAAATGTCACTAGACTGAAGGTAAGCACGGTGAGGTGTGGGGGACCGACCTGTCCCAATTTGCCTGGGAACTTCCTATTTTTAGTATTTAAGTCCCCCACCCTGGGAGCTCCCTCAGTCCAGGCAAACCAGATGGGTGATGCCCAGTCCCAAACAGCAGCTAGAGGTCATGGTGAGTCCGTGTTATGGACTAGATAATCCTGTCCCTCCAAAATCCACAGGTGGAAACCTTCATTCTCAAGAGGGTATGTGGAGGTCGGCCTCTGGGAGGGAAACTTGCTGATGGGATTAGTGCCCCTATACGAGGCTACAGGAGTGGCCTTGCTTGGCCCCTCTCTCCCCACCACGTGAGCACCCAGTTGTCTTCACTCCAGGACCAGGGCCCCCACCAGAACCTGTCCCACACATGAGCGAAGCCTTCCAGCCTCCAGAACTCTGAGAGGAAACGTCTGTTGTTGTGGCAATCTCCTCCAGCAGCCCAAACGGACTAAGCTAGCTAGTCTCCCTAACAGAAAGAGCACAGAAGATCTACGAGTTAATACAGGTAATACTTCCAGGAAAGTGCTAAGTACGTGGTAGGTTTTGAGGGACCACACACTGCAGGGATTACAAGCTTAGGGTCTGCGCCGTGCTGCCTCTGCCACTTGCTGGCTGTGGGAACTCAGGCGATGACTCAACCGCTCTGTGCCTCGTTTTCTTCTTTCCTTTTCCACAGATTTTCTTACCAACATGGGGCTCAAACTTCCAACCCTGAGATAAGAATCACATGCTCTCCCACCTGAGCCAGCCAGGTGCCACAAGATTTTACATTTTAAAGCATTTTCAGGTTCACAGGAAAATTGAGGCAAAGGTACAGAGACTTCCCATATACCCCCGTGCCCACAAATGCACGGCTTCCCCCCACATCTGCATCCCCACCAGATGGTTCATTTGTTACAACTGCAGAGTCCCTAGTTCACCTTAGGGGTCACTCTTACACAGTCCACGGCTTTGGACAAATGGATACTGATATGCATCCACCACTGGAGTGCCCGTCCCACAGAGTAGTTTCCATGCCCTAAAATCCTTCTGTGATCCACCTGTTCATCCTCCCCTCACGCCTTCTGGTTCGTGGCAACCACTGATCTTACTGTCTCCACAGTTCTGTCTTTTCCAGCATGTCACAGAGTTGGAAGTATACCACATGGAGCCTTTTCAGACTGGCTTCCTTCACTTAGTAATACACATTTAAGGTTCTTCCATGTCTTTTTAGGGCTTCCTAGCTCATTTCTCTTCAGCATTCATTTGCCTCGTCTTCTCAAGCTTGAAATGGGGATACAGGATGATGATAATAGTATCTACCTTACGGATTTGTTGAAAGAAGTAAACAAGTTAATACAGGTAAGGCATTTGGAATAATGGCTGGAACACAAAGTAGCAGATTGGTGGTGGCTGTTACCATTAAGAGCGTGGATGTGGGTAGGAAGGACCTGGGTTGAATCCCAACTCCACCACTGAGGAGCTGAGCAGGTTACTTAATCTCTGTAAGCCTTGATTTCTCCAGCTGTAACATGGGGATAACAATTCTTGCCTCATAAACCTGTTGTGCATATTCAACGAACTGATGTGTGTAAACCACTCAGTAGGGTCCCTGGTGTCCTGGAAACTTCCTCATCAGCTGAAGACTTGGATTTGATTTTCTTCAAGTATCTTTTGGTTCCATGCTTGTAGTTTCTCCTCTAATTCAGATCTACCATGCACTGAATAAGCTTTTTACTCCTCCCACGACAATGAGAGATAGCAAAATGAAAACCAGGGTTGTGGGGCTGTTAACCAGAGCACGGAGGGGATGTTAAGGTTGGTTAATGCTCCGGGACACAAAGCCTGGGACCCATCGAAGTTGAAGCTGGAGGTCTCCAGGAAGGACTGTGAGCCAGCCATGAAGAGGAGCCCAGAAGGGGGTACGCATATGCTGGTGACGAGGGACTCGCCCCCAGTGAGGAGAGGCAGCAGTTTGGGGAACAGTCCTGGGACCACTGGTTGATTAGGTCAGGCGGTGTCTCTTTCCCCTGGAAGGGGGCTGCCGCTGTTACAGACACATCTGAAGAGGGCTTCAGGCACCTGCTGCCTTAGCAGGTCACCCTGCAAAATCAACCACAGTTCATGAACGGAAACTAAAAGCTCGCAACAACTAACCTACAAGCAACCTTCTGGATCCTAGCCCATTTTAAATGGAAGACTACACCAATATAAAATCCAGTCCACTCAACTGAGAGCCTAAAAGTCATTGTTTTCTGGAGGTCAGAAACAAATTAAAAGCCAACATTTTTATAGTTATTTTCCATTTGTAGAGAAGATAGGCGGAATTATTTTAGACATCATGGTTATATACTCCACCAAAGAAAAAATACGTTCTTTAATATAACGTATTCCTCAAGGCTAAAGAAAATACAGAGTTGAAAAATAACCTCTGATGATTTCTAAAAATACAGCCTGTGTTTCTAAGTCTCCATCAGGATAATACCTCTGCTATATATATATATATATATATTCAGTGTGTGTGGCGAGCCTGCTTCCCGAATCATGCACGGCCACTTGCTGCTCACCGTGTATATATCACAGAGGAGATTATATATATATATATACACAAAGCAGAATAATATAATATATATTATCTATTTAAAGTAAATAACCTGGATTGAATTTAATATTACAAATTAATTTTTAATTCACAGATATTAAATACCTACTGAGCATAATGAGTTTCATTTCCAAACAGTAATGAAATCAAAATTTTCTTTTGGACACTCAGCACATTAACTACAGTTACAACATTTTCATTTTTCTTCTCTTATCCTACACTTACAAGCCTATCCCAGACTACAATGTAAAGAGGAACAAACATGTGCTTCTTTTGTATTTTCTGTAAAATAAACCTGAAATAGACTGCTATTTATGTTGTCGGGTTAATTCATAGACAATGTCTCTCCTCTCAGTTAATTCCCTGCAAACTTTCTAATTAGCTCCGTGAGAACGTCAATGGAACAACCGTCAAACTTTCTCGTATAACATTTGTGTAATATTTCTTGTGCTATCAATAGCTTCTCAGAGGAAATTCTTGTAAATAAATTATTAATGGCTGGTATCACAAAAGAGAAACTTTAGTTATTGGGGTAACAAGCAAGAGGACCATGATCAATTTGTCTTATGGTGCAGACAAAAGTTAGTCATCCACTGAGCAGGAATAAATCGTACGGACCAGTCTGATATTTTACTTTTAACATATTTAATTGTTCAAAATGAAAGCGGTGGCATCACCTCCCAGTGGGGGGTGACTCTGCTCACATACATGGCAGATATTGTTGCAAGTTATAATCAGGAAAGAACTATATGAGGAAAGCAAAAGAAACACAAAAGGCTACCATGGTGGTACTGGTTTAAGTATGTGCCTTAGCTCCAGCTGCTATAACAAAAACATCATAGACTGGGTGGATTAAACAACAGACATTTATCTGTGACTCACAGACTTCCTGGCTTATAGATAGCCGACTTCACGTGTGTCCT
The DNA here is from genome assembly GCF_037043125.1 of Eumetopias jubatus. Lineage (NCBI taxonomy): Eukaryota > Metazoa > Chordata > Mammalia > Carnivora > Otariidae > Eumetopias > Eumetopias jubatus. The sequence goes on from NW_028274808.1 coordinate 6,673,816, forward strand.
CACGTGGGGCAAGAGGAGGGAGCTCTGTGGGATCTCTTCTGTAAGGGCACTAATCTCACTCATGAGGCTCCACTCTCATGACCTAATCACCCCGCAAAGCCCCACCTGCTAATGCTATCACCTTGGGGGTTAGAATTTCAATACATGAATTTTGGGGAGACACAGTCCACTGCAGTATGATTTTCAAAATACTGTTATTTAAACACACCTCCTTCTAGATAATCTTTTATTGCTTTTCCAAACAATATACTTTACATTTCCGGGGGGAAAAAAACACAACTACAGGATCAAAATATGATAATATTAAGAAAATAAGCAACATTCCCCATGTGCAAAATATATTTTTAATATTTGGGGGGCAAACTAGCCTAATAAGATATTCTATCATCTTGACAAAAATTAAAAAATTATAATTATGAGTTATTCACCATCCCTCACTTCTCTCCCCAACTCGCTTCCACCTCTACCCTCAAAGCCATCCCAGTTGATTTTCAGAGTCATCATTCTATTTCCCTTTTGTTCTAGGTTATGGGAACAGAGGTATGGAAAACAGGGTAGAACATTCAGGAAGTAGGTCTGCAAGTCAGGGGCACTGTCATGGCAGAATGCTAAATCAGGAAGGATGCACACTATGGTCATGAGCACCTGCTATTCTCAATCAGAATACCCATGGGCCTCACGCTCTAACTAGTTGATAATAACAACCATAGACCCTGCTTCCATCTGTCAACTCCAGCCCATTTGGAGACCTGGAAACCAAAGAAGTGAAGACACTAATATCTATGATAGATAGAATTATCCTCCCAAGGATATTCACGTCCTAATCCACAGGATTTGTGACTATGGTACTTTACAGGGCAGAAGGGACTTGGCAGATAGGATTAAGTTTAGGACCTCGAGATGGGGAGATAACGTAGATTAACTGGGTTGGCCTAATACCCATCACAAGAGGGAGGCAGGAGGGTCCGAGTCAGAGAAGGAACTGTGACAACAGAAACAGAGTTTGGAGCCCTGTGGGACCAGGAGCCAAGGAATGGGGCTACCTCTAGAAGCTGGAGAAGGCAAGGCAGAGATTCTCCTCTAGAACCCCCAGAAGGAACACAGCCCTGCTGACCACCGATTTGAGTGCATCGAAACCCATTTTGGACTTCTGACCTCCAGAACAGTAAAATAACAAAACTGTATTATTTTAAGCCAAAGAAACTCATATAATATTTGAGGGTCCAAGGAAGATGGGCTGGACAAGAACCCTATGGAAAATGCACTTGGGACAATCAAATTTCACATTTCATCCTTTATGCCTAAATGCCATTACTACGAAGAATCCCAGGACACCACCACTGACCTGTCCCCAGGACTCACTGGGAGGGACCCCATCCATTTGTACTAAGGACAGTACTTTGTTTCTTCTGCCAGCCGGTTAGTGCCTGAGGTATACCCATATGAAAAACATTCATCATGCCATCTCCCTCCTCCACTTACTTTCTTCAAAAAAAATTTATTAATCATCAGTTACACACGTGGCCCTGTGCTTGGCCATGTGAGGGAGACAAAGATGGATAACTCCTGGACACTATCTGCAAAAAGCTTTAAGTTTCATAGGAGAGAGGGGTCACTACCATAAATAACCATTGATGAGTGCCAGCAGGGAGGTGAAGAACGAGAGGTTCAAACACTCAAGGAAACCATCACCAAGGCTCTCCGTAGACCACATGCCCAATCCATAGGTGACCCTGAATTCTAGCTGAAGGAGTCAGGATGATTTGGAGGAAGGAAGTAGAATTGGAGCTGGATGTTAAGAAAGGGGAGGACTGCATGGTGAAAAGTGAGAGAAGAGCATTCTATGGAGCACATGAATAATCGCATAATCAGAAAAGCATGGAGCACTTACAAGACACATCCACCGGATCTTAAGGTCCACCAACACAGGGATTTTCACCTGGCTTCTTCACCACTTACTACAGACTAAATGTGTGTGCCCCCCCCCCAAAACGTGTATGTTGAAATCTTAACTCCCAATGTGATGGTGTTAGGAGGCAGGTCCTCTGGGAGATGATTAGGTCATAAGGGTGCAGCCCTCAGGACTGAGATCAGTGTCCTTATAATAGGGACCCCCAAGAGCTAGCTCCTCCTTTGCACGATGTGAGGCTGCTATGGGAAGACAGCCATATATGAGGAAGCCGTCTCTCACCAGACACCAGATCTGCAGCGCCATGAACTTGGACTGCCTGGCCTCGAGCACAGTGAGAAATAAAGCTTTGTTGCTCTGAAGCCACCCAGTCTGTGGCCTTTTTGTTACACGAGCCCAAAGAGACTGAGACACTCCCCTACTCCATGTGTCTAGGACAGTGTGTGGCAATAGGAAGTCCACAAGAAATATTTATGAAAGGAAGGGAGGGAGATGAGGTAAGAAAATCCATGTGAGGACAGTATGCAGAGATTGCAAAGCCATTCACGTCCCAGAAATACTACACCAGAAGAACTTGGTGTCCAAGCAGTGTGATCCGTTGGGAAACCTGTCCCCAGAAGCACGTGCTTGAGTGCATGGAGGAACAGGTTGCATTTGCAGCTGTCCACCAAAAGCCAGGCACGACTCTAAGTCTTAAGGATTCTAAGTCTAGGGCGCCTGGGTGGCTCAGTTGGTTAAGCGACTGCCTTCGGCTCAGGTCATGATCCTGGAGTCCCGGGATCGAGTCCCGCATCGGGCTCCCTGCTCAGCGGGGAGTCGGCTTCTCCTTCTCACCCTCCTCCCTCTCATGCTCTCTGTCTCTCATTCTCTCTCTCAAATAAATAAATAAAATCTTTAAAAAAAAAAAAAAGGATTCTAAGTCTAATGCATCCATCACTGGATCCTCTCCAAAATTCTTGGAAGTGAGTATTCTCATCATCCTTATGTTTTGGGCGATAAACTGAGCCACAGGAAGGTTGAGTAACTTCACCAGCGTCAAACAGGTACCAAATGCAGCGCCGGGATCCGCAGGCAGCCCTCTAACTTCAGAGCCCGTAGTCAGTCTCCGGAGGACAGCTGTCCCTCTCCACAGTGACTGGTCACCCCAGTCTTGGTGCCCTCTTCCTGCTCTGTTTCCCTGCTCAGCACTTCCACTCACTTGACTCCCCCCCACCTTGTTTCACTTTCTCCCTACCACAAAATCTGAGGACAGACCTTTTCTAAACATACACAACCCATCCCAACTCTGTCCTGCCTAGTTCCAGGGGTGCCCCCTCCAATCAGCCCAGGTGGAGAATAGCTCAGCACTCACCCAGATACTGTGATTTCTCCAAGTCATCACAAAATGCAAATTAAAATGTGCTCTCTTCCTCTCTGCATTCATTAGGCAATTTTAAAAATACCAGTCAATACGAATTAATGAGTAGGGTATTACGACGTCGCACGCTGCTAGAGGGGCTCTACGTCAGTGGACGTTTCCAAGGAAGCGACTTGGCAACAGGCAGCAAAAATGTTGACATTGTTCATCCTCTGGGATCCTGTCTTTCAAAAATTTCTGAGAATCTGTCCTTAAAAATAAATAAATAAATAAGCAATGGCGCATGTGCCAGAAAGACAATAACAACATTTTCTATAATTGCAAAAAATTAAAATCAACCTAAATATTGAATCAGAGAAAGAATTAAATAAATGACATGACTCCATATTAATGACATGAAGAAAAGCCCACAAGTCATTTTTAAGTGAAAAGGCAATATCCAGAGCCATACAAACAATTCCTTCATTTTGAAGATTTTATGTATTTATCAGAGAGAGAGAGAGAGAGAGAGCGAGAATGCACAAGCAGGGGGAGCAGCAGAGGATGAGGGAGAAGCAGGCTCCCCGCTGAGCAGGGAGCCCGATGCAGGACTCGATCCCAGGACCCTGGGATCATGACCTGAGCCAAAGGCAGACGCTTAACCAACTGAGGCACCCAGGTGTCCCCAATTCCTCTATTTTTAATAAAAAATGTACATACATGCACAGACAGGCTTTTAACAATTTATACACACACACACACGCACACGCACGCGCACGCACATGCACACACATACTTATATATGAGAAAAGAGAAACAGAGAGGATAACATAGGTGAAAACGGTATGGAGGTTTGTCCGTACAGATCTCTATGGAGCACACAGAATGTACGTGCCTTACCAGCAGTTTTTTGGAGCATAGTACCTGGGATACCATAAATAATCGCTATTAATTGATTATTTATGTTGGGTGGCTTTGATTTATTTCCTTTATTATTTTGTTTCTTCTTTGTCTTCTCCCAAGATGATGACTTTGTTCATAGCCAGAAAACTAAATGATTATAGAAAGATATGTGGGTATGCCTATCAATGTCTTCACACCCATTTCTGTTCGCTTCTGTCCTATGCAAACAGGTGCTTCTGGAAGCGAGCCTCTGCTGAGGTTGAAATGAATCCATCTGCAGGGGGCCAAGGCCTTGGTAAGCATGCTAAAATAAAAGGAAAGCGCTAAGTGCCAGTGTCTGATCTTCCTCCACACCCGCATCCCTGGAAGCCGGGTTCCCTTTGATGTACTCGGCAGCTGTGCATTTGGATCAGCCCAAGAGGCACCAGGCAGGCAGGGCTGGGCCTCTTTGTTTTCTGTCCCCCTGCAGTGCTGGGGGTGTCCGTGCTGCTCACAGAAGACTCACAACTTGGAGAGATAGAGAGCCTGTATACCGACACACGGGCGTTGGCGATGTGCAAACAGCTTAAGTTTATCTAGGTCGAGATGGTAATCAAATTGGACTTCCCAGGGTACATATTTGCATTCTCAGTATTGATCATAAAAGCTCTTCACTTCCCTCGGTGTTTTTTGTCCTAGCGGTTGACATTGCAAAGGCCCACGGTGCAGCCCACTAACAGAGTGCAGAGTCTTTCTGCCAGGACTCCCCGACTTCCACAAAGGGGGGTGGGATACACGTGCCCCTTGGAACCTAGTGCGATATTCCTAGCACCATACAAAGCATATGGATCAGGGAAAGGTTCTTGTCAGAAAGCACACTCACTTTGCTCTACCTTGTGGAAGAAGGGCTCCACCCTTCAAAAATGTATTATTATCCAGAAGTAAATGATGGGTAATTTTACCTATCAGTTTGGCTGGGCCACGGTACCCAGACAGTTTGTCAGCCATTATTCTGGGTGTTTCTGTGAAGGTGTCTTTAGACGAGATTAGCATTTAAATCAATGGGCATTGAGGAAATCAGAGTGCCCTCCATAACGTGGGTGGGCCTCAACCAATCCCTTGAAGGCCAAACAGAAGAAAAGACCTACCCCTCCCCCTGAGTAAGAGAGGATTATCCAGCAGACAGATTTGTACTGGGACCCAGCCTGCCAGCCCACCATGCATGTTACCCCTTGTCGGCCAATTCCTTACAATAAACCTCGTTTTGTGTGTGGCGGGGGTGAGGGGGGGTGTTTATGTGCATCCTACTGGTTCTATGTCTCTGGAGAACCTTCACTAATACATCCTACCACCCACTTTCTAGATTCCTTTGCTTTGTGTTCTTGGCAACCCTGCAGACCCGAATCTTCAACTGTGTCTCAACTAACATCTTTCCGCAGATGGCATGTCTTCTGGACAGCTTGCTCCGGACCCGAGTCGGTCCCCGATCTGCTCTTGCCCTGACCACTGCCCCCACCGTCAGTACCTAACCTCAGCCACACCCTATTTTCCACTCAGATACTTCCTCTTGCAGAAAACAGGATGACACAGGAAGAGACACCAACATAAATATTAAATGCTTAGGAGCCAACTTAACACGCTATTTTAGAGAATATCCCTGTGTGTTCACACTCTCTAGCTGCCATCAAATGATATTCTCGAATCTGTTACTTATTGGAGTCAAAGTACAGGGCCGCAGCATCAAGAAGCGGATGGCTCACTCAGCACAAGATTCTGGCTGCCTTTTTTGTAGCAACCCCCATCAAGGAATGCAGAAGCAGCACACCATGGAAAAACAAAAAACGATCTGGTAGTCCTTCTGAGGACGAGAAGTCAGAGGAGAAGGACCTCTGAAATAATAACTATGGATTCTTCTACATAGAATTTCAATGCTTCAAGGATTTTCCAATGCTGACATTTTTTTGGTCTTCACAACAGAGGAAGATTTTTCTGTTTGTTTGTTTTGCTTTGTTTTGCTTCTTGCACTTTGGTAGCTATAGTAACAACTGGATAAATTTTCACAGGGACAAACAGTTTAATTGTCCTAAAAATTGTGTGTTGATTATAATAGTGATAGAACGCAGCATGAATAACCAGACATTTACAGAAGGGATAATTTTTTCCAGGCCTTAACATTTAGGGAACAATGCAGAGTTTAAGTGAGAGATTTTATTTTAAAAGTAATATTTGTGATTTTTGCTCATTCGGTTAACAAATATATATTGAGTGTTTTCTGCATGTAACCAAAAATAAATGTGCCTTTTCCAAGTCAGGCTGTACGTACATCATATATAAAACCTAGTCTTAAATAATGCAATTTAAAAGTCTCCCTCATCATGTTCCAGAGGATCACTTGGGCAAAAAAGGGGAGAAGGGAGGGAGGATTTGTAAAAAGGATATTTGAATAACATTCGAATCCTGCGGTGTCCTTGCCTTCCCAGGAATCAAGCAAGCACCTATATGAATTATACTGTGGAAAGTGTACTTCATAACTCATCCTCGATGGGAAATTTCATCAGAGCCTTGTTTATACTAACTGATACTCCTTGGCTGAATTAAATCTAAAAGAAACTCGCTCCAGAATTCCAATACCTATTATGGATCTGAAAGTGCAATAGGGCATACCACGCAAATACTAGTCTCCAACCTTACAGTCAATAAATCCAAAAGGGCCCATACAATTTATGTAACAAATTGCAGACTTAATGAGGTAGCTCAGGTGTGAGATAAAGGATAATAAAAAGGCATTATCTGATACGACAGTTTTCCCTGGGGTGCCCTCAGGTCCTAAAGGGCAGGGTTGCACATAATTACGAGTCAAAGAGTCCAAGGGACTCTGAATACCTCCTCCTCCATCGCTTCTCCAGCTTGCCACCATCTGCATACGATTATGTCTCAGAAACAAGCATCCTGATGGACATGGAAAACCAGGTAAGACAGAGTTGGGGTTATATGGTAGGATGCAGAGTCAGAGGGTGTGGCTGAGTCACGGTGGCAACAACCCTACCCAGCACTGAGCTAACGTGGCTCCCACTCCCAACAGCCTGGCCGCCATTCTGCCACTGATCCCAGGGCATATGTTCCAGATTCTCCTCCACCATCCTCCCCACTGCTCACCTCTCTCTTCTCATATGGCCCTTCTTCACAGACCCTGCCTTTGACATGCCCAACTGTGCTTCCTGGCAGGGCGGCCCTGCTCAGATGTCAATGGCAGCCCCTCTGACAGGCCAGTATCTCCCATTTGGAGGTTAATTCCCACACTACAGAGACTCCAAAACTGACTCTAAGGAAAAATGGGCAGTGAGAAGCAGCAGTAAATGGTACATCGACAGAATGCTTTAGATAGGAATTTTAGATAAATAGTATTAAACTGGGTTCCCATGGAGCTCTGGGAGCTCCAGGATAACTGAAAAATGTATTTTGACCTCCATCTCGCACCGTGTGTTAGCCAGCACTCTCCAGAGAAACAGAATAAATGTGTGTATATACAGAAGGATGTTTATTATTAGCAATTGGCTCATGGGATTATGGAGGCTGGTAAGTCCAAAATCTGTAGGGCCAATGTGGCTCAAGATCCAGGAGAGTCAACGGTATAGATGAAGTCTGAAGAAGGCAGTCTGCTGGAAAATCCCCTCTTGGCATGTGATGTGATGAGCCCTGGGTGTTATATGCAACTGATGAATATTAAACACTACACATAAAACTAATTGTGTACTATATGTTAGGTAATTGAATTGAAACAAAAAAAGAAAAAGTAAAAAAGAAAATCCCCTCTTGCTTAAGAAGGCTGGTCTTTGGGTCCAGTCAGCCTTCGACTGATTGGATGAGGCCCACCCACACAATGGAAAGCAATCTACTTAATCAAAGTTCACTGATTTACATGTTAATCCCACTGAAGAACAAATTAACCATCACACCTCATAATATTGCATATCTCAAATTAAAAGATAAGAATAAAGTTTAAAAAAAAACACAGAGGATATTCTCTTCTTGCCCTTGGGGTAGGGAAATACGTTCACTAAGACACACACACAAAGTCTTTTGCAAAAAGAAAAAAATTTTAAAAATTATTTTATACTTCTATACATTAAAATTAGAATTTCCATTCCTCAAAGACACCATTCAGACATTGACAAGGCAACCCAGTGGATGGGAGAATATATTTGCAATAAACCTATCCAGTATTCATATCCAGATGATATTTTAAAAGTGTCTATGAGTCAGTAAGAAAAAGGCAGACAACCCATTAGGAAAAAATGGACAAATTGCTTGAACAGGTATGACACAAAAGTGGTTATCTAACTGGCAAATAGACAGCACAACATGATCATACTACCCTCTACCAGAATGGTTAGAATGAAAAAGGCTAACAATTCCCAGTTTGGAGAGCGTGTAGCGCAAAGCAAACTCTTAAACAACGGTGATATAAATTGATATAACTGGTTTCAGAACTCTGTTTGACAGGTACAAGTAAAGTACATTTGCATCCCTGTGACACAGTCATTCATCCTCTCCAAATAAATCCAACAGATAGGCAGCACATCTGTACCAAAAGATTTGTATAAGGATGTTGATAGCAGCACTTTTCATATTATCCAAAAAAACTGGAAATAACCCAAATGCCCAATAGCAGAATGGAGAAATAAATTGTGGCATATTTCAATGAAAATAAAACTATCTACAACCACACTGCACACGGGTGAATCTCACAAACATAAATCTGAGAGAAGCCAACACAAAAAGAATAACTACTGTATGATTCCATTTGTAAAAAGTTCAAAAGCAGGGAAACCATAGCTGAGGCAGCAGATGTCCAGAGCAAAGCTACCTCTGGGGAGGCTTCCAGAAGTATTCTTTGTCCTGATGTAGCTGCAGATTCCATGCGTGGATTCACTTCAAGAAACACATTCAACTGCACATTTAAGATCTGTGCACTTTTCTTTTTTTTTAAGATTTATTTATTTATTTGAGAGAGAGAGAGAGAGAGTACATGGGGGGTTGGTCAGAGAAAGAAGCAGGCTCCTCACTGAGTGAGAGTGCACAAGCAGGGGGAGCAGCAGAGGGTGAGGGAGAAGCAGGCTCCTCACTGAGCAGGGAGCCCGATGCTGGACTCGATTCCAGGACTCCGGAATCATGACCTGAGCCGAAGGCAGTCGCTTAACCAACTGAGCCACCCAGGTGCCCCAGAACTGTGCACATTTCTGAATATATGCTATGCTTACATTTTCCACAAAATTATCAACACAAACATTACAGAAGATACAGGGCAATAAATGATATGTCACTAGGGGTAAAAAGACAGCAAAAAAATCTAAATTTAAGACAGAGTACTACTATTGCTTCCCTTAAACCCACTAGGTCTGTAATTCTGTCACGGAGCAGTTACAACTGCAAGGAAAAACTAAATTAATTTGCATATACACAGACAAGTTGGGTGAGGCATCCTGTGTTGATTCTCTTAGATGCTGGCCAGTGAGTTAGAGTACTTATTAGTAAAATATATATTTTTTTTCATAACTCACTTTTACTTGTTTTAATAAAACAAAACAAAAAAAACCCAACATTAATAATTTAGGAATAAACCTTCCTGGGCATAAGAAAGTCTTCAATGTAGTTAATTTTTAAATGACATTCACAAATCACCTAATTGGGCACTTGGGTGGCTCAGTGGGTCAAGCGTCTGCCTTGGACTCAGGTCATGATCTCAGGGTCCTGGGATCGAGCTGCTCATCAGGCTCCATGCTCAGCTGGGCCGGGGATGGGGGCTCTGCTTCTCCCTCTCCCTCTGCCCCTACCCCCGACTTGTTTTCTCGCTCTTGCTCTGCTCTCTCTCTCTCTCTCAAATAAATAAAATCCTTAAGAAAAAATAAGGGGATTGATACTTGCCCTTTTATGACTGGCCTATTTCACTCAATACGATGGCCTCGGGGTTCATCCATGCTATAGCAGGTGTCAAGTTGTCCTTTCTTTTTATGACTGAAAAATGCCCCATTGCAGGCAAAGAGCACATTTTGTTTCTCCAGTCATTCATGGATGGGCATTTGGGTTGTTTCTACCTTTTGGCTATTGTGACACATTTTCAATTTGAGGTTCTTTGTGATCAAATAAAGATGGCCACAAATTCCTGGACACTCCTTCCGTGGAAAGGATCCCCTCCCATGGAATCTAGGTGGGCTCTTGAGCTGCTTCGCTGATACAGTAGAGCGGAAGTGAAATGTGTTGGTACCTATGCCCAGACTGGACAAATGGATGACTTGCCCTTCCTGCTCAGTCTGGGACCACCAAGCTTGCAGAGACCACATGTATGGAGGTGTCTTCTCCACAGCACCAGCTGAGCCCTGCTTTCCAGCTATCCCAGACCAGGCACCAGACATGTGAAGAAAGACACCTGGACTCTCCAGACCAGCCCTCCCACCTGGTATAAAGGGAACCCCAGTCAGGACCACTCATAGCCCAAGAATCCCCAAGCTGAGCCAATGCCCAAGTTCCTGGCCCATAAAAGCTTTAGATATAATAAAAGTTATTTTAAATAGCTAGGCTTTGGGGTAGTTGGTAATACAGTAATAGACTACCAGAACATTTTTGGCTCCAAAGTATCAGAAAATACCTGCAGCCTTGCAGTGGGATCTTTCACGAAAGAGGGACCACACACCTTTAAATATGGGAAGGAACCAACAGCAAGACAAAACCACTTCAGGGCAGAATACAAAGTATCAGGTCATTCCAGGCAGGTTAGAAGGAGCATCCAGAGCATAAGAAACATTCTAGAACTTTGGCCTTATGTTCCTGGATTCACTCGCTCATCGAATAAAGTTGAAGCAAACACATGTGATGGGCCAAGCATTGTGCTAAGCACTGGATGATCAAGGAGGATAAGTCCCATACTTGCCCTCACTTTTGCTGACCAGGATACCATACATCTCAGCTATGTCTTCTGCTAGTTCAACATCCTCTGACTCCTGGCTCCTTATTCCAGAATCAATGAACACGCTCCAGAACAGAGGCACTGTCCCACTGCAGCCTGGGACATTCTGTGGCTTATCCAGATATGCTTGAGTGTGGCTCTAATATCATAAAAGCTCTCACACACCAGAGCCACATAGCCTATTTTAAAATGAAAAGAAAAAGAAAAATGAAGATATAGCCAGGTACTCCTTAAAAATAGCATTTTCAAGCAGAGAAAGTCAATTATCATATCGTTTCACTTATTTGTGGAACATAAGGAATAGCCTGGAGGACATTAGGAGAAGGAAGGGAACAATGAAGGGGGGGGGGAAATCGGAGGGAGAGACGAACCATGAGAGACTATGGACTCCGGGAAACAGACTGAGGGTTCTAGAGGGGAGGGGGTGGGGGGGTGGGTTATCCCGGTGATGGGTATTAAGGAGGGCACGCACTGCATGGAGCACTGGGTGTTATACACAAACAATGGATCGTGGATCACTATATCAAAAACTAATGATGTAATGTGTGGTGACTAACATAACATAATAAAATTAAATTAAATTTAAAAAATAGCATTTTATGGTATTTTCTAATGACTTGTGTTGGGTTCATTTCAATTATATGGAATACTAGAAGTTATCCAGTGTGCATTTTAGAATTCATGAGAGAGAGAGAAACTTACTGTTACTTCAGAGTCTAAGAGAACACAGTGAATTCAAAGGGCACACTGAGCAGAATACCAATAGCTCTTAGGAAAAAAATTCTGACTTTGCCCAAGAAGATATATGGAATCAATTGTTTTTAATAGGGTTTCGACTGCTTCCCAAGCTTGGTGTGATCAGTTTACCACGTTGAATTTGTTTTATTTCAGAAGGGAGGCCAGTGAAGACTTGCTAGGTGAGCTAGCTTCCCCGTCAATGCACAAGTTCATTCAGAAGTCCCAAGTCCGTACCTCCTGGTTTTCCCTCTGGGGTTGTCATCCTGCTGTGAGCAAGGACTTCAGTGTATAGACTTAGCCCTCTCGTGTTACGAGGCCTCTGGATGAAGCTGCCCAATGAGGAGACCCCTTCGCACCTGTGGGTGAGTGTCGAGAATTGGTCTTGCTGACATGAGCAAGCCATGGGGCAGTGGGAGAAATCCCCAAACGCTGACTTGCCCATCGAATAGCAGCTTCCTCTTCCTTCCCATCCTATTTGCTCAGCCCTGATGGAGACGCTCCTCTCTCATTCCTCATACTGATGGTGCATGGGGAGGGGCGCCCTGTCATGAACTTAGCTCATCTCACTCCACCTTATCCATTAACAGTGACTTGTATTCAGAATACCTAGAATGTGCCTAAAGACTAAGTACCCCAAGTTCAAAAGAGGGGGCTAAATCTTTCCTCCAAGCCTGTCTCTGACAGCCCCATTAGCCCAGTAGAACTCACACAACACCGATAATAAGCCCTTCCTCCTCCCAAATATCATCACTGAACAGTGCTTGCAGATGTGCACGGCACGAACCTTGGCACTCCAGATCCCCTCAGCTACAGACGCAAACCTCAAGTAAACACAGCCCTCCTGGCCCTTGAGTACAGGTTTGGCTTCCTGACCTTGGAGTCCCGACTATAACCAAACCAGCCCCCTCACTCCGTGTGCACCTAATCAGCCCCTCTACTGAGTTTCCAGCATCCTTCCCAACAGAATCTTTCCAAGTTACGGGAGGTAGATCTCTCCAAAAATAGGTTTGTGATTAACGTGCATATGAAGCAGAGGAAAATGATCACCGACAAGCCTTGGCTTGATTATTACATTACAGATGGTAATAAAGATTTGTTTTCTTAACTGTCTGGTTAGAGTCTCTAGCCAGGTCCCTCAACTGGAAGGTGTAAGGATAAGAAATTACTGGTGACAGATGAGTGAAGAAGACTGATTTGGACCCAACGGTGCCCGAGGGTCAATCTGGTGATCACCAGCTATGGATCCCTGGTTATGGAACCTCGAGGCCTGGTCTCTGGGAGCCACAGCCCCTCTTCTGTGAAAAGGAACACTGATACACTTCTATCGGAATGTTGTCGTCAGGCTTACGGATGACGGTTGGCCTAAAGCACATTCACATTCACTGTGACTGTACCACAAGATGTAAGTTCGTTATTAGTAATTGTATCATTATCATTGTCAGACAAGTTTTTCTTAAGGTCCTATTTTATTAATGGCCAAAATCTGCAGTATCAGCAGAAGGACCAAAGGGTGACTGCGACTTTCATTAAGGAACATGAGGTATGATTTGATAGAAATATGTTTTTCTTGCTACAGAAAGAGGGCCATTAGGACTGCAGCAAAACCAAAGCGATTTATGTAGCGAGAAGCAGGGTTTTCTACCCAGGTCCTTCAGGCCACACCCATGGGAGAAACCAGTAAGAAAGCAAAGTTGATTCTCTTTGAAACTGAAGTGGTTTTGACATCATAGGGAAGTCTCTAGACTTTATATTAGGCAGGCAGGGAGAGTAGAGCCCAGTTCCTAAAAGATCATCATCAAATACTCTGTAATGAATAAAAGAGTGCATAGGGGGACTAAAGGCATCCACAAAGATTAGTGGTAAGATTCTGATTAGTAGTCAATGTTCCATCACGGAAGGCTATTCTACTGTCAGAAATTACTGCCTGTTGATGGCAGAGATTGGGGAAGAAGTTTAGGGGTGAGAAGGCACTGCAATTCAAGTAATTTCCTGTCTGCCTGTTTATTTCTGCACGTTAACGTGTGTCGGCTTGACAATTATTAATGAACCTGAGGTTTTAATGGAGGTAGAGCTCCCTGGAGTTACCAGCGCTGTGCGTGGAGGAAAGAAGAGACGAGAAAGAGGCAAGCAGGCCAGGTGGCAGGTGCAGGTTGAAGGAGCAAAGGGACACACTTAGGGCGCAGCCACAAGACAGGTCTCCATCCCACGCGCCGGAAACTTCATTGTGCAATCACTGCGTTGTGCACCTGAAACCAGTGTGACATTGCAGGTCACCTATACTTAAGTAATAATTCTGTTTTTTTCAAAGAGAGTTTATAGAGTGGGCGCCTGGGTGGCTCAGTCGTTAAGCGTCTGCCTTTGGCTCAGGTCACGATCCCAGGGTCCTGGGATCGAGCCCTACGTCGGGCTCCTTGCTCCACGGGAAGCCTGCTTCTCCCTCTCCCACTCCCCCTGCTTGTGTTCCCTCTCTGGCTACATCTCTCTCTGTCAAATAAATAGATAAGATCTTGAAAAAAAAAAGGGGGGGGAGAGTTTATAGAGAGGCCTTCCCAGGGTTCAGTCCAGCGGGTCCCACAGCCCCAGGGAGTGACCAGCGTGGCTCCCTGTGTGGTGGGCGGACCCGGAGTGGGAGGAGCCTGTGACTCGGGGCCCCACCCAGCAAGCTGCAGTGGCATCCTCCAAGGGACCTCCTCCAGGGGCTGCACACCCATAATCTAGGCTTCCTGACTGGGGAGAAGGCCTCGGGACTTTTGGACAGAAGAGAGCTGAGCCCACAGCCCTCCACCTGTTTCACCCACGTGGAGGAGGGGGCCGAGCATGGGTCCCCCAAAATGCCTCCTGTAGGAAGAAGGAAGGAGAAAGGAGAGGGTAGGAGGTGGCGGGATTGCAAGCACAGAAAACACCACATGGGAAGCGAGCCCGAGGTGAAGCCTTTGTCTTGACTGAAAATGTCAGCATCCGTTCCCACCGAGCACGTACAGGCGTCTGTACTGTCATGTGTGCATAAGGCTGTGGGAAGACAGCTGGGGATGGTGACACAGGCATGCTCTTGGCGTCTGAACCCCCCGCCCCCCAGCCCTGTAGCCCTTCAGACGCCCAAATCTATTTCCCCTCAGAGTCCGGCTTTTTGTGAGTCTACCTGAAAAGACTCCAAAGAGGAACAGCCTCCATGAAAATACCGGATACTTTGGGAAGAACAGTAGGCTTAATTGGTGTTGCAATATCAGTATTTCAAATTTTTACCACTAAATGTCTATAAAGATTTTAGACTTCTGGTGACAGATATTCTTTAACAAAATACATTATAATGAATACTGGGAATGGTTCCTGTCTCCTTTCCCAAACGAATATTTACCCTGATTCATGCTCACATTAATGCAAAGATTTTTCTCCCTCACAGTCTTGAACACCATGACTTGCCTCAAACAAGAATTCTTGTTTTTATCAACTCAAACCACTGGGGGGAAATGTGTCTTTTTATTTAGCTTCTCAGGTGCTAATCAATTGCTAATTATCTTTAACCACATCGACCTTCTCCCACTGTTTTTGCCATATAGATTAACGAGTGACATTATAAGGAGCACAATTTCATGCATTGAAAGGAAGGAATTCGTGCATTATTCCCTCCACATAAATACATGCACCTTTATTTGGAACTTTCAAAGATCGTGGAAAGAAACACTGAAGAGAGATACAATCTGACAACGGCAAGAATTGGGACAAGAAAATTAGTTTCGATAGAAATGGAGAAAAATAGACCAATCTGCAGAAATGAAGCTGCTAGAAAGGAAGCGAAAACATGAGGAAAAACAAAGCAAATGCCTCAGCATGTGTACTAGGCTCCTGATGTGTGTCAGGATGTTGAACTACTGAATCTTGCGTCGTGTCCAGCCACCTCCTGGATCCCAGCACGCGCCCACACACAAGAGGCCCTCGAGTGTGATCCCCGCATTGGCCCTGTGCTCTCTGGCTTCCTCCCCTGAGAACTGAGCCAATCCATTTCAGGCATCAGAAAATACTTTTGCCTGAACTAAAGGAAGGGTAAATGAGGAGAAATGGCCTCCAGTAGTCTCCTTTCCCCTGAATTCGCCTTTGTTTCCTACTTGCCACCCAAGGAAGGTAGAGAAAGTTGATGCCAGCTCTCAAATGAGAGTAAGCCCTGGGCTATGTTGTGTCACAAAGAGAGAGGAGGAAATCCAAAATAAGAATCCGAAGAAAATCCTCCAAAAGCTGTGGTATAATAAAAAAAATAAAGTTGATCTTTTTCCCCAGTGCCCAGTGCAGTGCTTCAAAAACCGTTGGAATTTCCTGAGTAATAGTAGTTTCTTTGTCATGTTAATAAAGTTACTGGGATTCGTCCCCTAGATAGCTTCAAGAATGGGAGTTGGTCCCCAGAAAGACCAAGCAGCTGAGTAAAAGGTTGGAACTTTGAGCCGCCCAGCCCTCCTGGGAGGAGAGAGGACCTGGAGACTGAATTCAATCAGGAGGCCAATGATTTAATTAATCGTTTAAATCCCAGTAAAATCTTTGGACGCCAAAGCTCAGTGAACTTCCTGGTCTGTGACCACAGTGATGTGCCCAGAGGGTGATGCACTCTGACTCCACGAGGACGGGGCATAGAAGCTCTGTATCCAGGACTCTCTCAGAGTTTGCCCTATGTGTCTCTTTTTGCATTCTTCATAATAAAACCCTAATCCTAAGTATAGTGTTGTCTTGAGTTCTATCAGTTGTTCTATAGAGTTAATGAACCTGAGGAGGTGTGGGACCTCCAAATTTGTAGCCAGTTGGTTGGAAGTGCATGTGGCCTGGGTACACCCAAGTACAGCTGGTCTCCGAGGTAAGGGGTAAGGACTGTATTGTTGAGGACTGAACCCATATACACACCGGAGTCTGTGTGTAGTTAGTGTGGGAAGTGGATCGCAGTCCACCCACTTCTGGTGGAAATAGAAACAGAGCACATTTTTCTTTCTTGTTCAGCTCTTCCCTTTAACACTGTAGCCCCAATATGTTCCTGACTTGGATCCCATTTGCCTTCAGCTCACAAGTGCAGGGAGATAGCAGGACAGGGAGTTCCAGTTCTCTCTAAAGTGATAGGTTCAAACCTTCCATTTAGCAACAGGACCCTTTCAAATAGAGTCTTATGAAAACCCTAAAAAATAAAATAGGTGAAAGCATCCTTTTATTAATATTATTTTTAAATAATTTTCAATTTCATATTTCACACTTATTATTCTAAAGTAATCAATGACATTAAAAAGTACATCAGTGGGGGCACCTGGGTGGCTCAGTTGGTTGGGCGACCGCCTTCGGCTCAGGTCATGGTCCCAGAGTCCCGGGATCGAGTCCTGCATCGGGCTCCCTGCTCGGCGGGGAGTCTGCTTCTCCCTCTGACCCACCCCCCGTCATGCTCTCTCTATCTCATTCTCTCTCTCAAATAAATAAATAAAATATTTTTTAAAAAAGTACATCAGGGGTCTCCAGTATGCTAATACCTGGCCTATAAAGTACATTTGACTATGCAAGTTATCAGAAGTTAAATAGGTGTAGGTTTTGTAAGTGATATTCAGAGTAGCTTTGGTGAAACTGGGTGTTCCCTATCGCTGAGGTATAGCAGTACATTCAAGACATTGGGTTTTTGGGTGACACATGTAGGAATAAGTAATTTTAAAAAATAAAAATTAGAAGAAATGAGGAAGCATTGATTTTTTTCAGTGAAATTATTTCAATTGCTTATGAAACACCTAAAAACACCCTGCATAATAGAATTTGACTAGCCAGCCCCAGTCCTGATAGGTCAGGAGGATTTGGCTCCTCAGTGCAGGGAGCTAGACTGAGACCCCTGCATAAAACTGGAAAATCCTCAGGATGCCTGGGTGGCTCAGTCTGTTGAGCGACCAACTCTTAGTTTCAGCTCAGGTCATGATCCAGTCCTGAGTTGGGCTCTACTCTCAGCACAGAGTCTGCTTGTCCCTCTCCTTCTCCACCTCTCTCTCTCTCTCACAAATAAATAAAATCTTATTAAAAATTTTTTTAAATACTGGAAAATCTTCAAATGGCTGAACCCTTCATGAAGAGGTCACTCATAAGAAATCCACTTTTTCCACAAAAATACAGCAATTAAATTGGTCTCTCCCTGAGCTCTGGTTAAAAAATAATTTTAAAAAATGTAAACGTCTGCTAAAAGAATTGAAAAACTGAGTTTGTATCTAACTAGAGCGAACATCAGCAAACTATGGCACACATACGAAATCCATCGGCCACTGGTTTTTATTGGATAAAGTTTTATTGAAAAACTGCTGTGCTCATTTGTTTACATATTATCTATGAATGCTTTCCCACTACAAGGGCAAAGCTGGTAATGGCAAGAGACCAAATGGCCCATAAAGCCCAAAATATTGACTATCTGACCCTCTACATATAAAGTTTGCCAACCTCTGAACTAAAAGACTGGGTTCCAATTTACTCTGCCTAGGTGATTCAAGAATACCCAAACAGAGAAATTAATACACCAAAATTGGCCTCAGGATTTGGGTATCACTGGGGTACAAGACAGATAGATGTACAAAATCATTCTTGAGAGAAACTCCCAGCCCACTCCACACAGGATTCCCTTAGATCAAGCTCTAAAGAAGAACATACAACCAAAGCTCACAAAACACATGAGGAAAAAATTCACAAGAGCAAGAAGCCCTCATCGATGGAGGATTAACATTCCCAGGAACATCCGAGAGCACAACGATAATCTTAAAAATCCCATAGAATTAAAATAGTTGAAAACTCCTTAACAGACTTGAAAAACAAAAATGTTACTAAAAGAACCAATAAAATGTGTTAAAATATACAGTAAATGACTGAAAATTTACTGAATGAGTTAAGTAGCAGATGGCTGAAGAGCAAAGAGGTGAAATAGAAGGTAGGATTGAAGAAATGGGCCAGATTGCAGCCCAGACAGAAATCAGCTTAGAAACAGGAAAAAAAAAAAAAAGAGAGAGAGATGAAGCTAAAGGGATTATAGAATAAGAAGCTCCAACAGTTGTTTTATAGGATATCCTAAAAGAGAAAATAAAGAAAGAGAAGACTCAAATTAGAGCACCTGGGTGGCTCAATCGGTTGAAGGACTGCCTTCAGCTCAGGTCATGATCCTGGAGTCACAGGATCAAGTCCCACATCGGGCTCCCTGCTCAGTGAGGAGTGTGCTTCTCCCTCTGACCCTCCCCCATCTCATGCTCTCTCTCACTCTCTTTCTCAAATAAATAAATAAAATCTTTAAAAAAAAAAAGAGTCAAATTTAAAAAATAGTAGTGCTGAATATTTTCCAAAATTGGTGAAAAAAACACAAATATTCAGATTTAGAAATCACATGTCCTGTGTTCTATCTTCTACATTGGCTCCCAATGATACCCATCACCCGGTATCGACATCCTGGGACATAGCTCACCCTTGAGTGCTATTTGGATCTAATGACTTATTTCTAACAAATAGAATATTGGCAAAGGTGACAGGGTGCTACTTCCAAGATTAGTTATAAAAAACCATGACTTCTGAGTTGTCATATTCTCTCTCTGGCTCTTCTCCCCAACCTGCTCAGGTGGGAAAGACTGCCTGACAAGGAATTGTGAGTGACCTTGGGCCCACAGCCAACAGGGAAGAGAGGTCCTCAGTCCAGCCTCCCATGAGGGTCTGGAAGCAGATTCTGCCCCACTTGAGAGATGACTGTGGTCCCAACCAACACCTTAACTGCAGCCTTGGGGAGAGACTCGGATGCAGAACAGCCAGCTAAGCAATGCCTGGATTCCTGACCCACAGAAACAATAAGAAAGTATATATGCATTGTGTTAAGCCACTACATTTTTGGGTAGTTTGTTCTGCAACAAAAGATAACTAATATGCATTCCAATAAAGAAAAATAAATCTTCACTGGACAACTTCACTGTGAAAGTTTGTTACAGCAAACAAAGAGAATGTGTTAAAAAAAACTGAAAAGAAAAGGATAGAGCATCTATGAAGAATAAATGCTAACATTCACATGCTGGAAAATGACAGACCAATAAATGCTGAGAGAGAATACTCTCCACCTAAAAGTCTACAGCAGCTGCTATCATCATAGAGTGAAGGGAACTAAAGCCATTTCAGAGGAAGACTAAAACAATCTGCAAATCAGACACATTGCTGAATGAGCTCCTAAAGCACGCACATCCGAAAGAAGGATTCTGAACCCAAAGGAAGGAGTAAAACAAGTCAGGGTGAGTTAAGAATCAGTAAGCATGAGGTGCCTGGATGGGTCAGTCAGTTAAGCATCTGAATCTTGATTTGGGCTCAGATCATGATCTCAGGGTCATGAGATCGAGCCCCTCATAGGGCTCTAGGGAAAAAAAAGAATTGGTAAGCACGTAGATCCATTTAAACAAACACTGACTATTTAAAACATTGAGAGTAAAATATTTGGGGAAATTAAAAACATGTTGGAACTGAAATATTGAATAAAACACATGTAAGAAAGGATGTTAAAAATCAGGGTCAAATATTCTCGAGTTTTGATATGGTTCAGTAGGATAGAAACATTGAATACCATTAGAACTTTGTTAAATACAGTGTGCATATTTTAAAATATAGTAAAGAATAGAAACAGAATAAGCACACTATAAATCAGTGAAAAGCGGTGAATAAAGAAAGCACAATCCAGTAGAAAAGAAAAATACATATAAGAAGTAAAGTAAAAGAGGGATTAATAGGAAGTATAAATGAATCCAAACATTTATCACAATAATAGGACTAGACTTACAAGTTCAATGACAGACACAACTGGAATTTAAATTTTTAAAAAACCAGCGCTATGTCATTTAGAAGAGATTCACCTCAAATGAAACACTATGATGGAGAAGGTTTGAAGTGAAGTGACAGGTTGAGATAAAGTAATATATAATACTGAGCAAAGGAAACAGCTTTAATGCAAAAAAAAACCAGGAGAGTTGAGAGAATCACATCAGGAAGAAAGGAGCAACTCACCAGGAGGATTAGCACCACTTGGGTGCTTGTGTGACCTAAACAATACAGCCTCACAATGTATACAAATAGGAAAGCCTACACAAAACCTATAACCAAGAGGTGCTCAGGTGGCTCGGTCAGTTAAGCATCTGCCTTTGGCTCACCTCATGATGTGGGTCCTGGGATGGAGCCCTGTATGTTGGGTTCCCTGCTCAGGTGGGAGTCTGCTTCTCCCTCTCTTTCTGCCTCTCCCCCACCCTGCCCCACTCATGCTCTCTCTCTCTCAAATAAATAAATAAAATCTTAAAAATAAAAAACCTATGCCAAGAAAACACGTGTTGAAAAAGTAAGAGGGAAAAATGGTCCAAGCTACAGTCACAATGAAGATTTTAACACACTGCTCTCGGCGAACAATAGAAGCAGGAGAAAAATAACAAAGGACAGAGAAAAATATAAGCAAAACTATAAACAAGCTTAACCTCATGAGCATCTACCGAACTCCAGCCCAGCAATTAGAAGATACATTTTCTTCCCAAGTACAAGCAGAACTTTAAAAAAAAAAAAAAAATGTGACTATGCACTAAATTGCACAGAAATTCTCAATCAATAGAATCGAATTGATATTGTACTGCCCATGTTCTTTGACCATAAAGCAATAAAATTAGAAGTAAATATCCAAAAGCACAACAAAAAAGAAAGCCATAAATTTGGAACTTAAAAGCTTCTGTGCATCAGTGTAAACAAAGCTTTGTGAGTCAGCATTTTTGTCCTCTCCTGGAAATCATAAAAAAGCCACAAGGGGAAACAAAGCCATTTGGCACGCTTCATTCCCCACCCCCCACCCCCCACCCCCCACCCCCCACCCCCCACCCCCCGCCTCAGTGAAACTAGGAGGCAGATATAACCCAGAGAGGACAAATGACCTCTAAAGGCTGCAAAAGTCCACTGATTTGGGGCAAAAGCTGCTCAAGAGGGACTGCAGAGAAGAGGGCATGTTGAAATCCACCAGCACTGTTGCACCTGGTGAGGGAGAGGGACAGTGGAGGCAAGTGTGTTGAGGGGAGCAGGCTGACTGCAGGCAGGAGCGCTCCCAGCAGCCCCCCACCCCCGTGGTTCAGGCGGTTCAGCTGAACGGGTAAACCCAAGAGGCACGGAGCACCCAGGTGCGCCCTACGTGCCGTCTGCCTGGGTGACAGCCAGAATCCGCCTTTCAAGTAGACAAACCACAACCATATAAACGTACTACAACTCTTGAGGCATTGCTCCTGGGACACCGCTGAGGGAATTCGTAAAGGCTGCCTCTCAGCCAGACAAGTTAGGGAAATAATGGCCAAAAAAAAAAAAGTCCTTTGTATCTCAATAGAGGATGGAGACATAAATTTAAGGACTAGGAGGGTGGACTGGGATACTTAGGTCACCTGCCCCGACAACAGAAGAAAGATTCAGTTGGTAGAAATGTGACAGTGAGGCAGAAGGTTGGAAATTAAAGGAAATTCATTGCCTTGCTCCAGCCTCAACAGCTGGGAATTTTAAAATACTGCTTGCAGCGAATACAGTAATTAAAGCATAAACACATATAATAGTACTAAGACAAAACTATGAATAATAATATTAATAAATATAAAATCAATGGTTGAGGAGTGGGAATGGGGCGAAAAGGGAAACAAGCTAATTGTACTATTGTTCTTAGAAGGGAACCAACAGATCTTATTTAAGGAAAGAGAGTTTTGAGGCAGTTATATAATGGTGGAAAAGGAATGGAATCTCTGAATCAAAATACCAACTTTCCTAATTATCAAAATAACTAAGAGTAACAAAGCAAACAGGTCACCTAGTTAATAATGTTTTTTTAATCGCCTTTATTTTTAGAGCAGTTTTGGGTTCGCAGCAAAAAATGGAAGGGAAAGTACAGAGAGTTCCCAGGTACCCCTGCCCCCACACAGACTATCAAAAGCAGAGTGGGTGCCTTTGTTACACCTGATGAACCTACACATCATCGTCCCTCAAGGTTCGCTCTTGGCATTTGGACAAACGTATAATAAGTACTCACCACTGTAGCATCAGAGAGAATATTTCCAATGCCCTAAAAACCCTCGAGGCTCAGCCTCTCTCCCTCTTAACTCCTGGCAAACTCTGATCTTTTTATCGTCACCACAGCTTTGCCTTTTCTACATATAGTTGCAATCACAGTACGTAGCCTTTCAGAT
The DNA here is from genome assembly GCF_037043125.1 of Eumetopias jubatus. Classification (NCBI taxonomy): domain Eukaryota; kingdom Metazoa; phylum Chordata; class Mammalia; order Carnivora; family Otariidae; genus Eumetopias; species Eumetopias jubatus. The sequence continues at coordinate 6,696,837 of NW_028274808.1, forward strand.
TGGTTTCTTTCACTTAGTGATATGGCTTTAAGTCTCCTCCGTGTCTTTTCATGGCTTGATAGCTCCTTTCTTTTTAGAATCAAATAATATTCCATTGTCTGGGTGTACCACAGTTTACCCATTCATCTACCATAGGACATCTTGGTTGCTTCCAAATCTTGGCAATTATGAATAAAGCATTCTAACTATAAGCATTCCTGTGCAGGTTTTTGGGTGTCCCTAAGTGTCAACTCATTGAGGAAATACCGAGGAGCACAATTTCTAGATCATAGAGTAAATTTAATTTCATAAGAAACTGTAAAACTATCTTAATAATATTTTAAAGCATAAAACAGCAAAACATTAGGGCACCTGGGTGGCTCAGTCGTTAAGCATCTGCCTTCGGTTCAGGTCGTGATCCCAGGGTCCTGGGATCCAGCCTCACATCGGGCTCCCTGCTCCGCGGGGAAGCCTGCTTCTCCCTCTCCCACTCCCCCTGCCTGTGTTCCCTCTCTCACTGTGTCTCTCTCTGCCAAATAAATAAATAAAATCTTTAAAAAAAAAAAAAAACAGCAAAACATTAAGCAATAGGATACAACCAAGACCAAACTTCACTTTCATATTAATAAATTTAAAAGGGCTTAACTCATCTGTTAAAAGAAACAGAGTTTCAGATGGGATCACAAAGCGAAACCAAGGACGATGATAATACAAAAAAGGGGGTAAAGTTCTATCCCGCAAATGAGGTGCAGAGATCTCAATCCTAATGCCCAAAGGACATTTGGATAATGAAAAAACTATGAATTGAGTGTCCAAAGGAGGCACTTATAATGGTACAGGGTAGAATGCCTGGTAAAGATATACCGGTTGTGACCATCTATGTACCAAATAATTAGCAGGAAAAGTTCCAAAGGTAAATTAAAGAGAGGGCACAAAAAGTAGACAGAAGTAGTGAATATGGGATACTGTATCTTTGATTTTCCATATATGCCTTGTCGTGGTTTTCTAGTATTTTCCTGCTTATTGTCCTCTGAACTTCCTAGATCTATGGTTTAGGGGACATTCTCAATCATTATTTTTTTCAAATACTTCTTCTATTTCCTTCTGTCTTCCCCCTCCTTCTTCTAATCCCATAATGCATATGTTACACCATTTGTGGTTGTCCCACAGATGGATATTCTGTTTCAGTTTTTTTTTTCAGTCTTTTTCCTCTTTTCAGTTTTGGAGGTTGACATATCCTATTGACATATCCTCAAGCTCAGAGATTCTTTCCTCAGCTGTGTCTTGTCTACTAACAATCCCATCAAAGGCATTCTTCATTTCTGTTACTAAGTGTTGGATCTCCAGCTTTCCTTTTTGGTTCCTTCTTGAGATTTCCATCCCTCTGCTTACACTGTCCATCTGTTCTACCATGCTTTTACTTTATCCATTACAGCTCTTAGCACATTAATCATTGCTGTCGTAAATCCCCAGTCTGATAATTCCAACATCGAATCCCTGCCATTGCTGAGTTTGAGTCTTCACACTGTGTGTTTTGCCTTTAATTATGACTTATAATTTTTTCTTCATAGCTGGACAAGATGTACTGGGTAAATGGCACTGCTGGGAGTAGTCCCCTAGGAAGGTGGCGGTGAGGTATGGGGGAGGGGAAGCATTCTGTGATTAGGTCTCAGTCTGTTAGTGAGCCTGCACTGTGAAATTTCTGGACTGTGAAATTCACACAGGCTTCTCAGTTTGGGGGGTTTCTCCCATTAGGTAGAACAAGATGCTAGAAGGGGTTGGAGTTGGGCATTTCCCTTCCTCCTGATTAGGTAGGTTCTAGTTAAATAAATTCCCTTCAGAGCAAACATTGTTAAAAAGAACAAGTTCTGGCATGTTCCAAAGTGGCTCCTTCCCCCCTTTTCCTGCTATAAGCATGAAGGGATTTTTTCCTCTGTGTTCCCAGTGAGAACCTGGTAGAGTTCCACAAGGCAAGACTGACAAAAGTGTCTCCCCAATGACCGGATCTTATCCACTCTGAGCCTCCCGCAATTCATCAATTACAGATCAGGCTTTCTGACCCCAGCACTTGTTTCCACAGAGGTTCCAGGTCATGGGTTTCTGCTCTGGTGAGTTCTGATTCTCTGGAGCTGCCTATGGGTCTCTCCAAATTTGGGGGCAGTGGTTTGCTGTGTGACCTCACTTCTCTTACAGATCCAAGAAGAGTTATTGATTTTCAGTTTGTTCAGCCTTTTACTTATCGTGAGAATGGAGTGAAGACATTCTAAGCTTCTTACCAATAGACTGGGAACCAGAAGTCCTTCCCTTGGTCTGGAGTACATTAAATCATTTACCCTTCTGGGTTGATAACAAATCAAATAAACCAAGCAATAATTATAATGTATGTAGAAAATCTCTTAGGTAATTAATAAGGTATACCTTCCCGATATATCTTAAATTCTATACACTAATAATAGAAAATAAGTTCCCTTTTAAGGGACATAAACATTAACCCAAGAAAAGGCCATTAGTTAGGACTTGCTCTATGTTTTAATAATCAGTGCACTAAAGATGGGTCATTCTACAAATGGTGCTGGAACAGTAGACTCTCCACATGGGAGGGCCTCACGTTCGGTCACTACACTAACAGTTACAGGCTCTTCCTAGCATAGTCACGTTCATTGAGATAAAAAGTAGCATGGTGGTTTCCAGGAGCTCCGGGAGGCAAGAAGGAGGAGTTGCTGTTTAATGGATCTAGGACGTCAGCTGAGGACTTTAACAAGTCTGGAGATGGATGGTGGGGATGGTTGCAAAACAATACAAGGGTACTTAAAGCCACTGCCCCATACACCTAAAAATAGTTAAAAAGGTAAATTTCATGTTTTGTATATTTTACCACAACTAAAAAGGAAAAAAAAGAACTTAAGTACTTCCATTTTGAACGCTGTATTTTTGGCTCCGGGTGCATAGAGCAGAAGACCACTTTTGAGCACCACTGCGGAGGGGTGGGCTCATTCATTCCGTAACTGTTGTTTAAATGCCTCTTCTGCACCTCACATTGTGATGGGTGCTTGACGGTCCATTTTGAGGACAAGCCAGGAAAAAAATCAATTACGATGAAGTATCTGCATCTCCTTGAACGTAGATCAGTTACCACCAGATTTTTTTTTTTTCATGAGATTGCTCTTTTTCATGCCAGAGGTTTTTCAGAAGTCCCTTCCATTTAGATCTGTTTGATTGTGTATTCATAATTCCATTCCAGTCAAACCTTTTCCAGCACTGATATTTAGTAAGTGATGTGGTGTCCTCAAGGTAACGTATCAGGAGTCGTGATGTCAGGGTGCCCCATTACGGTTGATGTTAAATTTGGTCATCTGGGTAAGGTTGTCTGCCAGGTTTTCTCCAATTATAAAGGTATCTTTTTCCCTTTAAAACTGAAAAATCATCAGTAGGGTGACATTCACTTTTTTAACGCTTTTGTTACATATTGCCAAGCTCCCCCGCCCCACGTCCAGAAAGGGTGGCCCACTTCTAAACAATAAGTAGGAGTTGGAAAAATTATCCATTCAGGAATAATAGGGACAAGTCGTCAGAAGATTTGGGTGTTTCAAAAAAGATAAATTCATCGAATTTGTTTGAGGAAGCGTATGCACTTCTATTTTCTCAATAAGAAAACCAGGGGCTACACAGGGCCCACTCTTCACCTCTTTGGATGTGAGAGAGGAATGCTTGTGGGTGTGATGTTATTGCCATTGTTGCCTGTGTTCCCAGGATGCAAGGGCTTGATAGGCACAAGAGTTCTGGGCAGCTGGGATTTGAGTCTGAGAATGATGCAGCTGTGCCTGACACACCCTCCAACAGCCACCTCTCCAAGCGTCCATCTCCGGGTTTCTCCGCACCTCCCACCCAGCCATCACTGCTCTGAACGATTACTCCCCAGCTGATCCCTCACTTGGTCTCTCTGGTCTCTGCCCATCCTGACTTCTGGATTGGCACCTTCTTGCTGGCCTGTGGCTTGTCTCCTGCTCAGAGTCAGAGTTGCCATGTCCCACTCCTATCCTCGGGTCCGGCAAGTAGAGGTCTTAGTGTGCTCGGGCTGCTGTCGCAAAATACTGTGACTAGGTGCTTTATAATCAGCAGACATTTGTTTCTCACGGTTCGGAAGCCTGGAAGTCCAAGGTCAAGGTACTGGCTGAGTCTGTGCCTGGTGAGAGCCTTCTGGTTAATAGATGGTGACTTTTCTCTGTGTGCTCACAAGGTGGAAGGCACGAGAGAGCTTCCTTGGGCCTCTTTTATAAGAGCACTAGTCCCATTTATAGGGGCTGGACTCTCATGACTCCGCCACCTTGCCAATGCCTCACTTCCTAACACCATCACCTTCGAGGTGAGGTTTCACTGTATGACTTTGGGGAGACATACACATTTAGACTTTAGCAGAACTCTTTCTCTTGTCTGAGGATCTGATCTCCATGGTGGACTTTAGCCTCAAGAGAGTAACTCAGAGGATGCCCAGGTGGCTCAGTCGGTTGAGTGTCAGACTCTCGGTTTCAGCTCAGGTCGTGATCTCGTGGTCATGGGATCAAGCCCTGCGTCAGGCTCTAAACTGAGTGCAGAGTCTGCTTCAGATTCTCTCTCCCTCTACCCCTCCCCCTGCTACACTCTTGTGCTCTCTCTCTCTCAAATAAATAAAATCTTTAAAAAAAAAAAAAAAAAAAAACAGAAAGTGACTCAGGACACCAAGCCTGGGCCAAGTTCAACAAATATGGTGAAAATATACTTGCTAGATTCTGAAGTGTCTGACAAAATGAGATACGGCGGAAAGACATTGGTTTTCCAGAACTTGGTTCTAACTTTCCCCTTATGCAACAGAAAATAGGACCAGGGAGAGAGAGAGAGAGAGAGAGAAAGAGGAGAGAGACTTTCTTGTTATTGAAACTAAATGGCATGTGTGAGTAGACTCAGAACTCCAGTTGGGCCATCTATCTGCAGGCCAGCACCAGAGTCTGATTGAGCTGCACCAGATGCATACGTTTTCCCACCTCATTTTCCACCAGCGTCAGGTCATTTCCCCACATCCACTTCTCCCTTCTACCACCCCTCAATTTCCAGTGATGGCCCCCCGGCTGAAGCTCATGATACTAGCTCTCTGCAACTGTGAACCGTAGATTTATCCTACCCTGTTCAGTGTCTGTCATGAAGCAATATGTCTTGTGCTGGGTTCTCACCTTCGCTGTGGTCTGGCCCTGCTCCTTGGGTCTCTGATCTCTGTTGTCCAGTTACTGTCCTATCCTTCCTACTGGCCCTCTCTCTGCCTGACTGCGGATGCAGAGCACATGCATTTTCTTAACCTGGTTGTCCTGCTCTGATAGGAACGTCTGTGAGTGTTCCAGCAAGGTGTGACTCAGTCATGGTCTAGTGAGTAACCTCCTAATACGCCACTTTTCACTGTGAGAATAAAATGCTAAACATATCCGGCCCATTCTCTCACACTCTGCATGCACTGACACAAGAGTTGGCAAATTTCTATAAAGGACCAGACAATAAGAAGTATATTTTTCAGGCCAAAGGACAAAGCCAAAGGCATTTTGTGGGTATTACATAATAAGAAATAAAATAAATTTCCACAAATTTTTACTAATGAAATTCAAAATATAATCATCGAGTACATTTTTTTTCCTAATATAGGTCTACTATTGAGAAGACTGGAATGCTTTTTTGAAATGCACATTTCGGGGCACCTGGGTGGCTCAGTCGGTTAAGTGTCTGCCTTCAGCTTAGGTCATGACCCCAGGGTACCAGGATCGAGTCCGCATTGGGCTCCCTGCTCAGTGGGAGTCTGCTTCTCCCTCTCCTCCCCACTCATTCTCTCTCTCACTATCTCTGTCTCTCTCTCTCTCTCTGTCTCGCAAATAAATAAATAAAATATTTTTTTAAAAAAAGAAATGCACATTTCATTTAATTAGGAATCAAATTTAGTGTTTCTCATCATCAAAATCAATGGCAAATATCCATCTCTCAGTGTTGACCTGTAATGAAATTTCATGCAATTCATGTTTGAAACTGTCTTTTCAAAGAAATAACAAGCATTGGTGAGAATGTGGAGAAAGGGAACCCTTGTGCACAGTCAGTGGGCATGTAAACTGTTGCTGCCACTAGGAAAATAGTATGTAGGGTCTTCAAAAAATATACAGAATAATTACCATATAATCCATCAATTCCACTTCTGGGTAGGGAAATAAAAACACTAAGCCAAAAAGATATCTGCATCCCATGTTCATTGCAGTAGCCAAGACATGTAAATAACTTAAGTATCCATCACTAGGATGAAAAGATAAAGAAAATGTGGTATATGTAAATATATTATTCAGCCATAAAAAAAGAAGGAAATCTTGCCATTTGCAACAACATAGATGGAATCTGAGAGCATCATGCTAAGTGAAATCAATCAGACAAAGACAAAAATCATATGATTTCACATGTGGAATGAAAAAAAAAAAAAATAACCCAGAACTCATAGATACTGAGAACAGAATGGCTATTGCCAGAGGCAGGGGGTGGGGATGGAGGGCAAAATGGGTGAAGTTGTTTAAAAGGTACCAACTTCCAGTTGTAAAATAAACAAGTCCTGGAGATGTAACATACAGCATGATGACTATAGTTAATAATAAAAATAGTAATAACACTGTATTGCATATTTGCAAGTTGCTAAGAAAATAGATCTTAAAAATTCTCATCACAAGGAAAAAAATTTTAACTATGTATGATGATGGATGTTAACTAGACTTATCATGGTGATCATTTTGCAATATAAACATATATTGAATCCTTATGTTGTACACTTGAAACTAATATAAAGTATGTCAATTATATGGGCGCCTGGGTGGCTCAGATGGTTAAGCGTCTGCCTTCGGCTCAGGTCATGATCCCAGGCTCCTGGGATCAAGTCCTGCATCAGGCTCCCTGCTCCTTGGGAGCCTGCTTCTCCCTCTGCTTCTCTCTCTCTCTCTCTCTCTCCCTCTCTCTCTCCCTCTGTCTCTCATGAATAAATAAATAAAATCTTTTAAAAAAAGTATGTCAATTATATCTCAATAAAAAATAAAATAAAAAATTTTAAAGAACTAAAAAAATAGAAAATGTCTTTTTGCACAGACAGAAGCTGCAAATACTGATACTAACCCATGAACATATGATATTAACAGAGGCTACTCATCACTTGGAAACCATCTTTTAGAATTCTATTCGATTTTTCTCCTGATAGTGGTAGCATTTTACTACAGTGCAAATGAATCACTTCTACTTGAAGGTCAGGTAAAAGCTCCTCAACTACACAGTTAAGTGGATTTTGAAATATGGAAATTCCTTTTGCTCTTGCATAGGGTCCAAAAAACGCTGCTGGAACCATGGTTTGAGCTTAAAAATTATATCCACTGCAAACTGTGTGAGACTAGAGCGCTTGCCTCTTGCTTTAACTTTTGACAACAGTGCAAGTGTACACAGTAGTTTGACAGTATTTGAGAGTCAAACATTGGTTGTCAAAATGACATTATAGTTCCTCAAAAAGTTGAAAATAGAGCTACCGTATGACCCAGCAATTGCACTACTGGGTATTCACCCCAAAGATACAAATGTAGTGATCTGAAGGGGTATGTGCACCCCAATAGCAGCAACGTCCACAATAGCTAAACTATGGAAAAAGCCAAGATGTCCATCGACAGATGAATGGATAAAGAAGAGGTGATACACACACACACATACACACACACACACACACACACACACACACACACACACCATGGAATATTATGCAGCCATCAAAAAAAACAAAATCTTGCCATTTGCAAGAACGTGGATAGAAATAGAGGGTATTATGCTAAGCGAAATAAGTCAATCAGAGAAAGACATGTATCACATGATCTCACTGATATGAGGAATTCTTAATCTCAGGAAACAAACTGAGGGTTGCTGGATTGGTGGGGGCTGGGAGGGATGGGGTGGCTGGGTGATAGACATTGGGGAGGGTATGTGCTATGGTGAACACTGTGAATTGTGCAAGACTGTTGAATCGCAGACCTGTACCTCTGAAACAAACAATACAATATATGTTAAAAAAAAAAAAAAGAAGAGGAAGAAGATAGCAGGAAGGGAAGAATGAAGGGGGGAAATCAGAGGGGGAGATGAACCATGAGAGACTATGGACTCTGAGAAGCAAACTGAGGGTTCTAGAGGGGAGGGGGGTGGGGGGATGGGTTAGCCTGGTGGAGGGCATTAAAGAGGGCACGTTGTGCATGGAGCACTGGGTATAATACTCAAACAATGGATCATGGGACACTACATCAAAAACTAATGATGTAATGTATGGTGATTAACATAACATAATAAAATAAAATTTTAAAAAATGACATTATAGTAATGTAAGTTTTGCATGTAAGCACTGTTTTGCCTTGTGATTTTAGATTGAATTCTTTAAAAAATGCCGTCAAGCCTGCAGCAAAAACCAATTCCCAAAGCCATGCAGTGTTCCATAGTAGTGGTTGAGAATACTTCTTCTCATTTAAAAAAAAAATTTCAATTTTGACCCTAAGCTATAAAAATCACAATAAAACTTTACCACTCCTGAGTCACCAAACTGCCATGTGGAAGAAAAGTCAGGGTATTTAACTTTTATTTCCAATAACATTCTACGTAATGGACAATGGTTAAGTCTAGGAAAGCCAATGAAATGACCACTGATACCATTGGTACAATAACATAAGATATAGCCAAATATTTTCTGTAGAGTACCTGGCAAAGAATAATAAAACAAATGACCGTAGGCTTTCAACACTTTGCATTTTCACAAGCTTTGTAAATTTGTCCAGCTAAGATGCCTTCTGCCCCACACATATTTTACTAAGCATCAGTTGCAAAACATCTTATGGGATTCCACCTCAGGTTGAACTTGGTGTTTTCTATATTTCATTTAATGTATTCTCAATAGCAGTCATCACAGGCCAACTCTTCATAGAGGTGAATTTTTCATCATTTTAAACCCAACGCTGACTTTTTAATCAAACAACTGAGTCATATTGTTCACATCTGTCAAATCATCAAGAACGAAGGGAAACTATTTGAAATCACCGCTTTGTTTTTTGATTACTGATGTTGCTCCCCAATTAATCGACTCTTCATGCAACGATTCTTGCTGAAAGTCTGATGATAAATATAATTCTTCACCATCTAAATCAATAACAAAGTAATTGACACGCTGCTGTGCCTTAAAAGTGTGATATTCAAACTGGGATATTTTTCCTTCCTTTTCTTTTTCTGACATGAAGGATCTGCATTGGTTAAAAAAAAGTTAAATAAGATGTCATGGCATGGATGAAACATGTGGAGTTATAACTGAGCTCTCCATGATTTACAGTGTGCTCAGTGATAGCATGAACTAATGAGAACAACCCGCCCTCCATCTACGCTCTGCCCTTATTGCCCAAAAGCAACATAGCCAGGACATAAACGAATGAACATGGTTATATTGCAATATAACTCCATATAACAATGCTTAAAATCGAAGTTCATATAATTTTCACATGTCACAAAATATTATCCCCCTTTCAGATTTTTTTTCAACCATTTAATAATAGAAAGCTCATAGGCCATTGAAAAAGAGTGGTGAGCTGCATTTGGTCCACAGGCTGTAATTCACTGACCTCTGTATTAAAACAAAGAGTGAGCAAAAGTTAAAAGTTAATGTCTGGTGACATGATCTTTGCCAAAGTGGGTTTTTGATAGTTGTTCTGATAGAAAGCTAGCACCATATAAAAATCCATTCATATGGGACGATAATAGGAAATGAGGACGGTGTCCAATCTGATTTCAGCATTTGAGAAAGTGTGCGGGAGCAGTGCCCAACAGACCCCCATGTCCCATGAGTAAGTACTGGCAGTTATTTAAGAATAAAGTATATTATTTTATGTTTCAATTCATGTTTCTTTTTCAAATGGCTGCAAAATTGGTAAGCCATAAATATTTACTAATTTATTCAAACCACTCTGTAATAAACAGAACTGTTAGACATATTTTTAAAGATTTAATTTTTGTTTTTATTTTTTAAAAGATTTATTTATTTATTTATTTATTTATTTATTTATTTATTTTAGAGAGAGACAGAACATGAGCAAGAGGGGCAGAGGGAGAGGGAGAGGAAATCTGAAGCAAGACTCCGTGCTAAGCAGGGAGCCCAACACAGGGCTCGATGCCACAACCCTGAGATCATGACCTGAGCCAAAACCAAGAGTCAGACACTTAACCTGAGCCCCCCAGGTGCCCTTTTATTTTTGTTTTAGAGCAGTTTTAGGTTTACAACAAAGTTGAGAGAAAGGCACAGAAATTTTCTATATAACCCCCAGCCTTCCATACACACAACCTTCCCCACTTCAGCACCCTCACCAGAATGGAACATTTTTTACCAAGTGTAAACCTACATTCACATGCCACCATCACCCAGAGTCCATAGTTTACCTAAGGGTTCACTCTTGATGTTGTATTTTCTATGGATTTGAACAAACGTTTAATGACATGTATCCATCATTATATTGTCAGAGTAGTTTCACTGCTTTAAATGTACCCCGTGCTCTGCCTGTTCACCTCTCTCCAACCTCACCCCACCCCAGGAACCACTGATCTTTTGATCTTTTCATTTCTCCATAGTTTTACCTTTTCTAGAATGTCAAATAGTTGGAATCAGACAGTATGGAGCCTTTTCAGACTGGCTTCTTTTACTTGGTGATATGCATTGAAGCTTCCTCCATGTCTTCTCAGGCTCAGTGGCTCATTTCTTTCTTTCTTTTTTTTTTTAAAGATTTTATTTATTTGAGAGAGAAACAGAGACAGCACAAGCAGGGCAGAGGGAGAAGGACAAGCAGACTCCCCGCTGAGCAGGGAGCCCGATGTATGGCTCCATCCCAGGACCCTGGGATCATGACCTGAGCTGAAGGCAGATGCTTAACCCGACGAAGCCATCCAGGTGCCCTCTTTCTTTCCTTCTTTCTTTGTGCTGAATTATATTGTCTGGATGTGCCACAGTTTATTTATCCATTCATCTATTAAAGGACATCTGGGTTGCTTCCAAGTCTGAGCAATTATGAATAAAGCTCTTATAAACATCCATGTGCAAGTTTTTGCATGGACATAAGTCTTAACTCCTTTGGATAAATACCAGGAGCATGATTGCTAGATTGTATGGTAGGGGTATGTTTAGCTTTTGTGAGATCCATTTCTGAGCCTAGAGAATCAGTGGATGAAAAAGATTATGAGACACACGCATCCATGAATCTAATGAGTTTGCAAACTTCCAAACTAGACTATGGCTTAATCAAGGACCAGCTCTTTCCAGAAGAAAAGGGGCCCCTTGGGGAAACCCAGCATTCATCCTCATAACAATTTTCACAATGAGGTAGAAGAGAGCAGGGTCCTTGTGTCTGGGACTCTTCTTTCCTAATAACTTAGAACCTATGGGGAAAATTGAGAAATAGAAATAACCCAAAGAAAGTAAATGACAAGAATAGAAGGAAAAGCAAAGCAAAAAATGAAGACAGGTGAGCCCATACCTCTATGCTATTGTGTTTGTTCTTTTCCCTTCCCATAGGGGCCCCTGACTTCTCTATGTCATGTATCCCAATCACTTCTGATCTCAGGCTTGTTTGCTGATTAGGTGAGGCTGTTACAGCGGAATTTGGTTTTATTGAATTCTCAGCATGAAAACAATCCTTGCTGAAAGCAAAATTGTGAGTAATATTGTCTCTTCCTTCTAGATGAGTGATGTGAGCGGCTTCCATGAGTGAGCCTAATCCCCTTCCTGTAGGTGGACTGCTGGAAGTCGATGATGGGAGAGACATCCACACTCCCTGGGGAGGTGGCCACTGTGCCCGAACATTTGCACAGTGATGAAGGAGCACAGGTGAGGGCAGGATAGGCAGAGCCACAGGACAACTCACCCCCTCACGTATTTATTCAGGGTCCCTTACTCCCTTATCCATGGAGCCCTGGACCCACATGCTATCTTGAGTGTCAAAGAGTCTTTTGAAACCCCATCTCCTGCCAGTACCTCAGTGCACGTCCCATTTCTGCGCTATCAAATCACCAGGCACCCCAGAATGCACTGTGCCATGCAGTTTGCTCTGCCTGGAATATCTGTTCCTGCTCTCCCTCTGATGAAAATCTAGTCTTCTTCAAAAGCACGTACAGGGACTCCTTGACTCCCGTAAGTGAAATAAACAACTCTTTCTTTCACGCTCCTGCTGATGCTAGTGCAGCAAACCTTCAGTCTGCGCTATCACAGCAAATTGCAGTCATCTGCTTACATTTCTGTCTGCTCTATTAGGGTTTGACCTTTTGGAAGACAAGCCTCTGTCTCCTCTCTGTGTCCTACAACTGCTTAGAACAGTTACAGGCACATAAGAGACAGTTGATGAATATCTGTTGATTGAATAGCTGAACAATCGAATGCTGTCGGTGGCTCTCTGGAGACAGGGGCTGTGGAGGAGAGCCGCAGAGGTGGTCGGCTCTTCCACTCCGTGATGACAGGTAGCTATTGATGGGAATTCAGTGCCTATAATGCTCTTTTATACACCTCAATCCACTGAGTTTTTATAGCAACCCTAGATAAGAGGAAGCACTGCTATGGCCATTTTAGTAGAACTTCTAAGATGAAGTTTAGAATCATTAAAAGACCTATCCAAGGGCATACAGCTAGTAATTGGCAGAGGTGGAAATTGGACCCAGTCTCTGTGAAGATGGGGCCACAGTTCTTCCTTTGAGGATAACATTTTCTCTTTGAAACCATTCCCTCCCTTGTGCCTGCATGCCGTAAAGCCATGTTTCAGTTAGAACTCCATGGTGGTAAGCAATAGAAACTGATTTAAGCAAAGTGCATGTATCATAAGCATTTTGACGCTTCATAAAATCTACAAGAGGCTGAATAAACAACATTCCACCAAGGGAAGCTAGGATGCAGGAGCCACGGCCCACAGCTCAGAGCAGAAACAGTCCTAACGGGACACCTAAGTGGGATGAGTCTATTGCAGGGATTTCTTTCATGATGAGCTGCTCTTTCAGGAAGCCAGCTCTGGGTCATGGCCCAAATGGCCAACTGACTGCTCCTCCCTAGCTGAACACAGTGTAGGGAGAAAGGACATGGCCACTTCAGCTTCGAGGGTGAGAGAAAGGCAGCCAGGCTCACCCCCCCCATGACTGCACAGAATGGGAAACAATAATAACCCAAAACGGAAATTGAGTGTGGCTGGGAAGAGGGAAAAGCCTGGGTGACAATACACAAACAAAAGCAACACTTGAGGTTAATATATTTGGAACATTTTACATGGACAAGAAACAGAAAAAACAGTGTGCTTATGTTGATTGGTTCCCTGAATGGAACTATCGTAGACTGGATAACCAACATAGTCATGTGTATTGAAAAGTCAACTAGTGATGTTCTCAAGCCACATGAAACGTCAAGATGTGGAAGATTTCAGGCTGCTGGACCATGGAAGCTTAATGAGATAGATTTATTCCTTTTAAGTGTGTCTGCCTTCCATTATATGGCACAGTTACCTAAATCAGGAAGCTTATTTCTCTAAAAATCTTCCCTCGTTTGATATCTTTTCTATCACCGAAATTTTCTGGGTTTTATTTGCTTGACTTTGGCAAGTTTGCTTTCAGAATATCAGGCCACTTTGGAGATTAAGTTTCTTCCATTTTATTTTTCTCCCCCAAATCATCAGGCAACCCTAGCTTTGCAATTCCCAGAATGCCCTGCAGCTCGCCCATGAAACCGTGACTGAATCATCATTTCTCATGCACCTGTAACCTGGTTGTGACCTTCAGTAATTTCTAATTTGGGATCTTTTCTCCTTTGCCTGAAGCACGATGGTGGAGTTTGTTTTGTCAAAGGCTGCTTGTCAACACCAGATACAGCAAATGAGTCAACTTGGGTATTGCTCAAGATTCTATCGATCCATAAAATTTGGGAGGGAGGGGAGTCAATAATTAGCAATTTATTTTTCTTTCCAACATACTGAGGGGAAGAGAGCCGTGCATGCAGTTATTTACTATTCCAGTTAGTACAGAGCACTTCACAGTTGGGCCCATTGTCAGTTCATCTTTTTGCACTTTAATGAGGGACTTGTGTTGGCTCCTGGGTGAAGTCAGGCTGATAGCCCTGGGACATGTCGAAATCCTCTGCCCTCAGTTGTTTAGTTCCAGAAACTGGAAATTACTTTGGAAGGTAGTGTTGCAAGGGAGACTATTGTCCTCTAAAGTCTAATCCATCCCTACTCCCGACCTCTGCCATCCTCTATAAGAAATGGGAAGTAGGGCTGGGAGCAGGCAGACCTGAATTTTAAGAGTCGCCACAGATATTTTGACATTGATAAAATATGCACAAAACACTTACTACGCATAGGAATTCATTTGAACCATACAAGGCTGCCATTTTTGTGGCTTAGGACCAATTATTGGACATTTCATATGTTGCCACTTAAATAAGGCTGTCTAGAGAATAGAGCAGAAAGCGAAGCAGATGCGGCAGCTACCCTTAGAGCAGGGAAGATAGACATCGAGCTTTGTTACTGTGCACATCATGTAAGTATGTTGTGGGGTTTGCCCCTAGAGCAGGTAACAGGAAACTTCCAATGACTGAGTGAGACAGGAGGATGTGGGGGCATTCCAGGACCCACCAAAGAGCCAGAGGAGATACAATGACCAAGAAAGATGTGAGGACCCATGTGAGCATTGCATGAGGTTAGCAGTGGCCCACTAGTGAAACTCCAAATGAAACACTATCTAATTTCAAATATTTTATAATGGCCTCTCTAGAAGCAAGGAAAATGCTGTGGTTGATGGAAAAACCAAATAGAATTAGGTACAACGTCGGTAGCTTTGCATGGCACTAAAGTGTCTCACAGAATTAATTCGGAGTTTACAAAATGGAGATTTAGGCCCCATCTGACTTAGGAATTTTACCATTTATAGATTAGATTATAGTGATTATTCAGGTGTAATGAACAGAACAGGAGGAAGTCAAAATCAGTCTTTCTAACAAGATTCACTACTCTGCTTCCAAGCTTTTGTTTTTCACCAAATAAATGTTTGAGAATATTTTTCCCCAAAATAAATTAATTCACCATTTTCTGGTTTAAAATACTTCCTTTCCAGCTCAGCTTTCTGATCTCTGAAATTCTGCTTTTCATTCAACTGCTATTACCAAGGATGACCACCTAAAATGGGCTCTTTAACATAAATTCATACATAACTCTTCCAAAATCTGGGTTCCTCTGGGGAATCCGAAACTTCTCTTCTGTAAGAAACAACACAGAGGATCATAGGGGAAGGGAGAGAAAACTAAATGGGAAGAAATCAGAGAGAGAGAAAAACCATGAGAGACTTGACTCTGGGAAACAAACTGAGGGTCGCTGGAGGGGAGGTGGGGGGGGATGGGGTAACTGGGGCATGGACATTAAAGAGGTCACATGATGTGATGAGCACTGGGTGTTATACGCAACTGTTGAATTATTGAACACTACATCTGAAATTAATGGTGTACTATACGTTGGCTGATTGAATCTAAATAAATTTTTAAAAAAAGAATCTTCTCTTCTTTAGGAAGACCACTAGCAAAGTGATTAAAAATAAAAACTAACAGGGTACCTGGGTGGTTCAGTCGGTTAAGCATCTGCCTTCCGCTCAGGTCATGATCTCAGGGGTCCTGGGATTGAGTCCCACACTGGGCTCCCTGTTCAGTGGGGAGCCTGCTTCTCCCTCTCCCTCTGCCTCTCCCCCCCCGCTTGTGCTTGCTCTGTCTCTCAAATAAATAAGTAAAATCTTTAAAAATAAAATAATAAAATAACAATAAAAACTAATGAGAACAACAAAAACCGGCTTTGGAATCAGTGGCCCTGGTGCCAGTTCTCACTTTGTACAAAAACACTTGATCTCCCTTAGCTATGATTTTTTTGTTTATCAATGGAAGATAATTTTTTTAAATCTAAATAATAGACTTTTTACAAATAGTAATTGTAATCGTGCATATAATCCCTTAGCTTAACAAAACAGCAATCATGATTTTCTTAAATATTGCGTGCCACTCTTCTTTGTGATTTTTCTGAGTAATATAATAATCATTACTGAGCATATACTCTTGGGCTGGACACCACTCTGGAAATCTTATGTATATCATGTCATTATTTAAAATCCATTCAAAGTTGATCTTATTTTTCTCATTTTTGCAAATGAAGCAATATAATGCCTTTTTAAGGGTATAGTTTTCAGAGCCAGGCGGACCTGGGCTCCATTACAGATTCTAAAATTTACAGCTTCTGAGACCGTGGGTGAATTGCCTAATCTCACTGGGTCTTGGTCTCCTCATGTGAAAAAATGGGCTAACCTAATCGCAAGCTTCTGTGGGCTTTGTGGGAACTGAATGTGACCCTCTATATAAATTACAAATTACAGCTCCTAGTACATCATAAGCATCAACAAATCTTACCTTTTTTTTTTCCACAAGGAAATTGAGGCTCCAAGAGAATAAGTAATTTGCCCGAGGTAGCAGAGCTTATACATGTCAAGCTGAGATCCAAGGGCAGGTCCAAGACCAAAGTCTGTGTTCTTTCTAGAATCTCACCAGCTGACATTAGTAAACTTGACCCCTGTCATTCTAGACACTGAAAAGCTTTTCTGCTTGCCTTTACTGTTGGATACACGTTGCCTAATGGATGGTGGGCATTCAGTTCCCACTTAATTTATCAGCTGACTTTTTTTTTCTCCTAGGGTGGTTACTTATACCTTACAGTGTCATCTATCTTAACTCTGGGCTTTTGCAATAAGAAGCTGGATAAGAGACAAGGAATCCTCTGTGCACAGAGATAAATATATGAGGACAAGAATTGGCTGACCTCACAGGAAACCCTGCATCTCAGTAAAAGTGATGTGGGCATGCTGAGAGAAGAGCCTTTCTGCTTCTGAGCAGGTCCATTATCTTCCAAATGGGCTTTGCTACCTGTCATTGTTTTTACACATTAATTGAAATAAAGGCAAGTCATTGTCGAACATGTCCGTATGAGCATTAGTTATTCGTTTCAAATTGTATCTCTGCAGAGGGGTTATGTGGTACAGACCTAAGCATCCTCAGATGTGAACTTGAGGTGTAAAGCTGTCTTCCCCGATAAAATTAGAGGAAAAGGCTTGTCATACATAAGCCCAGTCATCTGCTGAAGGGATCACCTGTCCTAAGTGCTCATGCATAGTCACTGGAAGATGTTGCTCATTATTTAAGAAAGCTTGCAGCACATTGGACCCAATTTGAAGAACAGTGCAGTAGGAGATGAACGGTTAGGCTAGTCTAGGTACCAGCTACAATGTTGGCATTCATATATCATTTTTCATTGCATTTCCACAACTTGGGAAGAACCCTACTTTACAGATGAGAAAACTGAAATGCAAGAAAGCTACACAATGTGCCCAAGAGCACTGAGCTGAAATGTGAACCAACTCAAATTCCATAATCTTTCCATATAGAACAGTAAGAATTTGAATGTCTCCAAAACTACCCAGAGAAAAGTATGGTCTCAGTAGTAGATTCTGGTGCCTCTATAACGTCATTCTTTATCACAAAATTTGAGTTTTCAGGATATCACAGCTTTGGAGTCATAGCCGGTGGGGTCATCGTAACTCAGATTTCCCTAGCATCAAGAAAACCTCTGCTTCAACAGAGCTCCCGGACGGTGCGTTCTGTCCAGAGGGCAGGTGCCAATCCCTTTAGCACTTCTGCTATGTGTTACTTGGTAAGTACTCGTTCTGGTTTATCTACCACGTTTTTGCTAGTTTGATTACCAAGAGTCATTCCTGATTCTGTGAGATACCACACAGATGTAGTTTCTGGGCCTAGGAGAGCTTCTCTGTGGCAGATGCCTCATTGCCTTGCAGCCAATTTCAGTTCTTGTAACAGAGCAATCCAGAGTATTTGTCCAGCTTGGTCTCTATAAGGTACATCTAGTTAGCATAAAGTCCTATCCTTTAATGCTTAAGCAACACACTTTCAACGGCTCCACAAGGAAGTCCACTAATATTTATTCATCAAGTACCTATGTGACCACACACCATGGTAAATGGGAAGAGCTGTGTAGACTGTAATTCAGAGATGAATCAGAGAATCACTGCCCTTACAGAAACCACAGTGTGGTGTAGGCGCTCATGACTTCTCATCACAAGATCAAAAATCATCTGGAGAAATCCAGACATCAGTTTTGCTGTAGAACAGAATGTAGGGACACCCAGTTAAATAGCCCTAACATAATCCTAAGGCTGCCACAGGGAGCACTGTAAAGCCTGTGTCAAGGGAAGGGGAGGTGAAGGTAGAAGTCTGGGTTCCCACTCAGTCTCTGTTGACACCCCAAGGTAGGAGACACCCTTCCTTACAGCTGGGCGGGAGTATGAGGTCCAGCTCCTAACTGTGGGGCATTTGCTGATACCACTCTGGCACCAAGCCGTCCCTCAGTCCTGAGGTCCTAGCCAGTCTGCCTTCTCCCCACCTTTCAGAGTCTTACTGTTACTCTATAGATAATGCCCAGGGATTTTAGTTGACTTAGCAGGAAGAAGAAGGTACTTGTACCCCAACTGCCGCACACCGCATGTCAATCCCAAACCCAGCCTGTCCTCTGGGGACTCGGCTTGGCCAGAGTTGGAGGCTGTGTCAAGCTTCTGTCACACCTGCAATGAAAGCCAGCCCGTGGGTACGTCCTTCCCCGACCCGTAAGTTGGCCCTCAGTCTCACAGCCAAACCTCATAAGTACCCCAGTTCCTGGCCAGGAGGAAGTACTGGGAGCTGGATGAGAACACAGTCGTTCACGTCAACACTTAATTCTGTTCTCTCCCATCGCCGGAATAACAAGCCATATGCCAGACTATAGTCCCGGCTAATAACCAGCGAGGAGGAGACAAGCACATTTATGAATGATCCTGTCGATGTTCTTCACCTTGCAAATCCAAGTGTTATTTTAAGTAAATGTCTGCCAAGGCTAGCATTTCCCACCACTGATGTTTCATCTTGAAAATAATCTCAGAAATAATCTTTTTTACATTACACGTCCACTTTGCACTTTAAATCTCCTTTCACCCTACAAGGTTTAATTGTGCAATGGCTACTGACTTACAAGAAGACTCCTGCAAGAAAAATCAATGCAGCACCAGCTAGCTAAAGCCTGCCCTTGTCCGCCTGCATGTAGCGCAAACAGAAAAGCAGTCGCTTAACCAAACTCTACTTAGAGAGTCAGTGGCTTTTTAAATACATCAAATAGTAGTTGTGACATGAAATTAAAGCACATTCAGATAGATTGCTGAAAAATCTATCTTTGAAATACAAGATCATGCTAAATCCTCACAAATAATAAAACAAAATGAAACATTCTCACAAGTGAAAAAAATAAAAAAAAAAAATCAGAAGCTAAACGGAAAACTTGGATTCACTATTCTTCAGTGTCTTCGGGTTTCAGTTCTTCCCTATGACCACTGATAATCGCCTAGTCTGGTTCATTTTCCCCAAGCTCCTAAATGATGCCACTTTTGTTCTTACAGTTTGCGGATGTGCAAACCTCAAGAACCTGCTTTTGGCTTCAGAGACCCCCAATCCTTTTCCCTGCCTTCCCATACAGCCTAAACACATCCACTTGTAGAAGTGGGAGACATAATGAATGAGAGCCGCTGGGGTAGGCGGATGCCAGCGCAAGGGAAGCAGGCAGGCTCCTGTTCCGGGTCTGTTTATCTCTTGCAAATCTCTCCACTAATTTTGAGTGGAGGTCAGTGAGAATGGGGCACCAAAATGAAAAGCTTCCCCTCCCATCCTCTCACTGAAAATAGCAAATAAACAAAAGATCTACAATGGCTTCTGATGTGCTTGCAGATTAGATTCAAATGCCTTTTCTTGTTATTCGCTGCCTTTCTTAATAACCGCCTTGCCCTCCGCGGCCTGATCCCAGGGGAGCCTAGTCAGTGAGCAAGCCGCCCTATGGACTCTGTCCCTGGGCGTGCCATTCCAGGCTCACCAAGTGTTTGCTCAAATGCATTCCTTCACAAATGCATAAGAGACATTTGTTCTTTGCCGAGTCCTATCTAAGAGAGAGGATAAAATTATAAAAGTGGCCCTCATACTTTGTGCCTTTGCTCACCCACACCCCTTCATTCGGGAAGGCCCTCCCTCCCTGCCCAGGCTCCACATTGTCCCGTTCCGTTCCATCCACCCAACATGCCCAATGTCCTCTACTATGTACATAAAGGAGCTGAGACTGCACATAAGCACCCCTTCTTATGATGCTCTGGTAGGACTGTGTGTGTACCCCCCTCCCTCACATATCTAACCCCCCAACCGCCCACCAAAGTTCCTAAGGGGTTTCTTTTTAGGAAAAAGGTTCATGTCCTCCTGTTGGTTGTAGAGTGCAGGTTCAAACCCCAAACTCTAAGAGAAAGACTGTCCTTTTTCTGAAGAAGCTGGATCTCCAGGTTTTTACCCCTGGGAAGGGATGCAGGAATTCACATTTTCTTGAGCACCTGCTAGCTGTTTGAGTAAATATCTCCGTTAATCTTAGTAGTAGAGATTATTATCCCCAGTGTTTTGTTTTTTTACTTTTTTTTTAATTGTGGTAAAATACACAAAACACATAATTTACCATTCTAACCATTTTTAAGTGTGCAGTGCAGTGGCAGTAAGTACATTCACGTTGTTGTGCAAGTGTTAACCACTCTCCATCTCCAGAACTTGCACCTTCCCAAACTGAAACTCCCATTAAAACACAGTTCCCCAGCCCCTGGGAAGGGCCATTCTACTTTCTACTTTCTATCGCTATGAATTTGAATGTTCTAGGGCATCGAAGGTTAATGGATACAGTCAGCATGAACCTTTCTAATTATATAGAAAGAGGCAAACAGGCAGGCATAAACATCCTGTTGCGTCCAGTAGGAAAAAATAAAATTCTCCTCTGTCCACAACTTTGAGTAAAGAGAAGGAGATACTTTGCAACGTCCTTTCTTTACCTGGGAACCTCTGATACAAAAGCTGGAAAAGGAGTAAATATTTGGTAGCCCGTAGTAGTTGGGGCTAGCCTCTATCTTTCTAAACTAGATATTTTACAAATATTTAGAAAATTGACAATTTTTTTTTTACAAATTTTTAAATCAGACTTGTTGGGGAACACACAAGAAATTTTCTGCTTTGTGAAACTCTTCCACCGGAGTCTGATTGCTTGGGAAGCCGGGTGTCTCTGGGGGGAGATGCAGGAGAGAGGAAGAAACTAACATCTGGGAAGTGTCTACTATGTGCCCAACTGTTTCTAGGTTCTCTAATTTTCAACAAAGAAAGCAAATCCTTCTATATTGATTGTATTGCTCTCATCTGAAGGTCTTGGAGGCTCAGAGAAGTTGAGTAGCTTGGCCAAGACCAGCCCAGTCCCGCTACCAGTAAAGGGCAGAGAAAAACTTGACCCAGGGCGGGGCTGCCCACTCACTGGCCCCACCGTGAAGGAAGGCATCATGTGTTTGCCCTTCTTCAAGAATCATTAAGCTAAAAGAAATTCCTGAGAAGTAAATTAGTCAAGGATCATCATCAAGGCCACTGCCGAGAGACTGACACTTTCCACATCTCCTAATGTATGCATTTATGGAAATGGTGATAAACAAGCCTGATTTACATTGTATCTTTGGTGGAGTTTTGCTTGACTTTGCATAATGAATTTTAACCTTCGACTTGAGGTACATGAAATGTAGCTACAAAAGTCAAAGCAGTGGAATAAAGTGTGTGTTCAGAAAAGGGGAGAACCAATATATAAGCCCTTGCCAGACTCCTGGAAGATCTGAAAAAGAAACAAGTGTTCTTCAAGATCCTAGAGAGGTGATCATGAGAAAGCCAGTCAAAGATGATGGCAATGATGAAGCAACTGGAAACTGAGCTGGGAAATTTCCAAGGCTTCTTCTCCCTCAACAATTTATGATTCTCTAACACCAAAAGGGAAAATCGTGGGTGAACAAGGGGCTCTTTCTCTGCAGTGAGATGTCAAGGACCCCCCCCAACTCTCATGCCTCCTTCCTGGGCTCGAGAAGCCAAGGTGACTAAAGAGTAAGGAGATATGTTGGCCCTTTGCTCAGTGAACTTTCACCTTCCAGAACCCAAAGACATTTCCTGACACTCTGAGGAAGAGAAAGTCAATTAAGGTGACTGCTCTCCCCAGGAGAGCAGATATTAGCCCAATTAGAGTCAGAATCAGCCATATTTACTGAACATTTTTAAAAGCCAGACTCTTACAGAAGTTCTAATAATTTTGAATGATGACTACTCTCTATTTTTTCTTTTTAAATCATCTGTATTGAGGTATATTGTATGTACAATAAAAAGGAACCCATTTTAAGTATCCAGTTTGGTGTCTTTTGAGAAATATAACTACCAATGCAGCAAGATACAGAGTATTTCCATCAACCCATCAGGTTGCCCTCATCCCGGCCCCAGGTGACCACTGATACGCTTCCAGACACTATAAATTATTCTTACCTTTGCTGGACTTTTATATCAATGAAACCATATGGTGTGCACACATTCGTATCATAAAAGTATAACTTAAACATATATATATACTTAAATATTTTTATACAAATCCTTTGTCAGATATATGTACTGTGAATATTTTCTCTCAGCCCACGGCTTATTTTTTTGTTTTCTAAACGATGTCTTTTGAAGAGCAGAGGCTTTAAATTTTGATGAAGTACAATTCGTCATTGTTTATCGAGGTTATGATTTTGGTGTTCTCCTAAGGAAACTTAGATTGCTTAGATTTTCTCCTGTTCCCCTTCTAAATGTTTTATCATTTCAGTGTTCACATTTAGGTCTATGATCTAGTTAGAGTTCATTTTTGTGCGTGATGTGAGGGAAGGAGTTTATTTTTCCAAGTGGGTATCCAGGTGTTCCAACACCTTTTGCTTTTAACACTATCATTTCCCAACTGCATTATCTTGGCCTCTTTTTTACAAATCCATTGATCCTATACCTGTGGATTTGTATTTTCTTATCAACAACAAAGTAACCAGCTAGATATAAAGTGACCTACCTTGGTTCACACTATATTCCTTTTACTTGTCTATTTATTTATATTCCCAATCTTCTGGAGAGTTCTGAAGCAGCTTACCAAAAAGCTTACAGCATAATAACCAGCAACTAGAAAGTAGAGCTAAGACTCAACCCAGGTTTCTAATTCCAAAATCAGTTCTTTCTCCTAAACTGCATGCCAAATAAAATATGACACCCAGGGCTCAGTCTGTGAGCGCGGATTCGTTAAGTCCCCACCATGTTCTAGCACATTCCAAGGGCCGAGGTAGATTGGTGAGGAAAGCAGAGAGAGACCTCTGTTCTGAAGGAGCAAGTTTATAGTAGAAGGAGGCAAAAAATAAACACTAATGGATAGATAGATGGAGAGCTAGAAAAAAAGAGAGATCATTGCAGGCACAGACAAATTCTCCAAAAAAGATGAAATGAGGTAATATGGTGGAAGGATGACGCAGGGCCATTGCCTTCTCATGCAAAGTGTCATTTTGATGGAGACCAACATGATAAAGAGTATGCCAAGAGCCAAGGGAACACAAAGGTGGAACTTGGAGTAGGGTGTTGAGGGTACAGAAAGGCCAGGATATTATTGTAAATGAGGGAAAACAGAGGGACGTTGGAGGGTATGCTGGACCTCACAGGACCTACCACAGTCTTTGAACTTTGTTCTGGGAGTCATGAGAAACCCCTGGAGGATTTCCAGCAGGATTAGGTTTAGGTGATCTCATTTATCTCTTGGGAAGCTCACTTCTGGCTGTTCTGTGGGGCGTGAGACCAGGTAAGGAGGCAGGATGAAGCCAGAAGGACCACGTGGGAGGCTCTTGGAGCAGGCAGGTGA
Organism: Eumetopias jubatus; assembly: GCF_037043125.1. NCBI lineage: Eukaryota > Metazoa > Chordata > Mammalia > Carnivora > Otariidae > Eumetopias > Eumetopias jubatus. The sequence goes on from NW_028274808.1 coordinate 6,720,743, forward strand.
GAAACACTGGTGGTGTAGACTAGTGTTTTAGTGGTAGAGATGTTGAGAAGCATTAGAGTCAATACATATTTAGAAGGCAGAGCCATCAAGATGTCCTTCCAGATGGAATGTTGGAGAAAGACAGAGAGGGATCAGGGATGACTCCTGAGTGTGTGAACAGTGCTACCATCTGCTGAGAAGTACCTGTTCAGGTGGAATCGGATTTGGAAAAGGGAAATGAAGAAAAAAAATCAGTTCTATTTGGACTACGTTAGGTCTAAGGTACTTAGGAGATGTTTAAACTTAGCTTCTGAATAAGTAGTTTGATATATCACATGGGAACTCAGGGGAAAGGTCCAGCATAGAGAGGCAACCTTGATGGTATCAGCTAATAGATGGTATTTGAGGTCACAGGAGTAGACGAAATCTCCTAACATGAGAACGTTGATAGAGAACCTAACTTCTTGGGTGAAGATTTGGAGAAGAGAAACAAGAATTTTTTTTTTAAGATTTTATTTATTTGTCAGAGAGATTGAGAGAGAGAGAGAGAGGGCACACTCTTGGTAGGCACAAGGATGCGGGGCTTGATCCTGGGACCCTGGGATTGTGACCTCAGTCGAAGGCGGACGCTTAACCCACTAAGCTGCCCAGGTGTCCCGAGAAACAAGATTTTTGTATAAGACAGCTATGGGTGTGTTATGGAGTGCATGGATTTCAAAATTGTTAGAATGAATTATGGCTGCCAACAGCCATTTCTCATGATGCCCACTTACTAAAATGTCTAATTACCGACAGGTTGTTAGCACGTATTGACTGTATACTACATGCATGAAACAATGATAACTGAATGGCATGTATCTCCTAGGGGGTTAGACACTATCTTAGTCCCTTTTTACATGTAAGAAAACTGAGCGTTGGGGATGTTAAGTGATGCTCTAACACAGTTAGTGTCACTTTTGGGTCTTATTAATACTAAGGTTGATGACATTTAACCACTACACATACTCCCGGCAGTGTAAGAATAAGCCGTTTACATTGCTACCTGTATCCCATCTAATCTAAAATGTCATTGATCATAACATGCACCATTTTTTATATTCCACTAAGAAAGAAAGAAATCCTTCCAACTAAACTGTGACACAATTACCACTTGGAATACTTATATATAATTCTTGAAATAACTTATTTAGACTTAATTAGAACACAATTTGTTTCATATATTAATTTTATACATACAGAAAGGGAAAGTATAAGCAAAATGTATTAAGATTTTTATAAAACTTTCGTGTTTAAGTACAACTCTTCTGAAACATGTTTTGTCTCAGAGATATCAATGTCCACTTTTTTTTTTAACCAAAATCATCCTTTGTACTGTTTAAAGCGTTGGTGACACAGCACTTCTTAAAAGAATGCATAATGCATTGCTGGGCTTTTAAGCCTGCTTTGCAATCCTGGAATACTGGTCTACTGATGATCCTGCCTCAGGAATGTCGGTAAATACACCTGTTTCAATGCCTTTCTCACCTGCTCCAAGAGACATTTGCTTTCTGGAAGTTACAAGTGGAACTCGTGGCTATCAGATTTTCTTGCCCTCACTCGCCCAGGCTGGGACCATGATAGGCACACCATGACTGCCATCTGGCCCTCAGAGGCGGTAAAACAATATCAATAGTAGACCACATCCCGATTTCAGAAAGGCAAAAGGTGAACCTTGTGTGCATCCCAGAATCCACGAAATCCATTACTTATGGCAGAAGGAAGGGGAAAAATTAGCAAGACTGGTCCCGCCACAGGACAATGCAAAGGGCTAACAGGGTTAAACACCTACAGCGTTGATGTTTTTTCTGGTTTCCAGTATCACAAGAGCAATTGGCTTTGCTTCTGTAAATGCTGCTTTGAAAGACGATAAGTAATTTTATTGTTATTTTAACTATTTGCATTTTCTAGTGTTCCTAAATTGAATCTAGATCTTCTGTGTAATATTTTAAAGCAATCTTGTGTGATGAGATATGTTCTTGTTCCACCTCAGTTAATTTTACTAATTTTTATGGATGTCCTAATATGTACATACGTAACCTATATATATGGCAGGGGAGTATTTGTACAGAATACATGTTTCTGAGACACTTTCCCAGAATGATCATCTTAACTGTGACTTGGACACTGTTGTCAAGCAAAAGGAAGTCAAGTACAAGCGTCACCAGTAAAAGGCGCTGGGTCTCCGGCTGTTGCCCATGAACTCTTGCTCGGGTTTTTCCGGGGTTTGTAGCGCTTAAAATTTTCAAAGCTGAGCAGCGCCATCTAGTCGTGCAAACCAGAACTGCGGGCTCCTTTTCCTTCTCGGAGTTGGTCTTGGCAACACTTGGCAGAGGCTACACATAGGTCCTCAGTGCTGTTTTCTTTTTTGTTTTCAAGACAATTATGAAGTAACACATGTGTTCGTGTTAGTGATACAAGTTTTATAAAGGATCACCGGACTGTCAGAACCCCAAAACTCTTCCTAAGTAGTAACATATACCCAGTATTTCCTGTAAACATTCATAGTAACTTTCCAACCCTTTCTACAAGTTATTGGATTATGTTAGCAAAATCAGACACCTTTTGCCTAAAGACGGCCGTATCGTAATGGTGAGAGGTATGTCTTTCCCATAGGATTACATCACAGAGTGACTCCTAGCCTATGATTCACTTGTCCACCTTCAATTATTTTACAAATTACTGATACATGCAAAACCTATCACTATATTGATTGTCTTATTAGTTATTCCTTAATGAGTTTTTAGAAATTCTTAGCCGGATAAGCTCTATGAAGAAAACGTTTTATGTTAATGCTTTGTTGAAATAGACATTTTCTGATAGCATAACAAGTGACATTTCTGGAAAAGTTTTTTAAATGTGATGGATCATCACTTCTATGGGATGTCAGGCTAGTCTAGTATTTGTGAAATTATACGACTTGCCAAGGATAGTGGCTTTATTTTGATCAGTTTCCTGATTCTTTTGGATTCTTAGCCACAATTTTACTTTTATTATTTTGCTATCTTGTTTCTACAACAAATAACAGCAATGGTGGGAGGGGTTTCATCTAGCCTTCTATTTGCTCAAAATTCCTCCCAACTGTTATTTCACTATTTCCAGAGAATAATGGCACCTCTATCCCTGAACAGGTCCAACAACAGTGGGGTGCCATGCTTCTCTGCTCACTTGCTGGATTGGACTATGATTACTTTTTCTCTATATTTGCCTCTAGATTAGGATCTGGAAGTCACTAGACTGATGACAGTGTCAAGAAAAATCACTCAAGGGGCGCCTGGGTGACTCATTCGGTTAAGCGACCCATTCTTGGTTTCAGCTCAGGTCCTGATCTCAGGGTCACGAGATTGAGCCCTGAGTAGGGCTCCAGGCTTAGCGCGGAGTCAGCTTGGGACTCTCTCTCCCTCTCCTTCTGCCCCTCCTCCCTGCTCACTCTCTCTCTCTCTCCCTCTAAAATAAATAATAAATCTTAAAAAAAAAGAAAAAATATTCAAAACTGGGTTATAAGGCAAAAGGGTGAGTGGTACATCCCTTCCTCTCATACAGGAGGGAAGGTACAAAGGATAATTTTAACTGTTTACCAACTGATCAAGGTTGCCAGACTCTATAAGTCAACACGCATGCTAACTTACAGATTCCTTTTCTGATACAGATGAAGATAATTTCTGTCCAGTGGAAAAGGTAACCCACAAAATGTTACAGTTTGTTGCCCTGAAGGACATTAACCAGTTCTGCATCGTACCCAGTATCACTCCCAGTTCTGTATCATAATCTTACGGTAACATTTCCCTTTTAAATTGTCCATGAAAAATACGAAGCTCCTTAAATGGTCTTGGAGCTGGTCTTAATACCTAACTAATAATCAACAAATTGATTTTAATCAATAAATTGAATAAAATCTCTGACATGCGCTCCAATTGTATACTTCCATGATTTTACCTTTTGAAAACTATGCTTTAGCTGTTTGAACTGTGGTTTTATTCATCTTTGTTATCCTGAGCTTACCATTGTAAGTGACATACGGATGGATGTTTAAATAAGGGTTCATGAATGGATGGCTCACGTCCTTCACTCCCAGGGCTGTGAATACAAAGCAGGAAGAGTGGCGGTCCTCCATGTCTGAATATATATACATATAGGTATACATATGTACATATTATGTTATATAATTATAATTATGTAATTATGCTATATAATTATAATAATTATGTAATTATGTAATATAATCATTGTTGTATTATACAATAATTATATAACAGTTAAATTAGGGCTTTAATAATTATTTATACTATATAATAGTTGTGTGATATACAAACATACCATTATATACCATACTGAAGGGTTTCTTTCCTCTGCTATCTACAATTTATTAGTCTGTTTTTATGTCTATTAGTTTCCTACTGCTGTTATAACAAATTACCGAAATTTAGTGGCTTAGTAAAACATACATTTATTGTCTGACAGTTCTGGAGAGCAGACATCTGAAATCAAGGTATCAGGAGGGCGGCGTGCCTCCTGGAGGCTCTAGGGGAGAATCGTCCCTTGCCTTCTCCAGCTTCCGGAAGCCCCCTGCCTTCCTTGGCTCATGGTCCCCATGTCATACCAACTTGTCCTCTGACTGAGCCTGCTGCCTCCCTCTTATAAAGGCCCTTGGAATTGCACTGATTCCCCCTTTGATAACCCAGCATAATCTCCTCAAGATTCCTGACTTATTCACATCCGCAAAGGCTTTTTTGCCATGTGAGGTCACACATTCATGTTTCTGGAATTAGGAAATGAACCTCTTGGGGTGCCTGGGTGGCTCAGTCGGTTGAGCGTCTGCCTTTGGTTCAGGTCATGATCCCAGGGTCCTGGGATCGAGTCCCACGTTGGGCTCCCTGCTCAGCGGGGAGCCTGCTTCTCCCTCTGCCTGCTGTTCCCCTTGCTTGTGCGCTCTCTGTCAAATAAATAAATAAATTCTTAGAAAAAAAAAAGAAATGAACCTCTTTGGGCCAGTGCATTTGGGGGGGATAGGACCATAGTCCCTATCCCAACATAGTAAAAAAATGCATACAGAAAACATTTTAGAGAAGAACAGTGAGGCCTTTTACCTTTCACAGGGGCTATAGTCTTCAAAAATTCCCCAAAAAACCTAGTTCATACACGTACAGACAGGATCATTTAACAAAATTACATTGAGATGTTCATTTCTGACTTCTTGCGTTAGCAACACTTTTACATTTCCTTATGCTGTGCCTTGTATTCCCACTGATGCAGGCTGGCTGGGTCCAAGGAGCCAGAGGGGTTCCTGCAGAACCAGCTAAGAGGGTCCTTGGCTTCCAGCAGCACAGAAACGCAGCACTAGCTGAGACGAAGTGAGAACAATGTTTATTGAAGACAGAGAGAGCGCGCAGATACAAAGCGTCCGGGAGACTTGGAAAGGAAAGGAGAGTGAGTCTCGTCTTTGCTTGGGGCCTGGGGCTTTTATCAAGGATGCTGATCTGGGGCATGTGTCTTCTCAGGCATCCAGGAACAAAGACAAGTGTTTAGGTGTTCTCTGTAAGTCACTTATGCCCTGGAGCTAGGGGTCCGGATGAGTCAGTGGCCTTGAGAAAGGTTCAGGACTACCCTACCCTGTCACTCCTTAGATGTTACCTGTTGTGCTGGGAAACTCCAAAGAAATCCTTAAGTCCTTGACCTTTACAAGAAGGACATGCATAACCTGTTAGATAAGGCCTGTGTAAGGCGGGGTGCAGGTCCTGGCAAGAATAGAAGCAGGAAGGGGAAGGGACGCCTGGCTAGCTCAGTCCATAGAGCATGTGACTCCTGACCTCGGGGTTGTGAGTTTGAGTTCCATACTGGGTGTAGAGATGACTTAAAAATTAAAAATAAATAATAATTTAAAAAAAAGACTAGAAGCAGGAGAAGGAGCGAAAAAAGCAGGCTTTCATGGGGTCTCATATTCATTCCATTACTGGAAGCCTGTACCTCCCACTCCTCTGCACTCATTTTGCCCGCCCCCTCCCTCTGGCAACCATCAGTTTGTGTTTATAGGTCTTCCAATTGGAATTTTTTTTTTTTTTAATTTGACAGAGAGAGAGAGAGAGAGAGCACAAGTAGGCAGAGAGGCAGGCAGAGGGAGAGGGAGAAGCAGACTCCTCACTGAGCAGGGAGCCCAACACTGGGCTCCACCCCAGGACCCGGATCATGATGTGAGCCAAAAGCAGATGCTTAACCGACCGAGCCACCCAGGCGCCCCCAGTTGGAATTTTTTAAAGGATTGCTATTGCAGTCTAAATCCTCCAAGCAGTTTCTCTCCTAGAACGTACAAGTGAAAATACTAGCAAATGAAATTGAAATTTAAAAAATTATACTGCTACAAAACATAAGTGAAACTCTCTGTGTTCCTGCCCCAGAAGAGAAAATGAGGCTGTTGTTCCTACGGGCATTTCCAGCCAGTGTTGGTGGAACAGCCCTATCCGAAGTGTTCTGTAAGAGCACTTTTCTGTAACTTTTTCAACTAGATTTTATATGAGAAGTCACCTAAAAATTTAAATGGGAACATACATAACACTTTCCTCCACAATTTAAAGGTACTCTTTTCATTTTTTTTTCATTTTTTTTTCCCTCTCAAATCTTTCCATTTTCCACCCACTTTTTATTTGGTCATTTTTCTGTTCTTCACAGCTGTGAAAGTGAATCCTGCTCACTGAGGGGTCCTATTTATGCTGCTCTCACCTGGATGACTCATCACATCTCCTCTTTACCACCGAGTTGTTAAGAGGTAAAGAGCGAAGGAATAGTGACTAGAAAAAGAAAAGAAGAACGTCGAAATATAATAATGGGATTTGTATTTACATGAAATAATATGTCCAAGTTTCTTTCTTTTACTCAGTTGACCCTTTCTTTATCAGAAATTGAAATATATAGAGAACATATCCTTACAGAAAAACCCCTATTTTTAAAAGATTAGGTGACAAATTGCCATATGATCCAACAGTTCCACTTCTGCACATATATATATATATGTATGTATCTCCAAAAGAATTGAAAGCAGGAATTTGAAGAGATTTGTTCATAGCAGCAATAGCCAAGAGGTACGCACAGCCCAGGGTCCACTGATGGATGGATGGATAATCAAAACGCGGTCTATCCATGCAATGGCATATGATTCAGCCCTAAAATGGAAGGAAACTCTGACACATGCTACCACACCGAAGAACTCTGAGGACATTATGCTAAGAGAAATCAGCCAGTCACAGAGGGGCGAATACCGTAAGATTCTGCTTACACGGGGTACCTAGAGTAAACTCAAGAGACAGAAGGTAGAATGATAGCTGCTAGAGGCTAGCGGGAGGGGGACCAGGAGTTAGTGTTTAATGGGGACAGAGTTTCAGTGTTGCAAAATGAAAAATGTGACTATGTTACACTGTATCTTGTACAGCAATGTGAATGTACTTAACACTGCTCAACTGTATCACCCTGTCTCTGGTTGTGAGAAATAGTGTGATTTATACTAAGAGATACATATTTGGTCTTCCTCCCAATTTCTGGCACAGAGCTCCTAAAAATCTTGGAATTTCCTATGATGAGAACAATTAAGTTGTCTTTTGTTGCATTCATGAGGGGACTTTTAGACCTAAGGTTTGGGGCTGGTTGCCAGTGAGCCAGTGATTAGAGGTTTGAACTTTCTGTCCATTCCCCTGACCTCTGGGGCAACCAGAGACTTAAATCATCTTGAATACTTTGTGGAAGTTGCACATGAGAGAGGGCTTCAGCTGCCTCCTTTTTCCCTTCAAACTTCCTAGTTGGATTTTTCTCTGCAGTTTGTTTTCTGACTCAGGTGGAAGGCCCTGAAGGCAAAGCCTCACCTGATTTGAACTGAAGCTATCCCTTCAAGGAATAAGGACTGCCCCAACCAGCAAGATCTGCCATGATTGACTCCGAGACAATGATCCATTTGACCTCCACTGCCTACCTGCCTGGATCCACCCACCTTTGCCCCATATTTTCCTTATATAAACCTGGAAGTATTTTCAGCACTTTGGAGACAGTCTTTGAGATGCTAGTCTGCAGTCTTCCTGATGTTATCCTCACTGAAATAAATCCCTTCCTTGGCAGCTCCCCCCCACACTCCTCTCTACCTTTGGATTTTGTCAGCAGTGAGTGGCCCACCTGGTCTGTTTTGGACCCCCAGAGTCAGGCACTCTTGCATCCTGGCACTCCAGCTATACACGTGTTTTTCTACATGTGGCATTGTGTTTAATCTGGATCCTAAAATGACTCAGAATTTCCTGGAGTAGTATTCCTTAGTCCCATCCTGTTTCCAAGTGAATTAGACACTTGGATTTGTTTTTGAGCTAAAACGAAATACCTAGATACAGTTATAAGCTAGAATAACCACTGTATCTTTAATTACTTACTATTTGTAAATGACAATAATTGTGATAACTTATTCTCTTTCCAATCTAGGCCAACCCTCTTATTTAAAGGACTGAAAATGCAGTTCAAACCATTAAAACAACCCTGGGAGGAGCTGGAAAGTGAGAGCCCATAAGGCAGAAATCCATGTAGGCAGCAGCCAGAAACTTCTGACTCACATCACTTATCACAAGGGGCTGGTCCTTGGATGTCAGTGTCCCTGGCCTGACCCAAAGTAGGGACTTTAATGAGAGATTCTGTCCCATAAAATCGAAACCTCCCAGGGCTCTATCAAAAGTGAATTCACCTTACTTCACACTTTAGGGCACTCGAAGGATCATTCCCTTGGTTTACAAGAAACCAGTTTGAAAAAAACAAAATCTGTGTCTGAGAAGATGTAATCACACAGATTTATATGCAACTTCACATTACCTGGGTGCTCCAAAACACAGCAACCTACATATTTATTTAGAGTGGTCTGAGACCAGTGGGACACCCAGGCACTCAACACAAGTCAGTACAGACCCTGGGATACTTGCACACACTTTATCACAGGCTCGAAGGATGCTGGCAAATAATTTTCCAAGGAAAAAGAGTAGATCACTGTTTAAAAAAATCAGTAAACATGGGAGGAAACGAGTTCCCTAAGAATCAGGAGAAACTATAATATAAACAGTACAGATTAACCCATTTTTTAACGAACTCTGGTATTCTTCCCCAACAATTATAACACCAGCCCAATTATGAGAAAATCCTCAGACAACTCCAAACTGAGGAATATTCTGCAAAATACCTCAAAACTGTCAAGACCACAGAAAGCTAGGGGAGGTGAGGAACTATCACAAACAGGCAGGGGCTAGTTGAGGGGGTGACTCAGTGCCCTGTGGTGTTCAGGATGGGATCCTGGAACAGAAAGAGGAAGCCAGCGGGAAAGCTATTGAAATCCAAATGAGGTCATGGGTTTAGTTAATAGCAATGAACCAATGTTAATGTCTTAGTTTTGACAAACTCACCAAAGTTCTAGAAGATACTCCAGTAGGGGAAACTGGGTGAAGGGTATTTTTGAAGTCTGTATTATTTCTGTAAGTCTTTAATTATTCCAATAATTAAACTTTTCTGCAACTTTTCTGTAAATCTTTAATTATTCCAAATTTTTTTAAAAAAATGTATATAAAACACACTGAAATTTTAGGAATAAAAAATGCAATTATTGAAATTAAAATAAAATTGACGATAGATAGATTGGAGACCGTACTCATAAAGAGGAAGCTAGTGAAATGTAGAAAGCAAACACTACCGGAATTATTAAGAGAAAATACAGTGGGAGAATTTAACTCATCTGTAGCAGAAATGAAGAGTTTAAGCAGACCAAAAAGTGATGAGAATAGTTTTACTAAACATAATCCACAGGGCACCTGGGTGGCTCAGTCAGTTAAGCGTCTGCCTTCGGCTCAGGTCATGATCCTGGGGGCCTGGGATCAAGTCCCACATCAGGCTCCCTGCTCCGCGAGAGGCCTGCTTCTCCCTCTCCCTCTGCCTGTCTGCTGCTCCCCCTGCTTATGCTCTCTCTCTCACTATCTCTGTCTCTGTGTCAAATAAAAATAAATAAAATCTTTAAAATAAATAAATAAATAAACATAATCCACAACCTTAATTTAATTGAGACCATATCTGATTTTATGGTATTAATGGGATACCTAACAAAGTCTCAAAAATAACATTAAATCTGGTTTCATGGATATGTAACATTGTGCAGTTGTTTTTCATCATCAACACAAAAGTGTTATTTCGTCTTTCATGTTATTCATACCCACCACTGGGTAGGTTCCATTCTGTACAAATTACACTTGATTTAGCACATCTCCCATTCATGGTCATTTAGATGGTTTGTGATTATGCTCTTATTTCTTGAACCTTGTAATTAAATTAGAAACCAGCAATTCCATCTTGAGATGTAGAGTCTATGGAAGTATCTCTGACATGTGCACAAGTATACTATTTAAAGAAGGATGGTTAGGAGTGCCTGGGTGGCTCAGTCGGTTAAGCATCTACCTTTGGCTCAGGTCATGATCCCAGGGTCCTGGGATCAAGCCTCCCTCTGCCTCTGCCTACTGCTCTACCTACTTGTGCTCTCTCTCTGTGCCAAATAAATAAATAAATAATCTTTAAAAAAAAATAAAGAATGATGGTTGGTTGTAGCATTGTGACTTTCTCCTTCACTCATGGTCAGCTCAGTGCTGTGGGGCTTTTTGTCACCACGTGGAGTCTCTACCACAAGGTGCGGGCTGCCGCATGGCTGGTGTAGGTGGTGGCCGACTTCAGAACGCAGCAGCTAGATCCCGTCGTCCATTACACCATGGGAGTGCAGGCTTGTGAGGTACATTCTGTGCCCACCATAGGCACCGTTTTTAGGACGCAGTATACACCCTGAAGCACTGGCTTTTTTATGCTATTATGTCCCCTTCTAGTCTATCTTTTGATAGAATATATGGATTTGAGAACAAGGGGTAATAGCAAGAGTGGCCTTGTTCACCACCACTCCCAATGACTCACCTAGGGAATTTGTGTCCCATCCCACACAGTTCTGGGCTCTATGGGTCTGGAGGTCTTGGCTCCCAGAGGGAGGATGTTTCCAATCAGGGGCACAGGAAGAGTTATGCTAAGCTTTAAATTGTGGCTGCCACCTGGTCATTTTGGACAACCTGTGCCAAAAGACCAGTAGAAACTTCACAGGGAAAATAAGCACAGAAGGTAAGTCAGTACGGGTTAACTCACCAAAGACTTCAGGGAGAATGGATAACTTTCCATGAGCATATCTGCTTCAAAATACTCAGAGAAATAATTCACAAAACTAAAGGAAAAATAAATTAATTAACAACCAGAGTGAGAGATTTGCATTCTCCCCTCTCAGAACCCGCTAGAGCAAGCAGAATATAAGATTATAGGAGAACTATCACCATCACTCTGTGTCCCTGTCTTAAGACTCAACCCACAGCAAGCACTGACTCTCATCATGGATCCTTGGCATCCCTGCTGTGGGAATCAGAGGGCATGCGGAACTGATGCCAAAAAATACGGAGCTCTGGCTAGTGCTTTTTTTTTTTAAAGATTTTTTATTTATTTATTTGAGAGAGAGAGAATGAGAGATAGAGAGCATGAGAGGGAAGAGGGTCAGAGGGAGAAGCCGACTCCCTGCTGAGCAGGAAGCCCGATGCGGGACTCGATCCCAGGACTCCAGGATCATGACCTGAGGCGAAGGCAGTCGCCCAACCAACTGAGCCACCCAGGCGCCCCTCTGGCTAGTGCTTTTGCAGTGAGTAATAACAGGGGAGACGAACCAGGAGAGACGATGGACTCTGAGAAACAAACTGAGGGTTCTAGAGGGGAGGGGGGTGGGGGATGGGTTAGCCCGGTGATGGGTATTAAGGAGGGCACGTTCTGCACGGAGCACTGGGTGTTATGCACAAACAATGAATCATGGATCACCATATCAGAAACTACTGATGTACTGTATGGTGACTAACGTAACATAATAAAATAAAATTAAAAAAAAAATCTTATGTCTCTGACTCAAGAGTCTTATGTCTTCTGCTGGCATCTAGGCAACAGTTCAAGCTAATTTGTTGGCTTGCAAAAAAAATAAAATCCCAGACCCTGCACAATTCTTACCACAGGCCCAGAGGGCTCATCTAAAGACAGACACTGCCATCCCAAGTTTCAGATCCCACTCCTTCCCCATCAGGTATTCATACCTCTGTGTAGCCCCCTCCTCTTGAATCCGGGCTGGCCCTATGAGTCATTGCTGGCCAGTAAAATGTGGGGGAAGTGACATAGTATGTCTTCTGAGACCAGGACAAGACACTTTGTAGCTTCTGCTGAGGGGGTTAGAACACTTGCTCTAGGGAAGCCAGCTACCCTTTAAGAAGTCCAACTACACCGGCCCCTGGGTGGCTCAGTTGGTTAAACATTCAGCTCTTGGTTTCATCTCAGGTCATGATCTCAGGGTCCTGAGTTCGAGCCCTATGTTGGGCTCTGTGCTCAGCAGGGAGTCTGAGGGAGTCTACTCGAGATTCTTTCCCTCTGCCCCTCCTCTCCCCCCAAATAAATAAATCTTAAAAAAAAAAAAAAAGAAGTCCAGCTATCCTGGGACCACCAGGCTTTGGGAAAGCCCCAAACTAGCCACAGACTGGGGAAAGAGATGCCAGACCAGAGCCCACTGAAGCTCAGATGCGAGGCACAGGAGTGGAGAATCCTTCAAATGGGTCTGATGAATTCAGCCCCACCCACCATATGAGAGTAACTGCTAGAGAATCCCAGTGAGAACAGGGAGGCTGAGCCCAGCTCACTGCCAAAACCATCAGGCATCGTAGTAAACTGTTTTAAGTCACAGAGATCGGACGTGTTTGTTACACAGTAACAGTTAGGAGGACGCAGGATCAGGAAGGGAGCTAAGCATGGATGTGCAGGTGAAGCCTGGTTTCAGCTGAGCTCCACAGAGAGCTCTTAAGTGAAAATCATTCTGTGATTCTCTGAACAGCCTTGAAACAAAGGAACAGGGCTTTTGCATGCAACCTCCCCTACCCAAGAGAGAGTCACCGGCCAAGGGGCTGGGCTTCCCAGCCTGGGCTTCAGTTGCCGGTGGCATATAGCAGCCCCTTAGCCTCAGACCTGTAGTAGTGGGGGATGGGCACGGCAACCAGACCGCGAACGGGGGTCTGCCACATTCCCTCAACATCACCCTATCCCCAGACACCAACAGCTCTTGTCCGTGTCATGGAAATAACACCTAACTCATCTTCCACTTCCACCCTTATCAAGACCTTCCGATCTCCACACAGCATCCAGAATGATCTCTTGCTCTGAGTTTAGTCTGGGCGCTTGGGTTGAAATCTTCCACTGGATTCCTATTGTTCCTAATGAATTTCACCCTACCCCACAAGGAGCTTAGTGGTCTGGCCCTGCTGAACTCTTCCTGCTCAACCAATGGCTCCGTCCCCTCCACTGGGGTCCTCTCCACCGGCCTTCCTGGGGTTCTGACTCTCGAGGCTCTGCGTTGGCTCAGGGCCTGTGCACCAGCTGTAGCTCTTCCACGACGGTTCTCCTCAGCTGCCCCCGCCTGAGGAAACAGGGAGGGAGGGAGGGTAAAAGAACAAAAACATTTTTACTCTGGAGAAAAATTAAAATCTGTCTTAGGAGGCCTGAGTAAATTGCAGGCAGCTTGGGTATTAGAAAAAAAAAAAAAGATTTCTGCATATAAACAGGGATAATAGATAAAAAAAAATATTTAACAGTCAGCATGGCATAGGCAGCAACCAAATGAGAATGGACTTCAGCTGAGGTCTGGAGCAGATCTGCAGGCCAGCTGGGCCTGGGAAGCAAGGTGGCCAGGGGCAGTGGCAGGAGCGAGGACAGCAAACCCTAGCCTAGTTCAAGACAGCAGCTACTTTCAAATGATCCAGATGTATTCCAATATTCAGGAACCAGTGTTGATGTGCTAATGCAGCCTGGCTTGAATATAGCCCTGAGGTAGAGAGCTTTAGCAAGTCTGGGGCCATACCATATACAATTTGGTGCCCAACTTTCTTCAGTTCAGCAGTAGACTGTGAGCGTTTTTCTACATTGGGCACTTTCTGTGTTTATCTCTTTGCTTCCAGAAAGGATTTGAGGTAATTTAATTTTGAACCAGAATAAGAGCATTGGGGGACTCTTCAGGCCACAGAAAATTCTTTTGAACTATGTGCTCCCTAATCACGTGTTCTTCTCCCTTTTGTAAGTCTATCCACTTCACTGTTAACATCCTAGATCCTTCCACCGTCCCTTGATCATTGGACGTGGGAGACAAACATCTGTTGAAGAAATGAAGGAAGAGGGTGACACTGAATGCAGTCAAAACAACAAGGGTGGGGAGAGAAACTAACTCACATTCTTCCATTACAATTACTTGGGTAACTCAAAAGAACATAGAACTAGCATTTGCCTGGAAGCAATTCCCTGGAGGTCTGCCCTACGATGTTTCATCTGATCAACACATGGAGGGCAGCAGTATTTGGCCTTCTGCTTGAGTCTTGTGTAGATCCTAGTAGGAACGAAGACAATGCGTGTATGCTTCTTGACACTTAAATGACATAAATGCTCAGTCAAGGTGAAGCTTCCCTCGTAGGAAATCCTCCTCTCATTTGAACCCACGTTTCAGTTTGTTGGGATAAGCATATTACCTCTCCAGTTAGCTATAGAGCTCCACCTGGACCGCTGTGGATAAAACATGACCAAAATACAAAGCTAAAATAATTCACGATGATTCTTGCAGGTAATTTCAGTTCTTCGTGTGTCACACCCTCTGCATTTTCTTTGCTTTCCAGACATTAACTTCTCTCAGCTCATGTATTCATGGGTTTTGCATTTTTTTCCACATCTGTGAGTGCCAGTGATGTGGTCTGGAATGGGGTTCTGGAGCCACCTGCCAAGAAAGAATTCTTGAGACGTTTTTGGGGCAAAGAAAGGTGTTTTTATTATAGCACAGGGGCAGGACCTGTGGGCAGAAAAAGCTGCATTATAAGTGGGAGAAGTGACTGATTTTCTTTTTCTTGTTTGTTTTTTTATTGTTATGTTAATCACCATACATTACATCATTAGTTTTTGATGTAGTGTTCCGTGATTCATTGTTTGTGCATAACACCCAGTGCTCTACGCAGAATGTGCCCTCTTTAATACCCATCACCAGGCTAACCCATCGCCCACCCAGAAGTGACTGATTTTCTATCCTATGGAGCGGAGGGGGATGTTAGGGCCCCAGGAAATTGAGTCTACAGGTTTCTGGAGGTCTAGCTATTGATAAAATTGCTTTTTTCCTTGTAAATCATCAAGACAGTTGCAAACTGATGGAGACTCCTGCCCTGTGTGACTGTGATCGCTATCAGTTAACCATTTGCTGTCCCCCTTCCTGTGCTCTTGGGCGGCCAGGGTACCCGAGGAATGTAGCATTCATCCCACATGGGGCAGAGGTGGGGTAGGAGGGTGGGGGGAGTTGCAGGGTGTCAGCATGTGCTTTACCCCCTGCTTGCCTTCTGCTCCCCCATCAGGAGCATGGTAGGTATCCCATATCATCAGGAAATAGTCTCATTTTGAAACATGTATAACTTTTATTTAAAATAATTTTTAAATTTGAAAGGAGCACATTTTGCTATTATTGTTCAAAAAAATGCCATACTTCTAACATTAATAATTTTTGCTATATTTTCTTTTTTTTAAGATTTTCTTTATTTATTTGACACAGAGATAGTGAAAGCAGGAACACAAGCAGGGGGAGTGGGGGAGGGAGAAGCAGGCTTCCCACCAAGCAGGGAGCCTGATGCGGGGCTCGATCCCAGGACCCTGGAGCCATGACCTGAGCTGAAGGCAGACGCTTAACCGACTGAGCCACCCAGGTCCCCTTGAGTTGTATTTTCACTAGAAAACTGTAGTTTTCTATTAGATTTATGTGTGCTAGTCAAGTTTCTCCCCACTTTTTTTTTTTCTTCTTTGGCGGGGAGAAATACCATAGAGGAAAATGTAACTCAGTGGTCGGTGCTTCTCCTCTGAAATTCATGAACTTCTAGAAAACCCAGACCTAATTCTGCCCTAAATGTTTATGCCATGCTGTTGAGAAGGGAACATTCCAGAGGGAACTTGAGACTCTGGGCACCAGGGTTCCCTTCTGAAGCGCTGGGCCTTTTATCGGACTTGGCTGCTAGGACATCTCAGAGATGCGTGCATCGTGAGTCATGTCTAAGAACTGTCAGGTTGTCAGAAAGAAACCTCCAAAAAGCTCACCGCCCAGAGCTGAAGTGTGCGTCCCACAAAAGTCAATATTTTCAGCTTTTCCTTTGTCCTGCGTATGTATGAAAGGGCTTTCTAGTATATATCCCTTTTATTGCAGGTGAGTATTGGCACAGAAAAATGGCTTTCATCTTTT
This sequence comes from Eumetopias jubatus, assembly GCF_037043125.1. Taxonomy (NCBI): domain Eukaryota; kingdom Metazoa; phylum Chordata; class Mammalia; order Carnivora; family Otariidae; genus Eumetopias; species Eumetopias jubatus. The sequence continues at coordinate 6,737,106 of NW_028274808.1, forward strand.
ATCCTTCTGCTGAGAGTAGAAGGAGAACAAATAACTTATTTTAGACTGGAGGTGATCCTTTCTTTGGATTGTATTATTTTATTAAAAACCCTGAGTAGAAATGCAGTGACAAAAAATAAAAGTAGAGCCTATTAGTGCAAAGTTCACGTGTCTCTGAGCGCATCAGTTTTAATTAACTTTGTCCTTACTAATGAGATGCGCAGTCCTTAGCTTAGGTGATAGATTCTCCTTCTGATATGAAGAGGTCATGAATCAAGTGGGAAGAGGTTCATCACTGTATGTTTAAAGCTTATGCACAAAGTTCCTGGTACCTAGAAGGTGCTAGTAAATACCTGTGGAAAGAATTTAGAATTAAAAAACTGAGCAAACCAGATGTATCGTCTGCTAAAAAAAACAAACTGTAACTGAGTAAATTCGAAGATCTAATCGGCTTTATTAAACAATTCATGCATCTGGCAGCATTCCTTCCAGCAAGCAGAGGGGAGCTCTGCTGAGCTAAACAGAAGAAAAGTTTTTAAAGGCAGAGAGAGCTCATAAAAAAAAAAAAAGAAAAGAAAAAAGAAAGGAATTTATTAGCAAAGAATGCCTTGTTTAGGCAAAGTTGCCCTCCTAAGGGGAGCGGAAGGGGTCTGTCCCTTTCCTTTATTATCCCAATTTAATACAAGCAAATGTCCTGTGATGATGAGGAAAATCTGTTGTCCGCTTAAAGGTTACGTTTCTGAGGGGTTAAAACTTCAGTTAGGTTAGGTAGTAAGTCTTAAGACTACTGATTTGGGGACTTAACCTAAGTGACTCCATTTTGGGCCTGTGGTTTTCTTTTTAATATGTCAGAAGACCTGAGTTCTAGAGCTGTTTCTAATCTAAGTGGGCCCGTGATGTTGAGCCGTTAGCTTTATTTCTCCAATCTTCAGAACCAGTACGTTGAGTTGGATGATAACATGGGTTAACTTTAGTATCTTTTCTGTGTTGGGGATGGGTCCTTTCAAAGTGCCATTGCTCAGTGAAGCCTTTTATTTATGTATGTATGTATATATGTATTTATTTAGTTTTAAAGATTTTATTTATTTATGTGACAGAGAAAGACACAGCGAGAGCAGGAACACAAGCAGGGGGAGTGGTAGAGGGAGAAGCAGGCCTCCCGCGGAGCGGGGAGCCCTATGCGGGGCTCGATCCCAGGACGCTGGGATCGTGACCTGAGCCGAAGGCAGACGCTTAACCAACTGAGCCACCCAGGCGCCCCTATTTATGTATTTATTTTAACAAGGCTTTTTGTTACAGCTCTGAAACTTCCCTAGAAACAGCGCTACATCAAAACACACTTAGACTCGTGACTCCCTTCTGGACAGAGCAACTATCTTTCCAGCTTCTACGAGGAATAAGCTTGTTTTCAATTTTAATATAGCATTTTATGTCAGTATTTTCCGGACATTGGAATTCTATACTAAACTCATCCAGTCCTTAATACAAATGATCTTAAATGTTAGAGCATGAGCTGCTCTTCTATTGGTAGGGCTAGCTATAGTAAATCATTACACTGACTTCTTTTTTTTTAAGATTTTATTTATTTATTTGACAGAGAGAGAGAGAGCACGAGCAGGGAGAGGGGCAGGCAGAGGGAGAGGGAGAAGCAGACTCCCTGCTGAGCAGGGAGCCGAATGTGGGGCTCGATCCCAGGACCCTGGGATCACGACCTGAGCTGAAGGCAGACACTCAACCGACTGAGCCACCCAGGCGCCCCGATTACACTGACTTCTTGCTTACATAAACTTGGACCCCTTATTCCCTAGTACCATGTGCATAAGCAAGAACAGTCCAGCTGGTCAGAACCACACTGGGCATGGGGAGGCCACCACTTGCTTGCCGTCAGTATCGGTCTTCTCCCCTGAGGGGCTCGGACCGTCCGGCCTCAGCACGGCCTAGGCAATCTGCTATGTCCCTGCCACCATTGTTGTAACCTTTTTACCTTGAAAGAATCTCAGGCTTACAGAAAACGTACAAGAACAGTACAAAGAATGTGCACTAGTCATTAGCCCAGACTCCCCAAATTTAACATTTACCACATTTGTTCTATCATTTCCTCCCTACGTATATGAATGGATGTGAATGTATAGATGTTCTTTCTCTGAAATATGTCAGAAGTTGCAGACATGACATCCCTTTACTCTAAACTCTTCAGTGGGTATTTCCCGAAAATAAGATAGTTTCTTCACTAACCCCAGTACAATAATCCCAAAGTAGGGAATTAACATTTATCTAATATTATTACCTAATCAAAGGGCCTTTTTCAAATTTCACCAATTGTTTCAGCAATATTCTTCATAGAAAAAAATATAATTTAAATCAGTCCTTGATTCAATCCAGAATCATACACTGTATGCAGTTGCTAAATGTCTCTTTAGTTTCTTTTGATCTGGCGTGAATACTCATATTTGTTTTCCATGCCTTCAATGTTTTTGAAGCAAACAGGACAGTTATTTTGTAGAATACCCCTCAGTATGGATTTGCTTGATGTTTCTTCAGAATTAGATTCAAGTTACACATCATTGGCAGGAATGCCCAGAGGTGTTACTGTGTCCTTCTCAATTCATCAAAGCACAAGGCGCGGATGTCTATTTGTCCCGTAATGGGGATAGCTGATCACTTTTTACAGGTGGTGCCTTTTATGTTTCCCCATTGCAAAGCTACTGCTTTTTTCCTTTGCAGTTAATACAAATGACAGGGGGAGATACTTAGAGTATGAAAATGCCCTGTTTCTCACTGTACTTTCACTCACAAGTTTTTACATCAATCGATGATTGTTGTCTGAAACAATCAACTATGGTTGCTACTTAGGGAGTCTAATTCCATCTTTCTTTCAAATTTATGGTAGAGTACTACTGTAATGAAGAGTTTCCTGCTTTCATTCATTTTTCATTCACTTGTACTAATATAGACTCATGATGTCCTATTTTTTATCAAGGAACCTGAATTTTGTTAGTGGAAAAGGGTATTTAGAAACCAGCGTTTGGGCCAGAGGGCATTTCTCACTGGGATATCATGGGTGCTCTTGGAGGACAGAGCTAGACGATATATGTACACTCGCACAAATCAATATCCACATACACATCGATGCCTGTAGCAGATCTTCTATTTCTGTTGCTCCATCTCTATGCACGTTAAAAACCACAAACCAATTCCAACACAACACCACCAGTTTATTCCAGCCTTGTCTTCTTTCACATTTGCCACTCCCTTTTCTAGCACTGAGCGTGGTTCTTCTCAGCCACAGTATATTTATCAGCACAATACTGAAGTCTATGTAAGCTATAGCTTCAGAACTGCTAACCTTTACCCACATGAAAGACAAAATAATTAACTGAAACTTGATATTTATTTAGAGTTATTACTTTTGCTACCGTGTTAGCAAAAATAGCTAGAGTTACTTATTTTTTTCTGCCCTTCGGTGCCATTATGTTATTTATTTGAAATATGGTTGGACATTTTAAGCTTTTTACTGACCTTGTTGACTTTTTACGTTTGGAGCATATGGTACAGTAACATGACTCTAGAAACTGGATCTATAAAGAGACATTCTCCCAGAAGTGTCCTTATTCATCTTCTACCCTGTTCCCATTCCTCCTCTCCAGCCCATTCCTGCACACCCCTGTGGGTAACAAATCGCATACACCATATATTACAGCATTAGTTTTGATTCATTGTTTGCATATAACACCCAGTGCTCCCTGCAGGACATGCCCTCCTTAATACCCATCACCAGGCTAGCCCATCCCCCCACCCCCTCCCCTCTAGAACCCTCAGTTTGTTTCTCAGAGTCCATCGTCTCTCATGGTTCGTCTCTCCCTCTGATTTCCGCCCCCTTCATTTTTCCCTTCCTTCTCCTAATGTCCTCCAGGCTGTTCCTTATGTTCCACAAGTAAGTGAAACCATATGATAATTGACTTTCTCTGCTTGACTTATTTCACTTAGCATAATCCCCTCCAGTTTCATCCATGTCGATGCAAATGGTGGGTATTCATCCTTTCTCATGGCTGAGTAATATTCATTGTATATATGGACCACATCTTCCTTACCCATCTGTCTGTTGAAGGGCATCTTGGCTCCTTCCACAGTTTGGCTATTGTGGACATTGCTGCTATGAACATTGGGGTGCATATGGCCCTTCTTTTCACTACATCTCTGTCTTTGGGGTAAATACCCAGGAGTGCAATTGCTGGGTCATAGGGTAGCCCTATTTTTAACTTTTTGAGGCTAACAGACACGTTACTTTTTTTTATTTTTATTTTTTAAAGATTTTATTTACTTATTTATTTGACAGAGACACAGCGAGAGAGGGAACACAAGCAGGGGGAGTGGGAGAGGGAGAAGCAGGCTTCCCACTGAGCAGGGAGCCTGATACGGGGCTCGATCCCAGGACACTGGGATCATGACCTGAGCAGAAGGCAGACACTTAACGACTGAGCCACCCATGTGCCCCGACACATGTTATTTTTTAATTCTTTCCTGTATCTCCAAGTTTCCAGACCCAAATCTGTCATGAACACAGAGGCCAAAACTCTAAACAAATTTTAACAACAGATGTGACAACATGTTAAAGGGTTGGTACATCATGACTGAGTAGGGTTGATCTTAGAAATGCAAGCTTATTTCAACATTCAAAAATCAGTCAGTGTAGCTCCCTGTTCACAAACTAGAAAAGACCATATGATCATTTCAGTAGATTAAAAAAAAAAAAAGCATTTCACAAAACCAAACATCCTGATCTCAAACATTCCCAATTTAAAAAATGGAATACTCCTGCAAAAGAGGAAGACAGAGGAACCTCCTCAACCTGTTAACAGGCACCCATGAAAGACCCACAGCTAACATCGAAGGGCTAGATGCTTCTCCCTAAGTCCCAGAACTAGACAAGGATGATACCCTTACCTCTTCTACCCAACATTCTGCTAGACTAGGGTTTCTCCACCTTGGCGATGTTGACATTTTAGCCTGGGTAATTCTTTGTCTCGGAGGCTGTCCTGGGCACTAATGGGTGTTTAGCAACATCCCTGGCCTCTACTCATTAGATGCCGGTAGCAATTCCCCACTCCCAAATTGTGACAACCCAAATGTCTCCAGACATTACCAAATGTTTCCTGGGACAAAACTGCCCCTTGATGCAGAACCACTGGACTAGTTTCTGGCCAGCATAAGCAGGCAAGAAAAAGAAAGGAAAGACATCTGGATTGAAAAGCAGGAAGCCATGCTGCCTTTATTTGTATATCTGGGAACCCACTTGGACCACCAGAATTGGTATAAAGATTATTTTAAAGTGAAGACATGTAAGTTAAAGAAGATGCAGAAACGTTGTCTGAACTTCCCTTATCTGAAAGCAGAGGCTCCAGAATATACACCTGCCGTTAACACTCCTCCAAGAGAGTTTCCTATGAATTCAGCTGCCAGAGACTGCCAAGTCCCATGAATATCTCAAAGCCCAAGAGAACTGTCCATAACTTTACCATAAAGCCCAAAACTTTACTAGGTTTGGTAGATAAACCTTTTATCTCTGGCTACTCAGTGAGTCACGCATTACTGAGTACTTCTACATGTACAGAGAACACATGAAAATAAGCCTTGTTTTTTTTTTTTCTCCTGTTAATCTGTCTATCCTTAACTGTAGGCCCCCATTCACTGGACTCAAGTTGGAAGAAAAAAGTTTTCTTCCCAAAAGAGACAACGTGACTGTCTGTAGAACATCGTATGGCTGCATATGCTCAAGGTAATTCTTTAGAACCACAGTGTGGGAGATGGCAGTCCATATTCTTGTACATATACCCTGCCACTGGATTTAGTAAACCAACCAACCAACCAACAAACAAAATGATAAGTGTATGGTTTCCAGTTCCAACCAACACCACCAGTTCCTGGCTATGTCACCTTAGGCTGGTCAGGTATCTCCCTTGGACATGATTATTTATGTGTATAAATGGGATAATATTGGTTTTTTAAATTAAAAAAAATATTTGAGAGAGAGAGCACGCACCCATGCGACCATGTACTTGATGGTGGGGTCGGTGGAGGGCAGGAGAAGGAGAGGGAGAAAGAATCTCAAGCAGATCCCAGCTGATCACTGAGCTTGTGCAGGCTCCATCTCACAACCCTGAGATCATGACCTGAGCACAAATCAGGAGTTGGAAGCTTAGGGACTGAGCCACCCAGGTGCCCCTACTTACTTTTTCTAGCAGGGCCTTTGTGAGCATCAAAAGATCCAAAGTAGGGAAAAAGATAAAGCTTTTTAAATTTTAATGGAGGTCGGTGGGGGGGGGAGGGGAGGCAGAGAATGAGTCCACTATTGATCTCCAGGATATAACGAACACTTCCAAAAATACAGAATGTTAATGAGAGTCTAGGAGGAAATACATATATGTACACAAGTGCTTTGTAAATTGTAATAACACTCAGCTCATAGGTAAGATTAACTTTGATAATACATCTAAAGCCCATGATAAAGTGCTCAACAAATGTCAGCTATTATTTTTACTATTAACGTATTAAAATCATTGGAAATGAATGCTTTTATACATTCGGTGGTTCATCCTTTAATACAAGGCATGGATCCTTTAACTGAGTCGGCGTTTCAGAGAGACTAAAGTTTTTATCAACAGCCGAGCAAGACCGTTCCTGTCCTAAAACCGGGGTCTCCAGGAGCCGCGGGAACGCGCGCAGCCCCGGCTAGGCTAGCGGCTCCCCGCAGGACTCGGGTGCGCCGCCCCGGGGCGGGGCCTGCAGGCGTGGGCGGGGCTCCGCGGGCGGGAGGTTTGAATCCCCCGGAGGGTGAGCGGCGCTGCTGCAGGGCTGTCTACCAGCGCGGATCTCTCGAGTTCCCGCCCCGGCTCGCCCGCTCCCGCCCGGGTTCGCCCGCTCCCGCCCGGATTCGTCCGCTCCGGGATTTGCGGGCGGCAAAGCTCGAGTGGGACGGCCACAGCCGTAGTCTCGGGTCTAGGGTTCCCCGCCCTCCCCAGCCGGGATCTGATGTCGGGCGTCTCCGCAGCCCCAGGCAGGGTCGATGCCCGGGGTCCCCATAGCGGAGTGTGAGACCCAACTTCCCCGGCCCTTGCGGGATCTGAGATGCGGGGTCGCCCCCCCCGACAGGATCTGAGGTTCAGGGTCCCCACGGCCCCCCGCCCCCCTGCAGTGTCTGACGTCTAGGGTCCTCTCCGCGGAGTCTGAGACCCAGCTTCCCCCACCCCCCGGTGCCGCTGCGGGATCTGAGGTCCAGGGTCTCCCCGCAGGATAGGAGGTCCAGAGTTTCCACAGTCCCCCGCGGGGGTCTGAAACCCAGCTCTCGCCTGTCCCACGGCGGGGATCTGCGGTCCGGGGTCCCCCATTCCTCCCTGCGGGATCCGAGGACCGGGGTGTCCGGCGGCGCCCGCCTTCCCGCAGGCGCTCTCGGGGACGCGGAAGTGGAGTGGCCTGGCCCTGCGAGCGGTAATTCCGCGCGCTGACCACAGGGCCGCGCACGGGGCCCCGGCGCTCGCGGGGTGAGGCTGACCGCGCGGCGGAGATTCGGAGCGGTTACTTTCCCAGTCCCGCAAGCGCTGCGAACTACGACTGTGCCCCTTCTCCGTCCGCAGTTCCCGGGTGGGCCAAGTGAGGCTCCGGGAAGCTTCCAAGTGTCCTTACGGAGACAGAAGGGCTTGACTAGGTTTTTTTGGGACACTGGGCCTCGTGATTCCCAAGGGCACAGAAAGACTCGCGGAGGAGAACGCTGACCAGCAGTGTTAGTCTGGAGGCGAACCCGAGACTGGGCAGTGGAAAAGCCCCTCTGTCGCCTTTAACGCAAGCGGAGGCCTTAACATTTTTTCCCCACCCTCCTTAGGCTGTTTAGAAAACGTGGATGAGCGGATTTCCGTAGAGCCGGAGGGGAGGGGCGCGCGTCAGCCCTGCGCATGCTCAGTCTCTCCCAATTCTAGCTCGCCTTGTTTGGCGCGGTGCGGCGGGTGCGCATCCTACGGTCTCTCATGGCGGCTCCCGGGACGCCAGGGCGCCAGGTCTTGAAAGGTGAGGGGACTTCCTGCACCCTGGGAGTTGAGCCGGCGGCAGCGGGCGGGCACGAGGGCGTGCGCACACGTCTCGGCGGGCGCGTGGACTGGGCTCGCGAGGCGCGTGAGGAGGGGAGCCTGGCCTTTCCGGAAGTCAGCCCGGGCCCGTGAGGAGGGAGGCAGTACCTGAGTGCGGGGCTGTCACGGTGCCTGTGGGGTGTGGAGGGCTGTCCCCGAGTCCAGTCCCGTCCCCGTCCCTGTGGGGTGTCCCTGTGGGGAGTGGGGGGCTGTCACCGTCCCTGTGGGGTGTGGGGGGCTGTCCCCGAGTCCAGTCCCGTCCCCGTCCCTGGGGGGTGTCCCTGTGGGGAGCGGGGGGCTGTCACCGTCCCTGTGGGGTGTGGGGGGCTGTCACCGTCCCTGTGGGGTGTGGGGGGCTGTCACCGTCCCTGTGGGGTGTGGGGGGCTGTCACCGTCCCTGTGGGGAGCGGGGGGCTGTCACCGTCCCTGTGGGGTGTGGGGGGCTGTCACCGTCCCTGTGGGGAGCGGGGGGCTGTCACCGTCCCTGTGGGGTGTGGGGGCTGTCCCCGAGTCCAGTCCCGTCCCCGTCCCTGGGGGGTGTCACCGTCCCTGTGGGGAGCGGGGGGCTGTCCGGAGTCCGGTACCGTCACTGCCTCTGTGGGGTGCCCCTGAGGGTGTGGGGGATTGTGTGTCCCTGGTACAGGAAGTTGAGTGGCTGTATGGTCCCTTGCACAAAACACATTCTTCACTAGAAAAGTCAAGCCTAGTCTAGGAATTTGGGAAGAGCATCCAGTGTTAAGAAGGTAAGCCTTGGGGTGTGTATGAATAAAGTTGTTCTTTGTTTCGAGTTTTAAGAACCCTAATTGCACTAATGCTATTTTGAATAGGCTTTTCATAGAAGCAGCTTTGAATTGACTTTTTCATGCAAATAGAATGACATAAACATCTATTGAACTTCTTGGGGAGCGATGCTGGAATTTCACATTTATTTCACGCTAACGTCTTGTTTATTTTCAGATGTAGTGGCATACGTTGAAGTCTGGTCAGTGAAGGGAACAGAAAATTACTCAAAGACGTTTACAGACCAGCTCCTGGATATGGGGGCGAAGGTAAGAGATTGGTTTTACCACTGCTACAGATGGCAGTCCTCTGATACCTAATGAGGAATGCTTGTGTTCTCTGATTTTGGGAGTTACCAAGTAGAACAGGAGGGATGAAGGACAAAGACGGCGGTGGGTAAGCAGTGTGGTGGCCGAGGGGTGAACCATGATGTGAAAAAGCTTAAAACTGTCGGATTTATAAAACAGTTGGTCTTTTTTTTTTTTTTTAAGATTTTATTTATTTATTTGACAGAGAGAGACACAGCGAGAGAGGGAACACGAGCAGGGGGAGTGGGGGAGGGAGAAGCAGGCAGGCTTCCCGCGGAGCAGGGAGCCCGATGCGGGGCTGGATCCCAGGACCCTGGGACCATGACCTGAGCCGAAGGCAGACGCTTAACGACTGAGCCCCCCAGGTGCCCCGAGAACAGTTGGTCTTGTGGTTGATGTGGGAAGACTAGCCTAGAAACATGGATTCTGCCCCTGGTTAATTGGATGCAGGATGCTGTTGACCGAAGTGAGAAATACAGGAAAAGGGTAAGGTTTTTAAGGGAAACATTGTGATTTGGGGCATATTGAAAATACCTGACAGACATTGGGGTATACAGATCTGGAATTTGAGGAAGTCAAGGCTACAGATAATATTGTAGGGGTCAGGACCCTGTGGGTCAGGTGAGACCGCTGGTGTGGGATCGGCTCAGGCTGTCAGAATGAAAGGGGCTGAAGGGGGAGCCTGTTTAGTGTTTGGAGGGCCGCTGAGGGGAGCGGGGGACCCAGGGACAGAGGAAACGCCAGGAGATTCTGGGAAACTAAGTCTGGAAGTCAGAAAGACAGAATCTTCAAGCAATGCAGAATCTTCAGACAAGTTGAGACTGGCAAGTGTACTTTAGGTTTGAAACCTCTAAGGTTATTATTGAGTGTCGCACAAGTGAAGTGGGTGAAAGGATTGGACGTTAGCCCAGGAATGAGTGAGGTGCGTCCGAGGAATGGAGACGATGAAGACAGGCGGCTCTCGGAGGGACTTGAACTGTGAACAAAGTGTATTCGTTTGAGCGGGTGTCGGGGGTTTGGGGGAGGATGACGTAGGCTGGGTGAAGGGAGAGATTAGTATGGCGAGAAGATGGGCGAAGGCCGGGCCGGAGTTCAGGGCGAGGGGAGAGAGGCCCCCAGGTGGTAAAACAGAAGGGGACGTTCAGCCAGGGGCAGAGAGGGTGCTCCTAAATCTTGTCTGGCTCTTGCTAGCCCCTGCCCTGGTGGACAGAACAGACTGCAGCCTGGAGTGGAGAGTGTTGAGCATGTGGGGTGGGGCGCCCTGGTGAACCTGAGAAGACCCCTTCTTTTCTGATCTGTTGGAAGGTGGGAACCAGAGCGTGTTTCCTTACTTTGATGCCTGCTACCTACTTGGGCTAAAAGACAAGGTACAGTGGCTGAGAAAAAGGCCATGGAGTATGGAAGCTGACAGAATGGCGTTTAAGACCATTGTATCTTAGTATTAAGATCTTTGATCTCTTGGATCTTTTTGCTTTTCACCTTTTATTGAGCAGATTTTCAAATAGAAAAGTGGAACATACAGACCCAGTAATTGTTAACATCTTAACATACCTGCTTCGTCTTCATCTCTTCTGTACAGTATATTTACATGTGTGTGTGTTTTTTTTCTAAACTATTTGAAAGGGAGTCACAGATAAAATTTGCCCTTAAATTGGCTCAGTGTGTAACCTCTAAGAACAAGGAATTTCCCTGTATAATAAAAAGACCATTACCACATCTGAGAAGATTAACAATGGTTCCTAACGGATTCGACCACTGCAGAAAACTATTTGTATTTCTGCCAGTGGATGAGAGCCTGACTTGTTTGTACTTGGTTTTGTCTTTATGAAATCTCAGCCCTTTGGTGCGTTTCTGGTGGTATATCATCATGGTTTGAAATTGTATTTTTCTGCATGTTTTCATGTATTTATTTTGAGGAGCCTGTTCAAGACTCCAGCTTGTATTTCCACTGGGTTTTTCCTCCTCTTGATTTGTAAGCATTCCCTCTATTTTTCGGTTGACCCCATTGTTCGCCATATGAATTGCAAGATTTTCTAATTCTGTGGCTTGTCTTTTCATCTTTATGGTATCTTTTGGTGATAATTGGAATATGGTTTATTTCTTTATGGTGAGCTTTGTGTGTGTTCTTTTTTTTTTTTTTAAAGATTATTTATTTATTTGACAGAGACACAGCAAGAGAGGGAACACAAGCAGGGGGAGTGGGAGAGGGAGAAGCAGGCCTCCCGCGGAGCAGGGAGCCCGATGCGGGGCTTGATCCCAGGGTCCTGGGATCACTTAACGACTTAGCTTAACGACTGAGCCACCCAGGCGCCCCAGTGTGTGTTCTGTTTTAAAAACAAAACAAACTGTGCCTTTACCAAGATTACGAAGATTTCTCCTCTGTTATTTTCAGGAAGCTTTATCATTTTGCCTTTCACATCTAGATTTACTGTATATCTGGGATTGATTTTTATATATGGTGTGAAATAGTTTCTTTTTTTTCCATGTGAATATTCTTTTATCTTAGCACTATTTATTGAAAAGACCATCCTTTAACCAGTCTCTGAAGTAATTAATGCCTTTGCTTGTCATTGGTCAGGTAACTGTGTGTTTCATTATCCGCATTATCTGTTCTCCTGACAGACCACAGTCATAATTGTTCTTTACAATGAATCTTCGTAAGTCTTCCTGTCTTTCCTTCAAGGTGTCCTGGCTGTTCTTTGCCTTTTGCATTTCCAAATATATTTTAGAATCAGTTTGTCAGCTTTTAAAAATTTTGAATGGGATTGGATTGATAAAAATAGATCCATATGGAGAGAACTGATGTTTTTAGAAAATTGAATCTTCCAACCTGTAAACTTATATGCCTTTGTTGATTTTGGTTTCTTTAATTTCTTTCAGTAATGTTTTATAATTTTCTCTGGTCATTTTTCATGCTATCATAAATGGTATCTTTTAAATTCCTTTTTCTAACTGTTACTGGTATATAGAAATAATTTTTGCATATCTACTTTGTGTCCAGAAGACTTAGCAAACTCATTTATGGAATATGGCATTTTGGGGACTTAAAAAAATGTACACAACTGAATATTATGTGCACAGGACAGTTACTCTATTTTCTAATCCTAAGCCTTTCTATTTCTTTTTTTCTGGACATACTGCACTGGTGAGGGCCTGTGTTGAATAGAGCACACTTACTAGGCACCTTTGTGTGGTTCCGCTTCTCAAGGGAAAGCTTTTGGCATTTTCGCCTAATGCAATTTTTTTTTGTTTTTATTTTTTTTATTTTTTGTTTTTTATTTTTTTTTAAAGATTTTATTTATTTATTTGAGAGAGAGAGAATGAGAGATAGAGAGCACGAGAGGGAAGAGGGTCAGAGGGAGAAGCAGACTCCCCGCCGAGCAGGGAGCCCGATGTGGGACTCGATCCCGGGACTCCAGGGTCATGACCGAGCCGAAGGCAGTCGCTTAACCAACTGAGCCACCCAGGCGCCCTGTTTTGTTTTTAAATTGGAATGTAGTTGGCATACAATATTGTATTAGTTTCAGGTTTATAAAATAGTGATTCCACATTTATGTACATTATGAAATGATCACCAGGATAAGTCTAGTTCTCGTCTGTCACCAAAGTTGTAATATCCTTGATTATATTCCCTCTGGTGTACTTTTCATCTCTATGACTTAAAACTGGAAGTTTGTACCTTTTCTAATCTTCACATATTTTACCCATCACCCCGTCCCCTCTGGTACCCACCAGTTCTCTATTTATGAGTCCATTTTGTTTTTTAGATTACATGTATAAGTGATATCATGTGCCTAATGCATTTTTTTTTACCAGCTTTCAGATCCTAATTTGCTAAGAGTTTTCTTCATGAATTAACTTTTTAATGTCATCAATTGTGTTTTCTGCATATAATTGAGATGATCATAAAGTTTTTCTCTTTTACTTTGTTAACAGTGAATATTTATTTTAACGTTAAACAGCTTTGCAGTCCTGGAATAAGCTCAGGTGGTGGGAATGCATTATTCTTTTTATGTATTTGTTGATAACAGTTTGCCAGTAAGGGGTGATCACTGGCTAGTCATTTTCCGTTCCTGTAGTGCTGTTATGCGGTTAAGTTCTAAAGATAGGCTGGTTTTGTAATACAAGTTGCAGAATTGTGACTCTTTCTCTTTTATATTCTCAGTTTGTATAGGATTGGTATTATTTCTCTCATAAATATTTGGTATAATTTGCTGATGAAGCCACTGGTCCTTGAGTTTTCTTTGTAGATTTTTTTTTTTTAAAGATTTTATTTATTTATTTGAGAGACAGAGAGAATGAGAGATAGAGAGCACGAGAGGGAAGAGGGTCAGAGGGAGAAGCAGACTCCCTGCCGAGCAGGGAGCCCGATGTGGGACTCGATCCCGGGACTCCAGGATCGTGACCTGAGCCGAAGGCAGTCGCTTAACCAACTGAGCCACCCAGGCGCCCTCTTTGTAGATTTTTTAAAAACTTTTTTGTTACAGTTTTTCATCTGTTTGAAAATTATAGGATATGCATGTTTTCTATTCTTATAAGTGCTTTTAGAAAGTTGGTGTTTTTGGTTTTTTAAGAAATGTATTCATTTCATCTAAATTTTCAAATTTATTGGGTCAAAGCTATTCATATTTTCCTGTTTGATTTTTTTAATGTCTTCACAGTCTATGAGATGATCCCTTCATACTGATATTGGTTATTTGTATCTTTTCTCTTATGGTTATTTGTGCCTTTTATTTTCCTTATAACATTTACTTGGGTTTTATTGACTTTATTAGTTTTTCCAAAGAACCAACTTTTGGTGTTCTTGATCCTCCTTTTCTTTTTTATTAATTCTGGCCTCATTTTTATAATCCTCTAACTCAGTCTTTGGTTTTTTTTTTTTAATTTTTTTTTTAAGATTTTTTATTCATTTGAGACACAGAGACACAGAGAGAGAGAGAGAGAGAAAGCATCAGCCAGGGTGAGAGGCAGAGGGAGAGGGAGAAGCAGGCTCCTCACTGAGCCAGGAGCCCGATGTGGGGCTCGATCCCAGGACCCTGGGATCATGACCTGAGCCTAAGGCAGATGCTTAACGATCTGAGCCACCCAGGCGCCCCTCAGTCTTTGGTTTTAAATAGCTGTTCTTTTTCCCGCTTTTCAAGTTGAGCGCATTGACATTTAACCTTACTTTTTGTACGTGCATTTGTTTTAACTTTGTTAAATTCATATTTAAGTGGAACACAGGGTGCTGAATGGTGAACAGCAGTTACACAATAGACTATAGAGAAATTGAAACAGAAGTTTATTACAGGTTTTGGAGGAGTTGCATGATGCCACACGGGAAGGTCAGGGCAGAGTACAGCCAGAGAGAATGAGAGGACCTGAGGCATCTGTCTTTATTAGGGTCCATGGATGGAATGCTTTCAGTTTCCTAGTCTAGGGCTGGATTAATCAATTCAAACCAAAGAATGAGGTTTTGGTAGCTCCAGAACCTTATCTAAGGGGCACACGATGGGAAGGACCTTGAAGGCAGAGGAGATGGTTGCTCAAGGGCCATTGGGGAACTGACATTTGCTTGTGACTCTGGGGGCTTTTATCTAGGGTATGTGTTTGTATGAGGGGTTGGTGTTGGTTTAAGACTCCTGCAGAATGCTTGGCCAAAAAAATGGGTGCCAAGACAGCAGTACTTAGCTGGAGTAGCTTAGCTAAACTCTCGACAGCATTTTAGGTTATACATTTCTCCCTAAGCTGGGTTTTAGCTGCATTCCCCAAGGCTTTGTTGGGTAGATTGCAATATCTAGGTCTACTTTTACTTTTTATTTTATCTAGTGGTTTATGTTCTTGTTTCATCTATAGATTAGCTTGATGTTTTGTTTGTTGTTGTTTTTCTTTCTAGTTGAGTATTATGTGTATTTAAAATTGTTTGGAATTAATTTGAGACCTAGAATTCTCTTTCTTCAGAAGAGATTCACATTTGCTTCAGTCATGTTTTTAGTGCTCATAATCCAGGATTATCTTAATCCATTTGCGGGACTGAAGATGATTTAAAACTGGACTGCAGACCTGTGAGGGCCACTATGATTATGGTTTATTCTTACTCCTGGATCTGCCCTTCGGGTGTCCATACAAGATACGAGGGTTTTGCCAGACTCCCTTCTCTCATTCTGAGGCTGGCAGTCCAAGTTTTGCCCCTCTTGTCCTCAGCGGCATTTAGAAGTGCTACCCATTGTTTGCTAAATTTGACAAAAGCCCTAGGGAAAAAATGACCCTGAATGTTAGACTCCTCTGTCTGGTTGTGTCAGTCTGTACCTAGAGTCTTGGCTCAGTAATAACCCCTCACTACCTCAGTAGTTCTCCAGGGTCTTCTGGTAGGTAGGTAGGTAGATAGACAAAGAGATATATATGTATATTTTATCAAAGCAATACATACATGTTGCTTAAAAGGGCAAATGTGCAGTGCCATGAGGTTCATAGTACAAACAAGGAGAAACCAGCAATCCTTTGTTCTATATTTCTCATTCTGTTTTTCTAAGGCAGCCTTTTTCAGATCTGTTTTACCTGTTTCTTTTGGTGTTTACCTTTTTATTGCTAAACACTGTACATAAATTACTTACATAATTTAATAAAATTAAATATTGTTAAAAGAATGATGTATTGGACCATTTCCACTTCTGGAAAGATTACATATAAAAGGTAAAGTTTTTGACACCATGAGTTTGAACATGTCTTTATTATACCTTTCTTTACCTTTGATTGATATTTTAGCTGATTGTAAAATGCCAAGGGTATATTATTTTTCCTTGAAGGAACTTCTCCATTGTTTTCTGACTTCCAGATTGCTGATGACGTTGTCATGTCTCACTATTGAGTGCAATTTATCCCCACCTTCACTTCCTTACTCTCTCTTTTAATGTCAAATCTTTCTCTACTCCAGCTCTACGGAAATTTCGCGATGATATACTTAAAATGGTTCTGTTTTCATTCTCATGCCGGGCCTTTGTGGGGGGTCCTTTTGATCTAGAACACATGCTCTTTAACTTGAGAAGTTTTTCTTGAATTATTTCTTTTCCATTTTCTCTATTCCTGTATTTCTTCAACTATTATTACTTAGCTCTTGGTTCCCCTGGTCTTAGCTGATGTTCATATCTTATATCTCCTATTGCATCCATCTCCTTGTCTTTCTGTTGTCTTGTCCTACGGGGAGAATTTCTCAACTTTATTATTGTCTAGCATTTCTATAGACTTTTTTTTTTTACTTATGTCATCATATTTTTAATTTCCAAGAGCTCTTTAGTTCTCTGATCCTTTAAAAACAAAAAACAAAAACAAAAAACCTCCCCATCTTAGATATCTTTCATGAACATAGTGTCTTCTGAAGATTAAATGAATGTTATTTTCTTCCAAATACATTAAATGTTTTTAATTTTAATTGCATAAGTATTCCCTGTATTGTTTCCTGTGAATTTTATTTTATGTCTGATGTAGAAGGTTGTCTTAAATTAATTGGCTTAGCTCCCATTGCCTCCTCTACTAAAAATGCATTGCCGGCTCCTGTCCACATTCCCTCTCCTTTTTATCCTCATAGAGCTCTAACTCTTTACGTCACATTTTTTGAGAGGGAGCAGAGATAAACACATGTATAACACACCATCCTAACTGGAGCAGATAGGTTTTCTAAGTGGCATTATCCATTTGCTAGCATAGTTCTCTGGGACAGATTATGAGAAATGGACTTGCTGGGGTAGGGGTTTTAGATATTTTCCTTTTGTCAAATACTGAATAAAGTATCCTTTTTAATCAATTTTACTTATGAAATTGTTCAGAAATGATAATTTACATTTTGTTTTCTGCCTTTTGTCTACAGGTTTCAAAAACTTTTAATAAACAAGTGACTCATGTTGTATTCAAGGATGGATACCAGAGCACTTGGGACAAAGCACAGAATAGAGGTGTGAAGCTTGTTTCAGTGCTCTGGGTCGAAAAGTAAGTGGTTTTTTTTTTTTTTCTTTAAGTATCTAGTATTGGTTGAGTGTGGAGATATTTCTCATACATCACAGACCAGATAAAATGTGATTTTGTCTTTTCTCTACCTCTTATTTGGGCAAGTCGTTTAATGTCCTCAGGCCTTGGTTTTAGCAGCTGAAGATGGACCTGGTATAATCCTTAACCCTGCCTAGAGGAAAGATAACTGCACAGGCCCTGAGACATGTATGCTTGGTGTATTCAGGAAAGCACAAGGAGATGAATGTGATGAAGCAGATAATATCTACTCGGCTGCCACAGCTAAAGTACCGCAGGCAAGGTGGCTTAAACAACAGACATTGATTTCTCCCAGTTCTGGAGTCCAGAAGTCTGCCATCAAAGTGTTGGCAGGGTTGGTTCTTCTGAGGCCTGTCTCCTTGGCTGACAGATGGCTGTCCTTTCCGTGTCTTCATCTGGTCTCTGTGTGTGTTGGTGTCCTAATCTCCTCTTCTTGTAAGGACACCAGTTGTATTGGCTAAGGGTCCACCCTAATGGTCTCATTTAACCTTAATTATCTCTTTTCAGGCCAGATTGACAAATATAGTTGACACTTGAAAAAAAAAGGATTTGAACTGTGGAGGTCCACTTATATATGGATTGTTTTTCAATAAGAACATTGGAAAATTTTTTGGAGATTTGTGACAATTTGGAAAAACTTACAGGTAAACTGCACAACCTTGAAATACTGAAAAAATTAACAAGAAATATTTTTAAGAATAAGGTATATAATACATAAAACATTACAAAATATGTGTTAATTGCTTGTTATCTGTAAGGCTTCTGGTCAGCAGTAGGCTATTAGTTGTTAAGTTTTGGGGGAGTCAAAAGTTACATGTGGATTTTTGATTGCACAATGGGGGGGCTCCCCTAGAGCCCACATTGTTCAAGAGTGAACTCTACGGTCACATTCCTATTTGGGATTAAGACTTCATATGAATATTGTGGGGGATATAATTGAGCCCATAACTGGTGTGGTCAAGGGGAAACGTTGGAGGAGATTGAGGCCAGAGACGGGTAGTGGGGAATCAGATGACGTAGGGCCTTGTGCAATGTGATTCAGAAGAGATGTATGTGGGAAAAGGGGCAAAGGAAGAGGCAGGAGAGTGGTTGGAGGCTGCTGAATGATCCAGCCTAGAGATGTTGCTTGCACTAGGGTGGCGGTAACGTGGTCATGAAGAAAGGTCAGATTCAGGATGTATTTTTGAAGGTAGTGCCAGACTAGATCTCCTGAAGATTTGAATATGAGTTTGTAGAGAAGGAGAAAAATCAAGAATGACTGTGAAGTGTTGGCCTGAGGAACCAGAAAGATGGGTTTGCCATTTTCCAAGGTTGGGAAGGCTTCAGAAGGACCAGGTTTGGAAGGAAGATCATGAGTTCTGTTTGGATGTGCTGAATTTGGGGTATTTATTAAGCACCCATGTGGAGGTGTCAGGTAGGCATTTGGACATATGAGTGATGAGCTCCTTGGAGAGATTGAAGATAAACATGTGGGAGTCTTCCTTATACAGATGTTATTTTAAGCTGTAAATCTGGATGTGACCTCTTGGTAAGTATAGATAGGGAAAGGAGGTGGTTCCAAGGTTGAGCACTCTAGTGTTGGGTGTTGAAGGGGAAACCAGTGAGGATGGGATTCTAGAAGTCAGGTGAAGAAAGCCTTCAAAGGAGGGGATAATGATCAGCTGTAGCAAACAGGTTGAATAAAGGCAGGTCTAGGAGGTTACCCCTGGAATTAGCAAGGTGGTGTCTCTGGGATCTCGACTGGCAGTTTTAGCAGATTAGTGGGAGCAAGACTTGTTCAAGTAGAAGTTGGGAAATAGTGCATGGAGACTACTCCAGTGGGGAACAGAGAGCTGGGACAGTACCTGGAGGGGGGTGTGGAGTGGAAAAGGTTGTTTAAGATGGGAGAAATGACAGCATCTCTGTATGCTGACAGAACTGATCCAGTAGAGGGAAATTTTGCTAATGCAGGGGCAAGAGGAAACATTTACTCATGCTAGTGGGTTATTAAGGGGGATGAGGGAATAGACTCTTAACACACAAGCCGATGGGTTATATAGGTTAATCTTATGTATTCTATAGTTTATATAGGATGGGTTATATGGGATCAAGGATAGGAGGGAATGCAGAGTATAAGGGACAGTTGCTGCTAAGTGAGTAGATGTGTCTTCAGGTCTTAGGGAAATTGTTTCCTGATGCCGCTTTCTCAGTGAGAGGAAACGAGGTTGTGACCTGAGAATGAGAGGCTTTGGAGGTTTGAAGAGAACACAAACGTATGAAGTAATTGTCTAGAAACTTGAGAGAGTGGGTGGATCAGAACGGGACTAACGGTTCACTTGAGGATGGTGATAAGTTGAACATGAGGCCCCGAGTAACAGGACAGTTGTTTATCCAGCAACCCACAAGCAAGAAGGAGGTGGAGTGTTGGATTTACCCTGGGTTGGATTTTTCCAGGCATCCACCATAAAGGCGGTTGGAATGATATGGGAGGCAGGGATAATGATGGACCGTGGACTCCAAGCTTGACTGGGAATGGGGGTTTATGAAGGGAGCAAAGGATGGAGGAAATGTTGTTTGATGAACAGACCATAAATCTTAGTTGGACTGAGGAATTGTTGGGGATTTACAAGAGGTTGTGTTTGGGAGGACAGGGGTGTGATGCTTGAAATGTAGCTCATGGAGAGCATGCTGAGAAAATGGATGCTGTGGTAGCTACTCTTCACAGGACCCCTGTCCTTCCAGTTAACCTGGAAGTAGTTCTTGGTTCGAAAGTAACAAGTACATATGAGGTGCTCCAGAGAAACTAGAACAAATATGACAGACACAGCACCTCAAAGAATTTATAACTTAGTGGAGGGGGCAAATAAAATGCCATGGTGGAATGGTCAGGACCATAGTGACCACAACTCCAGGAGTCTCTCCTATATTGTGCAACATTGCCATGGAGAAAGTTACTTAAAAAAGTCAAAGTTCCTCACATAGGGTTGAATGGCCATGCCTTGTTATTAAGTTTTTTTTTTTAATTAATGGACTTTATTCTTTCAAAGATTTATTTGAGAGCGAGAGAGTGAGAGCGAGCTTGGGCATGCACACACGGGGAGGGAGAAGGAAAGAGAGAATCCTCAAGCACACTCCTCACTGAGCTCAGAGCCCAATGCAGGGCTCCATCTCATGACTCTTGAGATCATGACCTGAGCCAAAACCAAGAGATGCTTATCTGACTGAGCCACCCAGGCACCCTGGACTTCATTCTTTTTTTTTCTTTTTAAAGGTTTTTGGACTTTATTCTTTTAGAGCAATTTCATACATCATTATCAGGGTCTATGCCTCTATATTGCTTTGCTGCTTTCATATGCATTTACTCTAGGTTTCTAAAACATACCATTCTCCAGAGGTATTTATCATATGTGTCTTTAGCTCAAGACAGTCCTAAAGTGGCCACTATCAGATTTCCTGCCTTCTATAGTCAGATAAGGGAACAGAGCAGGAGCAAGACCAGAAGGAGTTCTAATTATTATAAGATAGAAATGGGTGTGTTTTCTGTAAGAATGTAGAAAGAGATTTAAACCTTTGATTACTATGTATGGATGTATATAGTATGTTATGACTTTAAGTTTTAAGTAAATTAAGAGAAAAAGATAGTGTCTCATATTTATCCATGTTTACTATTTCTGTTACTCTTAATTCTTAAAGATCTGAGTTTCCTCTGGTGTTTCCTTTCAAAGTGAATAATTACATTTAGATTTCTTCTTTTGTTTTTTTTAAATTAAGATAATATTCACATATCATAAAACTCAGCCTTTTAGAGTACATTTCAATAGTTTTTAATCTGTTAGTAGAGATTTGTAACCATCACTACTAATTTAACATTTTCATCACTCCAAAAAGAAGTTCTGTAGCCATTAGCAGTCACTGCGCCTGAGAACCACAAATCTACTTTTTGTATCTCTGAATTTGCCTATTCTGAATATTTCACATAAATGAAGTCCTACAATATGTGGCCTTTTATATTGGGCTTTTTTCACTTAGACTGTTGGTTTGAAGGTTCCTTCATGTTGTAGCTTTTATCAGTCCTTCATCTGAGTGGGTGAATAATACTCCCTTGTATGGATATACCACATTTTGTTTATCTGTTGATCAGTTGATGGACATTCCAGTGGTTTTTTTTTTTTTGGCTATCATGAGTAATACTGCTCTGAACATCTGTGTACAAGTTTTTGTGTGACTATTTCTAATTCTCTTGGATATGTGTGTGTGTGTGTGTATACGTATATATATATATATGTGTGTGTGTATATATATATATATATATGTAAGGAATTGCTGAGTCATGTAAAGTAAATATATAGTTCACCTTTGAACAAGGTGTGGGCTGTGCCGCTGACTCAACGCTTTTGAAAATTCACATGTGACTTGACTCTCTCAGAATTTAGCTACTAATAGCCACTGTTGGCTGGAAGCCTTACCAATATCATAAACAATTAACACACATTTTGTATGTTATGTGTATTATATGCTATATTTTTACAACAAAGTAAACTAGAGCAAAGAACTGTTATTTAGAAAATCATAAGGAAAAGAAAATAAAGTGAGTTCTGTACTATAAAAACACCGAGTATAAGTGTACCCATGCAGTTCAAACCCGTGTTGTTCAAGG
Source organism: Eumetopias jubatus (assembly GCF_037043125.1). NCBI lineage: Eukaryota > Metazoa > Chordata > Mammalia > Carnivora > Otariidae > Eumetopias > Eumetopias jubatus. The sequence continues at coordinate 6,758,945 of NW_028274808.1, forward strand.
CTCAGCTGTATACGTGTAAGGGTGGAATTGCTGTCATATGGAAACTATATGTTTTAGCTTTTAAAAAAAATGCCAGACGGTTTTTCAAATTGGCTGCACCATTTTATATTTCCCAGCAGCAGTGTTTGAGGATTATTATCCCTCCTTAGGATTATAGCCATCATACTGAATGTGTAGTGGTGTCTTAACTATAGTTTTGTGTTTACCTAATTAATGATGTTGAGCAGCTTTTCATGGTTTTATTGGCTATTTGTCTCTTTTTTTGAGAAATGTCTATTCAAGTACTTTGCCCAGTTTAAAATGTTGGGTTATTTTTCTTTTTATTGTTGAGTTGTAAGAATTCTTCATATATTCTAGATATAAGATTCTTACATATTATTTGGAAATATTTTCTCCCTTTCTGTGAATTGTCTTTTCACTTTTTTTTGGTAGTATCCTTTGAAACACAAAAGTTTTTAATTTGGATTAAGTCCAGTGTATTTATTTTTTCTTTTGTTGCTTGTGCTTTAAATGTCACATCCAAGAAATCATTGCCTAATCCCAGGGCGTGAAGATTTACACCTATGCTTTCTTCTAAGAGCTAAATCGTTTTATTTTTACATTTAAATCTGTGGGGTTTTTTTTTGTTTTTTTTTTTTTTTAGTTAATTTTTGTACATGGTGTGATGAGGTAGGGTTTCACTGTCACTCTTTTGCATGTGATTATCCAGGTGTCCCAGCACCATTTTTGGAGAGACTTCTTTCCCCATTAAATTGTTTTAGTACTCTTGTTGAAAATCAGTTGACCATAGACACATGGGTTTATTTCTGTATTCTCAGTTCTATTTCACTTACCTGTAGGTTTATTGTTATGCCAGCGCTACACAGTCTTGATCACTGTAGCTTTATAATTAATTTTTTTCTTAAGGATTTATTTATTTATTTTAGAGAGAGCACACGTGCGTGTGGCAGAGGGAGAAGGAGAGTCCCAGGCAGACTAGCGCTGAGTGGGGAGTCCAATGTGGGGCTCAGTCTCATGACCCTGCGATCATGACCTGAGCTGAAACCAAGAGTCAGACACTTAACCGACTGAGCCACACAGGTGCTCCGTAGTTAAGTTTTAAATTGAGAAGTGTGAGTCCTCCAATTTTGTCTTCTTTTTCAAGATTGTTTGACTATTCTGGCTCCCTTCCATTTCTATATGAATTTTAGGATTAGCTTGTCAATTTCTTAAAAAAAAAACAACTGAGATTTGATACAGATTGTGTTGAGTGTGTAATTAGAGAAGTGTTATCATAACAATATTTAATATTCCAATCCATAACCATTGATTGGATGGGTTTTAATTTTTTTAGGTCTTTAATTTCTTTCAGTGATATTTGGTAGTTTTCAGTGTACAAGTCTTATATGTTAGGTTAAATTTATTCCTAATTTTTTTGGTTTTTTGATGCTATTATAAATGGAATTGTTTTCTTAATTTCAGTTTTAGATTGTTCAGTTGTTAACATATAGAAATACAACTGATTTTTCTATATTGATCTTATATCCTGCAGGTTTGTTGTACTTGCTTATTAGCTCTACGTGTTTTTGTGATTTCTGTAGGATTTTTCTATATACAATGTTGGGTAATCTGTATACATAGTTGTACTCTTCCTTTCTAGTCTGAATGCCTTTTATTTCTTTTTCTTGCCTAATTGTCCTGACTACAACCTGCAGCACAGTGTTGAATAGAGAGGTAAGAATTGAGATCCTTGTCTTTTTCATAATCTTAGGAGATAAGCTTTCTGTATTTCACTATTAAGTATGATGTTAGCTGTGGATTTAGCAGTAGATGCCCTTTATCGGGTTGAGGGAAGTTTCCTTCCTTTCCTAGTTTTTTATTTGTTTGGGTTTGTTTGTTTTTATCATTGAAAGATGTTGGATTTCGTCAAGTACTTTTTCTGCATCTGTTGAGATATTCATTTGTTTTTTGTCTTTTATTCTATTAATGTCTTGTATTAGATTGATGGGTTTCATATAGTGAACCAAACTTGCATTCCTGGGATAAATCTTGCTTGGTCATGTTGTATACTTTTTTTTTTCCCCCTAAATTACTGGGTCAGTTTGCTAGTACCCTGTTTTCATTTTTTATTTTTATTTTTGCATTTGTATTCATAGGGGATATTAGTCTATAGTTTTCTTGTAATAACTTTTTCTGGTTTTGGCATCAGGGCAGTACTGGCATCATAGAATGAGTTGGGATCTTGCATATTCTTCTGTTTTTTTGTTTTCTGTTTTAGAGCACTTGGGTGTGCTTGTTCTCAAGTGGGAGGAAGGGCTGAGGGAGAGGGAGAAAGAGAATCTTTTTTTAAAATTATTTTTATTAACATAATGTATTATTTGTTTCTGGGGTACAGGTCTGTGATTCATCAGTCTTACACAATTCACAGCGCTCACCATAGCACATACCCTCGCCAGTGTCCATCACCCAGACACCCCATCCCTCCCACCCCCCTCCACTCCAGCAACCCTCAGTTAGTTTCCTGAGATTAAGAGTCTCTTATGGTGAGAAAGAGAATCTTAAGTAGGCTCCATGCTCAGTGTAGAGCCTCATGTGGGGCTTGATCTCATGACCCTGAGATCATGATCTGAGCTGAAACCAAGAGTTGGACACTTAAACAACTGAGCCACCTGGGCTCCCCTATTCTTCTGTTTTTTGAAGAGTTTCTAAGGATGGGTGTTAATTCTTCACGCATTTTGTAGAATTCACCAGGAAGCCATCTGGGCTTGGGGCTTGCTTTTGTGGAAAGGTTTTGATTACTAATTCAGTCTCTTGCTATAGGTTTTTTCAATTTTATACTTTTTCTTGAGTCAGTTTGAGTAGTTTCTGACTTTCTAGGGCTTGTTCATTTCACCTAGGTTATCTAATTTATTGGTATACACTTGTTTGCAGTATTTTTGTTAATTCTTTTTATAAGGTCAGTAGTAATAGTAATTCATTTCTGATTTTAGTAATCTCTTTTTGTCTTTATCAGTCTAAAAAGATTCGTTCAAAAGATCTTTTCAAGAAACCTACTTTTGGTCTTGTTGATTTTTCTGTTTTTTTTTCCTACTCTTTATTTTATTTTCACTCTATAATCTTCATGATTTCCTTCTGCTTGCTTTGGGTTTAGTTTGCTCTTTCTCTGATATCCTTAGGTGGAGGTTTATATTCTGCATTTGAAAATTTTCTATTTATTAATATAAGGGTTCACAGTTACAAATTTACTTCTAAGTACTGCTTCAGCTGCATCTCATAAAATGTGATATGTTGTGTTTTTGTTTTCATTTATTTCAAAGTATTTTCTGTTTTCTCTTGTGATTTTTTTTTTTGACCCATTAGTTATTTAGGAGGTTCTTATTTAAATTCTACATATCTGTGAGTTTTCCAAACTTCATTCTGTTTTTGATACCTTGTTTCATTCCACTGTAATCAGAGAACGTATTTTGTATTATTTCAGTCATTTTAAGGTAATTGAAACTTGTTTTATGCCGTAACATGCGGTCTGTCCAGGAGAATGCTGCCTGTGCACCTGAGAAGAATGTGTGTTCTATTGTGTGGATGGAGTGTTCTATCTATAGATATTTGTTAGATCTAGCTGATTTTTGAGCGTTCTATTTTTTTTTTTTTTTTTTTTTAGATTTATTTATTTCAGAGAGTGTGAGTGCATGGAGCAGGGAGGGGCAGAGGGAGAGAGAGAGAATCTCAAAAAACTCCCTGCTGAGCGTGGAACTTAGTTTTTGTCTGAAAATGTCCTTATTCCATCATTATTTGTGAATGATATTTTCCATGGATATGCAATTCTAATCTGACAGTGTTTATTTATTTATTCTTTTCTTTCCAACTGCCTAAAAGTTTTTCCGGTAGTCTTCTGTCCTCTGGTGTCTCTTGAGAACTCTGTAGTCATTCATATCATTTCTCTGTTGTAAGTAGTGTGTCTTTTTTCTCTGACTTTTTTCCAGTTTTTCTTGTCTTTGGTTTTCAGAAGTTTAACTTAAGTGTCTAGGTATGGTGTTTTTTTAATTTTGTGTAGATTTCACTGAGCTTGAATGGGCAAGCTTATATATTTTTTTTCTAAAAATGTAATTAGTTTTCGGCCATTATTTCTTCAAATATTTTTTCTGTCCCATTTCTTCTTCTTTTTCTGGTTTCTCTAATTAGCTGCATAACAGGGATTGGCAAAGTTTTTCTGTAAAAGAACAGATAGTAAATACAAGTATACCTTGGACATATTTTGGGTTTAGCTTGAGACTTCTACAATAAAGCAAATATCATAATAAAGTGAGTAAAATGAAATTTTTGGTTTTCCAGTGCATATGAAAGTTACATTTATACTGTACTATAGTCTATTAATGTGCAATAACATTATGTTTAAAAAATGTACATACCTTAATTTGAAGAATATTGATAAGAAGATGCTAATCATCATCTGAGCTTTCATCTAGTCATAATCTTTTTGCTGTTGGAGCATCTTGCTTCAGTGTTGGTCGTTGCTGGCTAATCAGCGTGGTGGTTGCTTAAATTGGGATGGCTGTGGCAATTTCTTAAAATAAGAACATTGAAGTTTGCCACATTGATTTCACAATTTCTCCGTAGCGTGCAATACTATTTGATAGCATTTTACCCCCCATAGAACTTCTTTCACATTGAAGTCAGCCTTCTCAAACCCTGCTGCTGCTTAATCAACTCAGGTTATATAATGATCTAAACCCTTTGTTGTCATTTCAACAGTCTTCAAAGCATCTTAACCACGAATGGATTCCATCCCAAGAAACCACTTTCTTTGCTCATCCACAAGAAGCAACTCCTCATCTGTTCAGGTTTGATCCTGAGAGCACAGCAGTGCAGTCCCATCGTCAGGCTTCACTTCTGCTTCTCATTCTCTGGCTCCTTCCACCCCATCTGCGATTACTTCCTACATGAAGTCTTGAACCCTTAAAGTCATCCATGGGGGCTGGAATCCACTTCTTCCAAACTCCCATTTGTATTGATATTTTGACCCTTTCCCATGAATCACAAATGTTCTTCATGGCATCTAGAATGGTGAATCCTTTCTGGAAGGTTTTCAATTTACTTTGCCCAGATCCATGAGAGGAATCACCATTTATGGCAGCTATATCCTTATGAAATGCTTTTCTTTAATAATAAGACTTGAAAGTTGAAATGATTCCTTGATCACGGGCTACAGTATGGATGCTGCATTAGCAGGCATGAAAACCATATTAATCTCATTGTCCGTCTCCATCAGAACTCTTGGGTGACCAGGTGCATTGTCAGTGAGCATCAGTATTTTGAAGGGAATCTTTTTCTCTGAGCATTTGATCTCAACAGTGGGTTTATAATATTTAGTAAACCATATTGTACACAGTTGTGTTGTCATCCAGGCTGTGTTGTTCCATGTACAGGGTACAGGCAGGGTAGATTAAGCATGATTCTGACGGGCCCTAGGATTTTCAGAATGGTTCATGGGCGTTGGCTTCCACTTAGAGTCACCAGCTGCATTAGCCCCTCACAAGAGCTCAGCCTGTCCTTTGAAGCTTTGAAGCCAGGCATTGACTTCTCTCTGGCTACGACAGGCCTAGATGGCATCTTCTTCCAACAGAAGGCTATTTTGTCTACATTGAAAATCTGTTGTTGAGTGTAGCCACCTTCCTGAATTCTCTGAACTAGCTCTTCTGAATGACTTGCTGCAGCTTCTCCATCAGCACCTGCTGCTTCACCTTGTCCTTTCATGTTATGGAGACAACTTCTTTCCTTAAACCCACTAACCAACCTCTGCTAGCTTCAGGTGTTTGTTCCGCAGCTTGTTTACCTCTCTCAGCCTTTGTAGAAGTAAAAGAGAGTTCCGGTCTTGTTCTGGATTAGGCTTCATTTTAAGAAAATGTGTGGCTGGTTTGATATTCTCTCCAGACCACCCAAACTTTCCCCATATTAGTGATAAGACTGTTTCCCTTCCCTGTCATTCGTGTGTTCGCTGCAGTAGCCCTTTTAATTTCCTTCAGGAACTTTTCCTCTGCATTCACAGCTTGGCTGTCTGGTGTAGTTTTTGGTCTATTCTGGCTTTTGACAATGATTTCCTCACTAAGTTTAATCATTTCTCATTTTTAGCATTTGATTTAAAGTGAGAGATGTGTGACTCTTCCTTTCACTTGCCATTTAGAGGCCATTGTAGGGTTATTAATTGGTCTAATTTCAATATTGCTGTATCTCAGGGAATAGGGAGGCCGGAGGAGAAGGAGAGAGATGGGGGAAATGCTGGTTGGTGGAGCAATCAGAGCGTACACATTTATCAAGTTAGTGGTCTTACGTGGGTGTGGTTCCTGGAGCCCCAAAGTAATTACAGTAGTAACATTAAAGATCACTGATCCCAGATCACCGTAAAAATATAATAATGAAAATGTTTGAAATATTGGGAGTATTACCAAAATGAGACATGAAATAAACAGATATAGTTGGGAAAATAGCACTGATAGACTTGCTCTGTGTGGGGTTTCCACAAATCTTCTAGTTTGTAAAGCACTTGGTATCTGGGAAGCACAATAATGCAAAGTACAATAAGATGAGGAATGCCTTTATTTTAGGCTTTGTGGGCCATGGGTCTTTATTTAACTACTCGACTGTTGTAGTGTAAAAGGAGCCCTAAAGAAGAAGCAAACAAACAGGGGTGGCTGTGTTTAAAAGTTTATTTTAAAACCAGGTGGTGAGCCAGGTTGGCCTATGGGCCCATAGTTTGCAAATGCCTGCTGTGTAATACAGTCTTTGAAATGTCCCCACTTATCCTTGATGCCCTGGTTTTTTATCATTATTTTTCAGTTGTCTTTCTTCACATTGATCCTCCTTCAGGTTCATTGACTCTGTTCTCCAACAACTCCATTCTGTCATTTAGTCCATTTGGTAAATTTAGTTCATGTATTTTTCAGCTCTAACATTTCTATCTGGTTCTTTTATGTGTGTTTTGTTTTTTAGCTAAGATTTCTGCCTTTGCTTTTCCTGTCTTTCCTTACCTGTGTGTTTTCCATTCTCTTGCAGAGTACAGTAGTAGTAGATCCTTTAATCCCTTGTCTGATAATTCCAGCATTTCAGGGTTGGCATCTGTTGATTGCTTTTTTCTTAGGAATGTGTCACATTTTCTGGCTCTTAATGTGACCTTTTAACTTAGGGGTTTGTTTTGGACACTGTAAATATTAGATAGGCACTGCATTCTTTTATATTGCTCTGAGGAGTGTTGATTTTATTTTAGCAAGCAGTTAACTTGTTTAGCTTTAAAATGCAGACTGTCATTTTAAGACCTGTGGTGAACATTTGCTTAGATTCATTCAGTTCTTCAAGCCTTGGCCAAAGGCTGATGTCAGTTTGCCTTATGCACATGTAGGTCAGGGGTCGGCCAGTGATGTGGGCTTTTAGGCGCAGAACCTGAGGTTCCTCTTCCCTGGCTTGTTTCCTGGGTCTTTGCCTCATTCCCCTGTGGCCCTACTTGCCAGGGCTCCTTCCCCTAGCTCCTTTGGCCAGAAAGACAGCAAGTCCTTCTGTTGGAGGTTGAACTGCCCATCACCACCGCTCCCACAGACCCTGTCACTGAGTTACCTCAGGGTAAAGACCCAGAAAATGTGGCAAAGCCACAGATTGTTTGCTTCCTTTTAAAATACGCCTTTTGTTTGTTTCCAAAGGCTTTTAAAAAATTTCAGAGCATGTGTATGACTTATAGTGCATTTACAGGAGATTTGGGTTTAACAACTAAACACAAGTAGAACCTAGTTTGGTGGTGATTTTTTGCATCTGAGGCTAGTTCAATTCTTTTCCCTTTGTAAATTATCTGATCTTTCTTCCAGGATTTTTTTCCCCCCTTTAAAATCTAGTTGTTTTCTTCTGTCTTAAATTGATCCAGTTGTTGATTCCAATTCTAGGTTGGCCTTTTCAAGAGATTCAGGCCTTCCTAGCTCTGGAAAATTTTCTTATAGTTTTAAATATTACTCTGTTTTACTGTTTTGTTTGTCTTCTTCAAGGGCTTCAGTTGTATGTATGTTGGGCCTCCTTTACCTGCCTTTAATTTCAACCATTTTGACTCTGAATCTTTTTACTTCTATGTGGATGTTATCTTTATCCCCCTTCTTCCTGCCTGCTGTTTTTCTTCAGTATTTTTTCAATTTACTTTTCATTTGAATCTGTTTGTTCTTTGGCATGTTATAATTAAGTCTTCATCTCTGACATGATTTTGTCTTTCCTCCTTTTATTTGGTGAGTTTAATCAATTCTTGTTTAGTGTCCTCCTGTTTTGTTGTTTTTAGTTTTCATATTTATGATTCAAGAAATATCTCACACATATGGATGGGTGGATGGATATAGTTTCCCAAATACTTGTTTGATGGTATTTGGTTCAGATATGACAGTTGTGTTACCTTCTTCAGCTTTGTTTTTATTTTTCATAGCAGGTGGATTTTCATTAGCTGAAATGGTTTGATTTGCATTTTCTTTTCCAAACAGCGTTTTAATGGATGTGGTCTGCTTTGTTCTGTTCCCATTCATTTTATACGCAGGGTTCCTAATTTCTGAGCACTGTCCTATGTCAGTTCTGCTCTCTGCATAGTTCCTTGAATATTTTCCTCTTGGTTCCTCCACTGCTGTTTGTCCCAGGGTTACCACTCCTCAGTAGAGTGGTACTCTACTGATTATCCCTCAGAGTTAACATTTTTTCAGAGCCTGTCACTTCTGGGCCTCTTCCCTGGAACAGGTGCTGTGAACCACTCCTGTTCTGTATTTCAGCATTTAGTGCCAACTTCCTCTTTTCCAGAGTTACTTTACATGAGCTTCTTCTGATGCTCCAGGCCCCTCCACTGCTGTGTAATACAGTCTTTGAAATGTCCGCACTTAATCCTTGATGCCCTGGTTTTTGATCATTATTTTTCAGTCGTCTTTCTTCACACTGATTTTCCTTCAGGTTCATTGACTCTGTTCTCCAACAACTCCATTCTATCATTTAGTCCAGCCCCCTCCCTCCACTCTCTTTGTGGAGTCGTAAGACCTTTTCCCCCACTTTCTGCGTCCACAGACTTGCAGCTATATTCAAACTTGGGTTATTTTCCTACTTATATGTCATTTGAAGTTTTGGTAAAAGCATAGGTCATGTGTGTCCATTATTTGCATTTTTTTAAAGTTGTCTTTTTATGGAAGGTTGTGGGGAAAGAAACAAAATCAAACAGCTCCCTCATCGCCTTATGCAGTCCATTAAAATGGCCTGTTGATTGTATCTCAAAATAGACAGACAACGATCATCTATCATCTTGCCACATTATTCAGTACCCTCCTGCCTGTCTCCCTTTTATTTCACCCTTTGTACATTAGCACGTGCGACACTTCTAACACATAAATCAGTTATATTGTTCTTGCTGAGATAAAATGGCTTAGAATTAAGTGGTCCTCAGCAGGCACAGTGAACTGTGTATGGCCTGTTGGCCAAATCCAGCCCACCGCCCTGTTTGTTTTTTACAGGCTTTGAGCTGACAGTGGTTTTTACAGTTTTGAAAGGTTGGGGAGAAAATCAAGAGTATTTCCTGACACATGAAAATGATATAAAATCCAAATCTCAGTGTCCGTAACTAAAGTTCTCCTGGAACACAGCCATGCACATTTGGTTATGTATTGTGAATGGCTACTTCCGCACAATACCTGTGGAATTGGTAGTATTACAGAGACCATATGGCCCACAAAACAGTCTTCCTTGTTACTTTCTGTCTCAACTCCTTCCTTCCTTTTTGTGCTATTAGAACTTAACTTTGTTCATTTGTTTTTTTAATGTTATTTTTTTTTGTCACGATGAGTGTACTCTTTGATCCTCATCACCTGCTTCCCCATCTCCGCACCTGCCTCCCCTCTGGGACCAACTGTTCTCTGTATTTAAGGGTTTGTTCCTTGTTTTGTCTCTCTTTCTTTTTTCCCTTTTCTCATTTGTTTTATTTTTTATTTTATTACGTTAATCACCATACATTACATCATTAGTTCTTGATGTAGTGTTCCATGATTCATTGTTTGTGTATAACACAACAGTGCTCCACGCAGAATGTGCTCTCTTTAATACCCATCACCAGGCTAACCCATCCCCCCACCCCCCTCCCCTCTAGAACCTCAGTTTCTCAGAGTCCATCCTCTCTCATGGTTCGGCTCCCCCTCCGATTTCCCCCCCTTCATTCTTCCCTTACTGCTATCTTCTCTTTCTTATAACATATACTGGAATATTTGTTTCAGAGGTACAGGTCTGTGATTCAACAGTCTTACACAATTCACAGTGCTCACCATAGCACATAACCCTCCCCAATGTCTATCACCCAGCCACCCCATCTCTCCCACCCCCACCACTCCAGCAACCCTCAGTTTGTTTCCTGAGATTAAGAATTCCTCATATCAGTGAGGTCATATGATATATGTCTTTCTCCGATTGACTTATTTTGCTCAGCATAATACTGTCCAGTTCCATGCATTTCATTGCAAATGGCAAGATTTCATTCCTTTTGATGGCTGCCATAATATTCCATTTGTGTGTGTGTGTGTACGTACACACACACACACACACACCACATCTTCTTTATCCATTCATCTGTCGATGGACATCTTGGCTCTTTCCATAGTTTGGCTATTGTGGACATTGCTGCTATAAACATTGGGGTGCATGTACCCTTTCGGATCCCTACATTTGTATCTTTGGGGTAAATACCCAGTAGTGCAATTGCTGGATTGTATGGTAGCTCTATTTTCAACTTTTTGAGGAACCTCCATACTGTTTTCCAGAGTGGCTGCACCAGCTTGCATTCCCACCAACAGTGTAGGAGGGTTCCCCTTTCTCCGCATCCCCGCCAACATCTCTCGTTTCCTGACTTGTTAATTTTAGCCATTCTGACTGGTGTGAGGTGGTATCTCATGGAGGTTTTGATTTGGATTTCCCTGATGCCAAGCGATGTTGAGCACTTTTTCATGTGTCTGTTGGCCATTTGGATGTCTTCTTTGGAAAAATGTCTGTGCATGTCTTCTGCCCATTTCTTGATTGGCTCATTTGTTCTTTGGGTGTTGAGTTTGATAAGTTCTTTATAGATTTTGGATACTAGCCCTTTATCTGATATGTCATTTGCAAATATCTTCTTCCATTCTGTCAGTTGTCTTTTGGTTTTGTGGACTGTTTCTTTTGCTGTGCAAAAGCTTTTTATCTTGATGAAATCCCAATACTTCATTTTTGCCCTTGCTTCCCTTGCCTTTGGCGATGTTTCTAGGAAGAAGCTGCTGCGGCTGAGGTCGAAGAGGTTGCTGCCTGTGTTCTCCTTGAGAATGTTGATGGACTCCTGTCTCACATTGAGGTCTCTCAACCATTTTGAGTCTATTTTTCTATGGTATAAGGAATTGGTCCAGTTTCATTCTTCTGCATGTGGCTGTCCAATTTTCCCAACACCATTTGTTGAAGAGACTGTCTTTTTTCCATTGGATATTCTTTCCTGCTTTGTCGAAGATGAGTTGACCATAGAGTTGAGGGTCCATTTCTGGGCTCTCGATTCTGTTCCATTGATCTATGTGTCTGTTTTTGTGCCAGTACCATACTGTCTTGATGATGGCAGCTTTGTAATAGAGCTTGAAGTCTGGAATTGTGATGCCACCAGCTTTGCTTTTCTTTTTCAACATTCGTCTGGCTATTCGGGGTCTTTTCTGGTTCCATACAAATTATAGGATTATTTGTTCCAACTTCTTGAAAAAAAGTGGATGGTATTTTCATAGGGATTGCATTAAATGTGTAGATTGCTCTAGGTAGCATTGACATCTTCACATTATTTGTTTTTCCAGTCCATGAGCATGGAACGTTTTTCCATTTCTTTGTCTTCCTCAATTTCTTTCATGAGTATTTTATAGTTTTCTGAGTACAGATTCTTTGCCTCTTTGGTTAGATTTATTCCTAGGTATCTTATGGTTTTGGGTGCCATTGTAAATGAGATCGACTCCTTAATTTCTCTTTCTTCTGTCTTGTTGTTGGTGTATAGAATGCCACTGATTTCTGTGCATTGATTTTATATCCAGACACTTGACTGAATTCCTGTGTGAGTTCTAGCAGTTTTGGGGTGGAGTCTTTTGGGTTTTCCACATAAAGTATCAAATCACCTGCAAAGAGTGAAAGTTTGACTTCTTTGCCAATTCGGGTGCCTTTTATTTCTTTTTGTTGTCTCATTGCGGTGGCTAGGACTTCTAGTACTATGTAGAATAGCAGTGGTAATAGTGGACATCCCTGCTGTGTTCCTGACCTTAGGGGGAAAGCTCTCAGTTTTTCCCCATTGAGAATGATACTGTCTGTGTGTTTTTCATAGATGGCTTTTAAGATATTGAGGTATGTACCCTCTATCCCTATACTCTGAAGAGTTTGATCAAGAAAGGATGCTGTACTTTATCAAATGCTTTTTCTGCATCTATTGAGAGGATCAAATGGTTCTTGTTATTTCTTTTATTAATGTATTGTATCACATTGATTGATTTATGGATGTCGAACCAACCTTGCAGCCCAGGAATAAATCCCACCTGGTCATGGTAAATAATCCTTTTAATGTACTGTTGGATCCAGTTGGCTAGTATTTTGGTGAGAATTTTTGCATCCATGTTCAGCAGGGAATTTGGTCTTCAGTTCTCCTTTTTGATGGGGGTCTTTGGTTTTGGGATCAAGGTAATAGTGGCCTCATAAAACGAGTTTGGAAGTTTTCCTTCCATTTCTGTTTTTGGAACAGTTTCAGAAGAATAGGTGTTAATTCTTTAAATGTTTGGTAGAATTCCCCTGGGAAGCCATCTGGCCCTGGGCTCTTGTTTGTTGGGAGATTTTTGATGACTGCTTCAATTTCCTTAGTGGTTATAGGAATGTTCAGGTTTTCTGTTTCTTCCTGGTTCAGTTTTGGTAGTTGATACATCTCTAGGAATGCATCCATTTCTTCCAGGTTATCTAATTTCCTCGCATAGAGTTGCTCATAATATGTTCTTATAATGGTTTGTATTTCTTTGGTGTTGGTTGTGAATCTCCTCTTTCATTCATGTTTTTATTTATTTGGGCCATTTCTCTTTTTTTGATAAGTCTGGCCAGGGGTTTATCAATCTTATTAATTCTTTCGAAGAACCAGCTCCTAGTTTCATTGATCTACTGTTCTTTTGGTTTCTATTTCATTGATTTCTGCTCTGATCTTTATTATTTCTCTTCTCCTTCTGGGTTTAGGCTTTATTTGCTGTTCTTTCTCCAGCTCCTTTAGGTGTAGGGTTTAGGTTGTGTATTTGAGACCTGAAATGTTTCTTGAGAAAGGCTTGTATTGCTATATACTTTCCTCTTAGGACTGCCTTTGCTGCATCCCAAAGATTATGAACAGTTGTGTTTTCCTTTTCATTTGTTTCCATGAATTTTTTTAATTCTTCTTTAATTTCCTCGTTGACCCATTCATTCTTTAGTAAGATGCTCTTTAGCCTCCATCCATGTATTTGAGTTCTTTCCAACTTTCCTCTTGTGATTGAGTTCTAGTTTCAAAGCATTGTTGTCCAAAAATATGCAGGGAAGGATCCCAATCTTTTGGTACTGGTTGAGACCTGATTTGTGACCTAGGATGTGATCTATTCTGGAGAATGTTCCATGGGCACTAGAGAAGAATGTGCATTCTGTTGCTTTCGGATGGAATGTTCTGAATATATCTGTGAAGTCCATGTGGTCCAGTGTGTCATTTAAAGTCTTTATTTCCTTGTTGATCTTTTGCTTAGATATCTGTCCATTTCAGTGAGGGGGGGTGTTAAAGGCCCCCACTATTATTTTATTGTTGTCAATGTGTTTCTTTGCTTTTGTTATTAATTGGCCTATATAATTGGCTGCTCCCATGTTAGGGGCATAGATATTTACAATTGTTAGATCTTCTTGTTGGATAGACCCTTTAATTAGGATATAGTGTCCTTCCTCATCTCTTATTATAGTCTTCAGTTTAAAATCTACTTTGTCTGATATAAGGATTGCCACCCCAGCTTTCTTTTGGTGTCCATTAGCATGGTAAATGGTTTTCCACCCCCTCACTTTCAATCTGGAGGTGTCTTTGGGTCTAAAATGAGTCTCTTCCAGACAGCGTATTGATGGGTCTTGTTTTTTTACCCAATCTGATAGCCTGTGTCTTTTGATTGGGGCATTTAGCCCATTTACCTTCATGGTAACTATTGAAAGGTATGAATTTAGTGCCATTGTATTGCCTGTAAAGTGTCTGTTACTGTATATTGTCTGTGTTCCTTTCTAGTCTGTGTTGCTTTTAGGCTTTCTCTTTGCTTAGAGGACCCCTTTCAATATTTCTTGGAGGGCTGTTTCGTGTTTGCAAATTCCTTTAGTTTTTGTTTGTCCTGGGAGCTTTTTATCTCTCCTTCTATTTTCAGTGACAGCCTAGCTGGATATAGTATTCTTGGCTGCATATTTTTCTCGTTTAGTGCTCTGAAGATATCTTGCCCGTGCTTTCTGTCCTGCCAGGTCTCTGTGGATAGGTCTGTTGCCAGTCTAATGTTTCTACCATTGTAGGTTACAGATCTCTTCTCCCGAGCTGCTTTCAGGATTTTCTCTTTGTCTCTGAGACTCATAAGTTTTAGTATTAGATGTCGGGGTACTGACCTATTTTTATTGATTTTGAGGGGGGTTCTCTGTGCCTCCTGGATTTTGATGCCCGTTTCCTTCCCCAAATTAGGGTAGTTCTCTGGTATAATTTGCTCCAATATACCTTCTGCCCCTCTCTCTCTCTCTCTTTCTTCTTCTTCTGGGATCCCAATTTTTCTAATATTGTTTTGTCTTATGGTATCACTCCTGTCTCCCCGGTCTCCGGCCGCACTCCGTGCTCACCTGGCCTGTGACCGAGCTTTTCTATCTCTGGCACCCGACCCTGTGTGGAGTCTCCAAACCCAGCACATCCCTGCGTTGCACTCCTGCACCGCTCCTCCTCGGGGAGGAAGGGGAGTCTCCCCAGATCAGCCACTTGTTGGGTCCCTGCTGGAAGAGCTGTGGCCCAGCTGTTTCGTGGATCACAGCTTATGGCAGCCCCGGGCTGAGAGCCCACTCCTTGGCTCCGTCTCTGCAGCCGGCTTCCCCGCTCCGACACCCGGGAGCTCTGCTGCACTCAGGCACCCCCGGTCTTTCTGTGACCCCCAGGGTCCTGAGACCACACTGTCCCGCGAGGGTTCCACCCCCTGCTTAGCCACTGGAGCGACGTCTCTCAGTGGAGCTGACTTCTAAAAGTCATTTGTTTTGTCTTTTAAATTCCACATGTGAGTGAGATCATATGGTATTTGTCTTTCTCTGACTTTACTGTTCTCTAGCTCCATCCATGTCATTGCAAATGGCAAGATTTCATTCTTTTTTCTGGCTGAATAATATTCCATTGTGTATATATACCACATCTTCTTTGTCCATTCATCTTTCAATCAATGGACACTTGAGCTGCTTCCGTAGTTTGGCTGTTGTAGATAATGCAGTAAACATAGGGGTGTATATATAAATTACTATTTTTCTATTTTCTGGGTAAATACCCAGTAGTGTGTTTCTTTTGTCTTTTTTGTCTCTCTGCCTGCCTACTTACCTAATCATGCATTTTGGTCTTTCCATTATGATGTAAACTCTGTAAGTGCAGCCGCTATGTTTGTCACTCAGTATCTAACACGTTCCTGGCTCATAGTAGGTGCTCAATAATATTTGCCCTATCAAGTCGTGAACAGAGGAGGCTTTACTTACATTAGCCTAGGGATATCAGAGAAAATTTCTTGGGGGAAGTGATGGTGAGCTACCTGTAAAAGGTCATATCGGAATGTAGGGAAGGGGAGGGTCCAGAAAAATAGACCTTTCCTGAAAGCCTGAAGTTAATGGAGATGTTTAGGTAGAAATGTAAACCGAAAGGCACCCTTGTCCTGGAAAGAGGCCTCTCAGTTAATCCTGATGAGGGAATTCTCAGTTTCTTCTCCTGAGAGTCCTGCCCTCTTGCTTTCCTTGGTAGTCTGTCCCCTACTTCTCTTTTTGCTTTATCTCCTCTCTTCTTGTTGCCCCCACTGAGCCCTTGTTCTTAAGGGGATCAGGGAAACTCCAAAATAATTTTTATTACCCAAAGGCAATCTCATTAAGTCCCTGTAAAGTGAACTTAATCACATTTTTAATATAAATTCTTTTTTTATTGTTTGTTGTAATGTCAGATTTTAAATATTAATTAGAATTAATTACTGATTTTTGTAATTCCTCTTGCTATCTTGAAGACAAGTTTTCTTTTGAATTAAATGTATTTAGATGCAAATGTGTGTATATTTTTAATGTGAAAAGCCCACCTAAATCTACTTCTTGGCTTATCTTCCCTCAATTGGGGGAAGACCTACAACTGAGAATTTGGAATATATAGTTTCAGACATTTTACTAAACACATAGAAAATGCATACATAAACATTTATACATCCATATTTTTATGTACATCCATGGAAATATGTAGGTTTAATTTTTTAATGGAACGCACATAAACTTTTTTAGTTAACATTATATTAGAGAACATCTTTCCATGTTTGTACATAGTGATAGATCTCATTTTTTAAAACATATACAGTCTTGTATAAGAGATAACAAGTAATTTGTGTAACTGATCTGTTAATGAATATGAAGTTTTCCATTTTTCTTTCTAGTCAGAAATAGTACAACACTGATTGTCTTTGTGTGCATTACTTCTTACAGATATGTGAGTTTTTCCATAGGTTTAAATCCCACAAATGGACTTTTGAGTTCAGAGGGCTCACGAACTTAAATTTATGATAAATGCTGTCATAGTACCTTCTGGAAAGAGTGCACTAAATTCTCTTCTTTCTAGCAGTGTAAAAGAACACTTGTTTCCCATAACCATTACACTGTGAGTTGTCGGTCTTTTTAATCTTTCCTACTTTGTCAGTGGAAGAATAAAATTTATTTCATTTGCATTTCCTGATTTTTGGTGAGCTTGAATTTTTTTTCAACAGACCTCAGGGGTAACGGCTGAACTGCCCGTTATTTTATGTGTCCTGTTTATTCTACGTTTCCTGCCTATCCAGGCCTTTACTCTCGTTTCCCCCTGAAAATGTGGGCAGTAAGTACAGAAGGTCACTAGGTGTCACTAGAATCCCATTTTGTTGGGCTATTTCTGGGTGTGTTTTTTCTGAGAGCAGACGGCTGTGTCACAGCAACCGACAAAATTCTGACAGTTCCTTTGGACACTAGACAGTTTTATGCTGAAGAAAGAGGAAGCGAAGGCAAAAGGAACACAGATCAGGTTGGCTGTCACCTGTCAGTTCTGCTGAGGAAGGCTGATCCAACAGCTGCGTTGGAAATACAGTTCATAGGCTTTTGTTTTTGCCCACTCGAGAGCAGTCCATTGCCCAGATGCCCCACCACCCCTGCATTTCGTGTTTCCTGCAGACAAGCACATTTTCTTGCATGACCCACGTGGCCTCATGTTAGGAGTTTAACACAGACACACCTCCCCCCCACCTTGAGTTCTGAGTCCGTCCTGGTCTCACCAGCTGTTGCAGTCGTGCACTGCACAGCAGACGGCTCCCAGCCCCCTGCAGACATGCACCTTACACCTGGTCAGCCTGGCTCCTTGTCTCCCTCACTTGGGCCACGCCTGCATCTTTCTTTGGTTTTCATGCTTTTAACGTTGTTGAAGATTGTAAGTACTGATGTGTGGTGTCCCGCAGTTTGGGACTTCCTGATGAGGTTATCTGAGTTCTGCGTCTCTTGCAGGAATAACCTGGAAGCAAAGATGGATTCTTCTTCTTGCACCCTCTCAGTGTGGGGTGGTGCCGGTGGGGTTCGCAGTGATGCCTGTCAGCCCTCTGCACCGGGAGGGACTATGACACACCCCCTCTGCCCCCATGTTTAGTGTGGTGTTCAAGGGGAGGTACTTTCACTGACTGTTCCTCATCACACTGTGTGTGTGAATGTGTGTCTCCTTACTGTATTCACTGCGTTGTAATCCATTGCTATCATTGTTCCTTTTAAGGTTTAAATGGTCTTAAATTGGCCAGGGTCGCCCGTCCAGTTGACTTCTGTGTTATTTTACCTGTTTTCCCGTCATTCTTTGAACACCTCTTTTCTTTCTGGCACAGAAAGCTTGTACCTTCTCTTTCCTGGCCCTGGATTCAGCCATTTCTCCAGGGATCCCTGATTCCTTTTACTGGAAATGGTATTTTGAACCCGTAATCTGGGTGCTAGGGTGCACTCGGTTCCATCGAGTGTTGCTGCTCCTACGCCCTCTCGTGGACAGATTTAGTTATACATGTGTGAATGCATGCCTGTGATTTATAACTCCGTGTGTAGTGAGCCAGGTTCCCCCTGATACCTGCAACATCGGTCCCAAAGCAGGGGCTTCGTTCTAGTCCTCCTCTCCTTTTCCCAGTGTTTGTTTTTGTTCCCTGAGCTCTGTTCTCAGACTGTGAGAAGCCTGATTCCTGTTACCCTTCTTTGCAGGGCAGTTAATCAAGTAGGTGTGTGACTAGTCTCTTCTCCAGGGCTATGCCCTTCCCTACACACACCCCCTCATCTGCTCAGGCTTGGGTTCCCCTCTGCACTGGGCCTCTTCTCTGCACAGATGTCCTCTTTACTCCACCTGGCCCCCATATGGCGAACCCTCTACCTGTTCAAATTCTGATACCCCTCACTGTGCCTTGCCCCTCGCTCTGCGTGGACACCCTCCCCTGCCTGCCTGAGCTCCAGCACCCCATGCTGGGCCATCCCCCACACAGATGCCCCCTTTTCAGGCTCTGGGAAGCCCCCCGATGGATAAGCGCTCCCCACCCATCCACACAAACCTTGTAGATGTCTGCCCTTGCCTCATCTGTGTGGCTCTAGGACGGAATTGTCAGGTGGGAGGGAAAGTTGGAAGGGCAGATTTCTTACCTACTCTTATATTGAGAACACATGGAGAGGGATTGCTGGAATGTGGGAGTTGAGCTCCCAGAGTTCAAGATTATCCTTAAGCTTTTAAAGTTTCTTAAGCCTATTCCTGTGATTAAAAGCCGTGTGTTAGTAGGACAGGTGTTTTTAAAAATGTGCCAATTAGGTTTTTCGGTTTGTGGCAAACTTTCAGTGTTCTCTGTTGGTTAAAAGCAAAGCAACACCCAAATTATCTACTGTTACCAATTAAAACATCAACTCAAAATAAGACATTTTTCCTGTCTCACACAGCATCGGTTTATTGAGAAGATAAGACCTAATATTCATGAATAATATCAGAATAATGGGTTTCTTATAGTTTTAGAGCAACAGTTCTCAATCATGGTCTGGGGACTTCCGTAGTCCGTAGACCCTGTAAGGGGTCAGCAGGGTTGAAACTTTTTATAACGTTAATAAGATGTTATTTGCCTTTTTCCCTCTCATCTTCTCAGGAGGGTACAGTATTGTTTAGGGGGCATGGCATACACAGTATATGGAATGCCAAAGCAGATGTGAGAATCCAACTGTTTATTGACATTTGCAAAAATGTATGGCCATACTACTTTTCTACCAAACTTTTTTTCCTATTTTGGGAAATACTTTTCATAAAACCGTTATTTGTGTTAACATGTATTGAGTTTTATTATTGTTGTTTTTAAATGAATTAACAATTACATATTTTAAGAACTCAGTTTTATTTATTTTTTTAAGAACTCAGTTTTAATTTGTTACAATAAGTATCATAAGTATAACTCAAATAAAAAGGCTTTGAGATCCTTGAATTTTTTAGGAGTGAAGGAGATTTTGAGTCCAAAATACTGCTTCCACAGTTCAGTTTGTGTCTATGGTTTCTGACTGTTTGAGCTCCCACTGTGACTGTGGGTCTTGCTTTGTGCAGGGTGAAAGTGTGCACACATCCCTCTTCCTCACTCTTCCCTGAGGGAGGTCCTCCACATTGTCTTGTTCCATCTTACTGTTGAAAGGGATTCTTCTCCCACAGATCAGATAGTTTTCCATTGCCCTAGCTTTTGAAGAGGTAGTGAGTGAGGGCAACACGGATGGGGCTGGTGACATAGGGTGTGTTTGGCATAACTAGTGGAGTTGATTGGATGGGAGGGCAGTGGAGCAGGCTTGCAGTGGGAAGTGCCACCATTCCTTAGCTCTCCAGGGAGAAAGAGCTCCTTGGAATGAGTCCAGGCAGGGCTTCCCAGAGGGAAGGATGACACAAGCTGCTTTGTTCCCTGTTGGCTCTGAAGTAGCAGCAATTGGGGATCAAAAAAGTTGGTTCTGCTTTTAAGGGAATCGCTTGGAACACTTCTGCTTGACCACTAGATGGGAGCATAGTGGTATTTTACATTTCTGAAGAAAAGCAGAAATCCAACTGGTGAGCTTTTATTCATTCAGTAGATTTTGATTGAGTGCCTGATAAACACGGGTTTTAATGTGGTGGCTGTGCAGTATTTTACTAAGCGTGTGAGCACACAAGTTGTTTGCATGCATAGAATGGCATCACCAGTATTACGGGCCACCTGTTTCTTTGTTGTGAGAGGTCTTATATAAACCCACGTCGATTCAGGAAGTGTGTCTGTGCATCTTCCATGCCACCAAGTGACAGATAAATTGTTGGGACACTTACTGCCAGTAAAGACGAATATATCTTCTACATCACCTGGGTCAGGCACACGTTTTACCCAGTTGAATCAAGCCTTTCCCCAAATTACTAACAGGTAGAGGATACTTATGAGTTTCATGAACTTGGGCAAATGATCTCCTGTGATCCTCAGTGTCCTCAGTTGTTAATGTGAGAAAATGATAAGACAGTATTTATCCACCAGGATTGGTATGAGGTTCTTATGAGCTGGCTGAGCTTTATGATGCTGCTGATTATAACTTAAATACCATGGATATGATGGTGCAGTTATCCTGATTCTTTTTTTTTTAAAGATTTTATTTATTTATTTATTTTGAGAGAGAGAGAGAGCATGAGAGGGGGGAGGGTCAGAGGGAGAAGCAGACCCCCCGCCGAGCAGGGAGCCCGATGCGGGACTCGATCCCGGGACTCCAGGATCATGACCTGCGCCGAAGGCAGTCGCTCAACCCACTGAGCCACCCAGGCGCCCGAGTTGATTCTTTTCATCCAAGTCTTATGTCAGGATGCTTCCTGGTGTTTTGTTGCTTTTGCTGTTTTGTTGCTTATAACAGTGGGAAATAGGTGACGTTTCACTTGAGTAAGAAGAAGGTGGTAGGCCCTGTTCAGGGTTCAAATTGGTTATTAACGGACCTTTGTTTAAAAAGAGGCATTCCTAAGAAATATTTTTCTCCTTGTTCAGTTTGTCATTAGTGCCCGTTTCTCTCATTTTCTTTCATTTAGATCCATTATTCTGCCTACCCCATTCACTATCTGCTTTCTCTGGGCTTAGGTGATTACTTTGTTTTTTTAAAAAAATCAACCTTACAAAAATGTAATTTACATAAAATGAAGTGTAATCCATTTGAAGTATACAGTTCACTGAGTTTTGATAAACGTAATACCCGCGTTACCATCACTCCCATAGTCAAAGTGGCGTGAACATTTTCATCACCCCGAGAAGCTCCCCTGTGCCCCTTAGCAGTCCTCCTCCCTGCCCCGAGCCCCCTTGGACCCTTGACACAGCTGTACCGCAGGGCTACCGCTCACCTGGTTTCTGGCCCTGCAGCGTAGCTTTGCTTATTCTGGGGTCTTATATGAAGGGACTCATCCAGTATGTGTTATTTTGTGCCTGGCTGGTTTTGTTCAACATGATGTTTTTGAAATTTATCCTTGTTGTTATGTGTATCGATATTTTAATTTTTTTTAGAGCTGAATAGTATTCTGTTGTATAGCTATACCACAGTTTGTTTATCCATTCACATGTTAATGGACATTTGGGTAGTTTTCTGTTTTTGGTTATTATGAGTAAAATTGCTATGAATAATCACATTCTTGTCCTTATATGTTTTCATCACTTTTGGCCCGTTACCCAAACTGTTTTCCAAGGTGGTTGTGTCTTTTACATTCCTACTGGCAGTGCATGAATATTCCATTTGCTCCACATTTTCACCAATGCTTGCGATTTACCAGTCTTTAATTTTAGCCATTCTAGTGGATTTGTAGTGGTATCTCATATGTTTATTTTTTTGTAGAATTTTTTTTTATATAATTCACCCATCAGAAATGTACAATTCAGTCATCTTTTATGTTGTTGTTTTTTAAAGATTTTATTTATTTGAGAGGGAGAAAGCACACGTGTGTGCACGAGTGGGGGGAGGGGCAGAGGGAAAGAATCTCAAGCAGACTCCCCGCTGAGCGTGGAGGCCCTAGTTGGGGCTGGATCTCACAACCCTGAGATCATGCCCTGAGGTGAAATCAAGAGTCTGATGCTTAACCTACCAAGCCACCAGGTGCCCCTTGTTGTTTTTAAGTAAACTCTACACCCAGCATGAGGCAGGAACTCGTGACCTTGAGATCAAGAATCACATGCTCTACCGACTGAGCCAGCCAGGGGCCCCTATAATTCATTGTTTTTTAATATAATTAGAGTTTTGTAGCCACCAACACAATCAATTTAAAACATTCTCATACTCTAGAATGCGACCTTGTACCCTTTACATCACCCTCCATACCCCCCAGCCCAGGGCAAATACTAATCTACTCTCTGTCTCCATGGATTTGCATCTTCTGAATATGTCATGTAAGTGGAATCATACAGTGTGTGGTCTTTGTGTCTGGCTTTCTCTTCAAATAGTGTTTTCAAGATTCCTCCATGTTGTAGCATGTATCAGAATTTCACTTTTTTTAAATTATCAAATAATATTCCATTGTATGGCTGTATCACATATATCCATATCATGTATGATTTGTAAGTATTTTTTCCCATTTTGTGGGTGGTTGTTTTTATATATGTCCTTTACAGTTTCCTTTGAAGCAAAAGGTTCTAATACTAATGAAGTCCAGTTTATTTTTTGTTTCTTATGCTTTCGATGTCAGTGAAGAAATTATTGACAAATCCGAGATCAGGAAGATTTACTTCTATATTTTCTTCTGAGAATCTTATAGTTTTAGCTCTGACAGTTTAGATCTTCAGTCGATTTGGAGTTAGCTTGGTGTGAGGTAGGGGTCTGATTTCATCCTTTTTTGTGTGGGTATCTGGTTGTCCCAGCACTATTGTTGAAAAGATGATTCTTTCCCGGTGACTTCTGTCACTGATTTTGACAAGAGTCAAAATCATTTAACCAGGGGCTTCTGGGTGGTTTAGTCAGTTAAGCATCCCACTCTTGATGTTGGCTCAGATCATGATCTCATGGTTGTGAGCTCTGCTTCAGGCTCTGCACTCATCAGGGAGTCTGCTTGAGGTCACCTCCCTTCCCCCGCCCTGCCCATGATCCCTCTTCCTCTCTCTCTTAAAAAAAAAATAAAAAATCAATTAACCATACATTTGAGGATCCCCTCTGGCTTTGGTATGTATTTCCCTGATGACTTGTCCTGAGTGTAAGATTACATGCTTAGTGACTATTTGTCTTTGGTTTAAATCTTTTGCCCATTTGTAAAAATTGGGTTTTTGTCTTTCTGATATTGAGGTACAGGTGATTTTTGTATATTATTCATATCAATATTTTTGGTCAGATACACATACTGTAAATATCTGCTCTCAGTCTGTGACTGACTTTTCATTTTCTTTGCTGTGTCTTTCAAAACACCAGTTTTTTATTTTGTTGAAGTGCAGTTTTTCATTTTCTTCTTTCATCCTTTGTGTTTTTGATATTCTGTCTGAGTGTCTTGGCTTACTTCGAAATTGTGAATCTTTTCTTCCATTTTCTTCTGGGAGTTTATAGTTTTGGCCTTTATGTTTAGTTCCGTGACCTAGAGCATGTGTGCGTGCACGTGTGTGTGTTTAAGATGAGGTCAGAGTGTCTCTTTCTACAGTGATGACATTTGCTCCTTCAGAAAATATCTTTTGAGTACTTACTGCCAGGCCCGGAGGTTACTGTTTTAACTAGACAGGCGTATCCGCTCCCTTCATGGAACTTAGTTTTTATGAAAGAAACAAGTTTTGTAAGTGCAGGGTTTAGTGAATCCCCTGAAGGGAACAGGAGGGTCTTAGCCACAGTGCCCGTTTGTCCTGACAGTGGCTGTGGAGGCCTCTTGTAGTTGGTGACCTGTGAGCTCAGGCAAAGAAGACGAGAAGGAACTAGGTGTTCAGAGACTTGGGGACCAGTTTTCTGAGGAACAGGTCATGGCCTGAGATGGGGTAACGCCAGTGTGTGTGAGGATCTCAGAGTGTCCGTGGTTGAGATCTCTGGGGAGAGGAAGCTTAGAGGCAGGGATGTGTTCCTGCAGGGCTGTGGAAGGGATTTGAATTTTATGCACGTCTCTATCTTTATTCCTCAGTATGCCCTCTCAGTGTCAGACGTACATGTGGGGCTGCCTGCTGGGCGAATTCTTGTGGATGAAGCGCAGGAGAACTTGCTGTCTTCTGTTAACTACCTCCTGACTTCATTTTCTGTCTTGGTTTAGGTGCCATTTCTTTCCCTGTTGTGCCAGCCAGAGCCCTTTGAATCAGAATGCCTAGTTTCCTGTTCCCATCCTGTTATGGAGAGAGGGCCCCTCACACACAGGAAAGAGAGAAGTCAGCTATTATTACAAGGCTTGTAGTGAAACATGGTCCCTTTTTAACCCCTTCCCCCAGTTCCAGTTCCCCAGAGGTAACACCTCTCCACCCGTGCATCTTGCTGCAGCTGTCTTGACCTCTGTACTCCCAGTTACCATGGCCCCACTGCTGCCTTACTTTCCAGTTTCTGGTACTGTCTAGATTTTGTAGTTGGGAAATGCAAATTTAGCTCTCCAAGCGGCCATGTTCTGGGGGACCCCACGCTATGTACGTGCCCCTACTCATTGCACCCACACTGCTTCTCTCCTGATTCAATGAATAAAATCTGCAGCTGATGAGCTAAATCAGCCATTTTGCTTTACATTATTACAACCGGGAAAGTTGTTTTTAGCTGAATCTGAAAATGCACACAGATACATTTCCTTTTGTGTGAAACTTTGTCCTACCTGAGCTCAGCCTGGTATCCTTGAGTCCAGCACGCCCCTGGTCCTAGTCGTCTGAAAACCGAGCCTGTCACCTGCTTTGGTGGCAGGAGCAAGTGGGGTTCAGTGGCCCTGACTGTGGGCACAGTTGGGGTGCGGCTGCTGTTGTTCCTCAGACCCACCCTTGCTGCCGGAGCCCTTGAGGTCTGAGGAGAGGAGTTCAGTCCCTTGTCCTCCCTCGTCCAGCTTCCAGGCTTGGGTTTCCTTTTCTGTATTTGCTTTTCAGTTCCCCAGACATCTCTTATCTACTCTTTATTTCTGTTGGTCTGTGTCATTTTGTTTTACTTTACTCTCATTTGAATGGGGTTTCGAGGGCAGGAGAGAAAAACATATGTGCTCAGTCCACCAGTTGTAACAAGAGCTCAGGAACATTCCATTTTTATTTCTAAATACTGCTCATTCAAAGATCTCCACCCAGTCCCACAGCTTTGGTGAAACTTGTGGCGTCTCCTACCCCCACAGTCCCTGACCGGACTCCTTGCCCTCAGTATTCCTGTGCTGAAACACATCCTGCAGAGTGGCCTGTCCAGGGCCCCCCACCTCGCCTAGCACCTGGGACCCGCAGCACGAGGGCCGTTGAAGCCCATGGGCTTGGCAGCAGACACAGCCCTCCGGGCGACCTGTGTGACCTCCTTGTCCTTGGAAATCCTTGCTCCAGTGCATTCACTGCAGTCACACCAAGTGGTGTCTGTTTTCCCAGGGTTGTCATGCTTTTGTTCGCTTTGCTTGGGCTTTTGTCTGTGCTCTTCTTCCAGACGGAAGATCTGCATCCTCCCAAATCTGCCTCCTCATCAGAATTTAATCTGGTGGTCGCCTCCCACCTAAAGCTTCTCCTGGCTCCCGTAGTATCACTTGTGCTCTCTGGCTTCTGCTCTACCTTGTTGTTGTTCTCTTATTATAATTATTGTGCTGTGTTTTTTTTTTTTAATTTTTTGCATTTTTTGCAAACTTCTTTCATGGCTGGCTTAAAAGACAGTTGCATTGTTCTGTCTGCCTCTGCAATGTATCGGGATCACACACACACACACACACACACACAGCTTTAACTTCATTGTATGCTCATGAGAGAGAAATGAGAAAGGCAAATGAAGCCTTCTTGTGCTAAAAAACGGTACTGACCTCACATGCCCTCAGAAGGGGCTTAGGGACTCCAGGGGTCTTCTACTACACTTTGAAATTCATTAGCCTAGCGGTAAGTAGTATTGTCAGTTTGGTGTGTAATCTTCCAGACTTTGCTTAAAATGAGAAATACTGTGTTATATATAATATACAGCATCATATTTACGTTTCTGAAGTTTTGTGTTTATTCTTAATATATATATATTTTTAAAGATTTTATTTATTTGACAGTGAGAGATACAGCCAGAGAGGGAACACAAGCAGGGGGAGCGGGAGAGGGAGAAGCAGGCTTCCCGCGGAGCAGGGAGCCCGAGGCGGGGCTCAATCCCAGGACCCTGGGGTCATGACCTCAGCCAAAGGCAGATGCTTAACAACTGAGCCACCCAGGCGCCCCATTCTTAATATATATAAGAAAGTTTTCTATATGAATTTGATATATTTGCCCTATTCTTCTTTTGCATTGTATTTTAATTATATTTTCAACTGTCATTTGCATACTAAATGTTGAACAGTGACAGGTTTATGAAATATAGTCGGAGATGCGTGTAGGGGCTGTATTTTAAAAAGATTGAAACAACAGGTAGGTAAGATTATTTTGTAAACACAGGAATGATTGAAGGCTTTTGATCAGGGTTGTGGAGAGATGAATAAAACGTTTTAAGCTTAATCTTTCAGTAATAATATGAATGAATGAGAAGAGTAGGAACTATAGGTAAGGAGATCATTTAGAAAATTATTGTAATTGTTTAGATTTGAGTGTCTGAATGCTTGGAAGTAGGTAATGGTCCGGGGATTCCCAAGACAGGCAGGGAGGTGTGAAGGCAGTGTAGGGAGAGTGGAAATGACAGACTGATGACAGACAGTTACGGGTGGTGGGGCACAGCCTGGAGAAGCTGGGATCGCCCAGCCAGCTCTCCGTTGAAACATCAGTTTTGGGGGCAAGATAATCTTTCTGGCCGAATTTCTTTAGGGCCCTTCTAGCTCTAGGTTATTCCTTTCATGTCCTGTTTACCCTTCTACTATTCATTTAACAGCATATGCTTATACCGTGTGTGTGCCCCGCTCTCCTCAGTCTGAAGGCTGTTACAAGTCTAAAGTTACTGCATAAAAACCGCTTCCCTTAGCTGCTTCTCACTTCTCCTTTATGCTTTAAAAACACTGTAGAGAGACTGTTTTGGAAAGTTGAATTTATATTGCCCTTTGTATTTGGTTATAGATGTACTTACTGTAAAAGTCATGTCTATTCACATGGCCTGTGCATCTCTTAAATTGCTGAGTGATATATATGCGCTGATGCGATGCTGTGTGGCTAACAGGAACACATTATGCTCTGTTAATTTAATCACACAGATGCCGGACAGCTGGAGCACACATCGATGAAGCACTCTTCCCTGCAGCTAACACTAGGGAACACCTACCAAGCCTAATTAAAAAAAAAGTAAGTATGTGATTTCGACAGTGGCAGTTATGAGTGTATTCATTCTTTTATTCCTAGAAAATGACACTTTGTGGAATATATATATTATATATTAAGAGGTGTTTTAAGTGTTGGAGTTGATGATACTGTTCTTTCCACATAGGGGTTTTAAGAAAGTTACAGACATTAGTGTATCCTTTAAATGCCTTGATGTAATTTGTGAGAAGTGGAAGAGCTGTGTCTGGCCAGTGGAAAACTAAAAGTTGCCAGGAGACCAGCAGCCATGCAGGTGCACTGGGAACTGCTTCAGAATTCGGTTTTTTATGTCTGCAGCAAGATACCTTTGTACTGCTGTTTAGCTGGAAATTCTCAAGTCGGATGCAGAAATATCCAAGTTATTTATTAAATAGTTAAGTGCAAACATAAAGACACTGCTTTCCTCTGAGGTCTAGTTCACATTTGATTCACAACATTTTCACTCTTTTATTATTTAAAAGTTTTAATTGTGATTTCTTTATTTGAGGTAAACTGGTTTACTAGGAAACGTCAGAGTTGCTTTGTTTTCACATGAGGATCCCTGTTGGGGAGGAGATTTGCAGGCTTTGTCCAAACTGAGTTAGACAGACTAGACCCATACATTTCCTGTAGGTTAAGGAAGACGATCCTGTGGGCGTCTCAGATTTTCTGTAAATGGTGAATCCTGTATCTCAGACATTTCATCTCGGGCAGGCCGGGATTTGCAGGGCAGTGATGGACAAACTTAACTCCAGTTTCTGTCCGGATCTCCTTCAGTTAGAGTGATGGACAAATTTAACTCCAGTCTCTGTCCAGATCTTCTTCAGTTAGAGTGATGGACAAACTTAACTCCAGTCTCTGTCCAGATTTCCTTCGATTAGAGGTGAATAGAGCCTCTAAGTCCCCACTCTTAAGTGATATGCCAAGCAATAGCTGTGTCTGCCCTTTTAGAAATAAAGGACTTATTTTAAAAACACATTAATAATATGAGTGTATTTTCATCGTAAAACATTGGGTAAACACAGATAAAGGCAAATACCTCTTTTAATGTCTCTTTCCTCAAAATAAGCAATTTTTGGTTTGACTTGGGTCCTTGCGGATGGTCTCCAGTACACGTACATTACAGACACATGCACGCATATGCACACAAACGCGCACACACGTTTTGTACAGTGAGGTTCTGTGTTACATGTATTGTCTGGGAGATTGCTTTTTTCTTCTTCACGTAACAGTGTGTTTGACCATTTCATGACAGTGTATAGTAGCTCTTCACTCTTCCATATTTATTATACAGCATCAGTGTGTCGGTCTTGGATTCGTGCACCCTTAAATCATTGTCAGTTTTTACTAAGCACGTTGTTTATGTGACATGTTTGATTTTATTTCTCCAGGTGGATTGTCTAGAAATGAAGTGACTGGGTCAAATGTACATGCACTTTAACAGTTCCACCACTAGTGTACAGGGGTACCTGTTTCTTGACACAGTGACTAGTGCTGCATATTATTAATCTTTGTCATTTTCCCTGATCTGAAGCATAAGTAATGACTGCTTACCCACTTCATTTAAATGTCCACTTGTGCCTGAAAACATTTCCTTTCCCTTTTGTAAGTGCAGTTGCAAAGCGAACATGACTTCAGACCATATTATTTTGGGCTCTTTGACAAGGTTCTTGGCTTCCCTCTCCCTTCTTTCTGTTGCCAGCCTGACCCTCTTGCTTGCTGTTCTTAAATTCACCAAGCGTACTTGTGATTTAGAGCCATTGCATTGCATATCTGTTCCCTCTATCTGGAACATGCTTGCCCCAAACTTCATGCGCGTGACCATTTTTCTAACTTTGGTAGGGCTTTGTGCCAGAGTTCTTGTCTCAGGGAGACCCCCTCTGACTGCCCTGTGTACAGTGGTGTCTCCCACTGCTCCAGCTCTCCTGATCCCACTCTCGTGCTGTTTTCCTGTCTGTCCCGGGGACTCGCCCCTTTCTGATATACTGTAATAAGGGTGGCAGTTAGCTGGGGTTCAGTTGCCAACAAAGATTCACAGGACCCTAAAGGATAATGTTTGAGAATCTGGGGAGCACCCTGGGACCAGGGAGGCCCAGGGGAGACTCTTGTGTTGTGCTGGTCATGTACCTCTCTTGTCAGTACATTACCTCCCCCAACAGCAGAGCCCTCCCACTGGTGATAGGCAGTTGACCAGCTCTGGGAGTACAAATGCTCCCGGATTCTCTGGACTCATGGTTACAAAGCAACATTGTTCGTTAGGACATTGCATGCTGTGCTTGTACTTCGGGGAAAACAGTTCAGGCCAGTTCCAGGCCTGCTGGAATTAACCCTCTTGACACACATAACCTCTATTTTACTTATTAATGATGTTTATTTTCTGTCATTCTTTATAATAGAGTATAAGCTCCTGATAGCCAGAATCTTCTTCTGTTCTAAGACCAGTGCCTGACACATATATTTTTGTTAAATAATGAGTGAGAGCAAGATGCTCAGTCAAGAACACAGGTGTGGGTGTGGGAAAGTTAACCGAAGACATTCTTTGGACATTAGCCTCAGGCTTCATCCTCTTTGTCACACCTTGTATGTGTATTTCGAGTTTTGGGGTTTTACTGGCTGGATAGAATTACTGTGATTTAAAGGCAATATAGCAGGATTCAATATTGGTTCTTTTCTTTGGTAGTTAGACAATAATTGTTTTTGTACTTTGTTACCATGTTATGATTTTGGGGGAGGGGGAAGGAGGAGAGATAATTTTAGAGTAACAAAAATAAGGAAAACGACTCATTTTGTTTAAGAACCTTCATGGAAACTAAGATTGCTGGGATCCTGAAAATGCCTCAGAAAAACGTAGCTACTTAGTGTACAGTCTTGTATCTAGTCTTTCAGTTCTGCTTCAGTTCTTAGGCGCGGAAAGAAGGAAATATTGTGGTTTCACATGCAGTGCAAGAAATGCCTCTGTCAGAAGGTTTTACTTGCGGTGTTGTTGACAGGTATCAGAAGCGTTGGGAACAGGTTGTCTCGTTACACAGCTGTGGTACAGTAGTATTCATTTTTATGTCCTTTCTGCACAGAGGAAGTGTATGCAGCCCAAAGATTTTATTCCTAAAACACCGGAACATGATAAAAGGCTTCAAAAGAAATTTGAGAAAATGGCTACAGAGCTACAAAGGCAGAAGAGAAGTCTGGGTGAGTCCAGGAATCCAGCGCGGTCCCATGCACCTGTTTCAGCTGCCGGACGGCCGGTGGTTCCCTGGGCGGATCTGGCTGCGGGAGACTGGACCGCTGCTGCCGGAGGGCCATGGTGTGAGCTCATGGGCCAAAGTCTCCATCACTCACCACATCGATGGAGCTTTTTACTTCAAGGAATGACTATGGAAAAACAGATTTTGACTAAGAAGCCCTAATAGAATAAACCCCTGTTCATTTCTTTGTTCTTTGTATCTCACTTTGTGTTTTTAATACTTAGTCTTTTTGTTTTGTTACCTAGAATAGGGAAATGTTAGATAATATATTCTTTCCTTTATTTCACTTTAAATATAATTTTTATCTTTCAAGTATTCCTCACTAAAGCTAAAAAAAAAAATGAAACACATTTCACATTTCACTGTCTTTGGGCTTTCAGAATACCTATTTACAAATTAGCCCATAGTTGTATTTTTGCTCTTTTAAAGGTATATTTTCTTTTAACTTTGCCTTTTGTTTGCTTTTTTTGCCTCCAGCAGTTTGAATTTTATGTTCATTGGTCCATTTTTCTTTTTTTTTTAAAGATTTTATTTATTTATTTGACAGAGAGATAGCGAGAGCAGGAACAAAAGCAGGGGGAATGGGAGAGGGAGAAGCAGGCTTCCTGCTGAGCAGGGAACCCGATGTGGGACTCGATCCCAGGACCCTGGGATCATGACCTGAGCCAAAGGTGGATGCTTAACAACTGAGCCCCCCAGCCTCCCGGTCCAGTTTTCTTTTTAAATATCCTACTTGGAGTTCACAGAGGTATTTGAATTCTTTTTCCCCCTTCTGTGCATCAGTTTGTATATTGTCTATTGATCTTTTTTTTATAGTTCGTTAATATGTTTTTCTGCCATGTCTAATCTGCTATAAAATCCATTTATACAGTTCATAATTTTGGTTATTTTATTTGCAGTTCTAGGGTTTCTGATTTTTTTTATAGATTCTGTTATTCTGATTAAATCACTCACATTTTTTCTTTTCATCTTTCTTTGCTTCTCTCTGCAATATCTAGAACGCCTCTGTTGTTTTATATGATGTTTTTTCTC
Organism: Eumetopias jubatus; assembly: GCF_037043125.1. NCBI lineage: Eukaryota > Metazoa > Chordata > Mammalia > Carnivora > Otariidae > Eumetopias > Eumetopias jubatus. The sequence continues at coordinate 6,790,821 of NW_028274808.1, forward strand.
TTGTTTTTTGTCATATACGTCCTGTCTCTTAGTAGGAATGGATGGTTTTTGTAATTGAAGACAAGTCATTAGTTATAAAATATGTTTGAAGCTCTAGGCGTTATTATTTTCTTAGACACAAAGTTTCTAGTTTCCTCTGCTAAGCAGATGGAGTGGGGCCTTGTTGGCTTTATCCGGACTGATTTGAATAGGAGCTTCACTGACTTTCGGTAAGGCTTGGTAGACTTCTGATTTGACATTGATGCCAGAGTGGCCATCTAGACCTTTCCTTTCCTTTTTTTTTTTTTTTAAGATTTTTATTTATTTATGAGAGAGAGAGAAAGAGAGACAGCAGGGGCAGAGGGAGAGGGAGAAGCAGGCTCCCCATTGAGCAGGAGCCTGACGTGGGGCTCGATCCCAGGACCCTGGGATCACGACCTGAGCCGAAGGCAGACACTTAACCGACTGAGGCACCCAGATGCCTCCGTCTAGACCTTTCCACTGAAAGCCTGGCACGATAACTAGGATCTCTTCCCCTGACTGGTCCTGAACTCCCATTTTCATCTCTCAGTGAAAATACACCACAGATAACTTTCCACCATTTCACAGAAGAATTCGGCTTCACTTTTAGTATCCTGCCATTTGTAGCTTCAGAATTGGGCAACTTTCTTGAAGATAAAATCACATACATGCAAGGATCTGTTTTCTACTACACCCTGTTTAGTGGGATTTGGTGCCGCAAAGCCTTTGGTTTTCTCTTTAGTTTGTTGATACTGATAAACACTTAGCTTGTGTCTTTGTTTCTCAGCAACTTCTCTGTGCCTGGTCAAAGACTGGACCTTCAGCCTCTGCCCCAGGGGTCTTAATGATGAATCCTCCTGGGGATAAAAACATCCACTGCTTGTCAGCTGGCCTCTCAGTGCTCCTCCTTTCCAGAGTCTTGACTCCTCTGGTCCTGGTCTCTTCAATAATTCCCTGATGCTTTTACGCAGACATTATTTGTATTTTATATAGATTCTATATTTTCTTTTTCTCTGTGTAGGCATTAGTTGGCTTCGATATACTTTATTTCTTTGTCTTGAATCATTTGTAAAACCTTAAAGCACTTGAACAGTGGCATAATCACCGTTGTTTATGGTTGCGTTTTACACAAGGCTACAGATATCACGTTATGAACTTGGGAGATCTAGATAGCAACAAGCTGCTTCTCTGGAATCCAAAAATAGGGAAATTTTTGTCCTGATGTGTTTAATCATAGAATCATTTCTATTCTTTTTTTTTTTTTTGAAGCGTAATTGACCGAACAGTAGTTTCAACTGTATGGTGTAATGATTCACCGTTTGTATATGTTGTAAAATGATCACCACAAGTCCAGTTAACCTCTATCACCGTATTTACAAAGCATTTTTTTTCTCATGATGGCACTTTCAAGATCCGGTTTCCCCAGCTACTTTCAAATTGTAGTATGGTGTTACTGACTGTAGTCACCATGCCATGCATTACATCCTATGGCTCATTCATTTTATAACTGGGAATTTGTACCTTTGGAGCCCCTTCACCCATTTTGCTCATCCCCCCACCCGGGGCCTCCGACAACCACCAGTCTGTTCTCTCTACCCATGAGCTTTGTTGTTTTGATTTTTGTTTTCTCATTTTGTTTATAGATTCCACATATACTAACATCATACAGTATTTATCTTTCTCTGTCTGACTTATTCCACTCAGTGTAATGTGCTCTAGGTCTATCCATGCTGTCACGAATGGCAAGGTTTGTTCTTTTTTATGGCTGAATAGTATTCCTCTGAGTGTGTATGTGTGTGCGTGTGTGTGTGCGTGTGTACATACCCCATTTCTTTATTAATCCATAGTGGACATGTAGGTTGTTTCCATGTCTTGGCACTTGTAAATAATGTTGCAGTGAACCTGAGGGGGGGTGCAGATATCTTTTTGCATTAGTGTTTTCCTTTATTGTTTTTTTTTTTTTAGTGTTTTCATTTCTTTCAGGTAAATAAATACCTAAAATTGGAATTACTGGATCTTTTGGAAGTTCGATTTTTAATTTTTTAAGAAAGCTCCATAGAGTTTTCCACAATGGCTATACCAATTTACATTTCCATCAAGAGTATGCAAGAGTTCCTTTTCTGTACATCCATGCCAACACTTGTTATTTCTGGTCTTTTTGATAATAGTCATTCTAATATGTGGTTGGAATCTCATTGTGGTTTTGATTTGCATTTCCCTCCTGATGAGTAGTGCTGACTCTTTTTTATGTACCTGTTGGATATTTGTATGTCTTTGGAAAAATGTCTTGTTTAGATCTTCTGCCCATTTTTAAAATTTGATTTTTTTTTTTGCTACATGTATTCCTTTAATGATTTATAAAAATACTTTACAACATCATGAAACTCTAAAGTACCATATGTGTTTTTTGCATTTCTCTTTTTTGCCTTTTTCACTACCTAAATTCAGTGTTTCAGACCAATCCCAACACATCAGTGATACATGTAAGCAATTTCGGTAACTATATAATGCATGGCATAAAAATAAGAAGTGCTAATTCCTCTACTTTTTTGTTGTAGTGTATATTGCCATATTACAAATTCTCTGTATTTTGAAATTTTTCATGCAGAATTATCAAGCTTTATTTTAAATCTGTCATGGTAATGCAACAGAATTGACTAGAACATTTAGCTTGTATATACAGTGCTGCCGGATAATTTCCAAAAACATTGCCTTTATCATTTGTTTTTGTGCTGAGTCATCCCAGTGCCTGAGAATCAGGCCTCTTTTTCTTGGTTCCATGCTGGTCCCTCCCTAACAGCCTCTCACTAACTGTTCTACTCTGCTGCTCCAGCCAGAGACACATGGAGTAACTCTTGACATCCCTTTCTGCCTGATGCCAGTTACCCACCATGATCCTTACCCCCTGCTTCTGGATGATTGCTTGACTCCTCCGCCGATCTTTCTCTAAGCATCAACCCCATGGGAACCCTCCTAGCGGCTCCTTGACTGGTCCCTAGAGGCGCTGTGTCCTCAACCACCCATCAGCTGTACTTGCATGAGAAGGGTGTAAACCAGAAAGTCAGGTGCACACCCCACCCAGGGCTTCTACTTCCTCAGGTCATCGTAAGGAAAAGTATTTTGGATGGAACCCCGTGTTTCACCTGCCCTGCAGCACCACTTGCCCTCTGTGGTCTGGTCAGGTCAGCCCTTGTTACCACTGTCCTGTCAGCTTTATACTCTTGCTTTTCGGGCCGCTTTCTTACAGTAATGGTGTATTTTAAAAGAATTTGGCAAAATGGTACTGAAAAAAAACTTTTATCTTTTTGGATCAAATTTATATCTTAATAAAAATTGCCTTTTAAACACTAGAAATATAAGGTATTAAAGATACAACTGACATGCCTGCATATTGGCAGAAGTGTAGTTAGAGTTGTTCAGGCTTAAGAGTTGCAAAGAAGATACTGAATGATTCTTGGTCTTTTTATTGGTGGGTGAGGGGAGGTGGTCAGAGCCCTGAAGCATATGCCAGGTATGGATTCCAGAAAAACACATACCTGTGCACCCACACCCAGTTTAGCCATCATTTCATGGCTGACGGACTCCTGACCCCAAAGTTGATATGTGTGTCTGTTGAGGGTCGGAGAGGGTTGGTTAGTGGTGGTGGTTTCTGAGACCTAGAGTTAACACTACTCTTAGAGGCAGAACTGTTTCTACACCCATCTTAGGTTCTCAGCTCATAGAACCTTAGTGCTTATGTTGAACAAGGAGAGGCAATTGTGGAAAAGTAAGATATAAGGGAACCAAAGGAGGATAAGAGGTCCTTTAATAAGGCCTGATTTACAGAATTCTCTTGGCGTCAGCTCCCCTTCTCTGGTGCTAAAGTGGAGGGGGTGCATCTTTCAAAGGGGAGTTTTATCTCCTGCCTTCAGGAAGAAGCTTGGGGTGGGGTGGGGAGTGTCAGAGCGCCTTTCTTTCACCTGCTGTGATTTAAGTGCATTCTGCTCAAAATAATCCTTATGCCAAAGTGACATGTTTGGGGTGATGTATTCTGTTGCTCTTCATCAGCATTTAGGAACCAGATTGCACTCTGCCTTTACCTTCTCACTAGTTGTGTGATCCTGGATATAAACAAGTTACTTAACTTTTGTGTCTTGGTTTCTTCATCTTTACATGGGGAGACTGATAATCTGATGCACTGGGTTTGGGAAAGGTTGAATGAAACAGTGACGTGTTGTGCTTAGCCCAGTGCCTGGTGCATGACATTCCTCAGCAAACGTTAGCCAGCAGTTTTCGCACCAGTGTTACTGCTCGTGGGCTGGTGGGCTGAAGATAGACTTGGTAGCAGTGGGTAATGATGTTGCAGGGGACGAGGAAGACCGTGGGTGTGGGGGGAGGGGGTTGTTCCTCGAAAGGAATCCTATTGTTGAAGTATTAAACCTTCTGGCCTTTTATTTTTTTAGCTAAATAAAGTTCTGTTTATTTTCAGATAATGATGTACCTGTCCTCTTATTTGAATCTAATGGCTCATTGATGTATAGTCCCACAATTAAAATGTGCAGCGGCCAGCATAGTCTAATGGAGAGGAGATTACAGGAGATGAAGGAGAAAAGGGAGAACCTCTCCCCTACCTGTAAGTGCTTGCATTTTATAAAGTGAAAGGCAAATTGTTGGGTGAGTAAGTTGTGCTAGAAGGGTTTTTTTCTCTTTACCTAGGTATTTTAGTTTCTTGATTCTAACAGATTTTTATCTATTTCTGGGTAGACTTTGTTAATATTTTCTTCCAGAAAATCTTATGCTTCATTGAGATTTTTAAAGCCTATGTCGAGTTTATAGTTTTAAAGCATATATTCTAAGCACATATTGGGTGTGTAGTGTTGGATGTATAGGTTGAGAATCCTATTTTTTATAGCCCCTTTGTAATTTTTAAAATCTCTGGGGTATTTTCCTTTAAAAAAAATAATCAAGCTCTTCTTTTGAGGGAGTCTGCTTTTAGACTAAGTATCTCATGCCTTAGTTTTTGTTTTTCTTTGTTTCTGTTATATTAAAAAATTTTTTTTAAAGATTTTATTTACTTGAGAGAGAGTGAGCAGGCTTGAAGCAGGGGAAGAGCAGAGGGAGAAGCAGGCTCCCCACTGAGCGCAGATCCTGACATGGGGCTTGATCCAGGGACTCTGAGATCATGACCTGAACCGAAACCCAGAGTTGGGTGCATTGACCAACTGAGCCACCCAGGTGCCCCTCAAAATCTCTTCTAACTTTATATCCTATGGTTTAATCCTTTTTTAACCTGATACATGTAGATTATTTTTTATGAATCTCATCATCCGTAATAGATTTGAGTAAGTTTTTTGTGCTTATTGTTTTGTAGTAGGTCTGGGAAATGAAGGACCAGGTGTAAGTCGATGTTTGTGTGGAAGAGCAGAATGTGTTGGCTTATCATGGGCTTCATCTACTAACATGTCAGAGTTGTATCTGATGAAGTGTGCGATTATGTTTTCAGCTTCGCAGATGCTTGAAAAGTCTCATGATAACCCAGCTAACTCCCCATGTGAAGCTTCTTGGAACATTTCACATGATACTTTGTGTTCAGGTAAAATTATTTTCTTTTCTGTGATATATTTAAACTATGAGAACATGGTGATTTTCTTATTTGGAGTATCTTCTGATGTCAAGAACAGTTGGTTAAAAACTAGAATTCATGAATTTTACCCTGAAATTAGGTATTAAAATAAAAAATAGGTATTGTAATACAATTAGGGCATAAGAAATTGCATGAGTTAAACCTCCTTTTTGGCTCCTACAGTTTTTCTCTTAGGCATTTGCTTTCTTGGCACAGAATCAATTGCTCATTTTTTTTAAAAATTCATGTTCTGTGTACTAACTTGCATGCAGTATAAACTGTCTTACCAAGAACAGTGTGAGAAATTCTTGTTTCACACCATGGGTAAAGATATTGGAACGTGTGACTGAAGGGGGTCAGTGAGGTGTGTAGACATCATTAAAAAAATTAGAAGGTAAATGGCAGAATTTCTGCCTAGAAGCAGAGTGTTGGAAAGAATAAAATTAGGGTTTTATATTATACGTACACTTGAAATGTGGGGGCCCGTGTTTCACTTTGAATGATAATTTTTCATGCTTATATAGCTTTCCTTTGAGTAAGTTTTAAGAAATGTGATATAACCACCCAGTGTCACCCCTTCCGTAGAAGGGCCCAGGTAAGTAGCAGTGCTCTGAAAGCCACAGCAGTGACAGGTGACAAACAGTGGGAAGGTGTCAGGAGTTTAACCACGGCTTCCTGTAAGTGGGGCTTATTCTTATAATCTCTTCGGTGTGTATCAAAATTACGCATCTGTCTTAAATAATCTCTTTCTTTTTATTTTTTACTCGATGTTCTTATATAAGTTGGACACGAGTGGTAGTAACTAACAGATTTCGTTTTTCCAGTGTCTTATATCCTGTACCTCATTTAATTCTCTCACTGGCCCTACGAAGTACATACCATTGTCACTCCCTTTGTGTCCATGAGAAAACTAGGCCAGAGAGGTCAAATAGCTCGTAAAAGTTGACATCGGTTGTGAGTGGCTAGCCCAGGATTCGAACTTCGGCAGTCTGACCTCAGAATTTATGCTTCATGACATGCACACTGCTTGTCAGCTTTTTGAAAAGTGTGTTAAGCTTGTTGAGCTGCTCATGCTAAAATTGTCTTGTATCTCTAGCTCCTCACTTGGAGACACGCAGGCTCCCTGACTTGGCGTGGGGACAGTGCCACCCCTGCTAGGGGCTTCCCTCCACTCCCTGCTGGTTACCTCCGTTCTTCTTTAGAAGGAGAGCCTTTAGTAGTTTTGGGTTAAAGGCTTCAGATTCCAGAAAATAGTGTCTGTGCTCCGGGAGCTTCTAGGCTATTGAGAGGGACAGATAGGAATACTAATAAAAATAGGACACATGCTTTTGGGAACTTCCGGCAAAGTTCTGCGTAACAGAGGAGGATGTGTGTAACTAGCCCTGGTGAACTGGGAGGATTTGGAGATTTTTCAACATCTGAGGTGGGTTTTGAGTAGGATTGACCCAGATTAAAGCGTGGAGTGAAGGGAAGGCCTGGAAGTAGAACATGTGTAGTTTTCAGGAAATGGGTGGCAGCCTAGCAATGCTCTCAAGAAATGTATAGAGCATGTGGGAAGTCAGAACCATAAGATCTCCCAGGTGGTTTGCTTTTGAGTATAGATGCAGCATAGAGGACAGGGAATTCAGGCGGGCTGCTTCGTGGAAGGCTAGACCTTGACGTAGACGGTAGCATTAGTTCTTACCTTTTAGAATTATTGACCTCCTTGAGAATTTAATGACAAGGTGTGGATGCTTTTCCTGGAAGGAAGTGCACATGTATATGAATGTTCAGAAACTGAGCGTAACAGTTTTAGAGGTTTGTCCCCTCCCCACAGCCCCCATGCCCTCGATGCCTGGTTCCTTAGTGAAAAATGCTGGCCTGAAAGGTGTCCTCAGGTGGAAATGAGAAGAACCAGGATATGGTCGGTACTCTTTTTAACTAATAACTATGTTTAAGAAGTGCTACTTTATTGGTTAACCGAAAGTTACTTTTATAATAATTGAAACCATTTAAAAAGTTAATTCTTTGTTAATACTTTCCAGATGAATCCTTTGCTGGTGACCTGCACTCATCTCTTGATGATCTTTGTGGAAACGCGAGATGTGGAAGTCAGGAAGGGAAACTGGAAGGAATTATGGATGAAATTAAAAGTGATGTGTGTGTTTCTTCACCTGCATTGGGAACAAGTAGCATCCATTCATCAGCATCTCCCGGTTACCTCAGTCAGTTAACACCTCGGAAACCCATGGGTAGTCTTTCCAAAGAAGAGATTCTTCTGCCGGGAGATCCTGCGGGTGAGGTAGTCACCCCGGACAAGCAGGGAGCAGCCAGGATGGTGTTTGACGAGAAACACAGCTTGTCCCCTATGTTATCTGCAACCAAACGCCGCCCTTCGGGACATTCACGATCCAAGAGCTCCTCAGCAAAGAGAAAAAGAACATCTGAGAACTCAGATGCACCCCGCGAAGAGAGACTGAAGAAGAAGAGGTGCGGTGGGAAGCCTGCCGGGCCGCGGGTGCAGCTGTGGACATCGGGAAGCCACCTGCAGCTCCCAGCTGGGCCTGCTGTTGAGACTCCTGGTTGTGGGGTGTCCTCGTACGATGATTATTTTTCACCTGATAATCTTAGGGAAAGGAGTTCAGAGGCTCTTCTTCCTGGATTTCAGCCATCTTCAGGCCTTGCTCGGTTCAGCTGCAGGGGAGGTCTTTCTCAGAGGGAGAGAAGAAACCTACTGCAGATGGCTGACTTTTCCTGCATTGGTAAAAATCCCAGGTCAGTTGACATGACCAATGTAACAGCAAAAACTAGCTGCGGTCTTCAGAAGCCTACACAGCACACAGCAGACATGATATGGGGTTGCCTGACCTCTGAGGGAATGTGTGCCGCTGAAGGAACCCCAGGCTGTTGTCAGCAGGCTGGTGCTCAGAGAAGAGCAGGCCCGCGTGCAGGAGGGAACAGATGCTGTCATGTGGATGATGATCCCACTCTGCCGCAGGGGCATGGACGGGAGGGACTTGATGGCGATTTCACTCCTCTGGAGGGGAGCAGCACGGAAATGAAAGAATTGCTGGACGTGAGAAGCGTGCAGAAAGAAGATAGCACTTCTCGAATGTGGAATTCATCTGACGGTGAAAAGCAGCGTGATCATGAGCTCGATTTTGTGGGTGATCGTACTGTGGACAAAGCTACAGAAGGAAGGGAACCGTCATCCAGTGGACACGATGGAAGTATGTGAATCTCCTTTACAAGTACCTTTGTTGCAGGAATATGTGCTGGTGTGGCCGTCTTGTAATGTCATCATCACCTTTCCATAATTAAATAGTTCCTTTTTTCCTTTTTTTAATTTTAAAGAATGTGTGTGTGATATTTTCCAGTGATGCATTCTGTAGGGATAGGTGCTTAGCCCCCTCTGGAGTTTCTAGGTGCCTGGGTCCAGTCTGCTGTTAGGAATACATCTCTCCCAAGCCTTTCCGTGTAGGGGCCAAGAGCCAGTGATGCCTAATGTGAATAGTTGACTGGAGCGGACACTCCCTTGTCTCTGGAGCCTCTTACAAAGATAACATGACCTTGTGCACAGAAGCATTCTGCTAGAGGAATGAGGCTGTTTATTTTAGAAGGGAAAGTAAGGCAGTATAGGTATCGAATCCATCAAGAAGAGAGAAGGTACAAGAAAGTAAATGTGCAAATACATTATCAGTATTTATTTTGAAGAAACTTTGGGCAATGTTAGTTATAAAGAAAAAAAAACATTTTTGCTCAGGGTAAGAAGTTCATTGTAACAGGCCTTGTTTGGCTTCTATTTATTTTGCTTTAAGTGTATCACTTAAATAGATTTTCTCCTGTGTGTAATTTAATTGTGACCATCGTAACGAATTCTGTAATTGTGGTAATTGTGTCAAAAGTAACAACATTAGAAAACATTTCACACTTTCTGATTACAAGCACAAATAAATGTCAGCAGTCAAAAGTGATGAAATCTTGAACTTTAGCCATCTTTACGTAAAGATTAGGCTAAAATTTTTATAAGACCAACTTTATTCTTCAATTTTTGTCTGCTCTCACCATGATTTTAACCGCCCTTTTCAAGCTGGAAAAGTTATGGGTGTGGAAATAATCACTGATGTGTATCTTTTGCTTGGGTATAAATTCCCCAAAATAGTCTCATGTAAGAATTAATTTTGTATGTTTTTAACCTTATTTTTTATATCTTAGCTTTCTGAAAATATATAAAATTTGACAAACTATTTTATGTTGGGTTAGGCTTAGTTGTGTTTTCAAAATATTTATTTTAAAATCTTGTTGACTCTAAGGTTAATATAAATCAGTAGATATATAGAATTGTTTTGGTAGTTAAGAATATCCTGTTCTTAAAGCTTACATTCTCATTTTTCTCAGTTTTTATCTTGTTTATTTTTAAAGCCTCTGAATAATATTTAATGGCATGCGAATATAAATTAAGTGAAAAAAAGGCTGGTTTCAGACAGTGTGGTGCACCCCATAACCCCAGTGTTGTTAAGATAAGAGTGCAGTTCTCCTTGGAAGCAGGATGTTCTAGGACTCAGCCCCGTGTCCACCGTCCCCTGGGGCCTGGGGCACGTGGAGGACCATGAGGGGCAAGCACTGGGCCTTCCAGGAGACTTCAGATTTCAGCATCACATGATGGGGGCTGTCACGGCAGTGGGGTGCAGCCAGGGCCCTGCGGTCACTAAATTTTACTCAGAGATGGAACAGACATTCTGTGTGGTCTAATATAAAGATATCTTTTAGAGTTGCCTTGTTTTATGTCATTCCACAGAGACAGAAGATCATTGCATGTTAGGGCAGGAGACACTTAATGTATTGTCTAGCCTAAATCTGATCCCTTCGTTTTAGAGTGAGAAAATCAAGACCCCCTGATGTTTTAAGTAGTCTATGATCAGCCCAGCTGGTTCCCCACCTCTGTCTGGGAGTTTTCCGCAGACAGGAGGGTAGAGCCTGCAGCTTCCTGTCAGCAGTCCGTATGTGCTGGAATTGGGGATCGGTAAAAATACTCTGTACATCAAGCGATACCTCCAAATCCTCTATGTTGAAATAAAAGTCTTTTTTGTCAGTTTTTGTTTGCAGTTCACTTGTACTCATTGCCCTTGTTGATCTCTAAGGTAGATAGTGTGCAGTTAGGGTCACAAGAACAAGTTACAGGGAGGTTCACTAACAAATATAAGGAGAACATGAACAGAGAGAAACTGTTATTTATTTATTTTTTAAAATAATCTCTGAAATTGCATTAACCAGTAATTTTTTTGTTTTTAAACTTCTCTCATTTTATAAACAATATGCAAATATACGCTCACTGTAACAGAAGTTGCTAAAAAGAGGAGATTTTCCTGTCCTCCTGCTCGCTTACCTCCTTCTGTTGGTTCCCCGGACATGTGTGTGTCCCGAGCACCCATCTAGCTTGCTGGGAGGTGGCAGAGGAGGGAACGGGGTGTGTCTCTCACAGAGGTCACGCCTAGTGAGGAAGGCATAGTGGAGAAAGGTGAGCACAACGTCAGTCTGCGAGCCACGTGACAGACACAACCACAGCCGTGCAGGCAGTTCTCAGGGGCGACCTTAGATCTCAGGCCAGGCAGCAGAGAGGAGGGAGCCCTGTAACTGCTCGAATCACGGGTCAGTCTGAGGAAACCGCAAGTACAAATGTCCTGAGGTAGAAAATGCTTGCAGGGACTGCACAGGGGCCAGTGAGGCTGCATCTCACTGGGCTGAAGGAAGGCTGGGAAGAAATGAATTAGAAAGGCAGCTGGGAGCCAGATCCTAGGGCTCGAGTACCTGGCAAGACTTGGAGTGGTTTGCTTTAACTGTGATAAGAAGCCCCTGGGGGTTTTACACAGGGGAGTCGCCAGATGTAATTTCTGTGGTTCACGTCACCCGGGATGCTTCATGGAGAACGAACCGGTCAGAGTGTCTGCTAGAAACAATGCTGCCAGTGGTTCAGTGCATTTCCTTCCAGGCAATGTGTGTGTGGGTGCGCACGCGTGCATGCCCAACAGGTACAAGTAGATGTTTCAAGGGGATTTTATTGCATCTACAGGATTATGTTATCTTACTAAGATTTGCTTATTTATTTTAGGGAGAAAGAGAGCCTGAGTCGGGTTAGAGGCGGAGGGAGAGAGAGAATCTTAAGCAGATTCCACACTCAGCACGGAGTCCGACTCAGGGCTCCATCTCACAACCCTGAGATGAAGAGTCGGACACTTAACCGACCGACTAAGCCAACCAAGTGCCCCTTAAGATTTGCTTTTTCAAAATGTTAGATATTTCCATACTGGCATCAGTAGAGTAACAGATCTAACTTCATTTTTTAATATAATCCACTTTAGGTGGGTCAATGAATTTTTTGTGTAATGAATCAGATAATAACTATCTCAGGCTTTGTGACCCAGGAGGCAAAATCAAGATATGTAGGTACTTACCTTAAGAGAAAAAAAAGACATTTTTAACAGAATTTTTATTGACACAACTCACATAAAATTGAGTGCAGTTTTTTTTTTTTTTTTTTGTAATATAAGTCTAAAGAGAAGAGCAGAATTCTATTTTCGGGAGAGGAATAACTTTTCACTTAATTGGGGTTCAAACTGAGTGTTCCCATCATCAAAACTGATGGCAAACATTTAGTGAGGTAGACATACAATAAGATTTTATGTGTTTTCCTTTTGAAAATGCCTTTTCATACAGATAGGTACTGCCAGATACTGCTGTCAGTCCATAAGCAGATGGTTTTCATCAAGCACGTTCATTGCATAGAAGCTGTTTTGGAAATCTGTTAGAGTCTTCACTTGGTATGTGGCTTTCAGTGTGTTCTCACATTGCAGATGAATCACTTCCAGTGAAGATTAGGTGGAAGCTCCTCAGTATTTGGATGTTCTTGCCTCGAGGCCTAGAAAACCTGGAACGGTAGCTTGAGTGCAGGGAGTATGTCCACATCACATTTTCATGGGAGTGGAGATCTCGCTTCTTGCTGTGACCTCTGACACCACAGGACAGAAAGTGTATAAAGCTGCTTGGTGTTACTTAACTGTTGAGATGGCTTTCCACCACCCGTAGCACTGCTCACCAGAGCTCTTGAGACCGCCGCCTGAGACTGATTTTAATTGCCGAGTAGGTGAAAACTGACCGGTCCTGCTGAATCAGTGCACAGTTGGCTCCTGCTTGTTTCTCCATGACACAGGGGGCTGAGATGCTTCCAGTGGTGCCTCATGGCCATTGGCAAAAACAGAAGGAAGCCCTTTCATACCCACACCCTCACCTTGTCCATTGGTTTAATATGCAACTTTCTTCTTGGGTGTGCTTGATAAAATTTTACATGTCAATACACACATTTGCTGTATCTCAGCAGTTTGGCCCTGGCCGACTATTAGATTCTTTTTCATAGGGAGTGGTCACCAGTTATTAGAGTTTGATGAAGATTAGACTAGACTCTTCTAGTCTCAGACACACAGACGTTAAACATCTACTGGCAAGCAGATGGAGAACTGTCCACAATACAGACCTGTATGCTGAAGTCCCAGGTGTTGTCCTTGAGGTGAACCCTCCATACCTTATCTGAAAGGTGTACTAGCCACAGACAAAATTCTAGGGTTATATTTCTGTAAACTTGTCAGCATCAGGCCACCAGATGTCCTTTGACCCTGCAGTTTCTCATAGGGCCGTTTAGGGATCAAGTCTTGGATGTCATCCCCAGGGATACAAGCTGCAGCTCATGCTACGTTATTCATACATGGGGAGAGGGATCCCCTGTAATATATTAGTCAATTCCAATTTTCTTGAGTCCATGAATTTAACTGGAGAAACATCTCTGACATCCATTATGCTGATTAACAAACTGATGACGTCACCAATTATAGCTCATTTCTTTGATCCATTTTGCCAATTAGCAAAATGTCTAATAACAACTGGGCGGAAGGATTTCTGGGAGTTGTCTCTTGAGTGTGGTATTTGTTAACCTGTTAACTGACCACTCCTGGAGTGGCTGTTTTGGATGGAGGAGAATTAGCACACATATTCGTATCATATCGTCTATGCTGAAGCACATATTTAAATTACCTCACAGCCTTCATGATAACGATGTTCTTAGTGCATTCCTCCCTGTGAGAGAACACATCGTGTCTGCCTGACTTCCCTTGGTCAGTGGTCACTGCCTGTAGCTCTGGGTTGGGAAGGATTATGAGGCTTCATCCTGGCTTTGCAGGAAAAAGCACGTTAAATAGTACTATTACTTAGAAAATGATTAATATGGCTCAGTAAGGGGACACCTGGGTGGCTCAGTTGGTTAAGCGTCTGCCTTCGGCTCGGGTCATGATCTCAGGGTCCTGGGATCTAGCCCTGAATCCATCTCCCTGCCCAGCGGGGAGCCTGCTTCTCCCTCACCCTCTGCTGCTCCCCCTGCTGTGTGCTCTCTCGCTGTCAAGTAAATAAATAAAATCTTAAAAAAAAATTTAATAAGAATGAAGCCCATCCAGTCATAAGCATTTAGATATTCATTATTTTGCATATTCTGAGTATTTCTTCAAGAGAAAGTGTGAATTAACTATTGTACCAAGTAACTAGGCATACCTATATATGTATTTCTTAAATATTTTAAATTGAAGAGTAATGATTGAATCTTTTGACAATTCAAGTAACACACAAGTATTGAGAAGAGTATTTCTCTCAAGCCTCTTCCCCACAACCTGTCAGTCTACTCACTGTAGGTAAGCAATCCCAACAGCTCAGCATAGGTTGGTCAGCCTTAACAGGAAGACTGGCTATAAGGAAGGTGTTAAAATCTATTCATTATTTGATTGATTTGTTCATCTATTTCCTTTATTCATTAATATGTTTGCTATTCACCTACAATGTCCAAAGTATTGGCATAAATATAAGGGGAGATAAGGTTGATATGAAGCTCTATCCTTTCCCTTAACAGAGCTTAGACAGGGAAGATACAGTCGAGATAATCATATGCAAGTATCAGGGAATTTGAAAGATGTTACTCCAATGATCTCTACAGTGATTATAAAGGAAAGTATTCCATATCTTTTGGTGATCATGATTAGATTTATTTTTGAATTCATATTTTTTTAGATGAATATATATATATATTTTCCTTTGGTTAGCTGGGTTTTGTTTGCATAGAACACATGAATAACTTGCATGTATCTCAAGTCCCAAAAGTATATATGGAAAGGATTTCTCCTAGGAGTCTTTTAAGGCTCTTTCTACAGTCTTAAGGTTTTACATTCTACGTTGTTCTTAAATAACTCATTATTCAGATTTTAGGGACTCAGAAGAAATTTCCTGGTGAGATATTGTTAAGTTTTGGGATATCCTTTTACATGTTAAATATATGGATTCTTAAATGAGCCTTCAGAAACCTTAAGTCTCTACCCATTTTGTGTTTTTTTTGCACCTCTCTCCCTTTCCTAGCACCTAGGTTAGTATGTCTTTATGCTGCGTTAGCCTGGTTTTGCCTCCAAGCATCACTTAGTATCAAAACCACCTCTTAATCGTGCTCATCCCTGTTAGGTGAGTGGAGGTAGGATTTAACTAATTCACACTGAGAAGTGAATGAGTTCTCTTTCCAACCTTCCTGGATGTGTTTGTATATGATGATATTGTTAACCCAAACAAATTTCTAATTGATGAAATCTCAGGCAGTATAATTTAACAGTAAAAGTTTTGGGGCTGTGAGGGTCTCTACTCTCTGACCATTTTCTTGAAAACTAAGGGAATTCCTCGTATCATGAAGTTGGAATGACAATGAAGGGCGGGACAGGAGTCTAGGATTTTCAACCTTGACCCGTAGACGGCTGATAACATTCATCAAACAGGGACCAGGGTTGTGGTGTTTGAAATTTCTCTGCGACATTCAAGATAGAAGTCTATTAGGTAGTTGGATATATCAAATCCTACCCTTGCTGGAACACACCTCTTGGCAAGATACGTGGAGTTGGGACTGTTGAGTAGGGGATGACGTTATGGGACATGTTGAGACCACCCTTGGGATGTGAGAGGAGAGCTGATGACCACCTTGAGAAACTGTAGCACTTGAAGCAAACAGCAAGAGTCATCAGAGGTGGGCCAGTGGGGAGATGGAGAGGAAGTATTTGTTGCTGGGCTGTGGCAAGTAATCAAATCTGGCCGCTCTTAATCAAATCTGGCCGCTCTGTCCTACTAGCTTTTACAGTTACTTTGCATTTTCAGCTGCTTATGGTTTACTGAAACATCCTTAAAGGAAGCATAGTAGCAAATTGCTGTAGCAGAGTTTGCAAGATGCTGTTTTACATAACCACATAATTCAGGGGATTCCCAACTCACGATGATTCGACCTAATAATTTTTTGACTTTACTATGGTGCGGCAGCAATATGCGCTCAGTAAAATGTACTTGGAATTTTGAATTTGCATCTTTCCTGGGGCAGGCGATATGCGGTGTATACCCCATGGATATGTGGTATAACGCTCTTTCCATACTATCTTGTGATGCTGGGCAACAGCAGCAAGCCCTAGCTCCCAGGACAACACAGAATCATAACAGTTGATAAGCGACACACTGACAACCATCCTTTCCTCACACAGCCATTCTATTTGTCACTTTCAGTACAGTATTCGTTAAATTACATGAAAGAGTCAACACTTAATTATAAAATAGGCTGTGTGTTAGGTAACATTGCCTAAATGTAGCCTCTTGTAAGTGTTCTGAGCATGGTTAATGTAGGCTAGGCTAAGCTATGATGCTCAGTAGGTTAGGTGCATTAAGCGCATTTTGACTTCCAATAGTTTCAACTTAGAATGAATGCATTTATCTGGACATAACCTCATCTTAAGTTGAGGAACATCTGTACTCATATCATTTTGTGATTACATTATGTGAGAAAACGTGAAGATGCCATTAGTAATATTAGTCTTAAGTTTTAAGAGGTTATGATACATTTTTTAGACCTTTGTGTTTACAAAATGCTTCACAACCTATTGCTGGCTAGAACTGAGGCAGGTGGCTATAACAATCTTTTTCAACATGGACACACTAGCAAGCGGGAAACTTACTAATGGTGCGTTAACAGGAGTGCATTGGATTCCAAATTATATCTGTAGTCCTCTACTTTTCTTATTTTTATATACTCTTGCTTTGAGTAAACATTTAGATTTTTTTTAAATGAATGGTGGGTATAATTAATATGTATTCTAATATTCTAATTACTTGTAATCTTAGATCTTAAAGATGAGAAACATTGTATCCATATCCTGCTCTAGAAATTAGAAGTTCTAAGCATTTTCAAACATTGATTGTGGAACGTAGTGGAAAGTAATGCATAGATAGATACTCTTACCTTCGAAATGAGTAAAAGAAGCGTAGAATAGCTGGATCTTAGAACAGACTATCAATTTCAGAATACATGTCCAATAGCCCATCTCCTCAGTAAGGTCTGTGGTTAGCTTGCTGGGAGAGAAGTGGAATATACCTCAAATATTAAAGATCACCGCGGAGACAGTGGGGTCAGCATGTGATCGGTTTGAGTACCTCCAAAACGGATTTAGTATTAGGGTTTAGTATAAGGTCATTCAGAACCTGACCTTAACACACTTTTTGGGGTCGAAGCTGCAAATAACAAGTAGTTTGAATTCAAGATAATATTTAACCATTGCTGTGCATTTTGTTTTCACTTAACAGGAATCCTATTTTGTTTTTATTTTTTTAAGTTTTATTGGTATGTAATTGGTATACAAAAAATTGCACACACTTCATGTAACAACTTAACGAGTTTGGACATATACATCCTGTTTTTTGAAAGAAGAGTTAAAAGTTTCAAATCAGGCCCTCCAAAATTAATCTTACTTCTTTTATTAGAGCATCCTATTTTATTTGAAGCATTCGCAAAGCAGTCATTCTCATGTTGTATGATTTTTAGTTTCTGATGGCACGTAGTGTATTTTTGCCTTGTATTATATTCACTTTCAATGTCTACACTGTCTATTGGGTTGTAAACTCCCTAAGAGTAGGATCAGTGTTTGTGTATCTCTGCATCTCCAGTGGGTAACCCCTGATTATTAGACATTGTTGATAAAAGCATCAATGACTGACTAGTTGGATGATGTTGATGGTGGGTTGTGTGGAGTGGCTCACCATCACTTTGATATGTCTAGGACATGAGTGTCCCCTAGGCTGCTATTTGCCTTTTATGCATTATTCTGTTGAGACCATATACGTGATAGCTGGTATTCTTAGTCTTCCTTCAAAATACCAACTAAGTCCTATAATAGGTAAACTATTTTGGGAGGAAAGAGAGATGAGTAGCAGATTCAAAGCAGACATATCATACTTCATTGTGGGTTACGTAGGATTTCTATACTGTTCAGCATCTAATGAAACCACATTTCACCTGACGAATGTCTTCTTTTTGGTTTGTATGTCTTCATGGCAAGATGCTGGTTGGAGGTGGAAATTTGTGGGGAATAGAATCATCTGTCACTTGTAGGTTGAAACCTAAAGCTTTGTACTGTACTGAAGACTGTTTTCTAGAGTAAATCTGACCCCAAAGCTGAGATTACTTATTTCCTCTAACACAGAACTGCTTTCTCTGAGTTCGTTTTGGATCATTATGTAAAAATCTAAAAATTGGAGATGGAATAGTGCCTAAGTTTTGGGCATATGTTTTCTTGCATTATCCACCGGACAGATGGGATACTGTATGTAGAACTGGTTCATTGTCACCTGACAGGCAAAAATTGTTTCTGACCCTTGAGTTAAGTGAATTGCTGGGGACATTGTAGTGGAATAAACTCAAAGTTCTGAACAGACCTCACAGAGCAAGTATGCAACGTATGTTTAAAAGGACTAGTACTTTCATCTTACCAGTATGCATAAATTAATCTTTATTTTGCTTAAGTTGCATTAGTATTCAGTCCATGTAAAGTTCTAACATCTTCAAATCCTCTTGGATTTCAGGTGTTAAAAACGGACCAACGAGGCATGATGTTTTCGATGGCTCATTAGAAGCCTGTACGGACCTCACCAGACCTCATGAAGAATCAAAGAAAAGAGGGAAAGCCCAAAAGGTTGGTGTGTGAAAATATTATTTTAAACTCTCCAATGCTACTCCATCATAATGTTCGACTCTGGGTTAATGTCAATTAAACTAGTCTGTCCAACTTGTATTTTATTTATGGGTGGGTGTTGGAGAACTCTGACATGAAACTGAGAGCGTTGGTCACATTCAGGACGGAGGGTTAATATTGGTAGAACGAACTTTGCCACCGCTTTGCCAATGCACTTCTTGCTATAAAAACGCCAACGGCTTCTCTCAAGCAGAGGGTGTCTGTTGCGCCAACAATTACTGTTTTATAATCTGAATAAACACTTACTGGGTAGGAGGGGAAGAACCCAAACCTTGCTCATTTGTGAGCTCACGAAGGTTTGACTTCAAGCCATCAGAGTGAAAGGCGCCCGTTGCCTGGTGCTTCAGCTCGCGAAGCCATAGCGCTTGCTCTCACCACGCAGCACATACATGGATGATGTGCGGAGGACTTGACATTTCTGATTCTTCTGCATCCGCCCTCATGGCTTAAATTTAAAATCAACCACTCACTATGTTATGCCTCATTCTTATGAGGCCGGGAAAGCATAGTATAATGAAACCTGATTTCCACACGGTGGGAAGACGGCCCTGAAAAACAAGGAACAATCCGAAAGGAAGCAGGGATACCACATGGAGGGCACTGGGGCATCCCGGTCTTCCGGCCAAACATGAGCAGCGGATCCTCTATCTGAGGAAGAGGAATAGGGACACCTTCCTTATACTGGCAACGGTTAGAGACGTTTAAAATTACAGATTCCATGAAAGTCTGTTACAAGTGGCAGCAACTTTGATTTCTTTACCGATGTATTCTGGGTTGTCTCAGGAAAAAAAAATGACTCCCCAAACAGAAAGAATCACCCATCAGAGCGGTAGATCTGCAGGGAGACAAATTGTCACAGTCCCCTCACATGTGAGTAGTGTAAGTGACACCAGGCAGCTGGGGTCCTGGGCTCCGGCTGTTGCGAGCATCCCTGCACCTGTCACAGCTTTCTGCACCTGCCCCTTTGTCAAAAGCCAGTGACCCTCTGGCTGCATTTGTGTTTGCTTCCCTGTGTCCTCGTTTTCTTCCTAATTGCTGTATGGCTGCTTCACCTCTCTCCTTTGGGAAGAAGCAAACGCCTTTTGACATTTATTCGGCTAATGCACTACTGTTTATGCCCTGCTCCTTCTGAAGCACTCTGTAGCAGTCCGTATACACCCCTACTTTAGACTGCCATGCTTTATGATATTATGTACCCACTTCTTACCCTCCCATGGGTATTTTCTTAGGTTAACAGGTGTACCGACTCATCTCTTTCTTGGTATTATGCCTGTATTTAAAAAAAAAAGTGCCCAGTAGACACTGATTACTTATTACCATAAAAACCCTTCACCCTATCTGATCACAAAGCATGTGGTTTAACTTGGAAGTTAAAATTTCAGACGTTTGACCTTGCCTGGCTTCTGCCTGATGATCACCTTGAACTGGGTCTGTGGAAGAACAGGGGTTCGAGACGTGCATCCTGGATGGGAGCATTGCCCCTTCATTCTTAGGAAGCCTCTCACCTTAAAGGGCCCCTAAAATGGGAGAACACCACCTGTGTGACTTACCCTTCCCAGTGGTATCGCATACTTCGAGTGATAAATGCTACACAAGTGGGGACTGTAAGGCGATGTCACTGTCGTGGATATTAATAAAACAAATAAGTAGTCAAAAGGGAAAAGAATACAGAATAATGTATACATGCCTTCAACTGACAGGCTCAGGAACAAAAATAGTTTAATCAATTTAGTTATGTCACTTGCTCATATTTGTTTTAATTTTTGTTTTGAAAATATTTTTTTATATTATTTTCAAAAATTTATATTTTGGTCTTTTTTTTATCAAAGAATAGTTGACACACACTGTTTATTTCCCTGAAACATTAGTTTCAGATGTACAACATAGTGATTTGACAACTGTATACATTATGCTGTGCTTACCACCCGAGTGTAGCTACCATCTGTCACTACACACGCTACCACTGACTATGTTCCCTGTGCTGTACCTTTCAACCCCCTGACTTATTCATCCTGTAAGGGCAAGCCTGTATCTTCCACTCCCCTTCATCCAATTTGCTCATCCTTCTACCCCCTTCCCCTTTGGCAGCCACCTGTTCTCCGTATTTATGGGTCTGTTTCTGCTTTTGTTTGTTTCTTCGATTAGTTTTCTTTTTTAGATTCCACATATAAGTGAAATCATACGGTATTTGTCTCTCTCTGTCTTTATTTCACTTAGCGTAACACCCTCCAGCTCTGTCCATGTCATTGCAAATGGCAAGATCTTATGCCTGAGTAGTATTCCATTTGTGTTTATATATATATATATATATATATGTACATATATATGTACATATATATATATATACACATATATATAAACATATACACACACACACACACACACACACACACACACACACACACTGTATCTTCTTTATACATTCATCTATCAGTGACAGTTGGGTTGCTTCCATATCTTGGCTATTGTAAATAAAGCTGCAATAAACCTAGGGGTACATATATCTTTTTGAGTTAGTGTTTTTGTTTTCTTCAGGTAAATACGTAGGAGTGGGATTACTGGATCATACGGTATCTTTATTTTTAATTTTTTGAGGAACCACCATACTGTTTTCCACAGTGACAGTCCCACCAACAGTGCACAAGGGTTCCTTTTTCTCTACATCTTTGCCAACACTTGTTATTTCTTGTCTTTTTGATTCTAGTCCTTCTGACAGGTGTGAGGTGATATCTCATTGTGGTTTTAATTTGCATTTCCTTGATTATCAGTGATGTTGAGCATCTTTTCATGTGTCTGTTGGCCATCTGGATGTCTTCTTGGGAGAAATGTCTATTCAGGTCCTCTCTTATTTTTATTTCTATTTTATTTTATTTTTACTTATTTTTTTGAGAGAGAAATTGTGTGTGTGAGCAGGGGGTGGAAGTGTCAGAGGGAGACAGAGAGAGAGAGAGAGAGAGAGAGAGAGAATCCCAAGAGAGAGAATCCCACTGGTTATGGAGTCGATGTTGGGTTTGATCTCAGGACCCTGAGATCATGACCTGAGCTGAAACCGAGAGTCAGATGCTTAACTGACTGAGCCACACAGGCACCCTACCTCATGGCTTTTCAAATTTCTGTCCTTATGTATCGCCCCATATCATTCTGGATATTTTTATTGATTTCTTTTCCATTCTACCTTTCCCTCTTTATAGATCTGTTCTGATGGTAAACATAAATTTAGTTTTTACATTCCATTTATTGTGTTTTTCAGTTCTCATAATTCTATTTGGATGTCTTTTTATCCTTTCCAGTCCTCTGCCAAAATATTAATCTTGTCTTTCTTTGAGCACAATAAACACATTTATTTTGAAGTCTCTACCGGATAACTCCATTTTCTAGCTCCATTTAGTTTCAGTCTTTGTAATCTGTTGTTTCTCTTTGTTTTCAGTCATGTGTTCCTCTCATATGCCTGGTTATTTTTGATTTATCTTCGTACTAGGAATTGAGATGATTTGAGGTCAGGCTTCTAACTCTGTGAGGCCAACTATGCCCTAGGGAAAATGGCCTTCCGATGCTGGCTCACCTCTGAAGGTGTCCCCTTCTGTGATTCACTGTCTCATCAGCTCATCTGTACCTTCAGATAGCGGTTGTTTGCTTGTATCTTGTCAGCTTTACTGATTATTCACAGTGGGGAGGTTGTTCTGAACTACTCAGTCTACCATTCCTGGAAATAATGAGTGAATTTTAACAGCCATTAAAAAGCAAAAAAAAACAACCAAGGTGGTCACAGAATAAATCCTTCTCTGAGAACAGAGCAGTGAGAGACTAAGTCAATGGCAAGGATTTTTAAAGATGAACATTCAAGTTACTGTTTGCAAAAGACACAGTAAAACATCTCTTGAATACTGATAACAAAAAGAATTCAATAAAGATTTTTAGAATCTCAGAAGAATAACTACCATTGGAGGTTTTTTGGTTTAGTACCCATTTTTAGTGGGAAAAGTCAATTTGTAAATCAGTGGGAAACTATCTTTTTTAGAATTCTTACTTTAAATACATGTTTGTAAATTTGTTGAACCTCTTTTATTTTGAGAATCCAGTTAGGCAATTTCATGACCTCTATAATCTTATAATATGTACATTAATGACAAGGAGACATATTTCTCCCATCTTTTCAGAGGGGGAAGTATAACACGTTATGAGCAATTTGAACCTGTTTTCTGTTGCTTGCTTAATATTGTCAAAGAGTCTGAAGAAGCTAAATATAAGATGAATCTTAGTCCTATGGTAAACACATATGAAAATTCTTTTTCTCCAAAGTTTTTTTTGTTTATTCTACTACGTCTGTCATTTTTGTTGTTGTTCAAAATATTATTATCCTCAGCAAAATTTTTTTTAAGGTAAATCATCCCCTGGATGGCTTTTCACAAGTGGCTGTGTTATAAAACCACATTTGGGAGCCACCTCCGCCAAGCAAGGGTGTCCCATTAGAGAACAAGCTGCGGGTCGGAGCACAGAAACGTTTTAGCTGCCTTTCATAAGCCTGGAGGCTTAGAGGGAAATGAAGGCCCAAATACCTCATAATATACGAGTATACTTATTTTGACAGTGGTTAAAAAAAGATGAAGAAGAAAAAGAGAAAGAAAAGACCCTACACACCAGCTCACAAATGCTTTAATTTCTACAAGTTTATTAGATAGAGGACAAATGATGAGTAGTAGCTTGTATATGTTCCAATGATTGCTTATTCTTACATTTCTACCCGGGTACGAGCCCCTAAGGACACAGTCCTATTCCTCTTATAGTACCGAGTACCACACACAAAAGAGGTGTTCAGTAAGTATTTGCTGAGTCAATAAGGGATGCATTTCCCTTCTGATTTTTTAGTGAACATGCTATACCATTTCTGGTGCTTTAGCCATCACACAATGTCATAATCATCTTAATGTCCCTCATTTGTTTTTGAGTAGTCTTCCTAAACTTGTAAAATAGTCTTGTGTCAGTGAAAGTAGGAAGGTTTTGCACTATAGTATGTTTTTCCTAAAAGCATTGATTCCTGAGCCAGATGACCTGTGTTCAGATCCCAGCTCCGCTCCATATTGGTTCTATCACGTTGAATTAGTTACTTAATATTTCTGTGTCTCTGCTTCCTCATACATAAAACAGGCATAATAATAGTGCCAATCTCAAAAGTTATATGCTAATTAAATGTGTTGAAATTCGCAGTGTTAACGATGGTATCTGATACATAGAGGCACTCAATAAATGTTAGCTAGTTTTTCCAGCACAAGTGTGGGTGACAGGGATGCCCACATATTGACTGTCCCTTGTTCTGCAGCTATGACTCACGGTTGACCCCATGGGTCTGTGTCCTTGTTCACTTTCCTACTCCCCAGAGACTGCCATGTGTCTCTAATTAAAATGGCCTTCCAAATTCCAGGATGTTCCAAACGATGTCTCTTCCTGGATTTATTGACCACAGTCATGCCTGGGCCAAAATAGGATCTCTGGGCATAGGGGGAAGGAGATTTGGGCTTTTTTTTTTTTTTTTTTAAAGCTCCCCACATGGCTTTGAAATGATGGCCAACTGTGCTGGTGAGAAGCTCTGTTAGATGGGGCTGCATCTCTTTGAGGCCTTAGTGGGAAATTATCCCCTGTCACCTCACCCAGGGAGCAGAAGGCATGGCTTTTGTAGTCAGTGATTTGCGTTTTGGTGATTTGCTTCCTCAGAGTTATAAAAAAATACTTCATTTTTTGTTTTTGTTTTTTCCCTAGTATCATTAGAACCATCTGAAAATAACCCAGATCTACTAATGGACCTATGGAAGCTCTGTGTAACGTGCTAATTGTTACCACCTAGAGCTGCCATTCTTGAGCACTGTGACCTCTTTTTAGATTGAGTCTTCTATTTAAATTGAGTCTTCTATTTTGCCATCACACAGAGGTGCTGGCTAGAATGTTTCAGAGAGTTCTGATCGTGCCTTTAGTGTGGAGGTGGTAGAGAGGGAACTATAGCTCATTGGCTTCTCTCAAGAAGGAAGCTTGCAGTGGAGAGAAGCTAGAGGATGGAATGAAGAGAGGAGAGTCTGTCTAGGGACAGGGACAAAGAGAGCTGGAGGGACGTAGAAGCCTTCCTGAAGAGAGAAAACGGGCTGTGTGAGCCACTTTTTTTGAAAACAGATTATTTTCCCTAATAGCGTCTCTCCTCTGAGAGGCCCCTGAGTGAGCACTTCACTGCTCTACTGGAGACTCTGATATTTTATGAATGTACTTCTACCATTTGCAGTAATTCCAGGACTTTGGCTGTTTGCCACTAGATAGTGGACTTGGCTGGAAGCATATAATCTTGTGGGTTGTTTTGTTTTTAAGTGTAACTTTCAAGTTGAAATAGCAGTGACTCATCCGAATGACAGGTGATATTTATTTTGTTTCTTGAAAATTCAGCATGAGTATGCTGTTATTGCTCGCTTAGGGGAATTGCCACACTTCCTCGAGGATGACACCCTTTATAAATGTCCCTGTAAATAATTACCCATTGTTCAGACCTGTTGTATGCAGTCAGATAGGCACTCATCCCCTGTGTAGGGCTTTTGAGTGCAGATCATTTGATAGGTGAGCTTACAAAGATTGAAGGTGCCCTTGATTTCTAATGGGTGTTTAAATGATGACCTGTAGTTGCTTTGATAAATCGCTTTTGGCAACGTGTACCCAGAGTTGCCAGTGATGGGAATGCGCTCGTTATGACAGGTGTTGTGTCCCCTGGCAGATGTTACTTTGCGAAGCTATCTGAAAACCAGCTGTCTCTCGATGGTGTAACAATGCCTTGGACTCCGATTAGTGTGTTTTTTTTTTTCTTGTTATATGAGAAAAAAATATTTGTATGAGAAACATCAAAAAAGAATCTTCAAAGAGCACCACCCTCTCTTTACTGTGTTTTCTGTGTTCAATACAGAATAATGGATTTATGCGTGCATTATAAAATGTGTGCTTTGTTTTGGACTGGAAGTGTTGGAAACGAGGGACAGTCAGGATGTATCTGAATCATGTTCTCTTGCGCCATCGGTGGTCACCATGGGCCACGAAAAGGTAGAGGCCCACGTGGTACTTTCCCCACCTGGGGATGTCTGTGAGGCCCCGCATGGGGAGACTTGAAGCAATGTGTTCATGAGCTGCTGGTAGGCTCCCGATGCGCCAGGCGGGCAAGCGATGAACATTCCAGGTGTAAATAGTTCGGGCTGCTGGTTTCTAAGGCAAGCTTGCTAAATGATAGTAAACCATGGTAACCTGGTTCAGAAATAATCAAATTAATCTCTTTCAGATATGCAGAAACTCAAACCAAATAATTTGCTGAAGTAGCAAATCTCAATCTTTACATTAAAAAAAAAAATCAATCAAACGGATTCTTTGTGAGTAAAGGAAACGGCCGATGAGTCAAAGACGCACAACCCCATGTCTCCCCAGTGAAAATGCTTACTCTGTGCTGGGCAGTCAGCGTGAAGGGAAATGTGCGCGCCTACGTGTTAATCCCCGTCCCGCCACCTCACAGCGCCCCCCCCGCCCCCCCGCATCCACTCGATGCTCAGACAATTAGTCCAGGCTCATCATGGTTAGTTACTGTGTTCCTCTCACCGGGAATTAGTTTGGGAATATGACTCACTTCTGCCCAATGAGATGCGAAGGGAAGTCTTACTGGGAGGTTTCTGGAAAAAGAGTTTTCTCACTCGAGATAGCCCTGGGAAGAAATGCTCTCCTGCTCCTCAGAGCTTTGTTATGGCTGGATGTATCTCCTGGAAATGCCTCAGCCTCAGGACGAAGCCAAAGAGCAAACCAAAGAAAGGAAGTGGGCGGGGGGGGGGGGGAGGCCTGCAAATCTTATGGCCTATTTCCACTGACATCAGAGACATGTGTGAACAAGGGACAAGTTGTCTCATGTGTCGTGCTCCTAAGATGGGGTAGATCATACACACAGAGAGATGCATAGCTGTGTACACTTGTCCGAAAGGCTGGATGTCACCGTAAATGTGGGTGGCTGTCCCAAGCAGGTTTTTCTTGTCTTCTCCTGGGAACAGTAACCCCCTCGAATGATAAGATATTTATTACTGCGCCTTTCGGGAGGTCTATTCAACTCTTCTTAGTCATTTTTAAAGGTATTCCTTTCCAAATAATATTAGAGCTATAAATTATTGGATATTAATCCAGATACTTTAGTAGCTTTAAAAAAGAAGTAAAAGCACCATTATGGAGAAGGAAAGGGGTTAACTACAAGTGTGACAGATAAAACCACAACTCAGAATCAATGAGGCATTATTATGGTCTTTGTTGAAAAAATAAAATATGAGGCATTTCAAATAGATTTTTGGCATATGCTTTTGTGGCTTTTGGACGTGAGTTAAGATTTAGTTAATGTATCAGTGATGAGTCTGTGAAAGGACAGAATAGAAAATAGAATGGCTGTCAAACAGCAGTGGCTCGGTCTGGAGCAGTTCTTAATCTGGTTTCATTATCAGTGATTTTCAATTTTGAAAACTTTTTTTTTTTTTTGAAGGTAAGCGGTTTTATTTTTCTGCATAAACGTCTTCTGGGCATCTGGGTGGCTCAGTTGGTTAGGCGACTGCCTTTGGCTCAGGTCATGATCCCAGGGTCCCGGGATCAAGTCCCACATCAGGCTCCCTGCTCAGCGGGGAGCCTGCTTCTCCCTCTGACCCTCCCCCATCTCATGCTCTCTCTCTCATTCTCTCTCTCTCTCAAATTAAAAAAAAAAAAAGTCTTCCACTTTTTACTTTTAAATAAATCCATTCGTTATAATCTAATTCTGCTCGGTTAATAAAAGGCACTGAGATCTTTCCCAACATTGATTAGGTTGTGGCTTTTTTCTTTAACTTTCTTTTTTTTTTTTACTGTGTCATTCCAGTTTTTTGGGTGAGGGTTTGACAAAATGCCACACAATTCCTGGGACACTAGGAATCAGAGACAGTTGAGGAGGGCTGCAGTCTGTGGTGTGACCCCTGTGGGTCAAGGGTAGAGGCATGTGTGTGATTCTGACTAATAGCTCTAGCCTGGAAATCCCATGGATTTGCCTGTGTTCCCCCAGATTGTTCCCATTTGCTTCCTAAAGGCCAGATTTGGTCGGTTTAGGGCTGTATTTGGAGTGGTTTGTGAAAGGAGCTTCTGCCTTTCACTGAGACTTAAAGTGATTTGAGCAAGTTTCTTTCCAAGGTCACACCAAAGGGTTCAGGCTCCGAAGCCCAGGGACTGTGTGCAGGTGGCAGCACGCGACCGGGACCAGCCCTGCACCCCCCTGCCCTCCTTTATGTCCATTACATCCCCTTCTCCCACCACATACCGTGTGGACTCCCAGACTCTCAATTGGTAGGTGGTGTGTTTTGTCCCAGATTTAGCCAGCGAGAGAGCCCCTGCGAGCTGTCCTTCCAACACGTTCCGTTCTTCTTTAAGTACTACTTCTTTTTCTAGAATATGAAGGTGTTCTACTCTCATATTTGCTTTCCCTGCCCTGGTCCCGTTTCTCTGTTGAGTGGAGAACGGATTGTGTAAACACAAGGTCTGGCATTCGGCATCTTCATCCGTGGGGTCTGTTGTAACAGAACACCCTAGACTGGGTGCCGTGTAAACAACAGACATTTATTTCTCACAGTTCTGCAGGCTTGAAGGCCGGGATCAAGGTCCAGCAGATTCGGTGTCTGGTGAGGACCCGCTTCCTGGTTCGTCCCCTGTGTCCTCACATGGCCCAAGGGGCAGGGTTGCTCCCTGGGGACTCTTGCCCACACACGAATCCCAATGTGTGGGATTCGTGCCCACACATGAGGGCTCCACCCTCATGACCTCCTTGCCTCCCTAAGGCCCCACCTCCAAATGCCATCACATTGGGGGAAAGAGTTTCTCCGTATGGAGTTTGGGGACACATTCACTCAGGAACAGTGTCCTCATTGTGTTTAGAGCGTCACTGCCTGCCGGAGCCAGGTGATGTGTATATATGTGGACTCAAAGGGGGTTTTAGTTTTCGATATTAAGTTTGCTGGATATAAAGCATCCCAATAAGTGAGGTGATGCGTGTGTATTACTTTTTTTTTTTTATAACAAATTGGGTATCGATGAATACCTTGGTTGTACATTTTCTCTATGCTTGTTTATTTTTTTACTATAAAAATTAATCTTTTCCAATATGTAAGTATTCAGAGTTGATACTGGTGCATTACTAATCACTATTATTGTGTTATTTGAGAGTATTTAGAAAGGGATTATATTTTTTAGAAATATGAAGTCTCTGTGATCCTCCGAATGTAAAACAAATTTCAAATAAGGAAAAAAGATATAAGGGAGGATAGTTAAGTTATGAAAAGATTAATAAAAGAAAATTAAAGATTTTTTGCCCCATTTTTCTGCAGTGAACCCAGCATTGGACCATAGAATTTATCATCAGATTAAAAAAAGGTTGTCAGCAGTACAAAGCATGCATCTAGAGAGCTTCGTATTTAAGAAACCTGCATTTTCTTGGATCCAGAGTGAGTCTTTCTTAAGACACTTTAAATGATGCAGCTTCTAGGGATTTAGAGAATAGAATATCCTCAGGAAGCAATTTGAGGACATTTTCCGGAATTTATCTCTTGTCATATTTGATTTGCTCTTTTTTATTTTTGCTATATTAAAGGTTCATGTAAACATCTGATTCCGGTAGTGCCCTTGTAGGTATGTGAGCTATATTACTAGTATACAGAATCGATAATCTTGGCAAATGTGCTGATTATTTCATTTCACTCCCTTTTTAGGAGATGTTTCACTGTTTACTTATGAAATGGCACCTAAACCCAAAACCCGTTTCAGAGAATGTTTAACTTTTTAAAAGTGTTTTTGTCATTAGTAAAATGGGTACGTTTGTTTAATTTGAGCTACCCTTGATAATACTAAAACAAAACCCATCAGACTGTTTCCTAAATACTTGTATTTTCTTCCACCACTCACTGCTTTAGAACTTGCAGAAAATGCTTTTGCTGAAATTAAAATGCAGTGTTTTATATTTGTTATTTTTTTTCTCACTGTTCAGTAGATTATTTCACAGGATTGCCTTTCAGTGTTTGCTTTGATTCCTCTTTGGTGCTGTGTAGCTGTATTTGGACAAGTGCTTTTCCTTTTTAAGGAACAGAGCCCTACAGTTGTTTTTTCTCTCTCTGTAATAGGCATTCTATAGTTGATACCCTTGAATGTGTGAGTAGCGGAAGAGTGGGAAAGTTTAGTTGTATATTAATATATCGCAAATAATAAGATAAAGATTTCAACTTTTCTTCAGTCTGTCCATATAATTTTATCATACTTTTTCTCGTTGCTGAGATCTTCACACTTATAACTAGAATGTTAAGATACATGCTTTACGCTCATGTTTATTCTCATGTCTGATGAATGCAATTAAACCCATGACCTCCACCCTCTCTCATCCAGGCTGTTTTGTTTTTTTTTCGCAACACCTTATTATTATATCTTTTGACCTTATGTCCTATCTTTTCACAATTCTCCCCGAAATGTGTCCTCTTTGCTGTCTTAAGGAAGTTTTTTATAAATTGAACTCATGACTGACATGTTGTTGAATCTGTACAAATGACTCTCAGATTCTCCATGGACCCACTAATTTCACGAATATTTTTTTGCGTTGTTTGTTCATCCTGTCTAGGATATCTGTCCTACCCTATCTGCCAAACTCCTTTTCCTTCTCAAAGTCTTAGCTTGGTCACATTTTTCTTTAGATATTCCCCCTCCGGAGCAGGATTCTTTTTTTCTCGTATCCCTAGCCTCTGGTTTTGTACTTGATAAATTGTTCTGGCTCATTTAGTATTTAAAGATTAAATGAGTATTTAGTATCTTATATTATTCTTTCTTAGGAATTGGATGATTCTGCTTCCATTTATTATTCAAGGATTTCTCATCTTTTCATCACTTTTTATTCAAAACTGACCAAAGAGGGTAAACTTGACATTTGAAATTAAAACTGAAGTAGATCTAATGAGATTATTGCTCCTTGAGTAACCGTAACCTTTATCAAAACTCTGTTTCCGTGAGTTTAAAAAAAAAAAAAAAAGTGTTTAGAAGATAATGAAAGACAACATGTACTAGGCAGTTAGGGAGATGATTTTATTCAGAGTGTTATAATACGGAGATCATTGCTTAATGAGGAGTGCTCAGACCAAAGGCAAAAGCTGGGGTTTCGTAGTCAGGTAAGCAAGGGAGTCATTAGGGAGTCTTTGGGAACCGAGAATAAGGATGAAGACAGTCTTATCTGAGTCATGAAGGAAAAAGGTGGTGATGGCTCTTTTCTTGGATTTTTGGGGAGCAAAGTGGCCCTTTGGGTTAGCCTTTTCTTCAAACACAGGGGGAGGACCAGCCCTGTTTTCCAGGAGCTCAGAGCTTGACGTTCATGTTGCTGGTGTTACCATCTGTTCAAAGTGAATATCATCCCTCCCTGAACAACTGAGAGGCAATTATAACCTTGGAGGCAAACTAGGGTCTAAAAATGAGTCTCCTGAGGTGCTTGCTGGTGTTGGTTCTATCTGTTGAGAGGTGATGGCAAAGGTCAGTTGTTCTAGCGCTCTGGAGATCAGGCATCTTAAACTAAGGATCCCTAAAATGAAAAGGAATGGCAGAAATTTATATAGAAGGTTATATTCTAGTCTAGAGTCAGGAGCTGAGCCCTGAAGGTAACCAGTCCGGTGGGTCCCAGAGGTTGGTGGAGGATCATCTTTCAGTTTTACAGCATGGCTTATTGTCTTGACGGTCTCGAGCCAGGTGTGGTTACCTGTCCTTAAAGGCATACGTAACCTGAGCCTTGTGCCACACTTTTTTGTGGCCTGTACAGAGAGGATCTTGCTCATGTGTGGTCACACAGGCTTCAGTGCTCGGGGTTTCTTCAAACCTGGACAGAAGGGTCAGTTTCAAGGTCACTAGAGTCCAGACACAGATCGGGGCAGTCAGGTGCTAGTTCTTGGTGATGCCAAATCAGGTGGGGAAAAATTTGGAACATGAGTTTGAGAAGTTGTGGCCAGATATTTTTGGAAGCCAGATGAATTGGAAATTTGGTAGGGATTGATATTTTGGGCAAGGCAACAGGAATGGAGCCAATATGCAAGTAGGGATGGAAACTGGTTTTTCTGTAGGGGAGAAGGAAGTCAAGTGAATCTCTACCAGAGAAAATGGGAGTTTTCACATCTGTCAGTTCCCTGCAGCGTACAAAGAGGTGCAAAATAACTCAGACAGTGAACATGGCCAGGATCTGATATCCTGGAATGGTGTAGTGTAAACAATGCATAGTTTCCCACAGAGACACAATTTTTTTTCCCATAGTCCCTCCTCTAATAATCAAAGAGAGATTATTTATGATCACAAAATAAGACTGGTTTCATTAGATTTATTTACATAGGTGTAGCAAGAATAGTTTGCAGGAAGTTTTCATAAGGAATCTTAGATTGTACATTTAAAAGCCTGTTGGGACTAGGAAGCCAAGCCAAGAGCTTGTTGTCAGATTTCACCTTCAGTATCTACACATTTGCATAAATTCTTTACTGCTGAGGTCCCCAGCATATCCTCCAGTTCTTGGGCCCCTACAGAGCGGTCTTTCTTATTCATCTATAAGTTGGGAACCCTGGTAGCCAGGTACTAGGCTTGTTTTCCCAAGAGGGCTTGGGCAAGCATTGGTGCCATAAAGTCTGCCTTAGTTCCTTGAAAGGGTCTGGTTGTTGTTGATTAAGTGAACGTTATTCTCAAATATGATCTTGCAGCCAAGGCCATGGTTACTTCACCAGTTTTTTCAGTTATGCCCTGGTAACAAGGAAGACAGATTCTTTTTGAACCTAGGCAAATAATTATATTGCCCTGAAAGCAAGAACACTAAATAATATTGAGTTTCCAAATTCTGGAGGGGTTGGGCGGGGAGACTCAGATACCATTTCTAAATATGTCCTTTGTTTTTGTAAAAGCTTCATCTATAGACCAAATTGTTTTAAGATACAACATAAGAAGAGCAAGGACTTCCTTATGTTCAGAAAATAGAACATTAGAATATTCCAAATAAAAGCCACAACCCTTCCTCAGTAGTTCATTTAGGCCTATGTAATTAATTCTCACTTTGCTTGATCTTGGGTTAGTAGTCTCATGAGCCAATCTGCTTCTCCACTAGAATTCTGGAAACCCTGACCGAATCCCCAGGTGGGGTCTCAGCATTGTTTAAATGATGCCAATAGGTGATTGCAAATGCTGGTCAGGAAGCATCACAGTGAAATAAGGACCTGTAGGTGACAAAGGTTCTAGATGGCTGTGGCCAATGTATTACTGATAACTCTTGATAACTCTCAAAAGTGAGAGGTCTGACGAGAGTGGAATAATGCAGCTGATGGGGAACATTGTTGTAGTACGAAGACAAACCAGAAATGCTAGAGTCAACATCTAGAAGCATAATCATTAGCACTGTTTTCAAAGAAAAGTGCATATTACACGTAATTATAAAAATGGAAGAACATAATCTATATAGAAAAAAGTCTTCAGGTATAACAAAATAACCCTGGATATAATATACATGTATATCCTAAACATGTACTCAGAGTAGACTAAGACTATATCAAGATTGTGAAATCAAGAGATTCTATGAGTCTAGAGTAGGACCTAAGTATCTGTGTGTTAATAACATTTTACTCACACAAATTTAGCTTGCGGATGACTGTGGTTTCTGATTTGATAACTCTTCCCATACAATTCATCAGTAGTAACATAATCACATTGACCTAATTATTTCTAACATCTCTCTTTTCATACGGTGTAAGAAAAAAATCTTTGTGATTTTCCAGGTATCTCTGGGAAATCTCAAAGACAGCTTTAAGGATCTGAATGTGGGACGGCAAAATATCAAAAGTTGTCAGGAAATTTCGAGCACTTAAGAGAGGGTCATAGGTTACTTAGAAACAATACTTGATTATTTCCTTAATCAAAGTGACAAGAAAAGATTTTACAAGTAAACATAGAGATAATACAGCTTTAAAATGCCTTACCTGTTTCTTAAATGACTAGATTTCTTAAATAGTCGAGGAAGCAGTAAAGTCAACATAAACCATAGGAGATTATTCTGGTAAAACACAGAACCTTTGTTGTCTAAACAAGTTACACAGAAAAATGAATGAATGAATGAATGACACTTTAGATTTTAGATGAAAGCAGTCAGCAGTAAACCAAGGAAATGAACCTGTCAATACTTTGCTAAGGTTTTTGCACATGTTGTAGATTTTCAAACTCAAACATTATAAACCAAGACAAAGTTCATTCCACGTTTTGTCTTTTATGATGCCCTTTCGTGTTCTCAAACAGTCTGACACTTTAGGACCAATCTCAGGGGTTCTGCAGGGTCAGAAATAATTTCATAATATTAGTAAGATATTAACATGCAGTGGGTTTATGGTTGGCTATCCCCAAGTGGACCTATGTTGATAGTTATTAAAAACCCATAAAGAAAGCTTTTTGGGGTTTTGACAAGCTGGAAGAGTGCAGTTGGTTCAGAAACTAAAAACCTGCCCCTTCAGGATAGAGCTGTTCTTGTTCTTGAAAAATAGAAGTATGTGCACAGTTGTATTAAGTATTGCTACTCAGTATATGCTTAGTTAGAATTTCTGTATTCTGTCTTACTAAGCAGTGATTAATGAATATCCATTAATTAATTCAGTTTAGCATTAGATGAAGGTTTTAAGTTACCTAAATATCTTGGAAATTATCTTAAAGATTTCATAATGTAAAACACAGTTGCTGTTAAAGTAAAATTTGTCAAAAAATGATTCAATTTAGTTAAATACAAATTTACATTTTTCATAATCTTAAACATTAAGTAGAAGTCATGCTTATTCAATCAGTAAGCCTGTGTAAGATTAGGAAGAACATATACAGGAAGAATAAAAATGTACTATTTTATTATACTTATATCTGATAACTCAGAGAAGAGATAGGTGTTTTTAATAAACCAAAAATATTCAGCTAATCTCACTTGCCAGAGATTTACCAAAATATGTGAACTTGAATTTTTTAAAATA
Source organism: Eumetopias jubatus (assembly GCF_037043125.1). Taxonomy (NCBI): domain Eukaryota; kingdom Metazoa; phylum Chordata; class Mammalia; order Carnivora; family Otariidae; genus Eumetopias; species Eumetopias jubatus. The sequence goes on from NW_028274808.1 coordinate 6,825,581, forward strand.
TTTCGGTTTCTATGAGAATTGGTTTTTTTTTTTTTTTTGAATGTTGAAAATACTGGGAGTTCACTTTCCTTAATTCCTGGGGATTTTAGGAATATTCAATTTATAGGTCCTTCTTTCTAAGCCAGTTACAATAAAACTTCTTTAAGAAATTCTACAATCTCATTTGGTAAGATCTCATGATGTGCTTATTTCAGAGGTGTGAATTGCAGGCATATATGCATAGAGGCACAGAGTTTGTAATTTCAATTTTAGAATTTTACTTGTGGCTCAAGCATAAACATGGCAATACAAAACTCAGTCTGGATATCTACTTGGTGGCATGAAATACTTAACAGTCTCGAGCTCAAAGTAGAAAAATAAACAGAAAAAACTAAAAAGGCAGATTCTTTATCATTTTCCACACAACAAAGAAAAGATCTCTATAAACCATCATCCCCTTTACAGATCTAACCGAATGGTCAGATCATAAAACCAAACGAAGCTGGCACCAGAAATCAAGTAAATACTCAAAAAGAATCAAAATCAACTTCTTGCCATGGTATTAGTAGACAAGAGTTTGGAGCACAGAATCAGGAGCTGGACTCAATGTTGGGCCCATATATCACCAGTCAGGAATGGTGCCCAGGGACCATGAAGAAGCAGGAACAATCCCATCTGAGCCACACACCAAAACTATGAAAAACAAAATGCACAAGACAATTAAGATTTTTGTATGCAGACTGTTGTTGTAGGGGCTATCTTCATCAGTGAGGAATGTCTCAAAGAATAGGAAGGGGCCCAGGGCTTTACAGAGGCAGGTAGACTAGGGTGTCATTAGCAAGTCTTAGGGTAATTGTGATGAGGATGGAGATGGTCTTACTTGAGTCACTGAGGAAGGGTGGCCGTGCATCCTGTTAAAAAACAAAATTCAGCTGAGTGAATTTGAAGATCTGATGGGCTTTCATGAATCCAGCAGCATGGCATCTAGCAGGAAGAGGGAAGCCACCTGGGAGTTGTACAAAATGGAAAGTTTTTATAGGAAGGAGTCTAGGGCAAAGAAGTTATTAGCATAAGAAAAGAAAGGATTGTTTCAGGCAAGATCACCTTCCCTTAATGGGAAGGGCAGGGGGTCTTATGCACATGACCTCACCTTCCGGTGGGGGATTGAGGGGGCTCCTGTGGCAGATTACCTCACTGATCCTGATTAGAAAACTCCTGACTAATGGTTAAAACTGCATTTCTGGGGGAGGTTGAAACTGCACTTAGGTTAGGGATTAACGTGGTTTGGTGACCTGGCCAGGCTCCAGTGATGCCATGTGCGTCTGTGGTTTTAACAGTCCTATCTTGCAGCATGAGAGAGAAGGGTGGTCCTTTCAGTTACACTTTTGTCAGAACACAAAGTGTGGGAAGCTTTTTTAACTTGTGCTCTATGATCTGGGGCAGAGGGCACAGGTGAAGTTCAACATTGTTGTGGAGAATCAACTTTTAATAGAATAGGGACGCATCTTACAGGACGGGTAAATCCAGGTCTCAGTTGTAAAGAGCTGTTTAATTTTTCAACACCGAATATGGTTGGTTCTAATAAATGTTAGCTGGTCTTTTTTGGTCTTTTCCAATAATGGTAAACAAGGCTTACTGATTCTCATTAGATTTGTACACTCTGTATATGACCTTACACACAGATTTCACCGGGAGGAGAATGGTGCGGGTTGGAGGAGCATCAGGTTACCATCATTAGAGAGAATAAAGTGGCCATATTTTCTCCCTGCCTTTATTACCATCGGTGACATGTGACACACAGCAAAGGTTACATAAACAAAGGACTAAGTTAAGAAATGGCTTGTGTTCTCATGAAATTATATACTGTAAAGGTTATAATTTACAAAACTGCTAGCATTAATATTTACTTTCAACAGAATTATTAATCATGTAGCCCTCTGGGAGTAATTCAGTATCTCCTTTCTTAGATGAGACCCGTGAGATAAAGACAGGCCAAGTGCCCTGTCAGATACGGCAGAGACTGACAAGTGGGCTGCAGAAAGATCTCATTCTGGGTCTGCTTGCAGCCGATTGCATTTCTTGTATTTTATGTATTCCTTTTGCACAGCTGATTCTTATATTTTGTGGATTTTCCAGTAGTGATAGCCTCTTCTAGAAGTTGAACAATACATTGACTTTCATATATAGAAATTTCATTCAACTCCACAGAACGTGCTGAACGCTGCTGGCCTGCTGCTTACGAAGGGTGGTTGTAGGGCCTTGATTTGAGTTGCTTTTGCGTTAGTGGTCCTGTGCCTTGCCAATTAAAGGATACGTACCAGAATTGCATTTTTAAATGTGTAGTAGAAGCATTTTTAAGCAGAGAAAGGGTAAAAGAATTGTACAGTGAGGTACTTTTTTAAGAGGGCGGCGATCATGACTTTCTTACTAATAAAAAACTAGCCTTATTTAGCTCATGTCTTAAGGAAGGAACCAGAAAGCTGTTGTTCAAAGGAGAGCCCAGTGAGTATAGGCACTGATAGACCGTTATGAATGCCAAAATGCCTTTGCTTTCTAGGTGCAAAACTGGCCTTTTCCGCACTGGAAGGGAAGTCCATGGGACCCCCACCAGGCTGATTTAACAGGTCAGCGTACAAAAATGATACGATGCGGTACCAGCCTTCTCTAACTGACAGGGTTGTCTGCAGCTCCAAGACAATGAAGAACGTCAAGCCCACAGAATCCAGTAACTCAAAGGTTGTGTCCTCAAACAGTTCACGGTTTATGTCACCCAGTAATCTTTTGTTCTGTCTCAGAGTCTATTACACAGTGTTTCTGCACAAGTTTTTTTTTTTTTTTTCCTTTTGTGATCAAATGATCTCAAAAAGGATTATTCTTGATTACAAACTCAGGCTGCTCTCAACCAGTTACTGTTTGAGTATTTACACAGGGGCAGCAAGGGTGTTTATTGGCTTTCTGGGGGATGCTTGTAAAACCCAGAGTCATGCCATATTGAACAAATAAAATTAATGTCTGAGCATTTTCATGAGTGATTTTGGATTGGCCTTTGTTTCCCTATGTTGTCGGCTATCCCAAGTTTAAATACCAAGCCTGACAATTCCCCACCAAAGTTTATCCACAGTACCCGTGGATTTAGGAGGATTTCTCTTCTAGAGGTCCTCAGAATATCCTAAGTGTCTTGCCCGTTCCGGAAGTGACCTTCCTCAGCATCTGTGAGCCTGGGATTTTAAGCCGGGTACAGGGCCGTCTTCCCAGGAGGACTTGGCTCCCTGAGTAGAGCCAGCCTTAGCTCCTTCGGAGAGGCTAGCTGGACCTGATTTTAAGTGAGCATCATTCTCAAATACGACATTCTAGGCAAGGCCTGGTTTCATAACCAGGTTTTCCAATTATATTCTGGTAAGATGCAGAACATATTCTGAAACTATACAAAAATCTGTTCTGCCTTGGAAAGCAAAGGGACTTAGTAAAAGATTCCAAATTTTGAGGCAGTCTTTGAAAATCAGGTATTTTTAAATGTTTTATTTCAGTTTGCGGAAGCAGTGTCTACTGTATTCTTCTGAATTACAGATAGCTTAAGAAGAAAGAGAAGTGTTCATAAAGTAGAACATTAAAGCAATATCAACAAAATTCCAAGTCCACAAGCACACTGAATTTCCCTCATTTAATCCTATGCAGTTCTGTCCTGGGGGAGCTTGAGTTCATGTGAACACAGAGTTGTTGAAGGTCTGGAGAACAGGTACAGAGCAAATGTCTGGGAGACTCAGAAAGGAGAGAGTCTTGTCTGTGCTTGAGGATTGTGGTCTGGTGTACTTGTCTTCTCGGGCATTCAGGAACATGTTAGGACAAAGACGGGGGCCCAGGTGACCTTCATAAATCAGTTCTTCCTTGGAGTCAGGGGTCCTGGTGGCGACATTGTAGGGTCGCTGGTCTGGGATACACATGTGATGGTTCCTCCCGTCGTTCTTCCCTGGTCCCTTCTTACATGTTTTCTATTCTAGAGGAATCGTTCACTCCTTATCTCTTATAAGGAGGACATACCCTATTTGCATTCTGAGGCATGTGTAATGTGGGGGTGCAGTTCCTAGCAAGAAGAGAAGTAGGAAAAGAACCAAAAAGCAGATTTTTTAAATGGAGTCCTTCAGTTTCTCTCTCAAGAGGATCAACCCAATTTTTATGGAGGAAACAAATCTTGAGTGTAGTATAATGTTCCTGAGACACAATAAATATACTAAGAACATGTCAGAATATCAAGACATTTAGTAAGCCCACATTAGGTCCTGGACATCTACATTTTTATAAAAAAAATCATAGATAAGTCTGACATGCATCTCCAGTTGAAAGCCACTGGCCTACAAGATGCTGATTTAAATTACAGAAGCAAGACCCTCACCAAATTAACAATTTAATAACAGATTGTAACAGTGTACTTTGCCTACTCGCAGCATAGTAGGACTAGAACACCCTCAATAGAAGAAAAGTCAACACAGCTGTTAGGAAAGCATCTGGCCAGTGTTGTCCCTGAAGGAAAAAACATTGTGGACAAGAAGGTCAATAACCAATACCAAGGATTTTCCTCGAAACCTATGATTCTGAATAATTGGTAACGTACCTATTAAATACTCACCTAGACAGGCGGAGTGGCCCTTCTGATTTCACATGGAACTTGGCAATAGTGACACATTCAACCTAATTATCCTACAGTTCTCTTACAAGTGCAAAACATATTTTGTGATTTCCAAGGATTCTTTGAGAAATCTCAAGGCTAGTTTTAGGTGTAAGTGATATCCTTCAAGTTTTATTTATAAATATATATGTATTTAGGATCCAGTTTAGAGAAGGCAAAAATAAAAGTCACAAGATCCACACAGATCCTTAAGATAGGATCATGTGTGCCTGAGAATCACAGGGATGAGAAAACATTTAAACACAAGCATGGACTGTAATCTAAGTGAAGAAACTTTCTTTTCTTTTTTTTTTTTTTTTAAAGATTTTATTTATTTATTTATTTGAGAGAGAGAATGAGAGAGAGAGAGAGAGAGAGAGAGAGAGCACATGAGAGGAGGAAGGGTCAGAGGGAGAAACAGACTCCCTGCTGAGCAGGGAGCCCGATGCAGGACTCGATCCCGGAACTCCAGGATCATGACCTGAGCCGAAGGCAGTCGCTTAACCAACTGAGCCACCCAGGCGCCCAAGAAACTTTATTTTCTTAATAACAGGTATCATATATTCAACATAAAGGAGAGATCATTATTCTTTTAAAACATAGTCTTTGCTTTCTAAGCAGATTATACGGAAAATTAAGACTGATCTTTTGCATTGTAGGCAATAATCAGGAACCATAAAAACAGCCCATGCATCAGGCACAATTGACTAAAATTGTAACACATTTTGATCTTTCCTTCAGACTCAAGTATTATAAACTAAAGCAAGTTAAGTGAACTTTCCAAGTTTTTTCTTCAGTACGCCTTTTCTTATCCTGTGGCAAACTGACACTTTGCTTGAACCCAGAGCTGCATTCATTTGGTCCCAACAACTGAATAGTAACACGGAGATGTTATTTTCTGTTAACAGGCACTGTGTTCTTGCTATCTTTAAGTGCGTCAATAAATATTTTTAAAGTTTTTCAGTTTTAATTTCTATGATGTTAAATATCGATGGCCATAATCTACAAAAACAAAGACTTTTTGGGTTCCTCAAAAAGTCCCAATAGTATAAAGGGCTCCAGAGATCATGGAACCTGAAAACCACTGCTGTAAGAAATACAATTTTGTTTTGAAAGACAGACTCATGCACAATTGTATTCCTCTGTCAGTATTACTTTTAATATAACCTTAATCATTCATATTAATTATATTTTTTGGCCAAAATTACTAAATTCTGTTTCACAGAAAACTGGGGAGAACAATTGTAAATGTCCATTTTACACAGGTATGTTAGCAGGCCAGCAAGGCTTCCATTACACCGTCTACCCCTGTGTCTATTTTACACCCTTTTAAAGTTGCAAAAATGAACATATTCACTGACATGACCCAAAGATAGAGCTTCTGTATGGCATATAAAAATAAGCAAAAATATAGAAAAAATTAAAACTCTGCTTAGTAATCTGTGTTTCAGTATTCTCTAATAAATTACTAAGTTATTCAACAATTTCTTAAAAAGATTTATTATTTTAGGGAGAGAGAAAGCAGGTGGAAGGGCAGAGGGAGAGGGAGAGAAAGTCCCCAGCAGACTCTGTGCTGAGCACAGAGCCCCATACGGGGTTTGATCTCAAGACCCTGAGATCATGACCTGAGCTGAAACTAAGAGTTGGTCGCTCATCCAGGTGCACCACCCAAGTGCCCTGTATCCAACAAATTCTTAATTAATATCTGTCCAAGGTTTATGTTACCTAATATTAAAAGATAAACTGAAGTATATTACAAGTTTTTTTTTGACTTACGTATATTTTGAAGTGATTACACGGCAAGTTTAGTTAACATCCGTCATCTCATATGGATACAAAAAAAGAAGTTGTTTTCTATGTGATGAGAACTTCAAGGATTTACTCTTAAGAACTTTCAAATATAGCTTACAACAGAGCTAACTATAGTCATCATGTTGTAATTTACACCCCCATTACTTATTTATCAGAAGTATGTACCTTTTGACTACCTTCACCTAATTCCTCCTCTGGTAATCACAAATCTGATCTATCTGTTCTCTCTTTTTGGATTCTACATACATATAAATTAGGTCACGCAGTATTTGTCTTTCTCTGACTTTCACGTAGCATAATGCCTTCAAGGTCCATCCAGGTTGTCACAAATGACAGAATTTCCTTCCTTTTTATGGTTGCATAATAGTCCATTATGTATATATCCCACTTTTTCTTTATCTGTTTATCTGCCAATGGACATTTAGGCTGTTTGCATGTCGTATTGATTTTAAATAATGCTGCAGTGAATATGGGCATATATCTGTTCAACATAGCGATTTTGTTTCATATGCATATTACAGATTTTAAGGGAGGGGGGAACGCCTGGGTGGCTCAGTCGTTTAAGTGTCTGCCTTCCGCTCAGGTCATGATCTCAGAGTCCTGGGATCAAGCCCCGCGATGGGCTCCCTGCTTAGCGGGGAGTCTGCTTCTCCCTTTCTTCTCTGCTTGTGCTCTCTCTCTCACTGTCTCTGTCTCTCTCAAATAAATAAATAAAATCTTTAAAAAATAATAAAAATAAAAATTTTAAGAGTTTATTTGAGCAAAATTTGATTTGAATCAGGCACTGACAAATGGAAATGGTTAGGGATGCTCCAAGGCCATGAGCTAGGGGAAAGACTTACAGAGAAGAGATGGAATCAAGCAAGGAAATTATTTGATGGGCTATATCTTAAGCAGTTGCCTTATCTGGGAAAGCTTAGTTGGCTCTTTGTGACTGGCTGTTCATTGGTTTTGATTGCTTAACCTTAAGGGGTCTACAGGTGCTGGTTTGGTTTGCTTATGTAGGCTGCTAAGGCTTTAGAGCCACCTTAGTCTAGTGGCTTCCTTGTTTAATTTAACACTAAAGATCCTGGAAATTATCTTCACACTAACATGTTACAAAACACAATTAGTATTGATATAAAAAGTTTGTTAGAATAATGATTTGTTACAAGTTTATATTTTTAAAAAAATCTTTAACATTATACAGGAGTAATCTTATTTTATTTGATCAGTAAACCTGTCTAAGTCTAGGAAAAATAAACTCAAGTAGACTAAAAAGTATGTTTATGTTATAGTTAACATGGAGATTCAGATAAAGATATAACTATTTTCATTAAGCCAAAATTATTAAACTAATAGTAATTTCCAAACACATTAACTATGTGAATTTGAATTCTTAAAACATTTCTGAGTTAGTTATAATTTCAGTCACTGGTCAAGAATAAAGACTGAAATACTAAAACCAGTCCAGATTTCAAGGAGCTATTCTCCTTCCTTGTGGGCATGAATGTCTTAATTGATTTTAGCTCTAAAATGGGCAAATAAGCAGAAAAAAGGAGAAAAAAAAAAGGCTAATAAACCCAGTCCTCTATGGTCTCTTACCAAAAAAGAATAAATCTCTATAGCCCATTAATTAATTTATTTAGAACACCAAATAGTCAGACCATAAAACCAAATTCCTGAGCATTGCCTCCACTAATGGAGGCATTCGTCCATTAATGGAACAAAACAAAACAAGTGGAGAGGAAAATTAAAATTAGAGAAACAGAACCAGCAAAGTTCTGTTGCCACTTGGCATTCAGCTCTGGGAGCCAATAATAGACCGTCCTGGGCTCAAGCCGACTGTGGAACATTCTCTGTCTGACAGAAGCAGCTAATCTTTAGCAGATGAACCTGTTGGGCAACTTGGTAGAAAATCTTCCTAACTGTTAAAAAATAATTTTTAAAAAAAGATACATCATAACTTTCTCACTAATAGAAAATGAGTGTGTGTTAAAGATTTTATTTAACTCATTAATTAATGATGAGAATGCGAAGTTGTTTTGTCCTTTTCAAAGGAGAACCCACAGAGGAGACGTGTGTTAATGGACCATCAGGAGTGCAGACATGGCTTTGTCACCGCTCTGAGAGGGAAGTCACTTGCAAGTCCACTGGACAGATTTTGCATTTCTGTAGACAAGAATAATTTGCATTCCTATCAATTTTCAACAGCTAATAGAGTTGTAAAGTAACTCAAAGACAACCAAAGGCATAAACCCCATAGAAGCAGATAACCCTGAAGGGTGTGTGTGCTGAACAACTCACAGGTGTCCCATGGAGACGGCCAGTAATCTTTTGTTCCATTTCAAAATATTTCACAATTTTATCCTCCAGCCTTGATTCTACAATAACTCTTTTAAATATTTACTTTATCATGTATCTATTTCTCCCTCCATCAACCATCATATTTTGTTATTCATTTTTAAGTAACTTGCAGATACCAATCCATGTCATTGTATAAGGAGCTTCCTTGATTAATCGAGGGAATTCTATTGCATATATTTTCTAATGTGTAATTAATGAGAACAGATAAGTAAATATGCTTACTCTTAATAACAACATTGCTACTTTTCTCTCATCACTGTATTTCAGGAATATTTGTCACACCAGTCTGAATGTGTGCTCTCTATCATGGCACTCATTAGCATGGGACTCTAGGGAGAGCTTGTCTCTCGTAGGTTCTGGGGCTGGGCCGTGTCAGTGAACCTTTCATCTTCTAGATTCCTTATCCAATATCTACATGTCAGATTGTTTGTTTGGCCTTCTTTATATTTTTTCTTTTTTTAGACTTTTATTTTGGGGGTTGAGTTTCCTTATATACAACCGTTTCTCTCCCTCAGCCTAGGGGAGATGTCCCTGGGCTGTCAAGCTTCTGGTTGGCTTAACTGTTTGAACTTCCTCTACTCAGACTTACCAGGGGTTATTGATTTTATATGATTTTTCTCTTTTTGAGTGATAGTAATAGATTAATTATATTCATATGTTCATATATATGAAGAATGAGACACGAAGCCACCAGAGGTTCTGTGAGAATTAGTGACTCAATCTAACACGTGTTTCCACAGTGTGGCCGTGGCTGTGTGTTGAGCATTGACTGAAGTCTTTGGGATTTTAGTAGGGAGATGATTTAAGTGGCTTTGACAGTGACCCACGTGAGATGCTGACATATCACAAGTGGAGTTGATGAGAAGTGGTCAGATTCTAGATACATCTGCAAGGTTGAGTTGATAGGATGAGTTGATGGATCGGATGTGAGGTACGAGAAAATAATGAAGAGAATGATGATGAAAATGCTTTTGACCTGAGCAGGAGTGGAATTAGCCACTAAACCAGTAAGGCTGTGGAAGGAGTGGGTTTAGGAGAGAAGATTGGTAGTGTAATGGTTTTATTGTGATAAAATACATACAACATAGCATTTGCCATTTTAACAATTTTTTAAGTGTACGGTTCAGTGTCAGTGTTCACTGTCATGCAATCATCGCCACTATCTCTTTCCAAAACATTTTCTTCACTCCAGAATAAAACTTGGAACTCCTTAAGCAACAACTCCCCATCTCCCACCCCACCCCTGGCCCCTGGGAGTCTGTTCTATTTTCTGCCTCTGGGAATTTACCTATTCTAGATATTTTATATAAGTAGAATCATGCAATATTTGTCTTGTATGTCAGGCTTTTTTCACTTAGCACGCTGTTTTCAGAGTCATCCATGTTGTCATATAGTATTAGAGCCTCATTACTTTTTATGGCTGAATAATAATATTGTATTGCATGTAAACGGCAGATTAATCATATCCATTCATCTATTGTTGGGCACGTAGGCAGTTTCCACCCTTTGGCTCTTGTTAATAATGCTGTGATGACAATTCTCACACAAGTATCTGAGTCCCTGTTTTCAATCCTTTTTGGTAAATACCTTGGAGTAAGTGTTTTGACTGTATGGTAATTCTGGGTTTAACTTTTTGAGGAACCACCAAACTGTTTTCCGCAATAGCGGCATCATACTTAAAAATCAACACTTGTCATTTTTCACATTTTTTATTGTAGCCAACCTACCAGGCATGAAGGGGTATCTCATTGAGGTTTTGTTTTGGATTTCCCTATTTAGTGATGTTGAACATCTTTTCATGTGCTCATTGTCTGTTTGCTTTTCTTCTTTGGAAGAAATGTCTATTCAAGTTATTTGCCCATTTTTAAAGAAGATTTATTTACTTATTTTAGAGAGAAAGGGAGAGAGCAAGAGGGGCTTAGAGAGGGAGAGGGAGAGGGAGAAAATCCCAAGCAGACTCTACGCTGAGTGCAGAGCCTGATATGAGGCTCAATCCCAGGACCCTGAGATCACGACCGGAGTCAAAATCAAGAGTCGAATGCTTAACGGACTGAGTCACCCAAGCACCCCTGCCCATTTTTAGAATGAGTTGTTTGTCTTTTTGTTGTTGTTGAGTTGTAGGAGTTCTTTATGTATTCTGGATATTAAACCCTTCTCACATATATGATTGGCAGATATTTTCTTCTATTCTGTGGATTATCCTTTTCATTCTCTTGATAGTATTTTTTGATGCATAGAAGTTTTTAATTTTGATGCACCCCAATTTATTTATTTATTTTTCTTTTTGCCTGTGCTTTTGGTGCCCTATTTAAGGAACTATTGCCAAATCCAGGGTCATGAAGATTTTCCCTTATGTTTTCTTCTGAGAGTTATATAGCTTTAGCTCTTAAATTGAGGTCTTTGATCCACTTTGAGTAAATTTTTGTATGTGGTGTAAAGTAGAGGTCCAACATTGTTTTTGTCTGTGGCTATCTTGTTCTCCCAGCACCATTTGTTGAAGAGACTATTCTTTACACACGAATGGTCTGGGCACCCACCCTGGTCAAAAATCAGTTGACCTTAGATGTGAAAATTTATTTCTGGGCTTTCGGCTCTGTATTTATATCTGTTCTTATGTTATCTGTGTTCATATCTGTTCTTATGCCAATACCATACAGTAGTTTTGTAGTAAGTTTTGTAATTGGGAAGTGTCAGACCAGCTTTGTGTTTCCTTTTCCAGATTATTTTGGCTATTTTGAGTTTTGTTGGAATTCCAGATGAATTTTGGGATGTGTTTTTCCATTTCTACAAAACTCACCATTGGGATTTTGATAGAGATTGCATTAAAAGTGCTTTAGACAGTCTTGTCATCTTATAATATTAAGTTTTCCAGTGCATAAACACAGGATGTCTTTCCATGTATTTAGGTCCTTTCAAATTTCTTTCACCAATTTTTTTTTTTTTAATTTTCAGTGTATGGTGTTTTGTGTCTCTTTTATTAACTTTATTCCCAAGTATTTTATTCTTTTGGACACTAATATAAATGAAATTATTTCTTAATTTCCTTTTCTGATCATTATTCATGTATAGAAATACAACTGATTTTTGTACACTGATTTTTGTATCCTGTGACTTTGCTGGATTCATTTATGAGTTCTAACAGTTCTTCTGGGTTCTCTAGAGTTTTCTGTATATAAGATCATCTCATTTATGAGTAGAGACAGCTTTACTTCTTTTCCAATTTGGGTGTCTTTTATTTTATTTTTCTTGCCTCATTGCCTGACTGGAATAGTATCTCAGTTTTGGACATGTTGAATTCAAGACCCTTATTAGACCTCCAGATGGCCCTCCTTGATGTAGTCAGTAGTCTGGGTATCAGGAAATAGGTCTGGGTATCAGGAAATAGGTCTGTGCTATTGATATGAAATTGGGGATTGTGAGCATGTGGGCTGATTTGTAAAGCCATGAGGCTGTGTGAAAGATCACCTGGAGAGGGGGTGCAGGTAAAGAAGGGCAAAGCCATGGAGAGGTAGCCTAGCATTGGAGAAGTCAGGAGATTTCCTTTTCCCTTCCCCTTCCTTCCGTGGGTTACTTTCCCCAGATTACACTCCACTGGCATCTTTTGTAGATGTCGTGGAAGGAGCGCCTCTTGGACTTTATTTGGGGCTGGTCACTTCACTGCATAGCTTTCATTCAAGAATAACATTGAAGATCGTGATTAGGTTCCCCCAGAATCTCCCTGCATAACTTTCGTTCAAGGAAAGCATTGAAGATGGTGATTAGGTTCCCCCAGAATCTCCCTGCATAGCTTTCATTCAAGGAAAACATTGAAGATGGTGATTAGGTTCCCCCAGAATCTCCCTGCATAGCTTTCATTCAAGGATAACATCGAAGATCGTGATAGGTTCCCCCGGAATCTCCGTGCATAGCTTTCATTCAAGGATAACATTGAAGATCGTGATTAGGTTCCTCCAGAATCTCCCTTGGTGATTAGAGACTCCTACATAAAGGTCTTGTCTCCACGGACTGAGCCCACAAAGCTATGCTGCAGTTGTTCGCTTTGTATCCAAAACAGATGAGAGCTAACAATAGACTATTCTGGAGGGACAACTGACAAAGAGGTCAGCGATCATCCTGAGTTAGCACATCTTACACTTCTTTGAGTTCTTCCTTTGAGTATCTTTTTGATTCATATTATCTCTTCATTCTCATTCCTCTACTTTCCCCAAATATACCCGTACAGTACACAGGCCCCTTCTACTCCACCGTGCATGTCCACATAGGGTCCTTTGAATGCCTTTTGTTCCTTCTCATTTATTCACATGGCCCTTCAAGACACAATAAGTGTGTGATGGTTAGTTCATGGTTAGGCTACACAGTTGGTTGCATTCAGTGTATCATCTCAGTTACAAAAATGTATGGATAATGTGAGTCCATTTTATTTTAATTATATATATACACACACTCCCATGGAAAGAACATTTGGCAGAATATATACCAAATTATTAAACAATAGTCTTTTCTGGCTGGTAGAATTATAAGGGAATTTGTATTTCTAATGATATATTTCCAAAGCATTTAATATATATGTTTTTATGCCATCAACATGTACCTATATAAGTAAAAAAGGTATTTAAAAACTTATTTAAAAAAAAAAAGAAACTTTATAGTTCCAATTAATAGCAGATGCTAACCCATGAAGAAGCAGTCCCATTATCTGAGCTTCTGTGTGCAAGAGGTTAAAGCATCTGAGGGACCCAGGCACCAGGAGCACGAGTAGTATTGTGTATGTGTGACTGAAGCAGGGCTAGAGTCGCCTAGAAACCTTAGAAAAATGTCTCTTCAGCCTGCAAAAAATGCCTTATTACCCTCTTCTTCCTCGCAAGTCCCTAAGCAGAATGGCACATTTAGAGGTCTGCTAGCTAACTAGGAGAATAGACTTCTGGAGGGAAGCTTTTTTTTGTCCCCTCCCCCCCCCCCCAACACTCCTCTACCTCATGTTCTGGAATTATTTTGGATTTGTTTGGGGATAGTATCTGAGTTTGTATCTCTCGGGCTGTTTTTTTTTTTTTTTTCCAGGAATTTAAAGTTTTTTTACTTTGATATATGCTTAAATGTTTATTTTTTAAGTGATGTAACTTTTCAAAAAATGTATTAAAGTTAATTTCTGTGGGAAAAAATGTTTTTTATACTTCTGACTGTTTTTTGTTCCTTCTCTTTTGAAATCTCTAGCCAACAAGAACATTAGTCATGACAAGCATGCCATCTGAGTAAGTACTCATTGTTTTGATAACTTTCTACTCAACGTAAAATTTTAGATTTTTCTTTCATATACACTGTGATGCTGCGCTTTTAAGGCAGTTCGTAGCTTTGCACTATGTTGCTTTTACTCTATAAAATTGATGTTGGAATTAGAAGAACATTGGCAATAAAAAAAGGTGGTTAAAAGACTATGAGCAGTTTAGCACTGAAGACTTTTTGAGTTGTTTACATAGCATTAAGAGGTATTGTAGTTCGCTGTTCCTCTTGCTTGCTTCGTATTTACTGTCTCTGTGTGTCCACCACTTATACACCATGGAAGTTCAATAAATGGAGCATCACTAGCTGAATCCCTCAAAGTTCTTAAACGCTTTGCTGGGAAGCTCTCTACAACTCTTAGTAAACCCTCTATCTACACATTTGGGAAAGAGTTAATAGCTTGCTGGCATGCTCTTATCATCTTCCTTAAACATTTAACACAATATATAGCACATCCAACAAAAATACAGCACCATATTCTTTGTAACAGATTTTTGAGTTCCTGTTTAAAGGGGAAAAGCATGTTTTTTTTGTTTTGTTTTGTTTTTAGTATCAATCATACATTGTAAGGTTTTAAGGCATTCGTCAAAACATTGGGACATTTCAGTGAAAAATAGCCTGCAAAAAAGTGCATGCTTATAATACTTTCTGTCGTAGGATCCTTTTCCTACCCATGGCATATGAAGTCGAAAGGACTGATGCTTCAAACACCCTACATTAGCTAGTGAAAAAGGAGCACGCTCACAATTTTTGTTAATCTCTTACAAAATTTACTGAACATTCTAAATCGTCTAATATGGAAGGGAAAATTGAGGATGGTGGGTGTGATATTTTTTTAAAATCCATATTTTTGCCCCCAATCTAAAACACATTAGTAAATAGTTATTTTCTCTATCCAAGTTTTAAAAATCAAACTTTTTATTTAAACCATATTCTCTTTTTATTTTTCTCTCCCCACCCCCAACATATACTTCTTGTCTGAAGTTAAGAACAAGACCTAGACGTTCCGATGCCACATTGATTAGCTGTGTCTCAATGAGACACCTGTTGTTGATTAACACATCCAACAAATAGCAGGAAGCTGCCAGACTTGGAATAAGGAAAATCACTGATATGTGGAAATGCAGGGTTCTGGGGAGCGTTATGGTTTAGAGTTTTTCACTTCCTTATGCTTTTGTTTTCTTTATGTTTCCCCCAAATTTGGTATTTTCCATCACCCCAATAAGCACAGACTCTCTGGTTGAAGTGGTGATAGGGCCCAGGTCTTGCCCCAGTTGTCTTTTTTTGCCCTAGGGATCTCTAAGAATTTAAAGTGTGATACAGTACTGCCCTTTCATTTCAGTTGTAAAGAAACAGGTCTTGAGATTGACATGCCCAAGATGGTAGAGATAAAACTAGGAAGGACTGTGAAGTCCATGGGGCATTTTTAGAGGTGGTCGACACAGGGGCAAGAACAGCCTCTTTCTCTTCATAATAATTTTTGGAGAGGAGAGAAATTTATCTCTTAACTCATTGTGTATGTCATAGTGTGGCTTAGAAAGCCCTCCATGCCCTTTGTATTTCATGGGGGATTTCCCAAACTTGCTGGGAGGGAGAGGGAAAGGCAATGTGTCAGAGCCAAGGGCTTTTTAGTAAGGTGATTGTAAAGGGAAGAGAGGAAAAATGGTGAGCAATTTGTTGAGAAAATTGGGAAGAATGTATATTTCTTAAAAGGTACTTAAGGCACTAATGGAATGACAGACCAGAAGACAAACGATGGTGGGCTTTGCAGAAATAAGGAGCCTCTGCCAAATTTGCCCTTAGGTTTGATCTGATAATGTAATGAACAGGGCCCTTTTCCCCCTCTTACTAGAATAAACTGTATGTGTGAATTCAAATAAATGTTATATTTCAAATAAAATAAGCAAGTGATAAGCTTGGTCCTGACTGTGTGCAGGTTGGTTCAGATCTGAGAAGTAACGGTGGTGGGAAGAGCCAGGGCCATTTCTGATTGCTTGCTGTGTTCCCACCCATGGGCACCTGGCGAAGCCACTTAAGCCTGGGGCAGCTTCGTCAGCCATTAAAATAGTTGGAGCTGAGAACTGAAGTTTTTTTATTTACCCAAATTTTACGCCATTGATTGTAAAGAAATTAAAATGTGAGCTCCATAGCTGAGATCAACGGAGATTTTTAGCTTTCTAGTTGTTTTTTTTTTTAATTATTCAGTGTAATCACCTTGATGTTCATATGCAGGAAACATAGTCATTTTGTTGATTTTTTCTCCTCCTATTTAACAGGAAGCAGAACATCATCATCCAGGTGGTGCATAAATTGAAGGGCTTTTCATTTGCCCGGGAAGTGTGTGACACTACTACTCATGTGCTTGCCGGGAATCCTCTGCGCACCCTGAACGTGCTGCTGGGAATCGCGCGTGGCTGCTGGATTCTCTCTTATGAATGGGTAAGCCACTGCGTAAGCAGATGTTGCAAGTACATATATGAAAACAGAAGGTGTTTCTATAGATGTGGTCATTCTGAGGCGGTGACACTAGATCACTAGATTCGCATTCGTGTGAATTTGCACACGTCCCTGTGAGCA
Source organism: Eumetopias jubatus (assembly GCF_037043125.1). NCBI lineage: Eukaryota > Metazoa > Chordata > Mammalia > Carnivora > Otariidae > Eumetopias > Eumetopias jubatus. Next base: position 6,842,235 of record NW_028274808.1, read on the forward strand.
GAGAACCCCGTCCTGTTCTCTCCTTGAACTCGTCTCCCTTTGGCCCAGCACGTCCAGCCACTCACTGCCGATCCCTTGGGAACGGGAGTGTGGTGAGGACCAAAAGCAGAAGGGTGGCCTTCTGGATACAGACCTCAGCCACTGGCAGAAATAAGATAAGAACAGGCTTGGAATGAAAACACAAAATGCGTGTTCTCACAGTCAAATGAACTTTCTTCTGTGTTTGACCAAGAAATAATGTGACCTATGTTAGTGATGGTTTAAAAAGCCAAAAGAATTCAGTGATTGTTTTTACAGATGGATTTACTTAGGATGAAACATGTTCATTTAATCCCATTTGGATATGTTTTATCTTACACATATCTATCTGTAACACTACTTGCCCTTATTTCTGTGCATTAAAGGTAGTTTTTTTTAAAAAAATCATTGTTTTCATTATTCATAGTAATTGAGATTGTTTGTTACTCTTTCTATTTTTACTTTGATCCTCAACCTATGGTCCCTCCAAAGCATTGCTATCTGATGAGAGTACTGTCATTTCTTACTTGTGTTGCTATATTGAATATGCTACATATCTACCCTCCTTCCTCTTCCCCCTAAGAATGTATTATATTAATACTGTGTTAATTTAAACCAGTAGAATTATAATACACAAACAAACTACAGATGTATTTTTAAGAACTGCTGTGGTCTTTTTCCTGTGTCACGATTTAACCCCGCAGCGCTCTGGTATAAGATGTTTGTGACATTAGTGCTTAAAGTCATGAAGTGGAAAAGTTTGAAATTCCCCCCGAAAAGTACTATTTGCATTGGTGGCAACTGGGGACTACCTTACCTAATTATATATTTGTACTGATCCCCATTTATTTGTAAGAAATGTCATTTATACCTTCAGCTTCCATGAATGAATATGCTGTCTTCCTTTTCTCCAATTCACAGTGTTTCTGTGTCTTTATCAGTCAGTTCTTCCTTCCCTCATGTCTCAGAGGAAAAAACGTTCTTTATCTTTTATGAGGATATACATCTGTGCTTGATTCTGTACCCAATCTATTCTTCTGGGACTTTGAGCAGAGAGGTCAGACATGAGAATCAGTATTTACTGTTGCCATGTGTAAAGACCAACTCCCTTGATGCCTCCGTGTTTCTGCTCGGTGTACTGCCAATATTCTCCCACTAATCATACATAGAAGCAGAGCCAGATGCAAATTTAGCATATGGTAACTATATGTGGGATTAACCACTACACACGAGAAAGGCAGGAAGTGAAACATGTTATTTAGTGAACTTCCAGTGCTCAGGCAGAACCTGGGCCACTTGGTCACATGAGTGAATGAATGAAGTACAACTGCAATAAGGTAGGAAAATGAAATAAAAGACATTTAGGTTAGAGAGGAAGAAATGGTATTGTTTCTATTCATAGACACCATGATTGTCCATGTAGACAATCACAAGAAATCTACAAAAAAGCTCTTAGAACAAATTGCCAAGATACAAGGATGTAGTAATACAGGGTTGACATTGAAATACTCAAGTGTAAATCTGACATAAAAATATGTGCAGGATCTGTATGCTGAAAACTATAAAATACTGGTTAAAAAAATTAAAGAACTAATAAATGGAGAGACATACTGTGTTCGTGGATTAGAAGACTCAGTATAGTTAAAATGTCACTCCTCCCTAAAACAATCTATAGATTCAATACATTCCCGATTAAAATCTCAGGAGAGTTTTTTGAAGATACAGATAAGCTGATTCTAAACTATATACATATTCATGTATATGTAGATATGTATATAAATATACAGATATATGTATATTCTAAGCTATATACATACACATACACATACATATAGACATATAGACATACATGCATACATACATATATGTATACACACACACATATATGTAGAAAGAGAGGGAGAGAGAGAGGAACTAGCATGGTTAAAACAATTTTGAAAGAGAAGAACAAAGTTGGAGGACTAACATGATCTGATTTTTAAGGCCTCCTTTTTAATCCTTTAAAGCCTCTGTAATCAAGGCAATTCAGTGTCTGGGAAGACAGATAATGAAACAGAATGGAGAGTTCAGAAATAGACCCACAAATATGGCCCAGTGGTTTTTGACCAAGAACCAAAGGCAATTAAGTGAAGGAAAGTAAGTCTTTTCAGTAAAAGGTGCTGGACACCTGCAGACCAAAACTGGACCTGTGCCTCACACCATATACAAAGATTACCTCAGAATGGATCAGACTAAAATGTGGAATATAAAATGCTTAAAACATAGGATATGACCCAGGTTTAGGTGGAGAGTTCTTTTTTTTAAATTTTATTTATTTGAGAGAGAGAGAGAGAGAGAGAGAGAACATGATCGGGGGAGGGGCAGTGGGAGAGGGAGAAGCAGACTCCCTGTGGAGCACAGAGCCTAGTGCAGAGGTCGATCCCAGGACCCCGAGATCCTGACCTGAGCTGAAGGCAGATGCTTAACCGACTGAGCCACCCCGGTGTTCCTAGAGTTCTTAGGTACAACATGTAAAGCATGATGTATAAGAGGAAAAACGATAAATGACACTTCATCAAGTGTAAAATCTTATACTCTGTGAAGAACATTCTAAGGAAGCCAGTAGAAAACATTTGCACATCTCATCTGACAAAAGACTTAAATACAAAATATATAAAGAACTCTCAAAACTCAAAAATCAGAAACAACCCAAACAAAAAATAGCCAAAAGCATTTTTTTGAACACTCTACCAAAGATATGCAGATGAAAAGATGCTCAACATCGTTAGAGAAATTCACAACCACAATGAGATACCACCACATATTTAACAGAATGGCTAAATTACAAAGTCCATCGACAATCCTCTAGAAAAGATGCAGAGCACCATACACCACTGGTGAGGGTGGAAGGTGGTACAGCCATTCCAAAAAATAGTTGAGAAATTTCATGTGATGTTAAATGTATACTCACCATGTCACTCAGCAACCCTGCTGCCAGGTGATTGCCCTAGAGAAATGAAAGCTCACGCTCACACAAAAAACCTGCATATGAATATCATGAATATTTGTAGCAACTTTGCTTATAATCGCCAAAACCTGACAACAACACAAATGTCCCTCATAGGGTAAAGGGATAAATAAACTTCCATACTGTGGAATACCGCTCAGTAATAAAAGACAACTGTGATAGGGGCCCCTGGGTGGCTCAGTCAGTTAAGTGTCCCACTCTGGTTACTGCTCAGGTCCTAATCTGAGGGTCATGAGATTAAGCCCCGCGTCGGGCTCTGCGCTCAGCGTGGAGCCTGCTTGGGCTTCTTTCTGTCTTTTTCTTCCTGCCCGTGTGCCCCTCACCCCACTTGGCACTCTTTCCCTCTCTCTCCCTCTCTGTCTCAAATAAATAAATAAAATCTTATTAAAAAAAAAAAAAACCGTAATTCCTGCCACAACTTGGATGAATCTCTTGCATTGTGGAGTCCCTGCTGGTGAACCAGCTGACTGGAGGATAGGATGGTCCCCTTCTCCCTTTACAGGGTTGTCCAGGCTCCACTCCCCCCAGCTGCACCCCCTTCTCCCATGGAACCCCTGGCCTCCAGGTGTCAGGCTGCTGGAGTTCCCAGACAGCTCCTATGAAGTCAGCACTCCAGGTCCCAAAGGGTGGGATGCCAAAGGCAAGACCAGTATGTTTGAGGAATAATAAGAAGGCTCGGTTGGGGCTCACCAAGAGAAAAAGTAGGCGATGAGACAAGAGAGCCAGTGTTTGGATAATCTTCCTGTGTCATGATGAGCTATCAGGAAGTTTCTGTCCAGAGAGAGAGATGCTCTGAGCTGTGTTGCTCAGAGGATGGTGGTTGCTGTATGGAGAGCTCCCTGTGGGGAAGAAGGAGTAGCATCAGGGAACCTGCTGGCATACTGTTCCCTTCGTTTTCCAGTGAGAGAAAACCGCAGCTGGGACTGGATGGCGAGACACTCTGATTTGGACAGTACCGTGAGGCCGGAGTTGGGTGGCTTTGCCGTGGATAGGCTGTGGGGTGTGAGGGGAAGGAGTTAGCGGATGGTGCCGGTGCTGTTGACTTGAACAACCGTAAAAAAGTTGTTACCAAGACGGTTTAACAAAGATCGTTTATGATTTAAGAGGAATACATTAGGGTGGGCTGCCCTTTCATTTTGTGCACCAAGACCAACGTCATGAGCCTATAAGGGAAACCAGTGCCAAGACAAGATGTGGTCGAGACGGTGCATCCCCTGCCGGCACCAGGAGTGCCTGGACCATGAATCTGGCACAGGGGATCCTGCCAGTTTAATGCAATGGCCTCTGCTCTCTCTGGCCCCCACGAACTGGGTACCACGTGGTAGTAGCCCCAGGAGCCCGCATGTCACCTGTGGATCCTTGCCAGATACTCAGCCAACTTGGCCAGGAGCAGTTCTCTTAACTAAGCCCAGGTGGCACCACCTTGAATAATGTCTTCTTCTGAGGAGTCCATGGTACTGTATTCGTTTCCTGTGCCTGCTCTAACAAATTGCCACAAATTTATTGGCTTAAAAGTAGCACAGATTTATTCTCTTACAGTTTTTGGAGGTCAGGAGTCCAAAATAGGTTTCACGGGGCTCAAGCCCAGGTGTTGTCAGGGCCGCATTCCTTCCAGAATCTCTAGGGCAGAGTCTGTTTCTTACCTTTTCAGCTTTAAAGGCCACCTGCATTCCTTGGCTTGTGGCCCCTGAGGCAATCACATCCTTGTGACTTCTGCTTCTCTTGTCACACCTTCTCCAATTTCTTGCCTCTGTAAGGACCCTTGTGTTCTCATGGGGCCAACCTGGATAACCCCGGATAGCTGCCCATTTCAAGGTCCCTGACTTCATTGCATCTGCAATGTCCCCTTCACCGTGGAAGGTAACATATTCTCAGATTCTGGGGCTCAGCTGTGGACAGCTTCTAGGGGGTTCATCATTCTGCAATCCCACAAATACAAATGTATTAATTCCATAAGTGCCATATTATCCACTTCACTGTACTTCAGGTTGATAACTTTTAATCAGTATGAATTCTGTAAGGATGAGCTTCAGGAAAGCTTAGAAAGATGCAGAGGGTAGGTGGCTATGTGAAGAGGCAGAGCTTGGAGTGATGTATCTACAGGCCAAGGAACTCCAAGGATTTCCAGCAGCCAAGGGAATCTTGGACCAGAGTCTCCCTTAGAGTGTCCGGAAGGAACCAGCTCTGCCACTACGTTTATTTAGGACTTCTTGTCTTCAGAACTGGCTTTGTGGATTATAAACAAGAAGAAAGACCGTTGAGAAATAGAGAACATTAAGAAAAAAAAAAAAGAAAGACATACTTTGCCTTGGATCTCTAACTATTTTGAAGCTGTTCATGTTCCTTCATGCTTCCTGGGTGATGGTGGTGGGGAGCTAAGCTAGCCTGGAGAGGGAAGACCGGTTATGTGGACCTCTAACACAAGAGCAAAGACAGGACTGAAACAGCTTTAAGAATGCTGAACCCTGAGAGCCTTCCTCAAGGTTTTTACACTAGCAAGATGGCTCATGAAAGCAATCAGTTAATATTTTTAAGTAATACATTGAATATACCAGTATGGTGATTTTGAATAGTGTTAAAGCAGCTGCTTGAAAATTTAATATTATTTTTCCCATACTAAACCACTGATTAAGCCAGTTTCTTCTATAAGATATGACTTCTGACAGGCTCATGTATTTGATCTTGGCTTCTACTAGGAAGACCAAAATCAACAAGTAGTTATTCAGAGAGAATAGGAATGAAAAGGATCTTACTGTTTAAATAACTACTCTGAAAATACACGTCCATACACATATGTAAACACACACATGTATGCTCTGTTGGGAGGTCCCCATGTATTTCTATCAGATTATCATCATCATTTACAATGTCCAGATTGGCAGTACATTTACATCAAGGTTATTTTGAAATAGAAGACTCACAAAAGTATAACACAAGATCCAGGCTTCTGATGTTTTAACAGTTAGTAGGATGATAACATGAAGCAACAGGAAAAATAAGTACAGGAGAGTTCAGTGCCAAGCTCCATGGCTGGTCCCAGATCCGGAGATTTCACAGGCTGGAAGTTAACCTCCATCCGCACATACAATGGGAATAGACTCCGTTCAGCTGCTTGGGTGCTGGGAACGGTACTCCTCCTCACTGAGCCGTGGTTCCCTGTCCGACACGGAGCTGAGGACCATGCGTCCTTCACAGGACTGTGTGAAAGCTAAGTGTTAAACATGCACCGTGCTCACATCAGTGACTGGCAGGAAGTAAGAACTTAATAAATGTTTGCTTTACAACAGAAATGACAATGTATCAATTTCCCCAAAGGGCTATGAGAATCACTCACTGTCTACCATCATCAGTTTTGTCCACAGAATGCATTAACCGTACAATTTTAAAAAGATACCTTTTCTCTGGACGAGTGAGAACTTTGCCATGGGCAGTCCGTTCTGTCCTCGCTAGTCCTGAGGAATGACCAAGAAGGCTCGTGAGTACGGCAGGCACGCAGGAGAAGAGAGTCAGTGGGGTCTGATGGGGGACCCCCAGCAAGGATGAGAGGGAAACATGGTGGGGTCTGGGCGGTCAACAGGAAGTACGCCCGCTTTCATTCTTTGAGGGACCTACGAAGAGTACCCCTTGGGTACCTGGAGGTAATTCAGTATATTGGAAACCCCACGTCTGTAAAAGCCACCATAGTACCGATTTTCGTATATTTTGGCCTTCTCCAAAGGTTGCTGCAAGTGATCACTCTCAGATTTGAAGAGTGATAGTTTTGGCGTTAGTATCTTTCTGTGAAAGCAGCTACAGGCATTGCTTTACCAGGGATGCCTAAATGTGTCATTACTCGTGAGAAGTACCGATTCCCGGGAAATTGAAAAGGACTGGGTCTACTGCAGTGTAAAGTGCCTGTTTGTGTATTTGTGATGTACTTGTGATATCTGCCAAATGTTTTCTCTCACTGGTGTTGCGTGTTTATTGATTTTAATAGATTATTGCTGACTTGCATTCTTAAGAAAAAAAAAGTTTAGAAATGAACTGGATCTCTTTCCCTGTTTATCTCACTTAAATAAGACAAAGATAATTGCTTTTTGCATGGCCTCCCTCCTTTAATTTTCTAAAAAATGCAATTGCATAAACATAATAAACTTTTTTTTTAAATCTCTACGTCCAATATGGGGCTCGAACTCATGCGTGATAAACTCTTTTGAGAGAGAATAGCTGTCATTGTCATTTATAAAGCCAAGCGACATAATGTCTAAAGCTCAATACACAATTTAACATTCATCTGCAACTGTGTATGCCTTTAGATATGAATTCCGCAGGATGCAATTTCTTTTAGGGCCAAGATTTGAAGTGTCCATATGATACACTTCAAGGACCACATTGTCTTTGTGTAAAGGAATGACTGTCTCTCTCTCTCTCTCTCTCTTTCTCTCTCTCTGTGGTCCCCCTCCTTTTTCCTTGTCCCCAATGCAATTTGGGGGATTCTTAAAATATTCCTTTTGGCTAGCTGTATAAGCTTGCCTCCAAGAAAAACATTACTGAGAATGTTTTTATTTCAGGGTTTGTGTGGTATTCTCTGGAAATTGCTTGTAAAGGAGGCTTCTAGCAGTTCTTCAAAATTAGATGGTTGTATGTGGCCCAGTTAGTCATATCAAAAAAATTATGGTGATTTTATAACAAAATTCAGTTTGAATTTTTATTTTAAAAAAATTTATTTTGAAAACTATGTTGGCAATTTGTACATGTTTACAGTGGTTCCTACTTTCATTCTTAACCCTGCTCTTTTCAGCAGAGAGAATAACTTGTGTTTTTCCTGCTTTGTGACTAAATTGTCTGGCAGATACAGAGAAATAGAAAACTGTGTCGGGAGTTGCTCTGTTTCCTATTCGTGGGAGACAGGAAGTAACACAACAGAAAAATAAAGAAATTGATTTGACCAAAGGATCCCTGTAGACCAAAGCTTTTTTGTTATATTGTGTTTAAGCATAGTGCTGTTTGGATTCTTTAGAGACCCTATCTTCTAACTTTCGCCTATTTGGTGTTTCCTCCATTCTCCCCTGGCTTATCTACAATTCTGCTTTACCTTTATACTGCTTTGTGTTCAGTGAAAGCTAGTGGAATGCCCTGTGACCGAGGCTTCTTCCTTCAGGCTCCTGTTACATAAAGCTCCTTCTCTGCTTCAAAGACACCACATAGCAGTGAGGAGTGGTTCAGCCTATATTCAGGTCAACATACATTGATACTGAACAGCTTAGGAATAAGGATTGATAGAGTCTGAGAGCTAAATCAGTTGTAAATGCAAATATGGAGTTTGGTCAGTTCCACAGCCAAATTTCAAGACACTTTAACTGTTAAAAGAATAAAAAAAAAAAAAATTTTATGATCAAGTGTCTCATAAATCAACGAATGATGTCATAATGAGTTAATTTTCTTGAAATGATGGCATGCAATTGGCTTTCTCACACTGGATTCGGTTAAGTAGTGAGTCTGATTTAACTGGTGTGAACATAGAATCAAATGTCAGCGTTAGAACAAAGCCTATAGTTCATGCAGCCTGGATCTCTCGTTGGCTAGTGAAGAAGGCTAAGCTGCTCTCCTAGAATTATGACCAGTGGCAGCACCGGACCCAGAGTCTAGGATTGTCACTGGTGTTCTAGTCCATCACACTGTCTACCCAAGACTAAAGAGAATCATCTTGAAAACCATTCTCTCCCTCTCTGTCTTTTTTTTTTTTTGACCTTCTGAGCACATTCTAAGAATAGTGTTTAAGCAAAGTATGCTTGGTGTGCCACATTTATAACTAGGGTTTTTGAGGTGTTTGCTTAAGTTCTGTCTAACAAATGTTTGTTGGCTGCAACCGTGTGCCCTAGCACTTATAATACCAAGCTGACTAAGGTCTCCTGTTTGTTTCTTTGAATCCACATCGGCTTGATTCCAAAGTCCTTCTTACTGTGCCACAGATAATTATACCTTGATAAAGTACTTCCACTTTAAAAAATGTTTTCATACCCACTGTCTCATTGAGTCCTTACAGAATATTTTTGCAATAGTGTTTAGTGCACAGATTTTGCACTTGTGTTTAGTGATGGAGATACTAGAAAAAATAACCTGTCTGACTTGAATGCGGATCTTTGAAGTCTTGATAAAGGCATTGTGCTAAGGCAGTGATCGTAAATAGTCATCTCAAAGTACACCTGATTTATACTGTCATTATTAAAATAACGGATTCCATTTGTGGAGAAACACGTGGTCTACAGTGCATTGCTCCTTTCACTGAGGTGGTTACCGAACAGTGCCCATGCTCTTCCTCCGCAGAACCTTGGGCAAGCTTCAGTAGAACCTCCCTCGGTACCCCAGGACATAGGTGGTCCCACGCAGGTCCTCCATCCTGTCTGCCGTCCCTTTGGTTCATCCTGGCCATTCCTTGGGTATGGTTCTTCCACATTGGAGGCACTGTGCTTTCCTAGTTCGATGGGAACTCGTGGTGGAGGACAGATAGGAGAAAGATTGCCCTGGAAAATCAAGGGCTCTGGAGTTGCCCGTCATGAGAACATTTGAGAAGATAGGTTTGTGAACAGGACTTGATCGTCATCTAGGATGACTAGTTGGGGAGTTTAAAGGAGAGCTGTTTTTGAGTATGAGAAGTCTGTGAAGTCACTCTAGACACAACCATGGACTGTAACATGAATGAGATTCCATTGCCATTTTGGGAATTCATATCTTTACATCAATAATTTGTTCTTTAATTTTGTAAAGAGACTAGATAGAATCCAATTAATACGCCTGGCAAAAAAAAAGCAAGTGTGTGGGTCTTGAAGCTGAGACTTTGCATGGGAAAGAAAGCCCTGAGGCACTTTGAGCGAGGAGGAGTAGAAGGATAGGTGTTTGGAGAGGCTGACAGCGACCAGGGCACGCGGAGATCATGATCAGGAGGATGGGAAGCCACTGGAGTATTTGGACTAGAGAGAGACAGACTTTGATTTCTCTGGCTTCTGTGTAAAGAAGGATTGCAGGAAGGTCAGAGTAAGCGGAGTGACCAGAAGAAGGCAGTTAAGATTATCGAGGTCAGAAATTATAATGGCCATGACTAATACAGTGGCAGTTAGGTGGGGAGAGAAGAGATCACACTGGTGTAGTTTTTAGGAAGATCTAACAGGATTTGGTAATACATGGCATGTTATCAATAGAGAAGTCAAGATGGCTCCTCCCTAAATTTTTTCCTTGAGCACCTGAGGGTACATGGTGGTGGCATTTACTGAGGCAGGGAATACTGGGGGAGAAAAATGTTTGCAGGTTTGGGGTAAAATAAAAAATTCTGATCTACACATACTGGGTGTGAGATTCCTATCAGACATTCAGGCAGAACTATCCCATATCCCATTAAGCGTGTGTGTGTGTGCGTGTGTGTGTGTGCACGCGTGTGCGCATGTGTTCAGAGCAAAGGTTAGGACTATAAATATTCCTTGGGGAACCATTTATGCATAGATGGAACTTAAAGCCATGGTACCTAGGAGATGAGTGTACAAGGAGGAGAGAAGCAAAGTTTAACCCTGAGCCCTGCCGTGCCAACGTCTAAAAGTCAAGAAAGAGGTGGAGGATCAAACAAGGGAGACCAAGAAAGATCAGGCGGTGATGAGGTGGGGCAGCAGGTGAATGGGATACTCCATTAGAGGAGGGACTGTCTCAGAAAGGAGAGTGTGTTTGGTCACGTGGAACACCACTGAAGGACGAATGCGATGAAGGCAGAGAAACAGCCTTGGATTCGACTAGATGGTTGCTGTCGGTAGTCTTGGAAACAGCAAGTGAAGAAGTAGAAAGCGCACAACTATTTCTAGACCTCTTGCTGTGACTGAATCAGAGACATCAGTCTTGGTAGCTGGATGGGGCAATATAAAATATGATTCGAGCTTTGTAAGATGGCCAGTTGAAAAATGATATTCCTAGTGCTTGACAGTTTGATTTTATCCCAGTGAGTTGGGCGTGTGTTTGTGGAGCACCTGGACCTATTGGCTTAGCAGGAAAGAAGAAACTAGATCGAGGTTATGTATGTGTATTATGTGTATTAAGGCAAAGGTGCCATATTTGGCCAACAATTTAAATGGATGAGGCTACAAATCAGCAAATCAAGAGATTTGGCTTTGGTACTTATTGCCCCCCCCCCCCACCCCATCCCTTTCAAAATTCTGGCATTCAGGGACCACACTGTTTTTATTTTGTTTAACTTAGCGCATCTGATGCCAGTTCTTAATTTTTTTTAAACCTCGAATGATCTCCTTCTCGCCTTATGACTGAGGACTCTAGGACCTCCCCTTGGTCAATGTGGAGTTGTGTCACAAATTCAAAGCTCGTTTTTAGAAAAAATTCCAGCTGTGCCTACAGGTGCATCTTTGATACGTCACTTCCTCAACTTTCCATTGAGTTCCTCAGTTGTCACTTGTGCTCAGTCTGACACCCAGTGAAACCGTTCTCATTTGCAGTAACAACACAAAATGTTTCGCTTAACTTTAGGTTCTCCTCAGAAAAATGCAACCATGATTCGTTCTCTGGGACTTTTTGAACATCCGTCATTTACACATCATTTTAGGTATCTATCAGTAATGCTGGGGACATTGTTAGCTGTCCATTCTTTCAGGTTTCTAAGCTCTATACCCAAGTTAAAATAAGTTGCTAAAGAATAGAACACTTGAACTCGTCTGCCTAAGTACCTCTGTGAATTAGGCTTTAGTGATAATACTAGGTTTTGAGGAGCACTGATGTAAGAAATAACAGGATTTTAGACAACTGTCATACCTTCTTCAAAACTACAGTTGACAACATTGTACATTTTGCTACCTGATACTTTTTATGTATGATCCATACAATACATTTCTCCTTAAATTCATTGCCCTGGAATGTTCTCTACAGGAAATTTTTTAGGCTTTTCTTTACCAGAGAATGAGAAATATGTAACTAAAAGTGGTTTTATCAACTAAAATAGCAGCTCGCCTTAGGTGCATGATGGATCTATTTCTTAGTTCTTTTGAGTTGGTTTTTCTCGTCACCACTGGAGAGTACATAGAGAAACACCTTTGGTACATAGAAGGAACACCTCTCCACCGAATTTTGTTTTATATAATTCTTTTAAGATTTTATTTTTAGGTGATGTCTACACCTAACGTGGGGCTCAAACTCACAACCTTGAGATCGAGAGTCATGTGCTCTACCGACTGAGCCAGCCAGGGGCCCCCCTTATATAATTCTTTTTTATTTTGGTTTTGTTAGATAATAACAAGAAAGAACAGTATACAAATACTTAATGTTATCCACAGTTATTTAGGTGAGGTATAACTGACATATAACATGTTATTAGTTTCAGACATACAACATAATTCAAGATTTGTGTGTATGTTACAAAACTACCACCACAATAAGTCTACCTAACATCCGTCACCATAGGCAGTTATAAAAATTGTTTTTCTTGTGATGAGAACTTTTAAGACCTGCTCTTTTCGTGATTAATTTTAGCATGAATTATTTATTTTGTAGCTGGAAGTTTGTGCTGTTTGACCTTCAAGTATCTCTGACCTGCACGTACACTTTATTGTAGTAGAACATTTGTTTCAGTTGTTAAATTGTAAACAGTAATTTTAGGATTAAAACTTACTTAGAGATAGCCGTGCCCCCCTTGGCACAAGGGACGAGGACAAAATCAAGAAAGTTTCAAACAGAAAAGCAGAAACTCTTTAACAGACCCTGGTTAAAGCACTTACAAGCTCTTTGAGGGCGGAGACCATGCCTGTCATTTCTCACCTGGCCCAGGGCCCAGGATGGAACTGGAATACAGCGCTTACTTGTGGAAGGAATAAGCGTGCAGAGACATGGCTAAACATACGTACTTCTTTAAGAAACCTCAGAATTTGTTTTTGCCCCCGATGAGCTAAAAATGTATAAAAACGTTGTGCATCATTATATATTATGAAGGTATCCGTGTAGCTCATGACTTTCTTGTTAAAACTCACTGAAAATAAGATGACCTGATGCTCGTTTAAGAAAAAATCTTTTTAACTCAAATTTACAGAAAGAATAAGAAACAGTGATTGCCCTGAGTAGCCATAATATTAATGTTTGGCTTATTGTCTATGATGGCCATAATAATTCCTACTGTATTTTCATACAGTGAAGTGATGTTTCTGATGTTTGTTTTAGTTACATTGGAATGTGTTATATTTATTTCTTTGTTTTCATTTTGATAAGAAAAGTACGAGCTTGTGTTATTTATAAAGATGTTTGGACTTCACATGTCAGTATGCTGGTGAAATGCTGGGTCACCCTGGTCTTTGCTTAGCAATATGTAAAAAGTAGCTAATAGTGGGCCGTTAAGCTCTAAAATCCAAGAATAATCCATTTTCATTTTTTCTGGCTGAAAAGATTAGGTAAACTACAAGCAGCATAAATCTCACATAAATGCCCATATGCCGTATAGCTAAACGTTTTAATAAGAATATTTGAGCATATATCAATGTATAACAGCCTTTTCCTCTTACCATCTGGTATTTAGTCTCTGTCAGTTAATATCTCTTAAAAAGGAAAAAGAGTTCTTAACTACTTATTTTTAGTACTTTATTGCTTATTTTATCTGTCTTGGTTAAATAGGTTGTATTAAGATTTTGGTTTCCTGCCACTTTTTTTTGAGACAGGCAGAACAGTGCTTTTTAAACACTTAATCACATATGAATCCCCTGGAGATCTTATTAAATGCAGATTGTGGTTCACAAGTAGGTCTTGGTCCTAAGCTCTTTACTGGCTACCAGTTCCCAGTTCCCAGGTGAGGTACAGGTTGCTGGCCCTACGACCATGCACTGAGTTGGAAGGTTCTAGAGACCAGCCAGCCATATGTGGAGGGTGGGGTAGGGCTGCTTCTAGAGGATGGTAGTCACACAGAAGACGTAAGGAGGGGGCCATCCTGGCATCCTGGCCATCCTAGGCTCTCTCAGCTTGTTAGGACAAGACTCCTTTGTGTCCTCTGTGGACACGGAGACTTGAATGATTTCAGTAAGTCGCTATGGTCACAGTGCTTGAAAATGAGTGAGTTTTGAATTTGAATTCAGCCTTTCCTCAATACATAGCATGTATTCTTTCTGGCATCTACTTCTAGAGATGGCCTAGAGAATGTTTTTATCTTCTGCCACCTTAAACGTGGGTATATTTATTCTGTGGCTGCGCACCACTTTATGTGTTTTTGGAAGGTTAACGGATAAGACCGTGAGTTTCAGTGTTAACCTTGCCACTCACTGGCCGTGTGACCAGTAAGGCAGTTAACTCTCTAAGCCTCAGTTTCCTTATCTGTAAAACGATTGAAAGATCATCTAAATAAAGTGCTCAGTAAGCACTCAATAAGTATCACTTACTGTTGACACTTGTGCCTAGCCGTGATTCCTATCATAACTTGGATGGACCTTGAAAACATTATGCTAAGAGAAAGAAAGCAGACACAAAAGGTTTCATATTGTCTGATTCCTCTCCTACAGTTTATGTGGAATAGGCAAGTCCACAGAGACAGCCGGCTGATTAGCAGTTGCCAGGGGTGGAGTGGAGCAGGGCGAATGAAGGGTAGTTACTTGGCGGGTATGGGGTACACTCCCGGCATGATTAAGATGTTTTGAAACAAGAAAGAAGTGGTGGTGGCACACACGGTGAATATACCAAATGCCACTGAACTGGACACTTTAACATGGTTACTTGTGTATTACGAGAATTTCACCTCAATTTTTAAAAATCATCTATGGAAAATTGCCTCATTGAGAGAGGCATTACATCTACAGAATGGGTTTGTATTTTAAAATAACTTCATGGAATCATATAAAGCATTTCCTGATGTTCTGAGATGTGTTGGAAACACAGAGGAATGGCTTATTTTGTAACAAACACTATTGCCTTGAAACTTTGCCAGTCCAAGTCAATCTTTTCAGAAGACCAGACCTCCTCAGTTTTCTGGCTCCAAAGTGTTCAGGACATAAGCCCCCTATACTCTCTTCTTTAGTTATTAAAAACCATACCATC
Source organism: Eumetopias jubatus (assembly GCF_037043125.1). Classification (NCBI taxonomy): domain Eukaryota; kingdom Metazoa; phylum Chordata; class Mammalia; order Carnivora; family Otariidae; genus Eumetopias; species Eumetopias jubatus. The sequence goes on from NW_028274808.1 coordinate 6,857,290, forward strand.
GATAGCCCCAACCTTTTTTTTTTTTCTTTTGGAGCTTAATATAAATCTTTTATTTAGCTAGAATAAGTTCTCTAACTGTTCTCTCCCCCACCCCAATTTTACCTATGAGTGATAGCATACAGTATTTGACTTTCTCTTTCTGGCTTATTTTACTTAGCATAATGCTTTCCAGATTAACCATGTCATTGCAAATGATAGCCCCAACTTTTTAATCCTGAAATGTAACCCATAAATAGCCTCATTGCCGCTACTATATCATTAGCTACATGGTCCTTTTGTCATTTATAATGACATGTAGTGTTTTCATGTGACAGAAAGGGTAATTAACTTGCCTCTTGTCACAGGGCCACAGCAAGATGGAGATTGGTTTAACCCAGTTGCCTGGATTCTGTGGTGTTAACCAGTATCCTATAGTGTGTAGTTGTGGAAAAAACACAAATATTATTCTCCCGGTAGGAAAAGTCTAAACAATGTACATAGTAGCAAATTCTCTTAAGGTGGTGGTGTTTGAGCAAATTAACTACTCTTATAACCGAGACAAAGAATTTATAAAATCTGATGAGAAAAATATTTGTACTGTTTTCTTTTTAGCTTAAAATAGCAAAAAAATTAATTACTATTATTGTTCATCTTCTATAAGAAAGAAGAGATTTGCAGATGCTGAGTGTATGTTTTTATACCTCCATAAACTCTTACAACTAAGTTTTCTACCACGGTTGGTGGGGGCAAGGATGGGTAGGACAATCTCTTCTCAGTGATTAAAGTAGAGAATGAAGTATACTTTTGAACTATTTGATATTAACTAGATTCCCACAGGTTAAACCTGAGGCATAAGTTTCTGACTGTCAGATTTGATTTTAATCAGCAGATACATTGAACAACATGAAGTCTTTTGTACACAAAGAATATTGTTGTTTCCCACAAAGAAGGAAATTAAGGTGAATGTTAAGAGAAGTTAATTTGATTGGTTCTGGTTTAGAAAGTAACATTTACTGATCTTGAGCTATAGTACTTCTGATCACTCTGAATTTTCTAATTATTCTTTGGAGAAAAGGAAGTTGAAGCAATTAGTAAAAGCACCAGGACCACTAGCCAGCACTAGTACTAGATAACAATATAAACTTTTCAAATTTAAAATAAAACAAAACAAAGAAACACTGTGCTTTCCATAGGTACATTTCATTTATACCCAGAAACACTTTGGGTTTATGCTATCCTGTTTCGTTTTGGTTTTGTTTTTATTTGTAATAAATCAAATTTGCCTCGCAAAGGAGTTTAAGCAATTGCAGGCCATCACTATTTCTCTTCTGTATTGTATTGGGAATCTTAGTGCAATAAGGGAACTAAAAAGAGTATGCACACAGATTGGGAAAGGAGTAAATAAAACTGTTTATTCACAGAAGACATGATTACACAGAAAACATCAACAAATCTCCAAAAACCCCCCACAACTAGTGAGTTCAGCAGGGTTACAGGGTACAGGGTCAATATACAAAATTCAGTTGTATTTCTATGTGCTAGCAATAAACAACTGGAATTCTGATTTTTTTAAATGCCGTTTATATTAGCATCCACAGAAATTAAAATATTTAAATCTTGACAAAATATTTACGGAAAGAAATCAAAGACTTAAATAAAAAGAGAGAGATACTATGTTCATGAATTGGGAAAATGGGTACTTTTTAAGCTGTCAGGCCTCCACACACATTTTTTTTCTTGAAGTATAGTTGACGTACAATGTTATATTAGTTTCAGGTGTACAACAAAGTGATTCAACATATGTATGCATTAGGAAGTGATCACCATGGTAAATCTAGCTACTCTCTGCCACTATACAAAGTTGTTACATATTAACTCTATTCCCTATGCTATATTGCCTCCAGTGTCTTATTTATTTTATAACTGGATATTTTTTTTAAGATTTTATTTATTTCTTTATTTATTTGAGAGCGATAATGAGAGAGAGAGAGAGCGAGCATGAGAGGCGGGAGGGTCAGAGGGAGAAGCAGACTCCCTGCTGAGCAGGGAGCCCGACGTGGGACTTGATCCCGGGACTCCAGGATCCTGACCTGAGCCGAAGGCAGCCGCTTAACCAACTGAGCCACCCAGGCGCCCCTTATAACTGGATATTTGTACCCTTTACTCCCCTTCTCTTATTTTGCCCATCCACTTACTCTCTTCCCCTCTGGCAACTACGGGATTGATCTCTGTATCTAGCAGTCTGTTTCTGTTTTGTTTGTTTGTTTTGTTTTTTAGATTCCACATGTAAGTGAAATCAGATGGTATTTGTCTTTCTTTTTGGTTCTCCCCATTTTGATCTATAGATTCAACTTAGTTCCATTTACAGGCTCAGCAAGATTTTCTTGTAGATATCAACAAGCTGGTTCAAGTTGCAAAGCACTTTTGAAACAGAAGAGCAAAGTTAATTTGGATAATCGCACAATAGAGAAATCTAGGTGATAGTTAAATGAGAACTCCCTGTACTGTAAGTCTAAAATTATCCAAAGTAAAGTGTTTTTAAAAATCAAGTATAATTTATGAGGCTTTATAATAAAAAATGGTACCTCCTGCCCTGTTGTTTCCCAGCCTGGATTTTTCACTCCTAAAATAGCCTTCTGATATTTTACCTACATATTTCTAAATAAAATGGTTTCCTTGCCATTTTTTAAAATTAACTTTGAGACATTGTCTGTAGAGTTCCTTCTGTGGAAGATCAAACTAAGACTGTATGGCTGCCTTTCAGTCCCACCTCCTCTTCTGTTCCCCAGTCTACTCACTGTGGTTACAATTTTTGTTTAACATTTTATATATGCATATAAATACACATTCACATGTGCATACGCACGGGCATGCGCGCACGCACACACACACACGCGCACACACACACGCACACACACACACACACACAGACATAAATGAGTATGTGGACGCTGTTTGAACTGAGCCATGTAATGTACTATGGTTGTCTCTGGTAATTTGTGTTTGTTGGTTTTCCTGAGCTAATCATTGACAATTATTTTGATTGCTTAGTTTTCTATGCAACTATCACCAACTGACTGCAAAAATTTCTAAAAGCATTGTAATTCTTCTCACAAATCTGTCTCTACATCAGATTACCTTCCAATCCCATTTAGTTTTTCTTAGAGGCACCACGCATGAGCCCATTTGTTCTCTTTCCCTTGAGACTGGTTGCCTCTAGGTCTGCAGAGCTGCTGCTAGCCAGGGACTTCCCATCACTGTGATGCCAGGAATTCCACTCTTGTTTGGTTTGGTCTATGTTTTCAAGCTAGAGGCTTTTATCAAATGGGTATAAAGTCATGTTCAGTAATGAGGCATTGAAAAGCTGACTGAAACTCTGCCTGTCTGAGTGGTGTATAGATAATTTGATGTGAATGGAGGCATTTGAGATCCAAGCTTTTTAGTAGTTGTATGTCTTTTTTCCCCTGGGCTGATCTGTGTCCCCAGGAAAGAATGGCTGGTGTCCCAGGGGAAGGGTTGGAGAGGTTTTCCCTAGCGCTTTCCACCATTGCTCTCAGAGCAGCCGGTTTGACTTTACTTTTGTCTTATTCCAGGGGTGGGTGGGCTACAGGGTAGTAAATATCTCTTTTTTTTACCCTGTTCTATACCCCATCTTCAGACATATCCAGTACCACCAATTTCTTTGCCTTCAGAGTCTGTGAAGGGAATTGGATGCTTCCCAAAGATCTCTTTCTCTAGACACTTAAGTTTGAACTTTCTTTGCCCTTCTAAGTCATTTATCATTTACGCATCTGCTTTGCAACTTCCAAAATACCCTGTTTTATCTGCTGTAGACTCTTCTCGTTCTTTTAAATTCTATCCTTTTAGTTGAGTATTGGGGAGAAGGTGAACATAAAGATGTGTTCATCTTGCTATGTGTTAACCATTAAGTCAGCTTCACTGTCTTCCTTGTAAATGATGCTGTTATGGACTTGCTTTCAATACCAGTGCCATTTTCTGGCTTGGGTTCACTGTAGCTCCACTGACTCACATTGTTCAAATGAAATGATAGATGTGTGTGAAACAAGAGAAGACCATTTGTGTTTTGCCTAGTATGGAATTAACTGTGTGGTCACGCCTACATTGTGGTAATTTGTCTCGTCAGTAGCTGTTAATCTAATAATAAGTCAAGTGGTTCCTATTTAAATTCATCAACAGGGTTCAAGTTTTATGAACAACAGTTTTAAAATATCAAAAATATTATATCCATTCACAGTGGATGCTGAAATAACTCAGCCCTCATTTTAAGGTCTATAAACATGGGATTTGATCCTCTGTATTTATGCAACCCAATTGCATCTTAGTTATTTTTATTCTATCACATATATGATGGGAAATATGTTGGGTTAAACTTTTAGTTCACTCACAGCCTTAGCTGTGATCTTGCAGAGTAGATTTTCCCAATATTGAACACTCTACTAAGCTAAAGATAACTTTGGCTAATGAAAGAACTAAAGTGAAAAGCTTGCACTATGTTTCTGATTTGATGATTTCATTACAATCAAATCAGTGTTTTCTGCTATCTCTGTTCAATATTAATTTCTGGGATGCCTACCTAAATTCAATTTATTAATTCACTTGCCAAAATTCTACTATAGATGCCTTATGGCTTTATTTTCATAACATTTAGAAAGGGTCAAACTCAGAGAACATAAATTTTCTCCAGGAGGTTCAGTTGACATTTTAATGTGGACTACATTTGAACTCAAATGCCACACGCATTTTTAAGACTGGTTCCTTGGATTCTCTCACTGGTACATTATGTTTCTCACTATCCTAATTCTTTCACATTGCCTCATGTCTTAAATGAACCTGATTTTGAAGCTTTTTACATTTTACTTCCTGGGCTAATCACAGATTTGTAGGGAACCACACAGATGTTGTTAGTGTGTCTCTATAAATGATATCATACATTGATAAAAGTAAGGCAAACACTATGTTACTTAATGTTTTAACCACCTCTAAATAGCCAGGTAGAAACATGATTTCACTGTACCATTTTTTTCATACCCTCTTTCATTGATCTTATGAAGATATCTATCTATCTATCTATCTATCTATCTATCTATCTATCTATCTATCTATCTATATTGGTTAGCCAGTAAAATCAGGGGAAAGCAAAAAAGAGACTTAACTGACAAAATGCTCATGTACACCCAGAGCTAAGTGAAGTTGGAATTAGGGTCTTTGAGAACACAACTCATCACTTCCTCTCTCTATAGTGAAGACACATTGCCCTGCATCATACTCCATTCCCATTCTGTCATCTGGGGCTCAGCACCCTCAGAGCTTTCTCATGTCTTTTCTGGATTGTTCTTCTGCCATGTACCCTGCAGATACAGTGATATAAACAGGGTATATTATTATACCTTACCATAGGAATCTAACCAACCCGATTTTCTTACCACTTCTTCCAAAGCACCCTTTAGCCACCGCCCCCCCCAAAAAAGAACCCGCTTTAATCCTGCCTTGGCATGTGGCATTCTCTCCGTGCTGGAATGTCCCCTCCCCTCCTCACTCTTGTCTCTCTTTGCCTGATGAACTCTTACTCATCCTTTAAGACTCTGTTTCAAATGTCACCTCATCTGTGGACGCTTCCTTGATTCTCTTAGACAGAGTTAGTTTGCTTCTTCTATAGGTTCCCACAGTACTGTTTTGAGAAATCACCATTTGTGGTTTGCCTTCATGGCTCCTGCCAGAGGGTGAACTCCTCTGGGATTGGGTTTGTGTTTTCAGGACCTAGCGTGGGTTCTTATTCACCGTCGGCTCTCAATACGTTGTTCACAGACAAGCGGTTAGTGAGATGAAGAAAACAGTGTTGAGTGAATAAATGCCTGCATTTTAAAGTAAGATACAGACCGGTGCTGAGAATTGTCATTCAGATTCTGTATCTTGTTATTGTCTTTATTACACCAGCATGTGCACTTTTTCTTAGAAATATTTAAGACCAAGCTCCCATAGATGGGTCTTAATCTTAGAAACTGCCAAACAGGAAAACTGCCTCCTTATCCCCAGTAATTCAGCAAAACAAACTTAAACTTTATGTTGCAACTCTAGAAAAGAGCGTGGATTCACTGAATGTAAGAAATGAAATTGCAGATGAAAAATAAATACGGGATATGTAATTCAGTTGATTATTTTTGTTATAAAATTCTATTGGTGCATGGAAATAGGAACAGATTTTCAGGGAGTTTGCTCATCAAGTAGAGATGACTATAGAATCTTGAAAATTGTTGAATTAAAAGCAAAAACATCATTTTGATCATTTAAAATATGTGAGTTCAAATACAATAATAAATAATAATACTGAAGGCTTGTTTATGAAACATTTTATCCTTCCAAAGCCTGGGAAGGATTTTCAAATTGTTTTAGGAGAACTTCTGAAAATATTAGTCCATGTTAGAAACAAAATCACATACCAGAAGGGCTGCTTTTTTAATTTAAGCTTATGATCTATCTTCTCCTAATAAATGTTTTTTTTTTAAATTAATAAAATCCTGGAATATTTACTGAGGATTGTCTATAATGACTCTTTAAATTGGAAACTTGGAATTCTTAAAAAGGTATTTCAGATGTTTGTTATTGGGGTGGTGTTTAGTATTTGCCCTCACTAGAATAATAACCCAGATTTCTAGTCATTGGAAACTTTTTTTTCTTAAAGAAAAGCATTTATTATTCATAAGATTGATGCAGCATGAAGATTCTGATGGTACTTTGGTGTGTAAGACACATCTGGTTCAGATCTGTGGAGTACATAGTCACTGTTGGGTTTTTTGTTTTGTTTTGGCTATATCTTCAAAGTGGTTTATTATCCACCGAGAGCCTAATGAATCTATAATAAATGTTCTGATTATTGTGTCACTTGTAGGTACTGTGGTCTTTGGAACTGGGTCACTGGATTTCTGAGGAACCGTTTGAACTTTCTAACTACTTCCCTGCAGCTCCTGTAAGTCAGATGTTATTTTATTATGGTAAATACAATTCGGAATTCTCAGGAAATTATTATTTGCATAGATATGGACTCAGGTTTTGGTTAAGTCAAGACCAATTATGCTCGCAGTTAAAAACACATTTTCATAGAACTTTTCATAATACTTTTTTATCCGTTTGTGAGAACAAATGTGGGAATGTGAGAATATTCTGCAAAAAATCGTATGGAATGAAATCTTAAAGAATTTTAATTACGAAAGTCCTCAGGATTGAGAAAAAGAAGAAATGAAAAAGGACTAGATTCTTGAGATGGTATGATGTCTTATTTACTGCTTTAAGAAATAAAGCTGTTACTGCTCTTAGAGATAGAACTGATAGGTATAAAAGTCATGGCCTGCTGGCAACATGATGTGGTCTTTATGTTCTGATGCTCTTCCCAAATGCAGCTTCAACTTTACTGCATTTTAAATTTTAAATATTTTGAATGCTTAATGGAAGTTCTAATTTTTTAAAAGATTAAGTAACAAATAGGTAATTTCAGGTTTAATTGGAAGCAGGATCATGTAGATGTTGGCTTTCATTTTCAAAAAAGTTACCTGGTTTGTGACACAGTTTATGCTTTTGGAAGATTAATACCTCAGAGAGAAGTGGCAATTTTTATCTATGACCAGGGCTGGTGTTATTTGCTGTTATTTGAAGTATGCGTAGGACGTTACCCTCTCATCACTCATTTATCTAGGTTGTTGGGTTGCTTTTATTTTCATTTTTAAGATTATCGTTTTGATTTTCCCTCCACTTTATAAATATTTTCTTAAGGAGAAAAAACATTCCTCTTGGCAAGACTCTGTTTGATGTACCACATAAGGAATTGAAGTGTAAAGACACAAATCCCCCCTACTCTCTGTCATAAGAGAGTATACATAACTCTGTGTAACACAGTGCGGCGTGTCTTTGAAACGCATTTCACCTGCCGGCGTGGGCACACGGTATCAAGTATGCTGTTGCCAATTTTTCCCATCTTATCACTGGTCCACCTCAGTGTCTGCGGTGTGGTCATCGAGACATCACAGAAACTTAGGGTTTCTTTTGCAGTGGAGATATCTTCTTATTACCAGATAATGTTTTAACTTGGTACAAAGCTGTGCTCTGTTGAATTTATAAAGCCTACTTAAATGTAACAAGAGAGACTGTTCAAAAATGGGGAGGTTCTTTCCTCAATATATTTGTCGGGGAAGCACAGTGAAGTGGTAGAGAAAGTGGCGTGCCGGACTCTTCCAGAGTCCATAAACTGACTTGAAACACGCAACAAATATTAGTATTCTCAAACGAAGTTGGGGTGGAGGCATATAGAGGGAAAATAAATTACATAAGAAAAAACGGAATAAAGAAAAAACATAGTTGAAGAACCCCATAAGGTGAAGACAGACGTGAAGTAACTGCTGGTTTCAAATTTGGCCCTTAGCTTCCTAGCAGCAGCTGACTCCAAGGTAAATACGTGAGAAATTGCTTCCAAATTATAAAGCATTACACGAGGTACATTAGTGTTAATTGTACTATGAAAACTTCAAATGGAGTTAAAACTCTAGGGGTTTAAAGTTTTTCAGCCCTGAGCTTAAATCCATGCTCTCAGAATTTTCTGTAAAGATTTGAATCTATTATAAACATCAGATTTTGGTTTTGCACTCCAAAATGCTTTTTTTTTTAAGTGTGCTGGTGGACATTAAAAAAAAAAAAAGACTTTAGGGGTGAATCTAGCTTTGTATGTGCTTTAAATAAAAGGTTTTTTCAACCACAAACTAAACTGTAGCCTACTTCTCTAAAGTATAACTTAATAGAAAAAAAAAAGACCTTTGTAATAGAATAGTGAGGAAAACATAGTAAAGTCTCTTTGTCATGGAATTAAATGTATAATTTTCTTCATCATTAAAAATCGAATCTTTCCTTGTCATGAGGCACAATCAGTTGTTTCCGAATCAAATCACAAAATCGTATTATCATGAAGGTTAAATGTTAATTATCTAATAATTTATATTTAATTACTAAAAATACCTTCATATTTAACAGCCAGGCAGAAAAAAAATAGTACAATCTTCATATAAACTGAAAGAACACACATTTCTATTAATTTCAGAGATCCTGGAAGTTTTCACCATTTAAACTTGAAATATATATTTGAGCATTAACTTAAAACTATGCTGTCAACACGTTCGTAAATATGCTGATTTCAAAATGAAAGTTTAAAGCACCTAAGAGGAGGAGGAAAAATGCGTTAACTATGTTTTTTCTTTCTCCAAGTATTAAACTGCAAATAAGCACTTCCCAGAAAAATCCCTGAATATATAATATATTTTTATGGCTTAGAGATTTTTTTCTTCCTTTCAGTTATGATAGTGGTGCTGAATTCAGGACATATGGATATTTACACAATCTATAAACAGGGCTTAGAAAAATGTAGCTCCAAGGTTATCTCTACTGTATAGCCTAAGTGTTCTGTTTTCCAGTTATTTACGGATGAAGCCGGCACAACATTCTTGGTTGTGACAACAGAGTCTGTAAATTGTCAGTCTTAAATTTGCAGGCTTAGATTTATCTTCACATAGGCATTCTACCAGGTCACAATACCAGGGCTGTGCGTCGGTGCATGAGTGATGCAGGTTTGAGTGAGGAGGTTTTACGGGGCTCTAAGCTGGAGCTCGTGGATCCCTGTGGCACCTGAGCGCATGCTGCCTCTCTGAGGTGGACGAGGGCACAGTATGCAGCCTTGTCTTTTAAAGCTTCAGGATTAGGTCTCTGAAAATAAGAGTAGTCGGCCACCACTCCTCAGGTGTGTGCAGGCATCTAGAAATCTGCTGGTCGGATCATCATGGTTGTGGCCTTGAGCGAGTAGCCTGAGCCTTTCCAGTAGTACCACTTAATACCGTTGAACTTATTTGTGTTCTGCTTCTGTGGGTAGTACATTCCGTTCAAGTTGGAGGGACCACATGCATCAAACCACCAGCCTGTGAAAGTAAGACGCAGAAGGAATTAGGAACTAGGTAACCCCAACTCTGTCTCACCGTGGCATTAGAAACACTCAACTAACCCCCCCGTCAAATTCCGTGCATTTTAAGTAGACACATGCAAAGATTCAGGGGTATAGAATGTGCCCCACTGACAGATGAGAGTGATGGTTTTCCAGCTTTACCCAAGTTAAATCCTAGTTCCATATGGCAAATGTTTTTATGGGCTGTTGTACTCCATTTTCCTTGTGTGGAAAGACCAGTCACCCATAGACATGCATGGCACGTCTTCCCTGGTGCTGATTTAGTGATCACCAGAGTACAGTGGAAAGTGGGGATAAGTCAAAACACTGAAGAATGGTTGGATGACCCTCACTGGATTACTTTCTGGTTCCAGCAACTTAGTGGACCAGACGGATTCAGGCTTCCCTCCTTCTACCAAACATTTTTTTTTTTTTAATGATTCCAAATTTTAAGAATTCAGGGGAGCTAGATGAAAAGGAAATCTTTAAGTCCTAGAGACAAAAAGGAAATTGAAAGTGATAGTGGTGTGCTCACTGAGGTGAGGGGAGCTGCCTGGCACAGCAGCAGGGGGAGGGGTGGGTCTGCATCGACACCTGAATGGCCATGCTTGGGGTTTTGATGCTTTTACCTAGAAACAAGAGTGTGCCAGAAGCCCTGGTTTTCAAGGAGAAGGAATGACCTAGATCTACATAACCTAAATAAATCTCAGACATTGTGTTGAGAGTACACATACAGTACGATGCCATTTACGTAAGATTTTAGAATATAGGAAAAAACAACTGTTCATGGTATCTGCGTACCTAGTACAATAAATAACTAATGTGAATGAACCTGAATTCATTGCTCGCCCCACAGGCAGGTATTGGCAGGACAGCTTTAGTTGTATCTGTGAAGTTTTATTTCTTTAAATAAAAAATATTTTGATGTAATGATTATATTATATTTACACATTGGACTGTGATGATCGATTATTTCATCCAGTTACAGCTCATGTCTTGAGCGGATTCAGATTAACGTCGATTTGATAAGACATTTGTGTGTGTTATTCAGAATCCTTGAAAGTATTCAGGAATGTTGCAGATTTATAGATCTGTCTGCCCTAGAGCCTGTTGGCTGACGTAACTATAGAATTTGCTGTCCCAGCAAAAACCTAGCTGATCATTAGCCTGGTTTGCCCGGGGCCCAGACAATGGGCTGGGGCCTGAAATCCTACTGCTTCACTTTCTCTCTTGGGCTGTGTGTTTCTCCCCAGTCTCTCCCACTTCTACTCCCAGCCCTAAATCTTGATTCGAGTAAATAAATATATTGTTTCCTTGGTTATTAATGCACTTCTCCTAGTCTCTTGAGTAGCTCATGACATACGGGTGGTCTAAAAACCACCGCCCTCTTGAGTGGACAGCTGGGTTCAGTGTGGGAATGGCAGATGGGAAAAAAGGATTCGGTACATTTGGTCCCCCCAACCCACCCTTTTTCCCCTTTTTGTTGGCTTCAAAAAGGTTGAGGGAGACAGTCAGCTTTTACACAATCAATATAATAGCTTTCTTTCATTGAAATAATTATTGAAATAAACATGGCTAATAGAGAAGACCTGTGTTGCCAGTATATATTATGTAGATACATATAAATATATTATCTAAAGAACCACAGGACCGATTTTTTAATGGATTCTAATTCTTTCAGTATTATTTTAAAGACAGGAAAATTATTGAATTTCAAACTATTTTCATAAATAAATCCTTTCTCTTGACCGTAAATGATTCTTCACTGACGTGCAAACACATGAAAAGCTTAGGTCTTGTTTATGTAGTTACCTTATATTTGTCAAATAAATCGACCACAGCTCTTACCTTTTTCTTTCCTGGGTGAGTAAAGAATGAATTTTTGGCAATATAATTTCCAGTCTCTACAAATTAAACCCTGCCAACTTCCTGTTTGCCTTTACGTTGTTTGTACTCTCAGCAGAATTTTTGTTGCTGGTTTAAGTCTTTCAATATTTTTGAGAACTCACTTGATAGCATTTGTCAAGCTTTTTTCTTGTCTTGGTCACAATTAAGTGGTTCTGGCCATTCGATTTTTAAACTTTTAGAAATTGGAAGAGTAAATTTTCTAGCAGTTGGTCCCTGTCATTGAACTTTTAAATGTTGCTGGATACTAATCTGGCCATTTTAAGTGACTGTTAAAATAGTCTCTTGTTTCTGGGTGTGGTTTCAATTTTTTTTTTTTTTTTTTAGAGCAGTCTGATATGAAAGGTAGGGAGCAAGAAGCGCATGAGCATAAACACCATGATTTAAAGTGGACAACTGTTCTTTTTAATTTGGTGCACTAAAAAGAAAAAAAAGCAGGTTGGCTAATTAGTTTCTTTGTAAGTATTTGCTGTATATTAATGAAATCTTTAAAGAAAGATACCTGGAAATTCCATGTTTGCACAATGAATTATTAATTAGAAACTCTTCTATGCTAATGTATCTATGTCTCTGTTTTGGTTGCCGTTTTGAATTTTTAACCTTCTTAATAAAGCAAAATGAAATTAAAGCGTGGCTCTGACATCTGCTACTCAGCAAGCACCAGCTCAGGAAAGCTTGCTGGATATCAGATGTCCCCTCTCTGTGCCAGAGTGACGTCCTGAAGAGACACAGTTGGCCTGCTGACAATTCCAGCTCCGTATCACAATCTTAAGACTCAACAGCCTGAAAAGGTGAAAAACAAATCTCCCTACATCTAGTAAGTCTATTTGTGAAATGTGGACATTGTCACCAATCACAAGTTCAAGTCCAAATAGCCAGGCTTTCACTCTATGAAATTCTTCCTTGCCAAAACAAATAGGAAGAGAGAAAAGTCATCCCACCTCCTGTGAGCATTTGTGAACATTTGCAAATACATTTGTCGTTGTCTGCATCCTTTGTGCTAAAATCATTTCCTGGTTGGCTTATGCTGCTTATTTTGCCGGCCGTCCCTGTAAGTCCTTTAAGGTGAATCCTGCAAGCATGCAAAGAAGAAAAAAAAAAAGAAAAGAATATAACATAATTGGCTTGGGCTGTTGATTTACCATAGTGGAAAATTTTTTATAATGAAGAATTCCATTCTGCAGAAATGCATTCTGTACTGGTTAGTGTACTAATATGTACTCTGGACAAAATATTTTTGCACTGGTATAAACAGGAACCAACTTATCATCAAATCCTTAGGCAATGAGGAATGTTTTCATGAAACCTTCAGCTCGTATCACTTGCACAAGCATCAGCAGGGGCTTCAGGGCCCACTGCTTTCAGATAAACAGGAGGGGTGGAAATACAACGTGAAACGGTCCTCTTTCCAGGTCTCCAGGCATCATCCATACAGGAATGAGAGTCTTGAGATAACCAGACAACTTCAAGCATCATGATTTTCAGTGGGGTGGTAGGGATGGGCAGGCTAGTAGGCAAGGAAAGGATCATTGAATTTGGAATAGAAACCTACAGAACTATATAGAAAATACATTCTTGTGGCTGCCTTGCCTCATTTCTGTAGAGTATTGTAATAAACTCGCTAGACATTGAGAAATGAATAAGTGTGATACTAAGTTCGACACTAGATAATAGCCCATACTTTTAGAAGATTGCAAAAATCTGGCTTGCATCAGTGATCTATGTGCCAAGGAGGAGAGAGAAGGGACAGAGACAGTATGGTAACACTGCTTCAAGAGAGCCCATGGGCAGATTGGCACAGTACAGCTCAGAGCAGGGCTTCATATGCTGGTGGGTGCCTCTGCGGGATGTGGACTTACTGTGTGGGGACATGGGGTATGGCAGTGTGGGAGCCCGGATCATTGAGTCTTCGTGACCCGGGGATCCTACAGAACGAAACCCTGTGATGTCCCAGGGAGAATTGTACTCTGAGTCCCCAAAATGATGCTCATCTTTCATTAAACCACTACCTTGAAAGGAATATGATTTCCAAGAATTCATGTTGGAACAGAGGGTAGAGAAGAGAGGAAAGGTTCCCCAGGGACTGTCTCTAACCAGACCGTGCCAGGCACTTTCACGGGTGTATGCGTGGAATGCACGTACCAGCCCTGAGAGTCAGGCGTTTCTTCTGTTTTTACGTATAAAAATGTTGAGGTTCCGAGATAGGAGTGTGGTAGAGCTAGAATTTGCACCAGATGCATCTAACTCCTCTGTTATGGTTCTACCCTGGGGGACCTTTACCAGAGATGTTTGCTTACCGAGGAGGGGTTATGCAAAGATGGGGGTATGGAGCATGCCAAATGGAGTTCCATAAAGTGTTGGTTCTTTTTTTTTCCAAAGATTTTATTTATTTATTTGACAGAGAGAGACACAGCAAGAGAGGGGACACAACACAAGCAGGGGGAGTAGGAGAGGGAGAAGCAGGCTTCCCGTGGAGCAGGGAGCCCGATTGCGGGGTTCAATCCCAGAACCCTGAGATCATGACCTGAGCTGAAGGCAGACACTTAAAAGACTGAGCCACCCAGGCACCCCCATAAAGTGTTGGTTCTAAGTTGCTTTTGTGTTAATGACTTAGATTTAAAATTGTTTTTAGTACTGTAGCTCTAGAAACCATCATAAGGCACTGGCTGAATTTCTGAATTTCAGTGTTATCCTCATGTTTCAAAAATGACCCTGGTCCCTGGCGTAGCCTCTAATTAACCTGCTGCAAAGCATTTATGTAAGTTCTACTCATCCCTGGGATTTTGAAACACTTTAATTTTTTTCCAGGCCCTTCTCATTAATCACAGATAGGGTTGGGATAAACCGCTTTGCTTGTCATTACTCCTTTCTAGCCTCTTCTCCCCTTACAACAATGTCAGTTCTCGTGGGACTCATGACACGTCCCCAAAGTGAAGCAGAATCTGGGAGAACGCGACCTTTTATTTGTCCTTATGAGAAAGGTTGTATCATTTTTAGATCCTTCTCTTATAGGGCCCCCTGGTTTATAGTTGGTTTCTTTTAAATTTGGTTAATAAGAATAACCACATTTCTTGAAATTGCTTTATATTGCTATCAGTTTGAGTTTATAGAACAGTGGAATGTAAGAAGCAAGGTCAGCATTGAATAATGAAATCTGCATGTTTGAATAGAGCTGCCAGAATGTTTGCGAAGAGTGACCAGTCGTCAAGGTTTAACATACAAGTAGTTTTTAGTTTTAGCAAAAAACAAAAACAAAAACAAAAAAAAACTGTTGATGCATTTGTCCTTTCCTCATGACATTTATTTTTCAGTTTTCCAGCATTTGGAGGACACTTCTTTGGAAAAAACCCAAGTCTGTGGCTGCAGACAGTGGTATTCTGAGACACCTGTGTTATTTACTCAGCCATGTCACAGTCCCTTATCACACCACTGTGTTTTACTGGGACAGTCATGGTTTCGATGCAGTATCTGCCGTATCCCGCCACATAGATTAAACCGAGCTTTAAATGAATGTGTGCTCTTTTAAATGGCGTCTGCCAAAACTGATCGCATTTCTAAAGGAAGTATCTGTTAAGAACCATCTCAATTTAAAATATTTTTATAATGTCAGCATACAAGGGTAATGACCCATTTTGTAAAATCTCCTTATATAAAGTCTAATCCTTAATTTTTGTGTTTCTTTCTTTTTTTTAATTTTTTTTTTTCAATTCCTCTGTTGTAAATTCCTAACTGTTGCCAGTTGAAAAAATATTTAGCTTGGAGGTAAAACAATGACCAACCACTCGTGTCTAAAAATTCACTGAAGTTTTGATCTCTTTGGAGTCAACTTGGGGCTGCAGCGAGGCCCAAACACCTATCTTTTCATTCATCTGCGTCACTCCCTCTCCAAGGAGCCCTGCTCTCTCCGTAATGAGAATCGGTGGGCTCTGTTTCACTGACTGTGTAAAAGTCATGTCAGTGCTCGTGGTACGTGACCATCTTCAAAATTTTGACCCCAACCCCACCCCCGTTTCTAAAGCAGGACCTACTGGACGTTATATGGTTCTCAGGTAGTTCAGGCAAGCTGTTCACCTTGTATTTCTGTGCTGTTCATTCACTGTGGCCCCTAGGGAGCCAGCTCAAGGACTTTGCAATCACGTTTATTTTCCAGGCTGTTCAGATTTTGGATTTTCTGTCGAGCAGAGGGTCTGAGTTGGGCGTTAATGAGATTTAGGTGGGACTATAGGCCACATATGACTGTTTCCTGGGATGTTCCTACTGAACTTGGTTGGTTTCTGACCCCAGTGCAGGTATTTTCATGATGTGTGTGCCTGTGTTCTTGAGACTCCGTCAGGGCTGTGTTGGTGACCGAATCTGAGGCCCATTCCTGTGGTGCCACCCTCCGGCCCTGCACGTGGGTTTCTGGGCACCTCCTTCCACGAGGCCATGTGCAGGTACGTGCTTTTTTGTGCCATACACAATTGCTTGTCAGGCATTCAGTGCCTCCGCTGCTCTCCGCCTCTACTCTCTTTCCGGCTTTAGAGCCAGAAACTAAATTCTGAGTCAGGGATGCCCATGCTTGTCTTGGAACATTCAACGCGAGTGCCGCCAAATGCGTGGGGAAGGCAAATACTGAGGGAGGGCTGTGAATCGGCTGTTGTTTCTACGTCAGAGAGTAAAGGACTTGCATGACTCACCCTCCCACCTAACTCTGCCACTTTTACACTTGGTAACTCTTCCTGACTTCGGGATGGAACATAACAATCAAGTGTGCTTGAAGTGCAGAAAGATATATTTAACTGTTAAAACCTTTTGGAAGGAAAACCACATAGTCATAGGTAGACCTCTGTTATGATATTGGCATGACATTTTCTAATACGGACACAGCATTCACACATTTTATAAATACTTGTTTAATGCCTGTTATCTGCGAGGCAGGGTTCATCTATGCTTTGAGGATACACAGCAGAGACAACAAACAAAATGCTGTCCTCGTGAAGTTTTCCTTGTATCATTAAAACCAAAGTTAGAATTTTAAAACTAGACCAACTTCCTGAAAGACAGCATAGAACTGTAAGAAACGAGATGTTTTTCCATTTAGGGTATCCTCCAAGTACTTCAGATTCTGGTTCATGCAGTGGGGCTCTCACTTTGTGGAATGCTCACCCAACAAATCTGTTAATATTTTTCAGTTACATACAACTCACCTGTAATTAAGTTCTTCACCGGAGAGATAGAAATGTTCATACAGTGAGTACGCCTCGTTCCCTTCCCAGTCTTTAAGGTGTATTTTAAGCACATAGGGCCGTTGATTGGTCACTTGGGAAACAAACTCATTTCCCAGCCAGTGTTCACCGGAAGGGTTCCCAAATCCCTGCAATCCAAGTGGTAAAACTCAGTCACCTCATTTATTTGTTTTTTCTTCATGTATTTGAAATCAATAGTCTATCCATTTAACATGGGATAACTGCCAGATATTCAGCAGGAATTCTTTCCTGCCCTCTGAAAATTTGGGGTCTTCCATATAAGAAACATTTTTTTAAAGGTCAGTTTTAAGAAACCAAGCTTCTACTGAAAGAAAATTAGGACTAGAGTAATTAGAACTACTTTGGGGAATCACCAATAGAAACATGAGTGTAAACAGCTCGGTTTATTGACATGGGAAGTTCTGTGAAACTGTTGGCTTACCGAAAAACGCTGAGCCTGCCATTAAAAATAAGCCTCACACTTGCATGCCTTTGTTTTGATATATAGTTTACTTTACATTGACAGGGTCATTCGTTAGTGGGGAGACTGAGACACCAGTTAAGAGGAACGCTTTGATAACAACAGTTGTCAACAGTCATTGGTTAGTTTTGGATTTGTGGGGAAGGTTCTGCAGATTTTGAAAGTTAGTTTTCACAAGAAAATTATTTTCAGATGGCTTAAAGACTATTCATACCGCTTTATATTCTTTCCAAGTCTTCTGAAAATCAATACTGCCATCTTCACGCCGCTGAATGACCGTCCACCCACCTCCAGAGGTTTCCATGTCGCAGTATGCCTGCCAATGGGAAGCGCACAATTACTGCGTGGGAAACACCAATGAGTCAGGGCTGTGTCCAAACTCACAGAAACAAGACCGATGTGGATACCTACAATATGACTTGTGCTGATGGGGTTCCCCAGGGTAAATCTTTGTGGTCTTCCAAGAAGCAGATGGTTTTAAATGAATTGAAAACCATGAATTTAAAATGATGATGAAAAATAAACAGTAATATAACACGATTTTAATGTTGATGAGAATAGGACTTTCTTGTCATCATCTGTTCTGGGCTAAAGACCCACCCCAATTGCTGACCCAGAGATCGCTGTTTCTTAGAGATTTATTGTGATTGGGACATCTTGGTGGTTTGGCCCCAAACCTCATCTCCGACCTGTAGAAATCTACAAGCTGGTGTTCACAACTCCAGAAACCTTTATGGTAGTTGTCCGTCCTTACTAACTCCTCAGAGAGTTGTGTAGAAGGAGTACTTTTGCACTGTAGGGTTTCCAAGACCCCTGTTATGTTATGCTGTGGGGTTAGAAGGCTTCTTCCATGTGGGATAAAAGTCTAATTTCTAGGTTCATCCCTCGGTATGAGAGATCTGAGGCCCCTGGGTACCCAGAATGATGTATGTGACCTGAGAGTAGCCTGGCAGCTCTGCCCCACAGATCAAGCGTTCAAGCTTCTTTGCACTTTGCTCACTGCCTGTGGTATTTCTCCTCCTAGCTCTTTTTATTTTTGCTTTTAAACTGGCTTGGTGGGTTTAAACTTTGTCCAGAACACAGAATTCCTTCTTGGGCCAGGAGCATGCAATGCTCACTTTCCACTCAGCAGGAGTTTTATTATGAAATTAAAAACCCCTGCAAATAAGATTACATAAATAGTTTTAAATAATGAGATTATAGTAGAACGAGAAATTTTCCCAGAAATTCTGTTAAGATAAAATTTCCTACAACATACGAGGTAATAAATATGAATGTTATCACTCAAAACCAATTAGAAATAGTCTTCCTTTGCTGTTTTCCTCAGTCTTTTTGGGAAATAATGGAGATAATTTTGGCAGAGTCAGTTTAAATGTGAACTATTCTGCATTTGTGAGTTAAAATCCTAAAGAATGGGGGATAAAAGAGAACCAAGAGCACACCCAGACCCAGTCTGTGTCAGTGCCTTGTCTGATGTCTCATTGCTAATGAGACGGAGAGCTGCCCTGCGAACCCAGCCCCCTGTTCTCCAGCAGATTTCCCTCCACTGCTCTTCCCACCTCTTTCCACAAAGGTCCCTTCGCCCATATTGTTTTCCCTGATGATCCTTACGTTTGGGAACATATGTTCCATTACAGAAGATTGCATTTATTAAGAGTAAAATGATTTCCCCATTTTAAATTAACCAGACAAATAAAATTGACCTGCTTAAGGTGACCCCTTATTATCTCCCTGTATTGATATTATTCTTATCATTAATTATCTTGTTATCATTGGTATGCACCACTCTGTTCCAAGTACTGCACTGGGTACTTGGCATTTATTATATGCAATCTTGAAGCAACTCTGTGATACTGTAATTCTGCATTTGTGAAAGGAGGAAGGATTTAGTGAAAATATTTAGTAAAGTTAGATTAATTTGACTAGAGTCATTTAATTATTAAGTGGAATATAGGACTTGAATAAGGTCTCTTAAATTCCTCATTCTGTACCTTCTTTTCTACCATAGTAGGCTGCCAAAAACAGAGAAACTTGACCCTTTTGTTAATAGGCCAGTCCCTCAGTGCAGCTCCAAGTTGAAATCAGTTCATGAATAATACTGCCTCTAATTTGCCTGTGGTCCACCCAATGGTCAATACTGCTCACTTCTCTCAATATGTCTTCTAAAAAAAAAAAAAATAGTTTAGTAAACTAGCTGAACAAGCTAGTTTAAGGAGTTTTGTGTGTACAGACCAGTTATTTCCTCTGTATCCTAAATGGCATGCTGGTGGGTGGAAAGACCGGATATGGTTTCTAGCGAGCCTATCCTTGTTCCAAGAATATTTGATTCTTTGCTGTCAAGATCACCATTATAAAGTCATGGATACTTAAATCAAAGAAGAAGTTTGTCTTCATGCGAAAATCAGAGTCCAAACTAGCTGAGAGTCACCGCCCACATGGAAATGGGTTGAGCCGTACCATTGTCTAACTCCACCAGGGACAACGATGAGACGATTAGAACATTTCCTTAATATCTCTTTGTTCCGATAAAAAGAAAAAAGGAACAAAGAGTTCATAGAATCTAAAGTATCATGGTTAACTGAGTCGTGAAACTTTCAGAGGAAGATAGTGTTCAAAGAGAGTTGTCCATGTAGCCAGAGGGCACTGAGTGAAAATGATGAAATGGATTATCTCAGCATCAGGAAAGCGGACTTCCGCAGAGAATGCCCAAGACCTCAGCGCTCCAGCTACCACAGACCTGAGGGCGGTTAGTGCTTTTGTTAGCCCACTGTTGCGTGGTTCAGAGACCTGGTATCTTGCTCTGAAACTTGAAGACTTTCAGTGTATAATGCCTGATTTAAATGTCATGCTTCGGTTCTGAGGCCATGGTGAATGACTGATGAAATAGTAATCACACAGATAAATACTAGGAGACAGGTACCCTGTGAAATTTGGGGAAGGAAATTATTATGTCTCTGACCAGCAAAAACAAACTCAAATGCCTTTGATGCAGTTTTTATCTTTTGCAGAAACCTAATGAATTTCTCAAAAATAAGGGTAAAATATGTAGGCCCTTTTGGGGAAAAGGTCGGCCCAAAGATCTGTTGAACATTCTTTTCCTGAATTAGATGAAACAGGGCAAAAATGGCTGCCCTTTCATGCAGAGAAGTTGTCTCATAGTCTTTGGGGGCAGTCAAAATGGTAAACAATTCCCATTTCTCAAGTAGATGGTTAAGTCCTGAGTTCTGTCCTCAGTGCTGTATATCCATGGTCACCTTGGACTCGCTCCGTAAGACCAGGGTCACTTCATCGCATTACAGACTAGGAAACTGAGGCCTCACACAGGGTAAATGATGTGCTCAGAGTCACAAATACGCAGGGCCAGAATTCAAACGCGAGGCTCTCAGACTTTTTCTCCCTCGATCAGATTGTGAATTATGGGATCTTAAGTCTGGAAGGGAATCTAGAATCTGGACTTAATCTGGACCATTTATTTTAGAGATTGAGAAACTTGAGGTTTGGTAAGATTGTTGTTTCCTGCTGTGTCGATGAGTTATTTTTACTGCAAATGTTTAAAAGAAATATAAATCCTAATGTTTCCAACCATGACCTGAGGCTCGCGTTGTCCCACAGTATTATATATTTTCATCTTGTTGTTTCAGTGAGGCCATTGGGCTGACATAGTGCTCTGGGGTGGGAGCATTGCACTGAGTCAGGAAAACATTTATAGAGCAGTTGGTTGGTGCTGTGTAATCGGCGGTTGCCCTCTGGATTTGCAAAACATTCACGTTGCACCGATATCCTCTGTCCTCCTCCGGCTACCACCCCTGTCCCCATTGCTCTAGGCCAAGAAAAGACGAACATCTGGTGACAGACAGTAGTATACAGAGCGTTGTTATGAAAACCAGACTGCAAAGGGGATTGAGAGCCTTCCTACAGGATTTGTTCATTACTTTCTCATCTGCAGCAGACTATTTATGTTTTGTTTTGTTTTTTTCGTCCCGCTAATGCACTGCTTCTAGAGCACTGGGTACATTAACTGATTTCCAAGGTTGATTTAAAGCAGCATGAATGAACTAGAAAGATTTTCTTTGGAAAATATTATCTTCAATAGCACAATATTTATCTTTTAAATTCATAATCAGAGTATATGTTACTGTTTCAAATTCTATGTCCTTAAAACCCTTAATGCTTAGATTTTTGAAAGTTTTTTCTCTTATTAGCATTTTAAATACTGAGGATAATACTGAGTTCAAAGAGATAATGGTTCCAGGAACCTCTAAAATTTCCATTTTTTACAGTATTGATGGCCTTTTCTATAAGTGTTTACATTGGTTCAACTTGTAGCAGTTACAATGAAATGCAGACATTTTTATAAGCATATAATATATGCAGTCATCTGTTAATTATGTAACACTTCACACGGAATCTCCTGTAATATTTTACCTTATCAGACCTCTCTGAGAAGCCACATTGTAATATTCCCTGGGGCTGTGTTTTTTCTTTTTTTTCCCCTTCATCTAAAGCTCAGTGTCTCCCAGAGCAACATCAGGAGCCATGCTCACTGAGTAATCCAGAATGACTAAGAATAACTGAATTAAGCTATGTATTAACTCTTCCTGATGGTAAGTTCTGGTTGTTGGTTCAGTTTCCACAAAGTAATTGAGCTTATGCCTTGAAATAAACTCCAAATACTTGAGAAGAAAATGACCACACTCTTTGATGGTGTGTTTTAAGTCTTCCAGCCTACATTAGATGGGGTAGGAATAGCCAAACCCCAGTGATCCTCATAGTGTGGCCTGCAGACTCCTGGGGGTCCCCGAGACCCTTGCTGCAAGTCCACAAGGCTGACACTGTTTCCATAATGACACTGAGACGTTTTTGGCATTTGACACTGTGACAGCGTTTGCACTGATGGGGCAGAGTCGCGGGGGGGGGGGTTGGGCGGAGACTGCCAGCACCCAAGAATGAATGAAGGGAATAGCCCACCCTATATTTGAGTCACTCTATGCTCTCGGCAACCCTCGCAACTGGGGAAAAAATAAGTCGATTTCACTTTGGGATATCTTTGACAAAGCAGTAAAAAGCACTAATTTTAGTAAGTCTCTCCTGCTGAGTATGTGTCCTCTTATATGTTCTATGATGAAATGGGAAATGTCTATACATCACTTATGCAAACCGAGGTACTATGGTTGTGTCCAAGGAAAGCTTTTTGTCTGTTTTCACTGTGAGCTAAATGAGACTTTTTTTGATGGAATACCAGTGCTCCTTGAAAGAACAACTGACGTACAAACTATTTGGTTATTTGAACTCTAGTATTTGGAGGATATTTGCTTGAAAAGCAATGAAATGAGTTTGACACCTGAAGAGAAACAACTGACAGCATGATGATTAAGTCAAACACAAGGAGAAAATGAGACTGACGTATCTTCTCATGATGCCATAGAAAATTTCTACGTCGTTGACATCCCCGGTTTGTATGTGTATGTGGTGACTGGATGTGGAGCCCTTGGCAGGTGTTTTGTGTGAGGCAGACGCTCCGTGAATGTTTGTTGCTTGGCTCTGCATGAAGTTGGGAAGAGTCTGGGTGTGTGAACTGCATTATGTGGTTCCTCTGCTTCTCAAAGAAGCTATTTATAGCCAGGCAGCTGAAACCAGGAGACTAACACCGTACCTTGATCTCCTCTGTGGAATTAGGGAACGTGAGCGTGTAGATGCCGTTGGTTGTCAGTCCTGACTTGAATACTTCCGCACAGTCTCTGAAAATGACTTGCTCTTCCTTAACATCAAAGGAGTTCTTAGCTGCTTAAAAAAAAAAAAAAAAAAAAAAAAAACAGGAAAGCATTTAACGGGGGTTCATGAAAAGATAAAAGTGTATTATTTCGAGATGCACTCAGGTTTTATTACATTTGAATTCTTATAATAGGTAGAAAGGACACACCAGTTTTTATCCTTTCCAAAAAAATTACTCCTTCAGTCTGTTCTCCATTAATTTTCAAAGATTATCACCAGTAATCCATACTTCCTTTTTTTCATCATCAATATGGAATGCAAGTACTTTGCAATTAACTATAGTAAACAATTACTTTAAGAAAAACCTTCCGTCTTGAGTAGAATCACTTAAAGTTATTGCAAAAGAATAAAAAAAGAATGTATCTAAAAACAGTGTTCCCTCTACAGAGGCTACGTGCCATGTCCCATTAGCCATTATCCTATCCAGGCTGGGGATGTAAGTTTTCTCCTTTTTTTAAAAGGTAAATATCTGAGAATAAGTCTTGATACATTTCTTTAGACTATTGGATAAAGATATTAAAAATATTCTTTGGATTTTTAGCAACTGTCCCATTACAGTTAGTGTTCAAGAGGAGCCTACCATTAATTTATCTATGTCTTTGAAATTCTTACTCTAAGTCTAAAAATTCTAGGATTATGAAATTCCTTCAGATTTTTACTCTGCTCTCAATTTAGACTTCCCAATCCTTTTTGCCATAAAAAAGTGTGTGTGTGTGTGTGTGTGTGAGAGAGAGAGAGAGAGAGAGAGAGTGTGTGTTTTTCTGCAGGTATTTATATCCATTCCAGAGACCCAGCAGAGCATGGGCGTATGGATTAGATGTGTGGGTAGGCATCACAGGTAGACAGAGGTTCGACCTTCACATCAGCTAGAGACGCATGGGGAAAAGAAAGCCTCTTCTACTACACTCTCTCCTGTACTTTTTTCTGCCAGGATTTGAGCTGCATGATTTTTCTACTCTGGCGCATCAGAGTTAACACCTCACATTATCCTGCTCTCACCAGATGTCAGATGATTGTCTTTTCCTTTTCTATGAATGTGAAAAAGTACTGGGATAACCACATGATTTGAGGACGATGTGAGAACATATTTCTTATGAAAGTGAGGAATATCTTCACATGATTCATATGCAAAATGTGTCTGTGTCAAAAGAATCCAAGTTTAAAGGACATTGGGAAATAAACCATAGTAAGAACTAGACCCAGTTTGCTTAAGGAAAAAAAAAACTTAAAATGATAATGCCACACAGATTGTATATCCCATTTCTAATTAATGACTGAAGATGCCTCCCTTCTTCCCTCCAAAATAAAAAAAAAAGAAAAGAAAGGTAAAAAAGTAGGCAAAATATATCTAAGGACGAGCTGAGAGAAGGGAGCGGACATTTCTCGAGTGACGGTTTTATGCCAGTCAGTGCAAGTATTAAGTCAGTCTTCACAACAGTCCTCTGGGTTTAGACTTGCTTTTCTCACCCACCTCCCCTCTGGTTACCATCTCTTTGTTCTCTGTAGTTAAGAGACTGTTTTTTGTTTTCTTTTCTCTTTCTTTTTTTCTTTGTTTGGTTTCTTAAATTTCCACATATGAGTGAAATCATATGGTATTTGTCTTTGTCTTATTGGCTTATTTGGCTTATTTGCCTTTGGCAAATTCCATATATAATGGAATAATGTATATATACATATATATGTACATATATATATGGAACAACATATATATATATTATGGAATATTATTCAGCCATAAAAAAGAATGAAATCTTGCCTTTATGACAACATGGATGGAGCTACAGAGTGTTATGCTAAGTGAAATAAGCCAAAGGCAAATAATGGAATAATATATATATGTATATAATTCACATCTTCTTTATTCATCTATCTGTGGACACTTGGGTAACCTCCATAATTTGGCTATTGTAAATAATGCTGCAATAAACATAGGGGTGTGTATATCTTTTTGGGTTAGTGCTTTTGTATCCTTTAGGTAAATAACTGGAAGTGGAGTTACTTCCTCCTTTTTTAATTGGTTCTCTGATGAGACCCTGTAAAGCTTTCATAGGAAACATGTAAAAGAAATAGTCCTTTTCAGAAAGATGAGAATTTTTTTGGAATTTTGAGAGTTTCACTTACAAAATAATGGCAATTAAAGCTGACGGAAAAAATGATATGTAAACCTGACTTACAGTTTGACGTTGATATCATAGTCAATAAATTATGAACTGTCTCCATCAGATCATGTTGCTGCTTTTGGAGAACTGAATTATTCACTGTGGCGGTCACCAGTTGTTTTTCTAGTTCTTCAATGATGGAATTCTGCTTGGATACTAACACCTGGAGCTGATCTTTCTCTTCTTTAATTGACCGTAGTTGAACTATATGCTTGTCTTCCATGTCTAGTACTTTCTTTTCCAGGAAACTTGTAAAGGGAAATAATGGTTAGTTTAGTGATTGCTTTATGGACATCAAGTCAGTTTCATAATTCTTATATCATCTTTTATGTTTATTGAATTTCTGCTTCTCTGAGACACTCTGTCTACACAGTGAAGGTATTGCCATGGCCCTGAAGAAGCTCTCAAACTTGCCGAGAACGTTAGATAAATAAGTATGACAGAGATGTGAGGATAAAATACCCTGGCAAAGATGTACAGTCTGCAATTAGAAGTTATCACATGGAGTATTTGAAGACCATGGTTTTGCTGTAGGGGACCATGGAATTATGCACCAAGAAGGCAGCCTCAGTGTTGGGAGCACACGGGGGCGGGTGGAAAGGTGAGCAGAAAGCCCAGGCTGAGAGCCTCACGTCTGTGCATGACTCCCTGTGTTACCTGGCCGTCCCCACTCTGGATCTCAGGTGCATGTCTACCTAAGTGAATATTCACCTGTAGAAATAAATATTGAAAACAGAGGCAGTAGACTAGAGGATTATCTCTGAGGTCCCTTCTAGTTCAAATAACCTGTAAGCCTGCTGTGCCTTTTTGGGGAAAGTCAGATTTTCTGCATCTTTAACCCTGCAAGCAACATGACTCAGCCAAGAAGCTGACTACCCATGGTAGGTCTTACCTATAAGCATTAACGATCAGTTTTAATAATTGTTATTAGAAACTCAACTGCAGCTCTTAAATTTATCCCAGCCTAGGTCATTGCAGATCAGTATATGACAGCAAGTATTCGGTCAGTATACCAAGTCAAAAAATAATCACTTACTGTAATGCATTTATTTGCATTCCACTTTCATGAGTGTTATCACACTTATTTTTAAACTGTTATTTCTTATTTTTCTTGATATTAGCCAACTTACTTTTTAATTGTCTATCCCTTTTATTAATTTAAAAACCAAGATGACTTACTGTGGGCAGAAGTTAACCTAAAAATAAATGCGTACAGTTTTTCCATTTTTTGCCCTAAAATCATTTTCTCGTACCATGAGCATTCAGGCAATATGCTTTGGAAGCGCTCCTGTGATGCTTGACCTAGACAATTAACATAAAATAAATAGGGCATTTTTAAGTTATTAATCTATACTGCCTTCAAAATGACATTGCTGAAATTTGTTATCCAGTTGTTTTTTGTTGTCTTTAATATTCTGTGAGGAGGCATAAAATAAAGATGGGACGATCCTGTGGTCCAGAGTGTGAACACTCCTGGGTGGATAGTTATTAAAAAAAAAAAAAAGTTTCTTTCTCCAAAACCTATTACCAGTATAGCTCCAGAGGGCAGTTGCATCTTGATCTAAAATAGTTAATATTAAGGTAAAATACAAGCCTGGATTGAAGATCCAGGCTTGTATTAATCACACTATTTTGCAAAATGCAGATTGGGACCCATTACTGGCTTGGGAAATCCATTTAATGAGTGACAATCAACAGTTTTGAAATGAGAGAAAGTTAAATAGGATAAAGTTAAACAGGATAAAGTAGATGAATATAGAGTGTAAATTCATAGCAAAGACTTGGCACGTTGCCACCAATGCCATGGCTGAGGGTGGTGGGGGTGGAAGAAAGGAGATGGAGCAGCATGAGGAGTACACACAGTGTCTGACAGCTCACACTTTAGCAGAGTCTTTGATCTTCTGATAGGAGACTCAGTTCGATCATCAGCGTAGAAGTTGGACTTAGCTATACCTTATCTTTCTGTTAACAAAGCTCATGGTCAGATGAGAAGTGTGGGGAAGTATCCTGTGTGGGCAGAAATACCAAGGCTTGGGAGACAAACCATGACTCTTAACTCTAGGATACAAACTGAGGATTGCTGGAGGGGAGGTGGGTGGGGGGATGGGGTAACTGGGGGATAGATTTTTTTTTAATTAAAAAAATATTTTAAAAAATACCAAGGCTCTTCAGAAGGGGACAGTAACAGTGGCAGCACTTTTCAATAACAATAATCACCACAACAATAATCAGTTTAATTAAACTGGTACAAGTAGCCCATAAATGAATCATTTATTTTTAGAAGGAAAAAAAAAAAAAATGATAAGATGAAAATCACATAGTAATTTTCACCTTCAGCTGGTGAACCTAAAAATGGGATAGTGGCAATTCTCAGAAAAACATTGACCCTAATAAGTACTTTGACTTCATTTGAAACTATTTGTAATGAAAACAGTTGCACTTTGGAGGAAATACTGAAAGTAATTTAAAGGTATGGTTTGTCACATGTGCAAAACATTTATAGATAATTGTAATGATGTTCTCACAAATAAAATCCTAGGTTAGTCAAAATATAAGACACCTGAAAACACAGCATGTCAAACTCACTGAAAGATGGAGAATCATCTGCACAGTTTTCTTATTTTTATTGATTTACACTCATTGATGGAAATCTTACTATTGTCACTTCATTTCCTATTCGTGATACAAGAGATTGTGATTTCTGCAGCTGCTAAAAAGATTACTCTTCCTGCAGGTATGGATTTGTTACATATGGTTTTTATGACAATTCCGCTGATAACAAGCTATCCCTCTCAGGATCTGTGCTTTGGCAGGTCATTCAGGGACAGTCCGTGTACAACCCCATTCTGAGTGAGATGTTTGCAATCCAAGTCGTGGTGCTTTGCTATTGTTAAGTCACCTAAAATTATAGTTTGTTAGGTGTGTTTGACAAGGTGCTTTTATGGAGAAAATGTGTTGTTTAAATTTAGTGTCATGTAAAAGTAGGCTCAAAGTACCGAAAAAGTGTGTCATTGGTCAACGTCAATTAAACTGGGGGAAAATGTGAAAGATTTAAGTGAAAAAAAAATGTGAAGGATCCCATATACAAGAATAATCAGAAAAGACAACAAGCTACGGGATGGTTGGAATTACCTTTTTCTACATTGTAAAGCTTTAACATACAAAGAAATTTTACCAAATCATGGATGATCAAAAGATGTGTAGGGAAAGTTGTTGATTGTCTTTCAAAGCAATCCCAGCTGACTGTGTATAACCAAGTTTACTTGTAGTAAGTAAAAACATTAAACCGTGTGTCTGAACTCAGAAATCAGATTTGCACTTCTCTAGGCAAAAGGCAATATGATTTGGCAAATATTTACAAAGATGATACTCGGGTGACATAACTGACATACTTAACTGATGATATTAGTGTTTTAGCATACAGAATTAGAAACGTAAGGAGGGGGCAGTGTTCAATACCAGGCTGCGTTCAACAAACTGGACATAGCCTGGACAGTATTGCTCTGGCAAGCACTTAGAGTAATCATTCAGCTCCCATATCTTCCCATTACTGCAACATCATTAAATAAGAGAACATTATTAAATAAGACCATTTTAAGAAAATGAAATAGGAGGGACTGTTGTATCTCAGTTATTGGTCTCAAACTTTTATTTATTACTTTGCAAAAGGAAAAAAATTGAAACACTAAAGAATTAAAAAATGTATTTGCAAAAAAATAAAAATTAAAAAATCTGTTTGCTTTTCAAAACCCTAAATCAATAATGAGTTAAACTTGTTACCCAAAGAACAGAAAATTATTTCAGCTGAGTTCCTGATTAACAGGAAAGAATGATTGTAAGACATGAAGTTCATCATCACTTTTACTTAAGAATAAAGAATTACATAATTGAAATTAAGTAGCTGTGAAATAGAGTACGTTATTGTCTAGCCATTCTCCCCGTCATGTAGACAAGTCTTGTTAGAAACAGGTTAATAAGCACAATTATCCTTCTATGTTCCCGACTGCAGTAAACCTTTGAAAACAATCCCCACTGATCACCCCAAGTTTGTTTCTGTATTGGTTTTCTTGGGATTTATCTAGACCTTGTTTAAATATCAATATTATATTTATTATTAATTTCTGTTTTTACTTTATCATATGTTTTAGGAGTAACAATTGTATCATGAAATGTGCGTGTGTGTTTGCAGTAGAAGTGTAGTTTTCCAGCTGTGGGATCATTCTGCATTGGAAACAACGAAGTTCCCAGAGTCAAAGGAACTATTAATGCCTAGGCCAGTGTTACTTTTACTCTATGACAATGGCAGTATTTTGTCATGGATTAAAATGTGCAGTATTAGAGGCAGAGTTTGGGGAATCACTGGAAGAGAATCTTTAAGGGGCCAGAGAATGAAAAAAATCGAAGACTGGATTACAAGGCATGGTCACTTCCATATTTCTTCCCAAACCCTCTCCCTACCTTTCCTTCACAAGGTGTTGGATCCTGATACTACACGTTAAGAAATATGTCATTTTGGAAGCCATGCTTATAATTAATAGTCACATGAAATAGGCTTTCAGATCTAGAAAGTGTGCAATTCTGAATTAACATTTTTGTGTGTTTTTATTACCTGTTCTTATCTTGCAATTTGTTTATTTCACTGGTCTGATCCAAAATCTGTTTTTCCAATTTGTTGGTGGAAAGGGAATGTTCCAGAAGCTGAAGTTCAAGTCTTGTTGTCTGATTTAATACCTAAATGTAACAAAATAAAATTCCTATTTGTCATGTTTAAAGTTACATATAACTTCCTTTTAATTAAGTCAGCTAAATTATAGGAAAACATAACTAAAGCACTTTTTTATTTACCCAAGTATCTTATTTTGGCATATTCTTCATTTTCAGAAAAGGCTTGAGGTCCTGGATTGCATCAGAATGTGTTTTTTTTCCACCGTGTCTTTTTTTGGAAAGTGTTTAATAGTTCCGGACAGTGGTATCTGTGTCAAATAATATAATCCTGTTCTTCTTGTTCTGCCATATTTTAGCATTTCTTTTCACACAGTGAGACAAGTGGGAGTATAAAATGGTCATATTTAATACATCAGAAGTTGTTGATAAATGAAAAAGGTTTTGCTTCCGCTCAAAACAAAATGTTGTTCTTTTATTTATCACTAGACGACATGATTAGAAGTCACATGCTTCCATTCTATAAAACCATAGCTCATTTTTAGCCCGGCATTTCCTAGTTTGTATTCACTTGTTTAGCCTTTTTTTTTTTTCCATTTCTCTCTCTCTCTCTCTCTCTCTCTCTCTCTCCCTCTTTTAATTTTAAAAATCATATTGACCAATTAAGAAACAATAATACATCGCTATGAAGTGGGAGCTCAGTTTTACTCTGTGGGCCTCTCTGGCATACGCCATATGCAATATCGCTGTTCCCATTGTGTTCTAACAAATTTAAGGATGAATTCTTTGGCATTTGACTGCCTTCTAGCAGGAAGAGTCCGTTACTCACATCCTCTGGGTCATGGTTATTCAGGACGTGACATCACGTGTAAGTGTAAGGCAGAATTGTTGCCCAGGAATAAGGGTCCTTGAAAGAACCATTGTTTGCTCAGGGTCTGTGTCATTCATAAAAGGCTTGGCCAGGTCCCACTGGGCAGCTTTAGGGATAGTCCTGTCCTTAGTCAAAGCAGGATGAGTTCATACCATGAACAGTCTTATGAATGAGTGAAGGCATTGGCCAGCAGAAAGGTTGGGTTTTAATATTAACACCTGGACTATAGATTTGGCCTACATATTCTTTGGGCCCAAATACTCTGTGTTGCTTATTGCTAAAAGGAACTGGAAACTGGGGTCTTTTATTCAACTCCTAAGGGCTATAAAATGAGCACAACGGGCCAGAGGTGGGGAGGATGGCATATACGTCCAGACTGACCCAGGATCAATGGTGATGTTTTCCATCACTTTTCCCAAAGGCCTCCAGCTGTAGGTGACTATCTAAATTATCCAGGTCAGCTGGTTGTCTGTTTTCTCTAAGATATCAGACCTGCACCTATCCCTCATTGTCCAGTTGAATAGCCTCTCACTCTGACAGGCTACAAGAATCTTCTAATCAGAAAATTTTATGTTTGGATTTGAACCCATTTCACACAGTAGATTTAGTGCATAATTTGGTCCCTTGATGTCCTTGCTTAGGTTCAGCCATTTTAATGTGTTTAGCTGGACATTAAAGGCTGTTTTCTTTCCAGTCACCTTCCAATTTTCCTGTTATCACAGATCATATGATATCTAGTTTCACAATAGATTTTTTTAAAGAAGTCGTGTGACCCAACAAAAGTTAAATGAAAGCTAGAAAGCCTGCCTTACATAGGACGTAGTAACAGTTTACAGCATTGCTTTATGTCTTACACTTGATTACCATTGTCTGAAAATATAAGAACTGTTATACTCTCCAGACACTGTTTTGGATGAGCTTGATTTCCCACTAGTTTTGCTATCAAAAGGTGGGGGACGTGGCTTAAACATTAATAATTTATTTTAATAATTATGGATATATTGATGCATTTACTTTAAAATTGTTATCTTTTATCACCTCTTGAGATTACAATTTTCATATCTTGTGATCTGTCGTGTAATATAGTTATATTTTTCCTACACTGTTCTAATATTGTGGAAAGATTTGGTAAAGAAGTGACTTCTTATTCTGTCTCAGATAAAAATCTTTTATTCTCCAACCATTTTCCTACTGTTTTCTCTACTTTATCCAACAGTCTGTAGGGGGACAATGAAAGAATAACTGTACCATTCTAGAACGTGATCTTATTTCAGTTGAGAGGCTTATCATTTCTCTTACCTCATATCCCCTTCTGTTGATGTCTGGCATTTCTTTTAGCTGAAGTAGCATATAGGAATATACATTGTAGAAATTATTTACTATTAAATCTTCTTTCTCTCTCTCTTCCTCTCTCTCTTTTTTATTAAAGCATTACTTACAACTCAGAGTAGGAAGGTACTAACTTCATAAGCCTATAAAGAAGCCAGGGTTAGGAACCAGAAAGCAGATTCACCAATGAAGAGCCTTGAACTGGGAGCATCTTAATAAATTCCACCAATAGTCCTTTTTTCCCCACCAGACTATTCTTTTTTTTTTTTTTTAAGATTTTATTTATTTGAGAGAGAGACAGAGCATGAGTGGAGGGAGGGGCAGAGGGGGAAGCAGACTCCCCACTGAACAGTAACCTCCTCCCTCCCCCCCACCTCCCAGGCAGGGCTGGATCCCAGGACCCTGAGATCATGAACTGAGCCGAAGTCAAATGCCCAACGACTGAGTCACCCAGGTGCCCCCCACCCCCACCCCCGGACTATTCTTACTCAGTCACACGTGTGTCATTTGTCATGACTCGATGAATTTTGTTGCAGTGTTTTGATGTTTAATGTCTTGGTGTTATTCTTTTGTTATCTTCATATTCCTGTCTCCTACTGCTGTTAATCAGCAGCTCGTAAAATCTGAAAGCTAAAAGGCCACTTAGCAGCCAGTTGTAAGACCCAGCCCTCACTTTATAGTAGAACCAGCCGAGGCCCCCAAGAGCTGAGTGCCTTTGCTTAGATTCGCTCCCCCAGCTAATGGCAGGACTAGAGCCATCAGGGGACTCGAAGCCTTCTGCGGATGGGTAAGCCCTCTGTACCACAGCCGCTGCTGCATGTGAGCTCTTTGCTGCTTTGTCTATGAACTCATACCACAGATTGTCTTCACAGTTCTTTGAGGTTTGGTTTTATCTTAAAAGTTAGATTGAAGAACAAAGTTCCTTGCACTCTCTTCAGTGCCTTTCATTTCTCAAATGCACAAAAAAAGTTAAGGACTTATCCAGAGTCCAAAAGATACCCAGCGAGGTAGAAGAGCATTTATCTTGTAGTTGTTGAGTATGCATCATATGAAATGATTCACATGTCATTAGAAAAAATGTAATTTAACCTCAGTATTAAAGATGAGAATGGGGACACATGGGCGGCTCAGTCGGTTGAGTGTCCAACTCTTGATTTCAGCTCAGGTCAGGATCTCAGGGTCGTGGGATCGAGCCCCGTGTCTGGCTTCACGCTCAGTGGGGAATCTGCTTGGGATTCTCTCTCCCTCCCCCCCACCCCTCCCCTGCCACCCCACTCTCTAAAATAAATAAATAAATCTTTAAGAAAAAAAAAAGATGAAAATGTATTTACTGATTTTAAATTCTTACCTAACTGCAAATTCTCATTTTTGTGTCAAATTTTTCTCCTGCTACTGTCGAGCTTTCTTCATTTTTCCACTATTTAATTGGGTAACCATGCAGCCTGATTTCTTGCTAGTCGCTAATCTAGCTGGACCGTTAATGTGTTTTCTGTTCCATTACTTACTTGTGCTTCAACGTCTGTTAACTTTCGTGTTTGCTCTGCTGTTTGATTGAGTAGGTTTGTTCCTATTTCTATCATCACAGCGGTCTGGTTCTGTACCGCATTCTGTTGCATCTCTACCATTTCTCTCTTCATGTTGTCCTGGATGTAATTCTCAAGCTAGAAAAGAACATGTGTCAGAAAGACAGTCATCAGTCAAATGGTCAGAAACCTCATTCCTAAGTATTTTCCCTTTTCCTTTAAAAAAAAAAAATGTGTTAGAAGACCCGTGCCTTGCTCTAATCTTGCTGTGTTTTTATTGCTAGTAGTACAATAGTGTGGTTTTATGTTGACTTAAAACCGGCAGCTTGGTCACATCATGTGTAGGAGACAGCCACCTCTAGAAGCCCACGCTGTGACCGGCACAGGAGGCGGTGAGGCCCCCACTCAGAGGTGGGCAGAGGGGAGTGCTGTGAGCAGGCATTCTGTCCAGCTGCAGCTCTGTCCTCGTTAGGCAGGAAAGGACAATTTGGTATTAAGAAGCATCACTATTTCTCCCACGTACTAGACTTACGGTTTCTTGAAATAGAGACTTGAGAAGACTGTGTAAGAGCATGAGGAAAGGCTCACCATTGTATTACCCCGTCATTCACAGCATCACCCCTCAGTTTCACGTTCTGCAGCCGCCCCCCGACTTGCCTCTACCTTGTTCAGCACACATTAGACCCAGTCAGTCTTTCCTAACATGTATGTGTTTTTCACAAGTTCCTTATTCCTGATACCAGGCAGATGTGTAATCCTACACTAGGACTTTTATCACGCCACATGCCGGGTATGTGGGCATGCCAACTCATTTTAATATTAGCTTCAGCACAAGAGAGTGAAGAAGCTAATGTCACTGCCATAGGTATAGGTACCTATGATCTTTGACAGTAAAATCATACAACTAAATACAAATGTAGGGCATCCAGTCATGTGGGAAAGAGCATGTGGGCTTTAGGCTATGGACACCTGCTCTCTTATTTTTCTTTGACTCTAGGGATGTTGCTTAACTTTAGGGGTGCCCGGTGTCCCCCTGTATAGAATAGAGTTTCTGAAAGGTCAGAGAAATGTTTGAAGCCCGGTGTCCCTGTGTATAGAAGAGAATTTCTGACGGGTCAGAGAAATGTTTGAAGCCCGGTGGCCCCATGTATAGAAGAGAGTTTCTGATTGGTCAGAGAAATGTTTGAAGCCCGGTGTCCCTGTGTATAGAAGAGAGTTTCTGACGGGTCAGAGAAATGTTTGAAGGATTAACTAAGCTGTGCTTTTAGTCATTGTGTTTGCATAACTTCGGATACATAAAATGTAATTTCCTTTCTTCTTTGTTTTTCATGGTAATCCAATGATAGGAGCCACAATTCTATTCTTTAACCCAAACTACAAGTTCACAAGGACAGAAAACCTTATTTTTTTCTCATAGTTCTAACTCAGAATTTTTAAAATTAAATTGAATAACTGAAAGATGAGTATAAAACGGCTTATAATGCCTTTCCTTAAAACTTGTAATTCTTTGCACAGAAACCATGCATAGGGCCAGTCATCAAACATCGTTTCTCCTAAAATCTTAACCACGAAGCAATTCTGTATTTCTACCTGTCAAAGTGAGAAATAGGAATGGTGGAGTTTCTCCCCTAGAGTTTAAGGGCTTCTTTGTTGGTGCAGTTTTTATAAACTGTGTCTTGGGTGGTATAAGAAGTCTCAGGGTTGGTATTAGAACTCTGGGTTTGCTGCCTCCATTTCTTGCTTGCCATTGATTCTGTCCCTACCCCTGTGTGCTTCTCATCTCCCTCCTTGCTAGTTATCTGAGAGTTAACGGTCGCTTCCGGGTTCTCCCCTGGTCAATGGGCAGATCAGATAGCACCATCCTGACAATTCCTGCCCCTCTGATCTCTTGTAAAATCTTATAGTTGAAGCCTTTCCTTCTCCATATGAATAAAAATAGATTATACCGCTGTCAAAAATGAAATCATGTGCTATTTCTTGGCAGTCCAAGAAATACCCCTAGTATAGACTTCATAAAATCGGAAGACTAAAACCCTTGTTAAGCCTGTATTAACTAGCTAATGATAACTAGCTCAAGCTTTTTAGTGCCTGTGTCTTTTCTTAATGTATTCTTCTTTCCTTCCCCTGCCTTTTTAAAATTTAACTTTTATGATTTAAACAATTTATAAGAACTCAGACGGAAGTTTATTTCTCCTTTATTTCCCTCTGTCTGTGTCTCTCTTGTTCACACACTCTCACACACACTCTCTCTCTTTCACTCTCTCTCATCACCATGGGAGTAATAGAATTTTTGAGGTTAAAGTTAAAGCTATATAAGTCATCCAGAGGAGTTGTCTTAGTTACTCTTAACACCCAGCAAAGATAATATTTAGAAAGACTTATTCTGGGAAGTTTGGACTCATTCAAGATATATTCAAGCTGGAGTTTGGTTTAAGTCCATACTCTAAAGTAATAATTTATAAACTAGCATAAATAAAGGTCTTAATCCTCTTATTGATTTTAGTACTTAACTATATAAAAATGATTCAGTCCTTTGTCGCTCTAAATCATTTACTAGAGGAGGAAAATGGGTCCTTCAGTCCTCCCCCACCCCATTCTAGGACCACTGAGTCAAATGTGGTTACAACTGCCAGGACACATGAGAAACTTATTTATAATTTGACATTTTAAAGTCAATTTTCCATTTAAAATTAGTCTCAAGAGCTTTAAAAGACATAAAAGACCCAATTTTTAAAAGTAAAAAATTTTAACTTTATTGCCATAATTTTTTCTAAGCTTGAAAACAATAGAAAAGAAAATACTTTCAAGTCACTATTCTTCAGCTTTTCAGGAGGATGGAGTACATGTTTGTGTGGGTATGTATAGATCTTACATACATTGTATATATGCGGCTAGTATCTATATACAGTATATACAACTAAATAAAGTAAAATTCTGTATGCTACTGATCCAGTATCTAATTGAAGTCTTGGGGAGAAAAGTGGGACAGAAACAGAAATATCAAGAAGTAGACGTTTTTGTGTTGATTCTCAAAAAGATTTGTGCTCTCACACTTGAAGCAGTGAACATAAGTTAAGATTTTAAGAGAAATGGGTGCTGTGACAGTTGAGTACTCTTCAACAACAAAGAAGAACGTATTTCGTCCCAGAAGCAATAGCAACAAGAACAGCCACAGTAACCGTAGTTAATGTTTGCTGCGTGCTGCAGATGTTCCTGCTCCTCTGTTCGCTCTTTCCAGGGACTCCAGGCACCCCGGATCTTAGGCGCGTGCGCTAGGACTGGCATGGTAGTTCAGCCCGGGCACCACGCCACCCTATTCCTGCCTTTTCCTTCTTTCTAGTTTATTGCTCCGGAATGTATTTCTGTTTAGTATCACTTGTTTTTATTGCCTGCAGCTGAAACCCAGCAATATAGAAATCTGCCCAGTGCAATTCTCTTCTACTATAAGGAGGTCTTCGTTCAAGGAAAAATGTGAGATGGGTAGGATCTCCCCTGCTCTGTTGGCAGTGTCACGCTCCCCTCTCCTTGGACAGCTGTTTCTGTCTTTGCCATCTGCATTTAGCTGCTCTTCTCAAAACAGTTCCAAGATACTTGAACCTCCCCAGGGAGGAGACGGGGTTCTTCCTCATTTCACACGGGTGGCTTCGCACACTCATGTTTGGCAGGAATGTTTGACATTGCCTTTATGTCAGAAGATGATTATGCACTGTTTCTGATTTGTGAGGCTAAGTGCCCCCCCCAAAAAAAGGTCCCCATTACAGTTTGAAAGGATGGTGTGGACATTCATTTTGCCCCTTCTTAAATTATTGGTCTAAGCACTGAAAGTCCTTAAGCTGTTTCTCTTTCCTTAGAGTTCAAGTGAATTATCCAAATTCAAGGAACAGTTCAAGGCTATCACTGTCATTGTAGTTGCATGGATTGTTGCTCAGTATTGGTTTGATTTGTTAAAAAAGAATGCACTCTAAACATAGCCTTTCAGAAAAGTTGGCAATGCATTGAAGTTCAAGCAACCAGAGTAAACTATTTTAACTTACATAAAGATATATATTTAATGTAAAATATGTCCTGAAGGTTTTGATTACTTCTCCAACATTTGAAATGATTAAATTTGACAGGAAAAATAAGTCTGTTTGCAAGGTAACTATGGCAGATTGATTACATATTAAAACGCTTCCCTTGCTATCTTTCATCTCTCCAAGATTATCATCATTTTTTTCAACCAAAAGGAAACTAATCTTGAAATTGGCTGGGGAAAGGAAAACAGAGAGAGTGTACGAAAACTATCCCCAACTTCAAGATTTTGATCTTGGTCTTGTACCACCTATGTAGTCCTGGTTGAGAGATCCTTTCTATTTTAAAATAGAGCTCAGTGCCCTGATACCTTTTAATTAATTAGTTTTTGTCCTCTGAATGCTCTAACTTCCCTGGGAAATTAACAAATTGTGGGAGGCTTCACTGGAAACATTTTATCTCTAGCATTGCAATTTAGAAACAAATTACTATAACTGTTCTCCCTTGCCCACACACATCCCCAAAACGGATGTTTTTTTTCTACCTCAGTAATCCCTCCTGACCTGATCCCTTCTTCCTGCCCATTGTCTACCATCTTCTGTCTTCTGGATTGTCACACAGCCCCCAACTGTACTCCGGCAACCCCACCCCGAGTGTTGTGGTCACTGTGCAACTCACATTACTCCCTCGTGGTTGTGCCTGTAAGATGAAGTGCAGATGAAGTGCAGATTCCCTCTCTTGGCAGCACATACTCCTTCTGATCTCTCGAATCTCCCAGCCTAGTTTCCTCTGTGCACCTTCCTCCTGGCTGTGCCAGACCCCTTAGGCTGCTTCAGACCTCCCGCCTTTGTCTGCCATCTCCCTTGGCCTGGGTCCCTTTCCCCCTTCTGCAGTGATACCCTACCCCATCGCATGCCCTCCTCAAAGATCTCCACCGCACTCTTGTGTTGCCTTTTAATATCCCAAAAAGCCATTTTGTACTTGTTTCATTGATTTTTAAATCTCCTACGACTATAGATTTATGTTCTTGTTTGCTCGGGATATGGACATCTGTAGCCCTTCTTCAGCCACACACCCTAGTAACAACACGCAAAGCATGTGCTCTTAAAATTAGCTTGAAAACTTGGAGGCAAGATTATTAAATCCAGGGATTTTCTGTTTGGAAAGCTTTTGACCTAATGTTCTTGGTTCCCTGTCATGAAAAAACTGAAACATCGCCTGAGGTTTTCAGACAGAAAAGTGGCAGAATAGGCTTTCCTCCCGCTCCTTATAAAGTTTGTGTGTGTTTTTTTTTTAATCTAGAGATTTTACTTCCTAAGCAGTTATGTACTCAGCAGTATTTAAGGAGAGATGCAGAGGTTAAAGAGGGAAAGGCTGAGAGATGCGTGACTCAAGCACATCTTTGTCCTCTGAAACACTTGCAGCAGTCGGTGGGCAAATATGTTGCCCATACATTGGAGATAATGTTCAAATGCCCCATCAGCTGGAAAGTTCCTCTGTTGCCTCTTTATATTGATTCTCTAGTTGAATTTATCCAGCCTAGAACAGTCCATACCAAAGCCACATGCCTTCCATTGACTGTCTATAATTTTCGCCCTTTCTCTCCACAGCCAGTCCTATTAACTAATTTGTTCTCTACCTTTTCAGCTTTTTTCTATTAATAATCTATGAGTGACTTTTTGTTATCTGATACTGTGTCTAATAACCCCTTTCCTCTTTTCTCTGGTCATAAAGAGACTGAAAGTGTGCTTGCTGAGGACTATAAACTTGAAAACATGATCAGGAACAGAGTTGCAGGCACCAGTTGGTGCCATGCTAAAGCTAATAGCTTGTCCCCCTCCTCCTGTGACTGATAAAATTTTAAATAATTTGAATAACAGCGTATCTATGCTCCCTCAAGCCATATTTCTTTGGTTTTATTTGTGAATGTAACTACTTCTCTCTCTTTGTTATTTAACTCGGGGTCTTCATCCCATAAACTCCATCTCTTTGCCTCTTTGTGTGTTTCCCTTACCATCGCTCCAGAATCCAAGGAGAACGTGTATTTTTCCCCTCAAGCGTTCCAGTCATTTCCTACTGATAAAATGGCTGTTTTTTCCATCAATGGCAGTCATTTTAAATATACTCCAGCTTAAATATAATGAGGCTGGTATATAGTAACATAATTGAATTTGGCCATTTCATATGGGAAAAGATGTCACGTTTTACATATGCATGACTTTTTAGAGGGTTCTTAAGGTACGTATATATTTATCCACTTATTTACTAGTGCTCTGGCTCACAACACCTTATAGATACTCCTGAGGCAGGGAGCACATAAATGCAGCAGATATTATAAGGTGATGTATATGTTTATATAAAGCAAGAGTAGTAATAGCAATTTACAATTGCAAAATGATTTTATACATATTGACTTCTTTATATATGAATATATAAATATTATGTATATCTTATATTTCTGTATATATTAAATATATCTTTATTAATTAGTTAACATAGTAATTTCACTTGATTCTCCTAGTGCCTTAGCTTGGGTTTCCCCCAAACCAGAGCCGGAGACAAAGGCATGTGTGCAGGAAGTTTATTTAGGAAGTGCTCCCAGGGAGCAGCCATGGAAGACAGGCCAGGGAAGTAGGGAGGCTGAGGCTGGTTCAAACGTGTGGACTTGGTTGGCCACCACTGTGGCGGCGACCAGTGAAAAATCCCACAAAACCTTCTGAGGAGCTGTGGGAAATGTGTTTCAGCACCGAACCCTCCACCTGTGGCGAGAAAGGGAAGGCTCCCGTCCCTTTGGGCAGGGGTAACCTCGAGGGCATCTGCTCTCCCACACCTGAGGGCTGTTTGCAGGAGCTCTGGGGG
The DNA here is from genome assembly GCF_037043125.1 of Eumetopias jubatus. Taxonomy (NCBI): domain Eukaryota; kingdom Metazoa; phylum Chordata; class Mammalia; order Carnivora; family Otariidae; genus Eumetopias; species Eumetopias jubatus. Next base: position 6,898,057 of record NW_028274808.1, read on the forward strand.
TGCTGCAGGGAGCCCCAGTCTGTGATGCTGGCCACCGGGAGGCCTGGGAGCAGCTGGAGGAGGTGTTCCGTGAGACAGCAGGGTGGTGCTACTGGCCTGGTTTCCAGAGGAGAAAACTGAGGCCAGAGCACTCACGTGCCTCCTACCTACAGGGCCATGGACCAGGGTCCACTGTGACAGAGGAGGAGGCTTCAATGGAGTGACACCAGACCCATGTTGCAGGGGATCCCTGGTGGGAAGGGCCTGGCACCAGTAATTTGGTGCAGTGGGGATCTTGTACCTGCTCACGGGGTGCTGCAGAGGAGAGCTGCCAGGAAAGCAGCCATTCCGACATTGACTCTTGATGCTGGAGAGAGGGATGTGGCTGGAGACCAGAAACCCAGGCACAGAGTGCCATCTGCGGAACCCAGAAGCCTGACAAGGTTGGAGCAGCTAAAGAGTCTGAGGAGAACTTCACTTTCAACCTCACAAATACTGTCTACACGTTAGACATTCTGCAGACTTTTGCATTGCTCTAGTTCTTAGGATATTTTGTTCTCAGCTTAGGAGATGGTAGTGACGCTTCCTACAGAGATAGAAAGGGAAGAGAAAGCTATTCTCTTTATAAAATAAACTGAATTATCAATTATTACAAATGGGAGCAGTTGAAATTCTGGGAATGAGATTGATGCATTTAGGCTACAATATAACTGGAGATTTCTCTTTTAATGAAACCACCATGTTCTTGCCTTTCTAAAACTAAGGTGCACTGAGAGAAAAAATAAAGTGAGTAAATTACTTTAGTGTCTCTCTATGGCAGATAGTACCTTTGAAATGTGTATATTCGTAGACATACGCATATTTATAAACACACGTATGTCCTCATGTGGGGATGGAAATACATAGACATAGATATATCCATTTTCACTCCTCTGTGGCATGATAAACTGTCAAAAGCTGAGGGGAAAAAAGGCTTTAGAAATCAATGATATTGTTGAACTCTCATTTTCTGAATGAAGGTACCAGGACCTGGGTCACCAGTGCGAGCTCATAGCTGAGTAAAGATTAATACCCAGGTGGCCCACAGCCGGGTCCAGCACCCTCCCCGGCACTGATTTATCTGTGCTCACCTAAAAAAATGTGCCACTGGGTGTTAACAGGGTTACTTTTTCAATTCTGTGATGAAGTATTCAGATCCCAAAGCTTGTTTCCATCTTTTATCTGCCCTTTTTCTGCTGTCTCTTTTTATATTCCTATGGCTTTGCTGACATCCTGCGGAGATTTCTAGGGACAGTGTGATCATCTATGGAGCAGGCTTTTTTTTTTTCTTTCTTTTCTTTTTAACATGAAATAAATGTACACCGTCACAATTACTAAACTAGAAGGCCTGGAAAGGAGAGAAAAGGCTAAAAAAATTTAAATGATTTTTGTCTTGAAGATACTTTCAGGGCCAACTAGTTCTTTATAAGGAGGCAGGAAGCCTGTGTTGTTTCTTTCACGGAAAGAGGGAGGGGGATTTGGGAATGCAGATGGGCATGCTTGGAGAGTCTCAGCATTGGGCCTTGGGCGCCCTGCTGAGTGTTGCACATCAGAGCAGGCCTCCAGCCAAGCTTTGCTGCTTTACCTCCTGGGGCTAGCAAACCCAAAGGTGGAGAGAATTTGGGGGATAACCTTGGAAGACTCTCAGAGTACATTGGATTAATTTATATGAGCATTTAGCGGTGAAGTATCCCACCTTCTGTATGTGATGTACCACTGACCCACTGTCAGCAAAATGTACTTCTGTTGTTATTTTTCCAGTATGGCCCATAGCTCTCTTCTGACCTGTTCATATTCTCTTGCCAGAACATCATTCTGTCTACTCTACTGTGGATTAGGATAAAGGGATACAGTATACTTCTGTATCCTCTCTTCAGCTGATTCGACATTTCTGGGAGCACAGTGTGACAGTGCCCTGTGTACGGTGGGGGAGGGCTGTGTGAGCTTCATTCCGCATCACACACTGAAGCTGAACAAAGCCACCCAAACCACAAACGCTAGTTGCTGCAGTAATAATCCTGGGAAATATTTAGGCAAGTGTGTTCTTCTCATTTTCATAAAGCTGTAGCTGCAACTTTTTTAATTTTATGAGTTTATAACAGCTGAAGTTCATACTTTTCTGAGCCATTTAGGAGGGAAAGTGTACCTCTTCTCAAGTCAAATATTAGATTGCCTCTAATTTAATTTGACCTCTGGTTCAGTCTTCATTCTCACAAGTGTTTAAAGCTATCCATTTTTCATATTTTCCTATTTATTCACATGATTCAGTGGCCTGTGTGCACATACTTTAAGAAATTGTATTTACATGGGCTTTGCAGAAGCAAAGTGATCAATCTTTTTTTTAACTCACATTAGAGAATAGAAATTATTTGTTTAATTAGGCTATGTTAATCTTTAAAGCTGTACATTAATTTTTAAAGCTACAGTGCATTTTTTTTAAAGATTTTATTTATTTATTTGAGAGAGAGAGAATGAGAGATAGAGAGCATGAGAGGGAAGAGGGTCAGAGGGAGAAGCAGACTCCCTGCCGAGCAGGGAGTCCGATGTGGGACTCGATCCCGGGACTCCAGGATCGTGACCTGAGCCGAAGGCAGTCGCTTAACCAACTGAGCCACCCAGGCGCCCTGCAGTGCATTTTTAAGCATGTTAACAACTTATTTTAAAACCTCATCAACAGTAGAATTTTTTTATAATCAGAAACAGTGCAGCGAAAGCAAAACAATTTTCAGTGCCCAAATTATGTGGCAAGACAGAATAGTATGGCTTTTTTTTTTTTAAGCTAATTTTAACTCATCTTCATTTCTTGATCTGAAATTTGATAAGAAGTGTATTATGTTTCAAAGTATTTACTGTTCACCTCTGAAATGTTGACAGCCAAGTGAGACTGCTGTTCACTTTGGAAGGCCATACAAGAGCTCTAAGCACATTCCACTTCTGTCTGTGGCTCGCAGTCCAGGGAAACTGTTCCAAAAGCCACACACACAGTGCTCTGGGGATGGCTATAGTTTGACTTCACGAGAACAGAGCCTCAGCTGGGAACTGCAAATGGTGATTATGACTTTGGACAAATCAGTGAGCTTCTAATTATAACTTCCAAGGCCTCCTGACCTGAAATAAGAGCGTATCCTCCTACAAAATACATGTTGTATCAAACTTCTCTTTACAAAATACCAGTTCTGGGGATGATGTTTCTGATTCATTTTTAGAGGGAGTTTATTTCAATCTTTTGTTTCAGGGGCATGCCATTCATATATTGGGGGAGTCGCTTTCTTTCCATTGGTTAAGTAAGAATAGATATACAAAATTGGCCATTAAAATGAAGGTGCTACTGATTCATATGGAGTTTAAATGCACACTATTCTATTTCTATAGGATTACTAACTTATCCTAAAGTAATTTTTGCATAAAATTTCAGTGTAAGAAGGAATCCATTTGGATGAAGACACAGATATGGCATATAGAGTTATACTTTGCATACTGACATATATATTGACTTGCTATATATAAAATCTGTTGATGTCCAAGTCAGGAGGACTTGAGATATGTTTTGTGGCCAATTATATGGTACCAGATTGAAAGGGGCTAAAGAACATTCTTTAATGAACACTTTCCACCAGTTGCTTTCTCACAATAGAGTGATTATTTTGATTTCTAAATTTTGCTCCTTGGGTATGGATTTGATGTGCTAATATACTGCAGTTTAACTTTTAAAAATAACGTAATAGGTTACTGCTAAAATTAAGTGCTGTCACAGGCATCATGGAGCAAAAGAAGCCACACACCAAAGAATACTTACTACATGATCCCATTTATATCACATTCAAGAATAGACCAAATTTACTGATGGTGACTGAAGTCAGAATAATGATTTCTGGGTGGGAAATGTTGGGAGTTGGGGGCTGGTGGTGGTGCAGGCGAGGTTATTAACTGGGAAGGAAGAGGAGGGAAACTTCTGAGGTGCTGGAAATATTTTGTATCTTAATCTCAGAGCTGGTTGCCTGACTAAATGCACATTTTAGAAGTTCACAAATCTGTCGATTTAAGAATTGTATACTTTATACACTTTCTGTGTGTTAGACCTCAAGAAAGAGTTTTTTTTTAAAAGTAAGAATATTAGAAATGAAGTGTTTGACAAATTTTGCTGTGACACCATGACCCTAGTTGCTGTGAGTGATTTTATTTACCTCTGTCTGCAGCTTTCATCTGCTTGTTCCTAAATACCGTCTAAAGAAATGAACTTTGAAAAAGTGATTTCACAGCAACTGCAGAGAGCTATAGATTAAACTGTTTCAGCTGCCCAAAGAGGGTTAAAAGTATTCAGTTAGGTAAATTAGTGATTTCACATTCCGAAACTCAGTTCTTTCCGGATCAAGCATAAAAGGCATTTGCTCTTGGAAGACCAAGAAAGAATTCATGCAGTTCCCATTAGTCTAAAAATAAATAATAAATAAATAAATGTCTGAGTCATGGGTTGCATTTTGTTGGAGTTCAGTGGCTTCAAGTGTAGGGAGAAAATGATTTATTCTCTGAATAGTTGTGCTACCCATTGCCCATTGGAATGAAAACAGAATTACTCTGAGAAAAGTGAAATCCGTGAATTAGTCCATTGAATTTGATCATATTTTGAGTTTAACCAATTCAAGTAGTTCTTGCTTGAGCAACCTGATTTAAAAAAACCTAAATAAAGTGGCTTTGTTTGTGTTGGATGAAGGTGGGGAAGAGGTTGTGATTCTTGAAGCTATTGTGATTGTGGAGTTGTCATTCCAGCATAGATTCTGAGACTCAGACACACCTGCGTATGAATACTAGCTCCACGACGTACTAGCTACCAAGTCAACTTTTTTTAACTTCAGGTTTCTCATTGGTAAAACAGGCTTATAAATACCCACTGAGCTATGTTAGCATAAAAATTAAGTGGAAGAAATTAGCACTGTTCCCGAGCGGTTTGCCAGGGCACCCTGGGTCCCTGCAGCAAACCCATAGGAGCCACGGGAGATGGCTGCCAGCCATCTGGAAGAATTAGTATCAGAGAAGAAAAGTAGCTCACAGTTTCAGCGCTGTTAGATTATGTCGCTGTGCAAAGCCCAGTTTTTGGTGGTCCCTGCTGCAAAAGGCAAATATTGCATGACGATTGGCATGGAACTCAAAATGAGGGTGGCAGTGTCCAGTTTGATTCCAAAGTTTGAGAAGCTGAGTGATGCCTAGCTGGCCAGTATATCCCACTGCTAAATCACTGGTATTGCTTAAGTCTTAGAACATCTTTATAGACTCCTGCATTTAGTAGGCTATATACTCAACCTACCCCCTCTTCTCCTTTCCCTCAATCCATATGTTGTCTTTAACTGCAATCTCTAGGATTTGAAGTGTTGATTAGAAAATCAGTAAATCAAAAAGAACTGATAATTATGTAAGATCTTCCTGAAGACACATACTTGAATATTCCTAAATTCTGAAACCATTAAGAAAAACAGCCCGGTTTCTTGCCATCTTGTTTGGCACCGCGTCTGCTTTCAGGCTGACAGCTTTTATAAGCGTAGTGTACTGTAGAGGAACACTCTTAGAGCAGCAGATGTATGTTCTGGGGGATAGCAGTGGTTGCCTTGGGCTGATGTGAGTTTGGTGGGGTAGCGGAAGGACAGTGTGTGTGCCAGTTTTACAAAAGTAAGGTGGTCCACTTCTGCATGTAATTTATAGTTTGCATGCTTGCCATCCTCACTTGTTCAAAGTCGAACTAATTTTATAACATATAGAAAAGCCAAATTTTCTTGAACACCAAAGCAATTTGGGTGGAAGTAACTTTTCAGTGTGATTCTCCAAATGTTTGTGGTAAAAGTACAAGGGACTTGAATCATTTTCCCATAATTAGTTTCAGTTCTGGAGGTCTGCCCCTTCTCCCTAACCCTACTGCCTTGCATGCATGTCTATTCCAATGGAAGCTAGTGGAAAATTCCTATCCCCTTTCACTCTACTGCCATGAGTTATAAAAAGCATGTCATTCAGAATTGACTTTTTCTTCTACATGCTTGAATTTTTACTCACAACTTAAAGGGGAAGAAAATCCTTTCAGGAGATATTTCTCTTTCAGTGGGGTGAGGGGCCCAGCATCACTTTGAGCCACCATGAAATGGCTGACTCACTTTGCTTCATCTTTAGGGGTCAGATGTTTACATCATCGAGTGCTTTTTAAGAGATAGTATATGCTGATGTAGCACACCACCACCTCTTTTTCAGAGCTGCAGTGGCTCTCATTCACACAAGGCACTTAAGATGCACATCTTCACTGACTAATTCAGTGGGAACAAGCAGCTCACATGCAAGTGAGGATAAGGGGTAAGGCCATGCAAAGGAACTGATGGGAATGAGGGGTGAGGGGGCACAGGAAGTGGGACTGAGGGGGGAGGGGACAAGCAGGAAGTGGGAATGAGGGGTGAGGGGGCACAGGAAGTGGGACTGAGGGGGGAGGGGAGAAGCAGGAAGTGGGAATGAGGGGGGAGGGGGCACAGGAAGTGGGACTGAGGGGGGAGGGGAGAAGCAGGAAGTGGGAATGAGGGGGGAGGGGAGAAGCAGGAAGTGGGAATGAGGGGGGAGGGGACAAGCAGGAAGTGGGACTGAGGGGTGAGGGGGCATAGGAAGTAGGGCTAAGGGGTGAAGGGACAAGCAGAAAGTGGGACTAAGCGGGAGGACACAGGGGAAGTGGGAATGAGGGGTGAGGGCACAGGAAGTGGAAATGAGAGAGGGACAAGTAGAAAGTGGGAATGAGGGGGGAGGACATAGGGAAGTGGGACTGAGCGGTGAGGGGACACACGGGAAGTGGGAATGAAGGTGGGGGGCACACAGGAAGTGGGAATGAGGGGTGAGGGGACACACGGGAAGTGGGAATGAGGGGTGAGGGGACACACGGGAAGTGGGAATGAGGGGTGAGGGGACACACGGGAAGTGGGAATGAGGGGTGAGGGGACACACGGGAAGTGGGAATGAGGGTGGGGGGCACATGGGAAGTGGGAATGAGGGTGGGGGGACACACGGGAAGTGGGAATGAGGGTGGGGGGCACACGGGAAGTGGGAATGAGGGGTGAGGGGACACACGGGAAGTGGGAATGAGGGTGGGGGGCACACGGGAAGTGGGAATGAGGGGTGAGGGGACACATGGGAAGTGGGAATGAGGGTGGGGGGCACACGGGAAGTGGGAATGAGGGTGGGGGGCACACGGGAAGTGGGAATGAGGGGTGAGGGGACACACGGGAAGTGGGAATGAGGGGTGAGGGGACACACGGGAAGTGGGAATGAGGGGTGAGGGGACACACGGGAAGTGGGAATGAGGGGTGAGGGGACACACGGGAAGTGGGAATGAGGGTGGGGGGCACATGGGAAGTGGGAATGAGGGTGGGGGGACACACGGGAAGTGGGAATGAGGGTGGGGGGCACACGGGAAGTGGGAATGAGGGGTGAGGGGACACACGGGAAGTGGGAATGAGGGTGGGGGGCACACGGGAAGTGGGAATGAGGGGTGAGGGGACACACGGGAAGTGGGAATGAGGGTGGGGGGCACACGGGAAGTGGGAATGAGGGGTGAGGGGACACACGGGAAGTGGGAATGAGGGTGGGGGCACACGGGAAGTGGGAATGAGGGGTGAGGGGACACACGGGAAGTGGGAATGAGGGTGGGGGGCACACGGGAAGTGGGAATGAGGGGTGAGGGGACACACGGGAAGTGGGAAGAGGGTGGGTGGCACACAGGAAGTGGGAATGAGGGGTGAGGGGACACACGGGAAGTGGGAATGAGGGGTGAGGGGACACACAGGAAGTGGGAAGAGGGTGGGCAGCACACAGGAAGTGGGAATGAGGGGTGAGGGGACACACGGGAAGTGGGAATGAGGGGTGAGGGGACACACGGGAAGTGGGAATGAGGGTGGGGGGCACACGGGAAGTGGGAATGAGGGTGGGGGGCACACGGGAAGTGGGAATGAGGGTGGGGGGCACACGGGAAGTGGGAATGAGGGTGGGGGGCACACGGGAAGTGGGAATGAGGGGTGAGGGGGCACACGGGAAGTGGGAATGAGGGTGGGGGGCACACGGGAAGTGGGAATGAGGGTGGGGTGCACACGGGAAGTGGGAATGAGGGTGGGGGGCACACGGGAAGTGGGAATGAGGGTGGGGGCACACGGGAAGTGGGAATGAGGGGTGAGGGGGCACACGGGAAGTGGGAATGAGGGGTGAGGGGGCACACGGGAAGTGGGAATGCGGGTGGGGGGCACACAGGCAGAAAGGAGCAGTAGCAGAGGTTTTCCTATTGTTAGGGTTTGTTTGTTTCAATCAAAGTATGAGTCATCTCACCCTCATTTTTTAACCAGAAATCACTGTGGTTGCTGCTATGATTTGGTCTCAACTCCTATAAGCCAGTTTAATTTTATCAGTGGTAGTGAATTCTTGAAAGTTTCCCTCAGCTGTAGAAATCTGGTTTCAAATTTAAGTGGTCTAAATGCTAGCTTAAACTTTGTGGCTTAGCATCTTTGTTGAATCCCCTCAGCAGAAGGACCTACACTGGAGTTTTGGCTGCTCTGTGGGATTCAAATTATGAGCAGTTGGTTCCAGTGGAATCTTGGCCCTCTTCTGGAGTGACTTTGGGAGTACTTTGGCCTAAGGAGGTCAGAGTTAGAACTTAAGTAAAGGATTCGTCCAAAATGTTGGTCCTGCATCCTGGCATTTTCCAGGTATATGTAGACCTCAACCCTTGCACTTGGTCGCCTGGAGCATGGATGACTTCGGGGGAAAAGTTCATGCCAGCTTAGGAAATTTACTGAAAATCACAGTGATGAACTCAAAGCTGGGATGTGAATCCTCATCCTAACCCTTATCCCCAGTGGCCAGGAGCTTTACTCTGTCCCACGTCAGAAAAGCAGCTCTTGGTTTTTCATGGCCCTTGTGCTATGCATCTCAGTGGTCCCATAACTGCTCAAGAAGCAAGCTCAGGCCAGCCCCCACTGATAAAGGAGCTGAGTTATGGCACAGAAAGTACACCTTACGGATTTTCATAAGGATGACCGTAAATCATACAAATTGAAGCATAATACTATTATAGAAAGACTTGAAAACAGAAGGAAAACCGTGGGGCTCCCAGACGCAAGCTCTAATCTGGAAAATTGTCAAGTATGGAGCCATCTCTCTCTGATGAGGCTGGAAAATTAAGGTGTCAGGGAAGAGGGGAAGATTGGAAAGGCCAGAGAAAGTCATGGATGGGTACTTGACAGGCCCTTTTTTTTTTTTTTTAAATCCCCACCCTATCTTCTTGTTAACCTCTGATAATGGAGGTTGTGGAATTACACATGGAGGAAAATACCACTTCTCAACCTATTTTCTGCAGAGTAGATTTCATTTGAGGGCAGATTAGTCTTGGAAATCATTCAAGACAGCTTTAAGTCCATCCAATTGTATAGATTCCAAAGATAACAGTACAAGAAAAATAGTACATGGGTGTGTCCAATTAAGAAGTGCTGACTTTCATAAAAGAACCCAAATATCCATCTATAACAGTACAGTGGGTACATAAATTGTGTCATACTCATACAATGAAACACTACACAGTAATGGAAAAGGGCAAATTTTAATACAACAACATGGATGAATCAGAAAAGTAATAAAACGGACCAAAAAAGAATATGAAATCTAAAACTTAGCAAAATTAACCTGTGGTGACAGAGGGCAGAATGGTGGCTAGCCTTGGGAGGAAGAGAGAGAGTAGTACCCCTTCTCTGTGGGGGGCGCAGTCCCAAACCCCCAGTGGAAGCTTGAAACCACAGATAGTACCAAACGCTATATATTCTATGTTTTGTCCTATACATATATACTTATGATAAGGTTTAACTGCTAAACTAGGCGCAGTAAGATATTCACAAAAAATGATAATAAAATAGAACAGTTAAAACAATATGCTATACTGGAAGTTATGTGAATGTGGTCTCATATCTTTTGTCCGGTCTCACCCTACTTGTGCCGATGTGTGCTGGGACAGTGCCTCCGTGATGAGATGGAGTGAGTGAACAGCGTAGGCGTTTTGACTGAGTGCTGGGCTAATACTGACCTTCGACCATAGGTGGATAGGAGGAGCATCTGCTTCCAGACTGTGGCTCAGTGCAATCTGAGGCATGTCTCATGCAGCAGTATAAATGAATAAATGTGAAGGCAAGGGCTGACCTTGTCCATCCATGCGCTGGGGAGTGGTGTGTATGTATGCATGGAATAAGTTCCTGCTCTTTAAGTCTTGGCCCATCCCTTATTCCTTCAGGGCTGCCTCTAGAAGAGTTACCTTTTGATTTTAGCACCTGCCCTTGCTTATTCACGAATCCCTTCCTTTGTCTGAACATAGCCAAGTATGTGTCATTTGTCTCCAAACTTCACTGGCTGCCATCTTGCTGTTACGATGCATGTGTGTCTGTTGATGCCAAAGGGTGGCAGCTACCGTGTGTGCGTCGTATGAATGTTTAAGTCATGTGGATTTTACCATTCGTATGACTGTAGGTTCCAGTCCTGAGAGTGAGAAAGCAAAGCTTGGGAGGAGGTGGGACACTGCTGTTGATTGAAGGGCTTTGAAAGATGTACTGGGTCTGCTGGCAGCCTGGTATCTCTGGAGCCCAGCAAGTCACTTCCCATCTCAGCACACCTCCAGCAGTAAGATGGAAGCAAGAAGATCCACCCAGATTGGTCTTCTCACTGTTTCCCGTCTTCCCTGTATTTGTTCTTCCTTGTGGTGTGGGCACGCTCTGCGTGATCGTCCTATGTCGTGTCAGCACGGCAGGTGTCGGGCAAACACCACGAAGCCTACCAGCTCTCCCGACCCACACGAGAAGATGCGTGGACTTCCATTTAAATCTTTCAAGAATGTGTGTTATTATAAGGAGCTCTGAAATAAAGAAACTTGACTGTGGTTTTGCCCGCTGTGTACCATCTGATAGCTCTCTGAGCCTGAGTGTTTTCTGTAAAGGGGGAAGAGAGCATCTACTTTCAGCAGGCTGTCACTCTGTCATACCTGGGACGTGTCCCAGCTGCCGTCATGATGACGATCGCTGCCCCCTCTCATTGGACAGCAACGACTACACAGCACCACCAAAGGGGGAAAGTGCCTTTCTGTGTTTTAACCCAGAAGGGGACCATAGTTGAAAATATGGACAATTAATCACACATGACAAAATGACCAATGGTTATTTGAGGGAATGGTGTTCTGATTAATCTTGATTCTTTAACTTATAACCCAATTATCCCAGCCATCAGTGCTTTTAAGAGCACTGTTTTACTGTTATGGTTAGGTTAAAACCAATTCTGATTGGGAATTCCTGTTAGTAACACTTTAGTAAGTTTAAATCTGGATGAGTTTTAAAAATGTTTTAGTGAATCTAACAATCTGTTTCTTAGTAACTAAAAATAAGGAATTTCATATACATGCACCAAAGGTTAAGCATAGATAATTAGCTTGTGGTCAGAATTTGATTATGTTATTCAGCAAAATATCTTCTCTCTAGCAGCATTTTTGCACCAGAATTTCTCATTAAGAAGACCAGTTTGCTTAGGGAAGTTTTAAGCTACATCTGTATGTAATAATTTTCCAAGATTCCAAAGACTAGATATTAGTTAATAAAACTCAAAGGAATATTCCGATTATCTTCAGACTAATGTTTATAATTATCCAGCAGACAACCAAGAGTTGATAGTATGTTGATTCCACAAATCTAATGGCAGAGAAAATACTTACAGGAGCCCAGAGGAAATAATACCTCCTAGGAATTTTGAATCTTTTTTACCCAGACATGTGGGTTGACGAGTTAACTCCAGAATGCCTGCTCAGAAGGGCAGCATTGCTTATAACTTATTGGAAGCTGAAGTGATAAAAAATACACTTAATAAAGTTTGACTGTTTTAACGGGCCCCATAGCCTTATTCGTGAGCATGTTGGAGCCCCATAAGCAGGGTGGTATAGGAGAAGAGGTCGTGGACAATTTCAGAGCAGGGTGTTTCTAGAGAGGCACCCCGCCATGTGGTATAGACACTTTACATATGCACTTGGCAATGGTCCTTTTCCATGTTGAAAGGAAGTTCATTATTTTGAGTGTACCACTCAAAGGTATGAGGTCAGATCATTTAACCTGATGAGAGTGAGTGAACTTAGAATCTTGAATGTCAGAGCTAGTGCAGATCCTGTTAACTGTGTTTCTGGTATTGTTATTAAAATTAATTATAATTGCTGCAATAGTGTAGCTTCTTAACAGTTTCCAGCTCGATTTGCTTTCATCACCCTATTTGAAACACATAATCCCTTAAAGTCTCTGCTGTGGCCTTATGTTTCTGAAGGTGCGCGGTGGGGGTTTTAGCCAGTTAACTTAGTTAAATAAGGCAAGGGGTCACTAAACAAACGTAGTTAATCATGCTAAAAAAAAAAAAAAGAAAAGAAAAAGGTCACTTCCTAAGTGAAAAGACTACATACTGCATGATTCCAACTATGTGACGTTCTGGAAAAGACAAACTATGGAGACAGTGAAAAGGTCAGTGGTCGGCAGAGGTTTGGAGGCAGGGGGGGATGAATAGTTGGAGCACAGAGGTTTCAGGGCGGTGACAATACTCCGGCCGGCACTGTAATAGTGGGTGCGTTTGTCCAAACCTGCGGGCACACGGCACCAGGTAAACCCTGAGGTAAACTGTGGACTCTGGGGGTAAGGGTTAATGTAAGCTCATCGGTTGGAACAAATGGAGCACTTGGTAGGGGTCACTGATAATAGGGGAAGCTATGCGTGTATGTGGGCGCAGTGGGCATATGGGAAGTCTCTGTAGCTTCTGCTCAATTTTGCTGTGAACCTAAAACTGCTCTTAAAAAATAAGTCTTTAAAGTCTTTTACTACATAAAAAGAGGAACGAAGGAAATAACAACAAAAAACTGGTATTCTGCAGCTTCAGATTGCACGGGTTATATAGTTGACTAAACATACGGACACCAGGGGTGCCTGGGTGACTCAGTCAGGTAAGCCGGCAGCTCAGGTCTTGATCCCAGAGTCCCAGGACTGAGTCCTGGGATCAAGTCCCGCATGAGGCTCCCGGCTCAGCAGAGAGCCTGCTTCTCCCTCTGCCCCTCACCCCACTCGTGTTCTCTTTTTCTCTAATAAATAAATAAAATCTTTAAAAAAATAAAATAAACATGCAGACATCAAAACCCAGGAAAGTAACTTCAAAGGTGTACTTGTCTATCAATAATATATTGACTTCACATGTAAACATGATTTATTTTATATTTAGATTTCTTTGAATCTGAATAGTTGTGCCCAAGATATGTCTTCTTTTGGTATAAAATGCCTTTTTTTTTTTAAGATTTTATTTATTTTTATTTTGGTGAGAGAGAGAGCACAAGCTGGAGCCGGGGGTGGACAGAGGAAGAAGCAGGCTCCCCGTTGAGCAGGGAGCCCGATGTGGGACTGGGATCATGACCCGAGCCCAAGGCAGACGCTTGACCAACTGAGCCACCCACATACCCCCACATAAAATGGCTTTATTCCAAATTCGGGAGAACGTGAACATGTCATTCCCTTTATTCTAAGTTGGCTGAATTTCTGGGGCTGGCTTGGGCCAGAAATGGAACCCCTAAAGTGGGCTCAGTTTTTTTCATCTCTTCCTTGTTCCTCAGAGGCTCCTCAGACAAAGGGGAATAATGGCCCCCATGTCCCTCTTCCATGTCTTGGAACAGAAAAACTGTCAGACTCACTGTCTTTTACGGAGTCCCACACAATTCATCAGGTTATACCGAAGAGTATGGCCTCCTTGTTGGGGATTCATGAAACGAGACAACTTCACGACACTATTTGTTGTTTTTTTTTCTTTTTCGCTTTGAACCTAACTACCAAGATGTGCTTTTGGCTGCCAAAGTAGAAACCTCCAGGGTGGAGCGTCTTGAGCCTAGAACCAAGTGTTAATTAGTGGCATACAAAAGCTACTGCACAGTTCAGGTTTACCCTTCATTGCTGGCATTTGCTGGAACAATCATAATGAGGATGCCAGTGTCCATCCTGGAATACTGAGTACTTAAGACAGACGATGGGTAGGTTCTGTCACCAGGCTAATCAGCACATCAAGTCAACCTCATATGGAGCACACGGCTAATATGTGAACAAGTATTAATATGGCCTACACGGAATGTGACAACACTGAGAAATAGAGAGGCTGAACGCTTGCCTCCTTTTAAGACTTTGATATTCTCTACCTAAAAAAAAAAAAAAAATCACATATAAAATGATGCATTCTCAAAGAAGCTGTGTCAACATGATAAAATAGTGTATTTTCTAAGACCTGTGTGTCTTGACATCTCTTCCCTTAAAAATCACCATCATCCACGGAAAAATGGAACGTGACATATTAATAAATATCAGATTATATTCTTAACGTGTATATTTAGTTGGCTTGATTTGTTGGTTTTTTAAATATTAAGTACTGGGTGCGAAGGCATTGTAGTGTTAAGTTGTCAGGTTCCTGTCGAGATTTCAAAAGCAATTCATGGGCTCCGAAAAGTCGCTCAAAGGGAGGGCTGAGGCTGATCTTGGAGCAAAGTAACTACCGCCCCAGACCCCCCGGGGCTGGTCCCAGGGGTTTTAATTAGGCTCTAGTTGAATGGCAAAGGCAGTGCTTGTATCTGGTCGAAGGAGGTGTGATGGTAAAAGGGTTAGGCCCACTCCTCAGGGGATTTTAACAGGTTTCACATCTTCCAGCAGCTGGTGCGTGCCACGATTAGGGTAAGAAAGAAAGGTGATTTCATGGGCAAACATCTACTTAAAATATTAATTTGCAGACAGCTAGCATACCTGACTCAGAGTTCAGGTGGTGGAGGAGAGTTCATCCCTTTATTGCCAAAGCATACATAAAACAGTCATTTTAACCCCAGTAAATGTAGAAAACTTTTATTCTAAAACACTATCTGTGAAAAAAAAATTTTTTTTACCATCTTTGATTATATCAGATCACTGATCATTTCTCATTGTAAACATTAATACCATGCTGACGTCAAGGTATTTTTGGTGATACCTATCTGTAGAATGCTGGATGATTTTAAAATCGAATTAGAGGACAGAGCAGGTCACACATGACTTTCCTGGGACTGAATTTTGTCTGAACTTCCAAGTGTTAGCGAAATTCAGGATGTCGTGCTCAGGCAACATCCAGAAAAGGGTTGTTACCGTATGTACAGGGTGTGAGAATGTGCACATATATACCTCCTCTTGGCTATCACAGAATTTGTTTTTACTCTTCTGAAACACAAACTGGAATTTTGAGTAATTACTTTATACCCAGGATATTCCCAATTGCTTTTTATTTTTTTCTTCTTAGCAGGTTTGGCACCATTCTCATATAGAAACGATGGCACATCTTTCCTGTAAACATTGGATAACGAGGTTGTCCGCTCACTAGCCATCATGTGCTAAGCCTGCTGATGTGCTCTGGCATTCGGGTGCGAAGGTCTGCCCAGGAACGCCTGCCTCGTGCTTGTCAGAGGCAGGACTCGTAGGTGGTGGGAATTACTTATTGCTGACTTGGGATGTCAACCAAGTTACTTAACCTCTCAGACCTACTTTATTTTTTTATTTTTTTTTATTTTTTTTAAAGATTTTATTTATTTATTTGACACAGAGAGAGAGACAGCGAGAGAGGGAACACAAGCAGGGGGAGTGGGAGAGGGAGAAGCAGGCTTCCCGCCGAGCAGGGAGCCCGATGCGGGGCTAGATCCCAGGACCCTGGGACCATGACCCGAGCTGAAGGCAGACGCTTTAACAACTGAGCCACCCAGGCGCCCCTCTTTTTTATTTTTAATAAGAAAAATACAAGCTGTCAGGTATGTATAAGTGTATATAATATTACAACATATATAGCACGTTGTAAAATAATCCTACATATATGCATCTATATACACTAAATACTGAGGATGGTCATTTCAGAATGATGGAATTATGCATAGTTTGTATCTTCTGTGCATCCTTTGTATGCTCTGTTTTTTTTATAATGACCGTGTATCCCTTTGGTGACAAGGAAAAATGACCATTCAGAAGGAGTTTGCATTGATTTTCCTTTTATGAAAGAGGTTTCAGTGCAGTGGCCAGACTGGTAACACTGCCCTGCTCCACCCCTGCTCTCCCCCACTCTGGATCTCCTTTACCAGGTCTTTCTCTTGTCACTCATTTATTTTGTGTAGCGCTTCCTGCCTAGGGACACACGTCCTGCCCGGAGTGCCATCTATAACATAGCAAGGCCCCACCAGAGCCAGACCCTCGGTCATTAGACTTCGCCTCACTGATTTATTCCAAGTGCTAGAATGCTGCCCGGACACACGGAGGCTTTCAATAAATATTTGTTGAACAAATAAATGAACTTTAATGGCTCCTGCCCAAAAGGAGTAGGGGGGGTAGAGTGGACTAAGAAATAACACTATATTCATGTTCATTCACACTTCTCCCAACAGTTTGCTGTAGTTTTTCCAGCCCCATGGAAAATTCTGTTTTTTTGTCAAAGGGGGAGATGGACATGCCCTTTCCGTGTTTGTTTTCCTCTCTAGGTAATCCATACAAGACTTCCAAACTGCAAAGCACATTGATGTTATCTTGACCCATGTTTGTAACTGATTAAAAATAGATAGGATTATATCTCCCATGCTTGTGTTCTAGAGATAGCCTTGGGACAAAATGATGGGCTAAGGTGTGGAAAGTGCTTTAAAGTGATTCAGGGCTACCTGGTAGCAATACCCAATGCCTGTATTACTAATACTATTTCGTGAGAAAAGTGTGACTGGGAAGTTGAGTAGCTCTCTTTTTATCAGAAGAATTCTAGAATAATTTAGGAGAAAAATCTTATTGTCAGGTTCATTCAAGTCAAAGAAGGATGTAGTGAAAAGAATATATATATATATATAACTTATTTTATGTTTAATAAAAAATTTTATAGGTATAGATGTATGTAAGAAGCATATATATATATGTATATTTTAAGATAGATAATAGTTTGCAGAGTTGTCATTGTCATTAAATAATACAGATGTTCTGCAAATCATGAGCTCCTGATTTGGAAAATCTATACATGTCCATGATTCATTGCATGTACCCTCTAGGTCTCAATTCAGGAAATCCACAGTGCTGTGCAGGCCATGGTGTCATTTGGTGGCCAGAATATGGGGCAATATTAACTACCTTTCTTCTGTCAAAACAGTCATGCAATAATACTGCCCCTTTTCTTTATCTTGATTGAGCCCTCGTAGGTAGTGTCTCTCCCGCTCGCCTCTGTCTTTCCCTCTCTGTCTCTGTCTCTCTCTGCCTCTGTCTCTGTCTCTCATGCACACATGGGCACACACACTCCTTTACTTCATCTTCTCCTTTACCTCAGTCTTCCAAATTTTGCTTTTTCCCTAAATAAAACCTCTTTCAACCTCTTTCCACATCATTCATGATCCAGACAAGGGTTCTGATCATGTCACAGTGGTATAATGCCACCGCACATATTTTAAGAAGAAGGAAATTCATGCATTTTCATATTAAATTTGTTACAATAAAGAGCTACTATAAGTCTCTTAAGTGCTCATCTGGAAGCTGAAGATTAGGGAGAGGGAGAATTTTACTTCCTACTTTCTACTGTTTTAATGGTTTGACTTGTTTATTTTACATTGCCCGTATGTTAACTTTCATAACATTTTTGCTTTTTTTTGTAAGTTATCCATATGGTGGTAGGGTTGATAGAAACTGTTGTTTTTCAATTATAAATACACAAGATCTCAGTTATAGATTAAAACCAGCACTCTGGGCCAGCCTGAGCATAGGATCACCATTTACAAGGTCATTATCCCTTTCATATTCCTGGCTTACAGCCACTGGTTTACAGATAAACTTTTGGATCACAACCTGTTTGTAAACTGTAAAGAACGACATTGATGAAAATAAACCATTTTTCAAATTTTAGTATGGAGACTTTCTGGATTACCTAGTGTCTAAACAGGAAGTAACATATTATGGAAGTTGTGTACAGCTCCATTTCCTAGTTCTAGACTCTGCAAGCAAATAGTCATCTCCCCATAGTGTGGTACCTACATCGTTCAGCATGCCAGAAGCTTTGTTTAATAAGCAGAGACTACTTGACCATGGAAAGCAAATATTACATAAACAATATATCCTATGTATACCAAATATTTAGTATGTTTTACATAATATACATAGTAAGCACACATTGTACTATATATTTTACATGATACATAGTAAACATTATATTATACCTGCATTTTCCAAACTTAAATATGTTGTCCTTCCTTTCCCATAGTGAAACTTTAATCATCTCTTCATTCCTTCTTAAAATGATGTGAGTATATAATTAAATAACAATAGTAATCATTTCCCTGCCATCTGAAATAGCGGCTTTATTCAGCTTGTCTGACTGCACAAAATTTGCTGCTAATACTGAGCACATATTTCATGATTCAAGATACAGAGATACAGTATAGGATCGGTGGTTCTGCTCCAGTCCTGCACTAGGGCCATTGGCTATGGATATGGTAGGATTTTTTTTTTTTATTTCCTTTAGTGAACCAAGCTCTGGTTTATTTGTTTGTTTGAATATATAGCTAAGGAGTGTTTTGCAGCCACAATGATAAAATACACACACACTCCCTCTCCACCTTCCCCCTCAATCCCCGCCACCACGCAGGGATGGGGGAGGGGCTGGTGGTCTCCGTGCACCTGAACCTCTCACCATCGGTGTTTCCCATTGACAGCAATTTTGTTTTAGCAGCAAAAGTGCATTGTCCCCTATACATCCACTGAAGAAGAGTAGTTCTTCCTACCTTATTAAAAGGATATATTATTATTAAAGAGAGAAAAAAATCTAGATTCAGGTTTATAGTGCCTACCCTGTGCTTCTTTCATTAAAAAAAAAAAGAGGAAATGTTTACATCAGTTTAATAGGCATTAGCTTTATTTTTCAAAACATTCTGTTTTAAAGCACAATAGGCTTTGCAGTTGTTTATAAATTTGAGGTATTCATCAGTGTGAAATAATTGTTTATTTCCTTTCCTTATTTCCTCTTATCGGAAAAAAAAAATACATTTGGTCTCCAGGCAAGATAAAATCCACTTTGCTAAGTTATTTGTCAGTTTTTATAAAGTGAGTTTAATACCACTGGGGCAGAGGTTTAGAATAGTTGCAGGATTAGCAAGGGAATGTGACATAGAATGTTTTTTTTTAGGTCATCGTGGTGTATTTGGTAAACTGTCATGCATTTATCTTATCCTTGTTTAACCACTGAGCAGAAAGTGAGCCCTCCCTGTGTTGTTCCATTCATATTACTCTGCACTCATTCAGAAGTCTGACACTTCCTTTGCCTGGCAGATTAAAGGGGCAGTGTGGCATCTTTTGATGATTTGTAAAACAGCTTTCTTAGTCCAAGCTCCTTAGGGGATGCTAGCCACTCAGGAGATGAACTGCTAGTCATCTGCTCTGAAATTAACCAGAAACTTGGTCTTATTTTCCTTCTTAACAAGTTTTCTTAAAATCTTAAAGGTTTCCCACCCTGCCACCCCCCACAGACCCCTCTGATTTTTAGTGTGGATCAGGGGAAGAAAGGAAATATGAAACCATTAAAAAAAAAAAAAAAAAGCCCTAAAGAAAAGGAAATACGAGAAACAATGAAAAACACAGAATTGTGCTTTTTCTCTCTGGGATAGTCTAGCAATACGTGTTAGATTGTGGTGTTGAACCTTTAATCCTGTGGGTTATCTATCATCCCATTATATATTATTTTCTCTTATGAGAAAAGCAGTGTTTATTATCACAGGTGACAAAACACAGCAATAAAAAACAAGCAGAGAGGTTACATTTAACTACTTTAAACAGGTTTCATATTTGCTTTTTTTGCTTTCATTCCCAAACGAGAAGCCTGTGAACAGAGTGAGTGGACACAGACTCTCAGGTGCACATCACCCAGATAGGCCAGGTGAACAGGTGCTGAGCCAATGAAAAGATAAACATGACGTCATTCTTGGTGATAATTTAGCAGATAGCTAAAGAAAGAATTTAGAAATGCCATTGTGCCACTGTTCAAATATTTACTAATTGAACCGGGAAAGGAAAAAATGGTAGTCTCTTCATGTAGAATTTCTTGTCCCTTTCCTTCTTTAAACAGCATCTCAAAGGTCCAAGAGAAGGGGGTTGTTTATCTAAGAAAGAAATAGGAGCCTTGACCATTGAGTTTTTCAGGTATACTAACTGTGGGCTTCATTAAGCAAATGCAATTTAACAATCTTGCATTTGGCAAAACATTCTTCCAGGTTTCTTGACTATTTATTTTAAGAGAGGATGTACCAGTCGGGCAGATTAGGATGTTTACTATGTATGATGTATCTTTCATCTCTCGCTGTGGCTATTAGCCCTGGCATAACCACAGTGTGGACGTAGGGAGGTGGTTCAGCGTGAGCATGACAATTTAAAATTAAATAAGATGTCAGAGTGAGCAGGCATTTAGGATGCAGTTTGTCTTCCACGTATTTTGTCTTCCAAGTATTTGAACCTGTGTGCTGTGTACTTTTTATAAAAGTACATCTGTGAATAAGCAGCTTCTTTTTATGCACATGTATGAATTATTGAAGATTTTAAAAGTGCACACCCCAGGGACCTTCTTTGGAAAAGAGGAAAACCTGGGGGAGAATTTGCCCAGAAGGGCCAGTGCCTTCAGAGATAATTAGTAATGAGCTGAGTATTACACAGCAGGCCTTCCTGGTGGGCATTTGTTGTTTTCTGTGTCTGCGTTGCAGCAGCTACTCTGGTCTCAGCGAACGCGGTGCTGAGCAGGCGCTCATTCATTCCGGCTTAGACGCCAGTCGTAACGTGGTCCTTCCTCTCTGAAGAGGACAGCTAACGAGGAACACAGATTGGGAGACATGATCTATTCTAAGGTTAAGATAAAGTATCCTAACAAAGTTTATGGGGAAATGAAAGGCTGAAAATTCTTTCTGGGGCAAGGTCTTGAATGAAGTGAATTAGCTTGGTAAATAGTACCTTCTCTACGGTGTAAGCACTGTGGTATACTGTCATTATAATATTTAATGATTAATCTATTGCCACAATTTAAGCCTCCTTTAGAATATATATATATATATAGTCCACATCAAGAAAAATTTCAGGGAGACTGGGTTTTGTAGAAATAGCCCCCACATGTACATGAGGAAAATGATCACTTGTGAAAGAAAAACTGAGCTTTCAATATCCTGTTTGGGTTAAACCCCCTCTGAAATGTCTGTGAAACTGTGTATCATCATAACCCCGCGAACATCTCGTCCCGGCAGAGCTGCAGCAAATGCCCTGCGCACCCGTCCCACGTGGGGCGACCTTCACAGCCTGCGGCTTCAGCTGAGGGGCTGGGTGCCGGACATACCCTCAGACCCTTGCAAAACTCACCCCACTTACAAAATGACAAACCCTTCAGGGTAAAGCCCTCAGGTTCTGAGAAACGTAAAGTCTGCTTTATTAAATTTCCTTCCATTTACCAAGAGTCGCAGTCTATTTTAGTAAATAAATTCAGGAAATTGGTAAAGCACTTTACTCCATCCGTTATGTCTCAGTAATTAGCATGATTGTCACGTTTTTCCTGGCTCCTGGCTCCGGCACCGCTGTTGCTTACAGCTTCCCCCAACCCCGCTTGCCTGCAACCAGTTTATAACATCCCTGGTAACGGGTGTTACTGAGTTTAAACCACTTACACAAACAACACAGCCTACACGTTTTGCAGAGAAGTGCACTTTCTCTACTTTATTAAATAAAGATTCCGAACTCGGAGATCTCTTTCTCTCTGGATTCTGGCATTCTTCTCAAATAATCCTTTTCACTTTCCACCCAGGACTACTTTACACCCTGGGATAGAATAAAAGAAATGATAATTCATTCGAAGGTATTAGCCACCATCTATCTCTCTCCTGTGCTCATTGCCTTTGGTTGTTAAAACCGAGCTGATCTTACTGGCTTCAACAGTTGTTCACCAAATAAAAATGATTTTTTTTCCTACCTTCATTAGCCACTGAGTGTTGTTTTCCATGATGTTCTCTAGCACTTGCAGCCTCTGCACCGAGTCATCGTAATCTAGTGGTGCGTCCCTCTGCACGGCGTTGGGCACGTAGGAGCTAGAAGAGCGACAGTTGTCTGTCTCTGGCAGGAGGAAAGTGTAGCTGCAGGCTCCGTGCTGAACCTGATACTGCCTTCTCCCGACGCTGTCCATGCTTCTCCGAAAGTTGTTATAGGCTGCGGCTAGGACAAGATCACAGCTCAAAGTAAAGAAAACAATCTGCCACATTCTTTCTTTCTTTTGGTAATAAACCAGCAGCTTAGCAAACTCGAAGGCACATGGGAATCCCGGTCCTAAGCTGCCCTCTCAGATGCGGGGCTCTGCGGCCATGGTTTAAGGACCATCAGTGGGAGTCTCTTCCCTCCCTTTCCAGCAGGAACTTGATTGTTAATGCTGTCTTCCCTCCGGTGGGTCGGTCCTGCAAGTGAACTGTCAGATGGCAGTAGAAAGAATAACCCTGCTCACTCCTGAGGGCTGTATTCACTTTACAGACCGGTGTTAATGCTGCTTTGTTTCTCTTCCTCCAGATTCTGCGGTGTCAGGATCCGAATCAATCACTTTCCTTTCCTTATATGATAAGTTGATAAGAGCAGCCAGACATGTGTAGCAAGCTGCTCCGCCCTCCTGGCATGTCTGTTATCTTCCTGTAGGGGGGTCACTAGCCAGGCAACAGGAAAAATCCGAGCATGATGTGTGCTGTTCAACCAGGGCTATATGCTGCAGAAACCCTCTGGGAAAAACTGATCAGTTACAGGACCCCTGAGTGTTTCAGAGGCACCACCCTAATTGAGCATTTCCTAGAGAGAGCAGCGGTCTCTCATGTCTGAGACTGATCTCACATTGCTTAGCTGGTAAAATATCTGGGGTAATAACTTTAAAGTACAATGAAAGTTCCTGTTTTTTCCTTTAGGAATAAAAATACTACAAATATGTCAGGACTTTGGTTTATTTTTGTTACTACAAACAAAGAGGAAGAAGTCTTGCTCTTGTAAACTCTCTGCCTTTTCATATGGAAAACAGTTTTCATGGGTATTTCTTGATTTTTGAACTATTAGCTACATACACAAAATTTTCACTTATAAAAGCATCGGAGAGGAAGATCACACTTTATTAAATTGTGTTGGGAAAACCAGTTTCTGAGCTCTGACACTTCATCTCTTATACAAAATATCCACTTCAATATTCAAAGTAAAATATACAGGACAGATTAATGGTCCATCAAATTACAATACGCAGAGAAATCAGAATTTAGATAAGAGGATGGTGAGGGAGGAACACACACTTTTTCTGTTTCAGATCAGGATTTGCTCAAATCCCATCATTTTGTAATTTTCTCTTTCCAGGATCAGTCAAATCCGCCCCACTCTGTGTCGCACGTAGGCACATCACCTCTCTTTCTTCATTGAGCTTGACTCTCCTTATCTGTAAAATTCCAGGGTTGCATTAACTCCCAAGATTTTTCTATTTCAATTCTATGGCTCTGTCAGTCCCCTGGGTGACTTCCTTTAATAACTAAAACTTAATACTTTAGGGATTAACAGTATGCTAACCAGCCAGAGTGTGCATGGGGAAAAGCCTTGGAATCTTAGCCACGGTCTGTTTGTATTTCAGGGCACAGGCTCTGTTCTTCCTGGTCAGTGGAAGCATATCTGCACCCTGACTTGTCGGACCATTCTACCCATGAAAGTCAGAGTCAGTCTAAATCATGCACGAGCAGCTTGCAGAGCATTCCAGAATTCTGATTTTAATTCTTGGGTGCTCATGGAATTTGTGTAGTGAATTCTGTTTTCCTGGAACCTGTGTTTTCAAGAGACCTAATTAGACCTTTAAAAACATCCCTCCTGTGCATGGACTGGCTCCCAGGTTACTTTTAGAGCCGGGGTTCTTAACCTGAGCTCTATTCAAGGCGTCCATGAACCTCAGCATAAAATATGCCTTCATTCTTCACCAAACTGTAACTGAAATATAGCCTCTTCTTTAACTATGTTTATAGGTCATAAGCAACAGTGGTCAATGTCTGTGGCTTTTTCATCAGTAGAAACTGTAGTTGATTTTGTTACAGTGTCTCAAGCTGTCGGTGGCAGTCAGCACTACGTTGTCATCAGACTCACCCCCAGATCTTGTTACTTAATGTCCAAATAAAGTCGCACATGTCATTTTCTGAGAAGGGGTTCATAGACTTGGCCTGACTCCCAGAGAGTTCTGTCACTTGCTAGCACTTGTGCTCAGGGAGGGTCCTAGAGCAGAAGAGGTTGATTCCACCCTGATTCTGGTCCGTGGTTTCCACTGAAGAAGGAAATTAAAGAAAATGCGCCCATTCACACTAGTAACTGTAGGGGGAGGCGTGTAGGCTCGGAAGACGAGCCCTGGGTTTGAAGATTCTAACTTCTCTAAGCCTCAGTTCACTTGGAAGACAAAATGATTCTTTCTCTGTAGTGCCTTCTAGGATTGAAATGATACAGACTAGTCATGTCGGAATATTCCTTTCTTTGTCAGTACTTTCTGTTCGATGGGAAGCACCTCTGCCACCATCAAGTATTGCAACTGTGTTACTATCCTCTGAATGGGAAGCCGGTCTAAGGGTATTCGCCATTTGAAAAATCATTCATCTGCCTTCCAGGCAAGTGGGGTGGTTTTAAAAAGTAGCTGCAGGAAGAGGTCGTACAGCAAGTACTTCTAGTCTGCTGGTTTGTATCAGGCCCTCTGCTGGGTACTGGGGATGGATAATGCGCTTTGCTCTTTAGACGAGAATGAGGGAGACCCATAAACTAATAGGGCGGGGTGAGAGGAGGGATTGGGGGGCATCCAGAGGGAGATGCTGCTGCCGAGGCACTGATCCCCCAGGCGGTGACATGGGTGCTTTCTTATCTGTCCCTTCAAGGTCAGAATGTGCACCGAGCAGCTCTTTGTAGGTTCCTAAATGGAAATTATTACCGGAGAGTTGCGGGGAAGCTCTGCTTAGACCAGGGGATGGCGAACTATTTCTGTAAAGGGTCAGATAGTCAGATAGCCTGATATTGGAGGCTCTGCGGGCCATCCCGTCTCTGTCATGGCTACTCAACTCTGCCCTAGTAGCATAACAGTGGCCGTGGACAGTCCATGGATGGGGGAGGGTGACTGTGTTCCAGCCAAGCTTTATTTGTGGACCCTGAAATGTGAATTTCAACCATTTAAAGATGTAAAAATCGTTCTTAGCTCCCTGGCCATTTAAACCAGACCAAGGGCTGCCGTTTGCTGGCCCCTGAGTTAGAACCTAACGGAGTCTGCCGGGGTGGGGATGGGACATGGGGAGTGAGGCCATTCTAAAGGCACAGCCAAGGTAAACAAGCAGTTCTCCCCTGTCTCAGATCGCAGCATGGCTTCTTAAAGAATTGAGAAGCATGGGACCAGCCAGGAAGAAGGGACTTGCGAAAGGGGCAGGAACCTTTGACCAAAAAGAAAGCGCCACTTTGAAGCTGGATCTATAACGCAAGGCCGGGAAGGCATGCTTAGAAACCAGACTCTGGTGTAAAGCGGATGTCACGGGTCCCACCATGGGCAACACAC
Organism: Eumetopias jubatus; assembly: GCF_037043125.1. Taxonomy (NCBI): domain Eukaryota; kingdom Metazoa; phylum Chordata; class Mammalia; order Carnivora; family Otariidae; genus Eumetopias; species Eumetopias jubatus. Next base: position 6,923,725 of record NW_028274808.1, read on the forward strand.
GAGAGCGGTGGGGGCCTTCTTGGCGTCAGAGCTGCCCACAGGACTGTAAGAGTCCATCAGGGAGCAAATGAGGAGAGGATCTGCAAGGCCCCTGCAGTAACTTAGGGGAGCCAGTAGGAGGCCCTAGAAGGAAGAGGCAGAGCTGGTTGGGGAGCCTCCTGAAGGAACGGGAGCAACAGGTAACCCTCCTGTCCTCCGCCACAGAGGGGCCCATGGGGGTGGTCCGCTGGCCGCTGTGTGACCACTCCTGCCCAGCCCAGATTCCCATCCACTCTGAACGAGACCTGACTGTGCTGCTCAGAACTGTTGTTAACTGTCCATTTTCAAAGAGAATGCTGAGTTTTCTTCAGTGCCCTGCCGATGGGATAGCAAAGGCAGATGAAGCTATGAGATGAGAAATATTATTACAGCCTTCCCAAAAGCTGCCTTCCTGCCCAACCATTTTTTTTCCTAACAGTTCTGCCGGACAGCTGTGCATGGTATTATTTATTTTCTTAATAATGTTTGTTTTCTCCCCCATACTGTATGTCATCAGCTGAAATTTTGGAGGCTCCCATTTATTTTCAGTAGAACTGTCTAAAGCTCTCCTTGCACTTTGCTATACAACAAGGGAAATCATGTTTGATGGCACCAAAGAAACCACCATGTTTACCTATTGCTGAAAGAGGTCAGCATGACAATACTCTGACCATGCTTCATTTTGGCCTGTGGAACAAAAGCTCTAATGTGTGGGAAATGCCAGAGGATCTCCCATTGTTCGTGGTCTCAATGTCCCCTCCCAAAATGTAGGTCCGTGTAGATGGACATCCACTCCTGTCTGGGTCATGAAATCTGACCTACCACAATCTTCGAGAGGCCCAGGTCACCCAGAGCCATCTCAGAGGATCTCAGACATTAGGCTCTGTTTGAATGATGTCTCAGGAACCCTAAAACCAAAAAAAAAAAAAAAAAAGATACAAGCTTTGGAACAGTGCAAAGTGGGGCTGCCCCCAAGCCACGGATTACCAAACAGAATTTTCGAGTCGGCCTATGTGATCTCTGTTGTAGAGTTGAGCCAGTTTAATATTCAGGATTTAACTGGATGGTTACATTGTTGGACAAATCAAGGGATGGAAGTGGGACAGACTCGTCCAGGGGGAGGGCGGAGTGTAGCTTTCTGAACTGTTAAAATCCCAGTAGGTGAACCTGGCAGATGTCTGCTCTGAGAAGCCCATCCCTGATTGGAAAACACATGGAAAGTCCTCAGGTACTAAGAGGCACATGGATCTCCCACATCTGCTGACCCTTTGAGCTTACGGCTTCAGCTGTCCCGTCTGCCCAGAGCCTCCAGAGCCATCTCATGCCCGCTCTGCTCACCACCACCCAGAGCAGAACACTTTTGTCCCAGCACTGCCTGCCCCAGGGGGCAGGCTCACTTGGCCAGTGTGGCCTTAATTTTTGGAAAGTTGCTATGTTGCTATAGGAGGGACTTGCGGAACTGAAATACCCTAATAAATGAAGCTGGGGACACTCTGTTTCGATTTGTGGCCATTTGTAGACGGACAGGCACACTCAAGACACTCGGGCGCCTGCCTGGCATGCTGGAGCTAGGAGCAGCTTTGGAGACATTTGTCCATCTCCCTCCCTCTCCCTGGCTTTTTAAAAATTGGCTAAATATAATCAGTCAACATGTTTATGTACAATTTAATGTTCAGTGCACGGGGAAAACCATTAGAAAGTTCAGCAGACATAAAATTGTTGTTAGAGAAAGTTATTTTACTTTTCTTTCCAAATTGTAAATAGTAATGAATGAGAGCTAAAGATGAAGCCACACTGGAAGGAAGGGAGGAGGAGAAGGAGGGAGGGAAGGAGATCAGCATCTCACCTTTCCAAAAGCAGCCTCCGTCTATAGTGATTTCTTTATGTTTCCCGGAAGATGTCTGTTTCTACTTGGTTTCAATATATGTTGAATTGAACTTTATCTACAAATGGAATCTAGAGCCATGTGCAAAAACTTTAGTGATGCCTCTCTCTGGAGTTGCTAATCATGTTGAACTACCATTAAATCTTGAACCTGGCAGGTGAAAGATAATTCCCAGCCATGAGATTTGGAAAAAAAAAAAAAGAGCCAAAGAAAAGGCCCCTTCAAGTTACCATAAAGACAGAAGGAAAAGAAAAAAAAGCGTAACTATGAGCGCGCGCACGCGCACACGCACACGCACACACACACACACACACACACACACACCCCACACACCCACCCACCTTCCCCCCAGGATAGCCAAGGAAACCAGTGCTCAGTGAAGTGAGGTGATAAGAATCCCATCAACCCTGACTGACTCATTTCACTTAGCATGATACCCTCTAGCTCCATCCACGTGGTTGCAAAGAGTGATTAACATAACATAATAAAATAAAATTAAAAAAAAAAAAAGAACCCCATCAGCCCAGTGTGTCTCTGGGCCTTTCTCCTCCATTAATGGTGACGAATTTAAGGAGAATTTAAAGCAACTATTTTTTACCCTGATTTTAATATGGCCATTTCATACTGGCGGTCACCCCTGTGCAGCACAGATACACATCCCCAGTGACGGACTCCTTCTCACTGCCAGAGACTTCTTGCAGCCTTTGCTCATCTTGAGCTGGAACTCCTGGGTCATGTGTGGAGCCCACCAGGTGCCCGCTTCGGTATCCTGGACCTCTGGGTCCGGGAGCAGGGGAGGTCCTCTCAGAAGTGCACACATCAGTGCAGACTTAAAAAACCAAATTGTGTGAACTAGCTTAGGATAGACTCTCTGGAAATCCCACCGATTCTCTAACTGCGTCAGTTAAGCTTTATATATACATTCTAGCTACATTCTCAATTTCCTGGCTTTACCAACTGTTGATTTCTCCCTTCTTTGCCTCTTTAGTTTCATCAAATGTAGATAGAAGAGGGTGACTTACCTTGTAGAATACACACGGTTCTGAAATGAGGTGTGATGCCTAGTTAGCACAATTTCCTGTCCAATTAAATTTGGTAGCATGTGACATAAAATACCTGGTCCATTATATTTAGAGAACAATTAAATGCCCCCCACTTAGAATGGGGGCATTGGCTACATAGAATTCACCTTTGTGGAAGGTGAGGAAATGTATATTTTGTTAAAATAAGGCTCTGCCTGCCGGAGGAGGAGAAAAAGCCCTTTGCCAGATGTGTTTTCAGGCAATTTCCTTTCCTGGGAAACAGCCATTTCCCCTGCATTACCAGACCTGTTTTCATTCGCAGAACAGAGGGAGTAAGTGCTGGGACCAAAGGGCAGAGGCCCAGATAACATCAGCCTTATCTGTGACGATTACCTGTCTTCTTGCAGCTGCACCACTTCTGTTCAATGGAGGGGCTGCAGAGGCTCTTGGGGGGAGGGTTATACCGATGGAAAAATCAGACTTAATCATAGCAGAAAAATCTCTTTCACGTGACTCTCAGGTCACTGTCGTTCTTACTCAGCTTAGCTCAATTAAAAAGGTACCAAATACTCATTCCTTCTAGCTTACTGGAGTATTTGCTATGAAATGCCATCCGGAAGACATTTAGAGAGGACAGATAGTTTTTTAAGGAAACTTAAAAGATTCTGAATCTTTTATAGTCTGCACTGCCGTGAACCAGCATAGCATCTGCTAAGGAATGCTGATTTTTTTAAAGCCACATCGTCCATTATAGGTAGCTTTAAAGATTGAAGAGAAAAAGCTTTCTGTTTATTAGAACCTTGGAAAATATCCAAGTAACTATTTTTTTTAAGATTTCATCATAAATTCCCTGAATTTTTAGGAATATTTTAGTTTATATAATTCTCCTGTTATATAAAGTTATCTCAAATGCTGTTTGATTTTATAAATATTTTCATTCTCTAATATTTTTATGGAGTATTTTATCTTCTCATCAAAAAAAAAATTGCCCAAAAGGTCAAGATACAAGTCAAAACTTTAAAAAGGCAGTGGATGAAATTCTAAAACAGTAGATGAGTGCATTAGCCTGATAATATTTTTGCCAGTAATTCTGTGTCCTGTTTTCTCCCCATAGAAAAAAAAATGCTAAACATTTTCTTTCAGTTGATTTATGTCAATGATTACTCTTATACCCATGACCAATATAAAGTCAATAGACTCTTTCCTTTGACTAACACAATGGTTCATTAGAGATTTTGAGGTGGGCTTATAATTTTTGTATTAAATGCTCCTAAATTCATTTAAACAATGTTTTTAGAGAATTCAAATTCTTTGCTCGTGGGAAATGTGCCCGGTCTCTTTGTCATAACCATTCTACTAAAGGAGTATATAAATTTCTCTCAGAATGAATTTTCCTTTGAAAGTGGCTTAATGCCATTTTGATTAATCTTTGTTTAATCTAAATTTATAAAATTTTTATCTTAATTATGAGAAACCTTTTAAAATAAGAGATAAAAATGTCATATGTGCTATTTACATGAAGATATATTATCTCTCTTGGTTATAGGTTAACATAAATAAATTTGCTTATGTCAGAGAAGTAAAAAAAATAAAAAGCACATGACCCCCTTTTGGTATTCCTGTCTGCCTGACTGACTTGATATAAAAAAATCTTCCTGTGGGAAATTAGGCTTGATTATGGAGTTGTAAGTATAAAAACTCATTTTTGAAGAATTATATATAGTTTCTAAAGAATTACATTAGAAATATAACAAATAGTTATGCATATAAAAGGAAGCAGTTTGCATTAAAGTGTATAAAAATAACTCCATGCCATTCTTGTTCCTTGGTCAGCTTAAGTATGGTTGTCAACTGATGATTTAATTCTCTCCTAATTATATGATATGTATATGCTCCACTTTTTGTCTCAAACACTATCTCAGTTTCTTTGGTGTTCTATTAATATTCCCAAAATGTTTTACTTCAAGGAAAGTGTCTAAATTCAAAGAAAGACTGATACAAAAGAAAAAAAAATGAAAGGAAGTAAATTGTACAAAGCCTGTAAAGAGAGGACATTTATAGCAGCATTAAGATACCTAATTCCTGGGGCGCCTGGGTGGCTCAGTTGGTTAAGCGACTGCCTTCGGCTCAGGTCATGATCCTGGAGTCCCGAGATCGAGTCCCGCACCGGGCTCCCTGCTCAGCGAGGGGTCTGCTTCTCCCTCTGACCCTCCCCTGTCTCATGCTCTCTCTCTATCTCATTCTCTCTCTCAAATAAATAAATAAAATCTTAATTAAAAAAAAGATACCTAATTCCTGGCATCTGTTTCCCTCAAAAAAATTATATATATATGTATATATAATATATATATAACTATATATATATATAAGCAGTGGTTTATGAAAGTCCTAACACTCTTCTAGTAGAATATGTGCACAAAAAGAAATACTTACTTTCCCCCAAAATCCTGATGCATATTTCAGTGATCTTTTTTATTTATAGGTCAAAAAGTCTTGCTTGACTACAGTAAAGATTAAAACAGATACCTGCTAGAGATGGTACCTGTATGGGAGTACAGGTACCACATCCACTGGTAGTACTCACCCGCTCCCTCTGCTGGCCTCCTGACAGATAACAGGCAAAACCATCCATGTTTTATTACAGTTCCTAATAGAAATGACACACAATCAATTAAGGGCATAAATCAGTAGCAGTTAATATACAACCTGGAGTGCTTTCATTATAGTTTGAATGCAAGAGAACACCACACCATATGCAGAAGTTTAACACCTACTTACACGTGTGTGTGTGTGTGTGTTGTGTGCATGCACACACACACAGTGAAAAATATTTTTCAGCATCTGTTTATCACATACAGAGCTAGAAGCTATTTTAGTATCTTCTGGTGATCAGGTTTCTGCCGAAATGAGCTTGTGCCAGAGCAACAGTGAAAAAACTGGAATTTTGTGCTGTCTCTGTAAGGGGTGAGTTTAGAGACCTGATCCTTGCAGCAGTTTTTCTACAGTCTGCTGAGATAGATCCGCATTCTGTCACGCAGGGACAGAGCTGTGACACCTGCCCTGGTGGCTCTGGGTAGTTCCAAGCAGGAGCACTGCACATGGGAAGGCTCCTGACTAGAGATGCGGTCTGACTCAACAGCCAAGAGTACTTTCAGTGATTGTCTGATCCACATGTTTCACTTATTTAAAAAAGAATCTTGTGGGGTGCCTGGGTGGCTCAGTCAGTGAAGCGTCTGCCTTCAGCTCAGGTCAGGATCCCAGGGTCCTGGGATTGAGCCCCATGTCAGGCTTCCGGCTCAGCGGGAAGCCCGCTTCTCTCTCTCCCTGCTGCTCCCCCTGCTTGTGCACTCTCTCTCTCTCTCTCTCTGTCAAGTAAATAAAATCTTAAAAAAAAAGAAAATCTCATTCCTTCTCCAAAATAGAGATCAAAAGTGAAGGGAGTGATATTCCAAGCCAAGAAAGAGCATGTGTGGTAAGTATGAGACCAGAGAACTGAAGAGGAATTATGTGATTCAGCAGAGTTCAGGGAAGGTGTGAACTTGGAGGTCCCACCCGGAATCAGCTCCTGAGGAGTCGGGCTCAGGCATTCGGATTTTACCCTGACAGAACCTGGAGCCACGGGATGTGTTTTCCAAAGAGGGAGTAGACTCATCTGATTTTGAAAGGCCCCTGCAGTGCCCGGTGGAAGAGAGGCTGGAAGAGAGTGAGATGAGAAACTGCACAGCCAAGCAGCTCAGATGTTACGGAGCCTGAACTGGAACATCACTGTGGAGCTCGAGAATACTTGATAGGGACAGTCAGTAGGAATTCTCGATTGAGGGGCTGTGGGGGTTCTGGAATGGGATTGGTTTGCTATTGGCATTGACTCTTCCACTTAAAACAACTAAAAATGCGGGGCGCCTGGGTGGCTCAGTCGTTGAGTCTCTGCCTTCGGCTCAGGTCATGATCCCAGGGTCCTGGGATCAAGCCCCACATCGGGCTCCCTGCTCGGCGGGGAGCCTGCTTCTCCCTCTGCCTCTGCCTCTCTCTCTGTCTCTCATGAATAAATAAATAAAATCTTTAAAAAAAATAAATCAACTAAAAATGCTGGGTAAAATCATCTAAAAACCATTAAAAAGGCATCGGCAAAATGACAAGATAATAGAAAATATCAGACCCAAATTTAAGTGGAGCCACAGATCAGAGGAATCAAGTGGAATATTCAACAGATTTGCCCTCAAAGCATTTGGCAAATGGCAAACCTGAACCTCCCTTTTCAGGGCCCAGAGGGTGGGGCGAGGAGATAAAGGCTCTGCCAGGGGAGAGTTTGAGAGGCACCCCCTCCATGAAGGTAGGGCCCCAGGGACTCTACTTGCAGTGCCTGGGGCAGAAGGTAATCTGTCCGTGCTGCCTGACAGTAAACAGAAAGGGGGAGCCCATCCCTGAGGATCATAACCACAGGAGCACCCTTTTTAGTCTTACAGAGCAAATTAGGTGGTTGAAAAAAAACTCAAGTCATGCTAAATTTTTCCAAAGTGGTCCCAGGCTACTATCAACCCCTCCCTACCACATCCACACCCCCAGTTTTGTAGCAAAAATGAATCCTTTCCAAAAGAATGCACCTTCATGGGGCACCTGGGTGGCTCAGTCGGTGAAGCATCTGTCTTCGGCTCAGGTAATGATCCCAGGGTCCTGGGATCGAGTTCCGCATCGGGCTCCCTGCTCCGCGGGGAGCCTGGTTCTCTGCCTCCTCCCCACTTGTGCTCTCCGTCTCTCTGTCTCTCAAATAGATAAGTAAAATATATTTTTTTAAATGCACCTTCATCATTAAGTCTCAAAGAATTCTTACAGATAATTTCCCAAAGAAAATGAGTAACTCGCAAGAATAAATGAACATGTAAGCAGACATAGTCTCATTAGCAAAAGTCCGCAGAAAGAAGAAATGGCCAAAGCAGACTGGCAAGAACTTTATAAATGGAACCTATCAGCTACATTTTATGAAATAACTATCCATACTGGATTAGTTTCTTCAGGCTGTTGTAACAAAGTGCCACAAACTGGGGAGCCTAAAACAGCAGAGGTATTGTCTTCCAGTCCTGGAAGCTAGAGGTGTGAAGAGCCTGTACGAGAACCCTTCCTTGCCTCTGCATAGCTTCTGGTGGTTTGCTGATGATCCCTGGCATTCCTTAGGTTACAACCATGTAGCCCCATTGTCTGCCTTGGTCATCACATGTCACTCTCCTGTGTGTGTCCCTGTGTCTTTATGGGCCTCTCTTCCTATAACAGCACCAGTCATACTACTACATTATGACCTCAGCTTAACTAGTTTCATCTGCAACAATCCTGTTTCCAAAGAAGGCCACATTTGGAGGTTAAGATTTACATCTTGGGGGGGGGGGGGGCACAGTTCAACCCATAGCACTTACCATGCTTTAAAGATATAAAATCTTGAAAACACCTAAAGGGTCATAACACTAAAGAAGAAAAAATCTGGTAGACTTAAAAAGAAAACCTAATGAAATAAAAAAAATACAATAACTGAAATTCATAGAGATCAAAAAGATTAGATGCATCTAAAGATCTGAAGACTCACTGAGTTGAAGGATAAGTCAGAGGAATTCATCTGAAAGTCCAGTACGGAAAGACCAGGAAGCAGGCACTGGGAAAGAAGGCGAGGGACCTGAAGGGTGGAATTTGAGGAGGAGTGGAGAGGAGAAAGAACAGAGCAGGCAGTTTTGCAGATTTTCCCCAAACAATGAAGGGCACACCCGATGAGCGGACCAACAGGGTCATAACAAGACCAGATATAGGGGTGAGAGGGAAAAGTGAGGAATGATGGCAGCTAGCTGGACGTGACACATGGGAGCCCAGGGGCAGAGGAAGGCGGGGGAGGTGAGGAACGCACCTTCATGCACGTTCAGTTGTAATGTAATTTTCGTGATCAATATCAGTGCCAGTTTTGTTAAATGACTTAGTATTAAGTAGTATAGGAAAATAATGAAAAACAACAGCTATGTAAATTGCATAAATCTTAACAATCTAGGTTTTTCTAGATAAAGTGAAATAGCGGAGTGTTGTCGTCACCTTTGACCCTTGACCACAATTCCACTGGCGCAAGTTCTGTGGATTCTGGCATATTGTCCTGTTCTCTAGATTTCTGCTCTAGAGGAGATAGTAAATAAAGAAGACCCAGGCTGGTCTATGTAAAGTTACCTCGTAGTGTCTATGAGATGCTACAAGTGATTGAAAATAAAATCTGCAAGATATAATTAGGAGCAAGGTAACTTTTTTATAAATTTGTCATTTCTCTGAGGGCCTTTGCTGTGATTCAGTTGGGTCCCCTAAAAATTCATACCTAACTCCCAGTACCTCAGAATCAGGCCTTCTTTGGAAATAGGATCATTGGAAATAGAATTAGTTAAATTACAGTAGTGGCTCCAAAGTGTAGAAGGGTGGGCCCTAATCTAATATGACTGGTGTCCTTATAAAAAGGGGAGATCTGGTCACACACACACACACACACACACACACACACACACACACAGGGAGGACACCATGTGAAGATGAAAGCTGAGGTCAGGCTGATGCTTCTGCAAGCCAAGAACCACCAAAGATCACCAGAAACCACCAGAAGCTGGAAGAGACCTGGCGCACATTCTCCCTCCGGTCTCAGAAGGAACCAGCCCGTGGACACTCCTATCTTAGACCTCTAGTCTCCAGAGCTGTGACAGAAGACATTTTGGATGTCAGAGCTACTCAGTATGTGGCACTTTGTTACAGCTACACCAACAAACTAATACAGCTTCCCCCAAAATTAGCATTAGCATTAGCAAGGGTGTTAAAATGTGTTGCCACCTTGCAGCCTCCCCCAGACACTGTAGCTGTTTAGTTGTGTGCTTGCTAGCAACACTTACTCTGCCCTTCTTGTTCAAAACATGTTGAGACCTTCTTTTGGACGACTGCTCTAAGCCAAAGGGATTGCATTTGGTTATCTTCCATGATAACACGTTTCCCTTCTTTAAGGGCAGAATGATGTTCAGTATGCCCCTGAACCGCAGTGTTGTGTTAGGTTTAGTAAGTGATGGAACACAGTTCTATAATATTATAGCCCTGTCCGTTTTCAGTCGTTTCCTCTTATTCAGTTCAACAAATGAAAGACATTGTACTAGACATAGAAGAAATGCAAATTAAGGAATTATCAGTAATCCTATAATCTGGAAGGAGCTGGTGAGAATTCTCATTAATCTCCTGCACAGGACCGAAGTGATCCAGGGCCTAATTAATCCAGTGTCTGTGTCTTCCACCTGCCTCCAAAGTAGCTCCAAGAAAAGTCAGACCAGTCCTTGATTGGGTGTCACAGAGAACAAATTCTCCTTTACGTGGACGTCCTCCCGTGAGACAGCAGAGTAGCTCCTCTATTTCTGAATTGGAAATGGGGGCTTTTCCTGCCTTGCTCACCCACTGGGTAGATCAGAAGTGGTCTCTCCTTTGACCAACAGCTAAAAATACTGCCCTGGTATTGTTTCCCAGATGCTCAACTGCTCTGGTAAACATTTGGACCATGATCTTTGAGAAGAATCAGTTTGATCCACTGTGAAGGCTCATGGGAGAGGGAAACGGGTGGAAATTCTTTCTGGAACTGGTATTTCTAGGAAAACACTCAGCCAGAACCTGCAGCTGTTCGCTATCCACTATCAATTCTAAACAACATTTTAGTTGGCAAAAGAAAAGTGAGAAAACAATAAGGCTTGAAGCCTAAAACTTTGGGAAACCCCTTTCCATAATGTGCTTATTTAGGTCTCAAAAATAGGCCTGTTTTCAGAACACAAGAGCTAATATCCAACTTCTCTAGGCCTGTTTTCTCTTTCTTTTTTAGGATATATTTAAAACGTTTTAATAATTAAAAGGGAAAAATACTTGACCATTTTTTCTAAACATAATCTAAACCTCACTATGTAATTGTCTTTTTTCTGCTTTTTCAGAATAGACTAGTTTATTATTACCAAAAGGCCAGTAGATTAGAGAACACAGAATAGAATCAAATGTAGTTGGTCAGCAATCAAAATTCTGCATGCCAGATGTATATTTGGACATCTGTAAACCCAGGGATGGTGTCTGACCATTTCAAAAGCTCTGTCATTCACACAGGAGAGTTCCGGGTAAGAGACACATCAGAAAGTTTCTCAGTGCGAAACGGGCTCATTCAGGGCCTGAGCAGATGCACTGCTTCCCAAAAGAAACTGGGCAGGGCGCCTGGGTGGTTCAGTCGGTTAAGCGACTGCCTTCGGCTCAGGTCATGATCCTGGAGTCCCGAGATCGAGTCCCGCATCAGGCTCCCTGCTCAGCGAGGAGCCTGCTTCTCCCTCTCTTGTCTCTCTCTCTCATTCTCACTCTCTCAAAATAAATAAATAAATCTTTAAAAAAAAAAGAAACTGGGCAGATCAACGCGAAAGATAAGTGATGCCTCATATGACTCAAACTCGGACGCTGGTCCTAGCACTGCTCACACTAGCTCCTGTGAGATAGCTTAAACGTTGGGAATACAGTTTGGCTTCTCTAGCCCACAGACTTGATCACTCCTGGAGCTACTCCACAGGGCAGAGTGCCTGGGTTTTATGCAGAAATAGCCTGGAGATCCTAGCAGTGGGCCAGCGCTCCAAGAGCAAACATAGGGCCTGGGTCATCAGGTCTGGATGTTTCAAACCAAGATGGACTTCCAAGGCTCTACTGGCCCAAGGGTGTTTCAGAACACTGGGAACTGCCCCAGATGGGGCTGCCTCCGAGGGTAGGAGAACCTCTTTCATTTCCTGCAGACCCACCTGACATCTGCCTATCAGCCTTAACTACCTGCAGCCTCTCCTCTCTCCGTCTGTTACTTGAGAACAGTTGTGACAGGGTTATTTGGAGAGTTCAGTGGCACCGGCAAAGTATCGGGCACAGCGTCTGGTGCAAAGTTTACTGCCCTTCCTTGGTCCCATTCTCCATATGATTAATGATCAAGGAAAGATTGCTTCATTGAATGAGATTTTAGATCCATCTCCTGGAGAAATAACTGATAGCAGCCATCCCCCACTGGATCTAACTAGATATTGAACACCATCAGTCCTCACAATGTCAGAGCTGACCTGTCACCCTCTGATTAAGCCCTGTCTGTCAGTAAGTAAAATGTTCGCCTTGGGCTCCTTTATGAAAAGTGCTATGCGTGTGATTAACAGGTAGAGTTTGGGACATTTTATTCATACTTCTGTTGTTATTGCAGGCTTGAAATTGACCCTGTAATTTAACGCTTGATTGTATATGCCAAGTGGTTTGCAAATTATCCCGAGAAAATAAGATAATGTGATGGTTTTAGAAAAATAAGACAAATAAGGGGCATCCAACAACTCTTTATGTCCCCAAAACAGGTGTCACCAGCACTCACAGCCAGGGGCCTTAGTTAATCTAAGTGAGGGAAACTGATGCTTTCTGATTTATGTAGAAATGGAATTAATTGAAAGGATATTGGGTAGTTCAAAAAATGACAATAATAATGACACTACATAGACTAAGCTACATTCATAATTCCCACACAGAGCTGGCCTGGTGAGGTATTACTTCCCCAAACCAGCAGGAGCCAGATTTGCAGCCAGCCCTACCAAACTTGGCCAACCCCGACAAAGAGCATTGCCCGATTCCTGCTTTTTTTGGTCACGAGGGTCAGATTTTAACCCTTAGGTTACCCGTGCCCTAGCGGCCAAGTGAGCTGGGAAAGTCAGAATCTGGCATTTCCAGACTCCATGGTGGGAAAGCGGCTCTGCATCCCACCGGGACCCATGAGGCGGGGATTGTTTCAGCAAACAATTGGAGCTCGGATGCCAGCCAACTACAGACAAAGGTCTCCCCTATCCTACTGAAGTCATGTGACATTTGCCAATACTTCATAAGGTATTAAGTCAAGTGTTAGCGTTTTCTTGATCTAGCCTGTGGCCCTTTATCTCATTAAACTAAAAGGACCTCAGAGTTGGAGAGAGACTCAGAGCATGCATTCACAGATGAGGAAGCAAGTTTGCGGGGTGGCCAGGTGACTTCCCAGGGGCTAGTGTGCTACTTAGCATATTGTGTAAACACATCTTCTGGTTCTTATTCCTACAGATATATACTGTACACTTGTAATATTTTTGTACTTTGAGCGTTATTGACTCAGAACCATTAAGTGCAGTTGATCTTTGAACAATAATGGTTTGAACTCTGCAGGTCCACTTACATGTGGATTTTTTTTCGACAAGGACCATACTATAAATGTATTTTCTCTTCCTTCTGATCTTCTTAGTAACATTTTCTTTTCTCAAGCTTACTTTATTGTAAGAACACAGTATATAATACATATAACATGCAACGTATATATTAATCACCTGCTTGTTATCAGCAAAGCTTCCGGTCGACAATAGGCTATTAATTAAGTTTTTGGAGAATCAAAAATTGTATGTGGATTTGTGAATGCACAGGGGTTGGTGCTCCTAACGCTCTCATTGTTCAAGATTCAGCCATATATGTCTTTTTTAATGGGGGATGGATTTGGATTTGCTGCTGGTTTCTACTTGTTATTCTGAAATTCGATGCCCTTGTACTGTTTGTAACTCTGGAACCAAGAAAAGCAATGGAATCTTACATGTGAATATCACCGAGAAGAGCACAAGTTAGGGATAAAAGCAATCATTCCCTGTCCTTCCCTTTTGGTTTTCTTTTTGATCATTAGCATGTAACCTAAACATCAGGATCTCATGTGAAAACAGAACAGTATCTTCTGATGGTTCTTACTAGACATTCTTACAAGAAAGTTAGTTATGTGAAGAAAATGCCCCAACTTATGTGTGGTTCTATGTTTACTATCTGATTTTCAATAGTTTTGGATAAATTGTAAATTATGTTGGAACTTTTCTAAACTGGTCAGCATTGGCTGTGATGGATTCCTGCCCACATTGTGTAGCCTCCAGCCCTAGGCTCAGTGATCGGTGGGGTGGGAAGGTATGGTGCAACGGGGTGGCTGAGTAAGAGCGGGGAGGCGCGGGTTCAGATGCCCCCACCATCCCTTCTGATGTCAGCATGGTGGCTGCACGTTACTGTGTTTGTGAAGCACTTGGAATAATGCTTTCCATGTCTTAACGGACTCCTAGATGCTCCCTGTTACAGTGGTGGGTTAATCAGCCACTTCACTTACATTCACTCTTTCCAGCCGCATAATGACTCTTCAAGGTAAGAAACCCTCTTTCACAGTTGAGGAAACTGAAATCTAGTGAAGTGAACTGAGCTTGCAGAGCTAGAATCCAAACCCCAGTCTGACTCCAAAGCAAATAACCAATCCGTCTGAGTATTTGCCTCCGTAACCTCAGATGTTCACAACTGGATTACTCACAATCCTTGATTCAGGACATGCCCTCTTTAGTGCTCCGTGCATGAGGGCCTTCTTTTTCATTGGATTGTTTTTGTCTGTCTTTTAATACCAAAATTTATTTAATAAATACTCTGAACTCACCACTCAACACAGAAACTAGAGCACTGATACCTGGCCCTCCGTCCCCCATCCAAGGACACTGTTGTCTGCGATGCAGTTCCTTGGGGTCCTTCCACGGTGTGGCTCTCTCCAGCCGTCTCCTTCTCTGCTTTGTCCCCATCACAAACCCTGTGTTTCTCAGAGAGTGTGCCGTCTACCATCCCTGTGTTGTTCTTCCTGGTCTTTCTTAGAGTCTTTGGCCCATGTGAGGTTCTCTGTTTCCAAAGCCTCCCCCATCCTTAAGGTTCTGCTTTTTTCCCCATAAAATGCTTTTCCATGAAGTTTTCTTTGAGGGCGACAGTCCTTGAGGAGAAGTCTCTTTCTGCTCCGAAGGTCTGCACTTTATTCTCCAGGCATTTGGGTATTCATCAGATTGAAATTGAGCCATGGACCCATGATCATTCTATTCTGTAGTAAACAAAAACCCCGTCAGTGAAATGTCACTTTTCATCTTGCCTAGCACGGTGTCTTGCTGAGTATTAGGTGCCCAGCAGTTTTTGTAAGCATGATACAAGGAGAAAGAATTGAGACCAGTAACTGACTGCATGTCCCATGAAAGATTCCTTAGATGTTATGAATATACACAAACACACACATATTCATTAAACACATTCCATGTACCTGCAAGGCACTGGCTTCATAGCAGTAAGACATATAAAACCCCTACTGTCATGGGACATGCATGTTGTATTAGTGCAAGAGATATACACACACATGTTACATATATGAATTTAATAAATAACAAATATATAAATTTAAATATATAAGTAAATATGAATTTTACATACTGTCAAGAACGAAAAGGCCTTACAGAATGAAGCTGGCTAAAGGAATAAAAAATATTGCAAGTCGGAGCTGGCCTATGTAGTGTGATCCCGTCTCTCAGATATGATGCCTGGATGAAGGGCAGGAGTGAGGAAGATGGAGAGTTCTCAGGAGGAAAACCTGTAAGTCCTGTAAGGGAGGAGCAGGAAGCTAGCTTGCAGAAAGCTGGGAATGAGCAAGAAATCAAGCTTTGGGGGGGGGGGCAATGATCATTTTTGCATTTTATAAATAGCCCTAGAGTTATCTTACATGGGTTATTCTGTAGAAAAGGCCCATAGGCTAACCTGACCCCAAAGAGGTGGTCGCACGCAGCATCATTGTCTTGGAGGCCCTTTTTTTCTAGGTTGTTATTGGGGTGGTTGGTTGGTTGGTTGGTTGGTTGGTTTTTAGCATCATCATCTTTGGCACTTTGTGAGTACCTTCTGTTGTCCTAAATTTTGAGTTTTTACTACTTCCAGGTGGGTGGACTTTGTTTTGGTGGCTCTTTCAAAGTTTATTGTATAAACTTGATTAGACCTTGAAATTCCCACCAGTTTGATGGATGCATTGGTCATTCGGCAAGACTTGCTGTTTATAGCACTGGGTCTGATCCACTTGAAACCTTCCGACATTCCTGCCACGGTCACTTCTCAGACACTCTGGCCAATTCCCAGGTTTGCCTGTAGTTGAAACCTTCATATTTGTACATCGAATTTGTAATAAAAAATTGCAAATTGAATTGAGAATCAGTACACACTGTAAAACTAATACTACGGAATTGGAATGTTGGGGAAGTTTCAAGTTCATCTGAGATGTGAATCTTTCCTCTTCCTACTGTTTGTATTCCTACCACAATCTAGGGTTTAGTAAACCATAAAACATTAGAAGTTAGTGCAAACAGAATCACCCACAAAAATATTTCAACGGATTTATAAGGAGACATAGCAGATGGAGATTATTGTTAAAAGTCTTACCAGACTAATCCTTTTTTATTATAATCTCTCTGTATCCCCGTCCTTTTGCGTGCTTGTCCTGACACATTCCCCATCTACAATAATTTACCACCAGAACACAGCCTGTCCCAGGCCATGCTCTTTCAGACCGTTGTAACCCGGGGTTATCTTACAAAACATCTTTCTGTGTTGGCCACAGCGTCACTTAATCTTTTCCAAAATTTGACAATACACAAAGTAGTTTGTGGTGACTTTTTAAAGTGCCTTTACAATAAAATTTTCCTATCCTGCTGGCATGTTCCAAACACAGTGATAATCCTGACAAGATATAGCCATTCTGGGGAGCCCTTGCCGTAAACACAGTTCTGCTGAACAGGTTGGGTCAGCCGTGTTCCCCACTTACACAATTAGCCCATATTTGATGAACAGAGAGCAAAATGGAGACGATGTCAGAGGTTCCCAAGAATCTAAAAGTCCAAATAAAATATAAGGAACTTTTTGAGTCTAACTGGCAAATCTGATTCGTGGGGCCTTAGGAATCAATAGATAAAACGCCCTCTCTGCCCACTGCTGCCCCGTTGCCAGCATTCTTGGAAGCACAAGAGGGGCAGCATTTCATGACTATAAACTGTCTTCCAGCAGGTCAGTTTCGAGTATTGGAGGTGAAACTTGATATCTCTAGTATTTTCAGACTAGTAAGCCTTCTCTCCAGGTTCTGAATTTTCCTAAGGCAAATAAATGTCTTTTCAGCAAGACAAAGAAAGCTCTTGTGCATGATTGGGACTCCGTAGGGAAAGGTGGTGTGGGTCTCACAAATGCAGACCCAGGGTAAGCTGCAGTATGAGTGACATGTGAGGCAAGGGCTGTGTCCACCCACAGCCGTGTGTCCTGCAATTGTCCCATGAGTTTCCTGTTTAAATGAGACAGTTTGGGGAATGCTACCAGGAAGTTGAATCTGACTGTGGTCACCACAGCTGGAAGTGTGACCCAGCACAGCCACAGCTGTCCCAGAGCCTCTCCCAGGATGCTGGCTCATCCTAGCGCCAGGCTGCAGCACCCCAGCCTCTGACCGCCCGTCTTCCACCTCACGTGAATAGGATGCTCTGGAAGCATGTTGTGCCTCTCTTTCCCAGGTTTGCCTTTCTGAATGTCACAAAATAAGAGAATGCGGTAATTTTTTTCTCTTTTATTGAAATTTATGAGTGACAGCGGACATCATTTTCACTTCATGCATCTAGTCTGGGTTCCCGTGCACACTTGAATGTCCCCCCTTCTGTATTGCCCACTAAAAGACAGAGAAATTACATTTAACTGCTGTTTTCTCCTCTTTTATAAAATTGAGCCCGGTAGCTGAACACCTTGGTCTATCGTTTATTCTTTATGACCAATTATGTCATGGGACTGCAGAGCAGAATTTTTGAAAAATAAAAAACAGTACCCTTCAGTTTCTATAACATAAAAGCTGGCCAAGAGTATGGTAAAGGCATGAGGTTTCTATTGCACGTCTTTATGTTAACACAAGTTCACTTGTACCATTAACTCTCAGAGTCTTCCTCAAAACAAACAAACGCATCCTTTTTTAAAAAACACGGTTGGGCAGTAATGTAACAAAATTTCTCAAGCCACTCTGAGAAGAGAGTTTGTCTAGCCCAAGTATACTCCCTGCTATCTGCTTGCTTTTAAAGGTGGGACCCAGGGCTACAGTTTACCCCTGGGGTTTCCTTGCTAGAACCCTCCCAGCCTTTGTGCTCGTCATTGTAAATGGTGTCCATGTGCAGAGAGCCACTGGATTCAGTCCTCATGTATCATTTATTTCCTGCAGAACAAGCCCACCACCCATTCAGCACTTACCGAGTATCTGCCAGTAGGCCAGTCACAGGCTTAGAAATACACATATTAGGGGATTTCTGGCCAAGGGAACAAACTAAAGGCAAACAAGAGAAGTCCAGGGTAGTATAGGAAACCATGAGCGCTCCATTATGGATCAGAGGACAGGGGTACCTCTGGCAAAGGAAGATGGAATGCTCAGCCCCAGAGCTGTCCGGGGCTGTGGGCAGCGGGGCTGTTGCCAGCCAGTATACAGCTTTTAGTGAGATGAGTCTGGCAGGACTGTTCAGGACGGGTGGGAGGGGTGAGGGATTTGGAAGCATACCTTCTGATTGTCACAGGTGTCTTTGGCTAAAGTAGCACACCTTGTTTCTCACACAAACCTCCTATAACAGAGGCATCCTGACTTGAAATCCCTTGTGATGATTCGTGCCTGACAGAACTATTCCCGCTAACAAAGGGAGGGCCAGGGGAGCGGCCTTCCTCAGTGGGGAGCTCTGGGACCACCGATTTTCCTCTCTTGGACACCCAGCACTTTTCATTCCGGGCTAGGGACATATGTTCCAGGTCCTCAGTGTTGGCAATGGCCACTGATTTTTGTTGTCCATGATGTGTATTGATTTGGTAGGAGCAGGCTTGCCCATCTCTGGTGGTGGTCCGAATTATATAGACCAGAAGTCTCTACAATGCCTCTTTCTTTCGTAAAAATAAGTCGAAAGGAAAAATGACTCACTGAAGTTTGGCAAATACGGAGTGCT